>NC_136431.1:247864369-250264369 GCF_052849685.1 Lactuca virosa
GAAATCACGTTCAAATTTTGAAACGCAAATCATATCTATCCTAAATTGAAAATATGTTCAACATAATCGCAAAAAATCAGGAACAAATCGTATTCAAAATTTAATCTTATGCGTAGGCTTTATATATACAAGGAACCGAGTTGCATAAAATTACAATTTCATATCCAACGAACCTAAGTTTCTACAACGAAGATTTTCAGTGAGGTGATTTGATTTTTATCAATGTTTTTCTTTCAAGAACATTAATCAATTTCGTGTTCTTATGTACGTGTAATACATGAGTCAATTACCAAGTTCTTGTAAGCTTACATATAATCTTCTTTTAAAATTTTAACGAAGGCATGGTTTCTATGTTGATTTGATTTGCATTTGTGTCCAGATTATGTAGAATCCTAATTAGTTAACATTTCGTCTAAATTATGTGAATGTTGTTATGCATTTGTACCATTTAATATTTCCTTTAAATTTAGAATTGATCTGCTGCGTCTTTTTTGTGAAGAGAATCCAATCAGTTTTGTCTGTTGTTTTATCGTAAGCAAACTACTTTTACTTATATTATTATTTTGTTTATTAAGTCAAGATTTATTGGATTAGATTTTTTTTGTACACTGTTGATGCTAAATCAAGAGCATTCCATTATCGATTCATCTCTCCGGTTTTCCATTCCTGAGTCATTGGTTTTCAGGTGACATGTTTTCCAATTCTCTCTCTTTTTTTCATCTATTTGACCTAATTTTTTTTATTTCATTAATTTACTCTTGCATCTGTTGTTGCTTGTGATTTCTTCTTTGGCCGATGTTACCGTTTGAAAATTTTTGGCATTTGCATGCCAACAGTTTGATGAAATGCTTGGTTCATTTGATACGGAAAGAAATCACATTTGTTTGGGTTTTTGTCATTTTTCTGCTTTGTTACTTTTATTTCTACAATCGATTTTAAGCTTTCATTGTTCCTTATACCATTACAATCATGGTAACCAGACTCAAAGGGATTTTCAAATTCATCTCTCAAATATATGGTAACCCCTCTATCTGTATGTATGGGTGATTGAAAGGGTATATATCATCTCTCAATGATGATATTTACTGCTCTTTATAATACAAAGCTTTAAATAACATCATACTTTCATGTATTCTTCATAATAACATCCTACTTTTATATATTCACACATTCACATCTTACTTTTTTCATACCAGATGGTCGTCATATAATATAATATTATTTTTTGCAGATTAAAATCTATAGGAAGTTGCTGGAAAAGGTTATAGATGGATTCTCATTTTCACTATGAAAACATATCCAATGGTCTCGCATTTTAACTAAACAAACATATTATCAACATTTATGCCAGGTTGAATGTCTATGAAGGTGTGTTTTTGTTCTATTCTCAAGATTTAGATAATTGTCATTAAATAAAATAAAGTGATTATCCAAAATAGTTTGATTAAGTGATACTTGATAATCAACTAGATTATCAATCTATTGGGTATGTTTTTAAAAAGAGTAAATTACAGAAATGGTCCCTATGCTTTGGGGTAATTTACGCGATTGGTCCCTAACTTATTTTTTTAACTCGGAAGATCCCTACTGTTTGTTTTTGTTACGCGCTTGGTCCCTACTGTTTGTTTTGTTACGCGCTTGATCCCTGTCTTACCTAAAAAAAACTATTATTTAAATAGGGTAAAGTATGACATTATATAACTCAACATATCCATCTCATCATCTCATTTAATGACTAGGCGTCCTGATCAGCAATGAAACCGGTAAAATGTATGTTACATAGAGAAAATGGCCAAATCATCAGTAAATTTTATTTTGGGACTTATTCGCAAATTATGGTAAAATAATGGGACTTTAGTGAAACATGTACGTAATAAAACCGGTAAACCGGAAAAAATGGGTCAAATCGCCATTTTTACCGGTAATTCATGTTTTTTCGTAAACAAAATTTAGTTTGGGACTTTTTCGTAAATTATGGTAAAATTTTAGAACTTTTCTGGAAATTTCCATATATATATATATATATATATATATATATATATATATATATATATATATATATATATATATATATATATAGGTAAGTTCAATTGAGAAAATAAAAAAAGTTGAGAATGGGGGAATCATTCTCAACCACACATTTATTTTGCCGCAAAACACTTAGACGTACCGTCGGAAATAGATAACGGATAAACATGTGTTTTCCAACCAAACATGTGTTCTTAAACTATGCTAATCATTACCTTAATATACACAAAAAACATACTTTTTTTGTTTTTTTTATTTTTAGAAAGCCATTTTTATCGAAAAATGATTTTAAATATACCAAAATTCATGATTTTTTATTCTCTACAAATAGACATCCATATTGATATACTTTTAAGATAAAATAAAAAAAAAAATATTTTCAGCTATCGTTATTCATAAGTGAATAAAAATGCATCAGATTTTTGCTACAGTACATTCGTTATTCACTTATGAATAAAAATATATAATTTTTTTTTTACAGTTTAAGTATCATTTATACTACTTATTCATATATGAATAACAAATTAACTGTAACAAAAATCTGATAAATGTTTTATTCATATATGAATATAAAATATGGCGACAACTAATACACGTTTTATTCATATATAAATATAATATATGACGAAAGATAATGTAAAAAAAATACATTTTAAGTAAGAAAACTTTATTACGTGTCATATTCATATATGAACGATACTTAAACTATAAAAAAAAAAGTTAAGCATATGTTTTATTCATAAGTGAATAACTAATGTACTCTAATAAAAACTTGATAGATTTTTATTCACTTATGAATAACGAGAGCTGAAACTCTAAAAAATTAAATTTTTTATTTTATCTTAAAACTATATCAATATGGATGTCTATTTATAGAGAATAAAAAATTATGAATTTTGATATATTTAAAATAATTTTTCGATAAAAATGGCTTTCTAAAAATAAAAAACAAAAAAAAGTATGTTTTTTGTGTATATTAAGGTAATGATTAGCATAGTTTAAGGACACATGTTTGGTTGGAAAACACATGTTTATCCGTTATCTATATCCGACGGTACGTCTAAGTGTTTTGCGGCAAAATAAATGTGTGGTTGAGAATGATTCTCCAATTCTCAACCTTTTTTGTTCTCAATTGAACCCTCCTCTCTCTCTCTCTCTCTATATATATATATATATATATATATATATATATATATATATATATATATATATATATATATATATATATATATATATATATATATATATATATATATATATATAGAGAGAGAGAGAGAGGTAGGTTCAAATGTTTCTCACATCTATTGTGTGCTAGAATGCATCAATAAGAATTTAGTAAACATTTAATGTATATTAAATGATATCCATACTTATAATTCCTTTTTATGGAAATTAATTAAATTCGTCATTAATGTCAACAATAATATTCTTTCAAAATGATTTCGTATCTAAAAGAATGATAGTGTATTCTAGCAGAACGAGAGTATATTCTACTAGAATACACTCTCATTTTTCATATTCCATACAACTTTATTGTATTTTAAGTGAGTGAGTCCTGAAAAAAAAACCAACTCATACATAAAAACCTAGATACGAATTCATTCTGAAAGAATGTTATTGCTGACATCAATAATTAATTTAATTAGTTTCCATAAAAAGAAAAACTATAATTATGGATATCATTTAATATATATATAATTATAGAAATTATCTCATATCTATCTTTATTTAATTAAATAATTATTTAATTTTACTAAATTCCTATTGGTGCATTTTAGCACACAATAAATGTAAGAAACACATTAACCTAACCCAATATATATATATATATATATATATATATATATATATATATATATATCCCCTATCCTAATAAAACATTGCAAAGTTGCCACGTGGCTTCTCCTCCTGCCCCATGATTTCAATGTGGATTTCCGAAAATGCCCTTGTGATGATTACCCTTCAATTCTGGTTTTATGTTGACTCATTCTCCCCTAATTTCGTCTTCTCCATTATGGAAACCAAATAATTATCTATACTGATTCAAAGTTTCAAATACGCAATATTATTCTCCCTCTTGGAAACCTAATCACCACCTATACTGATTCAAACATTAAAATTCCCAATCTATAGGGTTTAATCCTACTACGTTACTTCTTCAACAATCTGCAAAATTCTTCTGTCGTGTCTTTTCAATCGTCCCAATGACCTCCGGCAACACCCGACCACCCCTCCTTTCTGTTGGTAGAAATCTTAACTAGAGAGCAGAGTAACTTACTCCACATACATACACAAATTTCTCTCTTTTCATCGTTTCATTTTTAACAAATCGATGGGTTGTGAGTTGTGACGCTTGTAGTGCGGACTCGATACTAGATCGACAGAATTACAGAATCCGAAAATGAGACCAAATCACCAGTTTTGAATTCTCCTATTGTCACCATCGAACATAAGAGGTATAATTACGCCTATTTTATCACTTTGGCATCCGTTTAATTAGGCGTTGCACCGCATTATACTCGCTTACTCTGTCTCTGTCATTGGATCTATATTAAGCACTATTTTCCCTTGCAATCGAGATTTTTGTTTCTTTTTCTGTTTCCTTTGTGATATTTATCGTGTACAACTTTAATCATCTCAGTTTTGGAAATGTAACATTGGGAACTCCGAGAATTTTGAATTTTAATGTTGTGATTGATTTATCGGAAGATTTGGAGAATGAATTATCTGGATCGCTGTTTATTTCACTTGATTAACTTTGTGATAAATCTTGGTGATATGATAGATATGCTTATGGTTTTGCTGTGAGACTAAGACCTCAACATGTAGGGAGATACCGTGAAAATTAAAGCATTTACTAGGTATTACTCTCTCCATCTCCTCTCTTTATCTACCTTTCAATTTCTGATAGGAACCTCGTTTGGTTTATATATTATAAAAAACACATCTATACATTTTTCATGTATTTAGGAGGAAGAGGATGAACAATCTGACAGGTGGAAGGACTTCCTTGAACAATATCAGAGTCTGCTCATGCTGCTGGGCATGAAACAATTGATAGTTTGATAACTCTTATAAGGCTACTGAAGTGGATGATGATGCTGAAAAGGAAGAGGTGCCTACAACTCATCAAGCACGTATATGGGCTCATATTAGACCATCCCTTTGAGCCATTGAAGATATAATGAATGCCAGTATTGGGAAGAAGATAGGTGTTGCTAAAACTAAGAAATATATCAAGGTCAGACTTCAAAGATTTCATATAGATGTCAATTTTAATGATTTTAAACTATTTTTAATTGACTAAAATACCTTTTTCTAATATTTTTAGTGGAATCAATCGATTCCATTCGTTTGATGGACTATGATGCATGTGTATTTGATTGTATTTGGAAAACATGGAAGAAAATAAGTTCTTTGCCTCTTAGGTTTGTTACAGGTAGGAGATATATTTCTAGGTTTGAGAAGAAGGGATTCAAATTGAAAGGCTTAAATTTATCATGCATTATAACATGTCTATGAAGAAATTCATTCAAGGTTAATACAATCACAAGTAATGTTTGTGATCTATATTTCACATTTACTAGGTGTTTAGGGGTGTAATATTAGTGATAAAAGTGTTTTATTTGTTTGCGGGTGATACATCAAGAAAATAGAAAGAACATATTCCATAGAAAAATTAGGGTTTTTATTTCTATCGATCTAAACTAAGGTTATTCAAATATATATCTTATGGAAGAAATCGTCCGCGGAGAATACTTTTTATGAAAAAAAAATTCACTCAAGCATATAAAGAAGCTAGAGTGATTATATTATCTTTCTGGTTCACATAGATACTTGGTAGAACTGTATGATTTATTGTTGTATTAACAAGAGGTATCTATGTAAGGTTTAGAGGCTCTGTTTGGATCAGGTCTTGATTGAAAATTGAATGTTTAATAAGGGCGTAATTGATAACCCATTTAATAACAAGTTATAATTTGTATGCCCTTACAATACATCTCAGAAACTTAATGGGTGGCTAATTGATCACAGATGAGTATTTAAACCATGATGATTTAACTTCTGGATTGAAAGAAACTCTTGAGGAAGAATGTGTTCATGAAATTGTTGATCGGGGAAGAAGAATGAATCAATGACCTCAACATCATTCATAAATGTGCTGAAATTCAGAGCAATATATCTAAAGGTAATTGAAATTAATTTAGTTCTTATATTTCAATGATTTGTGAAATCAAATCTTGAAAATTCAAATATGTATTTGTTAATCATTAAAATCTTATTCGTGTAATTCATATATGGTGCATTATCCGTGTAACACATATTTTATGTTACAGTAAATGGATGTCCGTCTTCTAGAAAACCAAGCAAAAAGAAAGTTCCAATATGTAATACAATATTCAATGTCTTCCCTACCATTTGAAAATCTTAAAAGCCTTGGTGCACTTGCATTGGCATTTGATATTGTCTTTGTAGATTTTACTTTTTGTGTTTGTATATTATTGGTAGATATTGAATTAACTTTAATTTACTTTCTTTTACTTATATAATTTTTTTTCAATTTATAATAAAATCGTTTATTTTGCAAAAGTAACAAATTTTCAAATGTTTTTGATATTTTAATGTTTAATCAAATATCATAAAAGTTATATGATTTGATTCATAATTTGTTAGACAATGTTTTTTAACAACTTTGTTGTACATGTATCAAATGACATAATAAATTAGGATTAGATGAAACATTATCATATTCTATGTAAATTTATACATAGAACGTATAGATAATTAATTAATCATAAATATGAAATGATAGTTTAGGTTTTGAAGAAAACAAAGCCATCTTTTAGGAAACAAATTGCAAGAAAAAATTCATTAGCTTACGGTTTATGTTTTGAATCACAATAATTACCATCAATTTGAACATCATGTTAAAAAATAACTTTTTGTTTTTAAATATTTGATTTTTCATTATCATTTTTAATTATCAATATTGTTTTTCTTTTTTACCCGTGGTTTCCACGGGTTGTAACCTAGTATATATATACCTCTACCTCTCCTAATAAACAAAACTTAAATATGCCACATGTCCATTTTCTAGCATCCCTATTTGCCACATGGCATCTTTTAAGGGTGCTTGGTTTTTTCTTCCCTATGTTATTAATTTCATTCCACTATTTTTTGTTACAATTTGAAATCACGTTCAAATTTTGAAACGCAAATCATATCTATCCTAAATTGAAAATATGTTCAACATAATCGCAAAAAATCAGGAACAAATCGTATTCAAAATTTAATCTTATGCGTAGGCTTCATATATACAAGGAATCGAGTTGCATAAAATTACAATTTCATATTCAACGAACCTAAGTTTCTACAACGAAGATTTTCAGTGAGGTGATTTGATTTTAGATCAATGTTTTTCTTTCAAGAACATTAATCAATTTCGTGTTCTTATGTACGTGTAATACACGAGTCAATTACCAAGTTCTTGTAAGCTTACATATAATCTTAATTTAAAATTTCAACTAAGGCATGGTTTCTATGTTGATTTGATTTGCATTTGTGTCTAGATTATGTAGAATCCTAATTAGTTAACATTTCGTCTAAATTATGTGAATGTTGTTATGCATTTGTACCTTTTGATATTTCCTTTAAATTTAGAATTGATCTGGTGTGTCTTTTTTGTGAAGAGAATCCAATCAGTTTTGTCTATTGTTTTATCGTAAACAAACTACTTTTACTTATATTATTGTTTTGTTTATTAAGTCAAGATTTATTGGATTACATTTTTTTTGTACACTGTCGCTGCTAAAATCAAGAGCATTCCATTATCGATTCATCTCTCCGGTTTTCCATTCCTGAGTCATCGGTTTTTAGGTGGCATGTTTTCCAATTCTCTCTCTTTTTTTCATCTATTTGACCCAATTTTTTTTATTTCATTAATTTACTCTTGCATCTGTTGTTGCTTGTGATTTCTTCTTTGACCGATGTTACCGTTTGAAAATGTTTGTCATTTGCATGCCAACAGTTTGATGAAATGCTTGGTTCATTTGATACGGAAAGAAATCACATTTGTTTGGGTTTTTGTCATTTTTTTTGCTTTGTTACTTTTATTTCTACAAACGATTTTAAGCTTTCATTGTTCCTTATTTACAATCATAGTAACCAAACTCAAAGGGATTTTCAAATTCGTCTCTCAAATATATGGTAACCCTTCTATCTGTATGTATGGGTGATTGAAAGGGTATATATCATCTCTCAATGATGCTATTTACTGCTCTTTATAATACAAAGCTTTAAATAACATCATGTATTCTTCATAATAACATCCTACTTTTATATATTCACACATTCACATCTTACTTTTTTCATACCAGATGGTCGTCATATAATATAATATTATTTTTTGCAGATTAAATACTCTAGGAAGTTGCTGGAAAAGGTTATACATGGATTCTCATTTTCACTATGAAAACATATCCAATGGTCTCGCATTTTAACTAAACAAACATATTATCAACATTTATGTTAGGTTGAATGTCTATGAAGGTGTGTTTTTGTTCTATTCTCAAGATTTAGATAATTATCATTAAAAAAAATAAAGTGATTATCCAAAATAGTTTGATTAGGTGATACTTGATAATCAACTAGATTATCAATTTATTGGGTATGTTTTTAAAAGAGTAAATTACACAAATGGTCCCTATGGTTTGGGGTAATTTACGCGATTGGTCCCTAACTTATTTTTTTAACTCGGAAGATCCCTACTGTTTGTTTTTGTTACGCGCTTGGTCCCTACTGTTTGTTTTGTTACGCGTTTGATCCCTGTCTTACCTAAAAAAACTATTATTTAAATAGGGAAAAATTGTGGGATATGTAAGGTAAGGTGAGAGGAGTGGGGTTGGGGTGTGTTTATTTAAATAAGTTAAAAAATCAAGGTAAATATATTCTTTTTAAGTAAGACAGGGACCCAACGCGTAACAAAAACAAACAGCAGGAACCTTCCGAGTTAAAATGATAAGTTAGGGACCAAGCACGTAAATTACCCCAAACCATAGGGACCATTCGTGTAATTTACTCTTTTTAAAATAAGGAAAATGATAAAGACAATTGCTTACTAAGGTCAAAAAGGAAAGTACATATACTTGAGCTTTGAATGTAGTGTCATTGCTTCGAACTTACCTAGCCAAAAATAAAAGAACATTATTTTTCATGTTTTGAAAAGTAGGATGTTATTCCAAGTATTTTTTTTAAAGGTTATATTTCAAAATTGAAAAGTAATTTGATGTTCCAAACCTTTGAACTTACTTACTGATCTGTGTAATTTGTAGGGGTCCACACACCAATCAAAAAGAAGGAAAGAGAAATATGTCACAACTAGCATTTTAGCTAGGAAATTTTATTCTCATATAAACATCATCCCTTGTAAGGCATGTGCTCTAAGTGAAAATCACACTCTATGCTCAATCAAAATCATCCATTTGAAATCAAAAACTCACTCAAGAGGTTCAAGACCTAATACAATACACCTCATATGTCCAATTATGGGTTGAAAACCCTAGAAATCCCGGTTCGAGTTCATTATGAACTAGGACTCTCTTATTGGGCCTAATGGACCAATAAACTTTCAACTTGACTACTTTGGGCCTAAAAACCCTAATCAGGTTCTAATTGGACCCAATTCATAAATCTATAACATTTTGGGCCATGATGGGCCATAAAGGATTTAATTAGCCCTAATCGACCCTAAACCAATTTCTTTTACCATGTTGGGCCGTGAGCCTCCTTAAGAGCCCAATGGGCCGAAAAATAATTTTTGGGCTCCATAAAAGTCCGAAAAAGCCAAGAATGAGTCCAAAACCAATTCATCTTCATATCTTCTAAGCCCATTTCGGCCCATTTATTAAACAAAAAGAAAAAAAAGGGGAGAAATCAAGTTAAATTGTAGGCATGACACCTAAGTATTGTTTAATGGTAATCTAGGCTAGAAACTCATGACCATCATGCAATAACCCAAAAATCAATCTTTCCTCTCCTTCCTTATCCTCTTGGTCGAGACCACCACCCCACCACCTTCATTCCTTCTTTCAAACACTCTCATAAACCTTCTCAAGAACTACTCTTCTCTCTTCAAAATTTCGTGACTTTGGTGGGGTGTTTCAAGCAAAAATTTATCAAGAACTCATCCATTGTGGTAAGATCTTACAAACCCAAGTGATATACTACATCTTTAAACCTAAATCACTCCTCTTACACCATATTTTCGTGGATCATGATTCTTAGAACCATCCAAGTTCGAAAACTTCTTCAAGAGGCTTGCTAAAGCCGAGATCTTCACCTTATTCTTCATCAAAACCGAAACTTCAAAGCCAAGTGAGTTCATACCCCCTATTTTCGATTTTTACTTTGTTTTGGGGGAGAATACAAGTTGTATTGTGTAGATCTATGTGTGTATGCATGAATATGTGTGTTTTTCATGATTTATTTGGTGGTTATGTGTTATTTACTTCATAAATCTAAAAATATGTTAAGAATATTAAGTTTATCACTTGGATCTACATGAAAACCTTGAGAAAAGTATGTGTTATCACATATAATACATGTAAACTAGTAGATCTGGGATTTATACACTTAAAATAGTAAAAATGAGTGTTGTGTTCCAAGATCTATAAACTAAACTCAAAAATCAGCCTTTCACAGGAAAGTTTTGGCCCAATCTCGAACTGTTTTGACCACCTAAATGATAATATTTTTTCAAAACTGTTTTACATGCAAAAATTTCAGGTTTATACCTTTAAAATGACTACTCTCACGTTTTCATACGATTTTTCTATAATTTTTGGCGAATTTTACAAAACTGCCTATCAGATTTGAAATAATTTCGGACCAGCCTGTGAAGGTGAGCAATTTCACACTTGTTAGAAGCCATTAAAAATTATGAGAAAAATTTTGAACAAAGTCGACAAAATTTCCAAACTTCCAGAATTTAAAGATCCAAATTTCGACTTACGATGATTTTTCTACAAATTTTCCAACAACTAGGTCAGAAAAGCCCAAAACCAGAAAAATGTGTGTTTTCACAAAAATCAAGCCAAAAATGATATTTTTGACAAAAAATGGGTTTAAAATGTTATTTTTACGACAAACTAGTCATCAACACAAGTTTTGAACAAAATGGAGACTAAAGTGTTATTCTTACAAAAATTGGGTTTTAATTGTAAATTTTTGGCTTATTGGGCCAAGAACGTCATTTCTACAAAAAGTGGGTTTTTATGCTATTTTAGTGAATACTTGAACCAAAACCAACGATAAACTAACAAACTGATTAATTTGATCATTTTCTAGGTTATTAGGCCTTAGTGGCCCATTTATATGTTTGATAGGTCCTGTATACTATTTATATGTTTATTGGGCCTCATTGACCCATTAACATGTGCGACAGACCTTGGATACTATTTGTGTGCTATTTGGGCCTGTAAATACCTTATATGTGAAATGGGCCTTAGTTGTCATTTCATGTATATTTCGGGCCCATGTTATATAATCTCATTCCAATTGGGCCTTGAAATGATTTACATGTTTGGCGATGCCTTAGTGGTTCACTTACATGGTTCATTGGGCCTGGAATGAGTTTATACTTTTCTTCGCGTAAATTTGATTAAGGATCTAGTGAGTTTTGTCGGTTGGCACCTATTAAGTGTACGATCGTAGCCTGTAGTTATAACCAGAGTCTCTTGGAGGGAGAGCGAGGATTTGTGTATAGATCTATACGGGGATGACACCTCACACCTGAGCTGTTCGCTACAGTTAGACTAACTCAGTCTACGGTGACGAAAACCTTATAATCAAAACCGGCGTCCAACAACGCCAAGACAGGCGAAATTGTCATTATTTAGTATGGTTATGACGACTCACTTAGAGGAATTAACGTTATGAAGTTTACGGAAGACCATTCTCTTTTCTTTTGGATTACTCGGAAACATACTCGTACTGGTACTTAACCTCGGGGGTTGGTATGGCAGCTTTCTCTTTTACAGACAACATCGGGTTGTCTGGGAACATTCTCTTTACATGCTCTTTACATTCTCTCTACATTCTCTTTACCCTTTTAGTCAAATAAACAATAACATACATGCATTAATACAAGATCTGACACAAACATACTAAACAGTTTGCAGAAAATATAGGATTTTTTGGTGGTTTCTGTCACACCCCCAAACCAAGGATGGCGGAAACGTCCGGGGGTGGCGGACTTCATGTATAGTATCATAACAACGTGTATAACAGTGATCAAAGCAATACAACCAATCATAAATATAAAGGAAAAGAATTCCATGGTTTCAAGTGTTACATATTTCAATGATTGATTACAACATGATATAAAAATAGTTGTTCAACGTCGTAGCGTTCCATCCTCAAAAGCTTGCGATTACCTGGTTTCGTTGATTCCCTGAGAATACAAGTAGTTTTGAAAAAGTGTCAACAATTAAGTTGGTGAGTTCATAAGCTTTTTAGTTGAAGAGTTTGGAAACTGATCTTTGTTATGAATTGTGTCATACCAAGAAAAATCCAATATTTTCCTTACAAAAGTGATGTGTTGTCTTTAATTCCAAGACCGAAAGTGTACAGTACTATCCATACTTATTGATATAAAAAGTGATTTTAAATCGACATAAAACCCTTTTTGATTTGAGAAAAATTCCCATAAACTTTATGTGTTGTTAACTCCCTATGTGAGTCGCTATAACCATACTATGACTAATGAACCTGCCACGACGTTTCTCAGGCGTCGAAAAAGATAATGACACTTGTCACCTCAGACCTGCCGGTCTAGCTGTTGCATGCAGCTCAGGTGTGGTTTGTTAAACCCAATATAGATCTATACACAATTATCACGTTCTCCCTACAAGAGACTCTGGTTATAACTACCAGGAATTTTAACCCGTACTCTAGGAGTACTAAGAGAAATGTCTGACAATTTACATTAACAAGTTTACGTGTGGTGTGTGTGAGTGTAAAACCCTTTTCTGTGGGAATAAAACCTTCCCAAATATATTTGTTGTGTTATCAAGACGTTTTGTAATGGTAGAAATCCTCTTTGTATATGATGTAAAACTTTATAATGAGGTAAAAGACATGTAATATAACCAACATGTATTTATATATGATAATACACACCTTGCTCAGCAAGTTACAAGGTGTAAATGAGTTACTGACAATTTTCTAGTTTTATCTTTTCTGTTCCTGTTCTTGGAATAATTATAGAAAAATCATACGGAGTCGAAAACTGATTCCGTAATTTCTGAGGGTTTAGAAAATGTGTCTAGTTTGTTCATAATTTTTATTATGATTTTTAGAAGTCTCTAACTTGTGTGAAAATGTTAATATTCACTGACTGGTCTAAATTCGTTTCTGAAATGATAGGCAGTTTTGTAAAAATCGCCATAAATTGTAGAAAAATCGTATGGAGATGTGCAAGTAGTTATTTTAAAGGTATGAACCTGAACTATTTTCATATTAAACAGTTTTGAAAGATATTAAGTTTAAGATAGTCAAAACAGTCCGTGAATAAGACTCAACGTTTCTGATGAAAGCTATTGTTTGAGTTTAGTTAAGTTTTTGGTGTTTTAACTTGTATTCCCCCCCTAAAACTTGAAGAAAACATGAAAATGCAGGGGTATGAACTCACCTTGAGTGATTTCAGTAGATGGATGAGGAAGAAAAGAAGTGTTCAACTGAAGAACACTTGGGAGATGCTTGAAGATTTGAAGATCTAACAATAATTATGGCGATATTTGTGTAAGCAATCCATGATTTGGATGAAGGATAGTAGAATATCTACGTGTAGGAGGAAGATACTTACCAAATATGGAGGAAAAACTCAAGACCAGCCTTTGAATCTCAAATTTTAGAGAGAGAGAGTGAAAGAGATGTGTTTGTTCTCCTTGAGAAAGAGTGAATAAAGTGGAAGGAGAGATAAGGGTTTTTGTATCCTTGTGACAAGGTACTTGGCTGGAAAGAGTGGGGAAAAAGGGACAATGAAATGACCAGGTATGGTGGAATAGTAACTGGGGATGGTCTTGGAGTGGGTATGGGAGGTAACTTGTGTCTTTGCCCAAAGGGTAAGTCAACACTCCACCCATAAATCTTACCTACTAGATTTTATTCTTAGGCAAGGATTTTCCCCAAAATATAATTAAAATATGGATATTTAGGGTTTATTATGTTAAAATACGAGTTTTGGTGAAAATCTCGCGTTAAAATCACGAAAAATGAGCTTAAAACGAAGTTTGGGTAAAAAACCGGCAATATGGACCGAACCTGCGAGGTTCGGCTCTAAGAGAGTGAGAACCGAGAAAAGGGAAGGAAGGAACCGAGAGGAAGAGGAGGGGACCGAAGGTGCGAGGGGGAGGGACCGAAGGTCCGAGGTCTTGGTTCGGTCTGCTGAGCTTCGGTTCGAGAGGGTGTAGTTCGCTTCTGACATCTTCGCTTCTGACAAGTTCGGTTCCTAAGAGGTTCGACTCCTTAAGAGGGTTCGGCTCCTTAAGAGGTTTCGGCTCCTTAAGGCTGTTTTTCGCGTAGACTTCCGTTTTCGAGCTGTTTTCGTCTGATTCGAGGGTCGGGATGCCCCGAGTGATTATAAAAAAGTTGAGAGAGATTTTGAGAGAGATTTGGGAGAGATTTCACATACTTGGAGAGATTTAGGAGAGATTTCACACGCTTGGAGAGATTTCTCATACAAAGAGAAATTTGGGAGAGATTTCACATACTTGGAGAGATTTGGGAGAGATTTCACACACTTGGAGAGAATTCTCATACAGAGAGAGATTTGGGAAAGATTTCACATACTTGGAGAGATTTGGGAGAGATTTCACACGCTTGGAGAGATTTCTCATACAGAGAGAGATTTGGGAGAGATTTCACACACTTGGAGAGATTTCTCATACAGAGAGAGATTTGGGATAGAGAGAGATAGAGCGAGAGAGATTTGAGAGAGACTTCGTTTGAGACCTTTTTGGATGTTTAGCTTTGCTACGCAAGGTGTGTAAACCCCGTTAAGCCTTGTTATGAATGTTATACGCCCCCGAAGGGTATGTATTAATGTTTTATCGAGTAGTTCCATCACTTACCCTAATTTGGGTGTAGATTTTCTGAACACGTGAAACTTCTAAGCGATGCTTTGTATTACGATGGTGCGTTGTACAATAGTAAACATAAGGTAAACCCTAATATACAAGGGTTAATTGAGTTGACCGGTTTGACTTGTTGACTTTATTTGACTTTGACTTGACCAAAAATTGACGGTTGTCACAGTTTCAAAGTTATACAAATCATTTTCATAAACATGCTTATGAACTCACCAACATTTTTATGTTGACCTTTTTAAATTAACTTGTATTCTAAGGAAACCGTTGAAGCAGGATGAACGAAACAAACTAACGGATATTGTGTTATATTTTGTTTCATCATAATCTGACTATTTTGGCATGTAATATTCAAATACAATACTCGATGTAAACAATGAATGTTGTTATATTACATGTGTGATGATGATGATGTTATGTTTCAATTATATACTCTGTAATGATACTACAATGTTGAAAGTCACACCAAGCCCCCGGACGTTTCCGCCGTCTGGTTCGGGGGTGTGACAGATTGGTATCAGAGCATTGTTTATAGTGAACTAGCATATCTAATCATACAGGATATGCAACTATAAATACAATGGGACTAAACTACTCTGAACATAATAATAAAAAAATACATACTTAAGTGTGCATTTTAGATTAATAACACAACAAGAACAGTAAAAGTCTTTGGAGGATTTGAACATCGCTATTAAACCCGGACAGTTATGTAGTCGTATTGGGGGTGAATGTAGCCTGATCAACTACATTCATTCAAAATACGACCAACATGTGTTCGGGAGTAATCGTGATGGACAATGAATCAAAAACTTACCACCTAATTATCCAAAGGGCTTATAGAACCAAACCTAAACAAAATTAAAATACTATAGGAGTATTTGGTGTTCTATTTGTTTCTAGTATTTATACAACTTCGTGCAGACACTATGGTCGGGTACCATTAGCCAGGAGACCCCTATCTCCCTATTCAGGGGAAGGCAGGGTGGATGACCCAGAGGAAGACCCAGAAGTAGACTCGGAGGAAGAACCAAAGTAGGAACATGAAGTAGAACTTGCAGATGGACCCGTCGAGCCAGTGGTGGACCTCGAAGAGGAAGAGCTCGAGGGCAATGATGATGATGACTCTGATGTAAAGTCTGAGGTCATCAATTCTCCATACGTGGCCAGAGTACCGGCTTATCGTATGGGCCCTGATGGCCCCATGCCCCATGAGCACACGATATTGGAGATGGAGTCGCCAACAGGGGATGCAACCGCCCTACGGTAGGAACCGAGGTCTCTTCGATCTTAGTCATAGAGGACCAGCTGACCGGGCCCTCCCAGTCATGGTCCGGCGCACCCGAGACGTTGGCAACCAAACTCAGAACACCCACAATCAAAAGGACCAAATACGGGCTGCTGTTGAGAGAACTGAGAGACAAACTGAGGAAGTAATCGGGACTCCCAAACGAGGCAGTTAGTTCGGGAGGCACGACTACGAGACATCGAGCGACAAGTAGCTCATCTTCAGGGTGCATCCACTTTATCAGAACCACCACCAGACACTTTCCTCCATGATTAGGATCAACTTTCCCCCCACTACCATTTGTTATAATTCTCTTTCGTGTACTAAGATGGTCCTTACCAATGAAAATATTGTGTGCTATCTTTATTTCATGTTATTGCATAAATTCAATTATATGCACAACCGAACCCTCGAAACCGCTAGATACTTAAGGATCTCGAAACCAAAAACAACCCATATACTCTAAGGATAGACGTAACGATCGTGCCAAATTTGCGATTACCTACTACCGTAGATACATCATAGGGATGTAAATGGAAACAATGAGAATCATACGACAAGACGCGAAATTTATAGAGTACAACCAGGAAAGACGATCATTACTTACGATCTGGCTTAACATCATGCAGCAGGAAAAATGTCATCCCATGGAAATAACAAGCACACCCGCGAGACACCGCTCCTGCAGATGGACTCTGCTACATTCCAAGCTGCTGTAACAGTGGCAGTAACCGATGCCATGGCCCAAATCAACGCAAACAACACCAATAGAGGTGGAAACAGTATCGACAACTCCAGCCGAAGGAATGAGCACGGAAACCAACAAGTGACAGCTTATCAAGGCACACTAAACCCCAAGCTTAAGAGCAGGAAGCGAAAGTCTGGAAGTAAGAGAAAGGGACATCCAACTCAAGGGTTCTCAAAGAAGCAACATGTTGTTGCTGTTCAAGCGACCATGACCCCTATTACATCAACATCAGCGAGACCATATGCTGGAAGCCTTCCAAAATGCAACCAGTGCAATTTCCATCATAAGGGAGCCTGCCGGGAGCTGTATTGTAAGAAATGCAACCGAAAGAGTCACACCACCAAATACTGTAGAACTTATCCACGACAGAATCGTCAGCCAAACAAAAACAACAACAATCGCAACAACCTTAACAACAACACTAATGATGAGACCAGTCACACCTGCTATGGGTGTGGAGGAACCGGTCACTTCAGGCGCAACTGCCCCAAGACTAACAATCAAGGAACAGAAGGATCAGGAAGGGTCCTGACCTTGGGTCAAGGCGAAGCAGTCTAAGACCCGACAGTTGTTGCTGGTACGTTCCCACTTAACAACTCTTTTGCTTGCATCTTACTCGATAGTGGAGCTGAGCGAAGCTTCGTTAATAACAAATTTGAGCACTTACTAAGACAACAACCCCAGAAGCTAAACGAAGCCTTCACGGTAGAGATGACTAATGGGAAAAACCGAATTAACCTAGGATATTTATGTAGAGTACACCTTAACACTAAAAAACCATTCATTTCAAATAAAAATTTAATGCCAGTAAATATTAGGAGTTTTGATGTGATAATCGGCATGGTTGGGTTAAGCCCCCACCATGCTGATACTATGTGTCGCGAGAAGGCCGTTTGCCTTCACCTTCCCAATCACGAAACTCTAATAATCCATGGTGATAAACCTGGCGCCAATCCTTGTCCTATCTCGTGCATCAAGGCACCGAAGTGCCTGCACAAGAAGAACTACGTTTTCCTCGCTCATGTTGTGGACAAGACCAAGGAAGAAGTAAGCATACAAGGTATTCCAGTAGCATGTGATTTTCCGAATGTATTTCCTGAACAACTTCCGGGGATATCCCAGAGAGACAGGTCGAATTTCGAATCAACCTCATACCGGGAACCACATCAATTTCCAATTCACCCTATAGGTTGACTCCTGCCGAAATTCAGAAGTTATCCAGTCAATTGAGAAGAATTGTTGCGCAAAGGATTCATCGGACCAAGCTTCTCACCCTGGAGAGCCCCGGTCTTGTTCTTCAAGAAGACGGATCCTTCAGAATGTGCATCGATTTTAGGGAATTGAATAAGCTCACTATCAAAAACCGATACCCACTTCCTCGGATTGACGACCTATTTGGCTAGCTCCAAGGAGCTAGTTATTTCTCTAAAATAGATCTAAGAACCGGTTATCATCAACTCCGAGTATTGGAAGAGGACATTCCAATAGCTGCTTTCCGAATCCGTCACAACCATTTCAATTTTGTTGTGGTACCCTTCGGTCTAACGAATGCTCCCACGGTATTCATAAACCCTATGAACCGAGTTTTCCCCAACCATTCCTAGTCATCCTTTTTAATTATTTTCATCGATAACATACTCATCTGCTCACGAAGCAAGAATAAAACACTGTCAACGTCTACGACCAGCCTTGAAAGCATCAAAGCCGGAGAATATCGCGAAGAAAGCACTACATGGATGGATAAAACTCTCGAAGTCGAATGACGAAGCTGATCGTTATAAGAGTTGAGTTGAGCGTTATCTGGGTGATCGTCGATAGGTTAACCCAATCTGCCCATTTCCTACTAATACAGAAATCAAACAAGACGGAAAGATTAGCTTGGATCTATATCAAGGAGATCGTGAGACTCCATGAAATATCGGTATCTACTATCTCGGATCAAGATAACGGGATTACTTCAAGACTTTGACAGTCACTTCAGAAGGCTATGGGAACATACCTAGATATGAACATTGCTTACCACCCTCAAACCAATAGCACAAAGCGAATGGACCATTCAACCACTCGAAGTCATGCTCCAAGTGTGGGTGTTGAATTCAACAAGTCATGGGATACTCAGTTGCCCTTGATTGAATTCTCATACCATAACAGCTATCGCACGAACATCAAGGTTGCTCCTTTCGAGGCTCTTTATGGTCGTAAATGCAGATCACTCGTCAGTACTCTCACGGGACCAGAAACCATTCGCGAAATGACAGAGAAGATAATCCAAATCAGAACTAGACTTCAAGCATCACAAGACAGACAGAAGAGTTATGCTGACAAATGACGAAAACCTCTGGAATTCCAAGTCGGAGGTCGGGTACTATCGAAAGTCTTTCCCTAGAAAGGAATGATTTGCTTTAGGAAACAGGAAAAATGAACCCGCGATACATTGGACCGATCGAGATTCTTGTCCGGATTGGTTCCATGGCTTATAGGCTGCAGCTACCTGCCGAACTCAGCAACGTGCACCCCGTGTTCCGTGTCTCGAATCTGAAAAGGTGCCTATCATATGAGACTCCTATCATTCCCTTTGGAAGAGATCGAGATAAACAAGAATCTTCGGTTCGTCGAAGAACCGGTCGAAGTTATGGACAGGGAAATGAAGCGTACTAAACAAAGTCGCATTCCGATTGTGAAGATTCGATGGAACGTCAAGCGCGGACCGAAATTCACATGGGAACGCGAAGACCAGATGAAGCATAAGTACCCTCACCTATTCTCTCATTCACTATCCTACCTTTCAAAAGAATTTCGGGACGAAATTCCCTCTAACGGGGGGATGATGTCACAACTAGCATTTTTAGCTAGGAAATTTTATTCTCATATAAACATCATCCCTTGTAAGGCATGTGCTCTAAGTGAAAATCACACTCTATGCTCAATCAAAATCATCCATTTGAAATCAAAAACTCACTCAAGAGGTTCAAGACCTAATACAATACACCTCATATGTCCAACTATGGGTTGAAAACCCTAGAAATCTCGGTTCGAGTTCATTATGAACTAGGACTCTCTTATTGGGCCTAATGGACCAATAAACTTTCAATTTGACTACTTTGGGCCTAAAAACCCTAATTAGGTTCTAATTGGACCCAATTCATAAATCTATAACATTTTGGGCCATGATGGGCCATAAAGGATTTAATTAGCCCTAATGGACCCTAAACCAATTTCTTTTACCATGTTGGGCCGTGAGCCTCCTTAAGAGCCCAATGGGCCGAAAAATAATTTTTGGGCTCCATAAAAGTCCGAACAAGCCAAGAATGAGTCCAAAACCAATTCATCTTCATATCTTCTAAGCCCATTTCGGCCCATTTATTAAACAAAAAGAAAAAAAGGGGAGAAATCAAGTTAAATTGTAGGCATGACACCTAAGTATTGTTTAATGGTAATCTAGGCTAGAAACTCATGAACATCATGCAATAACCTAAAAATCAATCTTTCCTCTCCTTCCTTATCCTCTTGGCCGAGACCACCACCCCACCACCTTCATTCCTTCTTTCAAACACTCTCATAAACCTTCTCAAGAACTACTCTTCTCTCTTCAAAATTTCGTGACTTTGGTGGGGTGTTTCAAGCAAAAATTTATCAAGAACTCATCCATTGTGGTAAGATCTTACAAACCCAAGTGATATACTACATCTTTAAACCTAAATCACTCCTCTTACACCATATTTTCGTGGATCATGATTCTTAGAACCATCCAAGTTCGAAAACTTCTTCAAGAGGCTTGCTAAAGCCGAGATCTTCACCTTATTCTTCATCAAAACCGAAACTTCAAAGCCAAGTGAGTTCATACCCCTTATTTTCGACTTTTACTTTGTTTTGGGGGAGAATACAAGTTGTGTTGTGTAGATCTATGTGTGTATGCATGAATATGTGTGTTTTTCATGATTTATTTGGTGGTTATGTGTTATTTACTTCATAAATCTAAAAATATGTTAAGAATATTAAGTTTATCACTTGGATCTACATGAAAACCTTGAGAAAAGTATGTGTTATCACATATAATACATGTAAACTAGTAGATCTGGGATTTATACACTTAAAATAGTAAAAATGAGTGTTGTGTTCCAAGATCTATAAACTAAACTCAAAAATCAGCCTTTCACAGGAAAGTTTTGGCCCAATCTCGAACTGTTTTGACCACCTAAATGATAATATTTTTTCAAAACTGTTTTACATGCAAAAATTTCAGGTTTATACCTTTAAAATGACTACTCTCACGTTTTCATACGATTTTTCTATAATTTTTGGCGAATTTTACAAAACTGCCTATCAGATTTGAAATAATTTCGGACCAGCCTGTGAAGGTGAGCAATTTCACACTTGTTAGAAGCCATTAAAAATTATGAGAAAAATTTTGAACAAAGTCGACAAAATTTCCAAACTTCCAGAATTTAAAGATCCAAATTTCGACTTACGATGATTTTTCTACAAATTTTCCAACAACTAGGTCCGAAAAGCCCAAAACCAGAAAAATGTGTGTTTTCACAAAAATCAAGCCAAAAATGATATTTTTGACAAAAAATGGGTTTAAAATGTTATTTTTACGACAAACTAGTCATCAACACAAGTTTTGAACAAAATGGAGACTAAAGTGTTATTCTTACAAAAATTGGGTTTTAATTGTAAATTTTTGGCTTATTGGGCCAAGAACGTCATTTCTACAAAAAGTGGGTTTTTATGCTATTTTAGTGAATACTTGAACCAAAACCAACGATAAACTAACAAACTGATTAATTTGATCATTTTCTAGGTTATTGGGCCTTAGTGGCCCATTTATATGTTTGATAGGTCCTGTATACTATTTATATGTTTATTGGGCCTCATTGACCCATTAACATGTGCGACAGACCTTGGATACTATTTGTGTGCTATTTGGGCCTGTAAATACCTTATATGTGAAATGGGCCTTAGTTGTCATTTCATGTATATTTCGGGCCCATGTTATATAATCTCATTCCAATTGGGCCTTGAAATGATTTACATGTTTGGCGATGCCTTAGTGGTTCACTTACATGGTTCATTGGGCCTGGAATGAGTTTATACTTTTCTTCGCGTAAATTTGATTAAGGATCTAGTGAGTTTTGTCGGTTGGCACCTATTAAGTGTACGATCGTAGCCTGTAGTTATAACCAGAGTCTCTTGGAGGGAGAGCGAGGATTTGTGTATAGATCTATACGGGGATGACACCTCACACTTGAGCTGTTCGCTACAGTTAGACTAACTCAATCTACGGTGACGAAAACCTTATAATCAAAACCAGCGTCCAACAACGCCAAGACAGGCGAAATTGTCATTATTTAGTATGGTTATGACGGCTCACTTAGAGGAATTAATGTTATGAAGTTTACGGAAGACCATTCTCTTTTCTTTTGGATTACTCGGAAACATACTCGTACTGGTACTCAACCTCGGGGGTTGGTATGGCAGCTTTCTCTTTTACAGACAACATCGGGTTGTCTGGGAACATTCTCTTTGCATGCTCTTTACATGCTCTCTACATTCTCTTTACCCTTTTAGTCAAATAAAAAATAACATACATGCATTAATACAAGATCTGACACAAACATATTAAACAGTTTGCAGAAAAATATAGGATTTTCTGGTGGTTTCAAAGTTATACAAATCATTTTCATAAACATGCTTATGAACTCACCAACATTTTTATGTTGACCTTTTTAAATTAACTTGTATTCTCAGGAAGCCGTTGAAGCAGGATGAACGAAACAAACTAACGGATATTGTGTTATATTTTGTTTCATCATAATCTGACTATTTTGGCATGTAATATTCAAATACAATACTCGATGTAAACAATGAATGTTGTTATATTACATGTGTGATGATGATGATGTTAGGTTTCAATTATATACTCTGTAATGATATTACAATGTTGAAAGTCACACCAAGGCCCCGGACGTTTCCGCCGTCTGGTTCGGGGGTGTGACAAAATAATGATCAAATTCTTTTTTTTTCCTCTTGATATAAGTAAACTCAAGGAGCATGAGCTAATTAGATTTACTTTGTCGTTAGTGATTTTTTTTATTCTTTTATGAGCTTTGGTTAGCTTCAAGTAAACCAGGAGTTCATTTGCTATAATTTGTTGTTACCTTCGTGTAAATGCATTTAGAAAACCATGAGTTCACACTCTTGCCTCTGCGCGGCTTGATAAAGTATTTTGGTTGTTTTTATGTGTAATATAACGATTAACTAATAATTTCAAAATCAAATGGTTAAGAATTATGAATAAATTACATAATTTTATTGTGTTTATTATGAATATAAAAGTACCTTATTTTATTAAAGAAAGAAGTTAAGTTTTTTCATTTAAACATATTTATTCCTTTCTACTTGGCCTTATTTTTTCAAAGACATAACTTTAATAAAGTTTTAAAAAACTTATAGAGACTCGGACTAATTGCTAAAATATATCTTAGGTCCATGATAGCCAAGTACATAAGCATATTTTAAATGAACAAAGGAAGATCATGTTAACATTTTGGCAATTTTACTTATTATTTTGGCCAATTTAATATCTATCATTTTGTATTAATTGAACATGGATCATTAGTTTAGTTTCTTGAACTAATAATTATCTTTAAAAACAAAACTATTGATTGCCTAAATGAAATTATTTATAAAAAAAACCAATTTCAACCCCTCCTGCATTCCGCTAAAACAAAACTAACATTCTATTAAATTCAAAAAATTAATAATAATAAACTATTAGATCAATAAATTTAAGTATTACCGATCGAACATTATAATAAAAAAGAACGTAATTTTATTTTAAACAAAAAAACAATACACTTTTTAATTTTAACCAAAACAACAGTGTATTAATCGTCGCCCAAAACAAATATTCGCCAAAAGAAAACTAATCGTCTCTCATAAACTATTTGTAATTTATTTTATCATTTTGTATTCATGTATGTCTTACAATGTCTTATTTTCTAATTTAAATTAAAACAATGTTATTTCTATTATTAATTTTTTTTTTCGGTATATTAAATTTTATATTTCATTGTACAACATAATCATTTTATAATTAATCTACACCTAAAGAACATTGTTAATATTTTCAAACCATTTTACATATTAAATTAAATTAACGTGTATAGGGTTACAGATAAAACATCTGACTTTGTATAAAAATAATTGTTTGCATAATGATTACGCTTTTTATAGTTTTTATGTTCTTTTAATTTACCACTCGTGTAGTACACAGGTTATAACCTAATATATATATATATATATATATATATATATATATATATATATATATAGAGAGAGAGAGAGAGAAAGTTAGGTTCAAATGTTTTTAACAAGTATTGTGTGCACATATGGACCAATAAAAATTTAGCACAAATTAAATTTTTAAATAAATTAACAAGGGTAAATTAGTAATATTGCATGTATATTAAATAAATTCCAAAATTAAAATCAAGTAAATATCCCTATAAAATTGCAATCTGTTTTTAAACCTTACAAAAACCACCATAACAAAAAGTAATCGACGTCCTCCTCCTTCCTCATTGCTACTGTTGCCGCCGACGTGTTCTTTCCCCACAGATCCAATACTTTGAATGAAAAGATTCCCAACATCATCTTCACTCATGATATTTAACTGAAAAAGGAACATCAACAGACATGTCCCTACAGACATCGAAAGATTAAGTGGTTAAGAGGATCTTACAGCAGAAATCCCTTGAAGGAATTCCCACAACATCTAAGTCGATCTTTTTCCCAAACATCATCAAGGACTAAAAGGATATTCGTTCTGGTAGCTTCCACCCTCATCTTCAGTCTTCGAAGAATTATGTTGGCTAAACTGTGAGTGGTGTCTCCTGCTTCCACTTTTAAATGAAGTATCTTGGCAATATGAGTCTGAATCATGCTCAAATTCAGGTCCGTGGAGACTTGAACCCCTACCACTCCAGAAGCTATGAGTTGCCACTATTGGTGTTTCTGAGGCTCTAGATGCATAAAGTTGTCTCCTTTAGGGTTTGGAATCCCCCATACATGAGATGGTGTCCTTCTGGTGAAAGTATAATGCTTTATTTTGAAGTTGGATTCTTTTGGGGCAGGCAAAGTCACCAAGTCAGTGACTTTATGGTTCTAGACACTTGTGTGGGCTCAGATCTGTGGTTTGGACTTCTGGACTTAAGCATTAAGAGCTTAATGTCGACAATTTTATGGTACAAGCCAAATTGCATGTACGCTTAGCGTACGGTAGCTAAGTACGCCTCGCGTACTCAGTCAGAAGGGTTTTCCTTTTGGGCTTCGTGTTGGGCTTCCTTTTTGGGATTGGGTGTTTAAGTTCTTGATGGGCCATCTGAGTATACGTGTCTTGGACTAGGAATATTGTTTGGGCTTTAGGGTAAGGCCCATGTAAGGGTTTTGGGCCCAATTTGGAAAATTGGGCCATATTTGGGCCTTGGTTGGTTATTTGGCTTTTGGGCCTTTCAGGTTGTGAGTTTAGGCCTTAATCTTGGACCAAGCTGGGTTAGGGGTAAAATGGTCTTTTTATCCCGAGTATGGATTCATAGTTATGGTTTGGAAACCCAATTGTTAATTGGGTGTTGTTTTGATATTGACAGTTCGGGGAATCTGTCAGCCAACAGTCAGGGATCGTCTGTGTGATTCGGCAGTGCGAGGTGAGTCTCCTCACTGGGTTTAGCGGGTCGAAGTCACCAATGCTAACCCATGGTTTATATGTTAGAATTCTAGATGTTTGTTCGACTCTTGCACGTGTTATATGATGGTAAGCTTACCGGGCAAAGCACGATGCCAGGCGGGGCCTGATGAGGATATCTTATGTAAGTTATCAGTAAGGGTTGTTATGCTTACCATGCGAGGCCCGATGCTGGGTGAGGCTCGATGACTGTATGGGATGCAATAGTCTTTGTGATTATTGCATGTTCTAGTAAGGTTATATGTTTATATGATTATATGGTTATGTGATTATGTGTGTATTGGGCAGGGCCCAATGTCAGGCGGGGCCTGGTGATTGGCAGATTTGTAATCCGAGCGGGGTTCGATGACGGGCGGGGCCCGGGCCGAATGGGAATCGAGACCGGGTGAGGTCCGATGGAGGGCGGGGGCCCTGTATGTGATTTATGTATGTATTGTATGTGGTATCTTGGGGAACTCACTAAGCTTTGTGCTTATTGTTTTCAGTTTATGTTTCAGGTACTTCGGTTTTCAAATGGAAGAGCTCGGGATGGTTGCAGGGCACACACCATATGTTTCTGCATTCTGTGATTTACTCTGATTCAATGATATTTTGCTAAATCTTGATTATCCTGGTTTTATGGAAATGATATGTTTTAACGATTTATTCATTTAAAAACGAAAATTTTATGTCATTATTTTTGGGACGTTACAAGTTGGTATCAGAGCCTTGGTTTGAGGGATTCAGGCACACTCTCGGGTGTGTCTAAACTCAAACTGAGGATTTGGTAAAGTTTTTCAAAAAGAAATATATTTTTAGAAAGAAATTTTTATAAAAGAAGAAAGGGTGTGCTGCATGCAATCAATCGAGCTCAAGTAAGTTTTCCCAAATTACCACACACATGTTATCTATTATGCTTTGATCTGTGAATCTGTGAATCCCATGCTAGTTAAGGCTAAGGATCTGCTCAGGTTTTGCATGATAGAATACTAGGAGAAATGTCTTTGTATACCTATTGTATGAGCTTGTAGACTTGCATGCTAGTTCTGATTAGCCAGTGATAGGTTGGTCTGTTATGTGATGCCTGGTAGCCTAAGAAGCATGGGATGCTGGTTTGGGTATGATTTGGATGTGTAAGGCACTCAGTAGCGGGAGTGGGAGCTCCTAGTATGAGTTGTAGTATGCGGGGTCGGAGTTCTAATGCGCGAATGCTGCTTGCTTTGTGTTTGTGGAACTCTTAGGTGATGGGAGTTAACTACTAAGCGAATATGCCAAGTCACATGTGACAAGTGTTGAATAATCTCAGAGTGATGGATTTAACCCTATTGCGCAACTCTTGTTTGAGTCCAACAGTTGTAGGGATGAGTCTGTTACTCGAAGGATTATCTAAGCTTTGTTGCATGTGATTGTATTCATAAGATGGGTGACTGGCATAATGAGGAGTTCTTCAACAGCTCATGGCAGGGTGAGTTCGGGAACCTAGGAAAGCCTAAGGATTGCTTCGGCGGGTTTTGATTGCGTTGGGTAGCAAGTGTTTGGAGTATGGATTTGAGAAGGCGACTTAAAGGATTCGGGATGATTCTTGAGGAAAGTATGGATAGGTGTGGAAGGTAGTATTGGGCCCATACTACTGAAAGCACATGATCCATACTTGAATCAAGGACAGTCTTGGAGAATCTAGGAAGCCTGTGGCATGAGGATTCTTGGGTATATTCAGATCTTTTGCATGATGTTTTCAGTATAGCGTTGAGCACTCAGGAATGGGGTTCAAATTCTGGTTCCGGCTCAGTAGCTGGTACTGATCCGATCGATGCGCGGTTGTAGGAGTTCCTCTCATCGGAGATTACTCGAGGTGTTTCGGATTGGACCTTGTTGGTCTTTGGTTAGCCAAGGAAAGGATTGTGGACTTCTTTGATGGTCACCTCGGGGCCTTTTAGGCCGGGATTGTGGTAGGGCAGTTGGGGGCTCATCTGGAGCCCAAAGCTGGTGGGTCCATAGAATCCTTCAGGAAGAAGGATCATATTGTTAGTTCTTGTTATTTGGAATTGGAGGGGAGTTTTGCACGATGTCCTCAGGTTGGCCAGGGTAACTTAGGAGGAGGAGGTCAGGATTTCTTCGGATGCTTTTGCGGGTATGTCATCATATGTCTTCTTCTTAAATGTTATCAGGAATTTGTATTGCGTTGGACTTTTGTTGCGTTTAGGTAGGTGACATCTCGGGTCGGTTCTCTGCTATTGTCTAGGTTATCAAGGATTGTGATATGCCATTCTGCATGTCGGGAGTCATCAATGAATCTTCAGAGGGTCGTTTCTTGTTGACTGGGTTCAACGTGTTCCGTTGTTCCGGGTCTTTGTCGGGATTAATTCAGGAGTATTGCTTGGAGGATCTTTGGTCATGGTTAGTGAAACGTCCCATAAATAATGACATAAAATATTTCATTTTTGGATTAATAAATCATTAATACATATCATTTCCATAAACCAAGGTAGTCAAGATATAGCAAAAACATCATTAAATCAGAGTAAATCACAGAATGCGGAAACATGCGGTGTGTGCCCTGCAATCATCTCGAGCTCTTCCATTTTTGAAAAACGAAGCACCTGAAACATAAACTGAAAACCGTAAGCACAAAGCTTAGTAAGTTCCCCAAGATACCACATACCATACATACAAATAAACACGTAATGGGCCCCGCCCGACATTGGAACCTGTCCGGCATCGGGCCTCGCCTGACATTGAGCCCCACTCGGTAATATATTGGGCCTTGCCCAACATACATATAACACAAATCAAATACATATACACATGCAATAATCACAAAGATACATAACATACAAATTGGTCATCGGGCCTCGCCCGGTAAGCACATAAACACATAACACATGCAAGCGTCACGCAGAAAGATAACATACTAACATAGCATAAACATGGGTCAACATTGGTACATTCAACTCGCTAAATTTAGTGAGGAGACTCACCTCACACTGTTGAATCCCGTAGATAATCTTTGGCTGCTGGCTGACCGATCCCTGAACTATCAAAACAACACCCAATCAACATTTGGGTCCTAAACCATACCCATAAATCCATTACTAGGGTAAATGACCAATTTACCCCTCACCTACTTTTAGACCAAGACTTAGTCCCAAACCTAATAATCCACAAGGCCCAAATACAAAAAACTTCCCAAGGCCCAATCCATGGCCTAATTTTCCAAATTGGGCCCAAATCCACAGTGGGCATCCACAAATAAATATCAAACCAAAACCTGATGGCCCAATAGGGCCCAAAACAACAAAGCCCAAAAGATGGCCCAAACCGAAGCCCAAATACCGAAATCCCAATCTGCTGAGTACGTAGGGCGTACTCAGCCTGTATGCTAAGTGTACTGGCTTAAGAGCTTGTACTATGCACGTACAGGCTTGTACGCCCAAGATACTCCTCTTGTTTGACCAACTCTCAATTCTAGTTCTTAATCCATTAAGCCAAGATGTCCAAAACCTCAGAATAGCTAAATATAAGTGACTTGATCCATAAAGTCGAAGGCTTTAAGCCTTTGCATGGCTTAATGAAGCCTAACACCAAAGATGAACTCCAAAGGAAAAAATCACTCCAAAATGTCTAAAAAAAACTTCTTAATACCTTAAGACCTTAGTCCAAACTTCCAGATCTGATTCAAACGGACTTATTATGTCATAAAGTTCCTGAATTTATGACTTAACATGACTTAATGGGACCCAAATCAAAACCCTAAGTCCCAAGCTTCACCAAAAGATTAGAAAATCATGCATGGAAGGTTTATACTCATCAAGAACCAAACTTTATGACTCTATAACCCCAACAAGGGCCAAATATGAAGCTCAAAGGTACTGGAGTAACTTCTACTCACAAGAACCACCACAAAGGGACCAAAATCATAACAAAGTGCAACCTAGCTAGATCTACAAGAAAGAGTTGCCAAGCTTCAGACTATTTACCTCCAAAAGTTAGATCAAGTGAACAAAACCTGGATCCAAAAGCTCCAAGTCAAGCAATGACTCTTCAAGAAGTTCCTTCTTCCTCCTCAAGCACCAAAAACACACACAAATTATTTTGAAGCTCAAGAATCACTCAAATGAGGGCTAAGGGTCGATTTATAGGGTTTAGAGGGATGGAGGCTGAAGATATTAGGGTTAGGTTATGAGATAAGGAGCTTAAATAGGGTCCAAGACCCTAAAATAGGTTTTGGTCTGGTTAGAGTACACCCAGCGTACTCCGTAGAGCACCTGCGACCATCCTGATCAGTACGCCCAACGTACGCCGAGGTACGCCCCGCGTACTGCCCTTTTCACTAGTACATTGTGCGTACACTTGTGTATGCCCTGCGTACACCTGTGTACGCCCCGCGTACCCGGCTAACCCTTAAAACCACCAAACTTCCGAAGGCCATAACTTCTTCATTATAAGTCTGTTTCCAATGAACTTTATATCCACGGAAAGGTTACGAGAAGCCCTACACTTCTATCAACTCACCTCCCCCTAAGAAATTTCCAAAAAAAAAAACCCAAAATTCATAAAGGACCGAGTTATCAAATTACGATTATACCCTTGGGCTCTAAAACACAAACGAACACCTGGATCACTTACACTATAACACCCACATCCAAAAAGGGCCAAATCCTTTCCTCCCCAAGGCTCAAAGCCTTCTGATGAATGATGACCGGGCCACGACCTCGAACAATGAAATGATTTGAAACTGAGTGTTACAACTCTCCCCCACTTATATTCGATTTCATCCTCGAAATCATTCCTTACCATTCCCGGTATGCCCGACAACCCGAGGGACACAATCACAACCTTGAGCATGCAACGGCCTTCCCGAGGCAACCGAAACACAACCAAATCAGAACTTTCCAACCCGAAGATGACGAATCCATAACCCCATGCAGAAAACCAACCTTACTTTTCCTGAAATCTGAAATCTCCCCGATAGACCGTCCATACTGAACCATTGCTAAATCCATTCCATTTATCCTCCAACTGACTACTCATCTTCTGATAACTTGAGGTCCCCATTAGAAAACAGAATTACCACAAATTATTGTTGCAGAACACTTTTACTTGACAGAAAGGCTCATATAATCCTTTGAGTAGAGGACTCATCCCTACAACGGTTAGACTCAAACGAGAGCTGCACAACAGGGTCAAATCTTTTACTCTGAGATTATTTAAGTCAAACTGCAAGTGACCTAACATTTCTCTGAATAACAAGCGACTCCACCCATGAGATCCAAATCAATAATACCGCCTTGACTTATCTTGATGCCCTTCATAAATGGAACCAATCCAGGACACAACCACAAAGGCTTGATCTATCATCAAAACTGAATCCATTCCTTACCATTGAACACTTCGATTGATGCCCTCATCATATAGATATTGGATTAGGTATCTAAGCCCATAACTATTTTGGTATGTACTTGACCCGATTACGAGCATGGTCCTTTTGGGTTACCTTCACCATAGAAACTGATATGATGAATTAAGGAGAAAGAGGATTAATTATGATTTATTAATATATTAAAGGATAAATCATATTGTTTAATTAATATTAGTCAAGAATTAATTGAGAATTAATTTTGTGGCTAAAAGAGATTAATTAAATAAAGGGGACTGATACTGTAATTATAAGATAATTGCATAAATTGGGCTAATAGACTCCATAGAAGTTGGAGTGGACGAAATCTATGGGGAAACCCATTAGAATTCGTCCAAGGCCTCTAAGGAGGGAGTCCATGGGCTGCTTAGGGCCTAAGCAGTCAGATTAGGGTTTCCGGTTGAAAACCCTAATAGCCTAAGTATAAAAGGAACCCTTAGGCCTCCAAAAACGTGTCCAACTCTTTAAGAGAAACCCTAGGACGTTTTTGGTGCCTCCTCCCTCTCTCCTTGTTCATCTTGTTGCTTATGGTGTTTGTGACTCCATTAGAGGTGCAACGCTTGAGGCACTAAGCTTTCAGAAGTCAAGATCAAGAAGGATTGTGATTGTTATTGCTACATAACAATCAAGGTAATGATTCTAACCCTAATCATATGTCAATTTTAGATTTGTATGCTAGTCAATTAGGGTTTATTGCTTTGGTATTCAATGTTGTATGTTTACTTAGAAAAACCTAGATCAAAGCAATTAGGGTTGCATGAACACCATAGGAATGATGTTATGCTTATAATCCATCAGTGGTATCAGAGCCAGGTTGTTTTTCTAGTGAATAGATGCAAAAGTGAACTGCCAAAGGATAAAAAAATCGAATTTTTTTGCTGTCTGCGACGCCGACTCGGCGAGTCCGTCAGTGGACTCGGCGAGTAGCCTGAACTCGACGAGTCCATCAGTGGACTCGGCGAGTCCAGTGTGCTGTTGCCGGGATTTTCGATTTTTTGAACAGATTTTGTTAAGGATAATTACCAAAACTCGTTTTTATTGCCTAAATCGATTTTTTATGTTTGGAATGATTATCCTTATCAAAATTAATGGATTTGGTTAAATATGGATAATATAGAATTATTATGAGTCAAATGTTTGACCTAGTAAGTTTAAAAAGTTTCAAATTACACCCTTTAGGTTTTATAGTTTAAATTTGAACTTAAAAGTTTTAGTTTTTTGAAATTTAAATAGTTAAACCCTAATGTTTTGAAATGTTTCAAAACTTGTCCTCAAGTTTTGGAATTTAATTTTAATTAAAAAGTATTAATTTTGAAATATTAAATTCTAAAACCCTAAGGTTTTGAAAAGTTCAAATTACACCCGTATGGTTTTATTAACTTAATTAAGTGTATAATTAAAAGAGGGTTAATAATTCTATAATGATTTGGTTTATATTTAATTAAATTAAAAGTATAATTTATTAAATTAGACCACCTAGTATTTTAAAAGTATAAAATACACCTTATACTATATAACATTTAAAAGTTTAACATATTATATATGTATGAGTAAAGAGTCAGTCTTACCGTTAGTAGGCCTCATCCACGAAGCTGGTCTCTAAGGGGTGTTTAAGGAAATTGCCTATAAAATGGCGATTAAATGGGTATCCACTCTTACCCACCGCACTCTTGACTAGTGGAGGGTTGTTAGCCGAACGGGTAGGATAGGACACAACCTTCCATTATAAGTATAATGAAATACGAAGTAACTAAACGCATTTATAAATTCCCAAATCTTAGTTACTTTAGGAAAAAGTGAATTTGATGCAATTCCATGGAATTACACTTTGTACCCTTGCCGAGACAGTTAGTGGAGTGTGTGTGGTTAACCGGCACACTAAGTTGGGATTGGCATTGGTGGAAAAGGGTGACTCAATGTTTGTCGTAGATCGATGGAGCGTGTGTGGTTAACCGACACGTCGATTAGGTGACTGTAACATTGAGGGCACCACGTACATTCACATGGTTATTCACACCTTATTTGTGATCCTCGGCATCCCAATCACAAATGAAGGGCATAATCGAGATTAAACATGCCATTGAAAAGTTCAATGAATCTCAAAGGATCTAGGAGTTTCAATTCATTTAAAACTTAAACCTTCAATTTTCGTTTTTCATGGTGGAAATTGGTAAATCGTCATTTACCTACCTTCAAATGTTCTGCAATTTGGATTACGACATCCCTCTTCTAAGTTGTAGAGTATTGTGTTGGGTACTAGCCTTAATATCTCATTTGGGTGTTTTATTAAGGACCCAATCAACTAACTTGAATTTCTCCCGTTTTGTATATGTCAAAGTCCGACAACTATGGTCTTCCTGAATCCGTTGGAAAAGGTTTTCCACATGAAGATGATGTTCCACGATTGGATTGTGGAAATGGAAATCATGCTTCACTTCCTCCACCTCCTCCAATAATTCTCCCTGACCCACGTGTTCGAAGACTTGAAAAGTTCAAGGTGACTCAAGCCCTATTGGCAAAAAGACACAAATATGGAAAGTCTGTATGTGCTCATGTCTTGGATATGAAGTTGCATATTGATAAATTGGGAATGTTAGGTGTCGAAGTCTCTAGGAAGCTGGCTATTGACTTGGTTCTTCAATCACTTCCTGACTCATATAGTGAGTTCATTAGAGAGTACTATATGATGGACCGAGACATGACCCTCATTGATTTGACTTATTTGCTTGTTTCTGCTGAATCAAAAATGATCTAGTAGACTGGTCAAGCAAATTTGTCTGGTAAATCAATGTTTCAACCTTCCATGGACAATGGCAACATTGGAAGTCCAGAAAGGTTTTCTCTATGCAAGAGAAAGGCTAAGTCTGAGATAGTCCCTCGTGCCATTCCCAAAGAATCTGTGTGTTTGTACTGCCAAGAGAAGGGGCATTGGTCACGAAGCTGCCCTGACTACCTGAGAGATCTAAGAGATGGGAGAGTCAAGATGTATGACTCTACTTCAGGTAAAATCCACTATCTAACTCTATTAAGTTCCTTTTTAGATTCTTAATACATGATGTGATAAGATTACATTTGATGTTTTGTAGGATTGAAGAAAAAGGAAGCTTAAAAGAAATAAGTGAGCTGAATCTGGTCATGAAGAAATGGATTTCGATCGCATGATTCAAAGATCGGATTTTTTAGCTGCTACTTTAGAGTTAGGACAAATTGCTAAATAATATTTACATAGTTTTCATTTGTAATCGCACTGTAAGGACAAGATTTTTCCGCAATAAAATAAATTTTGATTTTGTTTCCTTGCGATCGATTTTATGAAAATTGATGTTTGAATGTTTCTATTGTTAGCAATATTGTGAATGGATTTGATTCTTAGTTATGTTATTTGTGGTAATGTCAGAAATTTACCAAATAAGGAAAGATTCTCATCGCCCAAGTTTCAATTGGACAGAAACTTGGAATCATGCAACTGGTATTATGTGATGAATGAGAACCTTTGTATTTGGGAAATTAAGACTAATTCCTTGTTCACATAAGTATGTGAGTCAAGTGAAGGACTAGGAGATCTGGTACACAATGTTGTGCACTGGTCGAGTCCACCACAAAGAACGATAAAATATTCGTCATGATTTCCTAAAAGATTAGTAAATGTGGTTATACTTAAAATATTAAGTATGAATCTGAATCATTGGAAAAGTTTCAATGAATAGCAGAACGAATAAGAAGAATCAATTAAGCAGAAAGATAAAAGTTTCTCCAATCTGAAAAGATGGGAGAGTATTTAAGTATCTGTTTTATGATTAACTTACTGATTATATAACCGTGTCACAAATTGATCCTCTAAGGACACCTTAGTACACTAGTATGACTAAGAAGAGGAATCAGAAATTGTTAAAAGGGTTAAATTGAAAGGTGAATCATACTTCGTTCCAAAATCAAGTCTTAGAGTCATACTCCAAGATTGTGACTTGAGTGACACATCTTAAGAAGTTTTAACACACTCATCAAATGTGGAGTAGAAGAAAATGTTTTTCTTAATCTTGAACGTTTGAAATTGGTAAGTTGTGATGTCTTAGATAAGACAAAGACCAACTAAGACCAATTGTGTGTAGTATTTGCCTTGATAAGGACTTACACTAACTCTTGAATATTTGTTTTGTCAAGAAATGTTTCTTGACAAGAGAATCTTATATGTAAAGAGGTCAGTGGGAGTCTAAATGATCTTGAAAAGTTTCAAGAACTAATCAAGGGTAAACCTATTGTTAAACACTAGCACACTACTCGAGGTTTGTAACCTATCGTGTTGACACATTTGTGTTTCTGTGCCATTCCAGTTTAAGTCAACTATGCATATGAGTTCTCAATTGATTGCATAGAGGCAAGGCATCTTGATCAATGGAAAGTACATTGATACGTAGGGGCGAGCTGCTAAAAGACTTGGAAGCAATGGTGAGACCCTTGATGGAAAGAAATAAAGAATGAACAAGTTCTGTCCATAAGAGTTTGGATTTGTCACAAACATTATCTTATGATTATGGTTATGACAAATTCATATGGATAGGAACACATACACCATAAAATCTAAGTGGCATAAGGTTTCTCTCCTTCATGAAAATGATTGTGAGGAAACGCTTTCACTAGGAAGATTTTAATGAGATAGCGATTATGTAAATTGTATTCTCAAATTTGATTATGACTACGACATCCCTCTTCATAGTTCGAATTGTGAGATTTGGCAATTAGTTTGAACATTCGAGACTTATTGCTATAAGTTCTAGAATTGTTTAGACACACATGTGAGCTATTGTCACACCCCAAAACCTGAACGGCGGAAACGTTCAGGGGTGGAGGACGTCATGTAAAGTATCATAACAGTGCAAAGTAGTAAACAAGAAACAACATCATCCATTGCATTAAAAGTAAAGTTTTAATACATGAGTGTTCTTTCATAGTAATAAGACACCAAAATATGTAATCAAAATAAAAGACGAGTCTTGTTTGTGCTCCGTCTTCTCAAAACCTGGTCATCGTACATGTCTACTGGTGACCTGAGAATACAAGATATTTTGAAAGTGTAGATCAACATAAAGCTGGTGAATTCATAAGTATTATGGTGTCATTGATTTGAAAAGCTGTTATGAAAGACTTGTAAATATTTGATGAAACATTTAGTATAAGTGTGAAAACCCTAGAAAATCCCATATTTCCTACTAGTATAAAAGGTAGTCTTCTACCAAGACCTGAATGCTTTGAAAGTTGTATTTCTGTATCAATGAAAGTTTTTTCCCTATGTGACTATTATTATAAATATATAGTCTACCTCATTGTTTATGTGAATGTGTCACAAAAAAAAAAGTAAAAGGGAAATTATATAATCATTTAAGTATTATCCTTTGGTACTAGGATAAACACGGCATAGTAATTGCCGAATAGTATTAACAGTAGACATCCGTCGATGTACATTTTCCCTCTGTAGCTAACAGCTGGGTGTAGAATGGTTAGTCCCGTACATATATAATAGTATCTACACATATAATATGTAATAGTATCTCATCATATAGTATCTATGTAACAGAATCCATGTAAAAGTATCCATGTAATGGTATCCATGTAATAGTATCTCTTCATATTGCATGTAATGTATTAGTATAGACTCATGAATGAACTGACTCTTGTGTAATTCCTTGTAATAGGAATAGCAGTTTGTATCCTCTAAACTATACCTATAATAGTTTACTGGAATGTAAATTGAATGTCCAAGTAGGTTTATACACCCTTGCTACACAAGAGTGTTGGAACTGAAGAAAGAATGAAAGCTCTCATATCAATACATATGTATATGAAACATAAGTGTATAGATATGGTTTTTAACAATAAGTTGAAAGAGGTTTTGTAAAACATTTAAGAGTTTTGAACAATAAATAATGATCACTTGATGTCAGTTTATAAAAAGATTCAAAAGTAAATCATTTGATAACAAAGTATAAAACAGCCGAAAACTATTGTATTTATCACATTTTGAAGTATGTGAAATCAGTTGGTTGAAAACACAGTTATAAATCACATGTGATTGATTCTATAACTTCCCATTTTCTACTTGTATTCCCCCCCCCATGAAAGCATTTAAAATCATTTAAAAGATTGATTAAGGGGTATGAACTCACCTGTAGTGAGTGGTTTGGATGAACGGAATGTATAGGATGCTAAGTGTCAAGTGAAGACTTGAGCACACACACGGATCCTATTTAACATATAATAACACATATATGTATCCAATTAGTCATTTAACAACTAATTAACCAAGTTAAGACACCCTAGGACATGGAAAACACTTTGATTCAAGTGCTAGAAGTACCAAGGGTTGCATCTAAGGGATGTATAGCTACCAAATGGAGCTTTCGGTCCAAGTGGTTTTCGGTCCAAATGACCTTTCGGTCATGGAGGTTTTCGGTCCAAATGACCTTTCAGTCATGGAGGTTTTCGATCCAAGAGGTTGGCCGAAAACTCTTGTTCTTTGATGCAAAAGGTGATTTTCCAAGGGCTTCCAACCTGTAAAGAAGTGTTCTAGACTCGATACTAAGCATTAGGAAAGTTTAAAGTCATTTTGCACCTTTCATAAAGGGTTTTCGGTCTAAGGAGATGCACTAGACCGAAAACACCTTTGTTCTTGGATAAATGTCTGCTTTTAAGGCTCTAAATTAAGTATCCTTACTAGATAACAAGTATAAGAGATAGATACTTACAATCTGGAAGCAAAGAAGGGTGTTTTCGGCCCAAAACACTAGTGTGTGTTCTTGGTGTTTTGGTGAAATGAAGAACACTTGAAGATCTAAGAAAATGGAATGATTTCACGGATGAAATCATGTAAGATCACTAGATAATGGAAGAGATCAACTAAATAGGGTAAGAAACACTTACATTTTAAAGATCTAGAAGGAAAAATTGGATGGTACTTGAGAGGATTTCGGTTCTTGTTCTTGAAAGAGTGAAAAAGTGAAAAATATGGCCAAGTGTCATATATATACTCATGGGGATTTTCGGTCCAAACACCATTTGGACCGAAAACTCTTAACTCTTTGAGTTTTTGCGAAAATAATGCACAATGAACCCTAGGGCATCCTCTCTCCTGATATCTCCTGAAGTACTAACTTAAAAACACTCAAACTTATTCCTAAAAGCTTGAAAGTTAGCAGAAACAGTTCTAACTTCTATTGAAGTGAATGGTTGTACAGAATAGAAATTTCGGGTTGTCACATCATCCCCCCGTTAGAAGGAATTTCGTCCCGAAATTAGAGTTTAAGCAAATAAGTAGTTACAAATAACTAAGTAAAAAGATGAGGATATTTCAATTTCATCTGATCCTCTCGCTCCCAATTGAATTCAGGTCCTCGCTTGGCGTTCCAGCGAACCTTCACTATCGGGATACGGCTTTGTTTCGTTTGCTTGACCTCCCGGTCCATGATCTCTACTGGTTCTTCCACGAAGTTGAGGCTATCGTTGATCTCGATCTCGTCGAGTGGGATTACAAGAGTCTCGTCGGACAGACACTTTTTCAAGTTTGAGACGTGGAAAGTAGAATGTACGTTACTGAGTTCACGCGGTAAGTTAAGTTTGTAAGCTACAGGGCCGATTCTTGCTAAAATCTCAAAAGGCCCTATGTACCTTGGATTTAGCTTTCCACGCTTTTCGAAGCGTATCTAGCCCTTCCAGGGTGAGACCTTCAATAGAATACAGTCGCCCACCTGGAATTCAAACGGTTTCCTTCGTTTATCAGCGTAGCTTTTCTGTCGGTCTCTAGAGGCTTTCAATCGTTCACGAATCTGAACGATCTTCTCTGTCCTTTCCCGAATGATCTCCGGACCTGTGAGAGTGCTTTCAGGAACTCGTCCTTTAGCCAACTGGGTATCACCCACCTCAGCCCAGCACAGAGGGGATCTGCACTTCCGGCCATAGAGTGCCTCAAATGGAGCAGCCTTTATGCTCGTGTGATAACTTTTGTTGTAGGAAAATTCGACAAGGGGTAAATGAGTATCCCATGCTTTCCCAAAGTCAATCACACAGGCTCGTAACATATCTTCCAAGGTTTGGATAGTTCTCTCAGTTTGTCCGTCGGTCTGTGGATGGTAGGCTGTACTCATGTCCAACCTAGTTCCTAGGGAACTTTGTAGGGACTGCCAGGACCTCGAAGTGAATCTACTATCTCTGTCCGAGATAATGGATATAGGAACACCGTGCAGTCGTACAATCTCCCGAATGTAGGTTCTCGTAAGCTTCTCCATCTTGTATGTTTCTTTGATAGGCAGGAAGTGTGCGGACTTGGTCAATCTGTCGACGATGACCCATATGGTATCAAGTCCACCCGTTGTCTTGGGCAACTTGGTTATGAAGTCCATAGTGATCCGCTCCCACTTCCATTCAGGAATTTCAGGCTGTTGCAGTAGACCTGAGGGTTTCTGGTATTCGACCTTAGCCTTTGCGCAAGTAAGGCATTTACTTACGAAGGTAGCAATTTCTGCTTTCATGTTAGGCCACCAGTATAGCTTTTTCAGATCCAGATACATCTTATCTGAACCTGGGTGGACGGAATAACGAGTGTTGTGTGCCTCGGTCATGACCAAGTCTCTGAAGCCACCGCGTTTCGGTGTCCAGATCCGATCTATGAGGTATAAGGCTCCGCCACCCTTGACTTCCAAATTCTTATCCATCCCTCTTAGGGTTTCACTCGCCACATTTTCAGGTTTCAAAGCGTCGAGTTGAGCCTCCTTAATTTGCATGGACAAGTGTGAATGGATAGTTAGAGTCAAAGATTTGACTCTACGACCAGAGTATTCCTTCCGACTTAGGGCATCAGCTACTACGTTGGCTTTACCCGGATGATAACGAATTTCGCATTCGTAATCACTGAGTAGCTCGACCCACCGTCGTTGTCTCATGTTGAGCTCCTTCTGGTCGAATATATGTTGTAGGCTTTTGTGATCTGTAAAGATCGTGCTTTTTGTACCATACAGGTAGTGTCTCCAGATCTTCAGAGCAAACACGACTGCTCCTAGCTCAAGATCATGTGTGGTGTAGTTGACCTCGTGTGTCTTCAGCTGTCTCGAGGCATAGGCGATGACCTTACCTCGTTGCATCAGAACACAGCCGAGCCCTTGATTTGAAGCATCGCAATAGACAACGAAGTCTTCTATCCCTTCGGGGAGGGATAGTATTGGTGCGGTGCACAGGGCTCGCTTGAGCGTTTGGAACGCTCTCTCTTGCTTCTCTTCCCAGTCAAAGGCCACGCCCTTCTGGGTCAGTGTTGTAAGAGGCTTCGCTATGCGGGAGAAGTTCTGAATGAACCTGCGATAGTAGCCAGCGAGACCTAGAAATTGACGAATTTCTGTAGGTGTCTTCGGTGCTGACCAGTTCTCAATGGCCTTGATTTTGGAAGGGTCCACGTGAATTCCCTCTTCACTAACTACGTGGCCCAAGAATTCGACTCTTCGAATCCAAAATTCGCATTTAGAGAACTTCGCATAGAGCTTCTCCGATAGTAATGTTTCTAAGACTCTTCGCAGGTGTTGACTATGTTCCTCCTTACTTCGAGAGTAGATGAGTATGTCATCAATGAAGACAATGACGAACTGATCCAAGTAGGGACGACACACCCTATTCATTAAATCCATGAATACAGCGGGCGCGTTTGTTAATCCGAACGGCATCACTACGAATTCGTAGTGCCCATAACGAGTTCGGAAGGCTGTCTTGGGAACATCCTCCTCTAACACTCGTAGTTGGTGGTATCCGGATCGTAGATCTATCTTCGAGAGTAGTTGGCTCCTTGAAGTTGATCAAATAAATCGTCAATGCGGGGTAAGGGATAACGATTTTTAATGGTAAGCTTGTTGAGTTCCCTGTAGTCGATGCACATACAAAACGATCCCTCTTTCTTCTTGACGAACAAGACCGGTGCTCCCCATGGTGAGAAGCTTGGCCTAATGAATCCCTTCTGGAGAAGTTCGTTAAGCTGACAGGAAAGTTCCTGCATCTCCGCTGGTGCCAGACGATATGGGGATTTGGCTACTGGAGTAGCCCCTAGCACTAAGTCGATTCTGAACTCGACTTGGCGTTGTGGTGGTAATCCTAGGAGTTCTTCTGGAAAGATGTCGGGAAAGTCGCGTACTTCGGGGATGATCTGAATATCTTTCACTTCTTGACTCGTATCAACGATGTGAGCGAGAAATGCATGACATTCTTTTCGTAAGCATTTCTGAGCCTGGATGCACGAAATGATGCGAAAACTCGTACTAGGTTTGTCGCCGTAGATAATTAGAGTTTCGCTGTTAGGAAGGTTAAGACGAACTGTTTTTTCAAAGCACAATATGTCGGCGCGATGAAGACTCAACCAATCCATGCCGATAATGACGTCGAAACTTTTAATTGGGACCGGCATGAGGTCTATCTCAAAAGTATGGCCATCTAAAGTTAGAGTACAACCTACGTATGTGCAGTTAGTACTTTCCGTTTTCCCATTTGCCATTTCTACAGTGAATGATTTATCTAGTGCACGTGGTTTTTGTTTAAGCAGGTGTGCAAATTTCTGGTTTACGAAGCTTTTCTCCGCTCCACTGTCGAAAAGTATGCAAGCATATGAGTTATCGAGGAGAAACGTACCAGTAACTATCGTAGGATCAGCTACGGCTTCCTCGTGGCCTATGGCCAGAACTCTTCCTACTCCGCCAGCTATCCCTGCCTTAGGGCAGTTCCTCTTGTAGTGGCTCACTTCGCCACAACCATAGCAAGCTTGGCCCACCCCGGCGTTGGGAACTTGAGCGGTCGGCCTTGCTGGAGTCTTGCAGAAACGGGAAGTATGCCCCTTTCTGTTGCAGTTAGTGCACTGCATTTCCCGGCAAGGTCCGTTGTGATGGAAGGTGCATTTGTTGCACCTCGGAAGATTACCGGCATAAGGCTTCGCTGGTAAGGGATTAGCAGGGACAACAAGAGTTATTGTGGCAACATTGATTATAACCAGTTGTTGTGTCTTTGAGGATTCTTGCGAAGCCCCGCTTTTCCTCTTGTTCCACCCCTTTTTCTTGTTGTTGTTGTTTCCCTTTTGTTGTTCAGGTGTAGAAATCGATGGGTTCTGGTGGTTTCCGTGATCTATAGGAGATTGTGCCAGCTCTTTGGCGCTGTCAAAAGTAACAGGCCTGGATGCTAACACACTTGACTGGATCTGGGGCGACAGTCCCCAAATATATCTCTCTATTTTCTTGCTCTCAAGAGCAACCATATCAGGGCAAAGAATTGCCAGATCACAAAATCTATTAGTATAAGTTGATACGTCAGTACCAACCATTTCAAGACCCCAGAGTTCCTGTTCGAGTTTTTGAATTTCCCCTCGTGGACAGTACTCTCTCATCAGCATGGCTTTCAAGTTTTCCTAACTTATCGAATTTGCCACTATTAGAGTCAGTGACTTAACGTGGCCATTCCACCAAGTTAAAGCCCTGTCAGAAAAGGTACAAGTAGCAAACTTGACCTTATTGTTCTCCGGGCAGGCGTAGATTTCAAAGATTGCTTCTGTCTTTTCGATCCACTGCCTTAAGATCATAACCCCTCCAGATCCATTGAAATTTCTGGGTTTGGCATTCGTAAAATCCGTGTAGGTGCATTCCCGAGGATGCCCATGACTCTCGCCATGGTGGGAAGGAGGTGCACCTGTTCCCGATCCACTAGGGACAGGAGTATTGATGTGTGACATGGCAGCCGCTACGGCCGCCGTGACAGCTGCTTGGAACATAGCAGCGTCGAACTGAGGAAGTGGTGGTGGTATCGGTGTTTCGTTATTATTGTTACGCCTCAGATTTCTGCGAGGAGGCATCTTTTAACTATAAGTTTAGAAAGATGAAGAAATTGATAAGAATTCAATAGGAAAGTTGATGAAAATGACTCATGGACTAACTCTTCATAGTCTAACAACATGATTAAGTGTAGATCTAGAACTAACAGATGATAGCATTTGGATAATAATTTCCATGAGATTAGGTACCTGTCAATATTATTGGAATTACATATGTAACAAGTTCGGGAAAAAATGGCCTAGCAGGAGGCCTTACATCAACCAAGATGGAAAATTTTGACAGGACTACGACCTAATCAATACCTAACAGGTCTAAGATTTACAGAGATAGGAAATTAGACCAGAGTTTTACATAACTAGGTTATATGCAAAAAAGAAGTCGATGAGATTTTATCGGCGACGAGAACTACTAGAGTGAGTTCTTGATTCCGACAGAAGGCGTTCTATGTCCCTCACACGCCTGTCAGATCTTATTTGCTGAGCTCGAAGTTCCCTGACTGAAGCTTGGGTTCCAGCAAGTTCTCTCTGCAGAGCTGCATTGTGGACCAAAGTCATTTCATGAGCAGACTCTAGTTGGCGAATGCGGACTGTGTTAACGCCAGAGTTGGCGTCAATCTCCATGACTCGGTCGATAACAGCTTGACCCTGTTCAGTGTTCCGGGAAATCCTACGAACCATGATGGGTAGGACCCTGTCAGCTGAACCTCCCTCAGTGAGGTTGTAGAAGCTTCTGTCCCCATTGTAGGGGATGGGTTGACTCTGTTCCTGACTCCATCTATTCAAGTTTGTGGCCCACAGAGGTGTGGGTCCTTGAAATGCTGGACGAGGGTTCAGGTTTGGGTTTTGAGCAGCTGGGGGTAGATTGTTGACTTCTGGTTCTGAGTCAGAACTATCAGAAAAGCCTTCAGCTTCGTGATCATCCAAAGGAATTGGGTGATCATTCTCTGGCTCTTCTCTGAGCCATCCAACATTGCCGTGGTTAGGGTAGTACGGGTCGCCGTGGGGATGGAATCCAACCATGATATCTACGCAAGAAAAGGGATATAAGAAGGAATTAATAGACGTACTAACTAAGATAATTATAAGATGATCTTTATCAGTTACTTCAATACTTGTTTAGTGCATACCAGTTATATGTACTCAGGACATGATAGACCTTCGAATAAGTGACCCTAACTCTAAGCCTACAACCAAACAAGGACAAGAAGTAAAGCAAAGATTCACAGATTCTAAGTCTATGACGTCCTAGATACATATAATCTTAGTGTATCCACTCAGCAACTATTGACCTACTGATAAAGACCTTTTAGTTCTCAAATAAGTAATTATAGTAACACCAAATACCCCTATGGTATTTCATTGTGGTTATGTTGGTAAGTTTTTCTTTTTTTTGACTTGTTGCCATATCACAACCATTCTTGGGCATATGCTAATCATTCCTCGGACCAGCATAGTTGATCAGGCTATGCCACTCCCAGGATTGACCATACATCCCCGAGCTTACCTGTGATATCCAACAATCGTAATACTTTTGTTTTTGTCGTTGAGACACTGATTTTAGTATGAATGCAGGCATGTATACTTAATTAAATATTTATTATTTAAAAGTATAAACTCTTGGTCGGAGTATTTTAATCCCATTGTATTTATAGTTAGTATATCTTTTATGGGTTGATATACTCAATTCACTATAAACAAAGCTCTGATACCAATCTGTCACACCCCAAAACCGGAACGGCGGAAACGTTCAGGGGTGGAGGACGTCATGTAAAGTATCATAACAGTGCAAAGTAGTAAACAAGCAACAACATCATCCATTGCATTAAAAGTAAAGTTTTAATACATGAGTGTTCTTTCATAGTAATATGACACCAAAATATGTAATCAAAATAAAAGACGAGTCTTGTCTGTGCCCCGTCTTCTCAAAACCTGGTCATCGTACCTGTCTACTGGTGACCTGAGAATACAAGATATTTTGAAAGTGTAGATCAGCATAAAGCTGGTGAATTCATAAGTATTATGGTGTCATTGATTTGAAAAGCTGTTATGAAAGACTTGTAAATATTTGATGAAACATTTAGTATAAGTGTGAAAACCCTAGAAAATCCCATATTTACTACTAGTATAAAAGGTAGTCTTCTACCAAGACCTGAATGCTTTGAAAGTTGCATTTCTGTATCAATGAAAGTTTTTCCCCTATGTGACTATTATTATAAATATATAGTCTACCTCATCGTTTATGTGAATGTGTCACAAAAAAAAGTAAAAGGGAAATTATATAATCATTTAAGTATTATCCTTTGGTACTAGGATAAACACGACATAGTAATTGCCGAATAGTATTAACCGTAGACATCCGTCGATGTGCATTTTCCCTCTGTAGCTAACAGCTGGGTGTAGAATGGTTAGTCCCGTACATATATAATAGTATGTACACATATAATATGTAATAGTATCTCATCATATAGTATCTATGTAACAGAATCCATGTAAAAGTATCCATGCAATGGTATCCATGTAATAGTATCTCTTCATATTGCATGTAATGTATTAGTATAGACTCATGAATGAACTGACTCTTGTGTAATTCCTTGTAATAGGAATAGCAGTTTGTATCCCCTAAACTATACCTATAATAGTTTACTGGAATGTAAATTGAATGTCCAAGTAGGTTTATACACCCTTGCTACACAAGAGTGTTGGAACTGAAGAAAGAATGAAAGCTCTCATATCAATACATATGTATATGAAACATAAGTGTATAGATATGGTTTTTAACAATAAGTTGAAAGAGGTTTTGTAAAACATTTAAGAGTTTTGAACAATAAATAATGATGACTTGATGTCAGTTTATAAAAAGATTCAAAAGTAAATCATTTGATAACAAAGTATAAAACAGCCGAAAACTATTGTATTTATCACATTTTGAAGTATGTGAAATCAGTTGGTTGAAAACACAGTTATAAATCACATGTGATTGATTCTATAACTTCCTGTTTTCTACTTGTATTCCCCCCCATGAAAGCATTTAAATTCATTTAAAAGATTGATTAAGGGGTATGAACTCACCTGTAGTGAGTGGTTTGGATGAACGGAATGTATAGGATGCTAAGTGTCAAGTGAAGACTTGAGCACACACACGGATCCTATTTAACATATAATAACACATATATGTATCCAATTAGTCATTTAACAACTAATTAACCAAGTTAAGACACCCTAGGACATGGAAAACACTTTGATTCAAGTGCTAGAAGTACCAAGGGTTGCATCTAAGGGTTGTATAGCTACCAAATGGAGCTTTCGGTCCAAGTGGTATTCGGTCCTAATGACCTTTCGGTCATGGAGGTTTTCGGTCCAAATGGCCTTTTGGTCATGGAGGTTTTCGGTCCAAATGACCTTTCGGTCATGGAGGTTTTCGATCCAAGAGGTTGGCCGAAAACTCTTGTTCTTTGATGCAAAAGGTGATTTTCCAAGGGCTTCCAACCAGTAAAGAAGTGTTCTAGACTCGATACTAAGCATTAGGAAAGTTTAAAGTCATTTTGCATCTTTCATAAAGGGTTTTCGGTCTAAGGAGATGCACTAGACCGAAAACACCTTTGTTCTTGGATAAATGTCTGCTTTTAAGGCTTTAAATTAAGTATCCTTACTAGATAACAAGTATAAGAGATAGATACTTACAATCTGGAAGCAAAGAAGGGTGTTTTCGGCCCAAAACACTAGTGTGTGTTCTTGGTGAAATGAAGAACACTTGAAGATCTAAGAAAATGGAATGATTTCACGGATGAAATCATGTAAGATCACTAGATAATGGAAGAGATCAACTAAATAGGGTAAGAAACACTTACATTTTAAAGATCTAGAAGGAAAAATCGGATGGTACTTGAGAGGATTTCGGTTCTTGTTCTTGAAAGAGTGAAAAAGTGAAAAATATGGCCAAGTGTCATATATATACTCATGGGGGTTTTCGGTCCAAACACCATTTGGGCCGAAAACTCTTAACTCTTGGAGTTTGTGCGAAAATGATGCACAATGAACCCTAGGGCATCCTCTCTCCTGATATCTCCTGAAGTACTAACTTAAAAACACTCAAACTTATTCCTAAAAGCTTGAAAGTTAGCAGAAACAGTTCTGACTTCTATTGAAGTGAATGGTTGTACAGAATAGAAATCTCGGGTTGTCACATCATCCCCCCATTAGAAGGAATTTCGTCCCAAAATTAGAGTTTATGCAAATAAGTAGTTACAAATAACTAAGTAAAAAGATGAGGATATTTCAATTTCATCTGATCCTCTCGCTCCCAATTGAATTCAGGTCCTCGGTTGGCGTTCCAGCGAACCTTCACTATCGGGATACGGCTTTGTTTCGTTTGCTTGACCTCCCGGTCCATGATCTCTACTGGTTCTTCCACGAAGTTGAGGCTATCGTTGATCTCGATCTCGTCGAGTGGGATTACAAGAGTCTCGTCGGACAGACACTTTTTCAAGTTTGAGACGTGGAAAGTAGAATGTACGTTACTGAGTTCACGCGGTAAGTTAAGTTTGTAAGCTACAGGGCCGATTCTTGTGAGAATCTCGAAAGGCCCTATGTACCTTGGATTTAGCTTTCCATGCTATCCGAAGCGTATCTAGCCCTTCCAGGGTGAGACCTTCAATAGAACACGGTCGCCCACATGGAATTCCAACGGTTTCCTTCGTTTATCAGCGTAGCTTTTCTGTCGGTCTCTAGAGGTTTTCAATCGTTCACGAATCTGAACGATCTTCTCTGTCGTTTCCCGAATGATCTCCGGACTTGTGAGAGTGCTTTCAGGAACTCGTCCTTTAGCCAACTGGGTATCACCCACCTCCGCCCATCACAGAGGGGATCTGCACTTCCGGCCATAGATTGCCTCGAATGGAGCAGCCTTTATGCTCGTGTGATAACTTTTGTTGTAGGAAAATTCGACAAGGGGTAAATGAGTATCCCATGCTTTCCCAAAGTCAATCACACAGGCTCGTAACATATCTTCCAAGGTTTGGATAGTTCTCTCAGTTTGGCCGTCGGTCTGTGGATGGTAGGCTGTACTCATGTCCAGCCTAGTTCCTAGGGAACTTTGTAGGGACTGCTAGAACCTCGAAGTGAATCTACTATCTCTGTCCGAGATAATGGATATAGGAACACCGTGCAGTCGTACAATCTCCCGAATGTAGGTTCTCGTAAGCTTCTCCATCTTGTATGTTTCTTTGATAGGCAGGAAGTGTGCGGACTTGGTCAATCTGTTGACGATGACCCATATGGTATCAAGTCCACCCGTTGTCTTGGGCAACTTGGTTATGAAGTCCATAGTGATCCGCTCCCACTTCCATTCAGGAATTTCAGGCTGTTGCAGTAGACCTGAGGGTTTCTGGTATTCGACCTTAGCCTTTGCGCAAGTAAGGCATTTACTTACGAAGGTAGCAATTTCTGCTTTCATGTTAGGCCACCAGTATAGCTTTTTCAGATCCAGATACATCTTATCTGAACCTGGGTGGACGGAATAACGAGTGTTGTGTGCCTCGGTCATGACCAAGTCTCTGAAGCCACCGCGTTTTGGTGTCCAGATCCGATCTATGAGGTATAAGGCTCCGCCACCCTTGACTTCCAAATTCTTATCCATCCCTCTTAGGGTTTCACTCACCACATTTTCAGGTTTCAAAGCGTCAAGCTGAGCCTCCTTAATTTGCGTGGACAAGTGTGAATGGATAGTTAGAGTCAAAGATTTGACTCTACGACCAGAGTATTCCTTCCGACTTAGGGCATCAGCTACTACGTTGGCTTTACCCGGATGATAACGAATTTCGCATTCGTAATCACTGAGTAGCTCGACCCACCGTCGTTGTCTCATGTTGAGCTCCTTCTGGTCGAATATATGTTGTAGGCTTTTGTGATCTGTAAAGATCGTGCTTTTTGTACCGTACAGGTAGTGTCTCCAGATCTTCAGAGCAAACACGACTGCTCCAGGCTCAAGATCATGTGTGGTGTAGTTGACCTCGTGTGTCTTCAGCTGTCTCGAGGCATAGGCGATGACCTTACCTCGTTGCATCAGAACACAACCGAGCCCTTGATTTGAAGCATCGCAATAGACAACGAAGTCTTCTATCCCTTCGGGGAGGGATAGTATTGGTGCGGTGCACAGGGCTCGCTTGAGCGTTTGGAACGCTCTCTCTTGCTTCTCTTCCCAGTCAAAGGTCACGCCCTTCTGGGTCAGTGTTGTAAGAGGCTTCGCTATGCGGGAGAAGTTCTGAATGAACCTGCGATAGTAGCCAGCGAGACCTAGAAATTGACGAATTTATGTAGGTGTCTTCGGTGCTGACCAGTTCTCAATGGCCTTGATTTTGGAAGGGTCCACGTGAATTCCCTCTTCACTAACTACGTGGCCCAAGAATTCGACTCTTCGAATCCAAAATTCGCATTTAGAGAACTTCGCATAGAGCTTCTCCGATAGTAATGTTTCTAAGACTCTTCGCAGGTGTTGACTATGTTCCTCCTTACTTCGAGAGTAGATGAGTATGTCATCCATGAAGACAATGACGAACTGATCCAAGTAGGGACGACACACCCTATTCATTAAATCCATGAATACAGCGGGCACGTTTGTTAATCCGAACGGCATCACTACGAATTCGTAGTGCCCATAACGAGTTCGGAAGGTTGTCTTGGGAACATCCTCCTCTAACACTCGTAGTTGGTGGTATCCGGATCGTAGATCTATCTTCGAGAGTAGTTGGCTCCTTGAAGTTGATCAAATAAATCGTCAATGCGGGGTAAGGGATAACGATTTTTAATGGTAAGCTTGTTGAGTTCCCTGTAGTCGATGCACATACGAAACGATCCCTCTTTCTTCTTGACGAACAAGACCGGTGCTCCCCATGGTGAGAAGCTTGGCCTAATGAATCCCTTCTGGAGAAGTTCGTTAAGCTGACAGGAAAGTTCCTGCATCTCCGCTGGTGCCAGACGATATGGGGATTTGGCTACTGGAGTAGCCCCTAGCACTAAGTCGATTCTGAACTCGACTTGGCGTTGTGGTGGTAATCCTAGGAGTTCTTCTGGAAAGATGTCGGGAAAGTCGCGTACTTCGGGGATGATCTGAATATCTTTCACTTCTTCACTCGTATCAACGATGTGAGCGAGAAATGCATGACATTCTTTTCGTAAGCATTTCTGAGCCTGGATGCACGAAATGATGCGAAAACTCGTACTAGGTTTGTCGCCGTAGATAATTAGAGTTTCGCTGTTAGGAAGGTTAAGACGAACTTTTTTTCAAAGCACAATATGTCGGCGCGATGAAGACTCAACCAATCCATGCCGATAATGACGTCGAAACTTTTAATTGGGACCGGCATGAGGTCTATCTCAAGAGTATGGCCATCTAAAGTTAGAGTACAACCTACGTATGTGCAGTTAGTACTTTCCGTTTTCCCGTTTGCCATTTCTACAGTGAATGATTTATCTAGTGCACGTGGTTTTTGTTTAAGCAGGTGTGCAAATTTCTGGTTTACGAAGCTTTTCTCCGCTCCACTGTCGAAAAGTATGCAAGCATATGAGTTATCGAGGAGAAACATACCAGTAACTATCGTAGGATCAGCTACGGCTTCCTCGTGGCCTATGGCCAGAACTCTTCCTACTCCGCCAGCTATCCCTGCCTTAGGGCAGTTCCTCTTGTAGTGGCTCACTTCGCCACAACCGTAGCAAGCTTGGCCCACCCCGGCGTTGGGAACTTGAGCGGTCGGCCTTGCTGGAGTCTTGCAGAAACGGGCAGTATGCCCCTTTCTGTTGCAGTTAGTGCACTGCATTTCCCGGCAAGGTCCGTTGTGATGGAAGGTGCATTTGTTGCACCTCGGAAGATTACCGGCATAAGGCTTCGCTGGTAAGGGATTAGCAGGGACAACAAGAGTTATTGTGGCAGCATTGATTATAACCAGTTGTTGTGTCTTTGAGGATTCTTGCAAAGCCCCGCTTTTCCTCTTGTTCCACCCCTTTTTCTTGTTGTTGTTGTTTCCCTTTTGTTGTTCAGGTGTAGAAATCGATGGGTTCTGGTGGTTTCCGTGATCTATAGGAGATTGTGCCAGCTCTTTGGCGCTGTCAAAAGTAACAGGCCTGGATGCTAACACACTTGACTGGATCTGGGGCGACAGTCCCCAAATATATCTCTCTATTTTCTTGCTCTCAAGAGCAACCATATCAGGGCAAAGAATTGCCAGATCACAAAATCTATTAGTATAAGTTGATACGTCAGTACCAACCATTTCAAGACCCCAGAGTTCCTGTTCGAGTTTTTGAATTTCCCCTCGTGGACAGTACTCTCTCATCAGCATGGCTTTCAAGTTTTCCTAACTTATCGAATTTGCCACTATTAGAGTCAGTGACTTAACGTGGCTATTCCACCAAGTTAAAGCCCTGTCAGAAAAGGTACAAGTAGCAAACTTGACCTTATTGTTCTCCGGGCAGGCGTAGATTTCAAAGATTGCTTCTGTCTTTTCGATCCACTGCCTTAAGATCATAACCCCTCCAGATCCATTGAAATTTCTGGGTTTGGCATTCGTAAAATCCGTGTAGGTGCATTCCCGAGGATGCCCATGACTCTCGCCATGGTGGGAAGGAGGTGCACCTGTTCCCGATCCACTAGGGACAGGAGTATTGATGTGTGACATGGCAGCCGCTACGGCCGCCGTGACAGCTGCTTGGAACATAGCAGCGTCGAACTGAGGAGGTGGTGGTGGTATCGGTGTTTCGTTATTATTGTTACGCCTCGGATTTCTGCGAGGAGGCATCTTTTAACTATAAGTTTAGAAAGATGAAGAAATTGATAAGAATTCAATAGGAAAGTTGATGAAAATGACTCATGGACTAACTCTTCATAGTCTAACAACATGATTAAGTGTAGATCTAGAACTAACAGATGATAGCATTTGGATAATAATTTCCATGAGATTAGGTACCTGTCAATATTATTGGAATTACATATGTAACAAGTTCGGGAAAAAATGGCCTAGCAGGAGGCCTTACATCAACCAAGATGGAAAATTTTGACAGGACTACGACCTAATCAATACCTAACAGGTCTAAGATTTACAGAGATAGGAAATTAGACCAGAGTTTTACATAACTAGGTTATATGCAAAAGAGAAGTCGATGAGATTTTATCGGCGACGAGAACTACTAGAGTGAGTTCTTGATTCCGACAGAAGGCGTTCTATGTCCCTCACACGCCTGTCAGATCTTATTTGCTGAGCTCGAAGTTCCCTGACTTCAGCTTGGGTTCCAGCAAGTTCTCTCTGCAGAGCTGCATTGTGGACCAAAGTCATTTCATGAGCAGACTCTAGTTGGCGAATGCGGACTGTGTTAACGCCAGAGTTGGCGTCAATCTCCATGACTCGGTCGATAACAGCTTGACCCTGTTCAGTGTTCCGGGAAATCCTACGAACCATGATGGGTAGGACCCTGTCAGCTGAACCTCCCTCAGTGAGGTTGTAGAAGCTTCTGTCCCCATTGTAGGGGATGGGTTGACTCTGTTCCTGACTCCATCTATTCAAGTTTGTGGCCCACAGAGGTGTGGGTCCTTGAAATGCTGGACGAGGGTTCAGGTTTGGGTTTTGAGCAGCTGGGGGTAGATTGTTGACTTTTGGTTCTGAGTCAGAACTATCAGAAAAGCCTTCAGCTTCGTGATCATCCAAAGGAATTGGGTGATCATTCTCTGGCTCTTCTCTGAGCCATCCAACATTGCCGTGGTTAGGGTAGTACGGGTCGCCGTGGGGATGGAATCCAACCATGATATCTACGCAAGAAAAGGGATATAAGAAGGAATTAATAGACGTACTAACTAAGATAATTATAAGATGATCTTTATCAGTTACTTCAATACTTGTTTAGTGCATACCAGTTATATGTACTCAGGACATGATAGACCTTCGAATAAGTGACCCTAACTCTAAGCCTACAACCAAACAAGGACAAGAAGTAAAGCAAAGATTCACAGATTCTAAGTCTATGACGTCCTAGATACATATAATCTTAGTGTATCCACTCAGCAACTATTGACCTACTGATAAAGACCTTTTAGTTCTCAAATAAGTAATTATAGTAACACCAAATACCCCTATGGTATTTCATTGTGGTTATGTTGGTAAGTTTTTCTTTTTTTTGACTTGTTGCCATATCACAACCATTCTTGGGCATATGCTAATCATTCCTCGGACCAGCATAGTTGATCAGGCTATGCCACTCCCAGGATTGACCATACATCCCCGAGCTTACCTGTGATATCCAACAATCGTAATACTTTTGTTTTTGTCGTTGAGACACTGATTTTAGTATGAATGCAGGCATGTATACTTAATTAAATATTTATTATTTAAAAGTATAAACTCTTGGTCGGAGTATTTTAATCCCATTGTATTTATAGTTAGTATATCTTTTATGGGTTGATATACTCAATTCACTATAAACAAAGCTCTGATACCAATCTGTCACACCCCAAAACCGGAACGGCGGAAACGTTCAGGGGTGGAGGACGTCATGTAAAGTATCATAACAGTGCAAAGTAGTAAACAAGCAATAACATCATCCATTGCATTAAAAGTAAAGTTTTAATACATGAGTGTTCTTTCATAGTAATATGACACCAAAATATGTAATCAAAATAAAAGACGAGTCTTGTCTGTGCCCCGTCTTCTCAAAACCTGGTCATCGTACCTGTCTACTGGTGACCTGAGAATACAAGATATTTTGAAAGTGTAGATCAGCATAAAGCTGGTGAATTCATAAGTATTATGGTGTCATTGATTTGAAAAGCTGTTATGAAAGACTTGTAAATATTTGATGAAACATTTAGTATAAGTGTGAAAACCCTAGAAAATCCCATATTTACTACTAGTATAAAAGGTAGTCTTCTACCAAGACCTGAATGCTTTGAAAGTTGCATTTCTGTATCAATGAAAGTTTTTCCCCTATGTGACTATTATTATAAATATATAGTCTACCTCATCGTTTATGTGAATGTGTCACAAAAAAAAGTAAAAGGGAAATTATATAATCATTTAAGTATTATCCTTTGGTACTAGGATAAACACGACATAGTAATTGTCGAATAGTATTAACCGTAGACATCCGTCGATGTGCGTTTTCCCTCTGTAGCTAACAGCTGGGTGTAGAATGGTTAGTCCCGTACATATATAATAGTATGTACACATATAATATGTAATAGTATCTCATCATATAGTATCTATGTAACAGAATCCATGTAAAAGTATCCATGTAATAATATCTCTTCATATTGCATGTAATGTATTAGTATAGACTCATGAATGAACTGACTCTTGTGTAATTCCTTGTAATAGGAATAGCAGTTTGTGTCCCCTAAACTATACCTATAATAGTTTACTGGAATGTAAATTGAATGTCCAAGTAGGTTTATACACCCTTGCTACACAAGAGTGTTGGAACTGAAGAAAGAATGAAAGCTCTCATATCAATACATATGTATATGAAACATAAGTGTATAGATATGGTTTTTAACAATAAGTTGAAAGAGGTTTGTAAAACATTTAAGAGTTTTGAACAATAAATAATGATGACTTGATGTCAGTTTATAAAAAGATTCAAAAGTAAATCATTTGATAACAAAGTATAAAACAGCCGAAAACTATTGTATTTATCACATTTTGAAGTATGTGAAATCAGTTGGTTGAAAACACAGTTATAAATCACATGTGATTGATTCTATAACTTCCTGTTTTCTACTTGTATTCCCCCCATGAAAGCATTTAAAATCATTTAAAAGATTGATTAAGGGGTATGAACTCACCTGTAGTGAGTGGTTTGGATGAACGGAATGTATAGGATGCTAAGTGTCAAGTGAAGACTTGAGCACACAAACAGATCCTATTTAACATATAATAACACATATATGTATCCAATTAGTCATTTAACAACTAATTAACCAAGTTAAGACACCCTAGGACATGGAAAACACTTTGATTCAAGTGCTAGAAGTACTAAGGGTTGCATCTAAGGGTTGTATAGCTACCAAATGGAGCTTTCGGTCCAAGTGGTATTCGGTCCTAATGACCTTTCGGTCATGGAGGTTTTCGGTCCAAATGACCTTTCGGTCATGGAGGTTTTCGGTCCAAGAGGTTGGCCGAAAACTCTTGTTCTTTGATGCAAAAGGTGATTTTCCAAGGGCTTCCAACCAGTAAAGAAGTGTTCTAGACTCGATACTAAGCATTAGGAAAGTTTAAAGTCATTTTGCACCTTTCATAAAGGGTTTTCGGTCTAAGGAGATGCACTAGACCGAAAACACCTTTGTTCTTGGATAAATGGCTGCTTTTAAGGCTCTAAATTAAGTATCCTTACTAGATAACAAGTATAAGAGATAGATACTTACAATCTGGAAGCAAAGAAGGGTGTTTTCGGCCCAAAACACTAGTGTGTGTTCTTGGTGTTCTTGGTGAAATGAAGAACACTTGAAGATCTAAGAAAATGGAATGATTTCACGGATGAAATCATGTAAGATCACTAGATAATGGAAGAGATCAACTAAATAGGGTAAGAAACACTTACATTTTAAAGATCTAGAAGGAAAAATCGGATGGTACTTGAGAGGATTTCGGTTCTTGTTCTTGAAAGAGTGAAAAAGTGAAAAATATGGCCAAGTGTCATATATATACTCATGGGGGTTTTCGCTCCAAACACCATTTGGGCCGAAAACTCTTAACTCTTGGAGTTTTTGAGAAAATGATGCACAATGAACCCTAGGGCATCCTCTCTCCTGATATCTCCTGAAGTACTAACTTAAAAACACTCAAACTTATTCCTAAAAGCTTGAAAGTTAGCAGAAACAGTTCTGACTTCTATTGAAGTGAATGGTTGTACAGAATTGAAATTTCGGGTTGTCACAGCTATCTAAGAAAAGGTGTATGAGTTGTTTTCTAGAAGCTTAGATAAAAGATTGTCGAAGCGTATCGTATTAGAAATATGATCTTTGGAAATCAATAAGTATTGTTTTCTAGAAGTTTAGCAAGATTTCTGAATACATGTCAAAGCTAGTGGGAGCATAAGTGTTATGCTGATATTGATATAATCATCATGTTAGTGGGAGCATGATTATTATTTTAGGTATTGCAAGTTAGCAATATTAATTATAGAAAACAAAAGTTTCACTTTGCAAAGTTGCAGGGTTTGAAAAGTTGTTTTGATATAATTAAGGGAGAGAATATTATACTTCATTTTGAAATCTAAGAGCTTGGATCGATAAATTTTAATCAAATTTAGTCAAAGGACATATATGGATGTTACGTTGAAAAGATTCAACATAAAGGAATTCTATATATGGAAATATTATAGCAGGAGACTGGTAAAGTATCACGTTTTTCATTATGAATCGTGTCCTATACGCTTCTGGTATAGGTTCGATTGCATATGTTGTAATATTTGACTGTTCTAAAATTTTCCAAATGCCTAGGGCATTAAGAGGGAAAAAGGACTAGAACCGGATTTGACTAAAATAATTAAACAACTGTCAAGGACAATCTAAGGTTCGCTAAGGATTGGTCGTTTGTGAGCAGTTGGAAGTATATTAATGAATGGACCATAATGACATTATTATGATTAGATATGATTCTATTAATAATGAGTTGTCATATGGAAATGGAAATGTTTCCATATTGGGAGTTGGACGTTAAGAATTTATGTCTAGATTAGAAACTTTTATGCAAGAAGGATGTTCAAAGGAATGTTCAAAGGAATTGTCTTGTAACAATCTCCAGTAGAACACCTTGTAATTTCATTGGCAAAGTCTTGGTGACTTTTGTACAATAAGATTACAAAAGGATAATTGCATAAAATGTTAAAATCTAACATATTCTAGTAGTGGCGAGAATTTTATGTTCTTAAACTAACGATAGGGATTAGAAGTTGTGAAATGAGCATCATTGGAAATGTTTTCAATTGATCTATTTCACAAAGTATGGACCATAAGTAACAGAGTGTGCATGCTTGATGCATGGGAAAACTGCTGTTATAATTCAAGTAATAAGTTGATTATCCGAAACATTATACAATGAATAATGTGTAATCAATATGGTGACTAAATAAAAGGGATTTTGTTTATACTCAAAAGTTTGGGGCCATATTGGATTCAATTATTATTGTGTTTCACTTTGCATGTTTTGACTTCCCGAATAATAAGATTATTCAAACCATCCACAGTTGCTCATACTTTGGAAGTAGGTATGAAAGAAGACTGTCATGAATTGGCTTGTAGATTGCCTAAAGTGTATTAGACATAGCAAAAGTTTGCTACAACGTTCATGAGTGCTTATGAATTAAGATTTGAGCATTGGATTAAACCCACGCTCACTTGGATCACTTCATGGATTTTATCACGAGTGATTGGTGAGACGATAATATCTTACATTCTTGAAACCGAGACGTGTGAGTTGTAATTTACAAGTTGGTTGCACATTGATAATATGTAAACGCACCGGTAACTTGGTGTTATAAAACATATTGTTGTGTGTGATTTGATGAGTAGGTACAAGCGAGCATTGAGTCGAAGTTTATCCGTTCCTTTTACCCAATGTGGGATAAAAGCGATAACTGTGGGCCCCTCGATGATTTAATGATGACACCATAAGTGCTTGGCCAAGCCGAGACTAAGTTGATGTGTTCAATTGTAGTCTGTTGTCAGTCCTCATAAATCGGAAATCGGGAAACAACATATGAACAGAGAGTATGATTAAAATCCATGTCTCAGTTCATACGATATCTAGAATGGAGGAATAAATGATCCCTTATCTAAAGGACACGTTTCTGATAAGATCAGAGTTCGACAACGGATTTTGAAAGCTACGATTGCTGATCAGGTTCTGAAGTCATACGCAGAATAGTTATTAGACGAATCCAACTGGGAGACTGTTGGATTAGGTGTCTAAGCCCATAACTATTTTGGTATGTACTTGAACCGATTACGAGCATGGTACTTTTGGGTTGCCTTCACCATAGCAACTGATAGGATGAATTAAGGAGAAAGAGAATTAATTATGATTTATTAATATATTATATGAATAATATATTAAAGGAGAAATCATATTGTTTAATTAATATTAGTCAAGAATTCATTGAGAATTAATTTTGTGGCTAAAAGAGATTAATTAAATAAAAGGGACTGATACTGTAATTATAAGATAATTGCATAAATTGGGCTAATGGACTCCATAGAAGTTGGAGTGGACGAAATCTATGGGGAAACCCATTAGAATTCGTCCATGGCCTCTAAGGAGGGCGTCCATGGGCTGCTTAGGGCCTAAGCAGTCAGATTAGGGTTTCCGGTTGAAAACCCTAATAGCCTAAGTATAAAAGGAACCCTTAGGCCTCCAAAAACGTGTCCAACTCTTTAAGAGAAACCCTAGGATGTTTTTGGTGCCTCCTCCCTCTCTCCTTGTTCATATTGGTGCTTATGGTGTTTGTGACTCCATTAGAGGTGCAACACTTGAGGCACTAAGCTTTCAGAAGTCAAGATCAAGAAGGATTGTGATTGTTATTGCTACATAACAATCAAGGTAATGATTCTAACCCTAATCATATGTCAATTTTAGATTTGTATGCTACTCAATTAGGGTTTATTGCTTTGGTATTCAATGTTGTATGTTTACTTAGAAAAACCTAGATCAAAGCAATTAGGGTTGCATGAACACCATAGGAATGATGTTATGCTTATAATCCATCAATAGATACCCCAAATTCTTATCCCACTAAAAAGAAAATCATGCACTTAAACACTCGCGATGCCCAACTCAAGATCTCACCCAAAAACAAATCTGATACTCAACCCATAGTCCGAGATCCACAGATCTACACTTGCATTTCACTCAAAACCTTGTGATTCATGACAACCCCTAACTAGACCGAGATATAAAGGTTCCCAACCATTGCTGAGACTACCAGTCTCACACCTGGTCCAACCACCAGGTTCCCAAGAGTCGAAATAACAAGGTTACCAGCCTATAAGCCCCTCTGTGTCACACACTGACCACCCACTTTATCTTCCATCTCAAGATCCAAAATCTTGACCCAACGTTCTCCACCAAGTCCCACCTGTATTTCCATAATCACACGGGCCTCGCCCATGGGTCCCACCCATTTAGAGCTATGCAGGCCTGACTCCGCCTCGGACCCCAATTGTCCTCAACCTAAGTAGAGAATATTCCTTGACAATTCCGACCGGCGTGCCCAAGGCATGAACAAATTTCCCCTTTTCCCTCGTGACCACCTCCCACGATAGTCTACCTCGAACTGGTGAATGCTACGATCCCATTGATGTCTTACAACACTTCTAACCATCCATGGTTACCTCCTATGGCCCTTCCACACCCAAACCATCATAATCCCACTCAGGTGTTCAGGTCATACTTCAAATACAATACCCCCAACTAGGACTCAACTACATGCCTGCTATGCATAAATGAAGACGCAGACCAACGGTAGGAAGTTTCCTGAACTCCCACTCCCACAATCTCAATCTAAACGGCCATTTGGGTCATCTCTCTTCCTGGCCAGGATGTGAAATTTGCCCTAGTTCCGAACCCTTCCAACTTTTGGGGATTCAGATCGATCCTCCCCCACTTGGATTTGACAAAGCTCTCTCACCTCTTAAATCCTGACGGATTCCCGACCCATCAATCTCATATAGCATGAACCGCCTATGACCTGCGCTAATCAATTCTAGCGTTCCATTTCTAGCCACACTCAATGATCGCCCAACCCCTGAAATCCTGAAAAATGCTCTTGAAGTCTTAACCAGTCTCATATTCCAAATCACCTCCCATGATACCAAACCAATTGTTGAGTTCTTATGTTGGCGATAAAGAAAATCATAATCCTTGACCTGAACGAACGAATCTTCACCCAAGCTTCCATTCTCAAAGAACCACTAAACTCTAACCGCCTACAACCCATGCGAATAAGAAACTCCCCTAGAATTACCAATGAACAAACAACTCATGCAACTGACACCACTATCTTCCTGCTACCGCTCCTCTCCTAGAAACAGTAGTTCTTGAACCCAAAAGTTCTTCCATAGGCAACTGCCAATCATACCATAACAGATGATAAAACCACTGAACCTTGACTTCACTGGAGAACTAACATGCTAACCCTGACCAAAGATCCTCCAAACAATACTCCTGAATTGATCCCGACAAAACTCGAAACAACAACTGAACACGTTGAAACCCACTCAACAAGATACGACCCACTACTGATTTACTAAAGACTCTCGGCATGCAGAATGGTATATATCAATCCTTGATAACCCAGAAAATAGCAGAAATCAACCCGAGATATTGTTTACCCAAACCCAAGGAAAATCCAACGCAATACAAATTCCCGATAACAACCCAGAAGAAAACAGAAGATGACATACCTGCAAAACATCTGAAGGAATCCTGACCTCCTCCTCTTGAGTTACCCCGACCATCCTGAGAACATGGTGCAAAACTCACTTTCGATCCCAACTGACAAGAACTAACAATAGGATCCTCCTTCCTAAAGGATTCTAAAGATCCACAATCTTTGGGCTCTAGATGAGCCCCCATTGCCCCGCTACAAACTTGGCCCGAAAGGACCCGAGATGACCATCCAAGAGTTCCAAAATCCCTTCCTTTCCTAAACCATATACCACCGAGGTCCATTCCAAAATACCGAAAGTAATCTCCGATGAGATGAAATCCCGCGACCATGCATCTATCGGCTCAGTACCCACTCCTGAGCCGGAACCAAAATCTGAACCCCATTCCTGAGTGCTCAACACCATATCGAAACGATATGCAAAAGATCTGAATACACCCAAGAATCCTCATCCCACAGGCTTCCTAGATTCTCCAAGACTCTCCCCGATTCGAGTATGGATCCTATGCTTTCAGTAGTACGGGCCCAATACTACCTTCCATACATATTCGTACTTTCCTCAAGAATCCTCCCGAATCCATTAAGCCACCTTCTCAAATCCATACAATAAACACTCGCTACCCAGCGCAACAAGTCCTACCGAAGCAATCCTTATGCTTTCCTAGGTTCCCGACCTCACCCTACCATCAGCTGCTGAAGAACTCCCCATAACACTAGTTACCCACCTCATGAATACAATCACATGTAACAAAGATTAGATAATCCTTCTAGTAACAGAATCATCCCTACAACGATTGGACTCAGACAAGATCTGCGTAATAGGGTCAAATCCATCACTCTGAGATTACTCAACCCTTGTCACATGTGACTTGACATATTTACTTAGTAGCTAACTCCCATCACCTAAGAGTTCCACTAAGCACAAAGCAAGCAGAATTCATGCAGTAACACTCCAATCCATAGAATAATCACGAGCATCCAATCACACATACTACCCAATCTAGCATTCCATGCTTCCTAGGCTACAAGGCATCACATATCAGGTCAACCTATCACTGGCTAAACAGAACTACATGCAAGTCTACAAGCTCATACAATATGCATACAAGGCATCTCTCCTAGCATTCTACCATGCAAAACTGAACATATCCTTAGCCCTAATTAGAATACGATTCACATATTCCTAAATCAAATCATATCAGATAACATATATGGGTAATTTGTGAGAAACTTACTTGACCTCGGCTGATTGTACGCACCGCACCCTTTCTTATCTTAGAAAACTCTTTTCTTAAAAATACTTTTCTTTTTGAAAACTTTACCAAATCCTCAGTTTGAGTTCAGACACACCCGAGAGTATGTCCGAATCCCTCAAATCATGGCTCTGATACCAAGTTGAAACATCCCATAAATAATGACATAAAATTTTGGTTTTTGGATTAATAAATCATTAATACATATCATTTCCATAAAACCATGGTAGTCAAGATATAGAAAAAACATCATTAAATCAGAGTAAATCACAGAATGCGGAAACATGTAGTGTGTGCCCTGCATTCATCCCGAACTCTTCCATTTTTGAAAAACGAAGCACCTAAAACATAAAATGAAAACTATAAGCACAAAGCTTAGTGAGTTCCCCAAGATACCACATACCATACATACAAATAAACACGTAATGGGCCCTACCCGACATCGGACCCCGTCCGGCATCGGTCCCCGCTCGGTAATAGATCGGGCCCCACCCAACATACATATAACATATATCAAATAAACATATACACATGCAATAATCACAAAGATACATAGCATACAAAATTATCATCGGTCCCCGCCCGACATCGAGCCCAGCCCAGTAAACACATAAACACAAAACACAGGCAAGAGTCACGCAAACAGCTAGCATACTAACATAGCATAAACATGGGTCGACATTGGTGCCTTTGACCCGCTAAACCTAGTGAGGAGACTCACCTCGCACTGTTGAATCCCACGGATAATCTCAAGCTGTTGGCTGACCGATCCCTGAACTATAAAAACAACACCCAATCAAAATTTGGGTCCCAAACCATACCCATACATCCATTACTAGGGTAAATGACCAATTTACCCCTCACCTACTTTTGGACCAAGACTTAGGCCCAAACCTAATAATCCACAAGGCCCATATACCAAAAACTACCCAAGGCCCAATCCATGGCCCAATTTTCCAAATTGGGCCCAAATCCATAGTGGGCCTCCACAAATAAATATCAACCCAAAACCTGATGGCCCAACAGGGCCTAAAACAACAAATCCTAAAAGATGGCCCACACTAAAGCCCAAATACCGAAATCCCACTCTACTAAGTATGCGGGGCGTACTCAGCTTGTACGCTCAACGTACTGGCTTAGAGCTTGTATGTAGCGCGTACAGGCTTGTACGCCTGGTGTACTCCTCCTATTTGACCAAATCTCAATTCTAGCTCTTAATCCATTATGCCAAGACGTCCAAAACCTCAGAATAGCTAAATATAAGTGACTTGATCCATAAAGTCGAAGGCTTTAAGCCTTTGCATGGCTTAATGAAGCCCAACACCAAAGATGAACTCCAAAGGTCAAAATCACTCCAAAATGTCTAAAAAAAGCTTCTTAATACCTTAATACCTTAATCCGAACTTCCAGATCTGATTCAAAGGGAGTTCTTAAGTCATAAAGTTCCTGACTTTATGACTTAGCATGACTTAATGGGATCCAAATCAAAACCCTAAGTCCCAAGCTTCACCAAAAGATTACCAAATCATGCATGGAAGGTTTATACTCATCAAGATCCAAATTTTATGACTCCATAACCCCAACAACGGCCAAATATGAAGCTCAAAGGTTCTGGAGTAACTTTTACTCATAAGAACCACCACAAAGGGACCAAAATCATAACAAAGTGCCGCCGTCTACAAGAAATAGTTGTTAAGGTTGAGACTATATACCTCCATAAGTTAGATCTAGGTGAACAAAGCCTGGATCCAAAAGCTCCAAGTCAAGCAATGACTTTTTCAAGAAGTTCCTTCTTCCTACTCAAGCACTAAAAACACAAATAAATTACTTTGAAGCTCAAGAATCACTCAAATGGGGGCTAAGGGTCGATTTCTAGGGTTTAGAGGGATTGAGGCTGAAGATATTAGGGTTAGGTTATGAGATAAGGAGCTTAAATAGGGTCCAAGACCCTAAAATAGGGTTTGGTCTGCTTAGAGTACACCCAACGTATATATGGTAGGCCCAGCGTACTCCGTAGAGCCCTCACGACCATCCTGATCAGTATGCCCAGTATACGTTGAGTTACGCCCCGCGTACTACCCTTTTCACTAGTATGCTGCGCGTACACCTGTGTACGCCCCGCGTACCCGGCTAAACCTTAAAACCACCAAACTTACGAAGGCCATAAATTCTTTGTTATAAGTCCGTTTCCAACGAACTTTATATCTACGGAAAGTTGACTAGAATCCCTACGCTTCTATCAACTCACCTCCGCCTAAGAACTTTCGAGCAAAAACCCAAAATTCATAAAGGACCGAATTATCAAATTATGATTATACCCTTGGGCTCCAAAACACAAACAAACGCCCGGATCACTTATACTATAACACCCACATCCAAAAAGGGCCAAATTATTTCCTCCCCAAGGCCCAAATCCTTATGATGACTGATGACCGGGCCACGACCCCGAACTATAAAACGATTCGAAACCGAGTGTTATAGTTAGCGGGTTGGTTCTCCAGTGTAGTCAGGGTTCAGTGGTTTTATCATCGGTTCGGGTATGATCGAAAGTTACCTATGGAAGAACTTTTAGGTTCAAGACTACCGTTGTAAGGAGAGGAGCGGTAGAAGGAAGATGGTGGTGTCAGTTGCATGAGTTGTTTGGTCATTGGAAGTGCCAGGGGAGTTTTATTTCCGTATGGGTTGTAGGCGGTTAGAGTCCAGTAATTGTTTGAGAATGGAAGTTGGGGTGGGGGGGGGGTGAAGAGTTCAGGGCAAGGGTTGTGGTTTTAGTTACCAACATAAGAACTTAAGGAATTGGTATGGTATCATGGGAAGTGATTCGAATTATCAGGCTGGTTAAGGTTTCAAGAGTATTCTTCAGGATTTCAGAAATTAGGCGATCATTGAGTTTGGCTAACAATGGAATGTTAGTATTGATTAGTGCAGTTCATAGGCAGTTCATGCTATATAAGGTTGATGGGTTGGGAGCCCATCGAGTTTACGGAATAAGAGAACTTCATCAAATCCAAGTTGGGGATAATCGATCAGGTTTTCGGGATGGCAGGAAGGGTGTGAACTAGGGCAAGTTTCACATCCTGGCCAGGAGGAGAGACGACTCAAGTGGTCGTTTATATTGGGGTTGTATAAGTGGGAGTTCAGGAAATTTCCAACCGCTGGTCGGCATCTTCTTTATTATGTATAGCAGGCTTGTGGTTAAGCCTAGGTTGAGGGCTTCGGAATTCGAAGTATGACCCGAACACCTGATTGGATGCAGTGAGATGTAGGTTTCGGCTCAGGATGAGTGGGTTTGTGATGGTTTGAGGTGAGGTAAGGCCATGGGTGGTATCTATGGTCGGCTTGAGGTATTGTAAAACTGCGATGGGATCGTAACATTCACCAGTTCGAGGTAGACTTCCGTTGGAGGTGGTCATGAGCGTATCGGGGGAATCAGTTCGTGCCTCAGGAATGCCGGCCAGGATTTTCGAGGAGTATTCTCTGTTTAGGTTGAGGACCATTCGGGTCCGAGGTGGAGTCGGTCCTGAGTAGCTCTTGATGAGTGGGGCCCATGGGCGAGGCCGCTTCGTAGTATAGTTGGGTGGGACCTGTGGGTGAGGCCCGTGTGATTATGGCAATCCAGGTGGGACTTGGTAGAGACCGTTGGGTCAAGGATTGGATCTTGTGTGGCAGGATTAAGTGAGTGATTAGTGTATGACACAGAGGGGCTTATAGGTTGGGTAGCCTTGTTATTTGGACTCTTGGGAACTTGGTGGTTGGACTAGGTGCGAGAATGGTAGTTTCAGTGATGGTTTGGGAACCTTTATATCTCGGTCTAGTGAGGGGTTTTCGTGAATTAGAAGGTTTTAGGTGAAATGCAAGTGCCGATCTGTGGATCTCGGGTTATGAGTTAAGTATCAGGTTGGTTTTTGGGTGAGATCTCAAGTTGGGAATCGTGAGTGTTTATGTGCATGATTTTCTTTTCATTGGGATAAGAATTTGGCGTATCTATATGCCGAGAGCATCAGTCGAAGGGTTCAAGTGTTGGATTAGGTGTCTAAGCCCATAACTATTTTGGTATGTACTTGACCCGATTATGAGCATGGTCCTTTTGGGTTGCCTTCACCATAGCAACTAATAGGATGAATTATGGAGAAAGAGGATTAATTATGATTTATTAATATATTATGTGAATAATATATTAAAAGAGAAATCATATTATTTAATTAGTATTGATCAGAAATTAATTTGGAATTAATTTGGTGATCAAAAGAGATTAATTAAATTAAGGGGACTGATACTGTAGTTATAAGATAGTTACAAAGTTGGGCTTAGGATCCATAAGGAGGAAATGGACGAATTCTATATGGGGGTCCATGTAGAAATCGTCCAAAGGGCCTTCTGGAAGGATCTTTGGGCTGCTTAAGGACTAAGCAACTGGATTAGGGTTTCCAAGTTGAAAACCCTAGAAGCCTCAACTATATAAAGACCCCTAGGGCTCCCAAAAATGTGTCTAAGCATTCCTTGGAGTATCTTGGACGTTTTTGGTGCCTCCTCCTCCTTCTCTAAGTCATCTTGTTGCTAGTGGTGTTTGTGACTCCATTAGAGGTGCAACATTTGAGGCACTAAGCTTTCAGAAGTCAAGATCAAGAAGGTTTATGATTATTATTGCTACATAACAATCAAGGTAAGATCTAAACCCTATTTTCATATGTGATTTCGATTATTGTATGCTAAATCTAGGGTTTATGAGCTTTGGATAATTTGCATGTACATTTAGATAAACCCAGATCCAAAGTTTTAGGGTTTTGCATGTGCACCATAGGATTGATGTAATGCTCAAAACCCATCAGTGGTATTAGAGTCTAGGATGTTCTTCTATTGTATTTGATGCAAAATTAAGCTTTCAAAGCTGAAAAATTACAAATTTCGAATCTGACCTGATTCACGTCGTGAACACAGCGTGTTCACCTCGTGAATTCAGTCTGACAGCACAATTTCGAAATTTTTTGCCTTAATTTGCTTTGGATAATTACCATAAATTGTTTTTTCAAATTAAAATCAGAATTTTCTATTATGGTAATTGATATCCTAATCAAATTAATGGATAATTGTCAATTTAAGATAATTACTTGTTTTATAAGATAAAGATTGATTATTTGTAAATTGATTTGAATTATATTGTAAGAAAATAGATTAGGTCAAATTATGTGATAAATATTAATTATATGAATATTTAATTATTTTTTTCAAATTTGATCTAAAAGATATTTTCAAAAGTTTCAAAATATGCCCTCAAGTTTTAGAATTTAACATTTAATTAAAAAGTATTAATTTTGAAATATTAAATTCTAAACCCTAGTATTTTGAAAAGTTCAAATTACACCCTTATGGTTTTATTAAATTAATAAAGTGTTTAATTAAAGGAGATAATTAATAAATCCATAATAATATGGTTTAAGATTAATAAAATTAAAAGTCTAATTTATTAATAGTTTAAACCAATAAGTATTTTAAAAGTGTAAAATACACCCTTATACTATATAAAATTAAAAGTCTAATATTATATATATATATATATATATATATATATATATATATATATATATATATATATATGTATAAGCAAAGAGTCAGTCTTACCGTTAGTAGGCCTCATTCATGAAACTGGTCTATAAGGGGTGTTTAAGGAAATTGCCTATAAAATGGCGATTGAATGGGTATCCACTCTTACCCACCGCACTCTTGACTAGTGTAGGGTCGTTAGCCGAACAGGTAGGATATGACACAACTTTCCATTATAAGTATAATGAAATACGAAGTAACTATACGTTTTTTTTATAAATTCCCAAATCTTAGTTACTTTAGGCAAAATGTGAAATTGTATACCAATCCATGAAATTACACTTTGCACCTTGTCGAGACGTTAGTGGAGCGTGTGTGGTTAACCGGCACACTAATTTGGGATTGGCAAGGGTGGCAAAGGGTGGCTCGATGTTTGTCATAGATCAATGAAGCGTGTGTGGCTAACTTGCACATTGATTTGGTGATAATGACATTGAGTGCGCCATGTACATTTGCATGGTTATTCACACCTTGTTTGTGATCCTCGGCATCGCAGTCACAAACTTGAAGGGCATAATCGAGATTAAACATGCCATTGAAAAGTTCGATGAATCTCAAAAGATCTAGGAGTTTCAATTCATTTAAAACTTAAATTTCTTTTTCGTTTTTCATGGTGGAAATTGTAAATCGTCATTTACCTACCTTCAAATATTCTGCAACTGGATTACGGCATCCCTCTTCCGAGTTGTAGAATATTGTGTTGGGTCCTAGCCTTAATATCTCATTTGGGTGTTTTATTAAGGACTCAATCAACTAACTTGAATTTTCTCCCATTTTGTAGATGTCTGATTCTAACTATGGTCTTCCCAAATCCCATGGAAAAATCTTTCCACATGAAGATAATATTCCACGATTCGATCGAGGAACATGAGATCATTCTTCACTTCCTCCACCTCCTCCAATTATTCTCCCCGACACACGTGTTTGAAGACTTGAAAAGTTCAAGGTCACTCAAGCCCTATTGGCAAAAAGACACGAAGATGGAGAGTCTATGTGTGCACACGTCTTGGAGATGAAGTCACACATTGACGAGTTGAGGATGTTGGGTGTCGATGTATCAAGGAAGTTGGCTGTTGACTGAGTTCTTCAATCACTTCCTGACTCATATAGTGAGTTAATTAGAGAGTACTATATGATGGACCACGACGTGACCCTCATTGATCTCACATATTTGCTTATTGCTGCTGAATCAGCGATGATTTGGCGCACTGGTCAAGCAAATTTCACTGGTAGATCAACCTTCAAAACGTTTATGGACAATGGCAACATTGGAAGTCCAGAATAGTTTTCTCTATGCAAGAGAAAGACTAAGTCTGAGATAGTCCCGTGTACCATTCCAGAAGAGTCCATATGTTTCTACTGCCAAGAGAAGGGGCATTGGATGCGAAGCTGCCATGTTTACCTGAGAAATCGCAAGGATGGGAGAGTCAAGATGTATGACTCTGCTTCAGGTAAAATCCACTATATAACTCTATTAAGTTTCTGTTTTGTAGATTCTTAATACATGATGTGATAAGATTACATTTTGATGTTATGTAGGATTGAAGAAAAGAAAGGAAACTTAAAGGATGAGTGAGCTGAGTCTGATCGCGAAGAAATGGATTTCGATCGCATGGTTCGATGATCGGATTTTTGAGATGCTAATAGATTGCTTAGGAATATGTAATAGCATAGTTTTCATTTGAATTGCGTTGTAAGGACAAGTTTGTTCTGCGTTTTATAAATAAAATAAAATTTGATTTTGTCTTATTTATGTTTCCTTGCAATGAAATTGTGAAAATTGATGTTTGTTAGCAATTTTGAAATGGATGTGATTCTTAGTTATGTTATTTGTGGTAGTGTCAGAATTTTACCAAATAAGGAAGGATTCTCATCGCCAAAGTTTCAATTGGACAGAAACTTGGAATCATACAACTTGTTTTGTGTGATGAATGAGAACCTTCATATTTGGGAAATTAAGACTAATTCCTTGTTCACATAAGTATGTGAGTCAAATGAAGGACTAAAGGATCGAGTACACATTGTTGTGCACTTGGTCAAGTCCACCACAAAGAACGATAAAACTATTCGTCATGATTTGCTAAAAGTTTAGCAAATATGGTTATTCTTACAAGATTAAGTGTAATTCTGAATCATTGAAAAGTCTCAATGTATGGCAGAACGAATAATAAGAATCAATTAGGCAGAAAGATAAAAGTTTCTCCAATCTGAGAAGAAGGGAGAGTGCTTTTGTATCATGTTTTATGATCGTCTTAATGATTATGAAACCATATCACAATTGATCCTCCAAGAACACCTTAGTACACTAGTATGGCTAAGGAGAGGAATCGTGAATTGTTGAAATGGTTAAATCAAAAAGGTGAATCATACTTCGTTCCAATATCGAGTCTTAGAGTCGTACTCCAAGATTGTGACTTGAGTGACATAGTCTTAAGTAGGTTTATAACACTTATCAAATGTGGATTAGAAAAGTTTCTTACTCTTGCACATTTGAAATTGGTAAGTTCTAATGTCTTGGATAAGACAAAGACCAACTAGAACCAATTGTGTGAAGTGTTTGTCTTGATAGAAATTCGCACTATCTCTTGAATATGTGTTTTTTCAAGGAGTGTTTATTGACAAGAGAATCTTATATGTCAAGAGGTCAGTGGGAGTTTTAAAGATCTTAAAAATTTTCAAGAACTAATCAAGAGTAAACCTGCCGTTAATCACTGCACACGACTTGAGGTTTGTAACCATATCGTGTTGACATATGTTTGTTTCTGTGCCATTCCAGTTTTAAGTCAACTATGCATGTGAGTTCTATGAGTTCTCATTTGACTGCATAAAGGCAAAGCACCTTGATCAATGGAAAGTACATTGATATGTAAGGATGAGCTGCTTGACAAATTGGAAGAAATGGTGGGCACTCGTGCTACCATGAGGCAAGATATTAAGATTAAACAAGTTCTATCCATATGAGTTGAATTTGTTACAAACATTGTCTTATGATTATGGTTTTGACAAATTCACATGGATAGGAACACATACACCATAAAATCTAAGTGTCATAAGGTTTCTCTCCGCTTCATGAAAATGATTGTGAGGAAACGCTTTCACTAAGAGAGATTTTAAGGAGATAGATATTGTGTAAGTTGCGTTCTCAAATTCGATTATGATTACAACATCCCTCTTCATAGTTTGAATTGTGAGATTTGACAATTAGTTTAAACATGTAAGACTTATTTCTATATGTTCTGAAATTGTTTAGACACACATATGAGCTATCTAAGGAAAGGTGTATGAGTTTGAGAAGCTTAGATAAAGGCTTATCGAAGCGTATCGTATAAGAAATCTGAACTTTGGTAAAAGTCAATAAGTATTGATTTCTAGAAGCTCAACTGATTTATGGATACATGTCAAAGCTAGTGGGATCATAAGTGTTATGCTGGTAAGGATATAATCATCATGTTAGCGGGAGCATGATTATTAATTTAATTGTTGCAAGCTAGCAATATTAATTATAGAAAACAAAAGTTTCGCTTTGCAAAGTTGCAGGGGTTGAAAAGTTGTTTTGCTATAATTAAGGGAGAGAATATTATACTTCATTTCAAATCTAAAAGCTTAGATCGAAAAATTTTAATCAAATTTAGTCAAAGGACATATATAAATGTTATGTTGAAAAGATTCAACATAAGGGAATTTTATATATGGCAATATTATAGCAAGAAACTGGCAAAGTATCACGTTTTTCATTATGAATCGTGTCCCATACACTTCGGGTATAGGATCGATTGCATATGAAGTATTTGACCGTTCTAAAATTTTCCAAATGCCTAGGGCATTAAGAGGGAATGGACAAGAACCGGAATTGACTAAAATAGTTAATCAACTGTCAAGGACGATCTAAGATTCGCTGAGGATTGGTCGCTTGTGAGCAGTTGGAAGTATAGTAATGGATGGATCATATTGACATTATTATTAATAGATAGGATTCTATTTACAATGAATTGTCATATGACAAATATGGAAATGTTTCCATAAACGGGAGTTGGATATTAAGAATCTATGTCTAGATTAGAAATTTTTATGCAAGAAGGATGTTCAAAGGAATGTACTTTGAATGTGAGACTTCATATCTATGGAATTGTCTTGTAACAATCTCTTATAGAGCACTTTGTAATTTCATTGGCAAAGTCTTGGTGACTTTGGTGCTGTGACATTACGAAAGGATCATTGCATAAAAGGTTAGAATCTAACAAATTCTAATAGTGTTAAGAATTTGGTATTCTTGCACTTATGATAAGGATTAGGAGTTGTGAAATGAGCATCATTGGAAATGTTTTCATTTGATCTATTTCACAAAGTAAGGACCATAGGTAAACAAAGTGTGCATGCTTGGAGCATGGGACAACTGTTGTTATAATTCAAGTAATAAGTTGATTATCCGAAACATTATACAATGAATAATGAGTAATCAATATTGTGATTAAATAAAAGGTGTTTTTATTTATACTCAAAAGTTTGGGACCATATAGGATTAGTATTATTCTTGTGTTTCACTTTGCATGTTTTGACTTCCAGAATAACTAGGTTATTCAAACATCCACATTCGGCCGTACGTTGGAAGTAGGTATGAAGCAAGACTGTCATAAATCCGTATGTAGATTGTCTAAGGTGTTTAGACATAGCACAAGTTTGCTGCAGAATTCATGAGTACTCCTGTAATAAGATTAGAGTATTGGATTAAACCCACACTCACTTGAATCACTTCATGGATTTTATCACGGGTGATTAGTGAGACGATAATATTATATATTCTTGAAACCAAGACATGTGAGTTGTAATTTACAAGTCGGTTGCACATTGATAATATGTAAACGCACCAGTAACTTGGTGTTATAAAACATATTGTTGTGTGTGATTTGATGAGTAAGTACAAGTGAGCATTTGAGTCAAAGTTTATCCGTTCCATTTACCCAAAGTGGGATAAAAGCGATATCTGTGGGCCCATCGATGATTTAATGATGACATTCCTAAAGCGCTTGGCCAAGCCTGGACTAAGTTGACGTGTTCAATTGTAGTCTATTTCCAGTCGTCATAAATCGGAAATCAGGAAACAACATATAGACAGAGAGAATGATTAAAATCCATGTCTCAGTCTATACGATATCTAGAACGGAGGAGTATATGATCCCTTATCTAAAGGACGCGTTACTGATAAGATCAGAGTTGACAACGACTTTTGAAAGCTACGATTGCTGATCAGGTTCTGAAGTCGTACTTGCAAAATAGTTATTAGACTTATCCAAGTGGGAGACCGTTGGATTAGGTGTTTAAGCCCATAACTATTTTGGTATTTACTTGACCCGATTATGAGCATGGTCCTTTTGGGTTGCCTTCACCATAGCAACTAATATGATAACTTATGGAGAAAGAGGATTAATTATGATTTATTAATATATTATGAGAATAATATATTAAAAGAGAAATCGTATTATTTAATTAGTATTGATCAGAAATTAATTTGGAATTAATTTGGTGATGAAAAGAGATTAATTAAATTAAGGGGACTGATACTGTAATTATAAGATAGTTACAAAGTTGGGCTTAGGATCCATAAGGAAGCAATGGACGAATTCTATATGGGGGTACATGTAGAAATCATCCAAAGGGCCTTCTGGAAGGATCTTTGGTTTGCTTAAGGACTAAGCAACTGGATTAGGGTTTCCAAGTTGAAAACCCTAGAAGCCTCAACTATATAAAGACCCCTAGGGCTCCTAAAAACGTGGCTAAGCATTCCTTGGAGTATCTTGGACGTTTTTGGTGCCTCCTCCTCCTTCTCTAAGTCATCTTGTTGCTACTGGTGTTTGTGACTCCATTAGAGGTGCAACATTTGAGGCACTAATCTTTCAGAAGTCAAGATCAAGAAGGTTTATAATTGTTATTGCTACATAACAATCAAGGTAAGATCTAAACCCTATTTTCATATGTGATTTCAATTATAGTATGCTAAATCTAGGGTTTATGAGCTTTGGATAATTTGCATGTACATTTAGATAAACCTAGATCCAAAGTTTTAGGGTTTTGCATGTGCACCATAGGATTGATGTAATGCTCAAAACCCATCATCAAGGGTAATGAATGGATTCAGTTTTGATAATAGATCAAGCTCTTGGATTGTATATTGGATTGGTTCTATTTGTGAAGGGCATCAAGATAAGTCAAGGTAGTATTATTGATTTGGAACTCGTGTGTGGAGTAGCTTGTTGTTCGGAGGAGATGTTAGGTCACTTGCAGTTGGGATTGGATAATCTCAGAGTAAATGATTTGATCTTATTGCATAGCTCTCGTATGATTCTAACCGTTACAGGGATAAGTCTCCTACTCGAAGGATTATCTGAGTCTTCTATCAAGTACAAGTGTTATGCGGGGATATTTGGTCTGTGATTCTGTTTTTTAGTGGGAAACTCAAGTTATCAGAAGTTAAGTAGTTAGTTGGGAGATAAGTGGAATGGATTCAAATGATTCAGTATGAGCGGTCTGTCAGGGAGCCAGACCATCTCGAGACTTTAGATTTCAAATTGAGTAAATGTGATTATGTTGCAAGGGATGCATTCATCTTTGGGTTGTAGAGCACTGCGAGGGTTTGTTTCGGTTGCCTTGGGAAGTTTGGGGTATGCTCGGGGTTGTGGCCGTGTTGCTCAAGTTGTTGGGCGAGCCGGAGATGGTTTGGAAAGATTTCGAGGACGAAATCTAATTTAAGTGGGGGAGAGTTGTAACGCCCTATTTCGAATCGTTTCCTATTTTGGAGTAGTGATCAGGGATTGGGTATTAGTGGGCTTGGGACCCTTGAAGAATTGAGATTTGGACTCATTTGGGGATGTATAATGTAATTTGGATGATTCGGGTATTCAGTTTGTGTTTTGGAGCCAAAGGGTATTTCGGTAATTTGTCAACTCGGGCTTTTATGGAAATTAGAGGTTTATTCGGGAAATGGTAAGGTAGGTATAGGTTGATTAAAGTGTAGGGCTTCTCGTTACCTTTTCATGGATATAACGATCGTCAGAATCGGATTTATATCGAAGAAGTTATGGTCTTCGGAGTGCTTAAGGGTTTAAGAGGAAACCTTAGTACGTGGGGCGTACTTAGGGAGTACGTGGGGCGTACTGATGCGAAGGGTGTTACGTTGGGCGTAATGTTTTGTACGCTTAGCGTACTGCGAGGGTCAGAACGGGGATGTAAGACCTCGTACGATGGGTGTACAAGGAGTACGCGGGGCGTATGAGGGTTAAGGGAAAAACCCTAATTTGGAAGTTGTACCCTATATAAACGCATTAAGTCTTTTTCGTTGGCCTCTTTACTAGCCTCCAAGTCCTTAAAACCCTATAAATCGTCTCTAAGCCTCCATGGTTGTGATTTTGAGCTCATGATGTGCATTTTGGTGTTTTTGGGTCTTTTCCAAGAAGATGGAGTTTGGTGCAAGGTTGTGGATCAAGGAAGAGCTTGTGGATCTTGATTATGTGCTTCATTCCTAGCTTGTTTTAGGTAAAAAGCTTTGATCTTGTTCACTGTTGGCTTAGATCTATGTTGTATGAGTTTTGGTCCCTTTTGGCCTCAAGAATGAGATCTAGTGGTTTGGTACCACTTCAGAAGCTATGAGTTGCCACTCTTGATGTTTCTGAGGTTCTAGATGCATAAATTTGTCAGCTTTAGGGTTTAGAATCCCCCATACATGAGATGGTGTCCTTTTGATGAAAGTATAATGCTTTATTTTGAAGTTGGATTCTTTTGGCGTATGCAAAGTCACAAAGTCAGTGACTTTATGGTTCTAGACACTTGTGTGGGCTCAGATCTGTGGTTTGGACTTATGGAATTAAGCATTAAGAGCTTAATGTCGAAATTGGCTTAATGGATGAGTTTGTTGGGCGTACAAGTCCGTACGCATAACGTACAAGTCAAATTGCATGTATGCTTAGCATATAGCTGAGTACGCCCCGCGCACTCAATCACAAGGGTTTTGCTTTTAGGCTACCTTTTTGGGCTTGGGTGTTTGAGTTCTTAGTGGGCCATCTGAGTATAAGTGTCTTAGACTAGGAATATTAGTTGGGCTTTAGGGTAAGGCCCATGTAAGGGGTTTGGGCCCAATTAGGAAAATTGGGCCATATTTGGGCCTCAGGTTGGGTATTTGGCTTTTGAGACTTTCAGGTCGTGAGTTTGGGTCTTAGTCTTGGACCAAGCTTGGTTAGGGGTAAAATGGTCTTTTTACCTCGAATATGGAGTCATGGTTATGGTGTGGAAACCTAATTGTTAATTAGGTGTTGTTTTGATATTGACAGTTCGGGGAATATGTCAGCCAGCAGCCAGGGATCGTCTGTGTGATTCAGCAGTGCAAGGTGAGTCTCCTTACTGGGTTTAGTGGATCGAAGGCACCAATTCCGGCCCATGGTTTATATGTTAGGATGCTAGATGTCTGTTCGACTCTTGCACGTGTTATATGATGGTATGCTTAACGGGAAAGGCCTGATGCCAGGCGGGGCCTGATGAGGATATCATATGTTAGTTATTAGTATGGGTTGATATGCTTACCGGGCGAGGCCCGATGCTGGGCGGGGCTCGATGATTGTATGGGATGCTATAGTCTTTGTGATTATTGCATGTGCTAGTAAGGTTATATGTTTATATGATTATATGGTTATGTGCTTATGTATGTATCGGGCGGGGCCGAATGTCAGGCGGGGCCTGGTGATTGACAGATCTGTAATCCGAGTGGGGCTCGATGCCGGGTGGGGGGCCCGAGGCGGGGGCCCAACATGTGATTTATGTATGTACTAGGCGAATGCCCGCGCGTTGCGTAGAAACACCTATATAGTTGAAATCTTTACAAATATATGTTTTTTTTAAATATAACAATAACGTTGTTGTTAAATTTGATATAATAATTCATATACTAAATCGATATAATATATTGGTTATTTTGAATTATATGATAATATATACATCTATTATAACTGCATAATATCAACCGTTTGAATGACTTCTACCCGTGAGTTACTCATGAATAAAATTAAATATAATATATGGTTTAAAGTTATTTATAGTTGTTGTTATTGTTAATTAATTTTTTTAAATTTATTTGCTTAAACGTTTTAATTTCTGTCATTATAATTATTTAAAACATCAAACATTGTTTTTTCATTTTAAAGGTAACAATATAATCATTTATATAGAGTTGCGCGTTACGCAGAAACACCTATATAGTTGAAGTCTTTACAAATATATATTTTTATTAAAATATAACAATAACGTTGTTGTTAAATTTGATATAATAACTTTTATACTAAATTGATATATGTTGAGAGAAAAACTTTGAGTCACACTTGAACAAATGTTAGAACAATTATAGTTGCGGAATTTAGTTAATCTCGAAGGATCTAAAAGCTCAACAATAATATTAATAAGTTAGAGTTAGATAGTTAGAGAGTTAGTTGCGGAAAATTAAAGAAATAGAAATGACACCAATTGTTATATCAAGAATACACATAAGTTGATTCATAACGAGGAATGCATTCAAACCAAGTTAATAAGTGAGATCAAACTTAGTGATTAAGTCACAAGAGACTTGCTCCGAAGAGAGATTGTAATCAGTTATATTCTAGTAAAGTTTTGAGAGTAAGATGCGTAATCAGATAGAGAGATAGAAAAGATAGCTTCAAGAGTTGTATTGAATAAGTGAGAATGAGCTTTATTTATAGAGACTCAAGAGTTACACTAGATTACGTCTCTAAGAGTAGCCATGCAAGGCATACTGGACAATAGAGAGTATTACAGAAAGATAGATAAAAATAAACTAAGTAAAGTAAGAAGACTGCGGTTGGCTAGATGACTTCGGATGAGGCTGCTGATGGGAGCTTGACTGCGAATGCTTGTGGATTGCGGTAGGCTAAGTTAAGAGGGTCACTTCATGTTTCAACAATTCCCCCCTAAGTGACATCTAACTTTTTCTTCACTAATCAAGTTTAAGAAACTTGATCAGAATCCACCAAAACTTCCTGATATTTTCCAACCAAGTGATCCTCCTTAAAATCTCGAACTTGACTACGACAGTTGTATGTTTCGATTTTTCTACTGCAGTTCGACAGATTTCAAGTTGCTTCTTTGTAAGGCGGTTCATGGCAGTCATCGGAATGAAGTACTTGATTTGATCGGTTTTCCTTTTGAAGATGACTCCAAGTTCAGGGAAGTTAGTTGCACCTAGGGATCTTTCTTGATAACCTTCGGTAGGCATCGGTGCAGGATCAAGCGGTGGTATATCAAACTTTTTAGCAATTGTGGGGTAGATGTCTGCGTCGATTTTAGCAAAGTCACAGACAGTTTCCCTCAGAAACATGCTTGCCCTTTCTAGTGTTATCTTCATCTTCGGATGCTTTTCACACTTGTTTTGGAACACCTTTGCTATAAGAAAAACTTCTTCTGGGTTCGTACAGGGGAAGTCAGCTTGGGTGCGGACATAGTCCTGATTCCTTCTAGTGAGTGTGTATTGAATGAAGTCGGTTTTCATGAATTTCCGGGGCTTAAAGTTCTTGACTGCTGATGGTCTATCGTTAGACCAGATCTTCTCAATGGGAGAGGCATGCTTTGCATAGAATCAATTAAGTCTCTCAAATTCCATTGGCAGTATTTTGTGGTCTGGAAGGCTGCGGTCAAACTGCTCAAATACTGTGAAGTATTTAGCATTTGGGGAGATTGGAACATCCCAGTAGCCATCAGAGGGGGGTTCAGCATAGGTGAGATATGGTTTGTAGTCGTCATCCAGCAGTCTGCGGTGGGGATTGATCCAAGAGTTTATCAAGGATTCATCCATAACAGTGTCGAAACCGCATTCTCTCCATATGAGCTCAACAAATTTAGCTGCTTTCCAGTCAGCTTTCTTTTGTTTGGTGACAGGGGAGTCATTTGAGCTTGGAGAAGATATGTGATCCACCAGATTCTTAAAGTGAGGGGGAGTCTCTGGTCGCTCAGGAGTGATCTCCTTTTGCGGTGGAGTCTGATGAGATGGTTGCGGTGAAGGTTGCGGTGAAAGAACTCTTTCTGTAATGACGGGGGGACTTTAATGGTGTGAGATGTTGTTGGAATGATTGGAGTGATGGTCTTCTTCCTCACTTCCCCATCTTGAGGAATGCAACACCGGAGCTTCCTCAAGCCATTGTCTGAGACCATCGACCTTGGTATAAACTTCCTGGAACTGGGCTTTAAGAGCATCTGCCAGTTGTTGATTGTTGGTGATGGTGGTGTTGAAGAGCAGCCTGTGAATTTCCTTAGTGAGTTGAAGAATTTCAGGACCATTGAAGTTTGATGATAAGGATCGTTGCAATCTGTTGATTGTAGCTTGAAGAACTGAAATAGTGGACTCATATGCAGTGTGAGTCTCAGCTATCAGCTTTTGAGATTGGCTAGACTGGTCCGCAATGGCTGCTTGTAGGTCTTTCTTGATTGCGGATACCTCAGAGATGAGGCGCTCCGCAGCAGCCATGAATTCCTTGTGATCTGCTTGACGATTGTTATCAAGGGACCGAATTCCCATTTCTACCTTGAGGGAAATTTTTTCAGCAGCGAGATGTTCCCTGGTTTCCAAACGCTCAATCCTTTCGATCAAGGACTGCGGTACCGGATGATCTTCTGATTGCGGTTGAGTTGATTCGACTGCGGCAAGTATTTGATCTACTTTGGATTGTAGACTTAGTAATTCTTTTCTTGAGACGGCCATCTTCTTCTTTTTCTTTTTCTCCTTAGGCTTAGAGGTTGAGTGTTGAGAACCACTCGATTCCTATTCATCAAACATCATGAGGTCATCATCCGAAGGATTGTGCTGATTAACCTCCTGAAGATCAACATCATTAAAACCGAAGGTGGGAGCAGAGCTGACTTCGATTTCGGTGTCTGCATCTTGAGAGTCTTTGGCAGTTGGAGATGGAGGGGTCTTTGAAGGAGTTTGATCAACAGTTGCTTCTTGAGCTTTGAGGATAGTATCAGCCATGTTGTCCATCAGAGCTTGAACCTTGCAGAAAGTAGCTACGGTATTGGCATTGTTGATTGCATCTGCCCAATACTTCGCTACGGACTGAATTTCCTGTTGTTTCTGTTGAAGCTGTTTTGTCTGTCGTGCCTTTCTGGCTTGGAATGCCCTACGGAAGGCGGCATATTTCTTGGCTTCGGCTTCATTGGAAGGTTGATACTTGCTCCATGAATAATTTAGGTTTATGTCATCAATTCCTTGGTATCGCACCGAAGTGTCCTCCGGGTTCACGGATCCTTGCACATTAGTGCTCACCGTGCCTAAACCACCTGTTACAGATGTAAGCAGAGTAGGATTTCCTGAGCTTCCTCGGTCTCCTTGACCCGTGGTCAAGTTTGGCCTCGGCTCAGTTCTGGCAAGGGAGGAAGAAGTGCCCTGCGGTTGGGAAGGTGTTTGAAGTGTTTGGGTTACATTCAAGAGGATGGAGTTCAACTCCTCAGGAGAAAAGAAATGCAGTCGGGAAGCCCTGGAAACCTTAGGGCGAGAACCAGTGTCATCCTCTTAGGAGTGAACTGGGGGGGAGTCTCCACGATGCAGTGAAACAGACTCACTTTCTGAGTCTGAGTGGAATTCGATGGTGGTGTTGAATGGGTCTGCGGCCACCCAAAGGACTACCGGAGCCTTTTGAGAGGCTGAGGTATCAGTTCGGTCACGCATTTGGACAGTGGGATTGGTTTTCTTCTTCTTGAGGATAGCTATGGGTTGTGCATCCTCATTAGAATCACTATCATCTGAGGGTGCGGTTTGGGTGATTTTGCGTTTATTTGAGGGTTTGGTTGGTTTGGGAGCATCTTTCTTTGGGGTTCTTTGTTTCTTGGAGACGTTGCGGGAGACTAATTGTTTGCGTCTTTGAGAGGAAAGAGTGGTGGAAGATGGGACTGCGGTACTTCCAGGAGCAATGATTGCGGATGGGGTTTGAAGAGGCGGGGTAGGAAGGTATGGGGCAATACCTTCCGTAGCCTCAATATGATCTGAGACATCAGCAGTCTCAAGGCCAAGATTGGAAAGAATGTGGGTTGGTAGTCTTCTAATGGGTCCAAAAACAGACTGGTCAGATGAGGGATTGTACCTTTTGAGATTCTTGGTGACAAAGAGGTTGATGTCGTTGCCCATGCTAATTCCTGCATCCGCATGGAGGTCTAAGATGCATAGAGACCAGAACCTTGCAAACGTGAGTTCGGTAGGGTTCTCTCTTGGGCTTTCCTTTGGAATGTATTGCAAGAAATCGTCCCATAGTATCTGACCGTAGTTGACGTCATGGCCAGTGAAGATACTCCATACTAACTCTAGGAGTTTGAGTCCCATGTTATCCGTGCCTCCGGTTCTGCCGGATAGACTGCGGATTACAAAATGGCAAACGAATTGCTAAACCGCAGGCAGTTGGTTTTTCTTGAATTCCCCAATGCCTTTGATTTTCTTTTGATATCCCATCTGGTAGAGCGCAGAAGTGATGTCCGCCATGGATGGAGTAAAAATCTTGATTGAGGGATGAACAAGAAGGTTAATGGCAGAGAGAAACTTTTCTTTGGACAGAATGACCAAAGAATCGTTAACAAGGTTAAGATGCACTTCTTATGGATTCTCGAGAGGTCGATACGATGAAAAGGCACACTTGAATAGGGTTGAAAGAGGAACAACATCTGTGAACGAATCGAAGGGGCCAAACAGAGGGGGTTTGGTCAAGAACTTGATCATTAGCTTGATTGGAGCATTGTAGGATGAATGATCCTCGAACACAGCTCTGAAATTGCTTGAGGCAATTGAAGGCATTTGATTTCTTGTTTCAGAATCAGACCCAGTTGGGTTTGCAGAGGCAGAAGCTTTGGAGATTTTCTTAGAGATGCCTGATTTCACCATTGTCGAGTGTTTGAGAAAGGTTGCAGAAAACAGAGTGCGAAAATGGAGAAAGGATACAAAGTTCAGAGAGCATAAATTGTTTTTGGGAAGAAGGAAAGGTTTTATAGGGATGGATTTGAATAGTAATTTAATTTTACCCTAAGTGAAAAGGATAAGGTAAAAAGGATGTTTGGGGGTTCTTTTGATTTGGGTGGTGAAATCTCAGCCACAGATTATGAAAGGGTTTAAATCATTTTTTTTGAGATTTACCAAAAAGGGTTTGCATTTAATGAAATGTCAGACGTACATCATCACGTCTGGTGATCGTGTGGTGAGGGTGCAGTTAATCCGTTGGGTAAAGGGAAGTTGTAACGGATTAGACATGTTGGGTAAGAGGAGGGGACAGATTAAGAGAGTTTATTTATGAAAAACATTCTTTTTGTCATCATACCTAAAATAGGTCTGACACAAGGTTTATTCAAAAAGGAGATGGGACAGTTTCTCAAGGAATGTTTTTATTTAATGTTTTTCTTATTTAATGAATGATCATTAAATAGCACACCATGAATCAAGAATTAATGAAACAGTTGAGAAACTATCAATGTGGCTGCGGATTGAAACTTCATTGCGGATGGATCCTTTGTTATGGCGGATGGACGGATGTATGACTGCAGTAGAAGAACTGAGGAGAGCACTTGTACAGGAAGTTAGTAACAACAAACAATAAGGACCAGTGAAGGATAAATATGATATATGGTTGCGGTACATAGACTGCGGTACACAGGATATACCAAATCCATCTATCATAAGTAACTTCAGTGAGGACCGCAACAGAAACCAAGGATGGTCTGCGGTACCTATCAATTCAAGAAGAACTGTGGGTCCAGATTCATCATTCCTAACATTTGTAAAAAACTGTTGAGTTTGTAGAGTCAAGTGCCTTTGTGAACACATCAGCAATCTCTTCATGAGTATGGACAAAGATGAGTTCAATGTTACCTTTCAGGATGTGGTCTTTGATGAAGTGATACCGTAGTTCAATATGCTTTGTCTTGGAGTGCTGAATTGGATTGTGTGAGATAGCTATAGCACTTTCAGAGTCACAGTAAATTGGTATCCGCAGCATTCTGTATCCGTAGTCCAAAAGTTGTGTCTTCATCCATAGTACTTGTGAACAACAGCTGGCTACGGCCACATATTCAGCTTATGCGGTAGACAGGGATACACAACTTTGTTTCCTTGATGACCAGCTGACGAGTCTTCCACCCAGAAATTGACATCCTCCTGAGGTGCTTTTTCGATCTAGTCTGCATCCGGCATGATCTGCGTCTGTGAAAGCTTGAAGGCTGAAGTCATTGCCTGCGGGGTACCATAATCCAAGAGACTTGCTTCCTTTCAGGTATCGTAGTATTTGTTTGGTTGCGGTCATGTGTGACACTTTTGGATCAGCCTGATACCTTGCGCATACACCTGTTGCAAAGGCAATGTCTGGTCGGCTTGCGGTGAGGTACATTAATGAACCAATGATACCTCTATAAGTCTTGTGATCCACTGATTCGCCAGAGGAATCAGCAGATATCTTATATCCGAAGGCCATGGAGACCTTAGCCGAAGAGCAGTTGTCCATAGAATATTTCTTTAACAGTTCAGTGGTGTATTTCTCCTGATGAATGAATATCCCTTGCGGAACTTGTTTCACTTGAAGTCCTAGAAAGAAGTTGATCTCTCATGTCATGCTCATTTGGAACTTGTTGGTCATGAGCTTAGCGAATTCATTCACCATCTTTTCATCAGTTGATCCGAAGATGATATCATCCACATATATTTTTACAAGCATAAGGTGGTTACCATTTGCTTTTCTAAATAAAGTAGGATCAATCACTCATCTTTTGTATCCGGACGAGACAAGAAATTCAGAGAGAGTCTCGTACCACGCTCTTGGGGCTTGCTTTAGACCTTAGACTGCTTTTTCAAGTTTGTAGCAGTGGTCTGGGAATTCAATACTTTCAAAGCCTAGAGGTTGCTGAAGATAAACCTCTTCTTTTAATTCCCCATTGAGAAAGGCACTCTTTACATCCATTTGGTGTACCTTGATGTTTTTGTGGGCTGCGTATGCTAAGAAGATTCGGATGGCTTCTATTCGAGCCACCGGAGCATACGTTTCATCATAGTCAATACCTTCAAGTTGACTATAGCCCTTTGCAACTAGCCTTGCCTTGTTTCTGACTACCGCACTAGATTCATCCAGTTTGTTTTTAAATACCCATCTAGTACCAACAATTCTATGACCTTGCGGCTTCGGGATGAGCTGCCATACTTTGTTTCTTTTGAATTCTTCTAGCTCTTCTTGCATTGCGGATATCCAGTCGGGTTCTAGTAATGCTTCTTTGATCGTTCGGGGCTCAACCGAGGACATAAATGTTACGTAGTGACAGTGATCAGATAAGTCCTTGGAAGATCGAGTCTGGATACCTGCGGATGGGTTGCCAATGATTTGTCCTGGTGGGTGGTCCTTCGTCCATACGTGTAGACGGGGTTGCAGATGATCAGCAGCTGCGGTAGAGGGAATGTCTTCGATATCAGAGGACTTTGCGGTTGGAGATGGCAGTTCCCCCTGGACTTGAGAACATCCTGCGGAATCATCTTGGATTGTTGGAGCGAGAATGGAATTTTCTTGAGCAGTTGGAAGAGGTTCCCCCTGGATTGCTGATGGGAGTTCCCCTGGAACCGGAGAAGGTTCCCCCTGGATTGCGGATCGGAGAGTGATAATCCTTGAGTCTGTTCTTGTGTCAATGTTCTCTATGTTTTCATCATCCGAGTCCAAAGAGACGTTTGATGGTAATGATTCTCTGCGAATAGGAACTTGAGCTACATCAAGTACTGGAACCTTGATGGTTGTTGCTTGATCCGGAGTAGTGCTTTCCCCCTCAACCGGCGAGGTGGAAGTATTGAGAGAAGCTACTTCGGATAGCGATGGACCAGATATGTAGCACCTGGTTCTTGGTACGTATTCTTTTATTTAATTCTTTAAATGTTTTGCAATTTTGTCCTTGGACTCGGCGAGTTGAAGGACCAACTCGCCGAGTAGAAGCGAGTTGAGACGCGGGGTTTAAGCTGTGGACTCGGCGAGTCGGGTCCCGGACTCGGCGAGTAGGCCATGTCTGGACAAAAAACCCTAACCCGAGGGTTTGCACCCTATTTAAACACCTTAACTCGACCTCCTTCGTCCCATTTACTCCCAGAAGATCCCCATAGCAAACCGCAGCCGTTATTGAAGCAATCTAAGGCATTTGGAGTGATTTTGGTGCTTTGTGACCCAAGGAAGGAAGGAAAAGCTTGAAGAATCAAGAGGAGGCTAGAAGGATCCGATTTTGAGCATCATTTCCAGTCTACAGAAGGTATAAAGTCTATACCTTGCTTGTTCTTTTGTTAGATCCCATTTCATGGAGTTTTAGGGCTTTTCTAAGCCATTTTGGTCACCAACCATGATTGCAAGCATGGTTTGGGGTTGATGTTTCGGATCTAGGTCCTTAGAGGGGTTACAAGGCAGAAAGGAGTGGCTTTTGCACTCAAAGAAGGCCCCATGCAATGTAAGAGCTTGTTTTAGGACCTTTTGAGCTCAAAGTCCCATGCAAGCACGTAAAGGTTGTAACTTTACGTGCTAGATCGATTATAGAAGCTTGGATCTATCTTTTGATCAAAGGTTGTACATCAGAAATCAAGGATTTAGAGTTTGGACATGACCGACTCGGCGAGTCCGTTCTTGGACTCGGCGAGTCCGAGGCTTTGAGCCCCATATCTGTTAAGGGTCAAGGGCCCAGTTGAGTGTGGAAAGTTTTCAGGGAGGTCCCGGGGAGTGACCCAACGTTCTGGACTAAGCCATTGTTCTGGAAGTTCATAGGACTCGGCGAGTGCACGAACGGACTCGGCGAGTCCAAGGCAATCTTCTTAGAACTCGACGAGTTGTTCATCAACTCGGCGAGTCGAGGACAGAACTTGTTCATCAGATGAAGGTGGACTCGACGAGTTGTTCACCAACTCGGCGAGTCGGATGAGTTTTTCATGTGAGGTTCATATGAGAGAAGAACTCGTCGAGTTGTCGCCCCAACTCGACGAGTGGAGTCGTGTATAAGGACAAAAAGAAGGATATGGACTCGACGAGTTGGCGGCCCAACTCGGCGAGTCAGGTCAACTGGAAGTTGACTTTGACTTTGACTTGACTTGATCAGGGGTAAAATGGTCATTTTACCCAAAGAGTAGATATCAGACTCTGATTGTGTGCTTTGTGGGATTTATAGCCGGAGGATTTCCGGAGCAGCAGCAGCAGATAGAGAATTCCCGCACAGATCAGCAGCTACTACGAGGTGAGTTACCTTCCAGTAGCGATGGGTCTACGGCCACAATGCCGGCCCACCAATAGGAGTTGTATGTTGGGTGATTGTCTTTGTGATATCATCTAGGTTTGCTACTACCTGATATGTTATGTGCTAGTATGATATGATGTTATATGCTAGTAGCAGTCGGGGAGATAGTCCCCAGGATTTCCGGTCGATAGGGCCGAAAGGGGTAGTCATACCCAGTCATGTTATACAGATTACGATTATGTGATATATGTTATGTGGTAGTAGTAGGGGGTGAAATAGTCCCCAGTATCCGGTCGAAAGGACCGAAGGGGAGACCAGCACCCAGATATGCTAGGCAGTATCCGGTCGAAAGGACCGAAGGGGAGTCCAGCACCCAGATATGCTAGGCAGTATCCGGTTGAATTTTAAGAGGTATAAATTATAAAGATTTTTCCGTTGCGGTAGGATATCCATTTGACCAACCCCAATTGTATGTATTGTCCACGGTTCCATTATTTACCAAATTTTCAATAGCTTCACTTTCATTGAACAATTTTTCTATCAAAAGATTTAAGCGTACAATTTCACTCTGAGCTAAATCTCTTTGGTTCAAACCTATCTCTAAGTGTGTTTCACTCAACATTCTTGCATCTTTTTCTAACTCTAAGTCCTTTTCTAACATAGCCATTTTGAGTCTTTTGTTATCCAGTCGTCCTCTCACATGGAACATCTCTTGGGACGCAATGTTCTTCTCATCCAAGGCTTTGTTATAGTCAGTAAGGACGGCAGCACATATGTCATTAAGATTATCTATGAAGGGTTGACAGTCATGCATGTTATAGTTTAGAGTTTGGATCATGAGTTTTACCTGTTCGACGATGCTTAGAGTTCCATCCTTAGCCATGTAGCAGTAATTATTTTCCAGCTTTGAAGAGCCATCGTCTTCCGCAGTTGCCAGCATGCAGATTTTGCCCTTTCCTTTGATACTGCTGATGGTTTCTTCTTCATCTCCGGATGACCAAACTTGGTGGTCTCTTTTGACATGGGCTACGTATGCCCTTGCTTTTTCCTTATCTTCCAATTCTTGAGCCATTCTAAGGTAAAATGCTCTGTCTTTCACTACATTGGCCTTACAATCTCTTGCAAAATGATTCTCTTTGTTGCACTTGTGACAAATCACAACATCAGTTTTGTCTTCTGAAGAAGTACCGGAGTCAGTGGTTTGAGTAGACTGCGGTGCCTCCTTTGGTTGAGTATTTTGAGATTGCGGTGGTGGATGAGAACTTTTGGGGTAACGAGAATGGTTATTTTGTGGATTGAAGTTACGGTTGAATGGAGGTTTGTTGAACTGCTGATTCTTGCGAAATGAAGGAGGTGGTAGTCGATTGAACTGTTGGCTAACCAGAGCAATAGCCTTCTGAAATTCTTCTTCATCATCATACTCTGAGTCAGCTTCGTATGACTGCGGAGGAGTGTCATACGAGGGAGAGTAGGATTGATTATGTGGAGTTTGTGCTATGAGAGCCAGTGGTCCTCCGAAGTCAGCACAATCTTTGAGTACGGTGGATTCTTGTGCTTGCAGTTCCCCATAGAGCTTATAGAGAGACAAAGAGTGAATCTTTCTATCCCCTTGAACTATCATCTTGGCCGTAGTCCAATGTCTTCCCAAACCATTAAGAAACTGAAGATTTGTTTCATGGTTACTGCGGATGGTGCCCGCATTGGATAACTTGGTGACTATCAGGTTGAACCTTTTGAAGGAGTCTTCCAAACTTTCGCCAGTATGAGCTTTGAAATTGTTGAATTCATTGAGTGCAGTTGTGAGCTTCTTGTCTTGAGCTTGTTCTGAGCCTTCATACAGGTTTTTGAGAACTTCCCAGATCTCTTTTGCTGATTTGCAATTTATGATAATATCGAAGTTGTCAGGAGCAACTCCACAAGAGATTTCATAAAAGGCAACAACATCATTTTCCATTTTATCGAGATCATCCTTGGTGGGACGGTTCATGACTGGTTGACCTCCTCCTAGTCTGGTAGTAGCGCCGTCAGTTTGGACTGGTGTAAGAACTGGGACATTTGGTCCTTCTTCTACGGATCGCCATACATCTCTACCAAGTCTCCTTAAGTATCTTTCCATTCTTTGAGACCAGTGATGATATTCATTTGCCACTAATATTGGGGCTCAATTAGAACCACCAACACTGTTGGAAACATTCAGAGATAACGATTGTGCCATATTTCCTTGTTTTTGAAAGTTTTATATATATATATATATATATATATATATATATATATATATATATATATATTAAGAAATGAGCTTCAGTGGTATAGAAGGCCCTTTGAAAATCAGAGTTCCGTTTTTCAAAAAGCAACCACTATGGCTCTGATACCAATTGTTGAGAGAAAACTTTGAGACACACTTGAACAAATGTTAGAACAAGTATATTTGCGGAATTTAGTTAATCTCGAAGGATCTAAAAGCTCAACAATAATATTAATAAGTTAGAGTTAGATAGTTAGAGAGTTAGTTGCGGAAAAGTAAAGAAATATAAATGACAACAATTGTTATATCAAGAATACACATAAGTTGATTCATAACGAGGAATGCATTCAAACCAAGTTAATAAGTGAGATCAAACTTAGTGATTAAGTCACAAGAGACTTGCTCCGAAGAGAGATTGTATTGGGAGTAAGATGCGTAATCAGATAGAGAGATAGAAAAGATAGCTTCAAGAGTTGTATTGAATAAGTGAGAATGAGCTCTATTTATAGAGACTCAAGAGTTACACTAGATTACGTCTCTAAGAGTAGCCATGCAAGGCATACTGGACAATAGAGAGTATTACAGAAAGATAGATAAAAATAAACTAAGTAAAGTAAGAAGACAGCGGTTGGCTAGATGACTTCGGATGAGGCTGCTGATGGGAGCTTGACTGCGGATGCTTGTGGACTGCGGTAGGCTAAGTTAAGAGGGTCACTTCATGTTTCAACAATATAATATATTGATTATTTTGAATTATATGATAATATATACTATATACATATATTATAACTTCATAATCTCAATCGTTTGAATGACTTCTACCCGCGAGCTACACATAAATAAAATTAAATATAATATATGGTTTAATATTATTTATAGTTGTTGTAATTGTTAATTAATTTTTTAAATTTTATTTGCTTAATGTTTTAATTTCTATCATTATAATTATTTAAAAATCAAACATTATTTTTTGATTTTAAAGGTAAAAATAAAATCATTTATATAGAGTTATTTTTAACTATTGTTATTGTAAGTTATTTTAAGTTACTTATTTAGAAACTTTTAACGATTATAAAAATATCTTTAGAAAATATTTTAGTTAAATTGATATTACAATTTAGTTTTTGCATTTATCACTACAATTTATCACTTTTAACTATTTACAAAATATTCTTTGGTTTTTAAAGTGAAACTGAAATTTATATTTAAGTTGACATTGTAATGCAAAAACATCTATATAGTTGAAGTCTTTACAAATATATGTTTTTTTTAATATATTAATAACGTTGTTGTTAAAATTAAATATAACATATAGTTTAATGTTATTTATAGTTGTTGTTATTGGTAACTAATTTTTAAAAAAATTATTTTCTTAATGTTTTAATTTCTATCATTATCATCAAACATTATTTTTTGATTTTAAAGGTAACAATATAATCAATTATATAGAGTTATTTTTAACAATTATTATTGAAAGTTATTTTAAGCTACTTATTCAAAAACTTTTAACGATTATAAAAATATGTTTAGAAAATATTTTAGTTAAATTGAGATTACAATTTAGTTTTTGCATTTATCACTACAATTTATCACTTTTAACTATTTACAAAATATTCTTTGCTTTTTAAGTGGAACTAAAATTTATATTTAAATTGACATTGTAATGTTATATTTAAGTTAATAATTTAAGTATTTTGTCCAAACTGTTCAAAAGTTGTAGCTTTAAACTGATAATGGTTTACATATAACAACATATTACATCTAATAAATTAAGTATAATATGTTAAAAGTTAAAGACCTAACTTTATAAGTAGAAGTAAAGATATTATTTTAAAATTGAAATTTAGTTTATTTATGATTACACTTTAGGATTGATATATATTTAACCTTATTAACCAACTTATAATCATTATTAGAAAGTCACTACAATTTATCACTTTTAACTATTTGCAAAATATTCTTTGGGTTGTTTAAGTTAAGCTAAAATTTATATTTAAGTTAACCCTGTAATGTTATATTTAAATTAATAATTTAAGTATTTTATACAAATTTTTCCAAAACTATATCTTTAAAATGATAATGGTTTACATCCAACAATATATTAAAACTAATAAATGAAGTATAATATGTTAAAAATTAAAAAACATAACTTTATAAGTAGAAGTGAATATATTATTTTAATATTGAAATTTAGTTTGTATATGATTACACTTTAGGTTTGATATTTATTTAACCTAATTAACCAAATTATAATTATTATTAGAAAGAAATTGAAAAGTCATGGGAGTTTCAAATGAATGTGGTGAAAGGAAAAATACATGAGAGTTTCAAATGAATGTGGTGAATGAAAAAATGTTTCCTTTATAATGATACTAGGTGAATGCCCGCGCGTTGCGCAAAAACACCTATATAGTTGAAGTCTTTACAAATATATGTTTTTTTTAATATAACAATAATGTTGTTGTTAAATTTGATATAATAATTCGTATACTAAATTGATATAATATATTTATTATTTTGAAGTATATGATAATATATGCATCTATTATAACTGCATTATCTCGATCGTTTGAATGACTTCTACCCGCGAGTTACACATGAATAAAATTAAATATAATATATGGTTTAATGTTATTTATAGTTATTTTTATTGTTATTTAATTTTTTAAAATTTATTTGCTTAATGTTTTAATTTCTATCATTATAATTATTTAAAACATAAAACATTGTTTTTTCGATTTTAAAGGTAACAATATAATCATTTATATAGAGTTATTTTTAACTATTGTTATTGTAAGTTATTTTAAGATACTTATTTGAAAACTTTTAATGATTATAAAAATATCTTTAGGAAATATTTTAGTTAAATTGAGATTACAATTTAGTTTTTGCATTTATCACTACAATTTATCACTTTTAACTATTTATAAAATATTCTTTAGTTTTTTTTTAAGTGGAACTGAAATTTATATTTAAGTTGACACTGTAATGTTATATTTAATTAACAATTTAAGTATTTTGTCTCAACTGTTCAAAAGTTGTAGCTTTAAATTGATAATGGTTTACATACAACAACATTTTAAATCTAATAAATTAAGTATAATATGTTAAAAGTTAAAGACATAACTTTATAAGTAGAAGTAAATATATTATTTTAAAATTGAAATTTAGTTTATTTATGATTAAACTTTAGGTTTGATATTTATTTAACCTTATTAACCAACTTATAATCCTTATTAGAAAGACACTACAATTTATCACTTTTAACTATTTACAAAATATTTTTTGGATTGTTTAAGGTAAACTAAAATTTATATTTAAGTTGACCCTGTAATGTTATATTTAAATAAATAATTTATGCATTTTATACAAATTGTTCCAAAATTTTTATCTTTAAAATGATAATGGTTTACATCCAACAATATATTAAAACTAATAAATTAAGTATAATATGTTAAAAGTTAAAAACATAACATTTGAAACTCCCATGTGATTCAAACATGTTTACTATCTACATCCAAAAATTAAATGAAATTAAAACTAATAAATGAATACGACGTCACTTTGTAAAATTAAAATTAAATCAAATAAGATATATCGCTAATAAGTTGCATGTAAATGTATTTCATTGTATTACACTTGCATTTCAAATAGTCAAACTGTCAAAAGAATTTTATTTATCACTTTAAAAACATTATTTACAGAAATAAAAATTAGATAAAAATAAATCTTAAATACCATGAAGTCGTTATATAGAAATCTTATACTATATTATAAAACATATTAGTCATATCTTGAATTTTAAGAGGTATAAATTATAAAGATTTTTCCGTTGCGGTAGGATATCCATTTGACCAACCCCAATTGTATGTATTGTCCACGGTTCCATTATTTACCAAATTTTCAATAGCTTCACTTTCATTGAACAATTTTTCTATCAAAAGATTTAAGTGTACAATTTCACTCTGAGCTAAATCTCTTTGGTTCAAAGCTATCTCTAAGTGTGTTTCACTCAACATTCTTGCATCTTTTTCTAACTCTAAGTCCTTTTCTAACATAGCCATTTTGAGTCTTTTGTTATCCAGTCGTCCTCTCACATGGAACATCTCTTGGGACGCAATGTTCTTCTCATCCAAGGCTTTGTTATAGTCTGTAAGGACGGCAACACATGTGTCATTAAGATTATCTATGAAGGGTTGACAGTCATGCATGTTATAGTTTAGAGTTTGGATCATGAGTTTTACCTGTTCGACGATGCTTAGAGTTCCATCCTTAGCCATGTAGCAGTAATTATTTTCCAGCTTTGAAGAGCCATCGTCTTCCGCAGTTGCCAGCATGCAGATTTTGCCCTTTCCTTTGATACTGCTGATGGTTTCTTCTTCACCTCCGGATGACCAAACTTGGTGGTCTCTTTTGACATGGGCTACGTATGCCCTTGCTTTTTCCTTATCTTCCAATTCTTGAGCCATTCTAAGGTAAAATGCTCTGTCTTTCACTACATTGGCCTTACAATCTCTTGCAAAATGATTCTCTTTGTTGCACTTGTGACAAATCACAACATCAGTTTTGTCTTCTGAAGAAGTACCGGAGTCAGTGGTTTGAGTAGACTGCGGTGCCTCCTTTGGTTGAGTATTTTGAGATTGCGGTGGTGGATGAGAACTTTTGGGGTAACGAGAATGGTTATTTTGTGGATTGAAGTTACGGTTGAATGGAGGTTTGTTGAACTGCTGATTCTTGCGAAATGAAGGAGGTGGTAGTCGATTGAACTGTTGGCTAACCAGAGCAATAGCCTTCTGAAATTCTTCTTCATCATCATACTCTGAGTCAGCTTCGTATGACTGCGGAGGAGTGTCATACGAGGGAGAGTAGGATTGATTATGTGGAGTTTGTGCTATGAGAGCCAGTGGTCCTCCGAAGTCAACACATTCTTTAAGTACGGTGGATTCTTGTGCTTGCAGTTCCCCATAGAGCTTATAGAGAGACAAAGAGTGAATCTTTCTATCCCCTTGAACTATCATCTTGGCCGTAGTCCAATGTCTTCCCAAACCATTAAGAAACTGAAGATTTGTTTCATGGTTACTGCGGATGGTGCCCGCATTGGATAACTTGGTGACTATCAGGTTGAACCTTTTGAAGGAGTCTTCCAAACTTTCGCCAGTATGAGCTTTGAAATTGTTGAATTCATTGAGTGCAGTTGTGAGCTTCTTGTCTTGAGCTTGTTCTGAGCCTTCATACACGTTTTTGAGAACTTCCCAGATCTCTTTTGCTGATTTGCAATTTATGATAATATCGAAGTTGTCAGGAGCAACTCCACAAGAGATTTCATAAAAGGCAACAGCATCATTTTCCATTTTATCGAGATCATCCTTGGTGGGACGGTTCATGACTGGTTGACCTCCTCCTTGTCTGGTAGTAGCGCCGTCAGTTTGGACTGGTGTAAGAACTGGGACATGTGGTCCTTCTTCTACGGATCGCCATACATCTCTACCAAGTCTCCTTAAGTATCTTTCCATTCTTTGAGACCAGTGATGATATTCATTTGCCACTAATATTGGGGCTCAACTAGAACCACCAACACTGTTGGAAACATTCAGAGATAACGATTGTGCCATATTTCCTTGTTTTTGAAAGTTTTATATATATATATATATATATATATATATATATATATATATATATATATATTAAGAAATGAGCTTCAGTGGTATAGAAGGCCCTTTGAAAATCAGAGTTCCGTTTTTCAAAAAGCAACCACTATGGCTCTGATACCAATTGTTGAGAGAAAATTTTGAGACACACTTGAACAAATGTTAGAACAAGTATATTTGCGGAATTTAGTTAATCTCGAAGGATCTAAAAGCTCAACAATAATATTAATAAGTTAGAGTTAGATAGTTAGAGAGTTAGTTGCGGAAAAGTAAAGAAATATAAATGACAACAATTGTTATATCAAGAATACACATAAGTTGATTCATAACGAGGAATGCATTCAAACCAAGTTAATAAATGAGATCAAACTTAGTGATTAAGTCACAAGAGACTTGCTCCGAAGAGAGATTGTATTGGGAGTAAGATGCGTAATCAGATAGAGAGATAGAAAAGATAGCTTCAAGAGTTGTATTGAATAAGTGAGAATGAGCTCTATTTATAGAGACTCAAGAGTTACACTAGATTACGTCTCTAAGAGTAGCCATGCAAGGCATACTGGACAATAGAGAGTATTACAGAAAGATAGATAAAAATAAACTAAGTAAAGTAAGAAGACAGCGGTTGGCTAGATGACTTCGGATGAGGCTGCTGATGGGAGCTTGACTGCGGATGCTTGTGGACTGCGGTAGGCTAAGTTAAGAGGGTCACTTCATGTTTCAACAATATAATATATTGATTATTTTGAATTATATGATAATATATACTATATACATATATTATAACTTCATAATCTCAATCGTTTGAATGACTTCTACCCGCGAGCTACACATAAATAAAATTAAATATAATATATGGTTTAATATTATTTATAGTTGTTGTAATTGTTAATTAATTTTTTAAATTTTATTTGCTTAATGTTTTAATTTCTATCATTATAATTATTTAAAAATCAAACATTATTTTTTGATTTTAAAGGTAAAAATAAAATCATTTATATAGAGTTATTTTTAACTATTGTTATTGTAAGTTATTTTAAGTTACTTATTTAGAAACTTTTAACGATTATAAAAATATCTTTAGAAAATATTTTAGTTAAATTGATATTACAATTTAGTTTTTGCATTTATCACTACAATTTATCACTTTTAACTATTTACAAAATATTCTTTGGTTTTTAAAGTGAAACTGAAATTTATATTTAAGTTGACATTGTAATGCAAAAACATCTATATAGTTGAAGTCTTTACAAATATATTTTTTTTAATATAATAATAACGTTGTTGTTAAAATTAAATATAACATATAGTTTAATGTTATTTATAGTTGTTGTTATTGGTAACTAATTTTTAAAAAAATTATTTTCTTAATGTTTTAATTTCTATCATTATAATTATTTAAAACATCAAACATTATTTTTTGATTTTAAAGGTAACAATATAATCAATTATATAGAGTTATTTTTAACAATTATTATTGAAAGTTATTTTAAGCTACTTATTCAAAAACTTTTAACGATTATAAAAATATGTTTAGAAAATATTTTAGTTAAATTGAGATTACAATTTAGTTTTTGCATTTATCACTACAATTTATCACTTTTAACTATTTACAAAATATTCTTTGCTTTTTAAGTGGAACTGAAATTTATATTTAAATTGACATTGTAATGTTATATTTAAGTTAATAATTTAAGTATTTTGTCCAAACTGTTCAAAAGTTGTAGCTTTAAACTGATAATGGTTTACATATAACAACATATTACATCTAATAAATTAAGTATAGTATGTTAAAAGTTAAAGACCTAACTTTATAAGTAGAAGTAAATATATTATTTTAAAATTGAAATTTAGTTTATTTATGATTACACTTTAGGGTTGATATATATATTTAACCTTATTAACCAACTTATAATCATTATTAGAAAGCCACTACAATTTATCACTTTTAACTATTTGCAAAATATTCTTTGGGTTGTTTAAGTTAAACTAAAATTTATATTTAAGTTAACCCTGTAATGTTATATTTAAATTAATAATTTAAGTATTTTATACAAATTTTTCCAAAACTGTATCTTTAAAATGATAATGGTTTACATCCTACAATATATTAAAACTAATAAATAAAGTATAATATGTTAAAAGTTAAAAAACATAACTTTATAAGTGGAAGTGAATATATTATTTTAATATTGAAATTTAGTTTATATATGATTACACTTTAGGTTTGATATTTATTTAACCTAATTAACCAAATTATAATTATTATTAGAAAGAAATTGAAAAGTCATGGGAGTTTCAAATGAATGTGGTGAAAGGAAAAATACATGAGAGTTTCAAATGAATGTGGTGAATGAAAAAATGCTTCCTTTATAATGATACTAGGTGAATGCCCGTGCGTTGCGCATAAACATCTATATAGTTGAAGTCTTTACAAATATATGTTTTTTTTAAGATAACAATAATGTTGTTGTTATATTTAATATAATAATTCGTATACTAAATTGATATAATATATTTATTATTTTGAAGTATATGATAATATATGCATCTATTATAACTGCATTATCTCGATCGTTTGAATGACTTCTACCCGCGAGTTACACATGAATAAAATTAAATATAATATATGGTTTAATGTTATTTATAGTTATTTTTATTGTTATTTAATTTTTTAAAATTTATTTGCTTAATGTTTTAATTTCTATCATTATAATTATTTAAAACATAAAACATTGTTTTTTTAATTTTAAAGGTAACAATATAATCATTTATATAGAGTTATTTTTAACTATTGTTATTGTAAGTTATTTTAAGATACTTATTTGAAAACTTTTAATGATTATAAAAATATCTTTAGGAAATATTTTAGTTAAATTGAGATTACAATTTAGTTTTTGCATTTATCACTGCAATTTATCACTTTTAACTATTTATAAAATATTCTTTGGTTTTTTTTAAGTGGAACTGAAATTTATATTTAAGTTGACACTGTAATGTTATATTTAATTAACAATTTAAGTATTTTGTCTCAACTGTTCAAAAGTTGTAGCTTTAAACTGATAATGGTTTACATACAACAACATTTTAAATCTAATAAATTAAGTATAATATGTTAAAAGTTAAAGACATAACTTTATAAGTAGAAGTAAAGATATTATTTTAAAATTGAAATTTAGTTTATTTATGATTACACTTTAGGTTTGATATTTATTTAACCTTGTTAACCAACTTATAATCCTTATTAGAAAGACACTACAATTTATCACTTTTAACTATTTACAAAATATTTTTTGGATTGTTTAAGGTAAACTAAAATTTATATTTAAGTTGACCCTGTAATGTTATATTTAAATAAATAATTTATGCATTTTATACAAATTGTTCCAAAATTTTTATCTTTAAAATGATAATGGTTTACATCCAACAATATATTAAAACTAATAAATTAAGTATAATATGTTAAAAGTTAAAAACATAACTTTATAAGTAGAAGTAAAAATATATTATTTTAATATTGAAATTTAGTTTATATATGATTACACTTTAGGTTTGATATTTATTTAACCTTATTAACCAACTTATAATTATTATTAGAAAGAAATTGATAAGTCATGGGAGTTTCAAATGAATGTGGTGAAAGGAAAAATGCATGGGGGTTTCAAATGAATGAGGTTCAAGGAAAAATGCTAGCTTTATAAGATATATAAATATAGATAGATAATGATGATAATGATAATGATGATAATGATAATAATGGTATGTGGTATCTTGGGGAACTCATTAAACTTTATGCTTATGATTTTCAGTTTATGTTTCAGGTGCTTCGGTTTTCAAATGGAAGAGCTCGGGATGGTTGCATGGCACATGCCACAAGTTTTCGCATTCTATGATTTACTATGATTCGATGATATTTTCCTAAATCTTGATTACCCTGGTTTTATGGAAATGATATCTATTAACGATTTATTCATTTAAAAACAAAAATTTTATGTCATTATTTTTGGGACGTTAGAGTGATATGATCAGCAATGATTAAGGAAGCTGTTTTTAGAAAAATGAACCACTAATCAAAACTACGTAGTTTTAAGCATTAGGTACCTAATCTTATATACCCGTAAGGGTATTTCACTTGTCCCATATATATATATATATATATATATATATATATATATATATATATATATATATATAAGAAAAGTAAATATATATTACAGCCCCACCTAAGCTTAGGTACTAAACGTCATGAAACTACGTCGTTTTATTAGCTAAAGATTGCAATTAAGGGATTCCTGATTAGCGCTTGACGTTGCAGATTCAATAATGAAGAAATAATTTTGATAGGGAAGCAGAAATGTTAATTATCTTTGACCTTTGTGTAAGTTCCAAATTTGCTTGTGTATCAATCAGATCCGCTTGATGGTGCGGAATCCCAATCAAACGGATGATGCAAGATCAATATAGAGGAGAAGGAGAAGAAGAATAAGATGAATCTTCAATGTATTGATGAATAGAATGATGCTCCTTTACATGAGATTCACTTTCTCTCTCTAGAACACACCTTGAGTTTTACACACTTAAGTTCCTCTAGCCGTACTCTCCCTTACCATCTAACACCTATATATATAAGGCACATGGGCCGTGAACAGGTTCACGGCCGTGAACCAGTTTACGGCCGTAAACACCCACCTGGGCCGTGAACAGATTTCGGTCTTAGACGGAAAATTACAATTTCCTAGAAAAGTAAAGTATAAACCATATTTTTGACCCAACAATCTCCCCCTTGGTTTATAGCTTTCTTTTCTAATTGACCCAACAAACTCCCCCTAAAAATGTAGCTGGCTTTTCTTGTCAATCTTCATTTGGAGTTTGGCTTCAGCTTTAATCTTCGATTTCTTCACAGCTTCAAGATGAACTTGATGAATCTTCAATAAATGACTTCATCTTGAGCATTTGGGCTTTTCTTCAAAATTTGACTCTGAACGCACATTAGGTGAGGAGGCTTGATGTAATGATTCTTGAAAGATAGCGCTTTCAGCTTGAGAATCTTCAGACAGAATATCAGAGAGAACGAATCTTCTGGATCACTTCAGCAGGTTCATGAATAGCAGCAATTTGATTGAGGAAGCTTCAATGCAATATGTCATATAATCTTCAAGTCAGCTTCACCTTGCTTCTGGGGTTGAAAGATTGAATGTTGAAAGAATAATCTTCATTTCTTGTTCCTTCGAATGAATGTTCTTGAATGATCACTGATGCGTCTTGAGAAGTAATCATGACTAAAAAGTCCCTGTGGATCATAGAAAGAATCATAAAGACCCTTCTCACCACAGTTGTTCAAGGATGAATCCTTGGCTCAGAAAGAGACTTCTCGCAGTATCTGTGTGAACTCGGAGGAACGTACTACGATTTGTTGAGTATCGGAGAACTACTCGTGGCTAGTTTTGATGTTATCCCCTGTAGATCCTTAATCATAGATCTCAATACAGTTATCAAGTTAACGAGTTAACTTGGCCCTTGGCGAGACGTTCAACGATACCTGTTTCCATGTTGGTTGAATCGCCCTGGTGTCGTGACAGTTCTTAGGTAAAGAAAGCTGACAAGACCAATCTGACAATTTGTACCGTTTCAGACTTTCAATTCCTTAGATACGACAGTTCTTAAAAAGAAACTGCCTGACTGGCATTTTGTACAATGTCACACTAGGTATGAGCCATTATCCGTCAATTCATTGGTGAAATCTAGAACATTAAAAATGTTCACCGTCAATTCATTGATAAATGGTTTTGGATTTTGGGTTGCACTTAGAGTTATGGTGACAACGACATCTAAGATCATAAACACAGACTTTTTGGCAACCGTCAGCCGAGTTGTTTTATACTCGAACCTCAAGGGTTACCGGTACGTGGAAATGATTTGATGGAGAAAATTTTAGATATAGGTGAAGAATGGTTGGGTGTTTCACATTGGTCATGGTGAAAATGACCTTTGATCATTAACATTTGATGCGAAGACTCCTATTAAGACTGGTATATGTCTCAATATAAAAGAGTCTATCACTCGCATATGAAACATCCGTCAATTCCTTGTGAAAGTAGTGTAAAGTGTAATGACCGTCAATTCCTTTCTACTTTCAAGTTTCTTCTCCTTGCTCAGAATATTTCGATACATACTCATTGAGTCTCATCTTCTCCTGAATTCACTTTTCAAGACAAATGAAATTTTTTGAGATAAACATAAAAAGTAAAAGTACACTTAGCACACTAAGAAATAAAAATAAAACTAATTAATTTTTGAATTTTTTTTTTGTTTTTGTTTTTTTTTAATTCTCCCCCTAAATTTGTGCATATAAGAAAATATGAACAAATTTAACCAAAAACAAAAGTAAAATACAAAATGTAATTTTTTTTTTAATTTTTGATTTTTCTAATTTTTTGTAATTTGATTTCTCCCCCTTAAATTAAGCACGGGGAAGAAATAAAATAATTGCGCAAAATTAAAAGAATTTTGTCTTTGAAACGAATCATTTTAAGAAAAACTCAGGAGCATCGAAAGAATTCAAACCGAAAGTCAGCAATTGAAGACGCAAGCAGCAACGAATTCAGCCTTAGCTGTGTTTCAATCTTGGAACAGATCCAAAAATTCTTCACATCATTAATCACAAACCCCATTTGTGATCCTTTCCTTTCTTCCTTTCCCACAAAGGACACATACTCTCACTTGAAGTTCTGAGTGTTGTACAATTGAGAGATGTCCCCTACCATGTGCTTGGAACAGCTACTATCAACAAACCGGAGTCTGATGATATTCCTCCACAGTCGCTCCAGCACAAAGTGCGGGATTAGTTGGTCTTTGGAACCCAGTCCATTTTGAAACTGGGTTGACATTTTGTCACACCCCCAAACCAGAACGGCGGAAACGTTCGGGGGCGGAGGACGTCATGCTCAGTATCATAACCATAGTGAAGAAAGTAAACACAACCATCATAAATATAATTTAAAAGGTTACATCGTTTCAAAAGTACATGTTTCCAAATAAATTACATATGATGTCAAAATATAGCAAAAGAATCTACGCTTTAGCGTCTTGACTTCAGAAATCTTGTGATTACCTGTTTTACCGATTACCTGAGAATACAAGTTGTTTTGGAAGAGTATCATCATAAAGCTGGTGAGTTCATAAGCAATTTATAAATGAGAAATGAATGATGTTCCTTTTTGTTTGTTACAAGTTTGTTTCCAGAAAATCCAATATTTTCTTAAGGGTTGTTATAGTCTTAACTGAACCAAGACTTAGTGTATGTAAGTAAATCGTCATACTTGTGTATGTGTGGTTTTATATTTAAATAAAACTCCTTAAATCCCCGTGAACTGTGCGTTTTGTTAATATCCCATGTGAGATGTTATAACCATACTAAACTCGAAGACCTCGTACTCGAAGTTCTTCAGGCGTCAGAATGTTATGACACTTGTCACCCCAGACCTGGCGGTCTAGCTGTTGCAAGCAGCTTAGGTGCGGGTTTGTCAGACCCAATATAGATCTATACACAACTATCACGCTCTCCCTTCATGAGATTCTGATTATAACTACAGGACTTTACTGTGGTACTTAAGAGTACCCCGAAGGAGAATGTCTCACAAATTTATTTATTAACAAGTTCATGTAGTGTGTAATGAAATACTTGTTTTGTAAGTCGATTGAGTTATTGTTTTCTTTGTCAAACGAAGTGCTCAAACTATACCTATTATAGTTTATCAAAAGTGTTGTGTGTTTGAATGAAACCTTGTTATGAATGTCTTTGTATTTCCATAAAATGACATTTAAAATACTAAGTGTAAATCGTACACACCTTGCTCAGCATGTTACAAGGTGTGAATAACTCTTAAACATGTATTTGACAGTTTTACCCTTAACTGTCACTGTTTTAGAATATTTATAGAAAATCATCGTAAGTCGAAAACTGAATCCGTAAACTCTGAGTATTTGGAAAAAGAGTCTACTGTATCCATAAATTTTCCTATAATTTTTGGTGGTCTCAAACCAGGGTGAAAATGTTCATCTTCACAATCTGGTCTGACTTTAATGCTGCAGTGATAGGCAGTTTCGTAAAAATCACCATAAATTGTAGAAAAATCGTATGGAGGTGTGCAAGTAGTCATTTTAAAGGTATAAACCTGAACTATAAGCATATTAAACAGTTTTGAAAAATATTAAGTTTAAGTTGGGTAAAACAGTTCGTGAACAGGTCACAACGTTTGTGTTGTAAGCTGTCAAGTTAAGTTTCAAATATGTTTTGTTGTTTTAACTTGTATTCCCCCCTGAAAACTAAAGAAAACGGGAAAATATAGGGGTATGAACTCACCTTGAGTGATTTCTAAAAGAGTGGAGGGTTGAAGTCGAGGACTATCAAGTCAAGAACACTTGATGAACACGTGGAAGCTTGGATGACCCTAAGAACGATTTTTGGTGTTAAGATATGAGTCGATGATCCAAGAGTGTTATGAAATTATGGAATAACACTTGAGTTTAGATGGAATACTTACCAAAAAGTGCAGTAGTAGCTGAAGAACACTTTCACAAAGTAGTGGGAAGTAGAGAGAAAATGAGGCTCTTTTGGTGTTTTGAGAAGTGTAAGTGTTTGAAATGATCAAGTAAGCCAAGAAATCCTCCAAGGATTTCTATATATATTGAAGGTTGCTGGAGCAACTTGTGAGTTTGAAGTGATGTTTGCCTTGATTTGTGTGATGTGGATAATGTTGGCTAATGAGAGGATGACACATGGAGGCAAGTGGGCACACTTGACCCACTTGTGGGGTAGAATACTTCTCTTATTATAAAATAATGATTTTAATTAATAAATCCTTGAGAATTAAATAAAATATGAGTTTTGGGGGTTTAAAATGGTAAAAATATGAATTTGGTGAAAAAATCCCGTCAAAAACGTCAAAAAGGGGCTTAGGAAGCGAAAGTAGTCGAAAACCGGGCATTATGGACCGAACCTGCGAGGTTCGGCTCTTGGAAGTGCTGAGGACCGAAAGTAGAGCAGGAACCGAGAGAAGGGAGTAGGGACCGAAGGTGAGGTCTCGGTCCGAAATGTGAGGGAGGCGAAATAAGCTGAGCCCTCGGTCTATTTCGGTTGTAGGAGGCTCGGTCCGAGATGGTGGGTTCGCTTCTGACAAGCTCGCTTCTGACAAGTTCGGCTCTGAGAGGGTTCGGTTCTAATAGAAGGGTTCAGCCCTAAGAGGTTCGGTTCCTAAGAGGTTCGGTTCCTAAGAAGGGTTTAAGCCCTAATTAGCTTTTTTTCGATATAACTCTCCGTTTCAAGCGGTTTTTGGCCAAGTTAAGGGTCGGGATGACTAAAAAAAGTTGAGAGAGATTTTGAGAGAGATTTGGGAGAGATTTTACATACTTGGAGAGATTTCACATACTTGGAGAGATTTAGGAGAGATTTCACATACTTGGAGAGATTTGGGAGAAATTTCACATACTTGGAAAGATTTAGGAGAGATTTCACATACTTGGAGAGATTTGGGAGAGATTTCACATACTTGGAGAGATTTGGGAGAGATTTCACATACTTGGAGAGATTTGGGAGAGATTTAATCTTAGCCATTATTATCGTATAATCTCGTAATGCAAGGTTCGTGAACCCCGTTATGCTTCGTTTATGATTGTTTTAAGTCCCCGAAAGGGTCCTTAGTCGTGTTTTGATGCGTTTAACTCCCTTTTTAGGGTTTTTACATGGCTAAACACATAGATTCTTCGAGACACTTGAATTCTTGACATACAAATGCACATTTTTTTTATACATAGAATAACTTTTAGCATACAAGTACTAATTAAGTTTGACCGGTTTGACTTGTTGACTTTGACTTTGACTTGAATTTGATGGTTGTCACATTATCCCCCCATTAGAAGGAATTTCGTCCCGAAATTTGCATTTTGAGTAGGACTTCAAGGGTTGGGGAATAGATGTGGGTACTTTTGTTTCATTTGGTCATCACGTTCCCAAGTAAATTTGGGTCCTCGCTTGGCGTTCCATCGGACCTTTACGATGGGAATGCGGCTTTGTTTCGTCGATTTGACCTCCCGGTCCATGATTTCAAAGGGTATCAGTTTTTAATGGTGAGTTTGTTTAATTCACGGTAGTCAATGCACATGCGGAAGATCCGTCCTTCTTCTTGACGAACAAAACCGGTGCTCCCCAAGGCGAGAAGCTTGGTCTAATGAAGCCCTTGCTCAGCAGTTCGTTCAGTTGACTGGACAGTTCCTGCATTTCAGCCGGGGCTAGGCGATATGGCGACTTAGCTACGGGGGTAGCTCCAGGAATTAAGTCGATTCGAACTTTGACTTGTCGAGCAGGGGGCACTCCTGGAAGGTCTTCTGGGAATACATCAGGGAAATCACAGACCTCCGGAATGGCCTTGATGTCTTTCACTCCTTGTTCCTTATCTACGACGTGGGCTAGGAAGGCGTGGTACTCCATGCAGAGATACTTTTGAGCCTTGACACAGGAGATGATCTGAAAGTTTGAGCTAGGTTTGTCGCCATAGACAACGAGAGTTTCGCCACTCGGCAGATTAAGGCGAACGGCCTTTTCGTGACATAGGATTTCAGCATGGTGAGGGCATAACCAATCTATGCGAATGATAACATCAAAACTTTTTATGGTGACCGGCATAAGGTCGATTTGGAAAGAGTGATTGTTTAAGGTGAGGGTACACCCGGTGTAAATGTCGTTAGTGTTCTCTGTTTTTCCATTAGCCATTTTGATATGTGTATTTTTATACATTATATCTTAATATTTTAGCCTTTATTATTCTCTTTAAGAACTAAAAGGTACTTATAATGCTTTGAATTATGATTTGCAGCTATTAGTTGTCGATAGAGCGGAAAAGAAAAGATTGGAGCGGAAATCGGGCTTAGAAGCAAAAAGAAAGAAAATGCTGAAGACTGCTATTATGCCCAACGTAGTTAAAGTTACGCCCAACGTACTGGGTATTTATCCAGACTTCCTAATCGCGGATGGATTCCTACTACTCCCAGCGTAAACCGACTTACGCCCAGCGTACGTAAGTCGGTTCCAAGGGTTATAAAAAGCGATTATCAGCTAACCAGAAGGGGAATTCCGACTTCTAACCTATTTTTAGTCGACAATTAACTTCTGTTAAGCCGTTTTGAGGGTCTAAGAGGCGGCCGGAAGGCCGTTAAGCTGACGGGAGCGGAGATCGGAAGGATTAGAGAGCGGATACGTGTCGGTAATCATGTGGTTTGATAACGTGACCATGCTTAGCATTCCACTGTGATACTATTATGTTTTTGCTTTCTGGATTTGGTGTTAAAACCATTTACTTTGAGTTTATGATTAAATAAAACCTTGATTATTGGATTAATTGCTATATTGGATTGTTTGATTCATGTTTAATTTATCTTGCCAAGCTTGTTAAAAGATCCTTACGTGTTAATGATAATTATTTGCTGTTAATTGTCAAGTAAATTGAGTTGAATGAACATCTGCTTGATTGCTTGTCTCTTATGATTTTGATGACCATCAAGATTATATGTCTAGGAATAACGAATGTGAAACTAGGATTAACTAGGAAATAAGTAAGTTAACGTGTGAGCCTTGTGTGATAAACCATCAACAAGAGGTTTAATTGAATTAGTAATTTGATTAACTATTATTACAAGTCTTGCTTGATATGAACTGAACACTAGGAAGCATGTTAGTTTAATCAACTGATCACTGTTTGAATTGACTTGTTTGCTAAAGGATTAGTAATAGTGAACGCGAATCTAATCATTTTAGGAATCGGTGAACATGAATAAATGAATTTGTGTATGCAATTGTCTATGCTTTTAAGGTGTAATTTATCTAAACCAAAGTACCTGAAGAGATTTGTTTTCCTGTTAGTTTATCGAGATTTGCTAATTAGTTGTTCGTTTGAGATTTGATAAACCTTTTCTTTACTGCTTTTGTGTGTTTTGTGTAACCTATAATCAAATATTTTAAATTAATTCACTACCGTTCCCCTTGTGTTCGACACCCTTACTTATCAAATCTATACTATACTCAATCGGGTTCACTGCCTGTAAGGTGTGGTTTAGATTCGATAAATTAGGACTTATAAATAAAAAACCAGTGCATTAAGTATTCACATCAAGTTTTTGGCGCCGTTGCCGGGGAAATGAGCATTGTTCAAAAGAAAAGTTTTAGACACAAATGCATGCGGTGCGGTCTTGGCATAATGGCTGAGTTTGAAATGGATTGTTTTGTGCGATATTGGTAAAATAAAAGTAAGTTTGTGAATTAAAGTTACGCCCAGCGTACTGGGTATTTATCCAGATTTCCTCATCGCGGATGGATTCCTACTACGCCCAGCGTAAACCGACTTACGCCCAGCGTACGTAAGTCGGTTCCAAGGGTTATAAAAAGCGATTATCAGCTAACCAGAAGGAAAATTCCGACTTCTACCCTATTTTTAGTCGACAATTAACTTTTGTTAAGCCGTTTTGAGGGTCTAAGAGGCGGCCGGAAGGCCGTTAAGCTGACGGGAGCGGAGATCGGAAGGATTAGAGAGCGGATACGTGTCGGTAATCATGTGGTTTGATAACGTGACCATGCTTAGCATTCCACTGTGATACTATTATGTTTTTGCTTTCTGATTTTGGTGTTAAAACCATTTACTTTGAGTTTATGATTAAATAAAACCTTGATTATTGGATTAATTGCTATATTGGATTGTTTGATTCATGTTTAATTTATCTTGCCAAGCTTGTTAAAAGATCCTTACGTGTTAATGATAATTATTTGCTGTTAATTGTCAAGTAAATTGAGTTGTATGAACATCTACTTGATTGCTTGTCTCTTATGATTTTGATGATCATCAAGATTATATGTCTAGGAATAACGAATGTGAAACTATGATTAACTAGGAAATAAGTAAGTTAACGTGTGAGCCTTGTGTGATAAACCATCAACAAGAGGTTTAATTGAATTAGTAATTTGATTAACTATTATTACAAGTCTTGCTTGATACGAACTGAACACTAGGAAGCATGTTAGTTTAATCAACTGATCACTGTTTGAATTGACTTGTTTGCTAAAGGATTAGTAATAGTGAACGCGAATCTAATCATTTTAGGAATCGGTGAACATGAATAAATGAATTTGTGTATGCAATTGTCTATGCTTTTAAGGTGTAATTTATCTAAACCAAAGTACCTGAAGAGATTTGTTTTTCTGTTAGTTTATCGAGATTTGCTAATTAGTTGTTCGTTTGAGATTTGATAAACCTTTTCTTTACTGCTTTTGTGTGTTTTGTGTAACCTATAATCAAATATTTTAAATTAATTCACTACCGTTCCCCTTGTGTTCGACACCCTTACTTATCAAATCTATACTATACTCGATCGGGTTCACTGCCTGTAAGGTGTGGTTTAGATGCGATAAATTAGGACTTATAAATAAAAAACCAGTGCATTAAGTATTCACATCAAAGGGGTTCACCAAGTGACCCCTTCACATTTTTCATAATGGTATTTTAAAATCTTAAAACATGAATTCGTTCCCTTATAATGCAACAAAGTATCACGAAGTACCATTTAAACCAAAATTGATAAGTTCATTGGGCTACAGTAACAATACCCTATAATATAAAATCAAATTGTTTTTAAATAGGCATGCACACACTTAGCCTAATACACATAACACACAAATGTCCATGGTTTGCATTGATTTACAAGTTACAAATTGAAGTAGGTTGGTGAAAACATAACCAATTTATTGACTCCAATGCTTAAAATGCGAGATCTTTATCAACATATGTAGATTGACATGTCTGTAAAATTCTCACACAAATATGTATAACCTTTTTCATGTTCAATTTTGTCCCGTTGAAATCCACAAAATTTAACGTGAATTCGTGGATCCTTTTATGTTAATACTCACCGCTTGAGAACTTCACGTGGGAAGTCTAATGTTCTCGAATATTTGTGGATATATGCGACGTGGACGCTTGTGCAATCCCTTGTAAATTCACTTGCATGATTTTTTTTCTGGAAACGGCAAACGAATTAAGTGGAAGCCTACTCGCAATATTTCAACGAGCACCCCGAGTTCGAGCTCCTTTACAGGGGAACCCAGCCCCCGTAGGGATTTCCACGGAAAAATTCCCCACATATGGCACAAGAGGTAGTTTAAGGGAATTGAACTCCCAACCTCACGCCTCACATGGATATAAAACCTGGTGCATCAACCCAACTAAGTTGGACATCACTTGCACTTACATGATTACATTCTAACTCATTCCTCCGAGTTTGTAAGCTACTATAATCTATTTATCTTATAGTCATAAGATATGGTTATTGGGGTTTATCAAAACCTATGGTTATTATATCCAACCCCCCACCCCTCCTCCAATTTGATATGTATTAAAAGATCCTATGATGAATCTTTAATAAAACTCTTCTAGTATGTTCATTTTGTAACATATATTTGCGGAAACCGGATAAAAGGTGTAATATAACTTATAAAAATGATTTTTAACTCAGGTAAATCTATTTCTAATGTTTTTGTTATATAATATATAAATTTTAACCGATTAAATTTACGATGCTTAGTGCCTAACATACACACTGTGACACCGGTAGTCTGGTACACCTAACACCTAGAAGTTTCATTCTATAATTTCTACCAAATTTGACAAACCAATTCTTCTTTTGACTTTTCTTTGGGAGGCGAAAACAAATAAATGCGTAGTTTGTTTTTGGAGTTTTTTCATATTAATTCAAAGATTTTAAATCATGAAATATTTTGTTTTTCTTTTTATACATCAACAATATATTTTGAAGTCAATTCCTATTCTAAGAATATTTTGTTTTTTTTTAAATAATGGATATGTTTTATTTTTAAGTATTTTATAATGTTGTTTTTTAAGATTCTATTTGACAGGCTAGCTAAAAAGAATTAGCTTTTAACTAAAAAGCTAATTGATTTTAAAAACTAACGGAAGCAATCCTACTGGGTAAAAACTTATGTTATATGTCAAATATAAAATAATATAAAAAATATATTTAATATAATCAAACTTAACCTATATCCCGCTAAAAATAATATAACAAAAACTTATCTGCATTTTAAGTAATTACTTGTATATTGTAAAACTTTGTTTCATTAACATTGTTATACCCAAATTTAATCATACTAAGAGGTTGCTTTGGTGGTCTTTTAATGAAACTATTCGTATGTCATCTCTGAATCGGTTAAAATTAGTCAATTTTGTTCAGCTTCTGAACAACTATGAACAAATCAAAAACCTTAGAAGTACCTCTAAACGATTAAACAATCTTACAATTTTTTAATCATTAATAGGTTGAAACATTTCAATTAACATTCAACACGCTTCACCAAGCAACCTCTTGAAAGTTTTTTTTGTTGTCATGATAGTCATTGTATGTTATTAGAACGTTTTAAATAAAATTAAAAACTAACTTATACATATAGATTTGAAAAACTTACGAAAAAAATTATAAACATATCAATAAGTTATCTCAAACAATTAAAAAATAATAAAAATAATAATAGCTTATTAACCATTTTAATGACCACATAAAAACACTATATTGAAATAATGATCAAAGATAAGAGTTATGTATCAAACATAATTTAAGTCATATCCAACGAATCTATGACGCGGTGGTCGATTGGTAAACATTTGATAGTTTTGGAGGATTAAGTTGGTGGTCTAGATTAAGGCGATGGTGTGGAGGAATGTACGAAGCGGTGGAAGGAACAGAATTCGAGACAAGCGAACGAGAGAGAAGCAAGCGGAAAAAAAGCTGAGAGGGGTAAATGTTCAAACAGGTTACGACCATATCTTCCCTAATAAATGAAAATAATTTTAACACTTGTCAATCTATCATTAATTTTGACACTTGTCATTTTTTGATATTTTTTAAATAAATAATATCCACACGTCAATTTATGAGTTTTTTTAAAATTTTTAAAATTAAAAAACCACATAATACTTTTACTTATACTTATATATGTAAAGTATTGAATGTAATAAATATGATATTAAATTGTAATTAATATGTTTTTTTATTCTTTATTTCAAAATTTTATTTTAAAAAATACTTATTGTTTAAATTTTAATATTTAATTTTTTTAATCAACCCATATAATATATGGGTCTTATACGTAGTTAATTAAATAAAAAAAAAAGTCCAATAGAAATGGATCACTAGTCTTTATATATATATATATATATATATATATATATATATATATATATATATATATATATATATATATATATATATATATCAATCAGACATTAAAAATAAAAAATAAAATTCTTTACAATACAAATGAAAATTTGATTTTCTATATCTACTAAATCCAGAATTAATGGTCATTTTGCATTTTTCTTGATTAATTTGAATATTTTTTAATTAATTTTGAGAAAAAAAAATCATCTGTTTTTATTACTTAAATGATTATTATCTAACTAGAATGAAACACATTCATTACTACTTGAAGAAAAAAAAAACCTCATATTGTTACTCATATAAACAGAAAACCGCGATTTATATATTTTTTTAAATAAAAATAGAGCGATTTCTTTCTTTTGTGAAGATAACTCCAAAACCCCATCATCAAAATCTTTATGTTTCCTCCCTTATCTATAACTCCAAAATCTTCTTGAAAAACAAGCCAATTTTTCAAGAACAAAGACCTTTAAGAATTTTGCGATTAAGATCAAAACACACCATGTTTTCCGACCTCCGCCATCAACCACCACCACCACCGCCTCACTTCGCCGTCACCCATCACCTCGTCTCTACCTCCGAGGAAGCTGACAGCAAAAAAGAATTTAACACCACCAATGATGATGCATCCATTGAGGTGGTCCGGCGCCCTAGAGGTCGTCCACCCGGCTCCAAAAACAAACCAAGACCACCTGTTTTCGTTACTCGAGAACCCGACACCGCTATGTCGCCATACGTATTGGAGGTTTCCGATGGATCGGATATCGTTGCGTCCATCACAGGATTATGCAATCATCGGACAACCGGTCTTTGCGTGTTATCCGGTTCCGGAACCGTTTCCAACGTCTCCTTCCAACAACCCGCCTCCACCACCACCGCCATAACCTTCCACGGCCGTTTCGATTTGCTGTCGATCTCCGCCACCATACTTCCGTCGCCTGTCACTACCAGCAGCTTCGGAGGGAGCGAAGGAATAACAGGTTCGATCAATCGATCACCGCTAAAATATTCGAAAACAATTGTTTTACATTCTAATTTGTAGTTGATTATCGTAGACTTTCTGTCTCGGTTTCCCGCTACTAGATTTGCCGTATCATTAGCCGGTCCACAAGGGCAGACGATTGGTGGAAACGTCAGTGGACCGCTTATAGCCGCCGGAACAGTTTACATCATAGCGGCGTCGTTCAACAGCCCACTCTACCACCGGTTACCGATGGAAGAAGACGATCATGTTCGAAGTTCTAGCGGTGGGTCTGCTTCTGCAGCAAGAGAGCAATCTCCAGGTTCCGGTGGAGGAGATAGTGGAAGGCATCATGCGGAACGGTCATCGGCGGTAGATTCATTATCGATTTATGGCTGCCACCAGCCATCTGACGGCATTTGGACACCTACACCACGGCAAGCCTCGCGTCACTCGGCACTTTTTTAAAGAATTTACCTCGATCTCTGGCCGGAGATCGTTAGGGGGTCTTCGTGACCATTAATTCCTTCATGTTTGCTCTTTAGGTTCCCCACCCCCCTAAAAGTAGAAAATATATATTTCTAGTTTTGTTGATAATTTGACTAATTTTACCTTTTTTTACTAATAGGTGTTTTTAGAAGTGGCATTATATATACTTGGAAACAAGAATGTAGTTTGTCATTTAAGCTAAGTGCAACCAAAATATCCCCCGGAAACAAACTGGAATCATAACCGATTAGGAACCAAATATGTAAGTCAATTAGGTTTTTGGTTCCTCTAGATCCATTCATTCAGTGCTTGTTTTTTCGGTTTTGGACCACGACAACTAGGAGTGACCAAATGGACCCTACCAACTAGGAAGGATTAAAATACTCCTTGTAACCAAACCATAAAACGGAACCGATGAGTAATTTGTTTCAATTTTCGGTTTCTCCATATCTATAAAATTTGATTCTTGTTTTTTTTCGGTTCGGTCTGCTTTCGTAACTGAGTTCACCTTAGTCTAAGGGGTTGCTTGTTTTTAAGAAAACTCACTTCTGATCACTTTTGGTTGCGTCACGCAGCATATGTGTAACACTTTGTCTTTCGCAGTTGTTTGTTTTTTTAAGATTTCTGACTTAAAAATCATTGTGTGTGTGCTGCGTGATGCATCATTGGACCATCTTCTTCAAACCACTTCCCACATTACTTTAAGATATACTATTCAAAATAGATTTTTTTTTTTTAAAATTCCAACATGTTTATTATTTTAATAATATTATAAAGGATGTTATAAACAATTCGAGTATATTTTACATAATTTCAAAGTATTTGGTAAATTTTTTATATATTTTTTTTGTGTTACATTGTCTATAACAAAATATTAATAAATTATAAAGTTAATCATTAAAATTATCAAATTTAATAAACCTAACCGGAAAAATAACTATCGTCTTCGAAAATTTAACAAAATGAACATGTTGTTCGCTAAATTAACAATATTACTTATTTTTATTTAGAAAATATTATGTTTTTATATAAACGTATTTAAAAATCATATCATCAATTTTTATATTTGATTTGGATATGATTAAACTAAATACAATTTTTATTTAGAATTATTTTGAATTATTGTATGGTTAATTTCAGTTTATTGCAACAGCATGTAGACGTTAAAAAACAAACAGACTGTTTATTACAGGCTGCAGCCATTAGGTCTACCTTTTCTGTTGCAAAAGGGTTGTAGATATGGTTCGCAAAACACTACAATAAAAAAGACTTACGACCATACATTTCAAAGCCTACAAAATGTGACCGTATCCTAAGGTCATATTTATTTTTTTCGTCAAAAGTGTGATCGTATGTCGTGACACCATAGGTGTCTTACGATCACATTGAAATTCATCATTTAACTGTGGCTATAATCTACCTTTCAGTCACATATAACGTGAGATAAGTTGGTGTTAACCATGGTTACTTTATATTTGATGTGGCTATTGTTTACCCTTTAGTCACATTTTTTTATGTTAAATCATGACGTATGATATCATTTAGTCACAAAAACAAAACTTTTAAAGAAAATAACGTGACCATTAGTTGGGTATTAGTGATACATAATTGTGAAAAGCATCACTGAATATTACTTATAGCAACACTTGTTTTCTAAATGAATTGGTCATTTGATACCATTTAGTGACATTCATTTACGGTAAAGCGTGACATATGAAATCATTTAGTCACATGAACAAATAACATAACGAAAAAAATGTGACCATTGTTTGCTTTTCGTCATACATATTTGTTAAAACCATCATTGAATAGTACGTATAGCAACACCTTTTTCTAACTCATGTGGTTAGTAGTTACCCTTTAGTGACATTTATTTACGTTATACTGTGACATATGATATCATTTAGCCACATAAAGAAATGAATGTGACCATTAGTTGTTTTTCGTCATACATATTTGTTAAAACCATCGTTGAATAGTACGTATAGCAACACATTTTTTTGTAATTGATGTGGCTATTTGTTACCTTTAGCAACATTTTTATATGTTCAACTGTGACATATGATATCATTTAGCCACATAAAGAAAAAAATGTGACCATTGTTTGCATTTGGTGATACATAATTGTTAATACCATCGTATTTTATCTAATTTGTGTGGCTATTTGTTACCCTTTAGCCACATTTTATTTTGTAATCATCGTCCTAAGTATCATTCGGTCACATTTCTGAATGGAAGGCGACTATATTAAAATGTTGCAAATAGATATTATGGAAGTAAACAAGAATAAAAGAAAATAATATTGGCCATAAAGATTTATTGAGAAAAAGCTTATGATCGCACCAAATGGAGTTTGATCTTCCATTATCATTAATCCAAATTAAATAGTATACATAAATGTTGTAATCAAAATATATCTACCATGTATACAAACAAAAATTAAATATAACTCATAAACTAAAAAGAAGATCTTGTTAGTGCTTTATGTTGTTGACACTACTCCTAACCTACATGTCATAAGTCCTAAGACCTAAGCTACATACCATAAGCCCTAAGACCTAAGCTACAAGCCATAAGATATTTGCTCAAAGTCGTAAAGCATAAGCCATAAACCATATGCCATAAACCTTAAGCCAAAACTATAAGTCATAAGCGTATGGATTTGTGGCTTAGGGCTTAGACGTATGACTTATGGTTTATAGTTTTTTTTTGCTTAGAGCTTATGACATATGGATTTTGGCTTATGGCATATGGCTATATATAAAAGGGTAAATTACACGAATAATCCATATGGTTTGGAGTAATTTTGTTGTTGGTCCCTAACTATTTTTTAACTCGATCAGTCCCTATAATATATTTTTGTTGTGTCTTTAGTCCCTACTAAACGTAAAATTACCATATTTCCCTTATTATGTGTATTTTTTTATTAGAAAAAACTGCAAAATTGGTCCATGTGGTATTCAATAAAATGTGGATATGGTCCAAAATTTTACCAACTTGTATGGAAGGTTAAAAATCAAGAATTTTCAGTGAATTTGGTCACAAAATTAGGAATTCCCCATGAATTTAGTCACTAAAGCACTTGAAATTATCGTTTTGTCATTCTAATTTCTTTTTTGTATTTTTCCATATTTATTTTAATACTTTAATTGAAAATAAAAAAACAAACACACAACCACACACACACACACATACACACACTCTCTCTCTCTCTCACTCAGCCATCCTCCCAATCGGATTTGGTCTCAACCCCCATCCCTCATCGTCTCCATTCCTCTACATCTCCATTTATTTCGGTAATACCACAAACAACACCGATTATCACCTCTCGTCCATTTCCTCCCTCTCTAAGTCGGTGTAGCCGTCAACCGTCGTCACACCAAACCTGCTCCGTCTGCCATTTTTTTTCCGTGACAACCAATCAATGAACTGTTGTCGGAGAGGGTATGTCAAACTTGAGGATCTGAATCAGTTTTTACAGTTTTGTCTTTTTATTATTATCTATTATTATAATTATAACTAGATAGGTATCCCTTGCTTCGCAAGGGGTAGAATGTGTTTGTGAACTATTTGTGTTGTGCATGTGGAATAAGCTGTGTTTAGAAATAGACATGTTACACATGAATTTCATTATATTAATCAAACCGTGAGGGGTTAGAGTAGGATACTCAAAAGAATTCATTACATTAGGTTATGAAAGAAAGAAACCAAAAGGCTGACAATTAATCACACATTTTTGAAATACATTTAAAAAACAACTCGATTTCACAAATATTCATCTCAGTTTGATTGGGTTTAAAAGGCAGCAGCTATGCAACCTGTTGTACCACCAATGGGAAACCTGATGGCTACAATAGCTACAACATATAAGGCAAAATAAATGAATCAGCCATAAGACGGAAATAGCTAACTGCGAGTGCAAATTTTACATTGTTATAGCAAGGAACTTTTGAAAATAGCTAACTACAAGTGCAAGAAATAAAGATTGTACATTTATTTAAATATTAATTATAGCATTATGTTTTCATTTTCTTGGTTAACAACTTTGTAGTAAAAAAAAATTACCAAATTATATCGGTGCAAATTGCCTTGTATTTGGGTTATATTGATTTTTACCTTCAAACATACATTTAAGAGGCAGATGCAACTAATATAACGTCAAAGTCAGTAGTAAAAAAAATTAAATAAATAAATAAAATAAGAAAAAAAAAACAAAGTCAGTAGTAAACATTGTAAGTTTTCAACTCCTATTTCTTTGGAAAAATATCCATTTTTAACATTAAAATAGAAAAGAATAAAAAGATTGTTTTCATATTTTTATATAAAACAAATACTATTCCAACAGTTCAATTTTAAAATTTTGACCATGTGAGTTGTTGGGAGCATGAGGAAAGTTGTCATTACGAAAATTACTCTTTGTAGAAGATTTAGGCACAGTCGTTTTTTGTTGACATTTAAAAAAAATATAGACTTTTTTACCCTAAGCTTTCATCTCTGCAATATAAAAACTCATCTTCGCACCTTAACAACATCCTCCATTGTTTTTTTTCTCCTTGGTGATGTCATCATCTTTCCTGGCATATTCACAACAATATTTATAATTTCAGAAAGATTTCAAGAACTGAAATTGGAAGTGAATTTGGACATATTTTGATAAAAAAAAAAGTAGTACATCATGTTCTTGAAATAAGCCTACTGTAAAGTAAGAACCCTAGGTTTAGGCATCCGACCATTGCCCATTTTTTCCTTCTTACCTCAAATAAGACGACTTTTGGCCCGCACTTTCTACTCTTCCCCTGTAAAGCAGCTGAACATGATATATAATCTGACAGAAAATGTTCAACTAATGCTTACAAATTAAGTCCAAAATTGTACATACAAATCATGTTAAAAATAATGCAGAATTACATATTCGCCCAAACAATAAATATTAGTAATTAGATGTTGCTCCTCAAAGACAAATCTTGACACCAATATCTCAACTGCCAACCTCTGTTACTTAACACAAGGTTTATGACAAAATATCATTACAATATACATTAGGGAACTAAAAACTAAGGCTTTATGTCATATAATATGACCATTATACTTTTACCCATGTACCCTTTTGACCTTCAAAAGAGGCGAGTTTGCCACTTAACTTGATGAGTTTGTATTCATTTGGTCATTGTAACCTTTAATGGTCACATATGATAATTGATATGACACAAACCCAAAAGATTTAAAAAAAAAAGAACTCACGCCTTGGTTATGATTGTCCCCTATGGTTTTGAACTCAAAATCATCAATACTTCCTGTCCTTGTAGCCATTTTTGTCCCTGTAAGTCCAGCTCCAGCAGCTGAAACAATCACATTTACAGATTTACTTATTATTTATTTATATTAAAGAACATTGTAATTCTTAATAAATCTTTATTCTTTATTCACCTCCACTGCAACAGAACCTACAACACTTCCTGCAGCTGTAGCAATAGCAGCAAAACCACCAGTTCCAATCACTGGTATAATTGTACCTAATGTTGGTGCTAAAGCACTAAATCCTACAGCAATTGCTAGAGCTGCTAAACCTGTTGAAAATAAAATCATCCATTATACAATATACAGAATTACAGATAACATTATATTTACTAAAAGAATTGAAAAGTTTGGGATATTATAACTATAACTATACCACCAGTAATCGCCATTAAAGTTCCACCAGTTAAAGCGGCAACTCCAATAATACCTCCACGTCTCCACTTTAGGGTTGTTCACTATTTGGATAAAATCGAATTGTCCAATTGGACAATTTGGATTGGACTATTTGGTTCGGATATTTGGATTGGTTTTCAACAAAACCGAATTATTATTTTGGATTTCGGATTGGTTTTGATTTATAAAATAAGAACCGAATAGTCCAAAAAAACCGAATAAACATTTATTATTTATTTATTGATAATATATATCTATAATTATTTCTTGATTTTGTAATTTATTTTTTCAAATAGGTTCAAAACGTTTCACTCGATAAAAAAACATTAATATGCATTTTCTTTCAAAAGTTTTCTATCTATAAAATATTTAACTATAATATATCTTCTTAGTAATTGTTTATAAATTTCAAATCACAACTAAATAATATGTTTTTGCTTCTTGTGTAAAGTTAGGTAATATTATAATTATATGTCGTTTTAAAATGTTTCGGGTTTTTGAAAACCGAATTATAAAAACCGATCCAACCGAATTGTAATTGGATCGGATCGGATCGGATTTGAATTTAGTTTGGACTATTTGGATCCATGTTTTGAAAACCGAAATCAATTTGGACTCACTTGATTAGATCGGATCAAACCGATCCATCCAAACAAACACCCCTACTCCACTTAGCCCACATGCTTTTTGGTATTATATCAGGAAAAGGAAACATCATGAATGTTTGAAAGCACATATCATCACAAATGGCATTCACAATGTCCTACCTGAAACAAAAAGAAAAGTATTAGATTGATGCCAAACAATACTTGTAATGAGAAAAAAAATAAGTGAGATATGATTAATTAATAATTACACTGGTGCAATCGGCTTCCGTTGCAAGTTTTGCAAGCATTATAGAAGAACCTGAAAAATAGAAACAAATTGTTAAGAATATAAGTATAATACCAAAAATTTTTAAAAATTTATCGTTTGAAAAAAGGTTAAAAAGTAAAAACAATGACCTGGATCTTTTTCTGATGGTTTTACAATGAAACTGTTACCACTGGTAATGGTAATAGCAAGTGGAAACATCTGCAAGAAAAGATTAAATAGATGATTGAAGTTAACATATTCTTGTTTATTCAGAGTGAAAGAAAGTAAGGGCAAATTGGGAATTATAATCACACCCACATGGAAATTTTCATTCCCATCCATTGCCTACTGATTCACAGTTTCGTTGGAATACTTTTTTGATACCAAAATTCCACTTAACAAATAAAAATATAAAAGAGCGATGGTAGTTCCCCAAACAATCAAAATCTTTATTTTTTAATTCCAAACATATACAAAACATAAAAATTAAAGCCTTTGATGCTTTGAAGCCGGTAAAAAAGTAATTAAACACTTAAACTTGTATTAGTTGTATAATTAACTGATTATCAAACGTTAAAGAAAATCTGAATCGAAGCATGAAACCATAAGTAAGAAAGTCACAAGTTTGGGTAGAAGAAATTGAGAAACAATGGATGAATTTCAGAATAGAAGTGGCATGAGGGTTAGTTTAACAACCCTTGAAGAATTGAAGAAATGAACTCTGTTGTGCGAATTTGTACAAAAAAAAAGTCATAAAAAGTAAAGAGGCGATAAACCCTAGAAAAGTGAATTCGTTCAACTTACAACTTTCTACGGTAGCCTCCGGCTACGCCACTTCCCTCTCCGGCGACGGCAGCCTTCCCCTTTTTAATGAATGACATCAGAAGTTAACCATCGCAACCATCGTCGGGCCATTGACAGCTCAGTATCCTCTGTAATCCTCTGGTCAAACATACAAAGTGAATGGGTAGATGAAAATACAACTCCATTTGTCCCAAATTTCCAAACAACTTGTGATATCAAAATAAACTTACTTGCTGATTTCACTATAGAGCTAAGAATGGTCTTCAATATTCCCTTGAGGATTGTTTAAGACAGATGCTGAACCCCCCTCCTCCAAATTAAGCCTTCAATAAAACCCCAAATTAGTTATATCCCTACACCGTAGAGACGTCAGCTATCCCGAGAAAAAACAAAAGCGTACGTATTTCTTGTTCAAAAACAGTGGACAAAAGGTTTCATAGAACGAATTTTGAAGAAACGGAAATACAGAGAAGAAGAATTGGAGACCGATGTGAAATTGTTGACTACCTGAGTCGAAGTTCTTAAGTGTGCGCTTCCTCTAGTCTCTTATATCTTATCTCTGTGCTACATGGATATTGGAATAGAATTGGGGAAGAAAGCAAGAAACTTTAAGGAATCCACAGACATGGGAGACCTCAATCTGTGTAGGAAACAGAGGGACCGGTGATGGGTATCGCCGGTTTTATAAATTAAAACAAATTAGGCAAGAGAACAACGTCATCTGGTCGTAGCGACCAACACATGATGTAGACGGTGAAACAGTGATGTAGACGGTGGATCGGTGGAGGTTTAAACTAACCCCGGTAAAATAACTTGATGAACAGTGATGGAGTTAGCTACTTAACAGCAATCCAACGCTTGGATTTCGAATTCAACGGTGACATTGTATAGTTTGTTTGTCACCTTTCGTACTTTGGGTTCTTCAACTGTATTCATTGAATGGTGGACTTCTGTTTCGATGAACACTTTGGCTGTCTTCTGGGTTTCTAAGGGTGGGAATTGTTCATTCGAGTAAGGATTTTGAGAGTCTTGGTATGGGGTTTCTGGTTCGGGCGTGTTTATTTCTTGGAAGCATCTTATCTCTTCCTCTAAATCTTTTATCTTTTCTCTTGCCATTCTAAGCTGATCTTTAAGAATATGAACATCCATAATTCTATTATGCAGCTGATGTTCATAGTCTTTCTGCATGTTTGCTATTTCAACTCTTTGCTCCATTAGAGTTTCCTTTAAGCTTCGTATTTCATTTTGCAGTTTTAGAGTGTCAATGTCTCTATTTAAGAGCGCATGCCCTTCAGTCCTGAGTCTTTCTGCATATTCCTTGGCTTGATCTTGGAGGGCTTGTTTGAAATTCTTGTCTTTTTCTTGCAAAAGTTCTTTTAGCAACTGAACCTCTCGTTGGGTACTTTCAGCAATTCTTTCTTCTCTTTTGATTGTTATCCTTTTGCCAAGGTAATTGAAGGCACAAAGAGCACATGTTGTGAGCTTACAGTGTGAGCAATGTAACCTGGACCTATGTGTTGTAGCTATCCCACAATAATAGCACATCACATGGTTTGTCAGACCATTTTCTTCCCAATTATGCTGACAATTTTTGCTATTTTGAGGAAGTTGTTTGTCTGGCCTCCATGAGCCCACTTCCTGTGTTTGCTTTTGAATTTGTGAAGAACTTCCTGGATGGAACATAAAACATGTTTCTTCAAGTGGTGATTCATTGATTAATGTCCCAATGTTCTGATTTGTTTTTCCTTGCTCTCCTTCGGAAAAACTATAAACACTAGAATCATCATTGTCGGCTGAAATGACATCCCATTCATCACCAAGTTCCATATTTTGAAATACGGCGGCTCTAGCCATATTCCCTTTTTCACTTCTGCAGTCTCGTGCAAAGTGTCCTTCCTTTCCACAGATGTAGCACTTGCATTTGGAAATCCTGCTCCTATCATCTTTATATTTCCTCTTGAAGACCTTGATGTGGGTTTTGTGGGGTTTACCTTTGTATGTTGTTGATCTTCTGAGGCCGTATTTCTTTGTTGCTTTATAATATCCGGGGATTGGGATGTTAGAACAGAAGTCAAGTGCTCTTAATTCTTTTTGTAGGGCAGCTTCTTTGCACATTTCTGCAACAAAGCTATGTGTGAACTTGATCGCTGGTAGGACTCCTGATCCAAGACCAATAAAAATATAATAAAAATATTTACCAGGAAAGTATTTTTATTCTAAGAACAAAGACTAAATCTTAGAATATTCAAACATATTTATTAAAACTTACTTGAAAAAAAGGTTTAAGAACTTCCAACTTATATTTCACACAATATGATTCTTACAAGGGAGATAGAGAGAGAAGTGTATATGCTTTTCGATGCCTCTCTATCGGAAAATAAACACACTTATTTATACAAGATTTTAAGTGGACAACTCAATTATAGAGAAAACCGACGATAAGGTAGCTGGTCCACCTATTATTCAAACTTATTCACAGCTGGCTTCAATAATTCTCAGGACTGCTGTGAGGTGGGGCAGGTTTCTAGAGAAAATTTGACAAACCAGGCAAAGTAGGATAATAATTTAAACAAACAGACAAACAGCTGTAAAGTGGTCCGAACACATTGCTTTTTAGAGTCGACAGTATCTGGCTCCACGTATATTGGTTCTCTTCGAAAGAAGGCCTAGTGTATGGAGTATAGCGTCATCCCATCCGTCATCTTCAAGAATGTAACTGGTACAGTTACATTCTTCCTCTTTGTTATTGTCTCCTGTGGAATCGTCATCCCTTACGTATCCGAGGCCCGTACGATAATATTTGTGAGTTTCATATGGGCCTAGTTTTTTATTCGTGTCTTGTGATTCACCAGTCCAGTCTCCTTTAGGCTTGTATGCATGGACCGGGTTGTTTCTGAAAATGGGCTTTTCCTCTTCTTCAGTTATGCAGTTGATTGACAGGGAATTGTTAGGCCTTTGGGCTCTTTTTGCCTGATCTATGATTTCTTTTCCTTGGGCTTTGGTTTGGCTTTGGGCTTCAACTTTATTCATTGAATGGTGGACTTCTGTTTCGATGAACACTTTGGCTGACTTCTGGGTTTCTAAGGGTGGGAATTGTTCATTCGAGTAAGGATTTTGAGAGTCTTGGTATGGGGTTTCTGGTTCGGGCGTGTTTATTTCTTGGAAGCATCTTATCTCTTCCTCTAAATCTTTTATCTTTTCTCTTGCCATTCTAAGCTGATCTTTAAGAATATGAACATCCATAATTCTATTATGCAGCTGATGTTCATAGTCTTTCTGCATGTTTGCTATTTCAACTCTTTGCTCCATTAGAGTTTCCTTTAAGCTTCGTATTTCATTTTGCAGTTTTAGAGTGTCAATGTCTCTATTTAAGAGCGCATGCCCTTCAGTCCTGAGTCTTTCTGCATATTCCTTGGCTTGATCTTGGAGGGCTTGTTTGAAATTCTTGTCTTTTTCTTGCAAAAGTTCTTTTAGCAACTGAACCTCTCGTTGGGTACTTTCAGCAATTCTTTCTTCTCTTTTGATTGTTATCCTTTTGCCAAGGTAATTGAAGGCACAAAGAGCACATGTTGTGAGCTTACAGTGTGAGCAATGTAACCTGGACCTATGTGTTGTAGCTATCCCACAATAATAGCACATCACATGGTTTGTCAGACCATTTTCTTCCCAATTATGCTGACAATTTTTGCTATTTTGAGGAAGTTGTTTGTCTGGCCTCCATGAGCCCACTTCCTGTGTTTGCTTTTGAATTTGTGAAGAACTTCCTGGATGGAACATAAAACATGTTTCTTCAAGTGGTGATTCATTGATTAATGTCCCAATGTTCTGATTTGTTTTTCCTTGCTCTCCTTCGGAAAAACTATAAACACTAGAATCATCATTGTCGGCTGAAATGACATCCCATTCATCACCAAGTTCCATATTTTGAAATACGGCGGCTCTAGCCATATTCCCTTTTTCACTTCTGCAGTCTCGTGCAAAGTGTCCTTCCTTTCCACAGATGTAGCACTTGCATTTGGAAATCCTGCTCCTATCATCTTTATATTTCCTCTTGAAGACCTTGATGTGGGTTTTGTGGGGTTTACCTTTGTATGTTGTTGATCTTCTGAGGCCGTATTTCTTTGTTGCTTTATAATATCCGGGGATTGGGATGTTAGAACAGAAGTCAAGTGCTCTTAATTCTTTTTGTAGGGCAGCTTCTTTGCACATTTCTGCAACAAAGCTATGTGTGAACTTGATCGCTGGTAGGACTCCTGATCCAAGACCAATAAAAATATAATAAAAATATTTACCAGGAAAGTATTTTTATTCTAAGAACAAAGACTAAATCTTAGAATATTCAAACATATTTATTAAAACTTACTTGAAAAAAAGGTTTAAGAACTTCCAACTTATATTTCACACAATATGATTCTTACAAGGGAGATAGAGAGAGAAGTGTATATGCTTTTCGATGCCTCTCTATCGGAAAATAAACACACTTATTTATACAAGATTTTAAGTGGACAACTCAATTATAGAGAAAACCGACGATAAGGTAGCTGGTCCACCTATTATTCAAACTTATTCACAGCTGGCTTCAATAATTCTCAGGACTGCTGTGAGGTGGGGCAGGTTTCTAGAGAAAATTTGACAAACCAGGCAAAGTAGGATAATAATTTAAACAAACAGACAAACAGCTGTAAAGTGGTCCGAACACGTTGCTTTTTAGAGTCGACAGTATCTGGCTCCACGTATATTGGTTCTCTTCGAAAGAAGGCCTAGTGTATGGAGTATAGCGTCATCCCGGGCGGAAAAACGGTGAAACAAAGATACGACCAACACGTGCCTATCAATAATGGACAAATTGTCATAAACTGCCCAAAACAAAATAGCCAGCAACAAATCCAGAAGATAACAAACCACAAAAAAACAAAGAAACTGCCCAAAACAAAATAGCCAGCAACAAATCCAGAAGATAACAAACCACAAAAAAACAAAGGACCGAATTTGACCAAAAACCACCAATTTTACTATTCCTAAGCTTGGACAATTTTAATATATAAATAATAATAATAATATAATATATAATATGAATTAAAAGAAATTAAAAAGAAAATCAAATATACACTTATAACCTAACATAGGAACGCCACCCCCTTTATTTTCTTCTCCACTTCCCTATCTTCGTCGTTTCACAGGGGAGTATCACCATCAGCGATCCCCTTCTAGTGAAACATAAACACGCCACATAAACATCGAACTCCTATTTTAAGAATAATGATTTTTAACTTCCGCCCGGCAACCTTCTCCATCGACGTCGTACCATGACACCAGCAACCATCCGATGATGTTCATCACGTGCGAAATTGATTCTTCTTGGTCGATTAAGTCACAAAACTTCCAAATTAAGGTACGTAATTGATTCTTGTTATTCATTTAAGTTCGATTCTTGTTGTTCATCGTATTTATCAAATCGATTTTGTGTCTTGCTGTTCATCATGTTACGCTTTCTATTCTTGATCATCACGTACCAAATTGAAATCAGTTTTTGCATCTAATAATGCGATTTGGCGAGGATTTTTCCCCGTTAATCATAAAAAATTTACTCTGTTATATTCATTTGTAACGGGTTGCTAGTGCATTCCTGAAACGACCGAAGATACTTATCATTCATGGGTCTCAGAAATTATATCTAATAGTTATATTATTGCATATGTTTTTGCTAATGGATCTTTCAGGTTCAAAGTGATTGGGCATCCCATGCTTCAGATGTTCTTGGAATTTGAATGATTGCAAGACAAATCACATTCTTCATCATTAGATTAGGCTGTCGTATTTTACACATAAATTGTAGTGTTTTTCAACTATCGCTTGTGATGAGGTGCATGAATCTATTTTTAGAATTTTTGTTTTCATCCATTTTTGAGTTGGTCACTTAAGATTTTTGGTATTAAATTTGTTTTATTGTGGGTTATGCGTTTAGTTAGTTAATAATTTTAGTAGATTAATTGATCAAGTTGTAGCTTACATGGTTTATTTAGTGATTTGTGAATATTGATTTATGACATTGATGGATTTGTGATGATTGAGACATGCAGTGGTGAAGAAACTGGAAGATTCACATGAACAGATTGAGAATGCAATAACTTACAAATGGAATTCATGATTCAAACGTATCTTGGAGATATATACTCTTTCAAACATATATGTTGATGCAAGCCAATGGTATAATTGAAATGGTAGAATTAAGCATGATAGATTTGAAAGAAGATGTTTATGGTTTTTGTTTTATGGATGTGCTACAATTGTTAAGTCTATTTGATGTTGCACCAGTGGATGGGTATATTGTTTAAGCAATTTCATTGAAAGTTTTTAACTTTTTCAATTTTTGCTCCACCAAACATCGTGTGTGTGTATATGGCTAGGTTATTTTGTTTCTTACATTTATTGTGTGCTAGAATGCACCGATCGGAATTTAGTAAATTAAATAATTATTTAATTAAATAAATATAGATATTAAATGATTTCCATAATTATATGTATATTAAATGATATTCATAATTATAATTCTCTTTTTATGGAAACTAATTAAATCCGTCATTAATGACAGGAATAACATTTTTTTCAGAATAAATTTGCATTTAGGTTTTTATATATGAATTCATATTTTGTTTCAGGACTCACTCACTTAAAATACAATAAAGTTGCATGGAATATGAAGAACGAGAGTGTATTCTACTAGAATACACTCTCGTTCTGTTGGAAGACACTCTCATTCTTCTAAATATGAATTCATTCTGAAAGAATATTATTGTTGATATTAATGAAGAATTTAATTAGTTTCCATAAAAATGAATTATAAGTATGGATAACATTTAATATGCATATAATTAATACTAAATTTTTATTGGTGCATTCTAGCACACAATAGATGTGAGAAACATTTGAACATCTATATATATATATATATATATATATATATATATATATATATATATATATATATATATATATATATATATATATATATATATATACTTCCAAGTTGTAATGAGATTTTGGAAAAACATGGTTAAGATAAAGATTTTATCAACCAAATTCTTATTAAAGGCATATATATATATATATATATATATATATATATATATATATATATATATATATATATATATACACTTCCAAGTTGTAATGAGATTTTGGAAAAACATGGTTAAGATAAAGATTTTATCAACCAAATTCTTATTAAAGGCAATCATGACGGTGTCATATATGTTATGTGATTGACGCATGAATGAAATCGGAGACACATGAAATCTTAATTGAAAATTATAAAAAAAATGATCGAAAAAATGTGTCTAATAAATAAATAAATTTAGAAATAGAAAATTACAAAATGTGATAAATTATGCAAATCATAATGTAATATTGTAGTGTTTGAAAAAAATATGGTAAAAAAATTTATTTTCATTCCATTGTTTGTTAAAACTAAACAAAAACGCCACCATAATATACCTATAGTCACTTGTTTTGTTATGTTTAGTAAGTGGCTAAACGATACATATGGACACACGAACAATTAAAAAACGTCATCATAAAATACTTGTGGTCACATCTTTTAATATTTTATCATGATAAATACTAATTATTAACCACACATAATATAATATAACATGACCATATGTTACTTACAGCCACTTGATTTGTTACGTTTATTATAGGTCGCTAAATGATACATACGGTCATACAACCAGTTCATGTGACCATAGGTATTACCTTTTAGCTATATTAGAATCCATTTCACATTATTTCTCATAAAGCAAACACAAATACGTGGTGGACGATCATATTTGGCCATGTTATTCGACTGAGGCTAAACGATATATTTGGACGCACAAACTTTAAAAAAATTCCACCATAAAATGCTTACAGCCACATGATTTGTCAAGTTTATTATGTGTGGCTAAATGATACATATGACCATACAAAAAATTCATGTGACCATAGGTATTACCTTAATCACATTAAGAATCCATTTCACATTATTTTCGATAAAACGAACAAAAAGATGTGGCAGATGGTCATATTTGACCACATTATTCGACTGAGGCTAAACGATACATTTGGACATACGAACTATTAAAAAAATGCCACCATAAAATGCTTACAGCCACATGGTTTGTCACGTTTATTATATGTGGCTAAATGATACATATGACCATACAAACAATTCATGTGACCATATGTATTACATTTAGCCACATTAGAATCCATTGTACATTATTTCTGATAAAACGAACACAAATATGTGGCAGATGGTCATATTTGGCCACATTATTCGACTGAGGCTAAACGATACATTTGGACACATGAACAACTAAAAAAATGCCACGGGATATGCTTACACCCACATGATTTGTCACATTTATTATATGTGACTAAATGATACATATGGTCATACAAACAATTCATGTGACCATAGGTATTACTGTTAGCCACATTAGATTTCTATATGTGTCGCTAAATGATACATATGGTCATACAAACAATTCTTGTGACCATAGATATTACCTTTTCGCCACATTGGATTTCTATATGTGACAATATATATACGAATGATCTCATCGATAACCATTACGATTTTTAAATGTGGAGAAAATAATCCATGATTTTATCAATGATAATTTTCCACAATTTATAACGAAATCGTCAAATTTTTTTCCAAAATGTGGCAAAGCGATTTTTAAAAATTGTGGTCGTATGTCATTTTTGTTGTAGTGAGACATTTTCGCTTCGAAAAAACAAACAACACCTAAGCATTGCTACGTTTCTTTAGATAAAAAACAAACTTAACAAATCTAGCGAAAGAAACATTACCAAGAGCTGCTTTTTTCTGATGGTAAAAAGTATCGAAAACCCTTCGGAAACAGACTAATCCAAACGATTTTCAAAGAAAAAATAATTTTATCGGAAAAAAAAACTGAAGAGTGTTTATCAATGAGTTTGAATCAATCGATTAAGGAAAGCAAGAAAGAACACATTGATCTAAATAAGATCTGTTTAGCTTAATATACGCCTGGAACAATACAAAGAGATTTCGAGTACAAGAGTATATGTGAGAAAGTTCTTACTCTAACCCCTAAGTAGTTACCCTATTTATAGGGTACTCACAAATGAAAAAAATGCAAGGACTAGGCGTTACATGCGAAACTCTAATATGCCTTGTAAATAGATAAAGATAATGAAAGTCCTTAAACTTTCGCTATTTACAGATGCTAACATAAAGACACTACTTTCGACTCTACATTCTCCTCCTTTGTGAGAACAGTCGAAACTTCAAGTCAGTGTCTTCATTGTCTGTAGCAACTCCTTCCTTATATCCATATACCAAATACTGATTTTTCGAACCTACACCTTATCTTCATTATCATTCTTCTTGTAGTTGTTGATGCGGAGAAAAATGTTCAAAAAATTAGAGTTCGTGTATATCTCAATATCATTCATTTGAAAGAGATACTTTGTCAAATTTCCTCTCTTATTATTCCTTTGGAAAACAACACCAAAGGATTGGTGTAACAACCAGATTTCCAGGGACGTGTTTGTGCATGTTAATCTTGAGATTTGAGGAGGGACTCGACGATTTGAGGGACCAACTCGCCGAGTCGAGTCGAGATTGCCGTGTGGATTTAATGAGCGGACTCGACGAGTCCGAAGATGGACTCGCCGAGTAGGTACTGGGCAGAGAAAACCCTAAGTTCCGGGGTTGGAGCCTATTTAAAGGAACTTATGACCTTGGGTGCGCCTCATATCTCCTGTGAGAAACCCTAAATCGCCATTGGAGCCAAGGAAGAGTTCTTGTGATGAAATCAAGTAATTTTGGTGTGGTTTTTCAAATGAAGTGAAGGGATTCAGCTTGAGGGACCAAAAGAGGTTGTTATCCTGAGACATCTAAGCAAGGATCTCCATTTTGAGGTAGTATTTCGCCCCTTCCTTCTGTTTTTGTGTAAAATCCTTGAATCTAGGGTTTTCTTTACCCTTTCTTGGATAGTATATGATGCATGTGAGGTCCCAATGTGGAATAAGCTTTAGATCTGGACCTTAAGAGGTCCAGAGAGTCCCAATCCTCCAGCTTTATGCAGTCCCTTTGGGGTTATGGATCTAGGTTGCCATTTTAGGAGTTATTTCTTCATATAAGGGCATAAGAGGGTTGCATGAGCTTAAAGATTGAACCTTTACGGGATTATTGGGTGTAAGAAGGTCAAATCTACAAGATAGAGAAACATATCTGACCTCAGAAGGTCTTTTGAGTGTTGCCATGGAGGGAACTCGTCGAGTCCATATGGGTACTCGACGAGTCGAGTCGGGTTGCCCCGCGATTCGTGACCAGTGGTAACCCGTCGAGTGAAAGGTTAACTCGACGAGTCGAGTGAGGCTTTTTGAGGATTCAGAGGACATGCATGGACTCGCCGAGTCACTCGAGTGCACTCGACGAGTCTGGTCAAAGTTTGACCGTTGACTAGAGTTGACTTCAGTTGACCTTGGGGTTTTGGTCAAGCTGATTCAAGAGAGGTCAGAGAGGGATATAATGGTCTTCTACCCATTATTAGGGATGAGAACATAAGAAGATTTTTATTTGAGATGTTATCGTTTTGATAGGAGGAGGCTAGGTCGGGTTATCGAGCATGAGAGGGTATCCGGCATCATGCGAGGTGAGTCTTCTCACTATACTTTACCTTGAGTGGTAATTAGAGTTATGTGACAGAGTATCTTGTATGCTATGTATGTGATGTGTTGCACTGCATTATTTCTATGTGATTTATGCTGTGTGTATTCCAGAGTTTACAGAGTTAGGACCGGAAGGTCCACAGAGTTAGGGCCAGAGGGTACACAGAGTTAGGGCCAGTGGGCCCACAGAGTTATAGCCTCGAGTGGCTAATATGTGTTATATGTGGTATTTTGGGGAACTCACTAAGCTTTGTGCTTACAGTGTTATGTGTTATGTGTTTCAGGTTTTCTCAGGATCGCGGGACGGCACCGGCTTGATTGTACACACCAGAGAAAGAGTTGTATTTTTTAGGATCCTGGATTACTAATGGAGTTGTGCTTGTATTTTGAATAAACGAGATTTCTATACAATATGTTATGAAAAGTATGCGATTTTGAAATGAAAAATCTGTTTGAAAATTTTGGGTGTTACAAGTTGGTATCAGAGCCTTGGTTTGAGGGATTCGGATGCGCCTTCGGGTAAATCTGGACTCAAACTGAGGATTTGAGAAAAATCTTCAAAAAAATGATTTTTCTAAAGAAAGCAAGAGTTTCTAAAAGAATACGAGTTGGAACAGTGTGTACAATCAGCCAGAGCCCGAACGGTGATTTCCCAAAATACCCTTACGTTTGTATTATGAGATATTTATGAGATATGCTATGAAATATTATGCATGCTAGAGATAGGCTAGGTATTTCATATGTTAGAACTAGAGTGGCCTGATTTGTGATGCCTTAGCCTAGGAGTTACTATTATCTGTGATGTGCCGAGTAAGAGTATCCAGCAGGAATCCCCTAGAGAGGGATTTGAGTAGGGGAGTAATCTAGGAGAGATACCTAGATAAGCATTGAGGAGTCTACTGAGGGAGTAGTCAGATGCCCGCGTGGGGTATAGTCGCTTGGATTCGGTGGTATCCTTTGAGTATGAGGAGAGCAAGTGGGTAATGACCTAGAGTGGTTTTGCATGTTGGTAGAGAGTATTCGATGCCCGAATGCTGCTTGCTTCGTGCTTTGTGGAACTCTTGATGATGAGAGCCAGCTACTAAGTGAATATGACGATATTCAGGAGGTAGATGGCTGGCATCATAAGGAGTTCTTCAGCAGCTGATGGCGGAGAAGTGTGAGAACCTAGGAGAAGCCTAGAAAAGGGTGACCCTAGTCAGATTAGTACGCTGACAAAGTAGGATATTTCGCGGGGGAGCAAACACGCATGACGGGGTTGGTGATTGAGAAGGTCGAGCAGCTACTTAGGAACTCGGGGATGGTATGTGTGGAAAGTATGGGTAGATGTGGCAGGTAGTATGGGCCCGTACTACTGAAAACAGAGGACCCATACTCGATACAGGGAACATTCCGGAGGTTTTAAGTAGCAGATCGAGAGGCGATTTCATGGTTCGTGTACCATGATTTGTAGCAGATCGAGAGGTGATTCCATGGTTCGAGTACCATGATCTTCAGCAGATCGAGAGGCAATTTCATGGTTCGTGTACCATGATTTGTAGCAGACCGAGAGGCGATTTCATGGTTCGTGTACTATGATTTGCAGCAGATCGAGAGGTGATTTCATGGTTCGTGTACCATGATTTGTAGCAGATCGAGAGGTGATTCCATGGTTCGAGTACCATGATTTGCAGCAGATCGAGAGGCGATTTTATGGTTCGTGTACCATGATTTGTAGCAGATCGAGAGGTGATGTCATGGTTCGAGTACCATGATTCGTAGCGGATTGAGAAGAGATAACATGGTTCGGGTACCATGATTCGTAGCGGATTAAGAAGAGATAACATGGTTCGGGTACCATGATTCATAGCAGATCGAGAGGTGGCCACATGGTTCGAGTACCATGACCCGTGGCAGTTAGTGTTATTGGTTCTACCAGTTATTCCATGGTGATTGGTTAGACTGAGATCAGAGGTGAAAGAGTATGGGGCTAGAGGGCCATGATGAACGAGTTTTAGTGAAGCATCCCTTAAAAGGGAAATCGAGTTAGCTCCGAGGGATTGTTGGTGAGATGCCAATTGGAGTCGCAAGACTCAAAAATAAGTAGAGATGGCGGTTATGGAGGATTACGGCATGAGTTGAGCAATCAGCCGATGGTGGAAATGTCATTTTCTGTGACCTGAGCGGTGTTATTTCTGTTCCTGTGAGAAACAGGAGAGGTATTGAGATTTTCGGTTTCCAAGGTTGGGGGTGAGCCATGTGGGGTAGCTTTGGTTACGATCTTTCATCAGAGTATTTTGGGCAGTATGTCTGCCGAGAGGTAATGTTAGAGCATGAGCAGGTTGTCAGCGGGGACTGAGATGGTTAAGGACAAGGATACACCCTATTTGAGCATAGTAGGGCATGTATTAGCTGCAACGACAGACGATCAAGAAGAGGATATTAGGGCGGTGGCTCTTATTGTCTATGATGAGTATCGAGTGTGGTAATGAGGACTCCACTCTTATTACAACCCACGTGATGGAACGTTGGTTGAAGAGTCGAGGATGAGGAATATGATAGTTCGTTATTTTCAGACTGAGAGTCAGGGCTACGACTGGACAGTCGAGATGTCCGGTAGTGGGATGGTACGAGATTCTGAAGGACTAGAGGTAGTCATGATGAGAAGTTTCTGAGGATTTCATCGGAGATTCGGGGTATTTGGAATTGCTTGACCTCCATCGGGGAGATCACCAAGCATTGCGTATCACCTTCCAAGAGTAAGTGCGATGTTATTGGTAAAAACAGTCTGTGGGTTAGATTGTTGGCGAACCAAATTGGTGATGGTTCGAACCCTGAGTGGGGGAGAACCGGGTACTTTTTGAGGAGATAAGAGATTTGTTCAAGAGCGGTTAGAGGACTGGATAGAGAGGCCTGCGGTACGGATTCCTGAGACCAAGGTTATTGGTGGTCAATGAGAGGTGCAGAGTGAGATAGTGCATGTGGTACATGTTTGAGAAAGGATGAGTGTCTCTACGACAAGTGGTCGTTGGTCGGAGACTTTATGATGGTTAGGAATCCTTCAAGGTTAAATGGTGAATTCGAGGTGGTTGGCTTGTGAGGGTAGTTCGGCGGTTGAGAATTTCTGGATCAGAGTATGGGCTATTATATGCAGTATGGGAAGGGAAGAAGTTGTTTGGGCAACCAACTTCAGGGTCGTTAAGAGTATTCTTGCATGAGTTTTGAGCAATAGAGGAGGAAGTTTCGGATTGTCATCTTCGTGTTCTAAGTCGTTGGCAATTTTTCTGTGTTTTAAATTGGGAGATGGAGTATTCCGGGGTTACAAGTGGCACGAGAGAAAGACCGGTTGCGAGGTTCCGAGGAAGCAATACGGTATCTGAGTATGATGCCATGAGTATGAGATCAGTGGTAGAGTCAAGACACTGCGAGGCGTTGTGATGATATTCCGGGGTATCCGAGTTTAATGTCCAAAAATCTCGGATTATTTTGAGTTTGAGTTTGAGATGACGAGTGGTGTATCAAGTGTCTATGGTTCCGGTGGGGGCCCTTCAGCCAATTGGCATCAAATGGATTTATTTGAGAACGCGAATCGCAGCGAGAAAAGGAGGTTTTGTCACGACGGTGGTCGTCCGAAGTAGTGATGCTTAGCCCGTATGGGTGTGTGTGTACCTATCTATGCTGGGCCGCGGCGCATGAGTTAATGATCGCAGCATGGTGTCAACCTGAGGATGAGATTGTGGAGTGGTAAGAGTAAGTGCGGTAAGGCTGCGGGGAGCTGCAATTTCAATCAGTCAGTGTAGAGGATGTTGTGATACTGCGGGGAGCCGTAGTACTCACCAGTCAGCGAGAGGGTGTTGTGATACTGCGGAGAGCCGTAGTACTCACTAGTCAGCGAGAGGGTGTTGTTGATGGGTTTTGAGCATTCTAACACTCCTATGGTGTACATGCAACCCTAGAAACCTTGGATCTATGTTTGACTAAGATACATGCAAATAATTATTTTTCCAAGGTTCTTATCCTAACTAGCATGGCATGGGATACTTGAATCAAATAAAACTAGTAGAATTACTTACCTTGTAGTAGTAGTTGATTGCTTGGAGTTTAAGAGCCTAGCACCAATAATGTGGATGCCTCAAATGGAAGTCACAAATCACCACAAACTTGGAAACTTGAGAGAATAGTCACAAACTTCTTGAAATCGGCCCTCTTGGTTTACACACATCAACTAGTGTTATTTCAAGAACCAAAGCCTCCTTTATATAGTGTGGTGGATTAGGGTTACATCCATGTAAACCCTAATACCCATGTCTTTTCATTTCCATGAGATCCATGGGTTAAAGCTCCATGGAGTATCCATGGACTTTCCATGCAAGCCTAGCCCATTCCAAATAAGCATTAGCCCACACTATATAAATACAAGAGCCCATATTTAATTAGTCATACTTTTGATCTCTAAATTAATTCTAAATTAATTATAGATCAACAATAATTAAATAATATGATTTTATATTAATATATTAGAACTTATAATATATTAATAAATCATAACTTATACTATTCTCAAAAGATTATCCGTAAATTGTTCGGGTGAAGTGCAACCCAAATGGACCATGACGGGCTGGGTCAAGTACATACCAAATATAGTTATGGACTTAGACACTATCTCCAACAGTCTCCCACTTGGATAAGTCTAATAACTATAGTTGCAAGTATGACTTCAGGAACCGATCATCAATCGTAGCTCTTAAAACTCTGTTGAACTATGAAGCGCCATTTTAGATAAGTGATCATATAATCCTCTGTTCTAGATATTACCGGACAAATACATGGAACATGGTCTTGCTTATTGTCCAGCATTTTATTCACGATTTCCGATTTGTTTGACATAGAACTTAACTGAACACATCAATTTAGTTCTGACCGGGCCCGGTACATAGGTCAAAACAAAATCATCGAGGGGCCCAGATATCGCTTCTAATTCTAGAAGGAACAGATAAACTTCGACTCATATGTTTGCTCTACTACTTGTTGAATTACACACAAAAGCACGGTTTATAACATCGAGTTACCAATGCATTTTCATGCAATCAATGCATAACCAACTCATAGGCAACAAATCATATCTCTAGGTTTGAAGACTTATATGATATTACCGTCTCACGATCACTCGAGATAAATTCCATGAAGTGATACAAGTGAGCGTGGGTTGAATCCAATACTCAGAACTTATGAGCACTCATGAGTGCTGTAGCCCCGCTTTGTCTAACATCTTAGACCTCTACAAGCCAACCCATGACAGTCTTGATTCATATCTACTTCCAACATATGACCGACTGTGGAGAGTTTGAATAATATGATATAAACCATAACATAATTATTCTGGAAGTCAAAACATGCAAAAAGAAATAATAGTAAACGATTGACAAGAGATAGCAACACTTTACTCATAAATAACAGCTTTTATTTATCATCAAATGTCAATTACATTTTACAAATTTTCAAGATTATCTAACTACTAAAACTAATATCATCCTTCAGCCCTATGCTCCGAGCATGCTGGAGATGCTTAGCCCGAGTCAGTCCCTTCGTGAGGGGATCTGCTGGGTTCTCATCCGATGATACCCTCTTTGCCACGAGGATTCCTTCTTCTATTCGATGTCTGATGAAGTGATATTTTCTGTCAATGTGTCTGGATCTCCCATGATCTCTTGGTTCCTTGGCTAAGGCAACCGCACTATTGCTGTCACAGAAAATCTCCATTGGCTCCTTTATAGCTGGTACAACTCCAAGGTCTCCGATGAAGTTCTTTAGCCATATAGCCTCCTTTGTTGCCTCGCTTGCTGCTATATACTCTGATTCACAAGTGGAATCAGCCACTGTCTCCTGCTTGGAACTTTTCCAAGTAATTGCCCCTCCGTTTAAAGTAAAGTCCCAGCCCGACTGAGAGCGGAAATTATCCCTGTCAGTCTGAAAGCTAGCATCATTGTACCCTACAACTCTCAAGTCCTCACTGCCACCGAGGGTAAGGACCCAATCCTTAGTCCTCCGTAGATACTTGAGTATATTCTTTACCGCGGTCCAGTGTGCCATGCCAGGGTTCCCCTTATACCTGCAAACCATGCTCAAAGCAAAGGCTACATCAGGTCGAGTACACGTCATAGCATACATGATCGATCCTACAGCTGAAGCATAAGGTATTCGACTCATTTCTGCTATCTCAGCCTCAGTACTAGGGCTTTGTGTCTTACTCAATCTGGCGTTACTCTGGATGGGTAACTCTCCTTTCTTGGAGTTATGCATGTTGAACCTTTTTAACACTTTGTCCACATAGGTGCTTTGACTAAGTCCAATTAGTCTTTTACTCCTGTTTCTCAAAATCCTTATCCCTAGGATATAGGCAGCTTCTCTAAGGTCCTTCATAGCGAAACACTTCCCAAGGCAGGACTTTACCTCCTGCAGGGTTGGGATGTCATTTCCTATGAGTAGTATGTCATCCACATACAGTACCAAAAAGCTGACTATACTCCCACTAGCCTTGATATAGACACAAGATTCATCTTCACTCCTTGAAAAGCCAAATTCTTTGACTTTCTCATCAAAGCAAAGATTCCATCTGCGAGGTGCCTGTTTTAATCCATAAATGGATTTCTCGAGCTTACACACTCTACTGGGGTACTCTGTACTGACAAAATCCTTTGGCTGAACCATGTAAACATCTTCAGCCAAGTTTCCATTAAGGATAGCGGTTTTGACATCCATTTGCCATATTTCATAATCATGAAATGCAACAATGGCTAACAGAACCCTAATAGACTTAATCTTGGCCACTGGTAAAAAGGTCTCATCATAATCAACTCCCGGAGTTTGAGAATAACCCTTTGCAACCAGTCATGCCTTATAAGTGTGTACATTACCATCCATGTCGGTCTTCTTCTTGAAGATCCATTTGCACCCAACTATCTTACGATCAGGTACATTGTCAACCAAGTTCCAAACTTGATTGTCATACATGGACTGTATCTCGCTATCCATTGCCTTTTTCCATTTAGCAGCCTCAGGGCCTGCCATGGCTTCCGTGTAGCTGTTAGGGTCATCCAGATTTACCAGTGTGTTATCACTGATAAGTGTCTCACCTTCTGCAGTAATATGAAAACCATAATAATGCTCAGGTGCATTCCTAACTCTGGTGGAATGCCTCAGAGGTATAGATTCTTCAGTCGGCTCAACAGGAGTTTCCTTGTAACATCCCGAAATTCAGGTACAACTATTTAGCCCTTCTTTTATTCAAAGTGTCAAGTTAAGCCCTTAAGAGGAATTGGTAGCAAATGAGTACGCTGGGCGTACTCAAGAGTACGCTGCGCGTACTCATGCGCTTATTTTGGACGCGGACTCGCCTGAGTACGCTGGGCGTAATGTGTCCAGGTGCAAACCCTAATTTCAGACTTGTGCCCTATATATTGGATGCTAAGGCTCATTTCTCAGCCTCCCTAGCAGTGAGTAAAACCCTAAGAGAGAACTTCCCATCGTCCTTAGTGAGTATGTGTGATTTTGGAGCTAAAAGTGCCTTGGGGTGTTAGTGAAGAAGAAGGAGAGGAGCTTGTGGAGGCTAGAGCTTGAAGTGCAAGTTTGGATCTGAGATCTACAGAGGAAGGAGCTGCTTTTAGAGGTATAAAGTTCAAAGCTTTCCTCTTCTTTTGGTTTGTTGTTGCATGGGCCATTTCTAGGGTTAAAAGTCCCAAAGGTGGAGACTTTATGAGTGTAAGGTGCTCCATGGTCCAAGATCTGTCCCCTTTCAGTGATATTTATGTTTTAGATCCATAAAGTTTCTATCTTGGTCGTTGATATGAGGACATGCTAGAGTTTTGAGCTTTCTAGGGCTAGAAGTGGTATATTTTGGGTGTTAGTGACTTGTTCAGCCATGCAAAGGCTTAAAGTTATCGACTTTATGGATTAAGAGGCTTAGAAACGGCCAGATCTAAAAGTTGGACGAGAGTCTTAACTGATTAAGACCTCAAGAGCTAAGGGACTGAAACTGAGAGTTACGCGGGGCGTAATCTCAGTACGCGCAGCGTAAGGGGTCGCGCACCCTGTTTCTGTGAGGACGCCGGGTACGCCCAGCGTACGTGTTTGGTACGCGCAGCGTAACCCGGAGGGTTGACTTTAGTTGACTTTTAGGGTTTGGTCAACTTTAGGGCCTTTGAGCCATGGGAGGGGTAAAATGGTCTTTTACCCTTCTGAGAGTACTAAGAGGAGGAATAGTCTAGCCTTGAGAGATGTATTGATTGCGAGTATTTATTTTACATGATTAGGCGGAGGCTAGACCTGAATTTACAGAGTTCGAGCTTTACCGAGTTACCCGAGGTGAGTCTTCTCACTATACTTTACCTAGAGTGGTAACAGAGTTATGTGACAGAGTTATTGTATGCTATCCATGTGATTTGTGGCACGACATTATTTCTATGTGATTTATGCTGTGTGTATACCAGAGTTAGGACCGGAAGGTCCAAAGAGCTAGGACCAGAGGGTCCACAGAGTTAGGGCCCAAGGGCCCACAGAGTTATAGCCTCGAGTGGCTAATGTGTGTTATGTTTTATAGTTATGTGCCAGTGTATTTGTATGCTATTTATGTGTTGAGATTTATTGTGATAGGTGATATGCATGATCCAGAGTTATCAGAGTTAGAACCTTTGGGTCCATAGAGTTAGGGCTAGAGAGCCCACAGAGAGTTGGGACTGGAGGGTCCCACTGAGACACACTGACCAGAGGGTCAGCAGAGTCATAGCCTCGAGTGGCTAATATGTGTTAGAGTGGTATTTTGGGGAACTCACTAAGCTTTATGCTTACGGTGTTATGTGTTATGTGTTTCAGGTACCAGTGGTGATCGCGGGAAGGCGCCGGCATGATCTGTACACACACCCGCAGAGTTTATTATGATTTGATCTTGGGATTTGTAGTGAGATAAAATTGATACATTGTTTTTGAAAGCAATTGTGGATGAATTTATATGGTTTTAAAAAGTGAAAAATTGTTTTGAAAATTTGGGTGTTACATTCCTCCTCAGGTTGAGGGCTAGGGTTTGAGGTTCCTTCACCACTTGACTCTTGAATTTCCTCAAGGTCAATTTGCCTCCCACTGTCTCCTTGGCTCATGAATTCTCTCTCTCGAAAGAATCCTCTTCTTGCTACAAAGACCACATTATCACTGGGTCTGTAGAAGATGTAACCAAAGGATTTCTGTGGGTAGCCGATGAAAATACACCTTTCGCTTCGGGGTTCGAGCTTATCGTGAGTCTCGCGTCTCACGAAAGCCTCGCAACCCCAAATCTTGATGTGGTGTAGATTGGGAACTTTTCCAGTCTACAACTCGTGAGGTGTTTTGGCAACCTTCTTTGTAGGGACTAGATTAAGGATATGGGCGGCGGTCTCTAAGGCATACCCCCAAAATGAGATTGGTAGCGAAGCTCGACTCATCATGGAACGAACCATGTCCAACAAGGTCCGATTGCGCCTCTGAGCTACACCATTCAACTGTGGTGTCCTAGGAGGTGTCAATTGTGAGACAATCCCACATTCCTTAAGATGGTTAAGGAACTCAGTACTAAGATACTCACCACCACGATCGGATCGAAGCATCTTAATGTTCCTGCCCAACTGATTCTCCACTTCTTGCTTAAACTCTTTGAATTTCTCAAAGGTTTCTGACTTATGCTTGATTAGGTAGACATATCCATATCTACTAAAATCATCAGTAAAAGTCACATAGAACCGATTAGCATCTCTTGTGGCGGTTCTGAAGGGTCCACACACATCCGTGTGTATGAGGTCCAACAAACCTTCACCCCTAGCACAAGTGCCAGTAAAAGGTGACTTTGTCATTTTACCAAGCAAACAAGATTCACAACTATCATCTGACTTTAGGTCAAATGACTCCAAGACTCCATCCTTTTGGAGTTGGCCTATGCGTTTCTTGCTTACATGTCCAAGACGACAATGCCATAAGGATGCTTTATCTAAGCTAGTGGAAGAGTTAATACACAATACATTATTTCCTAGATTATCTACAACAGATACAGTTTCATACACGCCAACACAAGGTAATGCTTTAAAATAAAGAACATTATTAAAGAAAGCATCAATACTACCATTATTATTATCAAAATAAAAGGTAAAACCTTGTTTATACAATGCATGAAAGGAAATAACATTTCTTGCCATTTCTGGCGAATAATAACATTTATTCAAATCTAATGTAAACCCACTATTTAGCACTAAGGAATAAACTCCTATCTTGGTGACAGGTGAAGCTTTCCTGTTTCCCATGATCAAGTTTATCTTTCCCTGCTCCACATTCTCACTTCTTTTTAGTCCCTGCAAATCACAACATATATGAATACCACAACCTGTATCAAGGACCCAAGACTTAGAATGAGGTGAGTTATTAGACAATATGGTGTATATACCTGCATGGTTGGGTTTTACTTTCCCATCCTTCAAATCTTGTTGGTACTTTGGGCAGTTTTGCTTCCAGTGCGACTTTTCATGGCAATAGAAGCATTCAGCCTCATTAGGGTTAGCAGAAGGAGTGACAAAACCTTTCTTGGTTTTTCTTGAAGAGGAGCCTTCAAGGGTCTTACCCTTGGTACCCTTAGAAGGGTTCTTTCTCTTCTTCCCTTTGCCATGCCCGATTGCCAAGACATTGGCCGCAGTTGGAGTAGGAGTAGGAGTAGTAACAACCGACTTACCCTTTAGACCACTTTCGGCGGTCTTCAAGAGTCCTTGAAGTTTGCTGAGGGTGACTTCTTCCTTGTTCATGTGATATGTCATGCGGAATTGATCATAACACGGTTGCAAGGAGTGCAAAATGATGTTTATTGCTAACTCCTCAGGGAAGTTCACATTCAGCTTCAGTAAACTGTCCACATACCTTTGCATTTTCTGCATGTGGCCCGTGATGGGTTCACCATCCTTCATTCGGGTTGTTATCATGGAGGAGATTATTTCATATCGCTCTTGACGAGCACTTTGATGGTAGCGGTCCATCAAGTCCTGGTGCATCTCAAAAGGATAATAGTCCTCATAGGACTTTTGGAGCTCGGCTGTCATGGTGGTCATCATGATGCGTGCCACTTTTGTAGCATCTCTTTCATTTACCTCATATTCAGAAAGCTCTTCAGGAGTAGCAGTTGGCTCGGGTACCTTCAGCTCCTTGTCGAGAACATATTCTTTGTTCTCATACCGAGTGACCATCCTGATGTTTCTGATCCAATCTGTAAAGTTGGACCCATCAAAGATGACTCTCCCACAAAGATTCATGAGAGAGAAGGAGCTAGTAGGGTTTGAGCCAGAAGCATTGTTATTGGAAGACATCTGAAAAGAGGAAGGAATAGATTAGATTAGATTTTGAGATAGTCCTTAATAAAACACCCAAATGTAATATTAAGGCTAGGACCCAACACAATATTTTATAACTTAGAAGAGGGATGCCGTAATCTAAGCTATAAGATATTTGAAGGTAGGTGAATGACGATTCACCAATTTCCACCATGAAAAATGAAATATTTAATTAGGTTTTAATTGGTTTAGAAACTCCTAGATTCTTTGAGATTCATTGAACTTTCTTCAATGGCATGTTTCAATCTCGAGTGTGCCCTTCAAGTTTTGTGACTGGGATGCCGAGGATCACAAAACAAGGTGTGAAGTAACCATGCAAATTACTTGGTACCCTTTATGTATTACCCCTCAATCGATGTGCCGGTTAACCACACACGCTCCATCGATACTATGATAAACATTAAGTCACCCTTTACCTACCTTGTTAAGTTCAAGTTAGTGTGCCGGTTAACCACACACGCTCCACTAACGACTTAAACAAAGTGTAAAGTGTAATTTCATGGATTAGCACCTTATTCACATTTTCCTAAAATAACTAAGATTGAGAATTCAATAAAGTTTAGTTACTTTAGTATTATCATTATACTTTTAATGAGAATTTATAAGTCCTTATCCTACCCGTTCGGCTAACGACCCTCCATCGATCAAGGAAGCGGTGGGTGAGAGTGGACACCCATTAAGTTGCCATGAACACTGATCTATGATTTCTTTTCCTTGGGCTTTGGTTTGGCTTTGGGTTCTTCAACTGTATTCATTGAATGGTGGACTTCTGTTTCGATGAACACTTTGGCTGTCTTCTGGGTTTCTAAGGGTGGGAATTGTTCATTCGAGTAAGGATTTTGAGAGTCTTGGTATGGGGTTTCTGGTTCGGGCGTGTTTATTTCTTGGAAGCATCTTATCTCTTCCTCTAAATCTTTTATCTTTTCTCTTGCCATTCTAAGCTGATCTTTAAGAATATGAACATCCATAATTCTATTATGCAGCTGATGTTCATAGTCTTTCTGCATGTTTGCTATTTCAACTCTTTGCTCCATTAGAGTTTCCTTTAAGCTTCGTATTTCATTTTGCAGTTTTAGAGTGTCAATGTCTCTATTTAAGAGCGCATGCCCTTCAGTCCTGAGTCTTTCTGCATATTCCTTGGCTTGATCTTGGAGGGCTTGTTTGAAATTCTTGTCTTTTTCTTGCAAAAGTTCTTTTAGCAACTGAACCTCTCGTTGGGTACTTTCAGCAATTCTTTCTTCTCTTTTGATTGTTATCCTTTTGCCAAGGTAATTGAAGGCACAAAGAGCACATGTTGTGAGCTTACAGTGTGAGCAATGTAACCTGGACCTATGTGTTGTAGCTATCCCACAATAATAGCACATCACATGGTTTGTCAGACCATTTTCTTCCCAATTATGCTGACAATTTTTGCTATTTTGAGGAAGTTGTTTGTCTGGCCTCCATGAGCCCACTTCCTGTGTTTGCTTTTGAATTTGTGAAGAACTTCCTGGATGGAACATAAAACATGTTTCTTCAAGTGGTGATTCATTGATTAATGTCCCAATGTTCTGATTTGTTTTTCCTTGCTCTCCTTCGGAAAAACTATAAACACTAGAATCATCATTGTCGGCTGAAATGACATCCCATTCATCACCAAGTTCCATATTTTGAAATACGGCGGCTCTAGCCATATTCCCTTTTTCACTTCTGCAGTCTCGTGCAAAGTGTCCTTCCTTTCCACAGATGTAGCACTTGCATTTGGAAATCCTGCTCCTATCATCTTTATATTTCCTCTTGAAGACCTTGATGTGGGTTTTGTGGGGTTTACCTTTGTATGTTGTTGATCTTCTGAGGCCGTATTTCTTTGTTGCTTTATAATATCCGGGGATTGGGATGTTAGAACAGAAGTCAAGTGCTCTTAATTCTTTTTGTAGGGCAGCTTCTTTGCACATTTCTGCAACAAAGCTATGTGTGAACTTGATCGCTGGTAGGACTCCTGATCCAAGACCAATAAAAATATAATAAAAATATTTACCAGGAAAGTATTTTTATTCTAAGAACAAAGACTAAATCTTAGAATATTCAAACATATTTATTAAAACTTACTTGAAAAAAAGGTTTAAGAACTTCCAACTTATATTTCACACAATATGATTCTTACAAGGGAGATAGAGAGAGAAGTGTATATGCTTTTCGATGCCTCTCTATCGGAAAATAAACACACTTATTTATACAAGATTTTAAGTGGACAACTCAATTATAGAGAAAACCGACGATAAGGTAGCTGGTCCACCTATTATTCAAACTTATTCACAGCTGGCTTCAATAATTCTCAGGACTGCTGTGAGGTGGGGCAGGTTTCTAGAGAAAATTTGACAAACCAGGCAAAGTAGGATAATAATTTAAACAAACAGACAAACAGCTGTAAAGTGGTCCGAACACGTTGCTTTTTAGAGTCGACAGTATCTGGCTCCACGTATATTGGTTCTCTTCGAAAGAAGGCCTAGTGTATGGAGTATAGCGTCATCCCGGGCGGAAAAACGGTGAAACAAAGATACGACCAACACGTGCCTATCAATAATGGACAAATTGTCATAAACTGCCCAAAACAAAATAGCCAGCAACAAATCCAGAAGATAACAAACCACAAAAAAACAAAGAAACTGCCCAAAACAAAATAGCCAGCAACAAATCCAGAAGATAACAAACCACAAAAAAACAAAGGACCGAATTTGACCAAAAACCACCAATTTTACTATTCCTAAGCTTGGACAATTTTAATATATAAATAATAATAATAATATAATATATAATATGAATTAAAAGAAATTAAAAAGAAAATCAAATATACACTTATAACCTAACATAGGAACGCCACCCCCTTTATTTTCTTCTCCACTTCCCTATCTTCGTCGTTTCACAGGGGAGTATCACCATCAGCGATCCCCTTCTAGTGAAACATAAACACGCCACATAAACATCGAACTCCTATTTTAAGAATAATGATTTTTAACTTCCGCCCGGCAACCTTCTCCATCGACGTCGTACCATGACACCAGCAACCATCCGATGATGTTCATCACGTGCGAAATTGATTCTTCTTGGTCGATTAAGTCACAAAACTTCCAAATTAAGGTACGTAATTGATTCTTGTTATTCATTTAAGTTCGATTCTTGTTGTTCATCGTATTTATCAAATCGATTTTGTGTCTTGCTGTTCATCATGTTACGCTTTCTATTCTTGATCATCACGTACCAAATTGAAATCAGTTTTTGCATCTAATAATGCGATTTGGCGAGGATTTTTCCCCGTTAATCATAAAAAATTTACTCTGTTATATTCATTTGTAACGGGTTGCTAGTGCATTCCTGAAACGACCGAAGATACTTATCATTCATGGGTCTCAGAAATTATATCTAATAGTTATATTATTGCATATGTTTTTGCTAATGGATCTTTCAGGTTCAAAGTGATTGGGCATCCCATGCTTCAGATGTTCTTGGAATTTGAATGATTGCAAGACAAATCACATTCTTCATCATTAGATTAGGCTGTCGTATTTTACACATAAATTGTAGTGTTTTTCAACTATCGCTTGTGATGAGGTGCATGAATCTATTTTTAGAATTTTTGTTTTCATCCATTTTTGAGTTGGTCACTTAAGATTTTTGGTATTAAATTTGTTTTATTGTGGGTTATGCGTTTAGTTAGTTAATAATTTTAGTAGATTAATTGATCAAGTTGTAGCTTACATGGTTTATTTAGTGATTTGTGAATATTGATTTATGACATTGATGGATTTGTGATGATTGAGACATGCAGTGGTGAAGAAACTGGAAGATTCACATGAACAGATTGAGAATGCAATAACTTACAAATGGAATTCATGATTCAAACGTATCTTGGAGATATATACTCTTTCAAACATATATGTTGATGCAAGCCAATGGTATAATTGAAATGGTAGAATTAAGCATGATAGATTTGAAAGAAGATGTTTATGGTTTTTGTTTTATGGATGTGCTACAATTGTTAAGTCTATTTGATGTTGCACCAGTGGATGGGTATATTGTTTAAGCAATTTCATTGAAAGTTTTTAACTTTTTCAATTTTTGCTCCACCAAACATCGTGTGTGTGTATATGGCTAGGTTATTTTGTTTCTTACATTTATTGTGTGCTAGAATGCACCGATCGGAATTTAGTAAATTAAATAATTATTTAATTAAATAAATATAGATATTAAATGATTTCCATAATTATATGTATATTAAATGATATTCATAATTATAATTCTCTTTTTATGGAAACTAATTAAATCCGTCATTAATGACAGGAATAACATTTTTTTCAGAATAAATTTGCATTTAGGTTTTTATATATGAATTCATATTTTGTTTCAGGACTCACTCACTTAAAATACAATAAAGTTGCATGGAATATGAAGAACGAGAGTGTATTCTACTAGAATACACTCTCGTTCTGTTGGAAGACACTCTCATTCTTCTAAATATGAATTCATTCTGAAAGAATATTATTGTTGATATTAATGAAGAATTTAATTAGTTTCCATAAAAATGAATTATAAGTATGGATAACATTTAATATGCATATAATTAATACTAAATTTTTATTGGTGCATTCTAGCACACAATAGATGTGAGAAACATTTGAACATCTATATATATATATATATATATATATATATATATATATATATATATATATATATATATATATATATATATATATATACTTCCAAGTTGTAATGAGATTTTGGAAAAACATGGTTAAGATAAAGATTTTATCAACCAAATTCTTATTAAAGGCATATATATATATATATATATATATATATATATATATATATATATATATATATATATATATATATATACACTTCCAAGTTGTAATGAGATTTTGGAAAAACATGGTTAAGATAAAGATTTTATCAACCAAATTCTTATTAAAGGCAATCATGACGGTGTCATATATGTTATGTGATTGACGCATGAATGAAATCGGAGACACATGAAATCTTAATTGAAAATTATAAAAAAAATGATCGAAAAAATGTGTCTAATAAATAAATAAATTTAGAAATAGAAAATTACAAAATGTGATAAATTATGCAAATCATAATGTAATATTGTAGTGTTTGAAAAAAATATGGTAAAAAAATTTATTTTCATTCCATTGTTTGTTAAAACTAAACAAAAACGCCACCATAATATACCTATAGTCACTTGTTTTGTTATGTTTAGTAAGTGGCTAAACGATACATATGGACACACGAACAATTAAAAAACGTCATCATAAAATACTTGTGGTCACATCTTTTAATATTTTATCATGATAAATACTAATTATTAACCACACATAATATAATATAACATGACCATATGTTACTTACAGCCACTTGATTTGTTACGTTTATTATAGGTCGCTAAATGATACATACGGTCATACAACCAGTTCATGTGACCATAGGTATTACCTTTTAGCTATATTAGAATCCATTTCACATTATTTCTCATAAAGCAAACACAAATACGTGGTGGACGATCATATTTGGCCATGTTATTCGACTGAGGCTAAACGATATATTTGGACGCACAAACTTTAAAAAAATTCCACCATAAAATGCTTACAGCCACATGATTTGTCAAGTTTATTATGTGTGGCTAAATGATACATATGACCATACAAAAAATTCATGTGACCATAGGTATTACCTTAATCACATTAAGAATCCATTTCACATTATTTTCGATAAAACGAACAAAAAGATGTGGCAGATGGTCATATTTGACCACATTATTCGACTGAGGCTAAACGATACATTTGGACATACGAACTATTAAAAAAATGCCACCATAAAATGCTTACAGCCACATGGTTTGTCACGTTTATTATATGTGGCTAAATGATACATATGACCATACAAACAATTCATGTGACCATATGTATTACATTTAGCCACATTAGAATCCATTGTACATTATTTCTGATAAAACGAACACAAATATGTGGCAGATGGTCATATTTGGCCACATTATTCGACTGAGGCTAAACGATACATTTGGACACATGAACAACTAAAAAAATGCCACGGGATATGCTTACACCCACATGATTTGTCACATTTATTATATGTGACTAAATGATACATATGGTCATACAAACAATTCATGTGACCATAGGTATTACTGTTAGCCACATTAGATTTCTATATGTGTCGCTAAATGATACATATGGTCATACAAACAATTCTTGTGACCATAGATATTACCTTTTCGCCACATTGGATTTCTATATGTGACAATATATATACGAATGATCTCATCGATAACCATTACGATTTTTAAATGTGGAGAAAATAATCCATGATTTTATCAATGATAATTTTCCACAATTTATAACGAAATCGTCAAATTTTTTTCCAAAATGTGGCAAAGCGATTTTTAAAAATTGTGGTCGTATGTCATTTTTGTTGTAGTGAGACATTTTCGCTTCGAAAAAACAAACAACACCTAAGCATTGCTACGTTTCTTTAGATAAAAAACAAACTTAACAAATCTAGCGAAAGAAACATTACCAAGAGCTGCTTTTTTCTGATGGTAAAAAGTATCGAAAACCCTTCGGAAACAGACTAATCCAAACGATTTTCAAAGAAAAAATAATTTTATCGGAAAAAAAAACTGAAGAGTGTTTATCAATGAGTTTGAATCAATCGATTAAGGAAAGCAAGAAAGAACACATTGATCTAAATAAGATCTGTTTAGCTTAATATACGCCTGGAACAATACAAAGAGATTTCGAGTACAAGAGTATATGTGAGAAAGTTCTTACTCTAACCCCTAAGTAGTTACCCTATTTATAGGGTACTCACAAATGAAAAAAATGCAAGGACTAGGCGTTACATGCGAAACTCTAATATGCCTTGTAAATAGATAAAGATAATGAAAGTCCTTAAACTTTCGCTATTTACAGATGCTAACATAAAGACACTACTTTCGACTCTACATTCTCCTCCTTTGTGAGAACAGTCGAAACTTCAAGTCAGTGTCTTCATTGTCTGTAGCAACTCCTTCCTTATATCCATATACCAAATACTGATTTTTCGAACCTACACCTTATCTTCATTATCATTCTTCTTGTAGTTGTTGATGCGGAGAAAAATGTTCAAAAAATTAGAGTTCGTGTATATCTCAATATCATTCATTTGAAAGAGATACTTTGTCAAATTTCCTCTCTTATTATTCCTTTGGAAAACAACACCAAAGGATTGGTGTAACAACCAGATTTCCAGGGACGTGTTTGTGCATGTTAATCTTGAGATTTGAGGAGGGACTCGACGATTTGAGGGACCAACTCGCCGAGTCGAGTCGAGATTGCCGTGTGGATTTAATGAGCGGACTCGACGAGTCCGAAGATGGACTCGCCGAGTAGGTACTGGGCAGAGAAAACCCTAAGTTCCGGGGTTGGAGCCTATTTAAAGGAACTTATGACCTTGGGTGCGCCTCATATCTCCTGTGAGAAACCCTAAATCGCCATTGGAGCCAAGGAAGAGTTCTTGTGATGAAATCAAGTAATTTTGGTGTGGTTTTTCAAATGAAGTGAAGGGATTCAGCTTGAGGGACCAAAAGAGGTTGTTATCCTGAGACATCTAAGCAAGGATCTCCATTTTGAGGTAGTATTTCGCCCCTTCCTTCTGTTTTTGTGTAAAATCCTTGAATCTAGGGTTTTCTTTACCCTTTCTTGGATAGTATATGATGCATGTGAGGTCCCAATGTGGAATAAGCTTTAGATCTGGACCTTAAGAGGTCCAGAGAGTCCCAATCCTCCAGCTTTATGCAGTCCCTTTGGGGTTATGGATCTAGGTTGCCATTTTAGGAGTTATTTCTTCATATAAGGGCATAAGAGGGTTGCATGAGCTTAAAGATTGAACCTTTACGGGATTATTGGGTGTAAGAAGGTCAAATCTACAAGATAGAGAAACATATCTGACCTCAGAAGGTCTTTTGAGTGTTGCCATGGAGGGAACTCGTCGAGTCCATATGGGTACTCGACGAGTCGAGTCGGGTTGCCCCGCGATTCGTGACCAGTGGTAACCCGTCGAGTGAAAGGTTAACTCGACGAGTCGAGTGAGGCTTTTTGAGGATTCAGAGGACATGCATGGACTCGCCGAGTCACTCGAGTGCACTCGACGAGTCTGGTCAAAGTTTGACCGTTGACTAGAGTTGACTTCAGTTGACCTTGGGGTTTTGGTCAAGCTGATTCAAGAGAGGTCAGAGAGGGATATAATGGTCTTCTACCCATTATTAGGGATGAGAACATAAGAAGATTTTTATTTGAGATGTTATCGTTTTGATAGGAGGAGGCTAGGTCGGGTTATCGAGCATGAGAGGGTATCCGGCATCATGCGAGGTGAGTCTTCTCACTATACTTTACCTTGAGTGGTAATTAGAGTTATGTGACAGAGTATCTTGTATGCTATGTATGTGATGTGTTGCACTGCATTATTTCTATGTGATTTATGCTGTGTGTATTCCAGAGTTTACAGAGTTAGGACCGGAAGGTCCACAGAGTTAGGGCCAGAGGGTACACAGAGTTAGGGCCAGTGGGCCCACAGAGTTATAGCCTCGAGTGGCTAATATGTGTTATATGTGGTATTTTGGGGAACTCACTAAGCTTTGTGCTTACAATGTTATGTGTTATGTGTTTCAGGTTTTTTCAGGATCGCGGGACGGCACCGGCTTGATTGTACACGCCAGAGAAAGAGTTGTATTTTTGAGGATCCTGGATTATTAATGGAGTGGTGCTTGTATTTTGAATAAACGAGATTTCTATACAATATTTTATGAAAAGTATGCGATTTTGAAATGAAAAATCTGTTTGAAAAATTTGGGTGTTACAATTGGTGAATTATTTCCCCATCATCAAATTTATCAAGGTTGAGCTTCTCCTTCAACAAGGATTTCGACACCTTTTATGTTTTGTTGATTGTCATGGCTAGATCAATATCAGTTACAACCAAATAATCATAGTAGCAATCAATGAAGGCCTTGATGCGAGCATACCCAATGACGAATGTGTTTTAATTTTCATCAGCAACTTGTGAAGCATCTACATCTCATATAATTTTTGAGATTGTAATGAGATCATTGAGATTCATCAATGAAAAATCTACGATTGTAAACTTGCACGCCACATTATTAGCTCAAATAACATAATATCAAAAATTTTGCATCAACCCTTCAAAAAGAACATCTTGAACAATCAAAATAACCTTCATAATCTTCACCTGTGACCAAACTTCTTCTTCGCTTTTACCCAGGACAACGTGAAAGTGAATTTTCAACTTGTTGTATTCATACTTGTCTTTAAAACTCTCAACAAGTTTGAATTGGCTGAAAGCAAACATCAGATGATTTATAGGAAAATCAAGCTAATTGAAGTTGGAGTTTTCGATATCATAGCTCTTCTTTGGCCTCTTCATGAATTCATCGACTCTATCAAGTACAACTATTTCAATGGTTTCGTAACACCAAGCTTTGTTTGGATCACCTTTGTTCAATCCTGGAGAGTCATTTATCCTCTGAGTCATGATACTATTCACTTGTCTCAACCTCTCCATTTCTTTTTCTTGTAACTTCTTATTCTCATGTTTTGACATTTCAACATATATTCCCTTCCCTTTGTCTTTGGGAACAGATGTTGATTTTGGATTCGTCACCTCTTTGCTTGGACCTCCTTCACCAATAGAAATTTCTTTCTTTTTTAGTTTCGACCAGTCAACATTAGCTTGAGGATCATTCATTGTTGTTGTTGTTGTTGTTGTTGTTGATGTAATTGGTTTCATTGGTATGGATGTAGGAATTTTAGTGGAAAAAACTCTTCCCACAACTACACCTTTATCTTCGCCATCTCCCTTGGAAGAACCAGCCCTCATTTCTCCCCCTTATGAGACGTGCGCAGGACGTGGAGCATTAGTTGGTAGCCGAAGAACCAGATCAAGTATCGAAGCCAATCTGTCTTAAAAATGGTCTCAACAGACGAAACAATAGCTGAAATGCAATCTTGAGAAATTGAATATTGAGACGAAAGAGCAACTTTCGACAAATTCTCTTAAAAATCAAAAAGATACCACTCAACCTTCTCAAAAACTTTTTCATCTGTATTAGACTTGATTTTTAGATCACTAAAATAATCTTTGTTAAATGTTGTAAGGTCTTCTACCAGTCGATTTGTTACACCAGCCAACACATCAACTTTCTTGTTCAACGAAACATAAAAATTTTCAAGCTTCTGATCTTCTTTGGAGAATAAACCACTAAGCTCCTTAATCTTCAACTCAATAGAGGATTTTGAATCAAACACCATATTCTCGAAAAGTACATGACGTTCTTTTGTAGCATCACGTAATTTCGAAAGCTCAAAATCAAAAGTACGAGAATTAGTTGCCAGCCTCTCGTTAATTCTTTTATCAACATCTTCAATAAGAGTCCGCGTGCAAGACTCTTGATCTTTTAATAGGTATTTGAACTCAACACGACTAAAAAAGGACTTTCCAGCACTATCATTAAAAGATTGAAAAATCAAATTCAATTTTGACTTCAGAATTTTGAAATGTTTACCCGACACTATCGCATTATCAGGCACATCATCCTCCCATGGATTAAACTGCAAATCAGAAAAAGCAACCATCGCATCATCATCATTTTTCGTCTTCTTCCTGTATAGAATCTATGGATTGTGAGGAAAATAAGGTTTCAATTGGATCTTACATTACTCCTTCAAAAGTTAGAGAAATTGCTGAAGTAGAAGTAGGAAGAATCATGGAAGTAGTTGGTGGTGAAGTAGGTGGTGGTGGTGGTGGAACAACATTGGTTTCGATAGTTGTTGTACCTATGGTTGAGGTTGCGATAGTTATCATCCCTTCACCCATGGTAACATTTGTGTCCTTATCAGATAAGTTCAATTTGATGTTTGAGGCTTCGTCCTCCTCCATATTGTACCTAGAATGCGAAACCTTGAGTGGTATGACTTTTGACTTCTCAGGGAGTGAGGTACTTTGTTGTTCACCAGAATTGATGTGTGCGTCCATATTAGATATGTTCGTAGTGACATCAGGAATACTTGTCTCCTTGAATGTTGATTTGACAAAGGTATCCTTCCTGGGTTCCGTCGCATCATCTGTTTCTTCACTATCACAATCTGTTTCCACTGTAACTTTCTCCATCTGTGTATCATTAGTCGAAGGCTTAAACTTCTTTAAATTTTGAGCAACTTCCAATGCCTTTTGCTTTTTAGAAGCTGGAGAATTAGGAGTTGAAACTTCTCTAAACATGACTCCTCTTTTAGTCACCTTCAGTTGTAATTTCTTGGACCTCTTTAAAACCCTATTTTTAACAATAGTTTCACCGTCTGTATTTGTTGTTTCGTCCATAGGAGTAGGAATCTCCTCATCAACATTCTCTGCTTTTTTCTCCACTTGTTTCTCTGATGGTTTCGTGGATTGCGATTCTTGTTGAGTCTCGGGTTGTGTCTTAGAAACAGTCTTCTTCGTCTTCTTAAGAACACCCTTTTCCTGACTTTGTGGGAACTTTCTATTTAACCACTTATTTTACAACTACCTTAGGTTTCGTAGCCTGCTTCTTCTTTTTTCATGCCTTTAGCTACTTTAGATGATCCCTCATTAGCTTCAAAAGTGAGTGTCTCGAGAAGAATCCTAGTTGGAGTAGGATCCATGGAATCCTGATATGCGATCAACAATTTATTTGTAGGTTTACCAATTGAAGCATCGAATTAGGGATTCGTCCAACCATAGGAAAAATCGTAGGATTAGCAATGGAAGATTTTGGGATTGTCATTTGAGAAAAAGTAGAAAATTCATCATTAGTAGGAAAAGGAATTCCTTCCTTGGTGTAAAATTCGTGCAAAATTAAGCTCTAGAACCTAGCACTCAAAACTTCTGTTGGCATCTTGGAATGACAAATCGAAGTCCCAAACTCAACCGAAAGCAAGGATGCATAATTAACTGTCAGACCAAAATACAAGCCATCCATGATCGAATAAACTTCAAGTTTGGCTTTATCTAATCCAAAAATCCTGCTTGTCAAGCACCGTAGAGTAATTCCAAAGAAAAAACTCCAAATTCCTGAAGATTCGACTTCCTGAATTGAATGATAACCAAAAGAGTGGGTTGATGACCCATTTCATTGAACATATAAATCACCTGGGCATTTGTAATAGTATCAACCTCTTCTGAAGATGGTAACTTCAAAATTTGGGCAAACAGCTTCTTCGTTAATTTCCTAGTCTTGTTTAATGTCAAATAGAATGTAACAATTCTAGGTGTCCTGTTGTAAACAACAGTAGAAGCAGCCAAGGACAAGCACTTCATTGGAATTGCAAACGAAGAAGATAAAGCATGAGTAAGAACAGAGTCATTCATCACTTGAACCAACATCTGCAGTTCTTCAGGATAATCGGTGATTAAAGGATTGAACCAGAGAATATTGTGTTGATCTTCATTGTGGGCTGTGAAATTTCTTCGACATTGGTGATGGTTTGATCAACAACATTTGTTGGAGCAGCCATGATGCACAGTTGAGAGAGAATTTTGCGATTGAAATTGCAAAGAACAATTAGGGTTTTTACATGAATTTTGGGGACGTAAAATTAGAATTGGAGTGATCACTTCCCTTAAATAACCGTCGTGAAATTTGAATTCGAACGTTGCCCAATCGGAGAAAGCCACACGTAAAGTGGGTAACTTAATCGTCACCGAACTAAACTGCTACGTGTAAAAGTGATGATCACTTTTTGTCTTGAGCCACGAGAAAATATTGACCCGTGTCACACCCCCGAACCAGACAGCGGAAACGTACGAGGGCTCGTGTGACTATAAATTGAAATATCATCACAATGAATATACATGAAACATAACACATTCATCACCAAACATTACATATTACAGTTGGTATTGTTCACATCAAGTACATTGTCATAGGTTACATAAATCCAAAGTATTAATAGTACGATGAGTGATGTTACACAAAAGAAATCCATATACACTTGAAAATCCTCCTGCTTAACGATTACCTGAGAATACAAGTTATTTTGAAAACGGTCAACATATATAATGTTGGTGAGTTCATAAGCATGTTTGAATAAAAGTCTTTGTGTCTTTTGTAAACCCAGAAAATTCGATATTTTGTGTAAAATGTCTGAAAAATGATGTGAAAATCGAGTATAAATGCATGTGTGAATTTCATAGTAGTAACATATAGGAATGAAGTTTAAATTTCTTTGTATTCTTTCTATTGTAAATAAGTGGTAATTGAATAATAGTATTTCCCCTGAAAATCCGATATTTTCTGATTTATAAAAATGTCGCGATCCTTGCACTGTAGAAATGTTTTGTATCATTATGACTTACGAGTTTTTAATTTTCCGTAATGTCTTAATGGGAATGGATCTCTATATGAGTTGTTATAACCATACATGATAGTGACTGATTTGCCTGTCTTGGCATTTTTCCAAATGCCGGATTTTCGTTCAAGGTTTTGTCACCCTAGACTGGCCTAGTCTATGTAGCAAACAGCTCAGGTGTGGGGGAGTCACCCCCGTATAGATCTATACACAAACTCTCGCTCTCCCTCCAGGAGACTCTGATTATAATTACAAGCTACGACCATACACTCAGTGGTATCAACCGACACGTCTCACTAGATCCCATTTGTCTCCACATGAATTTGTATAATGTTATATGTATTTAGAAGTTCGAACACTAGATAATGTATGAAATGACAAGATAAGGCCCAACAAACATGAAGAAAAAGGCAACTATGGCCCATTAGACGTGTAAGTTATTTCCAGGCTAAATTAGCATGTAAATGGGCCACTAAGGCCCAATAACATGTAAATGCTAAATTAGGCCCATTTAACATGTAATTGGGTCACTGAGGCCCAACAGACATGTGAAGAATACATTGGGCCCAATAAACATGTAATTGGATCACGAAGGCCCAATAAACATGTGTAGCAATTACTAGGCCCAATAATCGCACCATTGTTGTATTTCATTTAATCGAATTATTTATCCGTAACGTTATAAAAAGTCCAATGTTTTGTTATAATGATATTTTTAGTTTGATACATCAAAATTCTATAATTTGAACCCGTATTTATTAAAAATTACACTTTAGGTCCCTTGAGAACTAATTTGAACATTTAAGGGATTATTTTACATAAAATGTCATTTTGGTCTATTTTAAATTAAAAATAACATTTTAGTCCATAAATTTATAAAATCTATATTTTTGCCCCAAATGTTTAGTGATTGACGGGTTTGGCCCAAAAATGCATATAATGGCATTTTTAGTCCATTTTTGCAGAAAATTACAATTCAGCCCTTATTTGCATAAAATAACATTTTCGGCCCAATTTTTATAAAATTAACATTTTTGGTCCAAATTTTGAGATAGTGTCATTTTCAGCCCCTAATCTCGTTTATTCCCATTTTTGGCACAAGTTTTGATTAAATAACCTTTTAAACCCCAAAGATTGATGTTTTTCGCAATTTGGGCCCAATAGGCCGTGAGGCCCACATTAAGGCCCAAATGCCAAATTTTACACTTTTGACCCTTAGAAAATATGGTTGTTATAAAAACTCATTTTTAAGCTAATAATACCCTTTTAGTCCTTATAAAACCGTATGTGTCACTCTTTACCCCAAACTTTTGTTTATTTGCCAAAAATGATCCCTACATAAGATTTTGTTTGGTTTTTCACAACTTAGGCATTTCTAACACTTTTAACTTTGTAGTATAGTGTCTAGAGTGTCTCTGTTTGCGATTCACACTTATTTTTGTTCTAGTTTTATAGATGCATCGAGTTTTTCACCCAAAATCAAACAAAAGCCAAGAAAATCACACATAACATGCATAAACACATAGATCTACACATAAATACTTGTATTCTCCCCCAAAAACAAGTGAAACCGAAAACCGAAAACAAGGGGGTATGAACTCACCTTGCTTATTTGATCTCGATTTGAAGAAGAAATGAGTGTGTTTTCGGCCCTAGCAAGTCTTCTTGAGTAGATCTCGAGATTATGGGGGTTTTCTAAGAGTATGATCACCAATAATGTTTAGGAGAAGTGTTCTTAACATAAGAATGAAGTTATACAACTTAGATATATAAGGACTTACCAAGGAAAGATGGTTTTTGGTGAAGATCTTCTTGAAACACTTAGAGATCTCGAAAATTTGGATGGAAAGAAGTAGGATGTTCTTGAGTGTGTGAGAGAATTTGCTTGAAAGATTTTTGAGAGAGTGAGGGTGGTGTGAGATGTTTCGGCCGAGAAGAAGAAGAGAGAAGAGAGAGGGAGTGAGGTGATGTGCATGGAGATCCACCATGCAATAAAGAGATGGCAAGTGCACATAAATCTTGATTTTTTCCTTTTTTTTGTTTTATTCCTTGGGCCGAGAATGGGCTAAAGAGAAAGGAGGTGGATTAGCTTGGCCCATTTCTAGCCTTGGTTCGAAATTATGAGGCCCAATAATTACTTTTCGGCCCATTGGGCTCATTAGATGGTCAACGGACCATTTGAAAGAAGAAAGGGAGTTTATGGCCCATTAGGGAAAATAAATTCATTTATGGCCCAATAAGTCCCATTAGGGTTAGAATGAATCATTCTAGGCCCAAATGGTCCAAAATGTTATAGATTTATGAATTGGGTCTATTTAGAATCCAAATAGAGTTTCCAAGCCCAATGTAGTTGAATTGAATGCTTATTGGTCCATTAGGCCCAATAAGGAAATCCTAGTCCATAATGAACTTGAACCAGGGTCTCTATCAACTCCCCAATTGACTATTTGGATACTTTGTGTAGAGTTTTGAACTTCACTTGTGAATCTTGATTAAGTTTGTGGTCATAGAATGAACATAGTGTATGATATCAAGTTAATGTTACAAGTATTATCATAGTTGATGTTTACATGATCACAGAATTTCCTGGGAAAAATTCCAGTTGTGACAACCCGTCCCATCCAACAGATAGTTCTCCTCTTCCAACAAAAATGAACTGTCATACGTTTCGACACCAATCAAGAACCATTCGTTGATATAGAGGCCAGGCTCATTCACTTATGGGAATAATAAGCGAAATCATTTTCATACATGCGAAATCTGGGTCTGAGTTGGTAATACCCATAACCTTAAAGATTTCAATGCTTAAGTGTGCCAAAGGAAAAGAAAGAATCAATATTAGAAAATTTTAGACATCGTGATATCAAAGAAACTTTGATATAAAAGCAAATAGATCCTGGGCAAAGATACGCTTCATTCATCATCAAGAAAGATGTTGAATTGCTTGTGTTGTTTCCCGTGAATTACAATCGAAAACTCATTGAGAAGTAACGAAGGGCCTCTTTTAATAAGGTTCATGGGTGGCTTCATTTTCACACAAATTCACAACTTGACATAAGTACAAATAATTGTGTGAAAATACTTGGATAACCAGTGTAGTCAAGAACAAGTAAGCTTTGAAAATTTTAAAGTAATAAAGAATTTAGACAAATGTTCATACAAAAATATCATTTCATGAAAATTAAAAATTTGGATCTATAAGAACCGACTTAGGATGAGTACATTTCATTAAGATCAGACAAAGGAAATGAAAATGAGATTTTGAACATCGACAATGGTACAGTGAAACAAAAGTTTCGTTAAAATCTTGAACATGAAATGTTCACCATCAATTCGTGAATTTGAGGTTTGTTAGGTCTCACCTTCATCACGAAAAAATGATTTAGGATCATTGACACAGATTTGTGACATACCTATATCCTGGTTGGTTTCGACCAGAGATGTCTTGGGCATGTGTCATTGTGTGTGATTGTGTTAGAAATTTTAGATGAAAAATATCATTGTACCTCTGTGAATAATTAGACCTTGCAGTAATCTCTTTACTCAACATGAAAAGAGGAAGGTATCTCTTCGATTATTGTGAATATAGCCTAATTGGGAAGAAACTTTCGTAAGAAAGATTTCATTAAGGTTTCGAAGACAACAAGTCTATGAGGCTTGTGGACAACATGTTGCAGCATGCTTCTAGGGACACCTAACTAGTACAAAAGTTTCGTATCATACCAGCTCCCTATCGAGTTTCGCTTTAGGCATGCATTATTATCACAATGATCTTCGCCAATCTAAAAAATAAGGAAAATATTTTTGTGTTTTTTATTTAAAAAAAATTCAAACATAACGAAAATATCTTTGGATATTTTATTTTGATAAAGCAAAAACAAAGATAAGAAAATATTTTTGGATTTTTGAATCTTATAAAGAAAAGACAAAAATAAGAAAATCTTTTTGGATTTTTGAATTTTATATAGAAAAGACAAAAAGAAGAAAAAAATTTGGATTTTTGAATTTTATAAAGACAAAAATAAGAAAATATTTTTGGATTTTTGAATTTTATAAAGAAAAGACGAAAATAAGAAAATGATATCACCAGCATTGGTTATTTGTCATAGATAACAAATATTTCGCAAGCGAACTAATGCTTTCCCATCTCCAAAGAGATTTCCCACAAACAAGCGCTCACCAGAGGTATGTATTTCCCATCGAGAGACTATTTCCATTCTCAAGGTATGAACTTGTGCTGAACAAATCATATACAAAATCGAAAGCGAAGCAAGTCGAACGCTTAATGTGAACAGTAACCGTTCAATGGAAATTTTACAAGCAACAAAGTTAGTACAACTAACGAAAGTTAGTACAACTAGCAAAAGTTAGTCCAACAATCGAAAATTAGTCCAACTAGCGAAAATTATTATAACTAACGGAAGTTAGTCCATAATTTCCGCATATCAAATCCAATAAGAATTAGGTAGAATTAGGAACATAACAAGCGTCCACCATTCCCAACGCAATTAAAATTCTTAAAAATGATTTTTCATCCAATGGTTTTGTAAAATTATCAGCCTGTTGATCGGTTGTTTTAACAAAATTAACTTCAATATTCTCATCTTCAACATGATATTTGATGAAGTGGTATCTAAGTGCAATATGCTTAGTTTTCGAATGTTGAACTGGATTATGACATATGTGATTTGTACTCTGTGAGTCACAATAAAGTGGATTTTTCTTCATGTTAATCGCATAGTCACGTTCTTGACTTTGGATCCAGATCACTTGAGATGTACAAGCCGCAGCAGCAATGTATTTAGCCTCAGCTGTCGAAATTGATACACACGTCTGCTTTTTCGACAACCAACTCACAAGTTTCCCATCCAAGAATTGACATCTTCCTGTTGAGCATTTTCGATTTAATTGGAAACCTCCTAGATTAGTATCGGAGAAAGCTTAAATAAAGAATCTTGTATTCGACGGATACCACAGTCCAAGAGTTGTAGTGCCATGAAGGTAACGAAAGATACTTTTCACCGCTATAAGACGAGGTTCTCTAGCTATCACTTGATACCTGTCACAATTACACACAAACAACATAATATCAGGTCGACTTGTAGTTAAATACATTAACAAACCAATCATGCTCTTGTATGTCTTTAGATCAACAGCTGGCTTATCCAACGAAGGACCTAAATGAGTGCCGACTGCGCTTGGAACTTTAGCCTTTGAACAATTTGTCATTCCAAATCGTTCAAGCAGGCTCCAAGTATAGCTTTCTTGATTAATAAAGATTCCTTCCCTACTTTGACGAATGTTCAACCCTAAGAAAAGATTTATCTTTCCCATCATGCTCATTTCAAATTGACTCTTCATGAGATGCTCAAAGTCCTTTGAAAACAAAGGTCAGTTGAACCAAAAATAATGTCATCCACATAGATTTTAACAAGCATCATGTGATTCCCCACTTTCTTTTGAAATAGAGTGGGATCAAATGATTCTTTCTTAAATTTAGCAATTCTCAAAAAATTGGTTAGAGTCGCATACCAAGCACGAGGTGCTTATTTTAACCCATAAACTGCCTTGTCAAGTATATAACAGTGATCATGATACTTATCGTTTATGAATCCAGGTGGTTGTTCGACATATAGCGTCTCTTCAAGAATGTCGTTGAGAAATGCGCACTTAACATCCATTTGATAGACATTGAAGTTCTTATGTGTTGTATAAGCTAGAAAGATTCATATAGCCTTGAGTCTTGCGACAGGGGAAAAGGTTTCTTCATAATCATTCCTTCTTGTTGACAATAACCTTTTATGACTAATCCAACTTTGTTTCGAACGACATTACCTTCTGTGTCCATTTTATTTTTAAAACCCCATGTTAGACCAACATTCGAAACATCATCAGGTTTGGGAATTAACCTCTAAACTTTGTTTCGTTCGAACTCAGCCAGCTCAAACTGCGTCACAACAACCCAATCAGGATGTTCTAATGCATTTTTGACTGTTTTCTATTCGATTTTAGAAATAAAGACATTAAACATACAAAATTCCTAATGAACATTTAGAACCTCATTCCTGGCTCGAACCTGTGCTCGTGTCAAAACACCCAAACTTGAATCACCGAGAATTTGTTCTTTGGAATGATCCCTCGTCCGATTCTCCATGGGAGGAAATGTAGGATCAAACTCCAAATGTGCATTCTCAAAAGTTTCTTATGTTTCTGACAATTCATCTTGAGCATCATCATCATGATTCGTTATCCAGTGCTCCCCCTCAACATTTATATGCGAATTCAACAACTCCCCCCCAACTTGAGATTGAGATGTTAAATTTCTCATTTCGACATGAGGTAAAGAAATCAAGTGCTCCCCCTCCACTTGACTACTAGTCGAATTTTGATTTATTTCGACATTGACTCTTGAGGTTAATGAGGAATGAGCTTCATTTTCTTCATTAATGATTGTCGAATCATCTGAGTGCTTTGAGGCTTCCGATATTTGATTATCTTCAAGATGAACCTCATCATCAAGTTCCCTATTAGTTAGGCCAAAGCTTAAATCAAAATCAACATCAAAAGTAAGCATATGCTCAGATTCTTCATTTGATTAAAAAGTTATTGGTTTCTTTGAAAATTCTTGTTCAACTCTCCTGACATAGTAATCGTCAAATGTGAGATTGAATGTTTTTTCAACTTTTCATGTTCTCTTATTCATCACCCTATGTGCGACAGAGTTGTGTGAATATCCCAAGAAAATTCCCCCATCAACTTTTGTCTAAATTTTGGAAAGATTATCTTTAAGATTCGTTATGAAACATGTGCATCAAAAAACATGGAAAAATTTGACATTAGGTTTCCTTTTATTAATTATTCCATAAGATCTGATGTTAAAACGACGATGAATTGATGAACGATTTTGCGTAAAGCAAGTTGTCGAAATTGCTTCTGCCCAAAAGTATTGAGGCAAATTCGCATATGTGAACATCGTTCTAGCCACTTCACAAAAAGGAACGATTCCTCTTTTCGACAACACCGTTTTGTTGTGGTGTGTAAGGATACGAAAAGTTATGTGATATTCCCAGGTCAGTCAAAAGTGAATCTAAAACTCAATTGTTGAACTCAGATCCATTATCACTCTTTATCTTACAAACTTTCTTCTTCAAACTTAGTTCAATGTTTTCGATAAAATCGATCATCACTTGAGTTATTTCTGACATCTGTCTGAGAAAGAAAACCCAAGTAAATCATGAAAAATCATCAATAATAACAAGTATGTACTTATTCTTATTGAAAGACTCAACAGTCAAAGGACCACATAAGTCAATGTGTAGAAGTTCCAGCGGTTCGATGATCATGGAATCTATTATGATTGGATGGCCTTGACGATGTTGTTTTCTCTATTCACACGCTGCACATAACAAATCATTGTCAAACTTTAAAACATGAAAACCACGAACAAGATCATTAAGAACAAGTTTGTTTAGATTTTTGAAGTTAAGATGAGAAAATATTTGATGCCAAAGCCAACTAAGTTCAGATGAAGCTTTCGATAGTAAGCATACAGAGGGTATGCCTACTATAAGTTTCATGTCCAAGGAAAGTGAATTACGTGGAGAGACCAGTGGCCGTTCTGGAGAGGAAAGGGAAGGTTCTACGGAATAAGGAAGTACCTTTGGTAAAGGCACAGTGGCAACATCGAAGGGGATCCGAGTGGACTTGGGACCCGGAGGTGGAGATGCGGGAGCATTACCCCGATTTATTTACCGCAGCAGACTTCGAGGATGAAGTCTTGTTCAATTGGGGGAGAATTGTAACATCCCGACTCCCAGGTATAAAAATTAAAGCTTAAATTTACATTCTTAGACCTACTCGACGAGTTGGATGCCCCAACTCGTCGTGTAGAAGCAGATCAGGCCGCGTGATTTATGAGGTCTACTCGACGAGTTGGACGACCCCAACTCGATGGGTATGAGTTGAATGGGAAAACCCTAATTTTTAGATTTTGCACCCTATTTAATGGACTTAACCCGCATATTTTGGCCTCCTTTATCACCTCATTACCCAGAAAAGGAAACCCTAGCCGTTCTTTACTACTCCTTCATGTTTGTGAGACTAAGAGAGTGTTACTGGTGCATTTGTTGAAGAAGCTTGAAGGTTGAGAAGCTTGGAACAGGAAGGAGCTTGTAGATCCAGCATCTACATCATTTTGGATTCCATTTGAAGGTAACAAGCTGTTACCTTGATCATTCTAGTGTTAGATCTCCTTATTCATGGGTTTAAGGCTATTTTTAGCATATTTGTGGATCATTTCGGGTATTGGGCATGATCTGAAGTTGTAACTTCAGATCTGGACTCCTCTAAGTCCTCATGGTCATAAAGTTATTGAATTTATCAAGCTTTGGCCCTTCTCTTTGGCTTAAACCTCTCCCTTAGCTTGGTTTTGGCATTTAAGACCTTGCATGCACGTAAAGTTTGCAACTTTATGTGGTAACCATGCCCTGGGAGGCCAAATCTGCAATTTGGAGCCTTGTTCTTGCTTAAAAGCGTCTGAATAAGAAAAAGACTGAAGAGACTCGACGAGTTGCATGGTCAACTCGACGAGTGGGATAAAGATTGGTCGTTTTGGTTTCTGCATGGACTCGGTGAGTCAGTGAGATGACTCGACGAGTTAGTTAGGGTTTTCCCGACATTTTGGACACTGCATGGACTCGACGAGTTGTCTGGAAACTCGGCGAGTTGACTGGAGGAATTCACGACTTTCTGAGTTTTGAAGGGACTCGGCGTGTCTATAGACTGCACTCGACGAGTTGGGTCAACATGGACTGTTGACCTTGACCTTTGACTTTGACTTTAACCAAGGGTTGACCAGTTTGACTCTGGGGGTATTTTAGTAATTTGGAAATTCATGGAAGTGGATCATTGATGGATGTAGGTGACTGAGTTTGGAGCTGTATTTGGGGAGTTTGACATTATCATCCCGAGCTAATTGTGAGGTGAGTTGTCCTCACTATACTAACGGGGTCGAAGGCACCAATGCCGACCCTTTTCAGATTTGTATCCGGGTTTATTGCATGATGATATGCTTAGTGACCTATTAGGTCAGTATCTTGGTATATAGGATAATGCTATGTTAGTGACCGGTTAGGTCGATATCCTGATATATAGGATAATGATATGTTAGTGATCTGTTAGATCGGTATGCTTGTTATAGGATGATGTTATGTTAGTGATCTGTTAGATCTGTATGACTATCTGTACATGCTAGCTAGCATATGATATTTATGTGCACATGATTGTTTGATTGGGGCTTAGGTTGAGCAACTCATGCTTTGTGCTTGGGCCAACATACCCAGGGCGGACCGGATAGACTACAGTCCCGGTTAGGGCGTACTAGTTAGGCTGAAGGCATGGCGAGTGGTTAGATAGGCTGAAGTCCCTGAGAGGCGGTCCAGACGTGTCGATGGCTCGGAGAGCGGTCCAGATAGACTGATTGCCCTGCGAGGCGGTCCAGTCAGGCTGATGGCTCATTATGCATGCTGTTTGTTTATATGATATTGATATGGTTTGCATGGCGTTGGTATTTTGGGGGAACTCACTAAGCTTCGGGCTTACAGTTGTTGATTATGTTCCAGGTACTTCTAATGATCGCGGGAAGGCAAAGGCGTGATCGTGCACCTCCTTATATTTTTATGATTTGTTTCTGGGATACTCTGACATTAAACCATTTTGAAAACAAATTTGTAATAATTATCGGTTTTTTGAATGAATTAAAAAGTTTAAAATTGGCTTGAATTTTATGGGTGTTACATTGGTATCGATTTTGATAACCAAAATGAGAATCCTTTTGAAAAACTTTTCGATTTTGACAAAAAATTCATTTGACTATTGTTCTGAAAGCGATTTTGTGGTTTCATTCCATTATTTTGAAAACCATTCGCCTTTTGAACATTTTTCTCAACATAATTTTGATGAAAACATTCTTGAACATTCTATTGAACAAGATTTGAAATTTTCACATTCTTTTCTCATTCGGTTTTTGAACAACTTTCGTTTTTGGCGAAAAGCCACTTTTATTACCAACATTTCTTTTTATATTTTTCAAATTACTTTGAGAAGATTCTTTTGAAGTATGAATTTTTGATGTTTGTGAAAACTTCTTTTCAAGATTTTAATTATTCTTATATTTCAAAAAAATTGTCTTTTGAATTTCTTTTTGTTTCTTCCAAAAAGCCTTGTTTCGTGATTTCTTTCCAGAAATTTCATTTTTCAGATTAGATTTCTCAACCTTTTTATCTTGATTATGAAATTTTTCATTTTGATTTTTGAAAGGTACTTCATGTGAAACTGATTTTTCCGTCTTTTTGAAATCATGAGCTTTCACCTTTTGATTACTAGAATCATTAGGGAAAGACTGCTCACAGTTTTCTTCAGTTTTACTTTCGACATTCGGTTTTTCTGTTTTCACAACCCAAACTTTGTTCGATTTCTTTTCATTTTCTTTGGAATTTTTTTTTACTCTTGTGTCATTAAAAAACATGTGATCTTTTGTTTAACTTGTTTTCCTCCATATTCTGATTTGAGTAAAAACCTTCATTAGTCACATTTTGATTGTCCTCTTTCAACAAATCTTTTATTTTTGGATCATATTTATCAGCATTCCCTTTTATTACAAACACTTGGTTGGGAAGACCTTTAATGCACGATGGATAAAGAAATGTATTCGTTTCCAAGTTATGTTTCCCTTAGTTATTCAAAACTTTTGAGAATTCCTATGTATCATCATATACTTGAGCTTACACAACTCAAGGAATTTCCGTCTCACAAGAATCATCATCATTATCACTTTCGTTTTTTGTAATATCCTCGACAATAACTTTCTCTTTTTGAGAATCACAAGTTTTGGTTGTTGAAGAAGACTCATCGTTTAACTTCGCTTTTGAGTCAACATTATCTTTGTCCTTAGCTAACGGAGTGACATTAATTACTAACAATTTCGAGCAAGCAACACATTCATGTTCCTTAATCACTAATACTATGAGAGTCATCTTCGATATCAGCAAAATTTTGTTGAGTATTTTGTGTTGAATTCTCGGTCTTGTCAAAATTTTGATTTTTTTTTTCGTTTTTAGTCAAAGTCTTATTCACGATATCAACAAGTTCATCAGCATTGAAACAATCATTTATGTTAACAACATCACAAGCATATGAATCATTAGGAATGGTGGCATAGTCAGCTACTTTACTCTCACAGTCGAAAGTAGTCTCATCAACTAACTCTCTTTTAAAAGTAATGAAAGGAAGCAACTTCCTATGTTGTTCAACACAAACATCAACATAATGATAAAGATTGGTGAATTTAGCATACAAGTGTTTTGCAGTATTACAATAAATGTTTTCCTATTTGACTAACATCTTATTGTCCATTCTAATATCATTCCTATCATCCATGATTTTAGTTATCTTAAGTTCTAAACATTCTATCATATTGTTCTTCTCTTCCAACCTATTTTGTGCTTCATACAAAGATGCCTTAGGTTTTTCAGCATCACTACTCATCAAAATCAACATGTCATTCAAATAAGAGCAAGTTTCCTCAAAATCGCATAAAACAACATGATAAGAATTTAAAGGAATATTAAGGGAAACAAGAAGATCACGCACCTTGGCAGTCATTAGAGATTTTGGGGTAGTCGAAACAAAACACCTTCCAGTGGTCTCCACATCTTCTTCATCATTTCCCTTATCTTTTGCATTCTCCTCCAATTCCTTATCACTGTCTACCACATCTTTCCCAAACAAGCTCTTCTCCTCAGATCCACCTTCCTTATATTTCGTGAATAACACACCATGAGTAGGATAACGCATTTCCTCGTCATCAGATCTGGAAAACCATATTTGATAAGTATCATCGCCATCATCACCTCCTTTGGTCATTAGCAAAAGATTCTTTGTCTGTGCATGAACTTCCTCAATCATTTTCGCATAATAGGCTTCATCCTTCACTTTCTCTTTCTTCTCTTATTTCTTTCTCAACATGCAATCCTTAGCCAAGTGGTTGTGGCCATTACAGTAATTGCAGTTGTAAGACAAATCTCCTTTCAGTTTCACCTCAGTCTTCTTCTCTTCCTCTTTCTTCTCAACTTTCGCCATCACATTCTGATTTCCACCAAGATTAGACATTTGTTTTTTATCCATGCTGTTTTTGAAATTTCCACTCATCGGATATTTAAAAAACTTTTTCACCCTGTTGTTTGAGTAATATGCAACAGCTTCATCGTCTGAGTTAAGGAGAAAGCCCTCTTCATCTTCTTTCACATCATTTTCTTACTCATCTTCTTTCACATTTGTTTTAGACACCAACTCCATTGGACCACCATAGTTCAACTTATTTTCTTCAACAATTTCCATTACCTCTGATTCATGCATTTATAGAATATTGTAGAAATTCGATAACAAATATGTATCAAAATTCTCTTATGTCTTGACATTCTTTTCTGAGTCCATAAACGAAATTGAGGTTGAATTCCAAAGTTGTACGAATAACTCCATACCGATTGCACTTGAAGATCAAATCATTCATTCTGTCATAGTACACCTCGATATTTTCATTTTCCTTTTGCTTGAAATTTGCAAGTTCAGACAAACACTTTGTCACCGAGCTTTTCTTCGTCCGCTCATAACCTTGATACTTTTCCGTCAAAGTATCCCAGATTTCCATAGCATCTTTTCATCCACGAACATAGTTGTAGACAACAGGAGGAAGAGCTCCTCGCAATTCACGGAGACACTTCTTTACATTAGCATTCTTCTTATTCCCTTGCGCAATCGTGTATTTAGCTGCTCCGGTATTACCAACAGCTTGAACCATATTTTCACGATAAGGTCCAGACTCGATCAATCTTCAAAGATCCTCATTGATACCGTTAAGGTAATCCTGCATTCAATCAGCCCATTGATCATAGTACTCATGGATTAGCATCGGGATCTTAGTTGCAGATCCAAGAAGATTTGTGAAGTTCATCACTGTGTTTACATTGAGATTAGCCATTTGAATCAACGAAAAGAAGAATTTCTCGAAGAAAATTGAGATTATTATAAGATCGATTGACAAAAGCTATAGCAGAATCGATTAATCACACTTGATTAAACGAAGAATTATGTTTTAATCTTTTGGAAAAATGAATCGGAATGAACGACTCAAAAAGATGAAAAACGTGATACAAATTCTTCAATCAAAGTAGTGATTCCTACTCTGATACCAATTGTAGAGTGTTTAGAAATGAGTTTGAATCAATCGATTAAGGAAAGCAAGAAAGAACACATTGATCTAAATAAGACCTGTTTAGATCAATATACGTTTGTGTGACAACTAGAAAATTTTGGGTCAAACAAAGTCTAAGGAGCCTTGTGTATAAGTGTACCCATAATGTATATCTATGTAACTTTGTTGCAATAAAACTTTGAAAACAAAGAGGGAATGGTTTCGATAAGTGTATATATAGGAATATATATACTTTGAAGATCATATTCATAATAAACCTTTAAGATTCAACAAGTGATAGCATGGAAAGACAAGTCAAATGGTGGGAACACAAATCATGAAACTAAAACATTATTTTATAGTTTAAGCCTAGTACCCCACAAAGAATGGGATTTCGGTCCACCTAAGGCCGAAATCACCCTCCCATGAAGCAATAAAACCGAAAACACAATTCTAGAACACCCTAGGACCGAAAACACCAAGATCCAAGCCCACTAAGGCCGAAAACTCAATGTGTAAAGGAGTTAGGACCGAAATCACCCATGGAACAAGGTGATTTCGGTCATGTATGGCCGAAAACATCCATTTGACTTCTTTTTTTAAGTAATTTCGGTCTAGGGAAGGAAACAGGTAAGAATAATTGACTTTGTGACAAGATACCTCAACAGTTTCCCATGCATTTCAATACCCAACAGTATCCCACGTTTTTATCCTCCACTCACCCAAGTAAACATCAAATCATTTTACTCCCTTATCTTAAGGATGAATCCATTCCACAATCCCACCGTTTTTCCATTCTACTTCCAGTTAACTTCCCTTCTCTCCCAAAAGTAATTCCAACCTCCAAAGGATTAAATCTTCAAGCTTAATCTTAGTATTTTGGTAATTTTTCTTGTTGAACTAGTGTTTTGTTACACTTTCTTGTTAGTTTCATATTATTTACACATATTATTATGTGTTAAAAACCTTTAGGGTCATACCATTTCCAAGAAGTTCATCAACCTTATCCAAGAGTTTAGGCTTGGCAATCTTCACACCATCTTCTCAAACAACCCACAAATCCACTCAAGGTGAGTTCATACCCCCACATTTTCAAGCTTTTTCATGTTTTTAGGGGGGGAGGGGTACAAGTAAAACTTTGTTTATCACACAAATACTTACATGTTTTCATATTTATGTTAAGAATAAGATATTATTTGCATAAGATATGATTATCACTACTTTTTATACAATATTTTTGATGTAATAGTTTTGATATGAAAAGTTAACAAAAACATAACTCATTATATGCTACAAATATCATAAAGAAAATTATGATTTGGAAAACTACAAGGTTTTGGAAACTTTTACTAAAATATAGCTTTTCTAGAAAAAAATGGTTACATTATAGTCATTTACTGTTTTGGTAGGTTACAACCCAAAGATATCACGTTTTGATTTCATATTTTGACACTAGACAAGATAACAACTTTTCTATTTATATAAAAGATTATATAAATAGTCTCAACAAACATACAAGATAAATTATAATTGGTATAGTTTGGGAGTCACAAAACCACCCTTTCATTTTAGAAGAACCATATAATTTTTCAAAGGTATAATTATTTCATTTTACAAGAAAAAGGAGTCATAGTTCATATAAATCTGTTGATGCTCTTGTGAGACATTCGCTTCACCGTACCTACCTAGTGTACACCTTAAGTCTTGCATTATAACCAGAGTTTCCTTGAGGGAGAGCGGGATAGTTGTGTATAGATCTATACGGGATTGACAACCCCACACTTCAGCTGTTAGCTACAGTTAGACTGGCAAGTCTAGGGTGACAAATGTCTACCAGCTCCGACGTCTGAAGAACGTCGTTCAGGCATATCAGTCATATTAGCATGGTTATAATAACTCACATAGGGATTAACAAAACGACTTGGTTTACGGAGTAACTTACACTTCATTAGTTTTATAAAAAGAAATGAAACTACATACTATTTTCAGTACAACATTACTTACATTTTGGTCTTAGGGTTTAAGACTACAGTTCATATTTAAGAAAATATTGGATTTTCTGGAAACATACATTTTCATCATACAAGAAAGAGATACAAAGGAAATACATACATTTTAGTCTTGAGTATAAAACTTACAACTCGTTTTTAAAGAAAATATCAGATTTTCTAGAAGTATACAAAATCATTTTACACGAAATCGTTACAAATACTTCTCATACAAAATGCTTATGAACTCACCAACTTAATTGTTGACACTTTTCAAAATCACTTGTATTCTCAGGAAACCAGTAAACAGGTATTCAAACCCTTTTGAGGGTCGACGTCGCTGTTGCATGTTTTCTACTTTTCAGTTATTTTTATTCAACTTTTGAGCAAACAAATCTTGTAAACAATGTAAACTTGAAATTTCAATGTATGAATGTTTGTGTTGCTATGTTTCATTTATATTAAGTTGTTATGATACTGTACATGAAGTCACTCCATCCGCCCCCAGACGTTTCTGCCGTTCTGGTTTGGGGGTGTGACAGTCTGGAACAATACACAGAGATTTCGAGTACAAGAGTATATCTTAGAAATTTCTTACTCTAACCCCTAGGTACTTACCTTATTTATAGGGTACTCACAAACCAAAAAATAGAAGGACTACATGCAAAACTCTAATATGCCTTGTAAATAGATAAAGATAATGAAAGTCCTTAAACTTTCGCTATTTACAGACGCTAACATAAAGACACTACTTTCAACTCTCACAACTACTTGCGACTCTACAAAAACTCCTAAGAATTTTTTTGAGGGATACCCGACATTGTTCTGGCGCATTTCCAATGAGAGTTATGTTGTCGTAAATTTCGATATTTTTCACATTCATATAATTTTGCTTGTATTCCGAGGAAATATATTTCCTTGGCATTTTCGAGGAAAAACTCTTTATGACAGTTTTGAGACATATTTTTCCTAAGAATTTAAGCGAATGCTTATTTATGATAGTTTTCAGGTTCTTTTTTGAGAAAATGTGCAGCTTCAAAAAATAACAAAAAATAATCTATTTTTTCTGTCGAAATGTAACGTTTGTTTTTTGTCTGCAGATCTTCTTGACCTCTTTTGTTTTCTCCATGTATGCATTAGTATTTGCAAACTGTTTGTTTTTTAGAAGACAGTAGACCTTTTTAGGTCTGTTTTTTCCTCTTCTTGGCGCAAATGTGATCTAGAGTCTTCTAACATCTTCAGACATATTTTATCCCAAAAAACACATATATCTTTGTTTTTGAAAATTAAAACTTAGATTTGTTTTGACTTTCTCCATCATAAACAATTTGAAAAAAATTACAATATTTCAAGAAAAAAGGTTCGACGAAAAAACTATGGCATTCGTAACAAATTTATAAATATGTATTTAATTACGATAATAGTCGTTGGAGCTGTTTATATATGTATGAAAATAATACTAATATTGTCTCATATTTTTGTGCCAAATTTTATAAAAAATATTTAATGCAACACCATCCATTTCTTGAAAAAAAATGTATGATAATGTTTTTAATTGATTTAATTGAATAAAAGTAAAATAAAATTTTTGAAAGTTTTCGCTTTAAAATCAAAGTTTATTTCCATCCATATTATGTGTTAAATTTTTTAATCCATAATTACAATCTTTATGAATAACTTTGCGACCAAAACTTGGTGGTTTTTATTAAATATATCCATTATTTTATTTGTACAATTTATTCTTATTTCTTATACACTGATACATAAAATTAGATCTATATTTGTTAAATATTTCTAATAAAGTTATAAAAATATTGAAAACACTCTTTTAAGTTTAAAAAACTCATATTATTTACAGTTTAGTTTGTTTTAGTAGCATGCCAATGTTAAAAAACAAATTGTCTTATTCTTTCTGACAACAGACATTTGATCTACCTTTTTTAATGCAAATGTCTGCAAATGTGGTCCACAAACTGCAAAATTTTTGCCTTTGAAAAAACAAGCATCACCTTAATATAAATGATCAAATTCATTTTCAAATTCATACACATAGACAATAAACATAAACATGAACAATATAAGTTTTAACAAACGTTGAAACACAAACGTAGTATAAATTGTCTTTCAGTCATTTGGGTTTAAAATTGGGATTGTCTTTCTTCTAATTCCATAACCTAAAAAATGTTAAAATAAACATACATAAATTAGTAAACACAAAATTAATAAAACAAAGTATATATATATATATATATATATATATATATATATATATATATATATATATATATATATATATATATATATATATATATATATATATAAACTTTTTATTTATTTATTATAACAAGATAATTTTTACTAATATAGACAATGTATTTACATTTTTTATTCATAATAATGAATATATATATATATATATATATATATATATATATATATATATATATTAGTATATTTTATTTTTATCCATTATAGCATTACACTTTACCCTTTTCCACAATAACATCATACTTACTTTTTCCATAATAACAACATATTTTAATTTTTATTTAAAACCAAAGGCCATGTTCTTCTATTTTTCTCTAATAGAAACATACTTTAACTATTGTATGTCATAAACATATACTTTACCTTAGTTATTTATAATAGTAACTTACTTATTGTTGCAACTGCTCATAGTTAGCATACGTCGAGCTGTTTCTAGAGGATGATGTCTTGTGACAACAAAATGTCACAAAATAAAGATATGGACATCATATCCTATATATACGTGTATATACGTCTGCCTCTCCCTTCTCGTGAGTGCACCTACAAGTCAACATCTGATAGGTTTTATTCAAAACAAATAAACTTAAAACCCTTAAGTTCACATACAACCTAAGGATCTATGTTTTCTCTATTGAACCTATAACATTTTTGGCATCCCTGCATGTAACCTCATGCTTTTAGCTCTCTCGTTTAATGTTCTTTTCATCCTCTCTGCAACACCGTTTTGCTAAGGTGTTTCTGGCATAGTCTTCAGCATTATGATTCTTTTTTATGCATAATAATCCGTAAACTCCTTGCTACTGTATTTACCCCCATTATTTGACTTCATATATTTTATCTTCAGATTCGTCTCGTTCTCCACAACAGCCTTGAACCTTTTAAAAGTAGAGAAAACTTTTGATTTATTATTCAGAAAGTAAACCCATACCTTTGTTGTAGCATGATCTATAAAGGTAACTTAATACCGGGAACCTCTTGCTGATGAAACTGATATGAGACGGAAGACATCAAATGTATCAACTCAATCTTCTCTGATTTTAGTGGTTGACTCGTCTTTACGAAAATAACTCTTTTCTGTTTACGGAATACACATGGTTCACAGAAGTCGACTGTCACATTCTTCAGCCATGGGATTCTGCCCTTTGAAACAAACATCTTCATTCCCTTCTCACTCATATGGCTAAGTTTTTGGTGCCATAAAGTGGAGGCCTCCCCATCTTCAACACTTGCATTTGCTTCTCCTGAGGTCAACTCCACCACATATAGAGTTCCCTTCTTATTTCCTTGAGCAATGACCAAGTTCCCTTTAATAACCTACCATTTAGCTTTTCCAAACTTTACATCATGTCCCTCTTCATTATAACACCCCGACTCCCAGGTATAAAAATTAAATCTTATATTCACATTCTTAAACCTACTCGACGAGTTGGATGCCCCAACTCGTCGTGTAGAAGCGGATCAGGCCGCATGATTTATGAGGTCTACTCGATGAGTTGGAGGACCCTAAATCGACGAGTAGGAGTTGAATGGGAAAACCCTAATTTTAAGGGTTTTCACCCTATTTAAAGGACTTAACCCGCATCTTTTGGCCCCTTTTATCACCTCATTACCCAGAGAAGGAAACCCTAGCCGTTCTTTACTACTCCTTTGTGTTTGTGAGGCTAAGAGAGTGTTTTTGGTGTATTTGTTGAAGAAGCTTGAAGGTTGAGAAGCTTGGAACGGGAAGGAGCTTGTAGATCCAGCATCTACATCGTTTTGGCTTCCATTTGAAGGTAACAAGTTGTTACCATGATCATTCTAGTGTTATATCTCCTTATTCATTAAGGCCTTTTTAGCATATTTTTGGATCATTTGGGGTATTGGGATTGATCTAAAATTGTAACTTCAGATCTGGACTCCTCTAAGTCCTCATAGTCATAAAGTTGTTGAATTTATCAAGCTTTAGCCCTTATCTTTGGCTTAAACCTCTCTCTTAGCTTGGTTTTGGCATTTAAGACCTTGCATGCACGTAAAGTTTGCAACTTTACATGGTAACCATGCCCTAGGAGGCTAGATCTGCAATTTAAAGCCTTGTTCTTGCTTAAAAGTGTCTGAATAAGAAAAATACTGAAGAGACTCGACGAGTTGCATGGTCAACTAGACGAGCAGGATGAAGATTGGCCGTTTTGGTTTCTGCATGGACTCGGCGAGTCAGTGAGATGACTCGACGAGTTAGTTAGGGGTTTTCCCGACATTTTGGACGCTGCAAGGACTTGACGAGTTGTCTGGAAACTCGACGAGTTGACTGGGGGAATTCACGACTTTCTGAGTTCTGAAGGGACACGGCGATTCTATAGACTTCACTCGACGAGTTGGGTTAACATGGACTGTTGACCTTGACCGTTGACTTTGACTTTGACCAAGGGTTAACCAGTTTGACTTCTGGGGGTATTTTAGTAATTTGGAAATCCATGGAAGTGAATCATTGATGGATGTAGGTGACTGAGTTTGGAGTTGTATTGAGGGAGTTTGACATTATCATCCCGTGACACTTGTGAGGTGATTTTTCCTCACTATACTAACAGGGTCGAAGGAACCAATGTCGACCCTTTTTGGATTTGTATCCGGGTTTATTGCATGATGATATGCTTAGTGGCCTATTAGGTCGGTATCCTGGTATATAGGATAATGCTATGTTAGTGACCGGTTAGGTCGGTATCCTGGTATATAGGATAATGTTATGTTAGTGATCTGTTAGATCGATATCCTGGTTATAGGATGATGCTCTGTTAGTGATCTGTTAGATCTGTATGACTATATATACATGCTAGCTAGCGTATGATGTTTATGTTGGAAAAGGTGTCTAAGCCCATAACTATAATTTGTATGTACTTGACCCGATAGTAGCATGGTCCATTTGGGTTGCATTCATCAAAGCAATATGTTAGGAAGGATATTTGGGTAAGAGTTTAATTACGATTTATTAATATATTATAAGTATAATATATTAATTGAGGAATCATATTATTTAATTAGTATTGATCAAGAATTATTTTTAGAATTAATTTGGTGATCAAAAGAGACTAATTAATTTGATACATATGAGTTGGGCTAATGATGCATGGTTTTATTTGTGATGGGGTTATGGGTTAATCCACGAAGTATTTATCCAAATCAAATGGGTGGATCATAAGCTTATGGGTATGGATTAGGGTTACACATGACCCTTGATATTCCATATATATATATATATATATATATATATATATATATATATATATATATGTATGTATATATATATATATATATATATATATATATATATATATATATATATATATATATATATATATATGCATTAAAATCGGTTACACCTTACACTCTAAGAAGAGAGAACCGATTTTGAGTCTCCATAACCTCTCCATATTCATCCTAAATTGTTCTTGGTGTTTTGTGATTCCATTTGAGGCGTCACACTATTGGTTATAAGCTTTCTTGAGACCAAGTTATTCAAGCTACTACACAAGGTAATATTGTAACTAGTTTTTATGATTCAAATATCACCTTGCATGCTAGTTTAGGCTTCATGCTTTGGAAAATGTTTATTGAATGTATAATTAGAGAAAACTTAGATCCAAAGCATTAGGGTTGTATGTGCACCATAGGAATATTAGAGTACATAAAACCCAACAGTGGTATCAGAGCCTAGGATGTTTTCTATTGTATTGATGCAACGATGTAATTTTCAAAGCTGAAAAAACTGCAAAACTGGATTCTTCCAGGGCCTACTTGACGAGCCCATATATGAACTCGACAAGTAGGTGCATTATGATGATGAACTCGTCGAGTTCATCAGTGCACTCGACGAGTTGGTTTGTCTGTGGGCAGAATCTTCGAGTTTTTGGCCTATTTTGGATTAGGAACATTACCAAAAACTGTTTTGGTTTATAAAATTCGATTTTAATGATATGGTAATGTTAATCCCCATCCAATAACATGATGTTTGTTAAATTCTAAGATAACTACTTGTTTTTGTGAAATACTATTTATTTGTAAAATTTGAAACTATCTTGAATGTGAATCAAATTAGGTCAAATTGGTAAATAATCTTCCTATCATAATTGGATTAGTTAATTTGATCTATATGTGTTCTTGAAGAAGTTCCATAACTTGTCCTCAAGTTATGGAATATGAAAAGTCTTCATTTATGAAACCATTAACTAATGTAAGTTATATAATACTAAGAGTCTTGGAAGGTTTCATAACTTGTACACAAGTTTGGAATTGGAAAGGTCTCATTCATGCAACATTAAAGTTCATAAGTTATGAATTTCAAAAGTCTTGACAAGTTACAAAACTTGCCCTCAAGTTTTGGAACTTGAAAATTTACATTAATGAAACTTTAATTCTAAACCCTAGAGTTTTAAAAGTTTAAAATTCAACCCTTATACTATTATAATATTAAAGTTTAATATATATATATATATATATATATATATATATATATATATATATATATATATATATATATATATATATATATATATATATGTATAAGACAAGTCAGTCTTACCGTTAGTAAGCCTCATTCACGAAGCCGGTCTATAAGGGGGGTATAAGGTTACTGCCTATAAAATGGTGGTTTAATGGGTGTCCACTCTCACCCACCGCTTCCTTGACTGATGAAGGGTCGTTAGCCGAACGGGTAGGATAGGACACTAATTCTCATTAATAAGTATAATTAAAATTATTAAAGTAACTAAACTTTTATAAATTCCCAATCTTAGTTACTTCAGGAACAATGTGAAAATGGTTTTATTCCATGAAATTGCACTTTGCACCTTGTTAAGTCGTTAGTGGGCCGTGTGTGGTTAACCGGCACACTAATTTAGGACTGACAATGTCTGGAAAAGGGTAGCTTGATGTTAATCATGGATCAATGGAGCGTGTGTGGTTAACCGGCACATTGATTAGGTTATTTGTAACATCGAGAGTACCAAGCTAATTTGCATGGTTATTCACACCTTGTTTGTGATCCTCGGTATCCCAGTCACAAACTTGAAGGGCATAATCGAGATTTAAAATTGCCATTGAAAAGTTCAATGAATCTCAAAATAATCTAGGAATTTCAATTCATTTAAAACCTAATCTTCAATTTCGTTTTTCATGGTGGAAATTGGTAAATCGTCATTTACCTACCTTCAAATATTTTACAATTGGATTACGGCATCCCTCTTCTGAATTGTAAAATATTGTGTTGGGTCCTAGCCTTAATATCTCATTTTGGGTGTTATATTAAGGATCATTATCTAATCTAAACTTTTCTTTCTTTTCAGATGTCTACTTCAAACAATGCTTCCAACCCAATCCCTTCCGGCTCTTTCTCCCTCATGAACTTATGTGGGAGGGTCATCTTCGATGGATCGAATTTCAATGATTGGATTCGAAACATCCGAATGGCTATTCGTTATGAGGACAAAGAATATGTCCTTGATAAAGAGCTTAAGTAGATTGATGAAACTACTGCTACTCCCGAACAAATTGCTGAGTACAAAACTCATGAGAGGGACGCGACCAAAGTGTCGTGTATAATGATCGCTGCCATGAATGCTGAGCTCCAGAAGTCCTATGAGGACTTTTGGCCTTATGAAATTCACCAGGACTTGATGGAAAGGTACCATCAAAGTGCTCGGCAGGAGAGGTATGAGATCATTGCCTCCATGATCACGACCAAAATGAAGGATGGATAGTCTATCACGGCCCACTTGCAAAAGATGCAAAGGTTTGTGGACCGCTTGCTGAAATTGAATGTTAAATTTGATGAAGAGTTGGCCATAGATATTATTCTACACTCTTTACCTCCTTGTTATGATCAGTTCCGTATGACCTATCATATGAAGAAGGAGGAGGTCACTCTAAGCAAGCTTCAAGGTCTCTTGAGAACTGCTGAAAGCAATTTGAAAGGAAAATCTGTTATACCTACTCCTACTGCAACTGCCTCTATCTTGGCAATTGGACATGGAAAGGGAAAGAAGAGGAAGACTCCTTCCAAGAGTCATAAGGGAAAGTCTCATGCTGGATCCTCTTCCAGTGGAGCCAAAGTTGGTTTTGTCACACCCTCTTCCAACCCAAAAGAAGCCGAGTGCTTCCATTGCCATGAAAAAGGGCACTGGAGACGAAGCTGCCCAAAATACTTGCAGGACATAAAGGATGGGAAGATCAAACCCTCCTTTGTAGGTATTTATACTATTCTACCTAATAACTCATCACGTGCTAATTCTTAGGTCCTTGATACAGGATGTGGCTTACACATTTGTTCTGATTTGCAGGGACTAAAATGAAGTAGGGATGTGGAGCACGAGAAGATGAACTTAATCATGGGGAATCGGGAAAGTCGCCTATCACCAAGATTGGAGTTTATTCTTTATTACTTAGTAATGGTTTAAAATTAGATTTGAATAATTGTTGCTACTCGTCTGATATGGCGGGGAATAATATTTCTTTTCACAGTTTGTATGAACAAGGCTTTACCTTTTCTTTTAATAATGAAGTTGGTAGTATTAATGCTTATTATAATGGTGTATTTTATTTTGAAGCATTACCTTGCAATGACATATATGAAACTGTGATGGTTGTAGATAACTTAGGAAATAATGTGTTGCATATCGATTCATCTAATGATTTGGATAAAGCATGCTTATGGCATTGTCGTCTTGGACATGTTAACAAGAAGTGCATAGCCCAACTCCAAAAGGATGGAATCTTGGAGTCATTTGACTTAAATTCAGATGACAATTGTGAATCTTGTTTACTTGGAAAGATGACAAAGTCACCCTTCACTAGCACTTGTGCAAGGGGTGAGGGTTTGTTGGATCTCATACACACAGATGTGTGTGGAACCTTTAGAACCGCCACAAGGGATGCTAACCGATTCTATGTGACTTTTACTGTTACAGCAGATATGGCTATATTTACTTAATCAAGCATAAGTCAGAAACCATTGAAAAGTTCAAACAATTTAAGCAAGAAGTGGAGAATCAATTGGGCAGGAAGATAAAGATGCTTCGATCTAATCGAGGAGGAGAGTATCTTAGTATCCAGTTCCACGACTATCTTAAGGAATGTTAAATTGTTTCACAATTGACGTCGCCTAGGACACCACAGCTTAATGGTGTAGCTGAGAGGCGCAATCGAACCTTGCTGGACATGGTTCGTTCTATGATGAGTCGAGCTTCGCTACCTATCTCATTCTGGGGGTATGCCTTAGATACTGCCGCCCATATCCTTAATCTAGTCCCAACTAAAAAGGTTGCCAAAACACCTCACGAGATGTGGACAGGGAAGGTTCCCTCGTTAGCACACATCAAAGTTTGGGGTTGTGAGACTTTTATGAGAAAAGAAACTCACGAAAAGCTCGAACCTCGTAGTGAGCGATGTATTTTCATCGGCTACCCACAGAAATCCTTTGGATATCTCTTTTATAGACCGAGTGACAATGTTGTCTTCATTGCGAGGAGAGGAGTCTTTCGCGAGATAGAGCTCATATTCCAGAAGGACAGTGGGAGACAAATTGACCCTGAAGAGCTTTAAGAGTTAAGTGATGAAGGAACCTCAAACGCTAGTGCTCAACCTGAGGAGGAAACTCCAGTTGAACCGATTGATGAGTCCTTACCTCTAAGGCGTTCCAGTAGAGTTAGACAGACACCTGAGTTTTATGGTTTCCATATTACTTCTGAGGGTGATACATTTATCAGTGATAGTACACTGGTAAATTTGGATGAACCTAACAACTACAAGGAAGCCATGGCAGGCCCTGAGTCTGCAAAATGGAAAGAGGCAATGAACAACGAGATTCAGTCCATGTATGACAATCAAGTATGGAACTTGGTTGGCAATCTACCAGGCTGTAAGACAGTCGGGTGCAAATGGATCTTCAAGAAGAAGACCGACATGGATGGGAAAGTACACACTTATAAGGCACGGTTGGTTGTGAAGGGCTTTACTCAAACTCCTGGAGTTGACTATGATGAGACCTTCTCACTAGTGGCTAAGATTAAATCTATAAGGGTTATGCTAGCCATAGCTGTATTTCATGATTATGAAATATGGAAAATGGATATCAAAACCGCTTTCCTTAATGGGAAGTTGGCTGAGGATGTTTACATGAATCAGCCAGAGGGTTTTGTCGATACAAAGTACCCTGATAGAGTGTGTAAGCTTGAGAAATCCATTTATGGATTTAAATAAGCATCTCGCAGATGGAATCTTTGTTTCGATGAGAAAGTCAAAGAGTTTGGTTTTTCGAGAAGTGAGGATGAGTCATGTGTATATGTCAAAGCTAGTGGGAGTATAGTTATCTTTCTCGTGTTGTATGTGGATGACATATTGCTCATAGGAAACGACATTCCAACCTTGCAGGAAGTTAAGTCCTGGCTTGGGAAGTGTTTCGCTATGAAGGACCTCGGAGAAGCTGCATACATTCTAGGGATAAGGATATTGAGAAACAGGAGTAAAAGACTAATAGGACTTAGTCAAAGTACCTATTTGGACAAGGTGTTGAAACGTTTCAACGTGCAAGATTCTAAGGGAGGAGAATTACCTATCCAAAGTAATGCCAGACTGAGTAAGACTCAAAGTCTGATTACCGATGCTGAAATAGCATAAATGAGTCGAATACCATATGCTTCTGTCTATGGCTCGATCATGTATGATATGACCTGTACTCGCCCTGATGTAGCCTTTGCATTGAGCATGGTTAGCAGATATCAAGGGAATCCTGGTAAAGCTCACTGGACTACGGTAAAGAACATTCTTAAGTACATGCGAAGGACTAAGGACTGGATCCTTACTCTTGGTGGGAGTGATGACTTAAGAGTGGTAGGGTATAGTGATGCCAACTTTTAGACCGACAAAGATAATTTTCGCTCCCAGTCGGGCTGGATATTTACCCAAAATGGAGGAGCAATAACTTGGAAAAGTTCCAAATAGGTGACTGTAGCTGATTCAACCTGTGAATCAGAGTATATAGCAGCGAATGAAGCATCGAAGGAGGCGATATGGCTGAAGAACTTCATCGGCGACCTTGGAGTTGTACCAGCTATAAAGGAGCCCATGGACATTTTTGTGATAGCGATAGTGCAGTTGCCTTATCCAAGGAAACAAAAGATCATAGCAGATCAAGACACATCAATAGAAAATATCACTTCATAAGACATCAAGTAGAAGAGGGACTCCTCGTGGTTAAGAGGGTATTGTCAGAAGAGAATCCAGCAGATCCCCTTACGAAGCGACTGAGTAGGGTTAATCACTTGCAGCACACTAGTAGTGTCGGGCTGAAGGACGATATTAGTTTTAGTGATTAGATAGAATTTTAGAAACTTGTAATAGTCAAAATGCAATTAAGATTTGATGATTGAATAAAAGGTGTTTTTATTTATAAGTAGCGTTACTATCTTGTGTCAATTATTTACTATTGTTTCATTTTGCATGTTTTGACTTCCTATATAATAAGATTATTCAAACTATCCACATTCGATCATACTTTGGAAGTAGGTTATAAAAGAAGACTGTCATTGATGGGTTTTTGTATGATTATGTAAGGTGTTAGACATATCAAAAGATTGCTACAAACATTCATGAGTGTTCTTGAAATAAGATTTGAGTGTTGGACTAAACCCACGCTCACGTATCACTTCACGGAATTTATCACGCGTGATTGTGAGACGATAATATCGTATAATCTTCAAACCAAGATATATGAGTTGGCAATTATTTGTTGATTGTACATTAGTAGTGCGAAAACGCATCAGTAACTCGATGTTATAAAATGTGCTATTATGTATGATTCAATGGATAGTTAGTACAAGCATATAAGTCGAAGTTTATCTGTTCCTTTTATCCTAAGAGGATTAAAAGCGATATCTAGTGCCCCTCGATGATTTTGTTTTGACTTATGTGTCGGGTATGGTCAGAACTCTATTGATGTGTTCAATTAAGTTCTAAGTCAAACAAATCGGAAATCGGGAAACAAACTGCAGGACAATAAGTATGACTATGTTCCATGTATTTGTCCGCATGATATCTTGTAGAACAGAGGATTATATGATCACTTATCTAATGGACACATCAGAGTATGTCAGCGGCTTTTTGAGAGTTACGATTGCTAATCGGATTTTAAGTTACATTGGCAATTACAGTTATTAGACTTATCCAAGTGGTAGACTGTTGGAAAATGTGTCTAAGCCCATAATAATAATTGGTATGTACTTGACCCGATAGTAGCATGGTCCATTTGGGTTGCATTCATCAAAGCAATATGTTAGGAAGGATATTTGGGTAAGAGGTTAATTATGATTTATTAATATATTATAAGTATAATATATTAATTGAGGAATCATATTATTTAATTAGTATTGATCAAGAATTATTTTAAGAATTAATTTGGTGATCAAAAGAGACTAATTAATTTGATACATATGAGTTGGGCTAATGATCCATGGTTTGATTTGTGATGGGCTTATGGGTTAATCCATGAAGTATTTATCCAAATCAAATGGGTGGATCATAAGCTTATGGGTATGGATTAGGGTTACACATGACCCTTGATATTCGACACACACACACACACACACACACATATATATATATATATATATATATATATATATATATATATATATATATATAGATATATAGATATATGTGTGTGTGTATCTATATGCACTAAAATCGGTTACACCTTACACTCTAAGAAGAGAGAACCAATTTTGAGTCTCCATAACCTCTCCATATTCATCCTAAATTGTTCTTGGTGTTTTGTGATTCCATTTGAGGCATCATACTATTGGTGCTAAGCTTTCTTGAGGCCAAGTTGTTCAAGCTACTACACAAGGTAATATTCTAACTAGTTTTTATGATTCAAATATCACCTTGCATGCTAGTTTAGGCTTCATGCTTTGGAAAATGTTTATTGCATGTATAATTAGAGAAAAACTTAGATCCAAAGCATTAGGGTTGTATGTGCACCATAGGAATATTAGAGTACATAAAACACAACAATTTATGTGCACATGATTGTTTGATTGGGGGTTGGGTAAAGGCGGCCATGCTTTGTGCTTGTGCCAACATACCCATCGCGGACCGGATAGACTGCAGACCCGGTTAGGGCAGACTAGTCAGACCGAAGGCCCGACGAGCGGTACGGATAGGTTGAAGGCCCTTAGAGGCGGTCCAAACATGCCGATGGCTCGGAGAGCGGTCCAGATAGACTGATGGCCCTGCGAGGCGGTCCAGTCAAGCTGATGGCTCATTATGCATGTTGTTTGTTTGCTATGATATGGTTATATTTGTATGGGGTTGGTATTTTGGGGGAACTCACTAAGCTTCGGGCTTACAGTTTTTGATTATGTTTCAGGTACTTCTGATGATCGCGGGAAGGCGGAGGCGTGATCGTGCACCTCCTTATGTTTTTATGATTTAATTTTGGGATACTCTGACATGAAACCATTTTGAAAACAAATTTGTATTAATTATTGGTTTTTGAATGATTTAAAAAGTTTTAATTTGGTTTGAATTTTATGGGTGTTATATTCATCCAGCTATCCCACTGAGATCAACATTTTCTTTAGATCGAGAATGTATTTCACATCCTTCAAAACCCAGGTTGTACCCATTGAAGTTTTTAAAGCTACATCTCCAATACTAGTGATCTTCAGAATTTTAGCATCTACCAGACGAACAGTACCGCTGTTAGGTCTGAAATTTTTCATGATTTCTTTGTTGTGACAAGCGTGAAACGGTGCTTCTGAATCTATCACCCAAGAGTCGATTGGATTCTCTTCACAACAAATCAGTTCATCATCGTAGTCTTCAGCCACATTCATCTCCTTCTTGCTATTATCTGCAGGAGGTTTAGGACATTTATTTATGAAATGTCCTATTTCATTACAATTCCAACAGTTTATTTCTTTTTTGCTTCTTGACTGTCCTCTCTTCCCTTACTTTGATCTTTTACTTCCGTATCCACCTCTGTTTTGTTTTTTGCCCTCTCTTCCATATTGAGTAAACTGGTGGAACCTTCTCCTGCATTCCTTCTCTGAACATCTTCACCAACAATCTGATCTCTGATGCTTTCGAATGTGAGTTTTGTAGTTCTTGAAGAACTACTGACTGTAGTAACTGTTCTAGCCCAACTTTCGAGTAACGAAGATAATAATAACAAATCCGACCTTCGCCTAATTATCCAAAACTACCATTATCACAAAAATAAAGTTTCACAAACCAAGTTATCAAACACATAATTATCCAAAACAACCATTATCATAAAATATCAGAGTTCTCAAATTGTCCTAGTAACAAATCTCCCAGCGAGTGTGTACAATCAGACCTTCGCCTTCCCGCGGTCTTTAGAAGTACCTGAAACACATAAATCAACAACTGTAAGCACGAATGTTAGTGAGTTCCCCAAGATAACACATACAACACAACATAAATCAACAACTATGAGTTATCAGTAACACTAGGGACTATTAGCAGTCCCAATGGGCAACATCACGCCCTATGGGTTATCAGCAACCCTGGAGACTATCCGTAGTCTCCGTCACACATAAACAACATAATACAAAATAATAGTTAGACCCAGCTGGTCATCACAAATACAACTATTCCACCACACAGGTAAGAATAAGTGAGGAGACTCACCTGATACTGACGACAAGTAAATCTCACACCCGAACTGTCGAAACTAGACTCCGCCAAGTCAACGAAATAATTAACCCTAATCAATAAGTACGGTCCAAAACTCAACTCATGAGTCTAAATCCCACAACTAAATCCTTTAATGGAAAAAATACCATTTTGCCCTTCTCATGGTCTAAAACCCTAAATCTTGACCAAAAGTCAAAAGTCAACGGAAGTCAACTGCATAGCATGTACGATGGGCGTATTCTTCCTTATACGGGGGGTACTACACGGTCAGCAACCAATCGGGGATGGAACCGGCTATATGGGGCGTAGCCAGGACTACGCCCGGCATACTCCGTCTAATTCAGCTTTCACCAACTTTTGTGTCTTAATCCCCTAAGACTTCTAACCCAACCTCAGATCTGACCATCCTAGGGTGTCTTAATCCATAAAGTCGTCGACTTTAAGCCTTTTCATGGCTAGGAAGGACCCAATGTTTAGCTTCAATCACACTCTAAGTTACTTTACTCATGCATGGACCATAGGGAATGATCAAGCAACCATTTTTATGAATCTACAAGTCCCGAAATGCATGAAAGGATAACTAATATTCTCTGGAGTGCTCCAAACTCATAAAGGTCCAAACTTGGGGACAAGAAGCTCATAAACCTCATCCATGGAGATCAACAAGGAAACTTATCAAGGTACAAACTTTATACCTGAAAAAGATGCACAATGTATGCCACTTCGAGGGTGAAAACCACCGCCCCAATTCTGGAAAGGATCGGAGTGGGATACTTTATACCTGAAAAAGACGCACAATGTATCCCACTCGGAGTGGTTCCAAATATTGAGGGCGAAACCCACCGCCCCAAATTCCAAATCCTGTGTGGGATACTTTGCTTCGTGAGGCTTTAGTTGTCTCTAAGTGTATGCAATCACATGCCCCCTCTGCATCAACACATCATCCAACCCTGCAATGGATGCATCACAATATACTACGAAGTCATCAACTCGCTCAGGGAGGGCAAGTACCGGCGCTTCACACAGTCTATGGCGGAGAGTCTCAAATGATGCATGCTGCTCAGGCCCGCAACTAAACACAACATCCCTCCTTGTCAGCCTGGTGAGAGGAACAGTAATCTTGGAGATATCTCTAATGAATCTCCGATAATATCCAACCAAACCGAGGAAGCTCTGAATCTCAGATGGAGATCTTGGCACTTCCCACTGCATTACCGCCTCTATCATAGTTGGGTCGACCAAGATATTATTCTGGTTGGCAAGGTGTCCCAGAAACTGAACTTCGCGCAACCAGAAGTCACTGGATCCTTACTCTTGGTGGGAGTGATGACTTAAGAGTGGTAGGGTATAGTGATGCCAACTTTTAGACCGACAAAGATAATTTTCGCTCCCAGTCGGGCTGGATATTTACCCAAAATGGAGGAGCAATAACTTGGAAAAGTTCCAAATAGGTGACTGTAGCTGATTCAACCTGTGAATCAGAGTATATAGCAGCGAATGAAGCATCGAAGGAGGCGATATGGCTGAAGAACTTCATCGGCGACCTTGGAGTTGTACCAGCTATAAAGGAGCCCATGGACATTTTTGTGATAGCGATAGTGCAGTTGCCTTATCCAAGGAAACAAAAGATCATAGCAGATCAAGACACATCAATAGAAAATATCACTTCATAAGACATCAAGTAGAAGAGGGACTCCTCGTGGTTAAGAGGGTATTGTCAGAAGAGAATCCAGCAGATCCCCTTACGAAGCGACTGAGTAGGGTTAATCACTTGCAGCACACTAGTAGTGTCGGGCTGAAGGACGATATTAGTTTTAGTGATTAGATAGAATTTTAGAAACTTGTAATAGTCAAAATGCAATTAAGATTTGATGATTGAATAAAAGGTGTTTTTATTTATAAGTAGCGTTACTATCTTGTGTCAATTATTTACTATTGTTTCATTTTGCATGTTTTGACTTCCTATATAATAAGATTATTCAAACTATCCACATTCGATCATACTTTGGAAGTAGGTTATAAAAGAAGACTGTCATTGATGGGTTTTTGTATGATTATGTAAGGTGTTAGACATATCAAAAGATTGCTACAAACATTCATGAGTGTTCTTGAAATAAGATTTGAGTGTTGGACTAAACCCACGCTCACGTATCACTTCACGGAATTTATCACGCGTGATTGTGAGACGATAATATCGTATAATCTTCAAACCAAGATATATGAGTTGGCAATTATTTGTTGATTGTACATTAGTAGTGCGAAAACGCATCAGTAACTCGATGTTATAAAATGTGCTATTATGTATGATTCAATGGATAGTTAGTACAAGCATATAAGTCGAAGTTTATATGTTCCTTTTATCCTAAGAGGATTAAAAGCGATATCTAGTGCCCCTCGATGATTTTGTTTTGACTTATGTGTCGGGTATGGTCAGAACTCTATTGATGTGTTCAATTAAGTTCTAAGTCAAACAAATCGGAAATCGGGAAACAAACTGCAGGACAATAAGTATGACTATGTTCCATGTATTTGTCCGCATGATATCTTGTAGAACAGAGGATTATATGATCACTTATCTAATGGACACATCAGAGTATGTCAGCGGCTTTTTGAGAGTTACGATTGCTAATCGGATTTTAAGTTACATTGGCAATTACAGTTATTAGACTTATCCAAGTGGTAGACTGTTGGAAAATGTGTCTAAGCCCATAATAATAATTGGTATGTACTTGACCCGATAGTAGCATGGTCCATTTGGGTTGCATTCATCAAAGCAATATGTTAGGAAGGATATTTGGGTAAGAGGTTAATTATGATTTATTAATATATTATAAGTATAATATATTAATTGAGGAATCATATTATTTAATTAGTATTGATCAAGAATTATTTTAAGAATTAATTTGGTGATCAAAAGAGACTAATTAATTTGATACATATGAGTTGGGCTAATGATCCATGGTTTGATTTGTGATGGGCTTATGGGTTAATCCATGAAGTATTTATCCAAATCAAATGGGTGGATCATAAGCTTATGGGTATGGATTAGGGTTACACATGACCCTTGATATTCGACACACACACACACACACATATATATATATATATATATATATATATATATATATATATATATATATATATATATATATATATATATATATATATATATAGATATATGTGTGTGTGTATCTATATGCACTAAAATCGGTTACACCTTACACTCTAAGAAGAGAGAACCAATTTTGAGTCTCCATAACCTCTCCATATTCATCCTAAATTGTTCTTGGTGTTTTGTGATTCCATTTGAGGCATCATACTATTGGTGCTAAGCTTTCTTGAGGCCAAGTTGTTCAAGCTACTACACAAGGTAATATTCTAACTAGTTTTTATGATTCAAATATCACCTTGCATGCTAGTTTAGGCTTCATGCTTTGGAAAATGTTTATTGCATGTATAATTAGAGAAAAACTTAGATCCAAAGCATTAGGGTTGTATGTGCACCATAGGAATATTAGAGTACATAAAACACAACAATTTATGTGCACATGATTGTTTGATTGGGGGTTGGGTAAAGGCGGCCATGCTTTGTGCTTGTGCCAACATACCCATCGCGGACCGGATAGACTGCAGACCCGGTTAGGGCAGACTAGTCAGACCGAAGGCCCGACGAGCGGTACGGATAGGTTGAAGGCCCTTAGAGGCGGTCCAAACATGCCGATGGCTCGGAGAGCGGTCCAGATAGACTGATGGCCCTGCGAGGCGGTCCAGTCAAGCTGATGGCTCATTATGCATGTTGTTTGTTTGCTATGATATGGTTATATTTGTATGGGGTTGGTATTTTGGGGGAACTCACTAAGCTTCGGGCTTACAGTTTTTGATTATGTTTCAGGTACTTCTGATGATCGCGGGAAGGCGGAGGCGTGATCGTGCACCTCCTTATGTTTTTATGATTTAATTTTGGGATACTCTGACATGAAACCATTTTGAAAACAAATTTGTATTAATTATTGGTTTTTGAATGATTTAAAAAGTTTTAATTTGGTTTGAATTTTATGGGTGTTATATTCATCCAGCTATCCCACTGAGATCAACATTTTCTTTAGATCGAGAATGTATTTCACATCCTTCAAAACCCAGGTTGTACCTATTGAAGTTTTTAAAGCTACATCTCCAATACTAGTGATCTTCAGAATTTTAGCATCTACCAGACGAACAGTACCGCTGTTAGGTCTGAAATTTTTCATGATTTCTTTGTTGTGACAAGCGTGAAACGGTGCTTCTGAATCTATCACCCAAGAGTCGATTGGATTCTCTTCACAACAAATCAGTTCATCATCGTAGTCTTCAGCCACATTCATCTCCTTCTTGCTATTATCTGCAGGAGGTTTAGGACATTTATTTATGAAATGTCCTATTTCATTACAATTCCAACAGTTTATTTCTTTTTTGCTTCTTGACTGTCCTCTCTTCCCTTACTTTGATCTTTTACTTCCGTATCCACCTCTGTTTTGTTTTTTGCCCTCTCTTCCATATTGAGTAAACTGGTGGAACCTTCTCCTGCATTCCTTCTCTGAACATCTTCACCAACAATCTGATCTCTGATGCTTTCGAATGTGAGTTTTGTAGTTCTTGAAGAACTACTGACTGTAGTAACTGTTCTAGCCCAACTTTCGAGTAACGAAGATAATAATAACAAATCCGACCTTCGCCTAATTATCCAAAACTACCATTATCACAAAAATAAAGTTTCACAAACCAAGTTATCAAACACATAATTATCCAAAACAACCATTATCATAAAATATCAGAGTTCTCAAATTGTCCTAGTAACAAATCTCCCAGCGAGTGTGTACAATCAGACCTTCGCCTTCCCGCGGTCTTTAGAAGTACCTGAAACACATAAATCAACAACTGTAAGCACGAATGTTAGTGAGTTCCCCAAGATAACACATACAACACAACATAAATCAACAACTATGAGTTATCAGTAACACTAGGGACTATTAGCAGTCCCAATGGGCAACATCACGCCCTATGGGTTATCAGCAACCCTGGAGACTATCCGTAGTCTCCGTCACACATAAACAACATAATACAAAATAATAGTTAGACCCAGCTGGTCATCACAAATACAACTATTCCACCACACAGGTAAGAATAAGTGAGGAGACTCACCTGATACTGACGACAAGTAAATCTCACACCCGAACTGTCGAAACTAGACTCCGCCAAGTCAACGAAATAATTAACCCTAATCAATAAGTACGGTCCAAAACTCAACTCATGAGTCTAAATCCCACAACTAAATCCTTTAATGGAAAAAAATACCATTTTGCCCTTCTCATGGTCTAAAACCCTAAATCTTGACCAAAAGTCAAAAGTCAACGGAAGTCAACTGCATAGCATGTACGATGGGCGTATTCTTCCTTATACGGGGGGTACTACACGGTCAGCAACCAATCGGGGATGGAACCGGCTATATGGGGCGTAGCCAGGACTACGCCCGGCATACTCCGTCTAATTCAGCTTTCACCAACTTTTGTGTCTTAATCCCCTAAGACTTCTAACCCAACCTCAGATCTGACCATCCTAGGGTGTCTTAATCCATAAAGTCGTCGACTTTAAGCCTTTTCATGGCTAGGAAGGACCCAATGTTTAGCTTCAATCACACTCTAAGTTACTTTACTCATGCATGGACCATAGGGAATGATCAAGCAACCATTTTTATGAATCTACAAGTCCCGAAATGCATGAAAGGATAACTAATATTCTCTGGAGTGCTCCAAACTCATAAAGGTCCAAACTTGGGGACAAGAAGCTCATAAACCTCATCCATGGAGATCAACAAGGAAACTTATCAAGGTACAAACTTTATACCTGAAAAAGATGCACAATGTATGCCACTTCGAGGGTGAAAACCACCGCCCCAATTCTGGAAAGGATCGGAGTGGGATACTTTATACCTGAAAAAGACGCACAATGTATCCCACTCGGAGTGGTTCCAAATATTGAGGGCGAAACCCACCGCCCCAAATTCCAAATCCTGTGTGGGATACTTTGCTTCGTGAGGCTTTAGTTGTCTCTAAGTGTATGCAATCACATGCCCCCTCTGCATCAACACATCATCCAACCCTGCAATGGATGCATCACAATATACTACGAAGTCATCAACTCGCTCAGGGAGGGCAAGTACCGGCGCTTCACACAGTCTATGGCGGAGAGTCTCAAATGATGCATGCTGCTCAGGCCCGCAACTAAACACAACATCCCTCCTTGTCAGCCTGGTGAGAGGAACAGTAATCTTGGAGATATCTCTAATGAATCTCCGATAATATCCAACCAAACCGAGGAAGCTCTGAATCTCAGATGGAGATCTTGGCACTTCCCACTGCATTACCGCCTCTATCATAGTTGGGTCGACCAAGATATTATTCTGGTTGGCAAGGTGTCCCAGAAACTGAACTTCGCGCAACCAGAAGTCACACTTGGAAAATTTGGCGTAGAGCCTCTCCATCCTCAAAACCCCAAGAATCTCACGTAAATGCTCCTCGTGCTGCTCTCTGGTCTTCGAATAGATCAGAATTTCATCGATGAAAACAATCACCGATCGATCCAATATAGGCCTGCACGCCCGGTTCATGAGATCCATGAACGTCACCGGTGTGTTGGTGAGCCTAAAAGGCATCACCACGAACTCGTAAGGCCCATAGCGAGTTCGGAAGGTCGTCTTCTGAATATCCTCCTCTCGCACCCTCATCTGATGGTAGCCATACCTCAAATCAATCTTGGAAAACCAAGATGCCCCCTGAAGCTGGTCGAAAAGATCATCAATCCTTGGCAACGGGTAACGGTTTTTCCCCGTCAGCTTGTTCAACTCCCGGTAATCGATGCACATCCGGTGTGAACCATCCTTCTTTACGGTGAAAAGGATCGGTGCTCCCCAAGGAGAACTGTTGGGCCGAATAAACCCTTTTCCTAACAGATCCTATAGCTGAGAGGATAACTCCGTTGGATTAGGTGTCTAAGCCCATAACTATAATTCGTATGTACTTGACCCGATAGTAGCATGGTCCTTTTGGGTTGCCTTCACCATAGCAATTTGATAGGATGAATTATGGAGAAAGAGGTTAATTATGACTTATTAATATATTATAAGAATAATATATTAATTAAGAAATCAAATTAATTAATTAGTATTGATCAGAAATTAATTTGGAATTAATTTGGTAATCAAAAGAGACTGATTAAATTACGGGGACTAATATTGCAACTATATGATAGTTGCAAGTTGGGCTTGAGGATCCCTAGGAAGGGATGGACGAAATTCTATGTGTAGCCCACATAGATTTCATCCAAATGGGGCTTCTGGAAGGATCTACTGGGTTGCTTAAGGCCTAAGCAAATAATTAGAGTTCCAATCAGAAACCCTAGCAGCTCAGTTATATAAGGAACCCCTAGAATCCCTAAAATCGGCCACTTGATCCTAAAAGGAAACCCTAGCCGATTTTTAGAGCATTCCCACCTCTCTCATTTTCTTCCAATTGCTACTTGGTGTTTGTGACTCGCTAGAGGTGCAACAATTGAGGCACTAAGCTCTTGAAGGTCAAGATCTACAAGCTACAAAGAAAAGGTATTCTTCTAACTTGGTTTTATGTTATAAATCTCGAAAACTGTATGCTAGTTAGGGTTCATGCTTTGGATGATTAATATTGCATGTATAACTTGAGAAAAACCTAGATCCAAAGCATTAGGGTTGCATGTGCACCATAGGAATGATGTAGTGCTCAATACCCATCAGTGGTATCAGAGGTTAGGGTGTTTTTCTGTTATATTTGATGCATTAATGAATTGTTCAAAGCAAAAGCAAAATCGATTTTTGGTTTTTCCTGATGAACACAACGTGTTCATAATGGAACACGACGTGTTGGACCTCCACGACGTGTAATGGCTTGACACGACGCGGAGATGATTCAGATAGAAGATTATTGGATTTTTGGCTTAAATTAGATTTGGATAATTACCATAAGTTGTTTTACTAATTAAAGTTTGAAATTTTTTTATATGGTAATTGATATCCTAATCTAATTAAAAGATAATAGTAAAATTTTAAGATAATTACAAGATTATGTGATAAATTAATTATTTGTAAAATTTGATTTGTATTTATCTTACCAAATAAAATTGGATTAGATCAATTTTAGATAAAGATAAAATTATATGATTATTTTAATTATTTTAAATTTGATCTAGAAGTTTTGAAAATTTTCAAAACTTTCCCTCAAGTTTTGGAATTTAAAAATTGATTAAAAAGTTTTTAATTTTGAAATATTAAATTCTAAAACCGTAGTGCTTTAAAAGTTAAAATACAACCCTTATACTATTATAATATTAAAAGCTTAATACTTATGTATATGTATAAGATGAGTCAGTCTTACCGTTAGTAGGCCTCATTCACGAAGCTGGTCTATAAGGGGTGTTTAAGGAAGCGGCATGTAAAATGACCGTCAGTGGGTATCCACTCTTACCCACCGAACTCTTGTCCAGTGGAGGGTCATTAGCCGACCGGGTAGGACATGATATTAATTCCTCATTAATAAGTATAATGATTATTATAAAGTAACTAAATGTTTTTATAAATTCTCAATCTTAGTTACTTTAGAAAAATGTGAAAATGATGCTATTCCATGAAATTGCACTTTGCACCTTGTCAAAAGTCGTTAGTGGAGCATGTGTGGTTAATCGGCACACTAACTTGGACTAACAAGGGTGGCGAAGGGTAGCTCGAGAATTATCATAGATCAATGGAGCGTGTGTGGTTAACCGGCACATTGATTAGGTGGTAAATAATTCGAGAGTGCCAAGCTAATTTGCATGGTTATTCACACCTTGTTTGTGATCCTCGGTATCCCAGTCACAAACTTGAAGGGCATAATCGAGATTAAACATGCCATTGAAAAGTTCAATGAATCTCAAAAGAATCTAGGAATTTCAATTCATTTAAAACCTAAGTGTTCATTTTGTTTTTCATGGTGGAAATTAGTAAATCGTCATTTACATACCTTCATATAATTTGCAATTGGATTACGGCATTCCTCTTCCGAATTGTGAATTATAGTGTTGGGTCCTAGCCTTAATATTTCATTTGGGTGTTATATTAAGGATTGCTTATCTAATCTAAACTTTGTTCCTTTTCTTTTTCAGATGTCTGGCTCAAACAACGCTTCAAGCTCAAACCCCTCAAAATTCCTTCTCTCTTATGAACATTTGTGGGAGGGTCACCTTCGATGGGTCCAATTTCAATGATTAGATCCACAACATCCGCATGGACCTCCGATACGAAGAAAAAGAGTACGTCCTCGATGAAAAGCTCAAAGAGATAGACGAAACTAAAGCTTCCGCTGAAGAAATTGCTGAGTATAGGGCTCACGAAAAAGACACGACAAAGGTGTCATGTATAATGGTAGCCACTATGCCTTCTGAGCTGCAGCAGTTCTACGAGGACTATTGGCCTTACGAGATGTGACAAGACTTGATGGAAAAGTACCATCAAAGTGCACGTCAAGAAAGGTACGAGATCGTTGCCTCGTTGATAACGACCAAAATAAAGGATGGAGAGTCCATCACGAGCCACTTGCAAAGAATGCAAAGGTATGTGGATTGTTTGCTCAAGTTGAATGTCAACTTTGACGAAGAGTTGGCGATTGATATCATTCTCCACTCATTTCCTCCTTGTTATGATCAGTTCAAGATGACTTATCATATGAACAAGGAGGAAGTCACCTTGAGCAAACTTCAAGGGTTGTTAAGAACTACTGAAAGCGGGTTGAAAGACAAAGCTATTGCAACCACTCCTACTGATGCTGCCCCGGTCTTGGCTATTGGACATGGGAAGGGGAAGAAGAGGAAAGCTCCCTCTAAGAATCACAAGGGAAAGTATCATGATGGATCCTCTTCAAATGGGTCCAAAGGAAAAGGTGGTTCTGCTGCTCCCTCATCTTATCCAAAAGAAGCATAGTGCTTCTACTGTCACGACAAAGGGCATTGGAAACGAAGCTGCCCGAAGTATCTGCAAGATATCAAGGATGGGAAGACAAAGCCCGCCTTCGCAGGTATTTATACTATTCAATCTAACAACTCATCGCATGCTAGTTCTTGGGTCCTTGATACAGGATGTGGTTTTCATATTTGTTCTAATTTGCAGGGGCTAAAAAAAATAGGGATGTGGAGCATGGGAAGATGAACTTGATCATGGGGAATAGGAAAGCGTCACTTGTCACCAAGATTGGAGTTTATTCTTTAGTGTTTAGTAGTGGATTAGGATTAGATTTGAACGATTGTTGCTACTCGTCAGAAATGACGAGGAATATTATTTCCTTTCATGGTTTGTATAGACAAGGTTTTAGATTTTCATTCAATAATGAAATTTGTTCTATTAATTCTTTCTATAATGGTACTTTTTATTTTGAAGCATTGCCTTGTAATGGTATATATGAAACTGTGATGGTTGTAGACAACTTAGGAAATAATGTGTTGCATATTGATTCGTCCAAAGGTTTGGACAAAGCATGCTTGTGGCATTGTCGTCTTGGACATGTCAACAAGAAGCGCATAGCCCAACTCCAAAAGGATGGAGTGTTGGAGTCATTTGACCTAAATTCGGATGACACGTGCGAATCTTGTCTGCTTTGAAAGATGACTAAATCACCTTTCACTGGTACTTGTGAGAGACGTGAGGGATTTTTGGATCTCATACACACCGATGTGTGTGGGCCCTTCAGATCCACCATAAGGGATGCAAACCGCTTCTATGTTATGTTCACCGACGATTATAGCAGATATGGGTATATCTACTTAATCAAGCACAAGTCGGAAATCTTTAAAAAGTTTAAACAAGAGGTGGAGAATCAATTGGGCAGGAAGATAAAGATGATCATATCCGATAGTGGTGGCAAGTATCTTAGTATCGAGTTCCACGACTATCTTAAGGAATGTGGAAATGTTTCACAATTGACGCCGCCTAGGATACCACAACTCAATGGTGTGGATGAGAGGCGCAATCGAACCTTGTTAGACATGGTTTGTTCCATGATGAGTCGAGCTTCGCTGCCTATCTCATTCTGGGGGTATGCCTTAGAGATTGCCACCCACATCCTTAGTTTAGTCCCAACTAAGAAGGTTCCCAAAACACCTCACGAGATGTGGACAAGGAAGGTTCCCACGTTGGCACATATCAAGGTTTGGGGTTGCGAGGCTTTCATAAGACGATAGACTCACAACAAGCTTGAACCTCGCAGTGAGCGGTGTATTTTCATCGGCTACCTGCAGAAATCCTTTGGATATCTCTTCTACAGACAGAGTGACAATGTTGTCTTTGTTGCGAGGAGAGGAGTTTTCCGAGAGAGAGAGAGAGAGAACTCATATGCCAAGAGGAGAGTGGGAGGCAGATTGATCTTGAAGAGCTTCAAGAGTCAAGCGATGAAGGAACCTCTAACACTAGCGCTCAACTTGAGGAAGAGATTCTTGTTGAACCAGTTGATGAGTCCTTACCTCTAAGACGTTCCAGTAGAGTTAGTGTTCCACCTGTGTTGTATGGTTTCCATATAACAGATGAAGGTGATACGTTTATCAGCGATAGTACACTGATAAATTTGGATGAAGCTAACAACTACAAGGAAGCCATGGCAGGCCCCGAGTCTGCAAAGTGGAAGGAGGCTATGGACAGCGAGATTCAGTCCATGTATGATAATCATGTTTGGAACTTGGTTGACAATGTACCGGGTCGCAAGACAGTCGGTTGCAAATGGATCTTCAAGAAGAAGACCAAAATGGATGGGAAAGTGCATATGTTCAAGGCACGATTGGTTGTGAAGGGCTTTACTCAAGCCCCTAAGGTTGACTATGATGAGACCTTCTCATCAGTGGCCAAGATCAAGTCTATTAGGGTTATGTTGGCCATCGCTGCATTTCATGATTATGAAATTTGGAAGATGGATGTCAAAAGCTCTTTCCTTAACAGGAAGCTGGCTGAAGATGTTTACATGTGTCAGTCAGAAGGTTTTGTGGATGCCAAATACCCTAATAGAGTGTGCAAGCTTAAGAAATCCATTTTCGGATTGAAACAAGCGTCTCGTATATGGAATCTTTGTTTCAATGAGAAAGTCAAAGAGTTTGGTTTTTTGAGAGGCGAGGATGAGTCCTGTATGTATGTCAGGGCTAGTGGGAGTGTAGTTAGCTTTCTAGTTTTGTATGTGTATGACATACTGCTCATAGGAAACGACATCCCGACCTTGCAGGAGGTTAAGTCCTGGCTTGGGAAGTGTTTTGTTATGAAGGATCTAGGAGAAGCTGCTTATATTATGGGGATAAGGATTTTGAGAAACAGAAGCAGGAGACTAATAAGACTTAGTCAAAGTACTTACTTGGACAAAGTGCTGAAACATTTTAGCATGGAGAACTCCAAGAAAGGGGAACTGCCGATCCAAAGCAATACCAAGCTGAGTAAGACTCAGAGCCCGAGCACCGATGCCGAGATAGCGGAAATGAGTCGAGTGCCATATGCTTCCGCAGTTGGCTCGATCATGTATGCTATGACATGTACTCGCCCTGATGTGGATTTTGCACTGAGCATGGTTAGCCGATATCAAGGGAACCCGGGTAGAGCACATTGGACCACAGTGAAGAACATTCTTAAGTACCTGCGAAGGACTAATGACTGGGTCCTTACCATTAGTGGGAGTGATGACTTGAGAGTGACAGGGTATAGTGACGCCAGCTTTCAAACCTGACAGAGATAACTTCCGTTCTTAGTCGGGTTGGGTATTTACACTGAATACAGGGGAAATCACTTGGAAAAGTTCCAAGCAGGAGACTGTGGTTGATTCAACGTGAGAATCAGAGTACATTGCAGCGAGCGAAGCATCGAAGGAGGCAATATGGTTGAAGAACTTCATTGGAGACCTCGGAGTTGTACCAGCCATAAAGGAGCCTATGGAGATTTTCTGTGATAACGAAGGAGTTGTTGCTTTAACCAAGGAACCGAGGGATCATGGTAGATCTAGACACATCGACAGAAAATACCACTTCATCAGACATCGGGTAGAAGAGGGACTCCTCGTAGTAAAGAGGGTATCGTCAGAGGAGAACCCAGCAGATCCTCTCACAAAGGGTCTGAGCAGGGTTAAGCACTTACAGCATGCGATGAGCATTGGTCTGAAGGACGATATTAGTTTTAGTGATTAGATATTTGTTTAGAAACTTGTAATAGATAAAATGTAATTGACATTTGATGATTAAATAAAGGAGTATTATTTATGAGTAAAGTTTACTATCTTGTGTCAATTGTTTACTATTGTTTCATTTTGCATGTTTTACTTCCAGAATAATTAGATTGTTCAAATTATCCACAATAGTCATACTTTGGGAGTAAGTTATGAGGTTAGACTGTCGTGAATTGTTTTGTAGATTGTCTAAGTGTTTAGACATAGCAAAGTGTTGCTACAACGTTCATGAGTGCTCTTGAAATAAGATTTGAACATTGGATTAAATCCATGCTCATTTGAATCACTTCATGAAATTCATCACGAGTGATGTTGAGACGATAATATCGTATAATCTTTAAACCGATATATATATGAGTTGTTGTTTACAAGTTGGTTGTGCATTGATAGTGCGTAAACGCATCAGTAACTTGATGTTATAAAACGTGTTGTTGTGTACGATTTAATAAGTAAATAGTACAAGCATATAAGTCAAAGTTTATCTGTTCCTGTTATCCTAGGAGGGTAAAAGCGATATCTTGGGCACCTCCATGATTTTGTGTTGACTTATGTGCCAGGCCTGGTCAGGACTGAATTGATGTATTCGATTAAGTTCTATGTCAAACGAATCAGAAGTCGGGAAACAAACTGCTGGACATTGAGAATGATTATGTTCCATGTCATTATCCACACGAAATCTTGCAGAACAGAGGATTATATGATCCCTTATCTAAAGGACGCGTCATTGACTAGGTCAGAGTTCGACAGCGGCTTTTGAGAGCTACGATTGCTAATCGGATTTTGAAGTCGTACTTGCAGTTATAGTTATTAGACTTATCCAAGTGGGGGACAATTGGATTAGGTGTCTAAGCCCATAACTATAATTGGTATGTACTTGACCCGATAGTAGCATGATCCTTTTGGGTTGCCTTCACCATAGCAATTTGATAGGATGAATTATGGAGAAAGGGGTTAATTATGATTTATTAATATGTTATAAGAATAATATATTAATTGAGAAATAATATTAATTAATTAGTATTGATAAGAAATTAATTTGGAATTAATTTGGTGATCAAAAGAGACTGATTAAATTACGGGGACTGATATTGCAATTATATGATAGTTACAAGTTGGGCTTGAGGATCCATAGGAAGGGATGGACGAAATTCTATGTGTAGCCCACATAGATTTCGTCCAAAGGGGGCTTCTGGAAGGATCTACTGGGTTGCTTAAGGCCTAAGCAAAGAGTTAGAGTTACAGTTAGAAACCCTAGCAGCTCAGCTATATAAGGAACCCCTAGGATCCCTAAAATCGGCCACTTGATCCTAAGAGGAAACCCTAGCCGATTTTTAGAGCCTTCTCACCTCTCTCATATTCTTCCAATTGCTACTTGGTGTTTGTGACTCGCTAGAGGTGTAACAATTGAGGCACTAACCTCTTGAAGGTCAAGATCTACAAGCTACAAAGAAAAGGTATTCTTCTAAATTGGTTTTATGTTATAAATCTCAAAAATTGTATGCTAGTTAGGGTTCATGCTTTGGATGATTAATATTGCATGTATAACTTGAGAAAGACCTAGATCCAAGGCATTAGGGTTGCATGTGCACCATAGGAATGATGTAGTGCTCAAAACCCATCAAACTATTGCATCTCAGGAGGTGACGGTATGGTACCTTGGTGATCGTCACCGCACCCCGAAATCAGATCGATCCGAAACTCCACTTGCCTCGCAGGAGGCACACCCGGTAACTCCATGGGAAAAACATCAGGAAAATTACGTACCACAGAAACATCAGAAATGGAGGTCGATCCTTTCTCCTAGGTATGAGCTTTAGAACTGGACCAGTTCGGAACCGGAACCGGCTTTCCTATATTATAAGAACCAGGAACCGGACCGCCGATTCTAGTGTCGGTACCGGTTCTGTTTTTGGGTTTTCGATTATTTTTCAAACTAGAACCGGTTGAAATATTATGACCTTTTACATTCTAAATTGAAGTACAAACACTAAATTACATGATGAAAAAAGAATCAAGTAACTCCGACTTCATATGAGTGAGTTATGCACATTTTAAAAGCGGGAAAAATAAAAAAAAATGCTGAAAAAGAAAATACACAACATTGATATGCTGTCTTCCGAGGTCTATAACTGATTCAGTATCTAACCAAAATATGTGTTTTTTTAGTCTAAAATGAAATACAAACACCAAATTACATGTTGGAAAAAAATTAAGTAATTCCGACGTCATATGATTAAGTTATGCACATTTAAAAAAATGGGACAGATTCAAAAAAACAAAAAAAAATGTTGAAATAGAGAAAACGCAGCATCGATATTCTTTCTTTCGGGGAATGTTTCTGATTCAATATCTAACCAAAACATATGTTTATATAGTCAAAAATGATTTACAAACTCCAAATTACATGTTGGAAAGAAAATCAAATAATTTCGACTTCATATAAGTGAGTTATGCACATTTTAAAAAACGGGAAAATTGTCAAACCGGTTCCGATTTTTAGAACCGGGACTGGTTTTCATAAAAATGGAGAACCGGTAACCTGACCTTGTTACCAATTCTGGTTATGGTTCCGGTCCGATTCCAGTTCGGTTCTAATCCGGTTTCGGTTCCGGCAGTCCTAATGCTCATCCCTACTTTCTCCTCAACCCCAGTATCCACTGCATATGCTAGATAACCCATACACCCATGTTGCAAACTTTTTCTTGCCCTTGCGGCAGAACAGAAGGCTGATCCCGACCTAGTACCCTCACCGCAGATAGTCAGCACTCCCCCACTAGGGTCTCGAACTGTCACCATCTGACGCTCACAGTCAATCAGAGCCCTAAACCGGCTCAACCAATCCATACCCAGGATCACACAGACATATCCCATCGCAATAGGTATAAGATCTATCAGATAACCAACACCGAAGATCTTTAACACACAACCCCGATAGATATCAGTAGTAGAGCCCGAACACTCATCAGATATAGAGACTCTCAAGGGCCTGCTCAAAGTCTCTCGTGTAATACTAAAATCGCGACAAAAAGATGATGACACAAAAGATCGACTCGCATCCGAGTCAAACAACACAAACGCAGGCACAAAATTCACAAGAAAAGTACCTACACAATTAATAATATAAGCAACATAAATAAATCAGCAGAATAATAGAGAACACATACCATCCATGACGTCTGGAGCTGCACGGGCCTCCTCTGCTGTCAACTGAAATGCTCTCCCACGAGCCCTCGATGCCTCGACCTTCCCCTGCCGGCCATCAGTAATACGCAGGGTCACAGGGGCTAGAGTCTAAACCGCCTTAGATGTAAGCTGAGGACACTCGGCCCTCATGTGGCCTGTCTGGTTGCAATTGAAGCAAACTTGAAATCCCTTGGGGCAATCCCTAGCCAAATGCCCCTCCTTTCCACACAGGTAGCAAGCCGATCCTAACCAACAAGGTCCCTCATGTCCCTTGTCACACTTTCGGCAATTACGTCCCTTCTAGCCTCCAACTCTCTAATCAGCGGGCTTGGGCCGCTTAGTCGCCAACTGTGACTCTACTGGCCAATTATCTCTCACCTGGGTCTCCCTATCCTCCCTAGCCTGGGTCTCCAGCTCAATCTCTCTCCTCCTGGCATTGGTCTGCAGCTCAGCCAATGTCTGATATGTAGTGTTCGCCACAAACTCACGGATATCCTTCCTCAGAATGCTCAAATACCAACTCACGCAGTCCTACTCCGTAGACACGTGCTCAGGGCAAAATAAGGCCCTCTGATGAAACATCCTAGTGATCTCAATCACCGTCTCTGTCTTCTGCTTGAGAGACGAGAACTTCTGGGCCAATCTTTGTCACACCCCCAAACCGGAATGGCGGAAACGTTCGGGGGCGGAGGACGTCATGCTCAGTATCACAACAAATGTAGAATAGTAAAACAAGCAACAACAACCATAGCATTAATATTTAAGCGTTTACAATGTATTCGATTCACAAAAGATTGACTTCAAAAGTAATTAACAAAACAAAGATATGAAGCTACTACGCTCCATCTTCTGAATCCCTGTGCGTGTACCTATCTACTAGTTTCCTGAGAATACAAGTGATTTTGAAAGTGTATCAACATTTAAGTTGGTGATTTCATAAGTATTTTTGTTAGAAAAGGGATACTCTATGTTCTTTGGAAAAGTTCGCTTGTTCCTCCAGAAAATCCTATATTTTCTGATATGATGCATGATAAGTAAAAATGACTCTTACAATTCCTTTTATGAGTACTTAATGAATACAAGTTATATACAATCCAGATCAAACAAACAATCGATTATGTAGATCTACCCTAAGCCCACAACCAAACAAGGAACAGGAAATGAGGCGGAAGTCACACATCCCATTGTTTGTTAGATCCTCATTGTATATAGCCCTGACGTATTCACCAGGTGCTTACGGAGTTAACTGTAATAGTTCTTTGATATTTGATGAAAATATTCTTTAATAAAATCTTATATTTTCTTTAGTAAAATGGTAACCACAATAGCTCCTTCTACAATCACTTAGTTTATACTAGCTATATATAACCTAATATTGAACGAACAGTTAAATGTGTGAATTTGCCCTAAGCCCACAACCAAACAAGGAACAGGAAGTAAGGCGGAAGTCACACATTCCACTACCTATCGGATATTATTTATATATAACTTTGATGTATATACTAAGGAATTATAGAACTAACCAATAAAGGTCCTTTATTTTATACTAGTTTGTTAACAAGTGTTGAACCTTTTGTAAAAAGATTCTTAATTCCATTTACTCTAATGTAAAACATTGTTTTCAGTAATACTTGTTATTGTTTTCAGAAAGTTCTATCGGAAACTGTTTACCTTTAGAAAATGGTGTTTACCATAGAAAATCCTATATTTCTATAAAACACACTGGTATTCTTAATTGTTCCAAGATCGAGAAGCACAAGTATAATTAATATACTTACTTCAATGATATCTAGTTTTGTTGATAAGTTAAACTGAATAAAGACTTGTTTACTATGAAGACCTGATACGACGATATTACCCTCCTATGATCACTTAATACATACGAGTTGTATATAACCGAGATCGAACAGACAGTTGAACGGGTAAATCTGCCCTAAGCCCACAACCAAACAAGGACAGGAAATGAGGCGGAAGTCACACATTCCACTGTCTATCGGATTTCAATTTTATCTAACCTTATTGTATATACTGAGTATCATATAGTTAATATCCCTTGTGAAAGTTTAGGAAAAGTATATTACTATGTAAATATGTCGTTGTTATCTATTTGTGAGTGTTATGACCATACTAATTGATACGACGTGAAACGGACGCCAATATCATTTATGACTTTGTCACCCACGGACCTGCCGGTCCAACTATAGCTAACAGTAAAGGTGAGGGATTTTTAGTCCCGTATAGACCTATACTCAAACTCACGCTCTCCCTCAAGGAGACTCTGGTTCATAAGGGTAGACTTCCACTGGTACTTATGTAGGTACTCGAAGACGTGTCTCACAAGCTAGATTAACGAATTTACAAGTAATAATGCAAAAACCTTTTTATAATTAACAGATAAGTTTGTAAAAAGATTCCTTTGTTTCATAAACTAACTTATAGCTTATAAGCTTATTTTCCATGTTTTAACAAGTTTCATGTTTTAAATACATTTTTAAAGGTAAAAAAGACATAGTAAGCCATTTAAATTTTAAGACACAATATTTAAAAGCATAAGAAAACCTTTTGTATGATTGATATCACAGGTAAATATTAACACAATTTAATTGTTTTCAACTTGTATCCCCCCCCCCACCTTAAAAGCATTTAAAACCATTTAAAAAGGTTGATTATAGGGGTATGAACTCACCTTATGTGAGTGATTCGATTGAAGACTAGAATAAGGATGTTTGTAACACCCAGAATCAGAAAGACCAAGAAAAGGAAGGAAAGGCTCTAAGTCAAGAGTCAACTCGTCGAGTCCAGGGAGGAACTCGACGAGTCGAAGCGGGATCAGGGGCATAGAGTAAGTGACCGACTCGGCAAGTCGGCTAGTGGACTCGGTGAGTCTGGTCTGGGCGAGAAAAACCCTAAACCCGGGGGTTGTGCCCTATTTAAAGAACATTACATCCCTTCCCCAGCCTCTTTACTCCCCTTTTGAGATCCAGAAACCCTAAATCGTGAGTGAGAGCCCTTGGAAGCAATTTAGAGCCTAGATAAGTGATTTTGGTGGAAAGGGGCTTGAAGATCAAGAGGCTTGCTGCAAAGGAGTGGTGTAGATCCGGGATCTACTTCAGTTGGAGCATATATTGGAGGTAATAAGCTGTTGCTTTGGCTTTATTGCAAATAGATCTATCTTATGTTTGAGATTTGGGGCATTTTGGGCATGATTGAGATCTATGTCGAGTTAGAGGCCTAGATCTGAGGTTGCTACCTCAGATCTAGACTTGTGCTGGTCCGGAAGGTCATAAAGTTTATGTCAATAAGTTATTGGTGAAGCCCCTTTGCCTTAAACCCTAGCCCTAGAGTGTTTTGGGCCTTTAGCTCCTTTGTTTCACGTAAAGTTTGCAACTTTACGTGGAGGATAGACTGTAGAAGAGTGGATCTATGGATTGGAGCCCCTGCATGGCTCGAAAAGCCACTGTATGGATTGAGAACTGGAGAGACTCGGCGAGTCACATGGGTGTACTCGACGAGTTGTATGAATATGTACATGGGCTCGGCGAGTTGGAAGAACAACTCGGCGAGTCTGTTGAAGATTGCCTAGGAATCGGCGAGTCTGTTCTTGGACTCAACGAGTTAGGTCGTAGAACCCCTAACCTCTTCTGGTTAAGACGCAGATCAGTGAGTTGAGCGGTGACCCGGAGAGTTAGGACAAGATGGGACTCAGAGATCGTTGAACTCGACGAGTCCTGGGGTGACTCGGCGAGTTGGGTCGTATTTTGAGAGCTTCTGAGTTTAAGGACTCGGCGAGTCTTCGGGTTGACTCGGCGAGTCGAGTCAACTGGAAGGTTGACTTTGACCAGGACTTTGACTTTAACCAGAGTTGACTTAGTTTGACTTCTAGAGTTCAGTTTGGAACTAAGTGTTTTATTGATATTAGTAGCTCGGGGAGCTAGCGGAGCAGCGGTTCAGTGAGTGGTTGGACAGCAGCCAGAGGGTTATCAGCAAAGTTCAGCAGTGCAAGGTGAGTCTCCTCACTGTTTGTATGGGTCTACGGCCACAATGCCGACCCATTTAGTTTATGTATGGTAGGAAGACCCGGGGGTTAGCCCTAGGCATTATGCATGAAAGACCAGGAGGAGGCTCCTAGCATACAGTATGTTATTATGTATGGTAGGAAGACCCGGGGGTTAGCCCTAGGAATTATGCATGAAAGACCAGGAGGAGGCTCCTGGCACACAGTATGTTATTATGTATGGTAGGAAGACCCGGGGGTTAGCCCTAGGCATTATGCATGAAAGACCAGGAGGAGGCTCCTGGCACACAGTATGTTATTATGTATGGTAGGAAGACCCGGGGGTTAGCCCTAGGCAACATGTATGAAAGACCAGGAGGTGGCTCCTGGCACACTATATACTATTATGAATGAGAGACCAGGAGGTGGCTCCTGGCACACTGTATGCTGAGTAGCCTAGTAGAGTAGTAGGTATAGTTGTCTTTGTGATGCTTGCATGGAAGACCAGGGGTGGCCCTTGGCACTTGTCTGTAAGACCCAGGAAGTGGCCCCCAGGCTTGACAAGAAAGACCACGTGCGGCCCGTGGCAATACAGCAAGACTATGTTTGGCACATAGCACTTTACTTGATTATGGATATGTTTGTTATGTATCGCTCATGGTTACATATGGTATGTATGGATCAGTTGGTTTGTATGGTATGTGGTATCTGAGGAACTCACTAAGCTTCGTGCTTACGGTTTTCAGTTTTGGTTTCAGGTATTCAGTTTTCAGAAAAGGAGCTCGGAAGGGTTGCAGTGCACACACCATGACAAGTTAGCCTGGGATGTTCACTCTGATAACTAAACAAGTGTTATGGAAATGAAACTATGATCTATTATATAAACCCCTTTTAGTATGTTTGAATGACTTAATGCTATGAATCAGTAATGTTTTTAAAAGAAATTTTTGGACTCGAAATTTGTGATGTTACAAGTTGGTATCAGAGCCTTGGTTTGAGGGATTCGGGCACACTCTCGGGTGTGTCTGAACTCAAACTGAGGAAGTGGTATAAAAATTTTCAAAAGGAAAAAACCATATTTATAAAAGGATTTTGAGGAAAGAAAAGGGTTTTAGAAAAAGAAAAAGGAACTTTGAAAAGAGAAAAGGGTGTGGTGCATGCAATCAGCCGAGCTCAAGTAAGTTCTCCCAAATTACCCATACAAGTTTATGTTATGATATGATTATGAGAATTGCATGCTAGATTAGGGCTAAGGATCTCGGAGGATGCCTTATATGCCTATTGTATGTGCTTGTAGACTTGCATGCTAGTATTGACCAATCAGTAATAGGATAGCCTGTTTAGGTTATGCCTAATTGTATGAGCCTTTGAAGTGCATGTACAGATTCCTGATTAGAGGATAGAATGATTTGATTGGAATATGATGGTTAGATTTTCTATTGTCTGAATGCTGCTTGCTTTGTGATTTGTGAGACTCTTAGTAATGTGAGCTAGTTATATTCATGAGGTAGCTAGTTGACATTACTGGGAATCTATCAGTAGCTGAGGACTGGCTGAGTTCGGGAACCTAGGAAATCCTAGGATGAGAGTAGTGCTGGGAGCAGTGTTAGTAGTAGTGAAAGGGACTTGGTGAAGTTGAAGAAACCCTTGAGGAAAGTACGGATAGATGTGGAAGGTAGTATGGGCCCGTACTACTGGAAGCATAGGATCCGTACTCGAGTCAAGGAGGGCCGAGATGGAACCAGGAATCTTGGATAATGTGTGAGACCTCTCGGGGTATGTTTTGATCCAGACATTTATATGTTTATCTCCAGTATGGTGACCACGCGACAAGGAGCAGGAGGCTCAGGATCTGGATCTGGATCGGGCTCGGGCGCGGGATCCGAGCAAGTTGATGATGGGTTACGCGAGTTCATCGCGTCTGAGATTACGAGAGGCATCCTTGAGGCGACCCCGGTCATTTTCGGGTCGATCAAGGAGGGGATCATTGAGCTGATGTAGGATCGTCTCCGAGCTTTTAGGAGTGATTTGACGTCTGGCCAGGCGAGTACGCGCACACTGTCCTTCAAGGACTTCAGAAGGAGTGGTGCGCCGGATTTTCACGGGGTGAAGGACCCCATTGCTGCCAGGAGATGGATCGCAGACATTGAGTCTGCGCAGTTGACGAGCTTCTGCCCGGAGGGGTCGAAGGTCCGCTTTGCGGCGGGATGTTTGAGAGACAGAGCTAGAGATTGGTGGGAGTCGGTTGGTGACTCATTGGGAGCCTCGGTCGTCGAGGCTATGACCTGGTCAGACTTTGTGACCAGGTTTAGGGCTGAGTTTGCGCCGGCGGTGGAGCTTCAGTAGCTGGCCAGAGAGTTCCTAGACATGAGGCAGACGACAGAGTCGGTGGCGGAGATTACCGCCAAGTTTCGGGAGAGGGCCTTATTGGTGCCTCAGTATGCAGGGGATGATGAGATGCAGAGGACCCGCTATCATGACATGTTGAGAGCTGATATTCGGGAGCATGTCAGCTTCTCGGCATGCCCGACCCTGGACTCTATGATTACCAGGACGCGGGAAAGGGAGATTGATTTGGAGCACATTGCGAAGAGGAGGTCGGATCAGACGTATACTTTGGAGGGTCCCGGGAAGAGACCCAAGACTTCAGATCAGCGATTAGTAGGTCGGCAGGTCCGAAGTCAGTGCAGCACATGCGGGAAACCACACAAGGGAGTTTGTCGTTCCAGGGGTTCAGGCTGCTACAAGTGTGGCAGTGATGGTCACGTCAGCAGGGACTGTCCACAGGCGGCAAGCCCATTATGTTTTCACTGCAATCAGGTGGGACACAAGAAGGCCGACTGCCCGATGGTGAGGGGAGGAGCAGGGAGTGCGTCTGCCCCGAAAACTTCGAGGATCACGGATGGGTGAGAGGGTAGGGCCTTGCAGTGACAGATGAGGGAGATCTGGATTACAGCAGGGAATGTTGCAGGTACGTATCTGTGGCTATTTTTCGATTCTATATGTATTAGGGTTGTTCTTACCCCAGACTCAAGTAATAGTATGTATGAGTTGTCTCTCTGCTTGTATTCGGATTGTACTTTCAGAATTGTCATATGCCAATTGCATACCAGGAACTATTAGTAGCTAGTGTAGGGTCATCCCTCACTTCGGGTTCGAAGTGTCCAGTATTATCTCGATTATGACCAAAGCGGTTCAGGAGCGTTGCATGGAGGTTGGTGGACAGAGTCCATGGAGTAGCCCTCCACCATCATTAGGGTTTGGTGGTTCTAGTCTTGGTACTTGGGATAGCTTTTGGAAGCATCAAGGGAAGTGGTCTATCACTGATGGGGTTGCTCTGAGCATTAGTTATTCGGACCTTAAGGGCATTAGTTGGAGCTCAGGGGATTATCAGTATCGGGGATGCAGGAGGTGTTCATCTAGTATTCGGTAATCGTACGGTATTTGGAGCGGACTAGTGATGGATCGCTAGCGACATCAAGGCGACGATAATTATCATGCCTTTTGTGCAAGGGAGGAAGGAATGGAAATCCTCGGGTTTTCGCGTGCAGGAAAGACTTAGCTGAAGCTAAATGGGGGAGAAACAATCATGTTATGGGAGCAGAAGTGGTTTTGAAACTAGGATAAGTTTCGCTCTCCTGTCAGGAAGAAAGACGGCCCAGGTGGCTGTATGAAATGAGGACAGTGTGAATTGGAAGTTTGGAAAAACTTGCCAATTGTGAGACCTCATTCTCGAGATGTCTGGTAGCAGATCGCAGAGGAATCGGTCGGGAGTTCCATTTGGGACATCAGTACCACTTGGGGGTACTAGATTGTGCTTGTATGCTCGACTATGGGTTAGTCGTAGCATCCACTAGCAGCCAGTCGATGTGGAAAGGTGTTGTCAGACTACCGGCTGGCCGTAGCATTCACCAGTGTTCAGATAGTAAGAAGAGTGTGGTCAGACTGCGGGACGGCCCGTAGCAATCATATGTGAGGATAGTTAGACTGCGGTGTGGCCCGTAGCATTAGTTTAGTTAGACTGCGGTGTGGCCCGTAGCATTAGTTTAGTAAGACTACGGTGTGGCCCGTAGCATTAGTTTAGTAAGACTGTGGTGTGGCCCGTAGCATTAGTTTAGTAAGACTGCGGTGTGGCCCGTAGCAATCGTATGTGAGTATAGTTAAGCTGCGGTGTGGCCCGTAGCACTGGTTTAGCAAGACTGCGGGGTGGCCCGTAGCTTTAGTTGGCTGGCAGTGCAGAAGTGTTGTAAGACTATGTGGGTGGCCGTAGCATTCACTAGTTGACAAAGCGAGTATAGTAAGACTACAGGGTGGCCCGTAGCATTCGTTGGTCCCTATTCGCTAGTGCGAATGTATCAGGTGTGTGATTCAGTGGCAGGGTTTTTCAGATAGTTAAGTTCAGGATGGGGCAGCCGCCCGGATGTGAGTGGGCCACATTATGGTTGGGTCCGAAAGGCGGTAGGTCATTGGAGACCAAGAGTGGCTTAAGACTGCGGGTAAGCCGTGGCATTCATTAGTAGCTTAGTTTGCGGAGTGTGGGCGGGGGCCCGTATCTCCGAGGTAGCATGGGGGGAACCGGTATTCCGGGTAATGGTAGATCAGTTGGGACCAGGGCGGTCTCGGATCATCCGGTAGGCGGATGGGAGTCCACAGGACTACAGGCAGGAATGATGGTAAGGGTTTCGGTGTGAAAAGCCGTGAGCTGATCGGATGATGCTAAGCTGCTCATCGCGGGATCGAATGATCTCAGAGTAAAGGATTTGGCTCGGTGAAGCCGTTCTCGTCTGAGCCTTAAACGTAGCAGAGAGTGATCTGCTACCCGAAGGATTGTCTGAATTATCATGATTGGGTGGAGCTTTCAGTATTGGAGCATTGTATGGGGGTTATTCCGTGAGTATTGGTATGATGGCCGGCACTAGGAGTGGCCGGGATTGCGGTTTCAGCAGAGGATCGGTCCTCGAAGGAAATTGGGAAGGTTGTTGCTTGTGGAAAGTGCCTTAGAAAGGCCAGTTACAGTGTAGGGTAAAAGAGTAAACCCCTTGCGAATCAAGGGTAAGTGTATCAGGAGTATCGGTATGATTACCGGTTGGATAAAAGTGTTGTACTCGAGGGTAGTAAGTAACGGGTTATTCTGAAGATGACATCTTCAAGGTTTGGATCGGATGGGCGGAGTGTGTACCTAGTGGTAAAGTGGCGACCAGATGGTAAGGTAGTTGGCCGTGGCAGACTTCGAGGACGAAGTCTGGTTTAAGTGGGGGAGTGTAGTAACACCCAGAATCAGAAAGACCAAGAAAAGGAAGGAAAGGCTCTAAGTCAAGAGTCAACTCGTCGAGTCCAGGGAGGAACTCGACGAGTCGAAGCGGGATCAGGGGCATAGAGTAAGTGACCGACTCGGCGAGTCGCCTAGTGGACTCGGCGAGTCTGGTCTGGGCGAGAAAAACCCTAATCCCGGGGGTTGTGCCCTATTTAAAGAACATTACATCCCTTCCCCAGCCTCCTTACTCCCCTTTTGAGATCCAGAAACCCTAAATCGTGAGTGAGAGCCCTTGGAAGCAATTTAGAGCCTAGATAAGTGATTTTGGTGGAAAGGGGCTTGAAGATCAAGAGGCTTGCTGCAAAGGAGTGGTGTAGATCCGGGATCTACTTCAGTTGGAGCATATATTGGAGGTAATAAGCTATTGCTTTGGCTTTATTGCAAATAGATCTATCTTATGTTTGAGATTTGGGGCATTTTGGGCATGATTGAGATCTATGTCGAGTTAGAGGCCTAGATCTAAGGTTGCTACCTCAGATCTAGACTTGTGATGGTCCAGAAGGTCATAAAGTTTATGTCAATAAGTTATTGGTGAAGCCCCTTTGCCTTAAACCCTATCCCTAGAGTGTTTTGGGCCTTTAGCTCCTTGGTTTCATGTAAACTTTGCAACTTTACGTGGGGGATAGACTGTAGAAGAGTGGATCTATGGATTGGTGCCCCTGCATGGCTCGAAAAGCCACTGTATGGATTGAGAACGGGAGAGACTCGGCGAGTCACATGGGTGTACTCGACGAGTTGTATGAATATGTGCATGGGTTCGGCGAGTTGGAAGAACAACTCGGCGAGTCTGTTGAAGATTGCCTAGGACTCGGCGAGTCTGTTCTTGGACTCGACGAGTCAGGTCGCAGAACCCCCAACCTCTTCTGGTTAAGACGCAGATTAGTGAGTTGAGCGGTGACTCAGTGAGTTGGACAGGATGGGACTCAGAGATCGTTGAACTCGACGATTTGGGTCGTATTTTGAGAGCTTCTGAGTTTAAGGACTCGGCGAGTCTTCGGGTTGACTCGGCGAGTCGAGTCAACTGGAAGGTTGACTTTGACCAGGACTTTGACTTTAACCAGAGTTGACTTAGTTTGACTTCTAGAGTTCAGTTTGGAACTAAGTGTTTTATTGATATTAGTAGCTCGGGGAGCTAGCGGAGCAACGGTTCAGAGAGTGGTCGGACAGCAGCCAGAGGGTTATCAGCAAAGTTCAGCAGTGCGAGGTGAGTCTCCTCACTGTTTGTATGGGTCTACGGCCACAATGCCGACCCATTTAGTTTATGTATGGTAGGAAGACCCGGGGGTTAGCCCTAGGCATTATGCATGAAAGACCATGAGGAGGCTCCTGGCACACAGTATGTTATTATGTATGGTAGGAAGACCCGGGGGTTAGCCCTAGGCATTATGCATGAAAGACCAGGAGGAGGCTCCTGGCACACAGTATGTTATTATGTATGGTAGGAAGACCCGGGGGTCAGCCCTAGGCATTATGCATGAAAGACCAGGAGGAGGCTCCTGGCACACAGTATGTTATTATGTATGGTAGGAAGACCCGGGGGTTAGCCCTAGGCAACATGTATGAAAGACCAGGAGGTGGCTCCTGGCACACTGTATGCTGAGTAGCCTAGTAGAGTAGTAGGTATAGTTGTCTTTGTGATGCTTGCATGGAAGACCAGGGGGTGTCCCTTGGCACTTGTCTGTAAGACCCAAGGAGTCGCCCCCAGGCTTGACAAGAAAGACCACGTGCGGCCCGTGGCAATACAGCAAGACTATGTTTGGCACATAGCACTTTACTTGATTATGGATATTTTTGTTATGTATCGCTCATGGTTACGTATGGTATGTATGCATCAGTTGGTTTGTATGGTATGTGGTATCTGGGGAACTCACTAAGCTTAGCGCTTACGGTTTTCAGTTTTGGTTTCAGGTATTCAGTTTTCAGAATAGGAGCTCGGAAGGGTTGCAGTGCACACACCATGACAAGTTAGTCTGGGATGTTTACTCTGATAACTAAACAAGTGTTTTGGAAATGAAACTATGATTTGTCATATAAACCCCTTTTAGTATGTTTGAATGACTTAATGCTATGAATTAGTAATGTTTTTAAAAGAAATTTTTGGACTCGAAATTTGGGATGTTACAATGTTATACTCACGAACGAAGTCTCGGAGTACAAACTAGTCCTAAATAGCATATTGTGACATATATATGAATACAGTTAGTGCATTTAACATCTAAGGTGCAAAGGAAACAGCCTATGAAGTAGGGAACACTTACAAAGAAGTGTTAGAATCGAAAAATGGAAGGCTGAATGGTGATCACGACCAGGCTTGATGGGTTCACGGCCCCATGAAGGGTTCATGGCCCATGGATATTCACGGCCCTGAGAAGTGTTCACGGCCTAAAATCAGGGAAGAACACTTGAAGATCTTGATGATTGGCGAGAGTTTTGAAGATCCTAAGTGGTATACTAAGGAGATTCAAAGGAAAGGGATGATTATAGAGTGAAAATGGTGTTCTTGGTATATGACACTTGAGAGAGAAACTCAAGTTCACGGCCAGAAGAAGAAGAAGTGAGGATAAAATCAATCATGAACATATATATAGGGAGGTGTTTGCGGCCGAGGAGTTCACGGCCATGAACCGAGAGTTCACGGTCCGAAGCTTGATCACGGACCGAAGAGGTTCACGGCTCCGAAGTGGTTTGCGGCTGCGAAGGTTTGTGGTCCATGCGTAGGCTCTCGGTTCCTAAGGCTTTTCCTCCTTAACACACTATATTATAATAAGATAATTAAAGGATTAAGTTTGACCTTTAATTGAATAAGTTTCGTTTTTGTTGACCAAAGTTGACTTTTATAAGAATAAAAATTTCGGGTTGTCACAATCTTTCCCACTTAACCACGGGTACAAAACTCATCCCTGAACATCTCGGTAAACTTCTCCCAAGTAACCGCATATCGCTATGCAATAGTATAGTTAGTTGTCACAAACTTCCACCAATCCTTCGCTCCCAAGCAAAGTAAGTACAACGCGAAACAAACCCTCAGATTCTCTGGACAGTAGCAAGTGTAAAAAACATCCCTCAACATCAGAGATCCATCTCATAGCAGCAATCAGATCCTGGGTCACATCAAACTCGGGTGGCTTCGTGTTGTTGAACTCTCGGTACCACAACGAATCACCCCTCTACGGTCTCGCAATAACAACAACTACAGTGGCTGCGACAGCAGTAACCTCAGTGACAGCGGCATAACGCTCATCAAAAGTCTGAATCAGCGTGGTCTTGATAGACCCAAACATCTCTGGAATAGCCCCTCTGATTGTTGCGACAACAGTCCTGCAGATCTCATCATCACTGGCACTCGGCCTCTCGGGGTCGCTGGAGCCTGAACCTCAGGTAACCACCATACTGAAACATACAAGAAAACCATAAGAAATCAAGCTAAAGCGCATACACCGACACCCACCCACTCCTACAAGTTCCTTAGTTCCTTAAGGTTCCTTCTTGAGCCGCGTACGGATCCAGTGCTTCCAGTAGTATGGGTCCAATACTACCTTCCACACCAACCCGTATTTGTCTCATGTCGTCCTCTCAACACTATTACACCATTCCTGAAGGATCGTTAGCCTACCACTAGCTAGTGTGCAATTCTATCAGCTCATAAAATATCAGCTCTACACTACTCATATTATGAATTGAGGTATTTTGGGAAACTACCGCTCGAGCTTTGGTTAATTGTACATAGCTTCACTGGGTTTTTCTCCTGTAAAAATCTTCATTTCTCTGTTAAGTTTTTAAAAAAAAATTCAGATCCTTAGTTTGAGTTTGGAATCACCCTGAGGTTCATCCAAATCCCTTAAACCAGGGCTCTGATACCAAATTGTAATTCATTTTTAATTTACCAAAAATAAAGTTTCACAAACCAAGTTATCAAACACATAATTATCCAAAACAACCATTATCACAAAATATCAAAGTTCTCAAACTGTCCCAGTAACAAATCTCCCAACGAGTGTGTATAATCAGACCTTCACCTTCCCGCGGTCCTCAGAAGTACCTGAAATATATAAATCAACAACTGTAAGCACGAAGCTTAGTGAGTTCCCCAAGATACCAAATACAACACAACATAAATAAACAGTTATTGGTTATCAGTAACCCTAGGGACTATCAGTAGTCCCAGTGGGTAACAACATGCCCTATGGGTTATCAGCAACCTGAGAGACTATCTGCAGTCTCAGTCACACATAAACAACATAATACAAAATAATAGTTAGACCCAGCTGGTCATCACAAATACAATTAATCTACCACACAGGTAAGAATAAGTGAGGATGCTCACCTGATACTGACAACAAGTAAATCTCACACCCGAACTGCCAGAACTAGACTCTGCCTAGTCAACGAAATAATTAACCCTAATTAATAATTAAGGTCCAAAACTCAACTCCTGAGACCAAATCCCACAACTAAGTCCTTTAAGGGAAAAAGACCATTTTGCCCTTCTTATGGTCCAAAACCCTAAATCTTGACCAAAAGTCAAAAGTCAACGGAAGTTAACTGTCTAGCGCGTACGCTGGGCGTACTCTTCCTTATGCGGGGCGTACTATGCGGTCAGCAACCAATCGGGGACGGAACCGGCTACACGGGGCGTAGCCAGGAGTACGCCCGGCGTACTCCGTCTGTAACGTCCGTGATTTATCAGGTATTATATTGCTTTTTATTCAACTTATAATTATTAAAATGTTGGGATTTTGGGGGCGGAGCGTACGTTGGGCGTACAGGGTGTACGCACGGCGTACATATAAGAGGCGCGGAACGGGGAGCCCCCATGCGTACGTTGGGCGTACCCATGCGTACGCTAGGCGTAGGGTGATCAGATGCAAACCCTAAATTTTAGGGTTTGCCCCCTATTTAAACAAGTTATAACCCTCCAAACCTTTATCCTCTCAACCTCCTTTGTTCTCTCAGTGCCCAACTCGAACCCTAACTCCATTGCATGTATCTTGAGCTTACTTTGAGCATTTTGGTGTTATTTTGGTGGTTTTGAAGAAGAAGGTGCTTGAAGAAGGATCAAGAGAATGGAGAAGGATTGTAGATCCAGAAGTTTGGCATCATTTCTGACCCATTAGAGGTATAAAGCTTTAAACTTGATCATTGCATGCTTAGATCTAGTTTTGGGTGCTTTATGTCACATTTTGGTTCCATACTTGAGGTCCCTTGAGTTTTAGAAGATTCTGTCCAAATGAGCTGTCCTTTTTGGATCTTGGAGGTGTTTAGAACCATAAAAATCGGATATTGATGGTTTAGCCTCAACCATGCAAGTGCCAGATGGCTACTAAGTGAGCTTATGGACTGAATGTGTGTCTTAATCCCCATCCATGCATGCAAAATCATAAAGTTCATAACTTTATGGTTTAGAATGTTGTTATAAGCCTAGATCTATGTTATGGATGTTAGGACTTAATGGATTGAGTCATAAAAACATAAGTGATAGTATCTCAAAACATCATATCAAAACACTGTATCAAAATCACATGTCCAAATATCAGAGTAAATCATCCCAGACAAAACGTGTGGTGTGTGCAATGCAGACATCCCGAGCTCTTCCCCTTACTAGCGGAAGTAGCTGAAACCAAAACTGAAAACTGTAAGCACGAAGGTTAGTGAGTCTCCCCAAACTACCACATACCATACACATAATCATGCTACTAGGAGATACAGGCCCCGCCCACACTCCGCTAACAAGGGGATACGGGCCTCGCCCACTCTCCGCTGTCTACGAGCTACGGGCCCCGACCACACTCGACTATCTACGAGATATGGGCCCCACCCACACTCGGCTAACTATGAGATACGGGCCCCGTCCACACTCAGCTACTAAGCAACCATACAAGTATCACACAGACAACAACTATAATCAAATCTATCAATCCGTCCTATATCCATACTCAAATAATGCTATGAGATACGGGCCTCGCCCACACTCAACTATCTATGTGATATGGGCCTCGCCCACACTCAGCTACTAATCGATACACATAACATATACGGTTCGGCCTTGGTGCCTTCGACCCATTCAAACCAGGAGGAAACTCACCTCGCAAAGCTGACTGTGAAATATCGCGGTGAGGAATCTCTAACGGCTGCTCCAACGACTCCCCGGCTATCATTATCACAATAACACTTAGTCAAAATCCAATAATCCTTCTTAGGGTAAAATGACCATTTTACCCTAGTCAAAGTCAACCTTCTGGTCAAAGTCAATATTCTGGGTTGACTCAACTCGCCAAGTTGACCCATCAACTCCTCGAGTTCCATAAATCAGAAACCCTGAAATCGCGATCCAACTCATAGAGTTCCTCACGAACTCGTCAAGTTTCCCCTGTAATCAGAATCAGGACTTTCCAATTCCACTCGCCGAGTCCGTCCTGAACTTGTCGAGTTTTTCCTTCTACGGGGTCGGGGCATTTTGACCCAACTCGTCGAGTTCCTCTATGGACTCGACGAGTTCTTTAGTCTGTTAATCCATCTTAATGGATTAATGTCACACCCCCAAACCGGAACGGTGGAAACGTTCGGGGGAAGAGGACGTCATGCGTAGTATCACAACACATGCATCATAGTAATCGACGTAACAAACAACCATTGCATTAATATTAAAGTGTTTACAATGTATTAGATTCACAAAAGATTGACTCCAAAGTAAATAACAAAACAAGACATGGAGCTACTATGCTCCATCTTCTGAATCCCTGAGCGCGTACCTGTCTACTAGTTTCCTGAGAATACAAGTTATTTTGAAAGATTAGATCAGCATTTAAGCTGGTGAGTTCATAAGTATTTTAGTTATAAAAAGTATATTATAAGTTCTTTAGAAAAGTTTGTTGTTCCTCCAGAAAATCCTATATTTTCTGATGTGATGAATGATAAGTAAAAATGACTCTACAATTCCTTCTATGAGTACTAAATGGATACAAGTTATATACAATTTAGAGTAAATAGACAATCGATTGTGTGAATCTGCCCTAAGCCCACAACCAAACAAGGAACAGGAAATGAGGCGGAAGTCACACATCCCATTGTTTGTTAGATCCTCATTGTATATAACCCTGACATATTCATTTGATACTTACGGAATTAACTGTAATAGCTCTATTATATTTGAAGAAAACATTCCTTAAGAAAATCATATATTTCCTTTAGTAAAATGGTAACCACAATAGTTCCTTCTATAATCACTTAGTTTATACTAGTTATATATAATCTAATATCGAACGGACAGTTAAATGTATGAATCTGCCCTAAGTCCACAACTAAACAAGGAACAGGAAGTAAGGCGGAAAACACACATTTAATTGCCTATCGGATATTAATTATATATAAACCTGATGTATAAACTAAGGTATTATAGAATTAACCATTTAAGGTCCTTTTAGTTATACTGGTTTAAAAATGCGTATCAAACCTTTTATAGATAAGTTTCTAGTTTCACCTACTTCATGTTCTATCCGAAAAGTATGTTTTTGTACTAACAGTGGTATACTGAATTTGTATGTTATGACCTGACCCATACATGTTACTCCCTATGATTACTTGGTGTATACGAGTTATATATTAACTAAGATCGAATAGATAGTAGACTGTGTGAATCTGCTCTAAGCCCACAGCCAAACAAGGAACAGGAAATGAAGCAGAAAGCACACATCCTGCTGCCTGTCGGATCTGATTAATATATAAACCCTAATGTATAAACTAAGGAATCATAAAGTTAGCATTATAGGCCCCTTTCGAACTGAATGTTCATGTTACTAGGAAATAATTTGCATTACTCGACGTGAGAATATCACTATATGAATGTAATGGAAAAAAATGAAGATATACAGTAGTGTTGTATAAAATAACTACTGAAGTACTAACTACCTTAAAACCATTTAGTTAAATTAAGGTAAAATGTGATGAGGTTATAACCATGTTTGATTGACTAGTATAAAACACGACGATCTAAAGACGTCGAAAATGGTATGACATTATTGTTATCTTGTTCTTGTTATAGTATATATATGTTCCTTCCTGTTCTAGTTATAGTATGTATGAACTGACTCATGTATGAACTGACTCATGTAAGTTTCATTGATCTAGAAGTAGTAAGTAGTAATCCTCTAAACTATACCTATAATAGTTTACTAGTATGTTTGTTTGAACTGTTACTGGCCTGTAGAAAAGACTCGATTATCTACTGAGTTAAGCATGTACTTTAAGAACGGAGTTTTATAAACAACAATATAACATCTTTTAAAAGAGTTTTTGAATTGATTTACTAATTTAAAAAAGCATAAGAATTCCTTTAATGTGATGGTTATCACAGGTAAATATTAACACAATATCATTGTGTTCAACTTGTATTCCCCCACTAAAAGCATTTAAAAACATTTAAAAGATAGATTATAGGGGTATGAACTCACCTTATATGGGTGATACAATTGAAGATTTGAATAAGGATGATAAGTTCCACGAATGAAGTCCTGAGGCACAAACGAGTCCTAAATGACAATGATACATATAGGCATGAAATTGGTGAATCTAACTACAAAGGTGATTGGGAAACAACCTAGGATGCAAGAATAACTCACCAAAGGAGTGTTAGAAGCAAGTTGGAAGGCCGAAATGGAGTTCACGGCTAGGCTTGATGTGTTCACGACCCTATGGGGTGTTCACAGCCCAAGAACACATGAGTTTTCACGGCCCAAGATGAATGGTTCACGGCCCAAATGAAGGTTCACGGCCCAAATGATGAATGGTTCACGGCCCACATGAAGGTTCACGGCCCAAATGATGAATGGTTCACATCCCACATGAAGGGTTCACGGCCTTGGGAGGGTTCACGGCCCAAAAATGGTGAAGAACACTGGAAGATCTTGGTGTTTTGGCAAGTGTTTGAAGATCCTAGTAAGCTTCTAAAGAGTAGCAAAGGAAAAGGGGTGTTTAAGGGAAGAAAAGAGTGTTCTTGAGGATGATACTTGAGAGAGAATGGATTGATTGCGGCCAAGGAAAGAAGAAGTGAAGGAAAAGTGGCTAAAACTCATACTTATGGCATGAGTTCACGGCCTAAGAAGGGTTCACGGCCGTGAACATGTTTCTTGGCCGTGAACCTCACTTTTTGAGGTTTTATGGCTCGAATGCAATACTTCTAACTCGTTTCCTTAGTGGTTCACTTCCTAACACACAACCCTGACTTATAATAGGTCTAGAAACCCATAATTTTGACCTTAAGTTGAGGTGTTTGACCTTATAAGATAGAAATTTTCGGGTTGTGACAATTAAGCTCCTATTCTTCAGATCTAAGCTTCATACTTCTCAGATACACTGAAAATGTCCTTTTAAGGGTAAAGTTTCCAACTTTACCCGTTAATACCCTTACTTAACGGGTTTAGCTCAAACCCTAACTCTTTAGGAACTAGATCTTGATCCTAAAGCCATCAATACTCTAAACTGAGATCTGGACCCTAGACACTACATAAATGCGTAAAGCTTCCACCTTTCTCTCTATGCATGGCCTTTTGGAGCTTAAAAGGCCAAATGACATCTTGTAGCTTGCATGGGGGCTTCAATGGCCATAAAGTTTGCACCTTTATGCCATGAAAGCCCTCCATGGTTCCAGATCTAGAAGTATACTCACTTGGGACGTCCATTTCCCAAGGATCAAGGTATTTGGACCAAAAACTCAATAAAAGTGATAGAGAAGAGATCCAAGAAATCATTAATCAAGTTTGAGACTTGCTTACCAGAAAATGCTGGGAATGAAATGAAGTTATTGGATCTAATATCTCCTTCTTGAGTCTTCAAGCTTCTCCTTATTCCACAAGCTTCACACACACAAGATTTCTCTTAAAATGACTTACAAGCTCACACAACGCATTAGGGTTTAAAGATTTAGGGTTTGGGACTTGGAGGCTGGAACTGAGGCCAGCATGTGGGGATTAAGATGCTTAAATAGGGTGCAAACCCCCGAAATTAGGGTTTCACCCCTGCCAGCCTACTCGTCGAGTTGAGGACACGGGTTTTTAAGTAACCTACTCGACGAGTTGAGGGCTCTCAACTCGTCGAGTAGGTTACTTAAAAACTCGCGTCTCTTCCGATCTCTACTCGGCGAGTTTGGGGCTCCCAACTCGTCGAGTTGCTCTACAAAAATGAATAAATTATAATTTAAATGCGTACCAAGAACCAGACGTTACATATGTATGAGTTACATGATTTATGTGGTAGTGGTAGGAGTGAAATAGACCCCGTAATCGGTTGGAATAAAACTGATGGGTAGGTCGGGCACCCAGGTATGCCTGACAGGGGTAGGTCGGACACCCCGGTATATCTAACATGGGTAGGTTGAGCACCCATGTATGCTCAGCAGGGTAGGTCGGGCACCCAGATATTCCTGAGAGCATGTTTATGATTTGTATGTGGTATGGTGGGGGAATCTCACTAAGCTTCGTGCTTACGGTTTTAAGTTTTGGTTTCAGGTACTTCCAACTCGAAGGCAAAAGGGTCGGATTGATCACATCGCATCACACCATGACTTTCCGCATTAGTGAATTTGGGATTATGACTCTGATGATGATTTTATATGTATCGTTGGATTGCACAACTAAACTATTTTATGTTTACATGGTTTTGGGAAAATGACATGGTTTATTTTATGATGGTTAAACTTAAAACTGAAATTTTTGGATTGTATTTTTAGGGGTGTTACTCCGTCTGATTCAGCTTTCACCAACTTTTGTGTCTTAATCCGCTAATACTTCTAACCCAACCTCAGATCTGCCCATCCTAGGGTGTCTTAATCCATAAAGTCGTCGACTTTAAGACTTTGCATGGCTAGGAAGGACCCAATACAACAAAGTTTAGCTTCCATCACACTCAAAGTTACTTTACTCATGAATGGGCCATAGGGAATGATAAAGCAACCATTTTTATGAATCTACAAGTCCTAAAATGCATGAAAGGACAACTAATATTCTCTGGAGTTCTCCAAACTCATAAAGGTCCAAACTTGGGGACAAGGAGCTCATAAACTCATCCATGGAGATCAACAATCACTAGAACAAAAAAGACCTACGGTCACACTTTCCGAAAAACGGCCTGTGACACTTTTTATTAAAAGTGTGGCCAAAGCTCACTAAAAAAATTTAGAGACTGTTTTTGGATACATTTAAATTAGTTTGTGTGGCCATTATATAGATAATCAAAACTTTAACCACACTTAATTATACCAAATGTGACAAATATTAGTCACACTCAAACACTGAGGCCATATGTCACAATCAGCCACAGGTATCGATTAAGATTGTCATACTTTTTTTATGAGAGACAGTAGATAAAAGTATCGTCACATGAGTTAGTTCTTCGTGTGTCTATAACCTGGTGCCTTTTTAGCCACATAACAGACAAAGTAGCTAAAAGGTGATACATATGGTCACACTAAATATTTGTGTGTCCATAGGGCGGTTCTGTACTAGTTGTACTTAGTTAACGCAAGAAAATAAAACAAGTTAGTATAGGTTACTTATGGTCATGTACCTTTTATTATGTGTGTCAAAATATTATGAATTGGCTTTAAGAAGAAACAAATATTGTGTGTGTAGGTAGCATTTAGTTACGATTACAGCTATTATATGTGTCTATATGTAAATATAGTTATAAAAGAACAATAATGTCTTATGGGTATAATTAGGGGTCGTTCATTGAATATGTTACTTATGGTCATGTACCTTTTATTATGTGTGTCAAAATATTATGAATTGACTTTAAAAAGAAACAAATAGTGTGTGTGTAGGTATCATTTAGTTACGATTACAGCTATTATATGTGTCTATATGTAAATATAGTTGTATTGAATAAGAGCTATAAGAAAGGACCAAATTGCCCTTTTTGTCATCTATTCTTTTAATTGCACCAGATCATACACCATTAAAAATGAAAAGAATACAACTTATTTTACAGAATAGTATGATAAATAAATGAAAAGAATACAACTTTGTTTAACATTGTATAACGAAAGTACATTGTTATAACATGCAGTTTATGTTATAACATTTCATCCACCATTACAGTAAAAAACTGAAAAAAAAATAACTTTGAGTTATAACAATATTACACCAGAATAGTTTGATGGTATAATATGGTAAAAAGATATTAAGGAAAGTACATCGTCATTTTTTGTCATTTTCTTATTCTCCACGTAACGCTATGCTCAAGGTTTGGCCTTTCCCTTCTACAAACAAAAATAAATATCATTAAATGTTAAAAGAAGGAAAAATATTATCGCTACAAATGTAATTCATGACATTAAGAAACACATACCGTACATATAAGAATACCATGACAATCAGTACGAAAATAATCATTTTCCTTCTGCAAGTCAAGTGTGTCTACACGTAGCAATATATTATCATTATGAGGAACTACAGTACTAAATTCTTCATATGTATCTCTATAATTTTTGGGAGGTGTCTTGAACATAATAGACATTTTTTGATCGAGCGGTTCTGTCACGTAAAATACTTGTTGTGCTTGTGAGGCCAATATGAAGCGATCACCTTTATGGCCTAATCTTTTTAGTTCAACTAGTTTGTACCCCAATTTATCCCTTTTTACCCCATTTATATTGTCAACCCAGTCACACATGAAAATTGGAATTCGTTTAAAATGAAAATCTAGTACCCATATCTCTTGTAAAACACAATAATAATTGTTTCTGGCAAATGTTACAACTTCTTTACTGATGTGTGTGTCAGTTGCAACGACACTAACCCCACTGTTTTGGTAAACTTTACCTTCACGAGCTTTTGTACGAAAAGTATATCCATTGATAGCATATACATCGTATTTAATAATGTTCTTATTGGGTCCATGTGAAATCCATCTCATTGTCTCTGTTATACTTTCTCTACAGCCCCAAACTCTCTCTCTATACCTGAATTGTAATTAGATTATGAATTTAAGATATAAAGAAATACATAACAAAGAATACAACATATATGAAAAGAATATACCACCTTTCGTAACCAATGACCAAATGTATTACGGTGCTCTTGTTCTAGATGTGCCTTTCGTTTAGTAGGGTGTTGATGTTGCAATAATTCCATGTGTCGTCTGTCAATACGTTAATGTTAATATTATAACAAAAAAAACATACATGTAAAAAAACTTACTTGATATATGGGAGTACTTCAGATGTATTTTGCAATACAAAGAAATGTGTTTTGCTGAATATTCTTGTAAATTTTATTTTTTGTTCATCGACCTTCCATCTTGATTTACCACAAGTAGGACATGCTGCCATGTCTGTGTATTCGTTTCTGTAAAGTATACAGTTGTTGACACATTCATGTATCTTAGTATACCCTGAACCCATTGCCTTGAATGCTTTTTTGGTCTCGTATGTACTACTGTACATTTCGTTTCCTTCTGGTAGCATATTTTTGATCAAAACTAATAACTCTGTAAAGCACTTATCTGATACTCCATACTTACTCTTCAAGTTGAGTAGTTGTATGATTGCAGATAATTTTGTGAAATTATGACACCCTTTATATAGGGGCTTCTCGGCATATTCTATCAGTTCTCTAAACTTCTCAGGGTTCCCAATAAAACTTTCTTCTACAGCTTCAACCATCTCTACTGTTTCTGCAGCATCTGCTGGCATTTCTGTGTTCATGTTCGTGGAATCAAGAACGTATGACGTGTCCATGTCAAAATTATGTTCATATATATAATTTCTGGGTGGTTCCTCTGTTTCTCCATGCTTATTCCAATTCGTGTATGTTTGATCAATTCCATTCATGAATATGTGATCATCTACCACATCCACCGAATGAGATTTGTGGTTTACACACTTGACACATGGACATGGAATTCTTATCTTTTTTTGGTATCTACAGTATCCATATTTTTAGAAATCTTGTAATTGTGTACTGCATATTTCAAAAATTCTGCAACACCCTTTACATACGTTTCTGATGTTCTGTAGGCTCCTATCCAAGACTTATCCATATTCAGTTTACAACAGCATCAACAAGCAATATATGTTTCCTGTTCATTGAAGCATTTTAACAAACAGTTGGTGTGCATAAACGAAATAGATCACATTACAAATAAATCCAATATCTGGAAACCAAAAACTTGTTAATTCAAGAAAATATAATGATACACATCATGATCAAACGAAATAGCAAAGATTCATATTATGAGGGTAATTGTTTTTTATGTCCCTGTATAAATTAATGTAGTATGTGTACCTGTATGAATTTCATGTTGAAGTATCAATTTCTGGTTGAAGTATAAACGTAGTTGCAATGCCTTTGTAGTAAGCAGAGAATGATTCGATGGGAATTCATATTTTCTAAAAATTCATATTTACGCAATGGGTGTGGATGATCAAGGACATATCGAGAAACAAAAAAAAAAGAAAAAAATTGTTCTTAGTGGGGTTCGAACCCATGCTATTCCAAAATATACCATTAACTACATGTACACTTACCAACTGAGGTGACTGGTTGTCTGTAAGTTATTAGTTAATGAAAAAAACAAAACAATAAACTAAATGAGAAACATTTGACGAAAATACCCCTGCTTCCTCTAGAACTGGTCTAAGACAAACACAGTTAGCATCAATCATACTTTCCTCATTTTATACAATAAATGTAATTGTGGTTGCACATTGTTTTTAATTAGCCTTTACAATTGGAAATAAAAACAAATGACAAAAATACCCCTGATTCTTCTCACACTTTTTTGTTTAATTGTAGTTATGCACATCATATATGTATCCAAGATTAACTTAATTTTTTCCTATCAATAATATGATGATGCATACCCTTAGGTGATGTTTCTTTTTTCTTTTCATTATCAAACACAGTTTCAATGGGAAATTATAACATTTTCTTTGTTTTATGATAATAACAAATAATTGATGGATATACCCCTGCTTTAGCATAATCTCCATATGTTGAAAACAAACATGGGACAAACTAACTAATCTAACCAATAACATAACTCTAAAGTTGAACTAAGTTGCAAAGTACCTTGCTTTTTTTACAAAACAATGCAGCAAAACAAGGACAATACTGACTCAGTTATAAGTATGAAACACAATCAAAATTACAATATAAAATTAATATTATAATTAATTCCCATTTTTCCCCTAAGACAGTTATAATCAAAACAACATCAAATATAGACATATAAATATATAACATTAAACAACAAAAAAGAGTTTCATGTTGCTTACAAAAAAAGAGTTTCATATGTACTCTGTACCAAACACAAAATGGAGTACAACATAAGTCGCCTACACTATGTTTTTCCATGCAATCACATTCTCCTTGGACATGTCCATTGCATCTTCCATTTTTTCTCTTGGAATGGTCATGTTTAGCATATGCTTGATGTATGCTATTCCATCATCAACTGTTGCCATTGGGCGATCTGTTACAAATAGATGAATAAGCTTCTCAACTCTTTTGGATGGTGAGTTCATCAAAAAGTGGGGGAAATTGATTGGAACAAATACAGGCTTGTGTTCAACATACAGATGTTCAATCTCTCGGAATTGGTGTGCCCTAACGATCATCTTGAAAGTTCCCAAACAATCATCATTCAGAATTGGAATCATTGACAACCCACAGTTTTCTTCGGTTGGCATATGATACCAGTTACCCAAAGTTATATACCCCAAGATTTTGGAAAAACGACCAAGCATCTCCATGTTGAGCAAATCGATGTTGACATAACAAATAAAGTGAACTCTTGTCTGTTCATACGACTTACCTGGACAGTTGTAAAAAAACCCGCCATGTACAACTCAAATGGAGAATCTCTTCTCATTTTATTTCCCGTACTCTACTAATGGTGTGTTTTTTGGTGGTTCACTGCTTACACTCCAGAGTTAGAACCTCAGATTTGCCCATGGATCAGCATTCATCTTTGTTTCCATTGATCGTCAGAGTTTTTTTCACAAAGGAGGAGCAAATAATCGAAGTTATCGTATGGTAATAAAGATGTAAGAATGACGATTTTGATATAAGGGTAGGGTTTAAATGGATCATCATTCGGAGCTGAAGGGACATCGACGCAGTCCATCACTTCCGATTAATAGCAGGCTACAGGGGAGGTGCAATTTGAACAACGACTGTGATAATGATTACCGATATTGTTTTATACATTAACATAATATTTACATTAATATATATAATATTAATTAAGTGTAATATCCATACTTGCTTTGTTTTTATTATTAACATACAAAAAATAAATTTATATATAAATTAATTATAAATATATAAAATCATTTTTTCAATTCATATGGGTACGGGTGTTGGTAATGGTTTTGGACCAAAATGGGTTGTAATATGGGTACGGGTTGCAGGTGGTCGGGTGTTGGTACGGGTTGACCATTATTAGGTCATGTACGGGTGTTGGTAATCATTTTGGACCAAAATGGGTTGTAATATGGGCACGGGTTGCAGGTGGTCGGGTGTTGGTACGGGTTGACCATTATTAGGTCATGTATGTGTGTTGGTAATGGTTTTGGACCAAAATGGGTTGTAATATGGGTACGGGTTGTAGGTGGTCGGGTGTTGGTACGGGTTGACCATTATTAGGTCATGTACGGGTGTTGGTAATGGTTTTGGACCAAAATGGGTTGTAATATGGGTACGGGTTGCAGGTGGTCGGGTGTTGGTACGGGTTGACCATTATTAGGTCATGTACGGGTGTTGGTAATGGTTTTGGACCAAAATAGGTTGTAATATGGGTACGGGTTGCAGGTGGTCGGGTGTTGATACGGGTTGACCATTATTAGGTCATGTACGGGTGTTGGTAATGGTTTTGGACCAAAATGGGTTGTAATATGGGTACGGGTTGCAGGTGGTCGGGTGTTGGTACGGGTTGACCATTATTAGGTCATGTACGGGTGTTGGTAATGGTTTTGGACCAAAATGGGTTGTAATATGGGTACGGGTTAGAGGTGGTCGGGTGTTGGTACGGGTTGACCATTATTAGGTCATGTATGGGTGTTGGTAATGGTTTTGGACCAAAATGGGTTGTAATATGGGTACGGGTTGCAGGTGGTCGGGTGTTGGTACGGGTTGACCATTATTAGGTCATGTACGGGTATTGGTAATGGTTTTGGACCAAAATAGGTTGTAATATGGGTATGGGTTGCACGTGGTTGGGTGTTGGTACGGGTTGACCATTATTAGGTCATGTACGGGTGTTGGTAATGGTTTTGGACCAAAATAGGTTGTAATATGGGTACGGGTTGCAGGTGGTCGGGTGTTGGTACGGGTTGAACATTATTAGGTCATGTACGGGTGTTGGTAATGGTTTTGGACCAAAATGGGTTGTAATATGGGTACGGGTTGCAGGTGGTCGGGTGTTGGTACGGGTTGACCATTATTAGGTCATGTACGGGTGTTGGTAATGGTTTTGGACCAAAATGGGTTGTAATATGGGTACGGGTTGCAGGTGGTCGGGTGTTGGTACGGGTTGACCATTATTAGGTCATGTACGGGTGTTGGTAATGGTTTTGGACCAAAATGGGTTGTAATATGGGTATGGGTTGCACGTGGTTGGGTGTTGGTACGGGTTGACCATTATTAGGTCATGTACGGGTGTTGGTAATGGTTTTGGACCAAAATGGGTTGTAATATGGGTACGGGTTGTAGGTGGTCGGGTGTTGGTACGGGTTGACCATTATTAGGTCATGTACGGGTGTTGGTAATGGTTTTGGACCAAAATGGGTTGTAATATGGGTACGGGTTAGAGGTGGTCGGGTGTTGGTACGGGTTGACCATTATTAGGTCATGTATGGGTGTTGGTAATGGTTTTGGACCAAAATGGGTTGTAATATGGGTACGGGTTGCAGGTGGTCGGGTGTTGGTACGGGTTGACCATTATTAGGTCATGTACGGGTATTGGTAATGGTTTTGGACCAAAATAGGTTGTAATATGGGTATGGGTTGCACGTGGTTGGGTGTTGGTACGGGTTGACCATTATTAGGTCATGTACGGGTGTTGGTAATGGTTTTGGACCAAAATAGGTTGTAATATGGGTACGGGTTGCAGGTGGTCGGGTGTTGGTACGGGTTGAACATTATTAGGTCATGTACGGGTGTTGGTAATGGTTTTGGACCAAAATGGGTTGTAATATGGGTACGGGTTGCAGGTGGTCGGGTGTTGGTACAGGTTGACCATTATTAGGTCATGTACGGGTGTTGGTAATGGTTTTGGACCAAAATGGGTTGTAATATGGGTACGGGTTGCAGGTGGTCGGGTGTTGGTACGGGTTGACCATTATTAGGTCATGTACGGGTGTTGGTAATGGTTTTGGACCAAAATGGGTTGTAATATGGGTATGGGTTGCACGTGGTTGGGTGTTGGTACGGGTTGACCATTATTAGGTCATGTACGGGTGTTGGTAATGGTTTTGGACCAAAATGGGTTGTAATATGGGTACGGGTTGCAGGTGGTCGGGTGTTGGTACGGGTTGACCATTATTAGGTCATGTACGGGTGTTGGTAATGGTTTTGGACCAAAATGGGTTGTCATATGGGTACGGGTTGTAGGTGGTCGGGTGTTGGTACGGGTTGACCATTATTAGGTCATGTACGGGTGTTGGTAATGGCTTTGGACCAAAATGGGTTGTAATATGGGTACGGGTTGCAGGTGGTCGGGTGTTGGTACGGGTTGTAGGTGGTCGGGTGTTGGTACGGGTTGACCATTATTAGGTCATGTACGGGTGTTGGTAATGGTTTTGGACCAAAATGCGTTGTAATATGGGTATGGGTTGCAGGTGGTCGGGTGTTGGTACGGGTTGACCATTATTAGGTCATGTACGGGTGTTGGTAATGGTTTTGGACCAAAATGGGTTTTAATATGGGTACGGGTTGTAGGTGGTCGGGTGTTGGTACGGGTTGACCATTATTAGGTCATGTACGGGTGTTGGTAATGGTTTTGGACCAAAATGGGTTGTAATATGGGTACGGGTTGCAGGTGGTCGGTTGTTGGTACGGGTTGACCATTATTAGGTCATGTACGGGTGTTGGTAATGGTTTTGGACCAAAATGGGTTGTAATATGGGTATGGGTTGCACGTGGTTGGGTGTTGGTACGGGTTGACCATTATTAGGTCATGTACGGGTGTTGGTAATGGTTTTGGACCAAATTGGGTTGTAATATGGGTACGGGTTGCAGGTGGTCGGGTGTTGGTACGGGTTGACCATTATTAGGTCATGTACGGGTGTTGGTAATGGTTTTGGACCAAAATGGGTTGTAATATGGGTATTGGTTGCAGGTGGTCGGGTGTTGGTACGAGTTGACCATTAAACTAACTAGACCTTAGTATTATTTTTGTTATATAATAATATTTTTCCATTGTATATATATTTTTAAATTTTAAATATTTTTTATTTCCAATAGTCATATAGTTGTATCCTAAAATTAAATTGTTAATTTAGAAGGACCAAATATGTAATATTTCTATTAATACCAAATAAATTGTAATAATGTTTGAAAAGGCAGAACATGTTTCCAAACCACGATTTTTGCTTCTCATCGTGTGGGATTACTATCAGATCAAAATTTGGAAAACATTTGAATTCGTTAAACGAATTTAAACAAAAATAATGGGAGGCAAACATTTTTTCGTATGGTTTTTGGGCTCCAAATCAATGCGGGAAATCGTCATCTATCTCACCGTCAAAACTATGAAGATCAATCCATCGGATCAAGGAAATTTCGGTAAATTTTTGGTAACATCCATCAATTTAGGACGTATTAATTCATTTTAATATTTAATAGACCTTCATTTATTCCATCATTGCTTTGTTTAGCGTTAGGTTATATCACAATTGGATCATAATTCAGTTCATCATTCATCAAGCTTTCTATTGTAAGTATATTGTTTGTGTCTTCTGTCAATGTTATTTTGATTATATTGATTAGGGATCATGCATAAAACACACAATTTTGATTCTTCATATTAGTGTGCTTGTTGCACACCAATTGTTCGATGAAATGTGTATGTGAACAATTGTCTGTAATATTAGTTACTCATACCTTTTCATTAAACATATAAATAATCAAACTTATTTACTATGTTTTATGTCAACAGAAGAATCATGGAGGTGAACAAGGAACAACATGAGGATATGACCGACTATGATACGGAATATGAGCAAGATGATGAAAACCAAGAATATGATTCGGAGACAGAAGATGGTGAAAATAAGGACATTCACTACAATAGTCATTCAGATTCGGAAGAAGAAATCCAAAACATAGTTCCTACAAGGTCAAATAGGAAGAGGGGCATGACTCGATTGCCAAAGCTGAAGACTGAGTATGTCAATTCTGGTGGTAGAAAAAAACGTGTCAGGTTTGATGAATTCGGTAAGTTTACAGGGAAGAATAATGCAGTCTTTGTTAGTTATTTGGGTGATCTTGTCCGCGAGAAGGTTGGATTAAGTGCTCTTTGCTGGAAAAAAGTTAAACCGAAAGTGTAGGACAAACTATGGGAAGAGATTACAGTAAATATTTTCTTCACTTTTTTAAACTGCATATCATATTATATGTAAAAATCAAGTATTAAATACTAACATATTCATTGTTGTTTCATTTTAGCGCTATTTTGAAGTTCATGAAAGTGGAAAACAATTTGTGATGAATAGGCTTGGTATCCTTCTACGGAACTTCAGAAGGAAGTTGTATGCAGATTACATCAAGCCACATCTAAGCAATCCCAAAAAGCTTGAAAAAATCCTCTTTCGTTATCGTGCACTAATTACTGAAAAAGATGATTGGAACAAATTCGTGACATATACGCAATCTCAAGAGTTTAATGTTACAATCTTTTTTCAAAACTTCTTCATTTATTTATCCTAAACTTGTAACGCCCCGATTCTCGAATACCAATTTATGGCTATAAATTCTCATGAATTCAAGATCTACTCGACGAGTTGGTTGTCTGACTCGTCGAGTAGCAGCGGGTTTGGGCCACGTGTTTAAGTGACCAACTCGTCGATTCGGAAGAGTGACTCGACGAGTTGGAGATGGAGGGTGAAACCCTAATTTCCGGGGTTTGGCACCCTATTTAAGGGATCATTAGCCTCCCTTAGTCCCTTTGCAGCCTCTTGAGAGTCCAGAAAACCCTATTTCATGAGAGAGCTTCATTTGAGTGTGTTTTTGAGCTTTGGAAGGTGGAACTTGTGAAGGGAGCTTGAAGGTCAAGTAGCTAGCAGCAAGGGACTCGTGTGGATCTGCAAAATCTATCTCAGTTAGCTTCAATTGAGGTATCAATTCATGATCTTGGCCTCATTCCTTTCTAGATCTCCTTGGATGAAATTAGGGCTTCTTGGTTTGGTTATGAAGCTATTTTTGGGTATGAGCTCAGATCTGAAGTTGTAACTTCAGATCTGAACTCTCTTTGATTTGTAAGACCATAAAGCTATCAGCTTTGGCAAGTATGAACCCCTCCTTGAGTGTAAAACCCCATTTCAAGCTTGGATTTGGCATTATGAGTCATTAGAGCCTTGCATGCACGGAAAGTTTGCAACTTTACGTGATAAGCATGCCTTGGGAACTTAGATCTGCAGTATGGAGCCTTGGCATGGCTTAAAAAGCATCTGTATGGATGAAGGATTGAAAGGACTCGGCGAGTCGCATGGTAGACTCGGCGAGTCATATGATGATGGTCTTGAACTCGAAGAGTTGGATGAACAACTCGGCGAGTCCGATGAAGATTGCCTTGGGCTCGGCGAGTGGCATGGTGACTCGGTGAGTTGGCAAGTTATGCAAGGAACTCGGCGAGTAGCTGAGGGTACTCGACGAGTTGAGGTCAACATGGACTGTTGACCTTGATAGTTGACTTTGACTTTGACCAAGGGTTGACCGTTTTGACTTTTGAGGATAATTGGTAAGCGGGTATTTATGAATTGGATCATTGATGGTTATAGGTGTTGGAGTTTGGGGTAGTGTTTCGGGAGCGTGATTTCGTGGTTCAGTCTCGCATTGCAAGGTGAGTTATCCTCACTATATCAACAGGGTCTACGGCACCAAGGCCGGCCCTTTATCGGATTTGTATCCGGGTATTTGCATGATATGTTTACTGATCTGTTAGATCTGTATCCTGGTATATAGGAGGATGTTATGTTTAGTGACCTGGTTTAGGTCGGTATCCTGGTATATAGGATGATGCTATGTTAGTGACCGGTTAGGTTAGTATCCTGGTTATAAGATGTTGCTATGCTATATGATCTGTTAGATCGGTTTGTTTGCCTATAGACTGTTTTGTGATTATCTGTTATATGTGCACATGGTTGTTGATTGGGGGTTGGGTTGAGGCGGGTCCTGCTTCGTGCTGTAGGCCAACATACACAGGGCAGACCGGATAGACTGCAGACCCGGGAGGGCACATAGTCAGGCCGAAGGCCCGGCGAGCGGTCCGGATAGGCTGAAGGCCCCGAGAGGGCGGTCCAGACGTGCCGAGGCTCGGAGAGTGGACCAGATAGACTGAAGGTCTGGTACGGGCGGTCCAGTCAGACTGTAGACTCAGAGAGTGGACCAGGTGGACTGAAGGCCCGGTGCGGGCGGACCAGTCACACTGTAGACTCGAGATGCATGGTTGTTTTGTACTTGTTGATATATTATGATTATGGTTATATGAGGTTGGTATTTTGGGGGTAACTCACTAAGCTTTCGGGCTTACAATTTTAGTTTATTGTTTCAGGTTCAGCAGATGACCGCGGGAAGGCGAAGGCATGACCGTACACTTCCTCGATTGATGATTATGATTTCTTGGAACTCTGATGTATAAACTCTTTTGAAAACTAATTGTAACAATTGAATGGTTTTAAATAATTCAAAAGTTTTAAATTGACTCGAATTTTATGGGTGTTACAAAACTGGGTTACAAAAGTGCGTGACAAATATTTTACTTTTTTTTGACAGAATGTGTCACAAAGGACTATCAAAGTGAGAAAGATGTCAAAGTATGCTCATCGGATGGGACGAGGGGGTATACTACTCATAGGAGGAAGTTGGTAAGCTTGGTCTTTAGCTATATGATCCTATTATATTAACTTCATAGCGTTGTAGTTAACAAGCTTTTGTTTCATATTCTTTACAATTTAGTTTTTTTTATCAAGATTGAAGAGAAAGTGATTTCAAAGGAGGAAATGACCCCAAAGTCAGTTATGTGGTGTAAAGGGCGTGAAAGTAAAGGAGAATTTAAGGATGAAGATGTTAAAATCATGGCGGATAAACTAGTAACTTCATTAAACTTTTCTATTTCTTTTACTGTAAAGATTTTATTCACTTTTATTAGGACAATAATTATTAATATTTTGTTTGGTAGATGGAACATGAGAAGCAGATAAAAGAAGCACAAGTAAATGTTGAACCAGGCACGGATGCCATGACCTTAGTTTTTGGCAAGGAAAAGGGTGGATTTTTAAAGGGTGTCGACACATGAGTCACTTACAACTGATATTTCAATGTTCCTCGCAGCAAAGGATCATCTAAGGAAGAAATTAAAGATCTTAAAGTTGCACTGCATAATGGAAAACTTGAGCTTGAGAAAAAAGATGTTGAACTTAAGGCTTTGTCTACAAAGGTTAATGAACAAGATCAAAGACTAAAGCTAGTTTTGGCTCATCTTAATGCAAAAGGAGCTGACTTTCCAAATCTGTCTCATACAGTTGTAAGTAATCTTATTAAAAACATCTATTGTCAATGTTACTTGTAAATTGCATTTCTTTCAGACATTTTCCCTGTTTCTTTATATTTGCTAGGGTATTTCAAGTGAGAAGATTGTTGAAAGTAGTGAAACGTCTCCTGTTAGTCTCAAAACCAATGAACCTTCAGAACCTGTAACACCAGTATGTTATCATCTTATAAGATCATCGTTGATATAATTTTTTTTGTACTAATTTCTGTTTTTTCACATGGGACCTTAACTTATTTAGGTTATTGCAAAACCCACCAAGAAACCAGTTCAAACCAAATCTGCAACTGCAACTCCCGATACAGAATTGATTTCCATGAAATCTGCAACAGTAGTATATACTAACTTTATAGTTTTCAATACTTTTAATTTATCTTTTATATTAAAATATAATTTTACATATATTTCTTAAATCTTTATATTAGGCAAATACAAAACTCACCAGAAAAGTTGTTGAGTCTAAGACTGCCACTATCAATCATGACATACCAACAGTTTCACCTAATAAACCCATTCACCAGGTCAGTGTTTTTTTACATGTTTTTTTACATGTTGAATATACATTTCTGTCTTTTTTTTCTAATTCTAATATTACTTGTCATTGTATCCAATCAAGTGTAGTTTATCATATCCGTATAAAAGGAACATCGTTGCTCGTGGTACCGTTCACTTATCATCAGAAAGACAATTCATTCATGGAGTTCCTCCACAAGATGATTCCTATAAAGTTTCTATTGATGAAGTGGTAATAAAACATGCATTTCTACCCCATAAAACTGGAGAATTCACATTAGTTGAGGATGCATATAAAAGTTTTGTTCCATGGCCAAAATACCTTGTGCAAACCGAGTCAAAGGTTTGTTTAATTATGTTCACTACTTTGTGCATTACACTTTATTTTCTTCATAAAGTAGTATACTAAGTTTATGATGAACTCATTTCTTTGGTTTCAATGTTGTTATAGGTACCAGAAATTATATCAAATCAAAACTCCACGAAAAGGAAACCAACTTACATATCATCTGATGCCCTTCTCAAGAAGACAAGGAGCAATACAAACAAGATGAATGCCTAGTTATGTTTAGGTTTTGGTTTATGATGTGTTTGATTTTTTAACCATTATTTAAATTCTTTAAATTAGGACAATTTTTTTTTCTTTGATATTTTAATTAGGAATGTAATGTACGGATTTGGATTTCAATTATTAGTAATATCAAATTATGAATTTTGCTTTTGTTTCATATTGTTGGGTTTCGTTACTTTAATTTAAATTATTTTGATGTGTCTACAATGTATAAAAAGTAACAGTAAATAGTAAGTTAAAGTGGTTGTAGTATGATTTTTGCCATGTTTTATAGGTTTTTAATATCTCTAAAAATTACAATGGTTACTTTACATCAATTTGTAACGTGTGGCTAAATGGTTAACAATAGCCATAATATACAAGAATTATGAGACTACAATTGATTTAAAATGAGGTTTATTCTAAAGTTTTTGTGACTAAGTTAAACAATAACAACATGAAAAACAATTTATGTGGCAAATAAATACCATAATTGATTGTTGTTGAGACTAAATACTAGTAAATCGTCACTTACATCATTAATTATATGTGTCCATTTACCGAACATGGACATGTTCACCGTAAATTATATGTGTCTAAAATATACCCAATAGTCTTAATACGATACCGAATTATCCTTAATTTTAACAAAATGTGTGTCTTTATAATACTTATGATTGTATTTCACTTAATTGTGTGTCTCTATACGCTAGGTTATAGTCACAAAAATTGATTGTTTTTTGTGACTAATAATTAGCAATTCGCCACATATGGAAGTAATTACATGTGGTCATTTAGAAAACATGGTCACACTCACCATAATTACAAGTTTACAAAAGATACACAATAGTCTTAATAAACTTTAAACTGTGTGTCAATATGGAAGAAAACAACTACACTAAAACATCATGAATGTCGCAAGTTGGTGATATACAGTCACCACGTTTACTAAATTGTGACATCCCATAATATCTCGGCCAGAAAAGACCTATTTATTTTATGCTTTTTAAAATAAAATCAGAGAAATCCTTTTAAAAGATGTTGCGGAATTGGTCCCCAAAACAAAACATGAAAAAAATTTATCAAAACCTTTCTTTAAGAAAGTATATATTTTCCTTTTATATCAAAATCTCGGGATGTCATGAATAGATACAGATCAAAAGCATAAACAAGACATTATAAGCCTTACAACAGTTATTTACAACTACTGGCCTATAATCCAAAAATCTCTCATCATCCTCCGACTATGCTCGGGGTCCACTACATGTAACATAAAAAGTTGAGTGGGTCAGGCTTGGGAGCCTGGTGAGCATATAGGGTTTTCAACCCACAATAATAATAAACTTATTAAGTTTACCAATCAACAATAACCCTGATTACTCATTCCCGTTATCCTCACTTTACGTCCCTAAACACCTATCACAAGGGACCTAGCCTAAGGAATATCATCGGGATGGACACTACTGCTAAGGGGACTCCTCAACCATACATGTCCTAAGGCAACCATGAGGGGGATGGAGTACGCCAATGAACATTTAGTTCACCAACACCTACAAGTTACGAACCTGCTAGTGTTCCACTGGACTGTCTAGAAAGGTCTGTGGTCGTCATCTATACTCCGCTATACGACAACAACAACAACAACAACATCGAGGCCCCTCATCATTTTAACACACATCGACTATTTCGTCTACCCATGTTCTACCCAACATATTTGTAGATAAAATACATATACAGTTTAAAACTTGTATAAAACATCTATTCAACAGTCACCTCAATTAAACAATTAATATAATTACACATAGCACGTATTATATAGAAAATACTTCATATCTAGGTGTAAGATGAAAGTGACTACACACTCACTTGATTTAATGATAATCGGGCAGCACTTCGTTTCCTAAAACGATCGTTTCTAATAAAACCGGGAGTTTTATTGAGAAACCGGGCTCTACGAGGGTTGGGCTTCAAAACCGAAAAGATAAATTTCTCAGGCTTCTCGGGCACTTCGGGACGTGTTTTGGGTGTTTGGTATAATACCGGGGCTTTGGGGGAAGTTGGAATGAAAGAAATATTGAAAGAGGGGTGTAAAATGGAAAATTTCCAAATTATCCACGGGAGGTCTCGCACCCTTCTATTTATAGGGGCGAGGCTTCTGATCCAAGGGCTGAGAAGTTACCAGGTGGCAGCAGATCCGAAGAGGAGGCACATGGCTCACACGTTCGAGGGTCCAGCTGCTGGCCTCTAATTGGACCGAGGTCTAGGTCCGAGGGGGGAGTCGTGGCGCCTGCGAAGCTGGGACAGGTGGTGCGACACGCGTCGGTGCGAGGTGAGGCGGCTTCGGATGCGAGGAGTCACCTGGGCACGCGTCAGACCGCGGTTGGACCTGCACTTCGGATGCGAGGGTTGCGACACGCCTCGCCAGCTGGCCTCGATGACTCAGCAGTTTCGGACACGTGGCGCGCATGCAGCGAAGGTGACGTGGCCGAAGTCCCACCATGCGAAATTTCTCAGATTTGGCATTTTTTCTCGATTTTTGTGCAAAAACTTCTAAAATCCATAACTTTCGCATACAGGCTCCGTTTTTGACGTTCTTTATATGCACGCGTAGGTAAAATTACGTTCTACAACTTTCGTTTAGACTTTGTCGGCTAATTTTGAATTTAATTTTTATATTATTATTCTTAACGGATCGGGACAGGAAATCCGTTAAAAATTCATACCTTCTTCATCCGACGTCCGTTTTCGTCTGTCTTTTTACCGTTGTACTACAATTGACGAGACCTTCGATTCTCGTTTAGGTTGTGTCGGCTAAAAATCACTCGATCTAAAATTCGAGTTTTTAGCTGTCTACTGCTAAGTTGAAACTTAGAAAAATCATAACTTCCTCATATGAAGTCAGATTTGGGCGTTCTTTTTATGCATACTCTCGGTTTGACGAACACTACGACTTTCATTTAGATCACTAATGCTAAAAAGTAGTTTATCAAAAACTCACTTTTTACGTCATTCGGCACCGTGCCGGTTTTGTCGCGAAACTTCGACAGGTCATAACTTCTTCGTTATAACTCGGATTTCGGTATTCTTTATATATCTGTAATCCTTGTCACAACCACTACAACTTTCTTAATAGATACAGGCTTTATCTAATATTTATTTTCGACGCTTATTTTTATTCTTAATTAATTAAATCCTAGTAATTAAGCATAAAACACATAATTCACATAATATTCACATAATTCCTTTTCATTTCTTCAAAATGAGTTACAAAGGTTAAGTTAGACTATCATGTCAATATTAATGTGTAGCCTCGAAACACGGGCGTTACAATTCTCTCCCCCTTAGGATGATTTCATCTCCGGAATCACACATCAACAAACAACTGCGGGTAGCGACTCATCATGTCACTCTCCGTTTCCCAGGTGAGATTTGGCTCATTCGTATGTTTCCAACGCACAAGCACTAAATCGACCATCTTGCGTCGCAACTTCTTAGTCTTACGGTCAACGATTGCCTCAGGTTCTTCAATTAACCTCTTGTTTTCATCCAACCTTAATTCAGAAATTGGAATTATGTCGGGCACATCTCCTGTGAACTTTCTCAAATAACACACATGAAAGGTATTATGAATACCCTTCAGTTCTTCCGGTAATTCTAGCTTGTAAGCTTGATTCCCGATCCTCAGAAGAACTTTAAATGGTCCAATAAACCTTGGACTTAATTTTTCCCTTTTACCAAATCTTATAAGTCCCTTCCACGGCGAGACTTTAAGTAAAACCGAATCTCCAACTTCGAATGATATCGGTTGTCTTTTCTTGTCAGCATAACTCTTTTGTTGATCTTGAGCTGCTAACATCCTTTCCCTAATTACTTTCAACTTTTCAGCAGTCTGATGGACTATTTCAGGTCCCATAAACTGCTTTTCCCCAGCTTCCAGCCAACATGACGGCGTTCGACAGTTTTCTCCATACAAAGCGTGATAAGGTGCCATTTTGATGCTCGAGTGGAAACTATTATTATAGGAGAATTCTACTAGAGGTAAATGTTCATCCCAGTTACCTTGGAATTCCAGGGTACATGCTCTCAGCATATCCTCCAACGTTTGAATTGTTCGTTCGCTCTGACCATCGGTTTGCGGATGGTAAGGTGTACTCAAACAGAACTTGGTACCAGATTCCTCTTGTAGACTTCTCCAAAACCTTGAGGTAAAACGGCTATCACGATCGGATACAATCGTTAACGTTACACCGTGAAGCCTCACAATTTCCTTCACGTAAGAATTCGCAAGTTTATCCATAGACCATTTCTCGTTGGCTGCTATGAAATGCGCACTCTTAGTGAAGCGATAAACGACCACCCAAATCATGTCGTGATCGTTCCTTGTTCTGGGTAGTTTAGTAACAAAATCCATAATGATGTCTTTGTTGGATATAGTGTCTAAGTCCATAACTATATTTGGTATGTACTTGACCCGACCCGGCATGGTCCATTTGGGTTGCACTTCACCCGAACAATTTATGGATAATCGTTTGAGAATAGTATAAGTTATGATTTATTAATATATTATAAGTCCTAATATATTAATATAAAATCATATTATTTAATTAGTATTGATCTATAATTAATCTAGAATTAATTTAGAGATCAAAAGTATGACTAATTAAATATGGGCTCTTGTATTTATATAGTGTGGGCTAATGCTTATTTGGAATGGGCTAGGCTTGCATGGAAAGTCCGTGGATACTCCATGGAGCTTTAACCCATGGATCTCATGGAAATGAAAAGACATGGGTATTAGGGTTTACATGAATGTAACCCTAATCCACCACACTATATAAAGGAGGCTTTGGTTCTTGAAATCACATGAGTTGTGGTGAGTAAAGTAAGAGGGCCGATTTCAAGAAAGGTGATTACTATTCTCACAAAATTCCAAGTTTGTGGTGATTTGTGATTTCCATTTGAGGCATCCACACTATTGGTGCTAGGCTCTAAAACTCCAAGCAATCAACTACAACTACAAGGTAAGTAATTCTACTAGCTTTATTTGATTCAAGTTCCCCATGTCATGCTAGATAGGATAAGAACCTTGGAAAAATAATTATTTGCATGTATCATAGTCAAACATAGATCCAAGGTTTCTAGGGTTGCATGTACACCATAGGAGTGTTAGAATGCTCAAAATCCATCAGTGGTATCAGAGCCTGGTTTGTTTATTTGATACTTGATGCAAAAAAAAAAAAAAAAAAAAAAAAAAAAAAAAAAAAACTTGAAAATCGAAGTTTTTTCAAACGCTCGTATCAAAATTTCAAGTTTTGTATATGTACTTACGATTCTTGAAATTTTTGATATGAACATTCATAAACATGTGAGTTTAGAAGATCATAGAAATTATGTGCTAATAATTTATTAGATTAATTCTTGATCTTTATGTGTTTTAATGGAGTCCATAACTAGTTCTTAAGTTATGGATAACCAAAAGTCACATTTATAAATAACCATTAAAAGATCACATAGGTTACAAAAAAATGAAGAGTCTTCATTTTTAATAACCATTAACTCATAAGTTATGAGAAATGAAAAGTTTTGAAAGTTTACAAAACTTGCCCTCAAGTTTTGGAACATGTAAAGTCATATTAAAAACTTAAGTTCCAACCCCTAGAATTTTAAAAGTTAAAATTCAACCCTTATACTTTATAATATTATAAGTTTAATAATATTTATATATGTATAAGATCAAGTCGTCTTACCGCTAGTACGCCTCATTCACGAAGCCGGTCTATAAGGGGGGTATAAGGTTGTTGCCTATAAAATGGCAACTTAATGGGTGTCCACTCTCACCCACGGCTTCCTTGATCGGTGGAGGGTCGTTAGCCGAACGGGTAGGATAAGGACTTATAAATTCTCATTAAAAGTATAATGATAATACTAAAGTAACTAAACTTTATTGAATTCCCAATCTTAATTATTTTAGGAAAATGTGAATAAGGTGCTAATCCATGAAATTACACTTTACACTTTGTTTAAGTCGTTAGTGGAGCGTGTGTGGTTAACCGGCACACTAACTTGAACTTAACAAGGTAGGTAAAGGGTGACTTAATGTTTATCATAGTATCGATGGAGCGTGTGTGGTTAACCGGCACATCGATTGAGGGGTAATACATTAAGGGTACCAAGTAATTTGCATGGTTACTTCACACCTTGTTTTGTGATCCTCGGCATCCCAGTCACAAAACTTGAAGGGCACACTCGAGATTGAAACATGCCATTGAAGAAAGTTCAATGAATCTCAAAGAATCTAGGAGTTTCTAAACCAATTAAAACCTAATTAAATATTTCGTTTTTCATGGTGGAAATTGGTGAATCGTCATTCACCTACCTTCAAATATCTTATAGCTTAGATTACGGCATCCCTCTTCTAAGTTATAAAATATTGTGTTGGGTCCTAGCCTTAATATTACATTTGGGTGTTTTATTAAGGACTATCTCAAAATCTAATCTAATCTATTCCTTCCTCTTTTCAGATGTCTTCCAATAACAATGCTTCTGGCTCAAACCCTACTAGCTCCTTCTCTCTCATGAATCTTTGTGGGAGAGTCATCTTTGATGGGTCCAACTTTACTGATTGGATCAGAAACATCAGGATGGTCACTCGGTATGAGAACAAAGAATATGTTCTCGACAAGGAGCTGAAGGTACCCGAGCCAACTGCTACTCCTGAAGAGCTTGCTGATTATGAGGTACATGAAAGAGATGCTACAAAAGTGGCATGCATCATGATGGCCACCATGACAGCCGAGCTCCAAAAGTCCTATGAGGACTATTATCCTTTTGAGATGCACCAGGACTTGATGGACCGCTACCATCAAAGTGCTCGTCAAGAGCGATATGAAATAATCTCCTCCATGATAACAACCCGAATGAAGAATGGTGAACCCATCACGGGCCACATACAGAAAATGCAAAGGTATGTGGACCGTTTACTGAAGCTGAATGTGAACTTCCCTGAGGAGTTAGCAATAGACATCATTTTGCACTCCTTGCCATCGTGTTATGATCAATTTCGCATGACATATCACATGAACAAGGAAGAAGTCACCCTCAGCAAACTTCAAGGACTCTTGAAGACCGCCGAAAGTGGTCTAAAGGGTAAGTCGGTTGTTACTACTCCTACTCCTACTCCAACTGCGGCCAATGTCTTGGCAATCGGGCATGGCAAAGGGAAGAAGAGAAAGAACCCTTCTAAGGGTACCAAGGGTAAGACCCTTGAAGGCTCCTCTTCAAGCAAAACCAAGAAAGGTTTTGTCACTCCTTCTGCTAACCCTAATGAGGCTGAATGTTTCTATTGCCATGAAAAGTCGCACTGGAAGCGAAACTGCCCAAAGTACCAGCAAGATTTGAAGGATGGGAAAGTAAAACCCAACCATGTAGGTATATACACTATATTGTCTAATAACTCACCTCATTCTAAGTCTTGGGTCCTTGATACAGGTTGTGGTATTCACATATGTTGTGATTTGCAGGGACTAAAAAGAAGTGAGAATGTGGAGCAGGGAAAGATAAACTTGATCATGGGAAACAGGAAAGCTTTACCTGTCACCAAGATAGGAGTTTATTCCTTAGTGCTAAATAGTGGGTTTACATTAGATTTGAATAAATGTTATTATTCGCCAGAAATGGCAAGAAATGTTATTTCCTTTCATGCATTGTATAAACAAGGTTTTACCTTTTATTTTGATAATAATAATGGTAGTATTGATGCTTTCTTTAATAATGTTCTTTATTTTAAAGCATTACCTTGTGATGGCGTGTATGAAACTGTATATGTTGTAGATAATCTAGGAAATATATGTATTGTGTATTAACTCTTCCACTAGCTTAGATAAAGCATCCTTATGGCATTGTCGTCTTGGACATGTAAGCAAGAAACGCATAGGCCAACTCCAAAAGGATGGAGTCTTGGAGTCGTTTGACCTAAAGTCAGATGATAGTTGTGAATCTTGTTTGCTTGGTAAAATGACAAAGTCACCTTTTACTGGCACTTGTGCTAGGGGTGAAGGTTTGTTGGACCTCATACACACGGATGTGTGTGGACCCTTCAGAACCGCCACAAGAGATGCTAATCAGTTCTATGTGACTTTTACTGATGATTTTAGTAGATATGAATATGTCTACCTAATCAAGCATAAGTCAGAAACCTTTGAGAAATTCAAAGAGTTTAAGCAAGAAGTGGAGAATCAGTTGGGCAGGAACATTAAGATGCTTCGATCCGATCGTGGTGATGAGTATCTTAGTACCGAGTTCCTTGACTATCTTAAGGAATGTGGGATTGTCTCACAATTGACACCTCCTAGGACACCACAGTTGAATGGTGTAGCTGAGAGGCGCAATCGGACCTTGTTGGACATGGTTCATTCCATGATGAGTCAAGCTTCACTACCAATCTCATTTTGGGGGTATGCCTTAGAGACTGCCACCCATATCCTTAATCTAGTCCCTACAAAGAAGGTTGCCAAAACACCTCACGAGGTGTGGACTGGAAAAGCTCCCAATCTAGACCATATCAAGATTTGGGGTTGCGAGGCTTTTGTGAGATGCGAGACTCACGATAAGCTCGAACCCCGAAGCGAAAGGTGTATTTTCATCGGCTACCCACAGAAATTCTATGGTTACATCTTCTACAGACCCAGTGATAATGTGGTCTTTGTAGCAAGAAGAGGATTCTTTCGAGAGAGAGAATTCATGAGCCAAGGAGACAGTGGGAGGCAAATTGACCTTGAGGAAATTCAAGAGTCAAGTGGTGAAGGAACCTCAAACCCTAGCCCTCAACCTGAGGAGGAAACTCCTGTTGAGCCGACTGAAGAATCTATACCTCTGAGGCGTTCCACCAGAGTTAGGAATGCACCTGAGCATTATTATGGTTTTCATATTACTATAGAAGGTGAGACACTTATCAGTGATAACACACTGGTAAATCTGGATGAGCCTAACAGCTACACGGAAGCCATGGCAGGCCCTGAGGCTGCTAAATGGAAAGAGGCTATGGATAGCGACATACAATCCATGTATGACAATCAAGTTTGGAACTTGGTTGACAATGTACCTGATCGTAAGATAGTTGGGTGCAAATGGATCTTCAAGAAGAAGACCGACATGGATGGTAATGTACACACTTATAAGGCACGACTGGTTGCAAAGGGTTATTCTCAAACTCCGGGAGTTGATTATGATGAGACCTTTTCACCAGTGGCCAAGATTAAGTCTATTAGGGTTCTGTTAGCCATTGCTGCATTTCATGATTATGAAATATGGCAAATGGATGTCAAAACCGCTTTCCTTAATGGAAAGTTGGCTGAAGATGTTTACATGGTTCAGCCAAAGGGTTTTGTCAGTACAGAGTACCCCAGTAGAGTGTGTAAGCTCGAGAAATCCATTTATGGATTAAAACAGGCACCTCGCAGATGGAATCTTTGCTTTGATGAGAAAATCAAAGAATTTGGCTTTTCAAGGAGTGAAGATGAATCTTGTGTCTATATCAAGGCTAGTGGGAGTATAGTCAGCTTTTTGGTACTGTATGTGGATGACATACTACTCATAGGAAATGACATCCAACCGTGCAGGAAGTAAAGTCCTGGCTTGGGAAGTGTTTCGCTATGAAGGACCTTGGAGAAGCTGCCTATATCCTAGGGATAAGGATTTTGAGAAACAGGAGTAAAAGACTAATTGGACTTAGTCAAAGCACCTATGTGGACAAAGTGTTGAAAAGGTTCAACATGCATAACTCCAAGAAAGGAGAGTTACCCATCCAGAGTAACGCCAGATTGAGTAAGACACAAAGCCCTAGTACTGAGGCTGAGATAGCAGAAATGAGTCGAATACCTTATGCTTCAGCTGTAGGATCGATCATGTATGCTATGACGTGTACTCGACCTGATGTAGCCTTTGCTTTGAGCATGGTTAGCAGGTATCAGGGGAACCCTGGCAAGGCACACTGGACTCCGGTAAAGAATATCCTCAAGTACCTACGGAGGACTAAGGACTGGGTCCTTACCCTCGGTGGCAGTGAGGACTTGAGAGTTGTAGGGTACAGTGATGCTAGCTTTCAGACTGACAGGGATAATTTTCGCTCTCAGTCGGGCTGGGTCTTTACTCTAAACGGAGGGGCAATTACTTGGAAAAGTTCCAAGCAGGAGACAGTGGTTGATTCCACTTGTGAATCAGAGTATATAGCAGCAAGCGAGGCAGCAAAGGAGGCTATATGGCTAAAGAACTTCATCGGAGACCTTGGAGTTGTACCAGCTATAAAGGAGCCAATGGAGATTTTCTGTGACAGCAATAGTGCGGTTGCCTTAGCCAAGGAACCAAGAGATCATGGGAGATCCAGACACATTGACAGAAAATATCACTTCATTAGACATCGAATAGAAGAAGGAATCCTCGTGGCAAAGAGGGTATCATCGGATGAGAACCCAGCAGATCCCCTCACGAAGGGACTGACTCGGGCTAAGCATCTCCAGCATGCTCGGAGCATAGGGCTGAAGGATGATATTAGTTTTAGTAGTTAGATAATCTTGAAATTTGTAAAATGTAATTGACATTCGATGATAAATAAAAGCTGTTATTTATGAGTAAAGTGTTGCTATCTCTTGTCAATCGTTTACTATTATTTCTTTTTGCATGTTTTGACTTCCAGAATAATTATGTTATGGTTTATATCATATTATTCAAACTCTCCACAGTCGGTCATATGTTGGAAGTAGATATGAATCAAGACTGTCATGGGTTGGCTTGTAGAGGTCTAAGATGTTAGACAAAGCGGGGCTACAGCACTCATGAGTGCTCATAAGTTCTGAGTATTGGATTCAACCCACGCTCACTTGTATCACTTCATGGAATTTAGCTCGAGTGATCGTGAGACGGTAATATCATATAAGTCTTCAAACCTAGAGATATGATTTGTTGCCTATGAGTTGGTTATGCATTGATTGCACGAAAACGCATTGGTAACTCGATGTTATAAACCGTGCTTTTGTGTGTAATTCAACAAGTAGTAGAGCAAACATATGAGTCGAAGTTTATCTGTTCCTTCTAGGATTAGAAGCGATATATGGGCCCCTCGATGATTTTGTTTTGACCTATGTACCGGGCCCGGTCAGAACTAAATTGATGTGTTCAGTTAAGTTCTATGTCAAACAAATCGGAAATCGGGAAACAAATGTTGGACAATAAGCAAGACCATGTTCCATGTATTTGTCCGGTTGATATCTAGAACAGAGGATTACATGATCACTTATCTAAAATGGCGCTTCATAGTTCAACAGAGTTTAAAGAGCTACGATTGCTGATCGGTTCCTGAAGTCATACTTGCAACTATAGTTATTAGACTTATCCAAGTGGGAGACTGTTGGATATAGTGTCTAAGTCCATAACTATATTTGTTATGTACTTGACCCGACCCGGCATGGTCCATTTGGGTTGCACTTCACCCGAACAATTTATGGATAATCGTTTGAGAATAGTATAAGTTATGATTTATTAATATATTATAAGTCCTAATATATTAATATAAAATCATATTATTTAATTAGTATTGATCTATAATTAATCTAGAATTAATTTAGAGATCAAAAGTATGACTAATTAAATATGGGCTCTTGTATTTATATAGTGTGGGCTAATGCTTATTTGGAATGGGCTAGGCTTGCATGGAAAGTCCGTGGATACTCCATGGAGCTTTAACCCATGGATCTCATGGAAATGAAAAGACATGGGTATTAGGGTTTACATGAATGTAACCCTAATCCACCACACTATATAAAGGAGGCTTTGGTTCTTGAAATCACATGAGTTGTGGTGAGTAAAGTAAGAGGGCCGATTTCAAGAAAGGTGATTACTATTCTCACAAAATTCCAAGTTTGTGGTGATTTGTGATTTCCATTTGAGGCATCCACATTATTGGTGCTAGGCTCTAAAACTCCAAGCAATCAACTACAACTACAAGGTAAGTAATTCTACTAGCTTTATTTGATTCAAGTTCCCCATGCCATGCTAGATAGGATAAGAACCTTGGAAAAATAATTATTTGCATGTATCATAGTCAAACATAGATCCAAGGTTTCTAGGGTTGCATGTACACCATAGGAGTGTTAGAATGCTCAAAACCCATCAGTCTTCCCATTTACCCATGGGTACAGGTAAAGGTTCTAAACTCCCATACAGTTTCTGATGTTGTGCCTTAACCCTAGCACATGTTACACACTCGGCCACATACTTAGCAACATCGAGCTTCATCGTCGGCCACCAGTAATAGGGTTTTAGATCCCTATACATTTTTGTACTGTCGGGATGAATCGAGTACATGGTCTTGTGAGCTTCTTCCATCAGAAGATCTTTTACTCCTCCCGTCTTAGGTACCCAAATCCTATCTTTGAATACCTTCAGTCCTTGACCGTTTGTATCAAACACCAACGTTTTACCCAAACGTTCTTCCTTTCGATCATTTTTCTCTAAAGCTTCCTCCTTAGCTTTCTTTATACTTTCCACAATTGTCGAGACAACTTCAATTCTCAACGCTCTTGGCCTTTTCTTTTCAAGATTTACCTTCCGACTGAGAGCATCATCAACAACATTTGCTTTACCAGGGTGGTAAAGTATCTCACAGTCATAGTCCTTGAGTAATTCTAGCCAGCGCCGTTGCCTCATGTTCAATTCCTTCTGATTAAAGAGATATTGAAGACTCTTATGATCAGTGAAAAGTTTGGATTTAGTACCATAAAGATAGTTCCTCCATATCTTTAAGGCGAATACTACCACTGCCAACTCCAGATCATGAGTGGGGAAGTTATTTTCATGCTCTTTCAATTGCCTCGATACATACGCTATCACTTTATCCCTTTGGGTCAGAACACAACCTAACCCAACTCCAGAGGCATCACTATAAACTACGAAGTCATCAACTCCTTCAGGTAACGAAAGAATCGGTGCTTCACACAATCTTTTCTTTAACTTCTCACAGGCTTCCTTATGCTTCTCATTCCAAGTATAAGTAGCTCCTTTGTGGGTCAAAGCTGTTAATGGAGTCGCGATCGAAGAAATGCCTTGGATAAACCTTCGGTAATATCCAGCTAATCCTAAAAAGCTTCGTATCTCCGTAGGACTTTTTGGTTGTTCCCACTTCATCACAGCTTCAATCTTTGTTGGATCAACCATTATTCCTTCTTGGTTAACCACATGACCTAAAAATTGGACTTCTTGAATCCAAAACTCACATTTGGAGAACTTTGCATACAGCTTCTCCTTTTTCAGAACTTCTAGCACTTCACGCAGATGCTTGTCATGCTCCTGCTTGCTTTTTGAATATATCGATATCATCTATGAATATTATCACGAATTTATCAAGGTATGGTTTACAAACCCTGTTCATCAAATCCACGAAAGCTGCTGGAGCATTGGTTAGTCCGAACGACATAACCAAAAATTCATAGTGTCCATATCTTGTTCTGAACGCAGTCTTTTCGATATCCTGCTCTCTTACATTTAGTTGATGATATCCTGACCTAAGATCGATCTTCGAAAAATAGCTCGAACCTTGCAACTGATCGAACAGGTCATCGATCCTCGGCAACGGGTACTTGTTCTTTATTGTTGCTTTATTCAGCTCTCTGTAATCGATGCACATTCTCATTCTCCCATCCTTTTTCTTTACAAATAACACCGGGGCTCCCCAGGGTGATGAACTAGGTCGAATAAAACCTTTGTCCAATAACTCCTGAAGTTGTGTCATAAGTTCTTTCATCTCCGTTGGTGCTAGTCGATACGGTGCTTTTGCTATTGGCATCGTTCCTGGTAACAAGTCGATACGAAAGTCTACTTGTCGATCAGGGGGCAATCCGGGATGATCTTCGGGAAATACTTCCGGATAGTCACACACCACCGGAATATTCTGCACCTCCTTCTTTTACTTCTTAGCATCGATCACGCACGCTAGATATGATGTACATCCCTTGGCCAAACACTTTCTGGCTTTCATTAGGGAAATGATTCCAGAGTTTACTCTGCGTTTGTCTCCATACACCATAAACGACTCTTTCCCTGTCGGGTTTACTTTTACTATCTTCTTCCTACACAATATTTCGGCATCATTGGCGCTAAGCCAATCCATTCCTAAAACTATATCGAAACCATTTAACTCGATATGTAATAATTCCTCGTGGAACTTATTCCCATTCAAGTCAATGAGGATGTTTTTCATACGATGGCTAACAGGTACAAACTTGCCAAATTCATGCGAAATAAAGCATTAACTAGTCTATCAACATGCAAAGCTAGTTTTCTTCCAAATTCATGCGAAATAAAGGAGTAATTGGCTCCAGAATCAAACAAAATTTGGGCAGGCAATTCGTTTACTAGAAAAGTACCTGAAACGACATCGTCTTCTTCTTTCGCAACTTCAAGTGTCATCTGAAAGGCTCTCGCCTTCGGCTTTGGTGGAAGATTGGGTTTTGCTGCATCCTTCTTCTTCGGACAATCCTTCAAAATATGCCCTTCTTCATGGCACCCAAAACAGACGTTCTTATTGAAGGTGCATTCATTGGCATAATGCCCTGGCTTTCCACATTTGTAACAAGTGATTTCCACGCTGTATTTCCCAGCATGTTTCTTCTTACACTTGTCACACCACTTGGCTTCGGCTCCTCCTCCGAATTTTCTCGAACTAGTCTTCGAGAACTTGTTCTTCTTATTGGAACCTGAAGCTCCTTCAAGCTTTCTTTTTTCGCCAACTTCAACCTTGCTGGCGGCTCTCCCCTTAATCATATCTTCAACAGACTTGGCAGCCCAGACAACTGCCTCCAAAGTAAGTGCCTGACGTACTGGCACCGCATACTCCCATGGAAGTCCCTTTGCGTATCTGTCAATTTTTGTCAGCTCATCTGGGACAATACGCAAGCAAACTCCATTTTGTCTGTGAAGCTATTTGTGTATTCATCAACGGTCATACTCCCCTTCTTCAATGTCAGAAATTGGTTTTCCAGCTCAAGCATATTTTGGGCCGAGCAGTACTTACGCTTGAAGTGCACCAAGAACTCTGTCCAAGTCAGTTGCAGTGGCTCATTAGGGCTTAGGGTTTTCCCTAGAGTGTTCCACCAACGAGCAGCACTACCCCTGAACTGACGCACTGCAAATGTGGTTTGTAACTTGCCTTGGCAACCACGAGGATAGAGTGGAGAGAAATGGGTGCAAGTATAGGTTATAGTCATAAAAATTGATTGTTTTTTGTGACTAATAATTAGCAATTCGCCACATATGGAAGTAATTACATGTGGTCATTTAGCAAACATGGTCACACTCACCATAATTACAAGTTTACAAAAGATACACAATAGTCTTAATAAAATTTAAACTGTGTGACAATATGGAAGAAAACAACTACACTAAAACATCATGAATGTCGCAAGTTGGTGATACACAGTCACCACGTTTACTAAATATATGTGACTACTGACGGTTTAACGCTACAATATTGGATATTTAAGGAACAAAATTCCGTACACATTTGCCACACTGGTATAATACGTCCACATGTTTTCATATCATACGAACACTATATTTTAAAGTGACCATAAGACCCATACGATGGCGTCACCTTCCGTCACACTTTCGGTGAAAAAATAAAATGTCATTATACGTATATGGTCACACTTTTTTGGTGTGAATGTAAGTCATTTTTCTTGTAGTGCAAGAAAACTTATCAAGGTACAAACTTTATACCTGAAAAAGATGCACAATGAGGAAAGGTTTCTGGATCTATAAGCTTGGAAGCAACAACTCCTTCTTCTCTAGCCTCTTTCTTCAACAATATGCACCAAAATCACTTAATAAGCTCCCAAAACTTACACAAACAACTTAGACTCGGAATTAGGGTTTGAGGAGGGAACGGTGGATGATAAGGATAGTCCAAATGGGATATAAGGTTGTTTAAATAGGGAGAAACCCTTAAAATAAGGGTTTAGTGACTAGGCTAGTATGCCCGGTGTACCACATATACGCCTAGCATACTTGCATGGACTCCCCGATCCGGACTTCTCACGAGTACGTTGCACGTACTCCCTTCTTACGCCCAACGTACGACTGAATTGTGGAAGTTTAAACAAGGGACCAAATAAGCAAACTTAAAATAGGTTAGGGGTTAAGATAGAAATACCTGATAATCAGATGTTACAATTTAAGTGGTTCACATTATCTTGCGATATGCTACATCCACTGTCGAACCAGAGAGAGAGAGAGAGAGAGAGAGAGAGAGAGAGAAATTTTATTCTACACATGCTTTTCTGCTACAATATTACAAATACGACCGTTCATAAGTATATAAACGACAAGATTTGACCTAAACATCTAAAAGGCCAAGCCCAACTGAAAAACACAAAAAAAAGCCCTAGAAAAGAAATTGGCCCGCCCAAGCAACTTTTCAGTCTTTAAAATTCCAGATCTAATGATAAGTCTCCATATCTAACATTAACATGTTGCACACACCCACAATCTAAGGGTCTGTTTGATAGTTGTAGTCTAGGAAAGTGTTATCTAAGAAAGTTTACTGACTGAAAAAAAAACCATGTTGTTTGACTGTACATCTGACGATTGTGTTGAATGTTGAAAAATGACCATATTACCACATTGTTCTATACTGTGATGGATGAAGTTGTTGAATAGTTATAAAAACATATAAATTGTCATATAAAATCAAAATTACACAATAATCATTTAAAAATTCAAATACGAATTGTCTTACGAAATCAAAATTACACAAAATGTATGTTAAAATCAGAATTTTAGATTGAAACTTTATATATGAAATGGTCCTCCTGAATTCTATGCTCCAAAATGAAAAGAAAGAAAATAAGATGAAACAGATGAATGTTCACGTTTGGTACTCTTCAATAAGAAAAGAAACAAATCAGAAAAAAAATAATAATAAGAGATGAGATGGTTACCTGTGGGGCGGAGCTGGTGGCTGTAGCGACGCTCCGACGGGGGGAGGTTGGCTGGCGACGAAGTAGGGAGCTTGATGAGGAGACGATGATGTCTAATGAAGAGTGTCGAAGAAAAGAAAGAAAGATGCAAGGTTTTGGACATAATTGTCTTTCCGAACTATTCAACCAGAAAGATATGGTTTTGGGATTTTATGGAAAAGACTATATTTTCGGGAAATACCTTTTTTGTGCAAATTAAACCGTTTTTCTATCCCATTCAGCTATATAGACCTGTTTGACCTGAAAAAATTGTCTCTTAAATGGGTAGGGATGCAAATTTACCCATCGATTCGGGTACCCGTGGGTACCCGACCCGTTAGGGTCGGGTTTTACCCGGTTTAGCGGGTAACGGGGCGGGCACGGGCACAGATTTTTATACCCGCAGCGGGGACGGGTCGGAGACGGATATGACACTATCCGACCCGTTTAAAACCCGATTATATATATATATATATATATATATATATATATATATATATATGTGTATATATATATATATATATATATATATATATATATATATATATATATATATATATATATATAGAAAATTGATTCGTGAATCACAATATCAAGACGACGCTTCGGAATTGACTCCTCGTTTCTTCAAGCCATTAACTGATCTCACACTCTCTCTAATCTCCTTTCCTAGAATCAAGAATTACGATTTTATTATAAAAGATGCAGCCACCCTTCGTCTTTGATTTTCAGTTCTTCACAAAATCACGACATCAATCTTTCACCTTCAAGCTACCCTGTTATCATCACCGATTCAGCGCTCATGGAATTAGAGGAGAACAACCTACAAGAAGTTCCAGCTTCATCCCAAAATCCTAAGCCCAGGTAAGTTTTCGATTTTATTTTCTTACACTCGATTTTGGTATTATCGATTTCTGGTATAATCGATTCTAGTATAATCGATTTCTTGTATAGTCGATTTCTGGTATAATCGATTTCTTAATTGAATGATTTTTGGTTGTATCTGTTTTGAGTGATGTTGGTTATAATCGATTTCTTAATCACTAGATTTCTTACACTCAATTTTGTTATAATCGATTTCATGCCTTGAACTTGATTACAACCATTGAATCTTTTCTCCTGTAACTTTTTTGTTACATGCTTTTGATTTTATTTTATTAAACTCGATTTTGGTGTTAACCTATTAAACTGATGGATTTGTATCTTTTTTGAGTGATGTTGGTTACAATCGACAACTTAGTCACTCAATTTCTTACACTTCATTTTGTTATAATCAATATCATGCCTTCAATTTGATTGCAGCCACTGAATCTTTTTTTGCTGTAACATATTTGTTAAATGTTTGTCTGGAAAGTAGAAAGTAGAAACTTATTAAGTCAACAATTTTTTTCTGTTTTGGTTGTAATCTCAGTGAATTACACTGATTAAATATTTGTCTGGATATGGTACTACCACGTTTTTTTGTAGCTTTAGGAATCTTGTTTTCTTATAAGTTGTAACTAAAATATGATTTCTAGTAAAACATAAATATGATTGTTGCATAAAGTGGAACTCATTTCTAGCAAAGTGCATTGTTTTTACAGCATCTTTTTTACTGCATATATGTAATTGTTTTTTGTATTATCAATGAATCTAATTTCTAGCAAACTACATCTTTTTAGCAGCATCTATGTTCTATCAATCCGATTTCAACCATATATTTTTTTTTTGCAGTGACACTCAAGATAGATAGCCCCCACAACCAAGTGTTGATGTTGCTGGAACAACAGATGGGCAGGTTGTTAGAGCAACAAATGGACAGGTTATTGAAGTTATAAAAGATGATGAAGCCGGTCCAAGCTTTGTGGATTTTGATATTTAGTTCATGAAAAATTGTTGTTTTTATTTTAGTTATTTAATAAACATGAGGATGTCGTGCTTATCTTTTTCTTTTTGTTTTTACTATTTTGTGTACGAGAATGAAGTATGAATTGTTGAATGTTTTAGTTATCATGATTATGACTATGTCTTTTTTATATATATCTCAGATTTATTAAAAAAATGATTGGATCTTTTTTACTTAACGGATATCCATCGGGTTCCAGTATCCGACGGGTTTTCTTTTACCCGAATCCGTCGGGGATTTGGCGGGGACGGGTGTTGGGGTCGGAGTTCGGGGGCGGGGACAGGTATTGTGGTATCCGAAAATATCCGCCCTGTTTGCATCTCTATAAATGGGGCTAACTAGACCATGAAATCATGAAATGAGTTTGACTGGCTGACTAATAAGTTACTGAGAGAAAAGTTGTAAAACAGAATCATCCCGACAGTTTATTCATGATCCCACTTAGTCACTCACGTCATCCGCCATTAATCACTGACCTTGCTCGAATATCTGTAGCTCTACTCTTGAGGGTAGCAGGTGGAAGTGATAGAGTGAGTGAAAACCATGCCTGAGAACCTAGGATGCGTGCTGGTGGCCGTCGATGGCAGCGAAGAGAGCATGAACGCTTTAAATTGGGCAATCGATAACGTCAAGCTTCGTCCCGAGGGATCTATAGTAATTATTCATGTTCAATCACCGCCATCAATCGCCGTCGGTCTCAATCCCGGTGCTATCCCCTTCGGTGGCCCTAGTTAAGTGTCTAAACTGCTAGATCGAGATTTTACTCTGCACGACTGAGTTTTTTTACGCAGATGCCGTCTTACTTCCTTTTTTTTTTTTTGTTATTATCTGCTTGCTTGATTTTACTGTAGACGATGAAGTTTTACTGCCGGTGCTATCCTTACTTTCATTTTTGTTAATTTTTTTGCTAGCTTGATTTTACTCTACACGATTGATCTTTTTGTAAGATCGAGATCTTTTATAATCGGTGTTAGAAATTAACAGTGATTTTAAAATTCAGGTAGTGTGGAGGTGCCGGCGTTTACTGAAGCTATTGAGGCGCACCAGCGGCGGATTACTGATGCTATCATAAATCATGCTATGAAGATTTGCGCCGATAAGAATGTTAGGTTTCTCAGTCTTACTCGTATTTTTTTTTTTTTTTTTTTGGTGTGTGTGCGTATGCTTGGGAATTATCTACAAACATTAAGATTCTTTACAAGTGATTCACTCTGGCATGTTTCTGAACAAGGAGTAGTAACTTTCTTCTAAGTTCTTCATTATTGATATCTGAAACTGCTGTTCTTTCAAGATCTTCATTAACTGCAGATCTAATCTATTAGTTTAGGAGCTAGATGTTATTATAGGTTAATGTTATGCTAATTTGCAGGATGATAAGTAGCCAATTTGTATCACATATGATATCTTAACACGGTGTAAATAAGCTTCTGTTAAGTAGCTAATTTGTGCTACTGACTTGTATCAAAGATTCATATCATTTTACAGCAGTGATGAGAAAAGTTCCCAAATTAGGGAGAGAGTGAGAGATGATTTGTTTTTGTGGTGCACATAAACTACTTGTTCTTTATGGAGTCTGGGGTATAAATTATAATTATAATATACTTAAACATATCTATATTTGAAATTTTCTACCAGATGGAAATGAAGACACATATAGTGATTGGGGATCCTAAGGAAAAAATATGTGAAGCAGTTGAGGAGTTGCATGTTGATTTGCTTGTAATGGGATGCCGCTCTTTTGGTCCTATCAAGAGGTAACATTATTTATATTCATAGCTTGTTAAGCTCTATAGTATTCTTTCTCCCCTTAATTTCATTTATTTGTAATGCTTTACCTTCGGCCATGTTCATATAAGCTTTTTTGAGTTAGTTTTTTGCCCATTAAAAAGTATTAGTAACATTGACAAGGTTCCTTGATCTTGAGGGGCACTTTGGGTATTTCATTAAATGTAGCTCATCATATTCATATTCATTGCTGTATATGTGTATGCAGGATGTTTTTGGGAAGTGTAAGCAACTACTGCTCCAACCATGTGTCATGCCCTGTAATGATAGTTAAAGGCACTACTTGAAATGTCTGCTTTTGTTCAGCTTCATTGGAGGATCCTGGTCAACACAAGTCAATGTTCTTCTAATAAGCTTCCATTCTTGGCAAAAGCTATAGTATCTGGTGCCAAAATTTGGTGAGTACACTGTTCTTTGTTATATGCTTTATCTATTGTACATTATTGTTTAAGCTATGATTCTCGAGTTGTACAAATATGTATTTTATATTTTTATATAAACAAAAAAACATTTTATGTAACCCAGTGTTAAAAATAATTATCAAAATATCATCAAACCAAACCACAAACTAGTTTTCTCTTCTAATTACTATATTAATTACACATCCATAACAAAACAAAAAACTCCCAAGTTATCATCGCATTGAACATTGCTTGAAGATATATAACAAAAACCACAATTTCAAATCAAAACAAATCTCACCATCTTCCTTCTCTTTTAAATCATCCCCACCATTGATGAACTGCAACACCTACATCTTTCAACAAACCATACAAAGCCAAACACTTCCAATATGGTCTCTTACACTTCTTACATTTCACACAATTATACTTACATTCCAAGAACAACTCATCTACCAACTCTATTGCTTTATTATTCACCAATTGTTCAACAACATCCGCTTCTGCTTTCATCACTACATACTCATCATTCCTCACATTTTCCCTCAACCAATCTGTTATCTCAATCTCCACCAACTCGCCCATGGCCTCATCATCGGTATTAGTATCAGTATTAGTAATTTCAGGTACTGTTGTTTCGATTTGATAGATCTCAAAGTTCATGTTCCTTGTAGGGTAGTTTTTTGTGAACCATCCTCCATCTCCATTAATATCTATGAACACTCTTCGTGGGTAGTCTTCAAGAGAATCATGCAACAAGTCTGGGAGATAACGTGTCTTCTTTGAGTACGTGTTGGATTTCCCTGACACCGTTCGTGGAGGTTCTAGAAGGACGTTTTCAAGATTCTTTAGAGCTTCTGCTTTCTTTTGAGCGAACATGAGTCGTCTGTGTGGAATTGTATTACTAGCATCGTTCTTATCGTCAATCAGTCTAATTTTCTTCATGGCTATGATAGCGACAGGAAATTGTCTATGGTAAATAATTTCGTAGTTTGAAGGCTTCTGAAATGATCCAGAAGCCTTTGCCTTATGGTTGTCCTTTTTAAGGACAACCATAATGCCATCAACTTTAAGTACCTTATCTATCAGTTCTTCTTCGCCTTCATGCATGAACGCAAAGTCATATTTATTTTCAATGCTTGGTTGTTTTATCTCTAGATCCGAGTATGACATCATATCCATCTTGTTACCATTATTGTTAACAATTAAACCTCTATCTTGCATTCGTACCAACCCTTCACTTGTCAAATTTCGAATGATCAATTCGAATATCTCAAGTTCACTTGAATTATCAATTCCACATTCAACATCATCTCCTTGATTATGAAGAATGAAGTCTTTCCTAACCCTAGATCCAAGCCATGGAATGGAAACTACAAATAACACGAATAGAAAAGCCTTAAGTCGACGTTTCAGGAGATTCATACGTAAAAAATCATGATATGTTATTTGTAAACCATGATGAAACCGATTCATTGCCATACAAGCCGTGAAAAGTTTTTCTTTATGATACTGTAAATTCTGGATCCAACACTGCATGGGGTATAAAGTTACTATGAAACATTGACCGCAATTGTATTATCCTTTGCACCTCCATCTTCTATGTCGTTTCCCCCCGATCGACGTTGAAACCATCGATCTTATAATTGTGGAGGATAGAGGAAAGAGAGAGCAAAGAATCTTACAAAATCCTGCTTTTCAGGCGAAATAGAGTTTCATTTTTTTTCGTGTTTGTGATGTTTGTGCACAAAATGAAATAGAAATCGGAGAGTTTGGTAAAGATGAAACAATGGTATGGAGGAAAAATCTCACCATTTTTTCAAAGGGAAGACAGAAGTTTTGTTAATGTTTGAAAACGGTCGACTCTTGACCACTATTAAGGACGTCCTACTATTAACGAAGACAATTTTTTTTTTATAGAAATATAGTCATTTAAAATTATTTACCGAAACATGATGTACTTTGGATATAATCATTGTAATAAATAGTACAAGTTGTAGGAGATACGTTTGGGTCTTATTTTGCTGTTCAAAATGTAATAATGACATCAACAATTACTTGAGAAACTGATTATTTGATAAAGTAAGAGCATTGGGTGTGGGCAACAAGGTGCAACACCAAGTTGTGCCACCTCACATGCCACATAAACAAGTGGTGTTATAACATCCAGTGGGGAAATGGGCAACAAGATGCAACATCAACTTTTTGAAAATAAATATGTTTTATTTTTGATTTTTTTTTTCGAAATTGGGTTTTTTTTTTACTTTTTCGTTTTTTTTTACTTTTTTTTAATTTTTCGTTTTTTTTTCGTTTTTGTATTTTTTTTAATCACTAACATGAATATATTTTTTATAAAACATAAAATTTTAAAAACAAAAAAAAAGACATAATATTTAAAATCTAAAATTACGATTACAATTAAAAAAACATAATTTTAAACCTAAAATCATAACTAAAATATCATTCAAATTACTACTAAAACCACATAACAATCCTAATTAACCCAAATATTTTTTCCTAATTTGTTCCTTCATCGCTTGTAGCACCGCTAGATCAGCAGGCGTCAAACCCTCGTCGCTCGTCCGAAGAATTGACAACTGATGTGTCATTAGTTCCCTTTCTTTTTGCTCCTGCTTCTCCCGTGCCTGCCTTTCCAGGAACTCCAAATGACGACGTTTCAACTCATTTTTTTCTTTTATATAAATTATGTTCGTCGAATTTTGCTCTCATTTCCGCCGCCTCTTTTGCTCTCGTCTCTACCTCCTCCGCATGTCTTGCAGCGCGCCTCGCTTTGTCGCGTCCGAGCGGTCGTTGTGGTTGGGATATCTCTTGGATATCATTCGGGATCTCATCGTCGTTGGCGTTTAGGTCGATGTTAGTCCGTGCGTCCGACACGTCGACCGAGCTAGAATTGCGAGACCTTTTAGATTGAACCTCCGACGATGTAGGCGATTTATTCCACTTTGGATCCGCTCGCAACAATTCCCATGATTTTTCAAAGTCGAAAACATGACCCATTTCAACTCGATATTGTTCCTTAGCAGATTTGAACAAATCGAAATCGTTGGTTCCGCTTTGTTGTTGCGCTTTAAGCCGATTGTAAATACCGTTGAATTTGCTGCACCACTTAGTTATTTGACCCCATTTGCTGCTCAACATGTCATTGTTGCGATACAGATTTTTCTTTAAAATAGCGTGAAACTTGTCGAGCACTGCCCCCCAATAAGCTCCTTTTTTCATTCTGTTTCCGCGAAGTTCGTTTTTTGAAGTAGCACACCAAGCCGCCGTCAAAGCGTATTCCTCCTCCGGTGTCCACCATTGTGGAACGTCTGTATTTTCTGTTTCTACCGCTATCGATTTCCCTTTCGATTTTCCTTTCCCTTTCCCTCTCCTACTACCTCCCGCTTCCATTTCAACCGATTGTTGTGTCGTAGGCGATGGTTGGTTGCTTGTTTGTTGCATCGAAGCAAAAGTAGGGAAACGATTTTGTTGTAAATTTGGGGTTTGACCAAATTGATTTTGTTGAAGGTAAGGTGAGTTGGGAAATTGCAGTGGCGGTGAAGCGGGATTGAAAGCGGCGCCTTGGTATGAGATTTGTGGTGAGCCTTGTGACGATAACAGGTTGAAATAATTTTCATAACCCGCGAATCCGAGAGGCGAGGTTGTGTTTGAGTTTGATGATGGAGGGGGGGTGTTTGGGTTTAGCTCCATTTTTTAAATTTTTTAAAAAAGATATGTGTATAAGATATAGAGAGAATGAGATAAAGGTTTAGAAAAATGGTTTAAAAGTAGTATTTATAATAAGGATAAAAGGTAAATTTTTTTATTATTATTTAATTTTGACCGTTTTCAAACGGTCGAGTGAAGAAACCGTTCGAATTTATGCGTTGCAATTCGTCTTAACGCCCACGAGATTCGCCATAACGAGCTTCAACGAGTTGGGGGGGGGGGGGTGTTCCCCGCGTCGTGACACCGTTTTCATGTGCCAACTCACCCAATTCGTTTCTCGTTGTGACCCACACCGTATACTCTAATACATAAAATGGCAAACAAAACAATTTTGTGGGGAGAAATATATGTTGTGTGAAGCTCTTTTATATTAGGTTTAAAAGGAGGTAACAAGTAATTTTATTGTACTATTTAATAATTGCTGCAATTTGATAAAGTAATACATAAAATGGCATACAAAACAATTTTGAGGGGAGAAATATATGTTGTGTGAAGCTCTGTTACTTGTACTATTTAATAATTGCTGCAATTTGTAAAAAGTCGAACCATTATCGACGACAGCTAAAAATTAGCACAAATAAATATGTATTTTAAGCACTCAAACCTCCTATAGACATCAAAGTCGCTTTGGCCGAGTGGTTAAGTCGTGTGCCTGCTAAGTACATGGGGTTTCCCCGCGAGAGTTCGAATCTCTCAGGCGACGAAATGTTTTTTCTTTATAATCCTTTTATTAATCGACAACTTGAGCCCATGTACTTCTCTTTTCTTTCTTAGTAAGCCCCTCAGGTTTCTTTTTTAACTTTTTTCAATGATCAATCACCCTTGAACCACTCTATCAATCTTGTCGTTACGAAACAATTGTTTTAGTTGTTAAATGTAAAACAAAACATCAGAGTATGTGCTTGTGTTCTTTATTTTAACCATGAATTTTTCGCTCTATGTTAAAATAATCACTCTTTTTTTTTTTTTTTTTTAAATTAGAAAAGTAAAATGTTTACAAAATTCTTATTTTATGTGTTTGTGTGTTTTTGTACGTGTAGAATTGTTGTTTTTATATCCAAAATAGGTTTGTGTATGTATTAATTTATAATAAGGTTGTTAAGATCAGGATCTTATATAAAATCATTTTCCGCTTTGCAAGATTGTGATCGTAAAATCGAATTGAATCGTAAGATCCTACCAAAAATATTCTAAAACATAAAAAATACATATTCATCTATTAGTTAATCTTCCAGTTAACAATAAATACTTTAAAACATAAATAATACATAAATAATACATTATTTAATGATAAACAATTCAAAATAGTATTCTACGTATTTAGTCCAAAATATATTTGATTTTTAATATATATATATATATATATATATATATATATATATATATATATATATATATTAACGATCCTACGATCTTACGATCCGATCCTACAATCTTACTGCGATCCTACCGAAAAACGATCCAAATAAAATTGAAATTGATTTACCTAGATCAGGATCACGATTTTAACAACCATTGAATCTACATATCTAATTTTCTATTTTTAATTATGAAATCAAAGGGTGTTGCCTTTGATACTACTTTTATTTTACACGATCCATGAACTTCCATAAAGTTGGTGTGATTTAGTTTGAGCAACGGAACGGATCTTGAACTGATACATCTTCGTCATGGACGGATCTTCTTAAGGGCGAGGGGGGCCCCCTGTTCTTCAATTTTTATATATATTTTACTTTCGGCCCCCCCGACTCAAATGTTCAAGCTCCGTCAATGATCTTCGTAATGAAAATTGAATGTAACATTACCCTTTTATTGTTATTGGAAATCTAGAATGCATCCAACTAAACTTCCTCTACTAATGTGGAGCTTAAGGGTAGCTCGGGCACACAATGCCAGCAATAGCTCAGGCCCCAAGCTAGAGAAAGTAGAGTGGTCGAGTCCTATCCTTTTTCTCATGATTTCTCTCTTTTGTTCTTTCTCTCTATGTCGTTTGGGGATGTTTGGTCACATCATGCCTTCAAATTGGATGATGGTGTGGGGGTGATGATGTGGAGATCACGGTGGTATGCGGTGTGGGCAAACCATGCCCCTATAGCCTTATATATATATATATATATATATATATATATATATATATATATATATATATATATATATATATATATATATATATATATATATATACACACACACACGGTTAAAACCCGTGGAAACCACGGGTAATAAAACTAATTATAAATAGTTATAAAACATCAAACTTTTATTAAAATTTTATTAAATTAAGTTAATGATTTTGAAAGAAGGGATATAAATTTGAATAGAGTGTAAAAAAAGACAATCAATCTTGCAAATGACATTGATATACGGAAAATTTAATATAACAAAAATGTAATAAAAATAAATTAACAAAACACAATAAATTTAAAATTTTCTTTACTGGTTTCATGTAAATGTAAACCCCTTATGTTTATTAATTTTAACTTTTATTGTTTTGGAATTCTTTACTGCTCTCATGTAAATGTAAACACCTTTTGTTTATCCATATAAGTCTTCCTTATATTTAACAAATATAATAAACTCTTACTAATTAAAATAGAAAGCATTTTACACATATAAATTTTGTTAACCTTGTATCTTGTAATGTAGAGCCTCCAAAGTCAAATTCAAAACCGACAATAAACATTTCCCCTCAATTCCTATCAACTATCATATCCAAACAACAAACCAAAAAGCATATTGTGAAAATTTCAATTTTGACATTGCAGTTTTAAAGAAACACATTTCTTTCAAGAATGAACAGCATAATTACTTTTATAATAAAAACTAAATGAGTTTTAAGAGTATTAATTCTGAACCTTCACAGTCAAAACCAAATTTCCTGAAGCAATCTAAAAAATGCTATAACTTTCATAAATGCTATAAGTATCATATTAAGATGAAAGTAAATGTTATAACCGGCACCAACTTGAAAGTTAAATGTTATAATTGAAAAATATTGAAAGTAAAATGTTATAATGTGATAATTGGAAAAATGAAAGTAAAGTGATATACATTAAAATAAATGTTGAATGCTTGAATAGAAAAATAAAATTAAAATTTTGTAATTGACATTAGAATGAAAGTTAAATGATATAATTAAAAAATAAGAAAACAAATTCTATAATCAACAATAACATTAAAGTTGATTGCTATAACCGAGAAAAATGAAACTAAAGTGCTATAATAAAATTAAAATGAAAATTTAACATTATAATCAAATTAATTTTAAAATGAATATGAAATTTAAAAATCCATACAAAATTTTACTATAACGTCGATGAAACAACAAATTGGTCGATGATATTTAACATTTTGTGGATATCAATCAGAGGTAAGCCTCATGACCAGACATCTATTTGTACAACTGAAACAGTTTTTAACTGGTAAGTCCAAAATCGTAACCAATAAGAGTGGTTCCGATTCCGGTTCGTATTTTTGGAACTGATACCCATCAAAACCGGTTCTTAGCACTTAACATGATTACCCTTTCGGACACAACGGGTGGAATCTAACCTGTAAAACCAAAAAAAGAAAGTAAAATGTTAAATTAATTAGGTCACAATAGTAAAAATGAGTTAATGCTTTTGTATCTTACCACCTAAGGTGTTCTTCGGTGTCCACTCAAAACCTTTAAACATTTAACAACGATTATTTTCATAGTATAATTAGAAAATGCAAGAATTTTCCCATATGAACCGAATATTGTTGCAATAGTTGAACTTGGTAAAGGCATTAATTGACAATACTTGAGGCTCAACCTCCGCCCTATAGAAACATGTAATCTAATAAAAATGATAAATCTACACTTTGACTTCTTTTAGTTCACAGCTTATGTGCACTTTAACTTTTGGGCTTAACAAATGGCCAATGGTGATGCATAGAAGCTCCAATCCCATCCTTTCTTGGCAAATAATTTTTTATTCTTGGAGCTCTATCTCTTCTGGACAAAATTTATATTGCACAACTATGGTACCTTTAAACATGAAGACATAGTTCATTTGTTTTAAAGTTAAAACAAAAATATATGTAAATCTGGAAGTAATCTTTAGCAAATAAATGAATAAAGAAATTGACCAAGCATTTCACTATATAGTCAAACAAACACCCTCTTGAGTTTCAACTGTTGTGATAATTTGGAGGTACTTGCTCTTAAATCAAAGCCACAATAATATCAATTGCTTCCTGAAATGACAAAAAAAAATCCTTTTTGGAATTCAGAACATAAACCAAGAGAATAGTTGTTAGGAAGAGTAATTAATCACTTTGATCCATTTGAAGTCAAACCATGTTGTCTGTAACTATAAATCAGCATGGTGTAGAGCATGATAACCTTTTTTGTCTTTTAGATTTACTATTATCTTCAGGTAAATCATTTGTGCCACACAAGCATAAAGAAGCTCATATAGAACAATCAAATTCCTTCCATAACCATGTAAATCATTTAAGTAAGAGCCACAAGTAACTACGTCAATTGTCCAATGAGGCATTATAATGATATCATATTCAAAGTTGGCTCTCGCATGCAAACCAAACCTAGTCAAAATATGATTTCATATTACATATAATTATAAAGAATATGGAGAACTTACAGTTCCAACCCTACAAAACCATGAGAAATGCATTAAACCCCTATAACATGTATATATTTCATGATACGATTAGTTGGTTCAAGAGTACCACATAGATCTAGTACATTTTTATTTCTGGTATAGCGTATGGGCCATAGTCTAGTGCTCACTTGCAAGTTCGTATGCAATAGGATCATCATCTCAGAGATGAAAAATTGAATATACAAACTTTGTCATCCGGTGAAACTGTAAAAAAACAAAAGAAAACATTTTTATAAAGGGAATTAATAAACTTTGTTTTTTTAATGAAATACTATTAATTATTTGGATGCCACATATCTTAAGGTAAATCTTACTGGAGGGCTATATGGGTAATTTTGTAAAAAAGGTTATTATAGCCATGCCCCTATAGCCTTTTATATATATATATATATATATATATATATATATATATATATATATATATATATATATATATGCCAAAAGGGTGCCTAAATTTATTTCTATTCCATGGTAACGAAATGTAGCATACTTACAACCCATCGATCCAGTTAGTTCACAATTGACTTTTCAAGTTTTTGGATCAATCCTATTTGTTCCTTATTTAGTAATAATTGTTTTCTTTTGTGAAATTCAAAAAAAAGAGCACTACAATCTGTGAAGATAAACAATATCAAACAAATCGCACAAACATAAATATATATTTTTCTCTCATGTAACTTGCCTAGCAGTTGTAAGAGCAGCAACAACATCTAGCAACACTTGCTTAGAGGTCTCTCTCTCTCTCTCTCTCTCTCTATATATATATATATATATATATATATATATATATATATATATATATATATATATATACACTCTAGATCTTTCTACTAGAAAGAAATGATGAAAATTAAATTTGAATGTCGGGGAGGAGCTCACATGGGAAACTCTCCATGAGACCAACACCCTTTAAAATTACATAGACAAAAATAAGTAAATTAATAATATAAAAAAATAAAAAATGTATTTCTCCAAAAATAGAATAAACTGTTTGTTAAATGTTAGTCAAGAAAATTCCAGAAAATAATTTAGAAAAAGAAAGAGCACATGGATTCAGTAGAAGCTCCAGAGACGAATTTCACCAGCTTCTTCATCGGAGGGATCAAACGAAGACTCGCTGTGCATCACATCATTGTACCTTGGTGAATCAAAGACGTTGCACCATGGTGCCACCATCGACATCAAGGTGCCATCAAGCGGATCGTTTTCAAAAGACAATCTCTGGCTTTTCTCATTAGATGAAGTTATTGATTGAGATGGTGAAACCGGTGATAATGGCGATGAATAAGATGGAGATGGTGGGGGAGATGGAGATGGACCGGTACTGGCGGTAGCCGCCGCTAGTGCCGCCACCTTTTTAATGGATTTTGGAGACATGATGGTGGTGGTGGTGAAAGAGTCATGATCATAATAATGGTCGGGAGAAAAGTTTAGATTTGCAGTTGGGCCCTTAACGCATAAAAGGGCTGCATCATAGGCTCTTGCTGCTGCTTCAGGAGTTGAGTAAGATCCTAACCATATTCTTGATTTCTGATTTGGTGCTCTTATTTCAGAAACCCATGAACCCCAACTCCTCATTCGCACTCCTTTGTATCTCTCTCTGGTAATCAATGGTGATGGTGACAGTGTTGGTAACGATGACATTGTCTTCTGTGTCTTCGGCTGAATCTTCTGTTCCTTTTTCGCCATCTTTCAAGTAATCCCGAATGAATGAACACAGAATATGAATATATGATTCGATACAAGTTGAGTATTCTGAAAGTAAGCAAATATCTACAAAAACCAAATGGGAAAAATTTAGAATGTATGTTTAGTTTTGTGTGATAGTTCTTGTTGATGTTATGAATGGAGCAAGATTGTAATATTTATAATAGATGAATGCGAGTGAGATGGGAGAAAAGTGTTTTTTATTCTTCCTTGTGTTTTTTATTAGTCTAATGTTCAAATATATTTGGTTAACTTAAAACAGAAATAAAATTTATTAAATATATAAATCGGTGTGAAAACTATTTTTTCTCCGTTTGATTCAAAATAGGAAGGCATTATTTACATAAACACCCCTTAACTATGACGTTATGTTCATTTATCCCATAGGATAGTTATTCTTTTAGGTAAATCGACCGTACTACAATCAATATGTGCCAAAACATCTTCATTAAATCGGTTGTACTATAGCATTAGTGCTATATGGTAGAGCAAACAACTCTATAAAAATTGGTAAATCAATGGGCTCTCAAATATTTTGGTATGTGTATATTACGTGTAAGACAAAAAAGAATTTATGCATTTAAATATGATTTAGATGAATTATTTATGCATATTTATCTATGCATATAGAAGTTAATTGCAAAAGGAACTAAAAATGGTTTAAATACAAACAACATGTGATAAAGAGTAACACGCCTCCCACAATGTTGTTCAACAGAAGTTTATCACATGTTGTTCAACATGTCTGAAGTATTCAAAATGTTTAACGAAAGTGATGTTGAAGCTAGAAGATGAGATATGAATTTTCACGTCTTTATTTTCATAGCTGTTACAGCAAACATGAAAGGACAATACGTATAACATGTCAAATACAACAAAGATGTCATTACATTTCCATGTCCTTTTTATTTAATTGTTTTATTCAATTGTTTTGTGGTTTCTATCGGATTGAGTTAACTTTTTAATTAACCGCCATGCTTTCTTATATTTTGTTTTACATGCATATAAATGTCATTTTTTCTAAGTTGAAGGGGCTTGAATTAAAATAGTACAGTTTTGGAAAAAATTTCAAAGACAACCATACATTTGAGGGAATGTCACATCTCACATGCAACCATTAGATTAATATCCCAATTATTTGACATGTTCTAGGCTTTTTGACTTAGAGACCAAGGCAAACCATTCACATGACCAACACAAAAAAGTATAAGTAAAAGTAAAGTTATTTCTTTATTCAAAGTAATAACGAATGAATCATCCTACTTTTGGATATGTTTAAAAAAATCATTAGATTTGTGACAGTAAAATTGAAGAAGACATGATAGTTACAGTGTTTCTAAAATATAGAAAAAAAAAACGTTATAGTTATAAGAACATGCCAAAATAAGTATAATAAATTAAGTAAAATTATTGAAATTACAAGATTTTCTTTTATAAAAACTTTTCAGTATAAAAACACCTTTTGCCCATATTGTCATTACAAGTAAAGTTATTGTGATGTTTCATTTTTTTGGGTCAACAAGATCTAGTTATTTTGTATTTATCGAAGGATATCAATCAAAATTATGGACTATATTTAAGTTAAATGTTTTTTATTTGTATGAAAAATGTATAATAGTTTATAATGACATATTGATATCAGCATAAAAATATATATGAAAAAAATAAAAGACAAAGGGTAAAATAGTAATTACACACTTAAGACATAGATTGTACTATATCAATTAGTGGTGAAATAAGTGTTTATTTATACGTTTGTTTTACTATAAGGTTTTGGAATTATGGAAAACCATCATATATTGTATCAAAATATTCCAGGTATTTAATTAATAAAAGATGTCCATGTTAGGGGTGATGAACCTGAAAAAAACATTTGGACATAGGATTCTCATTTGTAAGAAGCTTTTTGGATTTTTATAAAGAGATGCAATATTAAAATTCTAAAAAATGATCTGAATTGGAATTTATTTAATACGCAATATATTATTACATGTCTAAGATCAAGGTTTTATATCGATACTTAAAACATGTACTACATCTATACCTATTTTGTGTAGCTTTTAACACAAAACGAATTACGGAAACCACTATTAAAAAAGACCGACCTATAGCAACAAATTTTAACAATTATATGCAAGTCGTTACTAAATTATCGTAAATAGTTTTTATTTTAATTTAGCAACGACTAGTCTATTGATAAACACGTTCTTATTTAATAGAGCTTTAGAGGCAAAAATCTTGGCAATTGTAGCAACGATTTTTGTCAATGAATCGTTGATAAAGTAAGATTTTTTTAGTGTTGTCCTTTTATTATAAATTGGCTAAATGTGGTTATTTTTATAAAACCGATGGTTAACCTACTAATTTTCAAAATCATGTTTGTACATATCCGGTTGAATCTGGTTATAAAACCACATGGTTTTCTATGTATGCTTGTCACTGTAATCATGCCACAGTAACATGTTGGAAGTATGATTTTAATATACAAAATTGAAAGATAAGTTTAAAAAAAAATTAATTAAAATTAAAATAGTATGTTATAAAGTAAAGTAAATATTTTATATAATTAGTTGATTTTTACAATATTAACTATTTGCAATTCTAACTTAAAACAAAATAAGACCAAATTACATTTTTAAATGCAATAAAACCACACAAATACACAAATAACGAATACTTTTGCGACCATTATGGAAAAAGAACAATGAACCCAAAAAAATAGGCAACACACGAATAGAAGGTAACGTTTTTGCTTGATCTTCGGGTTTCCGTTAGAAAAAAACATAAACCAAAAAATAAAATACCCAAAAAATTCCTCATCTTTTTTCCCTCCTCCCCGATTTTCTTCGGTTGTCTCGCTCTGTTTCTTATTTATCAGAATTTCGATTTCGTCAACAAATGTAAGTGATTTACTTTGTTTTTGGTGTTGTTCGCATCAATGTGGTCGTGAATTATTGTTATGAAAAGCAAAATGCATGTTTTTGTTTTATTTTGGTTAATTATGGGCTATGATTGTTGTAGTATTTTTCAAAGTTTAGGATGAATGTGTATTGAGTTATTGTTCTGATTTCATGTTAGCATTTATAATGTTCTTGTGATTTAGTGGATTTGATTATTGTTTCGATTGCAGGTTATTGATTTTGTTTAAACGACGCAAAGCTGATTCCATCGCATGTAATTCCGGATTGAATGATGCCTAATTCCAAAAACAACAGTTCTGACCCCAAATACAGCGCGGATTCGAAAAGCAACGATTCTGCTTCGAAGAACCACGCCGCTGATTCGAAAAACAACCATGCTGATCAGAAAAATCACACTTCTGCTCCCAAAAACCACGCTGATCTGACGAAAAGCAGTTCTACTTGCAGGAAAGATAACATCGAGTGGAAAAACAGGATCGATTCCATAAATAACGCTGATGCCCCTCCTCTTCAGGTGAATTCCAAGTGTTCTTCATCATCATACATCCAATTATCGATTCTGATTCAGTTACCTAGCAGCTGTTTTGTTAAAAGTGGCAGCGGGCATTGTATTTTACATTGATGTTTGTGGGATATGGTGAACTTTTTGTTGTAGGGAGATGGTGGTGGTGGTAACTTCCCCCCTCCGTCAGGGGCAACTCAATCCTTGGAGAACCAAAGTCCTCGTAATGGCAACAAGGTTTTCCCCCCTTTTCTTCTAAAGCTCTTCTAATTTGATTATTTACTTCCATCGTTCTTTTACTCAAATCTGATTCTCTTCTTTAAACAAACATTGCCCAATTATTTTTCAAATTGTAAACGTGTATGTTACTTACTAGATGTTTCAAATTGTAAATGTGCGTCTGGTTGATCTTAAAAATGAAGCAGGCAAGCAGCTTCTCACTCTTTCTTCTCTGGAATTTAGGAAATGTTGTGTACTCTATTATACAATGATGCTCACAATGTAGTATGCCACAGGCTAATGTTTGTTTGTTATTTATGTATTGAGCTTTGCTCTAACTGTTTCCCTTCTGAAGATAGTGCGTGAATAGTTGACTTTATCATGATTTCTTGAACTGAAATTGAACTTGTTGAGATTAATTTAATTGAAGAACATACAATGCCAACTACCAAATGAAGGGCTTGTTGTTACAAAACCAGGGTATGTTATTTTGGTTTGAGTTTGAGTTTTGTTGTGATTATCTATGATTTGCAGGTTTACAAGAGCGGACCACTGTTTCTATCATCAAAAGGTGAATTCTCTTCATCATTTGGTTTTTAAAAAATGTTACACTGGTGTTTTTCACCTATGGAAAATCATTGCATAATTATAAACTTGGGAAGCACTCAAGAGTGCTTATCACAAAGAATTGTTAAGTCATTCAGTGTTTAATATTTGAAGAGACTATATGTTTTTTCCACATCCTTCAATCTGGCACTTCTTTATCACAAAGAACTCTTTAATCATAGAGCATTTAGCATCTATATGACTATATAGTGAGGTATGCATATTTTATAAGCATACATGTATTCTTATGAGAGGTCATGTTTCTCCTATCTCTTAAGTCTCTAATTTAGATTTATGTAGGGATTGGCTGGACCTCATGGAAGAAAAGGTGGTTTATTCTGACAGAAACCTCATTGGTGTTCTTCCGAAGTGATCCAGTAAGTGGCTTTGTATTATTTATCTGTTACATTTCCAAAATGTTCATGGTTTTATTCATAATTTTCTTTTTGATACAGAATGCTAGTTCTGAAAAGGGAGGTGAGTCAAATCTGACCCTTGGTGGCATAGACCTCAACAGTTCAGGCAGGTTGGCTTTTGCTTTCTATGTCCTATCCTATACTACATTAGCTGTCTTTGATACTCATATTTGGTATTTGATATTTGATATTTCGCTCCTTAATAGTGATCCTTTTTTGTATAATTCAGTGTGGTTGTGAAAGCAGATAAGAAACTCTTAACAGTGCTATTCCCAGATGGCCGTGATGGGAGATCATTTACTCTTAAGGTACTTTTCTCTATTTACCATCTTACCCCTTGTTTCACACTACTCCTGCTTACTGGTTGCTGCTATTATAGGCTGAAACTTTAGAGGATTTACATGAGTGGAAGACTGCATTGGAGGAAGCTTTAGCAAATGCACCTACTGCTGGGACAGGCATTGGACAAAATGGGATAACAAAAAATGACAAGGGTGACAATGCTGATGGCTCTCATGAACAATGTAAGTCTCCTTATCATGCTTATGTGTCAAACTAAAATTCAAGATTCCTTCATTCTTTTCTTGTGTGTGTAGGTATTTTTGCTTTTTCTTTTTTTCAAACACAAGTCAACTTCTTTTTCTTGTTTTTGTTTTCCAACAGCAAAAGATCGTTCGCCTGCAAAATCTCTTGTCCTTGGTAGGCCAGTTTTGCTTGCATTGGAAGATATAGATGGGACTCCATCTTTCTTGGAGAAAGCCCTTAGATATGTAGAAGAGCATGGTAAGATTCTCAAAAAGTCTTCATTTCTTACAAGCTTATAAAATATATGCACTTTAATTTTTATTTTTAGTGACTGATCAAATGTTCCAGGAATTGAAGTAGAAGGAATCTTGCGACAGGCTGCAGATGTAGAACTTGTTGAACGCCGCATTCAAGAATATGAACAGGGTGACCAATTAGTTCTACCACTTTTTTTGGTTTATGATCATTATACTTTTGCTAATTTACTTCTTATAAAAGTGAGAATAGATATATATATATATATATATATATATATATATATATATATATATATATATATATATATGATTTTGTACAGGAAAAACAGAGTTCACTGCAGAGGAGGATGGACATGTTATAGGAGACTGTATCAAGGTATACTCCACCATTAAAAGTGTCATGTTGACTATATTTGTTAATTCATTTTCTTTATTTAGTTTCTGTTCTTTTCTTGACTTTGATGCTTGTTGCGTTACAATATACTGTTTCAGTATGTTCTTCGGGAGTTACCATCATCTCCAGTTCCAGCATCTTGCTGCAAAGCTTTGCTACAAGCATATAGTAAGTTTGATTTATAGCATTTTTACAACACTGAATACACTTATGATATCACTATCTGAAAGATAACTTTTCAATTTACTTTAATATGTAAAATACTATAATAATGAGAGAAACTTTTGTTTAGGAACTGATCGCTCCACACGCGTCTCTAGCATGCGTGCAGCTATATGCGACACTTTTCCAGAACCAAATCGCCGTCTGTTGCAAAGGTAATTATGGGGCTGTAAGGGTAAAATGGTCATTTAGTCTAGAAAGGAAACAAACCTTATGTATACTCTATTCATATGTACACCACTCTTCTTCTATGGAGGTTCTTTAATATGTTTTTTTTTAACAGAATCTTGATAACAATGGAAGCTGTTGCTGAAAACAAAGAAGTGAACCGAATGAGTGTGCCAGCTGTCGCTGCTTGTATGTCACCACTTCTTCTTAGACCGCTTTTGGCTGGTGAAGTGGAGCTTGAAAATGAGTTCAATATGGGTGGTGATGGATCTGCTCAACTTATGCAAGCAGCTGCAGCAGCTAATCATGCTCAAGCCATCATTATCACCCTTCTAGAAGAATATGACAATATATTCGGGGTACAAATTTCATTAAATCCATCATTTTTATTTTTAAAAAAAAAAAAAAAGAAAAGAAGAGAAAGAAAATAGACCCTAATGTGTATTTGCAGGAAGGAGACATGCTATCTGATCTATACTCTGACTCAGATGAGAGTGGAAGTGAAAGTGAAGAACTTAGTGATGAAGATGATGATGGTGATGGTGATTATTCATCTGAGGGTTCTCGTACAGATGAAGATTCTGAACATGCATCAAGTAGTTGTAGCGAGTCTGGAGAGGCTGACACCTGTCAACGTGACAGAAAGGGAAAGAAGAAAACAGCCATTGATAACATAGATGTGATAGTTGAAGAAAGGTAAGTCAGGATCCATTCATCTTTCAAAATTCAAACCCTTCATTTATGAATCTTTAATTGTTTGTTGTTAGGGATGAAATCTTCAGGCTCGAGGCACTTAAAACTGATTTGATAAAGAAAGTTGAAGCGGAGGTAATAAATTCATGCCTTTTTCCAAATCATTATTCAACACTAAACATAGATCCACTTTGACTACAGACAAAACACAATTCAATTCTGAAAGAGGAATTGTTGAGCAAAAAGGATGCTTTAGGGGATCGTCATCAAGCTCTTGAACAGGAGGTATGTAGATGATAGATAGTCTGTGAAAAAGACATTAATGCCCTTCTGACATTGAATGGAAAAAAAAATGTGGTTTTGAAAATTGAAGGTGGCAACATTAAAGGAACAGTTGCAGAGGGAAAGAGAGTTGAGGAAAGTGCTTGAGGCAGGAGTGACAATGTCAAAGAAGATCTTACCCTTACCAGGCTCCATTGATGAAAAGGCATGTTATTAACTTACTATTTTTTTCTTAAATCTTTTTTTTAGAGAGTAAAGTATTAACTTGTAGATGTACTAATAAAGACCAAGGCAGATCTTGAGGATATAACTCAAGCAGAGGCAGAAGTCATCAGTTTACAACAAAAACTTGATGATCTTGAAATACAGTTACATCGTGGACAAGGAAAAACGTAAGCTTCCTTTTTCTCTCTCTTGGCTCCTTTTTTTAATCACAAGCTTTTAGAATTGTTTGGGTACAGAAAAGATAAAGAAAAGGGTCGTGACATTTCCAGTAGTTCACGTAAGATTAAGGTATAAATTATAATACTAGAATCATGGTTTATAAATTGGTTGATACCATGAGACATTATATTTTGTAAATTGTAACAAATTAAACAGGATAAACAGTCGAGCAAAGAACGCCATGAGAAACCTCCTTTCCACTCTTTTTCAAGTAAATTTAATCCAAACGAATCAACACGCAAACGGGAACCTAATATGACCAAGTCAAACTCAATCACTGTCAAAAGGTCTGAATCAAGGGGTGAGGTACACATATACTTTTCTTTTGTATTTAAAACAAAAAAGAAGAAATGAAAGAAAGTAAGATTGACTTGTGTATTGGTTATGGTCGGCAGGCAGCTAATAATACAAACTCAGCACTGTCAAAAATAACAAACAGGCTCAGCTTTTTGAAAGAAAAACGCAGCCAAATAACAAATGAGCTGGAGACTACTACAGATAAAGATAAAGAATCTGACGACGAGTCATCACTAGATAATAACCAATAATAATTAGGGAAGAATTTATTTTAGAATTTAGAACCAGATCAAAGAAAGAAAGAAAGCCCAACAACACAGATAAAAAAAAAAGTTTTACACCTATTGCTTATGCTTGGGTTGTCCGTTGCTATTACTTGTTTATGCCATAGCTCGAGTAAGGAACCCATGATTCAACCTAAAGCTATGGCTGCTGCCTTGAAGAAACTACCAAATCTAGAGATAGTTGGTCAAAGTTTATAATTTGTTTCGGTAGTTATCGTGTCAGGACTGTTCTTGTAATTATTAGTTATTTTTTTCCTTTTCTTTTTTGTAATTGCAATTGCAACACATAATTTTTACCATTTTTATGCCTTGTTTTTTTCCTTCTAGTTCTATTATTTTCATGTTTAAATTTGAATCTTGCAAGGGTGAATCGGTCATTTTACCTTCAAAGATTTTTTAAATTTTGAATCAAAAAGTGTTTTTTTTTTCTTTCATTTTGTATCTTTATTATTATTTTTTTTTTTATGATATGGTTCTAGTAAAACAAAATTGTCAATTTATGGATAAAGTAAAATATTGGAACTAATCATACTTATTAAACATAGACATTTATCAAACAGCTAAATTGTAATAAAAAGACATATTTTTATGTTTTTCATCAAACTACCCTTCTCTCTTTGTACAATAAAAGATGCTATTTAAAAATTTCTCCTAATCTATAAAATTAAGTGGTTTCTTATAAGAAAATATAATGTTTAAAAATTGGTAAAGATACAACAATGAAAATGCAACGTTATTATACAATTATACATTTAATCTTTTTATAAACAAAAAAAATTGTTATATATAAATAGAATCTGGACAACATTTGAGAAGGATGTTTTTGGATATGATACCCTAAACCTAACTTGAGCTTTGGTTTTGTCATATTATACATATTCCGTTTGTATAGACGCACATGCATTTGTCCACACTAGTGACTAGACTAGCATATAGGTTTGTGGTGATATAGGTTTGTGATGAGAAATTAAATATCCTCTTACAATTTCTTTCTATCATTTTCCTACCCATATCAAATGATGACATGTGTTACATTTAATTTTCCTTAATAATATTTTAATCCACTTGTCACCATTTAACATACGTAGGAGGATAACTAGGAGGATATTTAATTTCTCGTTTGGTAGGAGGATAAGTAGGAGGAAATTGTTCTAACATTCGAAAGATTTGTTCAATTTTGCACTTTATCTGGTCTTTACCTCCTACAGCCGGTCGTCCAGTTTATGTGGGCTGACTGGTCGAATTCTTGCTGACATGGAGCCAAGTCAGCGTCTTGCTTAAATTTAAAGGCTAGGCATAAGAAAAGGTTAGGCGGAATCTGTAACACCCAGATTTTTCTACCAAGGTACACCCAAATTTATCAAAAATCATTTAAAAGTTTTACAAATAATTTTGGTATACAGTGGCACTCTGGCATACAAAAAGTTATCACAAGGATCATGTTGGCAGCAAGCACAGGATCGAGTCGGGCGTCACAATAAATCTACCTACAAAACAGATTATCACAAAAACATACGCCTCACGGCTTAGTGAATAACAACTACTATAACATAATAAGATAAATCAGACAAAGCATAAAATCATACAATTCATGCAAATTATATAAATTTCACATAATTGTCACATATCCAATATAATCATTTCATCAAGGGATCTATCTCTCAAATATCTATCTTATCAATAATCAATACCTCCCTCATATTCAATATCTCGATCCAAGACCAATCTATCAAATAAGTTCTATCTTTCAATTATAGTATATTCACCAATCAAATATCAATCTATTAATGTAATCTGATCTATCAATAATTATCTATTTCTCAATATCTCAATCATCAATTAAGTATTGACAATAATTATCAACCATATAATAATTATAACAATTATCACAACAATAGATGTTAGAGTAGTGTTACTCACCTGGTTTGTCGATAAACTTATTCCAGTCTTATCTTTGCTCTTCCACTATCTATCAGCTCGTTACATGATAACACCTATTTATCAAATAACAAGTTCCTCATAACATGTCCATACTCACTAATAATTATACCTTATGACCTATTATATCAACAATAACCAAATATCATAATATTATCATAATAGGCTAAACCTATAAGCTCATGGCTAAATCTCTCATATCGGGTATTTCTCGGATAATAGGGTTTATAACCCTTATCAACCAATACTCAATATCTAATCATGAGATTTTTTCACTGGTCTCACCAACGGGTTCATAATAACTCCATATCACGAATATCCATAACCTTTACACGGGTCTAATATATATAATAATAATCATATATCATAATTACTAATTAACGGGGTAAAATATACCTCAACAAATCTCATATCTCGGCCCGCATCCCCCGTATGACGGTATAACATCTCCGGTATAGACTCCCGAGAACGGCTCCCGAGCAACATCTCTCCTCCTGCGAGCCAAAATCCTCCAAAATAACACAAAGGACTCGTTTTTATAGTCTGGGCTTGCTCACGTCGTGAGCATTTACTTCTCACGTCGTGAGAAGTGCTTAGACCGGTTTCTGCCACGTGTCCTGCTCTTTCACCATGTGTTTTCGTCGATTCATGTTGCTCACGTCGTGAGAGTCAAAGGTTTGACCGTTGACTTGATTCTTGTTGACTTTCTCAATATAGCAGCGTACTTTCATCAAATCTTCAAACGATCATAACTTTCTGATACGGACTCCGTTTTTGATGATCTTTATATCCACATAATTCTCTCAACGAGCTCTATAACATTATTTATTTATATTTTGTTAAATATCGTTTCTAAAAATAAAGTAGCTCAAGGCTTTATCCTATTTATTCAACTCATAATATCTATATATCTTGAAATAACACATGTTATGAAAAACCGGGTGTTACAGAATCAAAACTGCGACATCTAGTTTTATTGAAAATTACTATATTTTTATGTATTACAATGATATAATTATGTTTTCAATCAACCGAAAGTTACTAATAGCTACTGAATCATAAAATTACATATATAGGCTTTTCAATGGCTTTAGCATAAATAAAATGAGTTTTCAATAATTTTTATGACAATATATATATATATATATATATATATATATATATATATATATATATATATATATATATATATCATAAAAACTATTTTGAATAAGTAAGATAATACTCTATATTTGAATACGATAACATATAAATAATATAACATTCTTTTGCATAGCAAAAGAAATATATTTGAATAAGATAACATATAAATAATATAACACATAGCAAAAGAAAATATAATAAGATTAAAGTAAAAAATATAATTAGATAATACTCTCATTTTGATCTAGACTATTTCTTATCGTACAAAGAATATAATATAAATCTATATCTCAACAGCTTGCACTTTTTTACTTACCACTTAAGTCGCTGCTAAATCACAAAGTTGTTTTTCCTACAAAAGTTAATTTTTAGTCACCAACTTTCAAATATATATACAAAAGCTTTATAAACAAGTGTTTAGTTGAAAAGGCTAAGGTGCATGCTTCCCAAAGTTAAAATCTCTTAAGATCGTATCATACTAATCTCTATTTTTTAACTTCAAAATGGAGTTAAAATATGGTAAATATTGTTTTATCTTCAGCCATATTTTTTTATCTTATTCTTTACCAAAAAAATATATTTGTGATATATTTCATTCTTGTAACTTATATGGATTATTAAAAATACTCATTTTACTAATTTGCTTTAAAAAATTATATATTTTTATCATTTTTACATTACAATAACAATAATATTATGAATTATGTTATCATAAAATTTTAACAAAATAAATTGTTCGTATTTGAATTAATTATGAATTCATTGAAAGAAAATTTGATTAATATAATTTAATATAAATTATGTTATCATAAAAATACTCATTTTACTAAGACAAAATTGCAAGAATGGTCCTTGTGATTAGGTGGAAATTGTCACTTTGGGCCAAAAAGGTTTGAGCTAGCACTGATGGTCCAAAGGTTTGCATTTTGTTGCCACTTTGGTCCAAAACCTTAACTCCCGTCACTTTTCCCCCGTTACCATCCATTGGACTTGTCAAAGGGAGGGTATTTTCTTCATTTAATTAATAAAATCCTTTTACGTATCTCCCCCTTACCGCCATACGGATAAAAGCGTCGATCATACTCACATTTATAGTCCTAATTACTTAGTTAGTCGTTTCCACTTCGATTGTCATTAACTGAGGATCAAGAACCCTAATCCCTTTTCTAGCTTGTGAGCTTCGATCAAGTGAGTTGATCAGTTAATGCAAATACCAATGTGGAATGTAAGGGTGCATGAGAAACCATTCAACGCAAGGGTGGTTTATGGTACGTATTTTCTATTTTGCTCACTAAGTTGCATTTTTATGTGAAATTCTCTCATCTGAAACTTCTTTTTTGTTCTTGTTTTAAAGATGGACACCCTACTTTGTTTACTATCAAGCTACATCATGGGGTGAGTTCACAAAGTTTCCAGATGTGAACTACATTGATGGAACTGTGACATACATTGACACGATGGATATAGAAGAGTTTTCTGTTCATGAAATGGATGCCATCATGAAAGGGTTAGGATACTCAGTTCCTCCATTTATCTATTATCATTTTCGGTTGCCCAAAGGAGACATGCATTTTGGACTACGTGCCCTAGGAAACGATGATGATGTTCGTAATCTTTCCTAATATGTGAAGGAGTATAAAGTCATAAGGGTGTACACTGAACACGGTATTACAAAATTGATTACTTACTTTATGGCTCCTAAACCTGTTAAAAAGGTTACTATTGAGCAATTAGATGAAATTGAGGAACATGAAACCATCACAACTGATAACCAAGCTAGTGATAGGAAAAGGAGTTGGACCAAGGACAAATCTTTGTCATTATCCCCTGTTTTACATAATGAAGGTGCTTTATCATTATCTATTGTTTTACATAATGAAGGTGCTTTCTCATTATCCCCTGAGTATAATAGGAAAAGGAGTTGGACCAAGGACAAAGCTTTGTCATCATGCAGTAACAAATTGGCCATGGATGATGTTAGTGAAGTTAATGTAGGTGGGATAAGGATCATGCACCTAATGATTTTGATGAGGCAGCTAATGAATTTGATCTTGGTTTGTACCAACAGATTTTACAATCTAATTCTGAATTTGATAATGGAGTCAATGAAGAGAAGGAAGGGGAGGAGGTACTTAATGAATTTGATGAGGGAGTCAATGAAAGGAAGGGAAAGGGAGGAGGTAGTTAATGAAGTTAGTGATAATATAGATATGAGGGATTATGAGAAGGATGCTAGAGTTGAAGATGATGTAGATATGGGGGGTTATCAGATGGATGTTGGAATTGAAGATGAAGTTACTCATAATGTAGATGAGGATGAAAGAAGTGATGGGGAGGAGGATAGTGATGACAGTGACTTTTGGGTAGATGGGGATAACATAATTCCTGAAATAGAGGTAGATATGAAGGATTTTTACATGAGTGTTGATCTGGAAGTTGAATTTATGGAAAAGAGAGTAACAAATCCCATGCATAATGACAGTGATGAAGACCCTAAAGACCCTGAAGATTTGGATGTAATTGATAATGACCAATGGGATTTAATGAATGAGGGTTCTGATATGGAAAGGAAAAGGAGAGTTTTATTAAAAGAATTAGGGAAGGAGACAAGGTGCTCTCAAGGGGGGATACATAAAGTTACTTTTAGGATAAGACAAAAATATAAAAGTAAAAAGGAGTTAAAGGAAAAGATACAATTGCATGCATTGGAAACCAGGAGGAATATATTCTTCAAGAAAAACGACAAAACAAGGTTAAGAGCTTTATGTAAAGGGACTGTAGCCATTAATGAGGGTGATGTTGGTGAACCTACCCCTTGTCCTTGGGTGATACAAGGTTCTAGATCAAATAAAGATGGTAGTTGGATGATTAAAACATATAACCATGAACATAGATGCTTGCATACAAGAAAAGTGAGATCTGCAACTACAAAGTTCATTGGTAAGCAAATAATGGATCAGGTTGAATTAAACCCAACAATCCATGTGAAAGCTTTAAAAGAGCAACTAAAAAAGGACAATCAAGTAGGTTTCTCTATACATCAGATTTTCAGGGCTAAATCTAATGCAAAAAAACAAGTGCAAGGGGATTACAGAAAACAGTATGAGGTTCTCAGAGATTACATCTTAGAGTTACAGTCTACCAATCCAGATACAACTGTGAAATTAGAATTTGAGTCTGAACCCAACTCCAATACTACCTCAAGAAGGTTTAAAAGAATTTATGTGTCTGGGTGGAATGAAGAAGGGGTTTAGAGCTTGCCTGAGGGATTTTCTAGTTTTTGATGGGGCATTTATGAAGGGCCCTTTCCCAAGACAGATTTTGAGTGCAGTTGGGGTAGACTCCAACAATGGAATATACCCCTTGGCTTATGTCATTGTTGAGTCTGAGAACACTCAAAGCTGGAAATGGTTTCTTGAGACTTTAGGGATGACCTAGACCTATATGCAAACTCAAACTTCACATTTATAAGTGATAGACAAAAGGTATGTAATTGGTATCTTAAATTTGCTATATTTGGATGAAATATACTAACTATGTTTATTTCCTTTATAGGGTTTACAGGCAGCCATTGCTCAATTGTATCCATGTGTTGAGCATAGATATTGTCTCAGGCATATATATGATAATATGAAGAGAACATGGAGATCCAATGAGCACAAAGAACACTTGTGGAATTGTGTCACAGCAACAACAGTCCAAGAGTTCAACCACTTGATGAATGAATTCAACTTATTTGACAAAGATGCATATAATTGGTTGAAGCAGATCCCCCCACAACACTGGGCAAGAAACCACTTCACAGGTAATTTCCAAATTTTCCCCTGAGGTGTATTACTTTGTTAGTACACTGTCTTGCTTACTATTTTCTTTGTTTTTGACAACATTTCAGGGAGAGCAATATCAGATATGCTTTTGAATAATCTTTGTGAAGTTTTCAACAACAATTTGATTGAAGGAAGGGATAAGCCACTAATAACTTGCTTGAAGTACATCAGGGAATACATGATGAAAAGAATCTGCAATGTCATCAAGGTTCAAAATAAGTGTGTAGGGCCTCTAACTCCTTCTGAAACAAAGATTATGGACAAAAATGTCTATTTGGCATCTCAGTACACAACTAGGTGGAATGGGTCTGACAACTACCAAGTTAAAGGGCCATCGCAGGATCAACAGGTTGATGACATGGCAGAAATGGTGTGCAGCTGCAGGAAGTGGGAATTGACTGGCCTCCCTTGTAAACATGTCATAGCAGTCCTAAATGACAGAGCAGATAATGGTGAGAAGATTGGAGAGTTACACACTTATGTCCACAGGGTGCATTGGCTAGAAACTTGGAAAGCAGCTTATGTCCATAAGGTAGAGCCTATTAAAGGGAGAACAATGTGGCCTATAAGTGAATGTCCAATTAAAATCACCCCTCCTCTGCACCATAATCAGCCTGGGAGACCCAACAAAAAAAGAAGGCAATCTGAGGGGGAGAGAAGCCAGAAGAAGGGAGAGAATGGTAATGGTGCTAGTGGGAGTCAAACTCATGGGGCTAGTAGGAGTCAAACTCATGCTACTAGTGGAAGTGGCGAGTTGACAAGGAAGTTTATTAGTGTAACTTGCAGCAAGTGCAAAAATAAAGGGCACAATGCTAGAACTTGCAAGGTCCAAGTAGGAAATTGATGGGGTTTGAAGCTAGTTTGATGTCTTTTGGGTTTTATATGTTAATTGCTTATGTTTATTGTATGTTATGTAGTTGATGTCTTTTGGTGTGGAAGATACATTGATTTTATTTTTGGTACTTGATAGTATTGTTGGATAAGGTGTATAAGTCCATAACTATTGTTGGTATGTACTTGACCCGACCCGGCATGGTCCATTTGGGTTGCATGGCACCATGCAATTGGATAAACTAAAATGAGAGAAATAACACTTATGGTTTATTAATATATTATAAGTTCTAATATATTAATAATATTATTTAATTACTTTGATCAAGAATTAATTTAGAATTAATTAAGTGATCAAAAGATAACTAATTAAATATATGGGTAGATTATGTAAATCTTCCATATCTTATATAGTGGGCTAAGAGGCTCCATGGATTATCAAGTTGGGTTCCACCCATAGGATGCTCCATGGGAGTTACAAACCCATGGGTCATGGAAATGAAGAGTCATGACACATTAGGGTTTACATGGTGTAACCCTAGATGTGTCAACACTATATAAGAAACCCATTCTCCACCAAAATTGGGACACATGAGAAACAAGAGGGCTAGGCCGATTTTAGAAGTGTGTATTCTCTCTAAAGTCATTCCAAAAGCATTTGGTGATGTGTGAAGCATTTGAGGCATCACACTTGGGGTGCTAGGCTCACAAGGTTTCAAGGATCATAAGCAACAACAAGGTAAGTTATTCTATCTTTCATGCAAGTTAAAATTTGTTCCCCATGTATGCTAGATAGGAATATAACCTTGGAATTCAACTTTGCATGATAATTAGACAAACATAGATCCAAGGTTATTAGGGTTGCATGTACACTTAGGAAGTGTTAGAATGCTCAAAACCCATCAAGTATGCAGACATGTCTAGTATGTATTTTGATTTATGGGAAAAACTTATCAGAAATTTAATGTTATGGTTTATGGTATGTTTAATTTGATGTTAATTGCATATTTTACAATGTTGAAATTATACAATTTGATGTTATGGTTTATGGTATGTTTAATTTGATGTTAATTGCATATTTTACAATGTTTAAATCATACAATTGGATGTTATGGTTTATGGTATGTTTAATTTGATGTTAATTGCATATTTTACAATGTTTAAATCATACACAAATGGAATGGTCAACATATAGATACCAAATATAACCTCCATTGACATTTTGTTGTAAAACATGTCTTACATTGATTACATTGCTTACATCTTGAACAAATACTACTTTCATACAACTTACCAAAAGATTAGATTTCTTACTGCTTACATCTTCAACAAAAAACTACATACCCAAACTATTACATTCCAAACTACTTGTAAAATAGAACATACACAAAGAAAATCCAAGTGCATAACAGGTAAATTTTGAGTCTTGTGGTCTGAGCCTTCAATTTGTTTATTGCCCTCAGCAATCCAGGTATGATGGCTTTTGAACATTCACACATTGGACCATCATACCATCCAATAAAGCGACACTTGGATCCCTTCAAAATTAAAAAAAAAAGCTAACACAGATCTTAACATGTAATGCGAGAATAATGATGCAAATACAAAATTCATTTGCTTACCTCGGTAGGGCATCCCCGGAAAGGACGACCTGGGTTTTCGTCGGTCCATGAAGTGCGAACAATAGCCATTTTACCACAGAAACACAACACCATTGTTAATTTCTTTAGAGGGAAAACGTGAATAGTGACTGTGTTAGGGCTTGTGAAGAAGATGGGAACGAGGGGATAAAAGCTTGAGCACAGTAGTATCATCGATCTTATAGGAGGGTTTTATTAATTAAATAAAGGGAGTAAAATAGGGAATGATGAAAATACCCTCCCTTTGACAAGTCAAATGGATGGTAACGGCGGAAAAGTGACGGCAGTTAAGGTTTTGGACCAAAGTGGCAACAAAATGCAAACCTTTGGAACATCAGTGCTAGCCCAAGCCTTTTTGGCCCAAAGTGGCAATTTCCACTTAACCACAGGGACCATTCTTGCAATTTTGTCTTTTACTAATTTGCTTTAAAAAATTATATATATTTTTTTAATCATTTTTACATTATATAAGATATTATAAAGACTAAACTGCACAAATGGTCCGTGTGGTTTGCTCAAAATTGTCACTTTGGTCCAAAAAGGTTTGGACTAGCACCAGAGGTCCAAAGTTTTCATTTTGTTGCTTGTTTGGTCCAATCTGTTTTGATTTTTTTTCAAACTGACGAATTTTCCCCTATTACTATGATTTTCTTTTTTTCTTATTTTCAGATTTTAAAAAAATAAAAAATAAATATAAATATAAAATAAATCTCTCTCTCTCTCTCTCTCTCTCTCTCTGTGTGTGTGTGTGTGTGTGTGAAAAACCTAAGCACAAAAAGGAGGTTGCTACCCTCCGTTCCAAACATGTTTTCTTCTTCTTTCTCGATGACAAGCAACCCAAACACCTGTCACACCCCCAAAGCGGAACGGCGGAAACGTTCGGGGGCGGAGGACGTCAGGTTTAGTATCACAAGACCTGTATCATAGTAATCAAAGTAACACACGACCATTGCATTAATTTTAAAGTGTTTACAATGTATGTGATTCACATAAGATAGACTCCAAAAGTAAATAACAAAATAAGACTTGAAGCTACTATGCTCCATCTTCTGAATCCCAATGCGCGTACCTGTCTACTAGGCTCCTGAGAATACAAGTTATTTTGAAAGAGTATATCAACATTTAAGCTGGTGAGTTCATAAGTATTTTAGTGATGTATAGTAAGTTGTAAGTTCTTTTTAGAAAAGTTCGCATGTTCCTCCAGAAAATCCTATATTTTCTGATATCATGAAAGATAAGTAAAAATGACTCTACAATCCCTTCTATGAGTACTAAATGGGTACAAGTTATATAAAACCCAGAGTAAACAAACAATTGATTGTGTGAATCCGCCCTAATCCTGCAACCAAACAAGGAACAGGAAATGATGCGGAAGGCATACATCCCATTGTTTGTTAGATCTTCGTTGTATATAACCATGGCGTATTCATTTGGTACTCACGGAGTTAACTGTAATAGTTCCTTTATATTTGATGAAAACATTCTTTAAGAAAAACCCTTATTTTCTTTAGCAAAAATGGTAACCACAATAGTTCCTTCAATAATCACTTAGTTTATACTACCTATATATAATCTAATATCGAACGGATAGTTAATTGTGTGAATCTGCCCTAAGCCCACAACCAAACAAGGAACAGGAAGTAAGGCGGAAAGCACACATCCAACTACCTATCGGATATTAATTATATATAACCCTGATGTATAAACTAAGGTATTATAGAATTAACCACCTAAGGTCCTTTAAGTTATAGCAGAAAGCACACATTCTACTGTCTACTGGACCTGATTAATATATATCCCTGATGTATCTACCGAGGAATCATAAAGTTAGCATTATAGGCCCCCTTCTAACTGAATGTACTAAGACTCTACTGTTATGTTTGTCTTTTGTAATGATGTAAGTTTTCCCAAGTTTAAGACTATCTTTAATAGTTTGAATTACCTTTTATGTGAGAAGATCACAATAAGAATGTAATGGGAAAATGAAAGTATTCTGTAATGTCGTATAAAGTGACTACTGAAGCACTAACTACCTTATAACCAGTTTGTTAATTAAGGTTAAAATGTGATGAGGTTGTAACCATACTTGATTGACTAGTAAAACACGACGAACAAAGACGTCGAAATGGTATGACATTCATCACCCGTAGACATGCAGGTCCCACTGTAGCTAGCAGCAAGGTGGAGGATGGTCAATCCTCTATAGATCTATACACAAATTCACACTCTCCCTCCAGGAGACTCTGGTTACAAAACGTGACACGGCAGTATATTGCCATGTCATGAAGTAGTGGCTCACATTAACGTTATAGTTTTCTTGTATTTGTATAGTATGTTCTCTCTGCTCTAGTGTATAGTATGTTTGAACTGTTTCTCATTATAGTATGTTCCTTCTGTTCTAGTGTATAGTATGTTCCTCCCTGTACTAGTGATAGTATGAACTGAACCCCTAAACTATACCTATTATAGTTTACTAGTATGTTTACTTGAACTGTATCTGACTTGAAGAAAATACTCGATTATCTACTGAGTTATGGTTGTACTTTAAAAATGGATTTTTATAAACAATAAAGTAACATAACTTTAAAAAGAGTTTTTGAAATGATTTGATCACTTATAAACACATAAGCAATCCTTTAAAATGATGTTTATCATAGATAACATTTTACACAATTATCATTGTGTTCAACTTGTATCCCCCCCCCCCCTTAAAAGCATTGAAAACATTAAAATGTTGATTATAGGGGTATGAACTCACCTTATGTGGGTGATTCAAATGAAGGTTCGTGTAAGGATAAGAAGTTCCACGAATGAATTCACGAGACACAAACGAGTCCTAAATGACATATGATGGCATATATAGGCATGTAATTAGTGTTTAAAACAACTAACATGCAAGGAAACTACCTTAGGTACTAGGAAACACTTGAAATGAAGTGTTAAAATCACATGTGATTGATCAAAGGGAGTTTACGGCCAATGAAAAGTGTTCACAACCCAAATGGATGAATGGTTCACGGCCCAATGGAGTTCACGGCCCAACATGATGAGTTCATGAAGGGTTCACGACCGTGAACACCTTAAACTCATGAAGATGGTGATGAATTTATGAAGAATCAAGGCTAGGATCTAGTAGTCTTTTAAGTATAACAAGGTACATGATGAAACACTTACGAGTTGGGATTCCTTGGGAGTTCACGGCCACCAAGAACAAGTGTGTGTTCTTGGTGTTCTTGGTGAAAGATGATGATCTTGAAGATCTAGACAAAAGTGGTGAATTCATGGATGAAATCGTAGGGTTGTACTAGATTAAAAAGGATATCAAGGAACAAAAGGAAGAATCACTTACAATTTGGACGAGAAATGGAGTAATTCTTAATGATACTTGAGAGAGAATGGAAGTTCTTGAGTTGGGTTTGTGAAGAATGATGAAGAAATAAGGGAAATCTATACATATGGAGGATAGATCACGGCCAGAAGAGAGTTCACGGCCGTGAACTAGGTTTGCGGTCGTGAACCTCAAATGTTTGTTTCTCTGGTTCGGGTGTAGCCTTCTGATCTCGAGTTAACACTCCCTAACACTCAGTCCTTGAGTGTACTAGGCTTAGAGCTTATTAGAATGACACTTAACAAGGCTAAAAGGCAATGGAATTTAGTCTGACTTTTGGTTGATTGGCTGGACTTACAAGATAAAAATTTTCGGGTTGTCACATCATCCCCCCGTTAGATGGAATTTCGTCCCGAAATTAGCTTTCTTAGCAGTACTTCTGGGGTTGTGCTCCTCTGAATGGCAGAATACCCACTCGTAGACCTGGGCGACTTTGCCCTAATGCTCATGATAGGATTCATACCTGGTCCATCTATCATTACTTCGTGTAAACAAGTCGTATATAATTAAAATTAGTAAGACGGTCGGATGTGCGACTCTACCCCAGGTCCACAACCAAACAAGGAACAAGAGATAGGGCGGAAACACACATACTAAATCTGCGTAATCATAATTATATACTACCCTCGCGTATACACTTAATAGTGATAGGTGGGCTGTATTTGTCCTTAGCCTCTATGCTTGAACTTGATCTGTTGGACGAGTGGTAGTTCGGGAAGGTCTGCTGAATATACGACGGTAAGGTTTCGGAGGGCAAGGTACTCCTCGCATGAGTACCTCGGGGTTTAGAATACAAGGTAGACGATTCTGAGTTCTGGGTCGGGTTGTTGTTACGAATGACGAGGGTTTCGTGAATTTGACGGTTAAGGCGATGGAATTTCGAAATATATGAACTTAGTATGGTGAGGACCACACCAATCCATGACGAATGATGACAACAGACTCTTTACAGAAACAAATGTTAGGCCGATTTGAAAGAAACGTTTGTTATACGATGGTGTATCCCGAGTGTGCTCGACAATGTACTATGTGTAAACGTTATAGTGCTTTCTGTTTTATCCCTTGATATTACCACTGCTACAAATCGTACCGCGATGAGCGAGTACAAATAATGCAAGTGTTTTGATGACTCGTGTCGATACTCTATATTATGACTCTCCTCAGTACCTCTATGATCGCCCGGCATATACAAGTTATGTATAATTAAGATGAATAAGACGGTCGACTGAGTGGCTCTGCCTTAAATCCACAACCAAACAAGGAACGAGAATTAAGGCGGAATCACTCACTCTAAGTCTGCAAAATCTTAGCTATGCACAACCCTGATGTACATACTAAGCCATCATAGCTTCCCTGAACGGATCTTTAGTTCTCTCATGAATGATGTGACTTGTTCATATGAGTGATTTATTATAATTACTTTTAAATGTTTTCCCCAAGTTTTAATCTTATATAAATATAAATTAAATTTTAACGTAATTATCATTTCGAAGACGTACCACTGGTCGCTGGGGACTCCGGGGTAGATTCTCCTGCGGTGATCATCAGAATTCGTCCGTCCGCGCCTGAGTTCTTCGTTATCGGGCAGTCCCTCTTGTAGTGCCCTGTCTCACCACAGCCATAGCAGGCTTGGTTTACTTCTATTACGGGGACTTAGGAGATCAGTTGAGCCGGTGCCCTGCAGAACCGGGCAGTGTGCCCCTTCCTGTGGCAATTCAGGCATTGCATTTCCCGACATACTCCGGTGTGGTGATAGTTGCACTTTCCACACTTCGGGAGAGTTCCAGCATATCGACTGGAAGATGCTGGAGTAGCAGGTGTTGTGGCGGCGTATATACCCATTTGTTGCTCCTGCTGGGTTTCCTGTGTTGTTCGCTCTTTCCTCTTTTTCCCCGACTTTCTTTTATAGTCCCCTCCCTTTGATGGCTCAGGAACAGGGACCTTCATGCCATGGCGGACTCCATGGTCAACGAGTCGCTGGGCCAGGCGTTTGGCGCTATCGAATGTAGTTGGGTTAGAAGATAGTACATCTCCTTGAATCGGGGTAGATAAACCCCAGATGTATCTTTCTATCTTCTTACTCTCCGGGGTAACCATCCCAGGGCATAGTGATGCCAGGTCGCTAAACCTGTCAGTGTAAGTCACTATGTCTGAGCCGACCATGGTGTGCTCCCATAGTTCTTGTTCCAGCTTTTGGACTTCGCCCCTCGGGGCAGTATTCTTCCAACATCATCTCTTTTAGGTTCTCCCAACCTATTGAGTTAGCCACTGATAGGGTCAGTGACTTAACATGACTATTCCACCATGGCAGGGCTCTGTCGGAGAAAGTGCAGGCAGCAAACTTCACTTTGCTCCCTTCTGGGCACGAACAGATTGCGAAGACCGAATCTGTTTTCTCGAACCATCGCATCAGAGCAATGACTCCCCCATTTCCATTAAAGGATTTGGATTTGCAGTTCATGAAGTCCTTGTACGAACACTCTCGTGGGTGTTCGTAGGTAACTCCGGGGTTAGTTAAGTGGGTACCGCTACCAGCTCTGTTGGTATCACTTTCGCTGATGTGAGTCAGAGCAGCTGCTACTGCGGCTGATATCGCTGCTTGGAGAGCAGCAGGATCGAATTGTGGAGGAGGTACTGGAGTTTGAACTGGAGTTATCGGAGTAGTGTGCCCGTTTGATCTATGAGGAGGCATCTTGCTAAAAAGAATACAAAGATGATATGGAAATAAGTCTATAGCAGTGGTTATAAGCCGAAAGCTGAATGACAAAGTTATCCTAGTTCTGAGTGTATGTAACGACCCAAAAATCAAGGGTAAAAATTTCATTTTTAATATAGCTAACACATTGATACCATTTATTTCAAACACCTCAAGTCATCATTAAGTAAAACATTTATCAGAGTTCATCCCAAAATCAATCATTGCGGAAACCATAGGTGTGTGCACTGCGATCAATCCGAGCCCTTCATTTCCAAATCGATGAAACATGAAACCAAAACTGTAAACCGTAAGCACGAAGCTTAGTGAGTCCCCCAGATCATACCCCACACACAATCCATATAACACATATCGTATTAGCTGTAAAAGTTATCTTTACCGTTATCACATATCAATCAGCTATAAAAGGTACTCTACCACGTATCACATATCAAATAGCTATAAAAGCTCTCTCTACGATTAGCACATATCAATAGCTATTTAAGCTACTTCTGCCACATATCACATATCAAATAACTATAAAATCCATCTCCACCATTAGCACATATCAATTAGCTATACAATCTATCTCTACCGTTAGCCACAAAGGCTATCTCTACCACTAGCCACAAGGCTATCTCTACCATCAGCCATAAAGGCTGTCTCTACCATTAGCCACAAGGCTATCTCTACCATCAGCCATAAAGGCTGTTTCTACCATTAGCTACAAAGGCTATCTCTACCGCATATCACACATACATACATATCACACACCTCTACATAGCAAGTATACTAACTGTCATAAAATGGGTCAGCCTTGGTGCCTTAGACCCATTGGTATGGTGAGAAGACTCACCTCTGAAATGCTGAACTGGTAAGCTGAAGTCAGATATATCCCACACGATGCTCCTTCTCAACTGCCCATAATCATCAAGTGATTAGCTTAACACAATCCCATAAATACCCTCTGGTCAACCCTGGACAAAGTCAAGGTCTACCGTCAAGGTCAGCAGTCCATGTTGACCTCAACTCGTCGAGTATAGCCAGCCACTCGTCGAGTTATTGCTTAACTTGTCAACTCGTCGAGTCACTTGAGTGACTCGTCGAGTTCCCTAATGTTTGCGGCCGTAAACCCTCAACCGCAAACCCCTGGCCGTAAACCCTTTGGCCGTAAACTCCTTGGCCGACTCCTTGGCCGTAAACCCTTTGGCCGACTCGCCGAGTTAATTAAAGAACTCGGCAAGTCCCTTTAGTCCTACTCGTTTTCGGCCTTTACAGTGGAAACCAAAGCTCCAAATCACAGATCCAACCACTTATATATGGTGTAGTTACCACGTAAAGTTGCAAACTTTACGTGTTATACAAAGCATCCAAGGCTAGAAACACTTAATAAAAGCTTGACAAGGGACTTAGAGCATAAAGGGGGCCAAGACTTGATAAAGTTGGCAACTTTAAGTCCCCAAAGGCCCTGAGATATCCAGATCTAAAGCCATATGCTCATAACAAGCTCAAATCCAAGAATAATCCCAAACCATGCTAATAATGGCCATAAACTTTCATAGAAGGGAATCTAAGCAATGAAAAGCCAAGGTTTCAACTTTATACCTCAAAGTAGCTGCAACACTGGAGGAAATCCCAGATTTACTGCCTTCCATTCAGCACAACCGCTTCAAGCTTCAAGCTCCTTCCAAAAGAGCACCAAGAATCACTCTTCAAGCTCACACACACACACTTAAAGAGAGGGAGGGCACGAACTAGGGTTTCTCTGGACAAATGGGGGAATAAGGGAGGCTGCAAATGAGACATAAGTCCTTTAAATAGGCCGGGTACCAAGCCCTAAAATGTAGGGTTTCCTTTACAGCGCTTACTCGCCGCGTCGGAGCCTTCTGACTCGTCGAGTAGGGTCGAAATCTCGCGATCCTTTGAATGACTCTACTCGGCGAGTTGCTAAAAAACTTGCATCCATTAAGCAATTCCTGAAACAGGTGTTACAGTGTATCTGGTTCTGACTTTCATAGGGTTCTGAAAACAATTCATAAAGGGAGTTTATATAGAATAAACTTTATGAATCAGAAGTGGCTATCCTCGAATGAATATATGTGAATTGAATAAGTGATACTAGTTGCATGAAAAGAAATATTACTAACACATAATGTGAGCAGTGTATCCACTAGCTCGCTAAGTCATTCATGGGTATTATTTATTAGTGTGACGCATAAGACGTTTTAGTTTCTTTGGCTGATCACTTCTTGGAAACTCATTTGGAATCTCTTCTTGTTCCTCCTTGACTCCTCTGCTGACTGCTATGATGGAGTGGTTACACATGTCTGGGTTTTGTCGTACGAGAATGGAAGTGTCTAAAGAATCTATGAGAATAAGTGAAACATTATGGGGTGATCCTTACTGGGTCCTCCTATAACCGCGCAATGTATACAAGTTGTATATAATTTAAGATTAAATTGACATTCGAATAAGTGATCCTACTCCAAAACCACAACCAAACAAGGAACAGGTAGTGAAGTATAGATCACAAATTCTAAGTCTATAAAATCTCAATTATATAAAACCTTGGAAGTATACACTCTGAAATCATAGACCTACCAGAAGGGTCTTTTAAATTCTCACATAAGTTATTTATGGTGCCTAAAATACTCATATAGTATTTTAATGTATTGAACTTGGTATGTTTTAAACTTTTTGTTGTGTTATAGTATCATAAAATACTCCCATAGTATTTTAACTTTATGTTCTGATCTAGAAATCCCTTGAATAGAGTTAGGTCAGTTTTAAGACTGTTGCAACACCACATCACTCCCAAACACATGTCGGTCACATCTCGAATGAATATAGTTGATCAGGCTATATTGATCCCGGATATGAGTACATAACTGTCCAGGTTTGACCGCAGTGTTCAACCTTTAAATACTTATGTTCTGTTCTTCTTGTGATACTTGTTCTAGTATGTATATATGTATTAGCATGTATGTATACTTTTATAAGGTATTGTTATATTTTTAAAATATATTATTATTCAGAGCACTTCGGCCCCCTTGCATTTATAGTTGTATATCTTTTATAGGTTGATATACTTAGTTCACTATAAACAATGCTCTGATACCAATCTGTCACACCCCCAAACCGGAACGGCAGAAACGTTTGGGGGCGGAGGACGTCATGTTTAGTATCACAAGGCATGTATCATAGTAATCAAAGTAACACACAACCATTGCATTAATATTAAAGTGTTTACAAAGTATGTGATTCACATAAGATAGACTCCAAAAGTAAATAACAAAATAAGACATTAAGCTACTATGCTCCATCTTCTGAATCCCAATGCGCGTACCTGTCTACTAGGCTCCTGAGAATACAAGTTATTTTGAAAGAGTAGATCAACATTTAAGTTGGTGAATTCATAAGTATTTTAGTGATGTATAGTAAGTTGTAAGTTCTTTTTAGAAAAGTTCGCCTGTATTTTTATTTGTATAGTAAGTTCTCTCTGTTAGAAAAGTTCGCAGTATATTGCTATGTCATGAAGTAGTGACTCACATTAATGTTATAGTTTTCTTGTATTTGTATAGTATGTTCTCTCTGCTCTAGTGTATAGTATGTTTGAACTGTTTCTCATTATAGTATGTTCCTTCTGTTCTAGTGTATAGTATGTTCCTCCCTGTACTAGTGATAGTATGAACTGAACCCCTAAACTATACATATTATAGTTTACTAGTATGTTTACTTGAACTGTATCTGACTTGAAGAAAATACTCGATTATCTACTGAGTTATGGTTGTACTTTAAAAACGAAGTTTCATAAACAATAAAGTAACATAACTTTAAAAAGAGTTTTTGAAATGATTTGATCAATTATAAACACATAAGCAATCCTTTAAAATGATGTTTATCATAGATAACATTTTACACAATTATCATTATGTTCAACTTGTATCCCCCCCCCCCCTAAAAGCATTGAAAACATTAAAATGTTGATTATAGGGGTATGAACTCACCTTATGTGGGTGATTCAAATGAAGGTTCGCGTAAGGATGAGAAGTTCCACGAATGAATTCACGAGACACAAACGAGTCCTAAATGACATATGATGGCATATATAGGCATGTAATTAGTGTTTAAAATAACTAACATGCAAGGAAACTACCTTAGGGACTAGGAAACACTTGCAATGAAGTGTTAAAATCACATGTGATTGATCAAAGGGAGTTTACGGCCAATGGAAAGTGTTTACGGCCCAAATGGATGAATGGTTCACGGCCCAATGGAGTTCACGGCCCAACATGATGAGTTCATGAAGGGTTCACGGCCCTATGAAGGGTTCACGGCCGTGAACACCTCAAACTCATGAAGGTGGTGATGAGTTTATGAAGAATCAAGGCTAGGATCTAGTAGTCTTTTAAGTATAACAAGGTACATGATGAAACACTTACGAGTTGGGATTCCTTGGGAGTTCACGGCCACCAAGAATAAGTGTGTGTTCTTGGTGTTCTTGGTGAAATATGATGATCTTGAAGATCTAGACAAAAGTGGTGAATTCATGGATGAAATCGTAGGGTTGTACTAGATTAAGAAGGATATCAAGGAACAAAAGGAAGAATCACTTACGATTTGGACGAGAAATGGAGTAATTATTGATGATACTTGAGAGAGAATGGAAGTTCTTGAGTTGGGTTTGTGAAGAATGATGAAGAAATTAGGGAAATCTATACATATGGAGGATAGATCACGACCAGAAGAGAGTTCACGGCCGTGAACTAGGTTTGCGGCTGTGAACCTCAAATGTTTGGTTCTATGGTTCGGGTGCAGCCTTCTAATCTCGAGTTAACTGTCACAACTAGCATTCTAGCTAGGAAATTATGTACTATTGTAAACATTATCTACTGTAAACTCGTAAACCCTAATTCATGTTATGCTTGAAATTCAACCTATGGAAGCACATTCAAACCTAGATTCATCAAGTAAAGTTGAAAACCCTAGAAATCCCGGTTTAAGTCCATTATGGATTAGGATTTCCTTATTGGGCCTAATGGGCCAATAAACTTCCAATGTGACTATTTTGGGCTTAGAACTCGTAATTGGGCTCTAATTCAACCCACTTTCATAAAATTTAACATTTTGGGCCATAATGGGCCTAAAATGAAATAAATTACCTTAATGGGCCTTGTTGGGCCATAACAAATCCAATAAGCCCTAATGGGCCATAAAACTCATTCTTTTATGAAATTTGGGCCGTAAACTACCCTAAGGGTCCAATGGGCTGAAAACCATCAATTTGGGCTTCATATTATGGACTGTAGCACAAAAGGCCCAAGCGTTTCTTTCCCTTCTCTCTCTCTCTCGGCCCAACTACAAAAAAAGGGAGAAGAGTTAACTTTTAAGGTTGCCACCTCACTATTACACTTCATACTCCCATGCAAGACCCAACATGTATCCAAGCTAGTCATTCACCACTCTCTCTCCCCTCTCTTCTTCTACTCTCGGCCGAGGATCACCAAAACACACACACATCACAACAAACTCTCTTAAATTCTCTCAAGACTCATCCATATTCTTCATCCAAAATTCACAAAACTTTTGCTTGTGTTTCAAGAGGTTTTCACAAGATAATCATCATTCTTGGTAAGTCTTTACACCTCCAAGTTTTATCATTCCATTCTCTTGATAGATCACTCTTTTAAGCAAAGTTTTGGTGATTTTGCTTCCTAGAGCTTCTTAAGTTCGAAATCAACTCTAGGAGGCTTGCTAGGACCAAAAATCTCCTTCACACCTTCTTCAAAACCGAAGCAACTAAGCAAAAATGAGTTCATACCCCTCTATTTTCGGTTTTCATATGATTTATGGGGGAGAATACTGTTGGATTAGTGTCTAAGTCCATAACTATTTTGGTATGTACTTGACCCGATTATGAGCATGGTCCTTTTGGGTTGCCTTCACCATAGCAATATGTAAGATGAATTAAGGAGAGAGAAAGGTTTAATTATGATTTATTAATATATTACAAGAATAATATATTAAAGGAGAAATCATATAGTTTAATTAATATTAGTCAAGAATTAATTAAGAATTAATTTTGTGACTAAAAGAGATTAATTAAATTAAGGGGACTGATATTGTAATTATAAGATAGTTACAAAGTTGGGCTTAGGATCCGTTAGATGGCAATGGACGAATTCTATATGGAGGACCATAAAGAAATCGTCCAAGGGCCTTCTGGAATGGTCCATTGGACTGCTTAGGGCTTAAGCAGTCAGATTAGGGTTTCCTAGTTGTAAACCCTAATAGCCTACATGTATATATATGACCCCTATGCCCCAAAAACGTGGACAAGTGTTCCTCTAGGGTTTCCAGCCGTTTTTGGTGCATCCACTCTCCTCCCTCTTCATCCAAGTTGCTTAGTGGTGTTTGTGACTCCATTAGAGGTGCAACACTTGAGGCACTAAGCTTTCTGAAGCCAATCAAAGCAAGGATTGATTGTTATTGCTATATAACAATCAAAGGTAATTACTAAACCCTTATTTTTCAGTTCTTATTTGATAGATCTAGGGTTTGTAAGTCTTGGATTCATTGCATGTACAATAGAGAAACCTAGATCCAAGCATTAGGGTTTGTATGAGCACATAGGATTGTTCTTATGCTTAAAACTCATCAAATACAAGTAAAATGTGAAGATCTATGTGTATTTGTATGTTATGTGTGATTTCTTGTGTTTTTGTGGTATATATGTGCTAAAAATGAAAGATATTTCGAGAGCTATAGTTCAAGAAGGAAAATATGTGATCTATGTCATATTTCACTTAACATGTCAAGATAAACTACTATACAAGCTTTATAATAACACACTACAACATAAAACTCATTATTGGACTATTTTTGTCAAATAAACAAAAGTTTGGGAAAAAGTTGTCATTTACGGTTTTACAAGGCTCAAAATGTTAAAACAGTTAAAATGGAAGTTTCTATGAGCATTATGTTTTTCAAAGGACTAAAAATGAAATTTGTAGCTTATTGGGCTAAAATTTTAGGCTTTTCGACCCATAGGCCCAAAGTTGCGAAAAATATGGTTTAAGGGGGCTGAAATGGTAAATTTCTGAAAACAGTGGGTAGAAAAGTAAATAAATCTATTTCTGGGGTTAAAATGACCTTATTTGCTAAAAAGGATTGAAAATGCAAAGATTTTGGATTAAAATGCAAGTCTTTTAACTAAAGGGTTGAAACTTTCTAAAAATTTACTTTTGGACTTAAAACATTATTTAAATAAGTGTTTGGCTCAAAAATGTCAAGAAAAATAGTTCAAGGACCTAATATGTCATTTTTTTTATAAAAAGGACTAAAATTGCAAACTTTACCAAAATAAGGGGCTGAATAGGTCAAACTAATATTTTTGGTCAATTATGTTAATAATAAAATAATTGGGTCAAAATATACAAAACTTTATAACTTATAGGTTTTAAATAGAAAAATATCTATTTTTATAAATCTATGAATCCTTATAAAACAAATTCGTGATTTTTACGACATATCGATTAAACAACTCGCAACATTAATACAATACAAAACAAGTAAACATTCTAATGGTTGGGCTTGAGATATTCTAATATTATATATATGAGTAAAGAGTCAGTCTTACCGTTAGTAGGCCTCATTCACGAAGCTGGTCTATAAGGGGTGTTTAAGGAAATTGCCTATAAAATGGCGATTGAATGGGTATCCACTCTTACCCACCGCACTCTTGACTACTGGAGGGTCGTTAGCCGAACGGGTAGGATAGGACGAAACCTTCCATTATAAGTATAATGAAGTACAAAGTAACTAAATGCTTTTACAAATTCCCAATCTTAGTTACTTTAGGGCAAAATGTGAATTTGTATGCTAATCCATGGAATTACACTTCGTACCCTTGTCAAACGTTAGTGGAGCGTGTGTGGCTAACCGGCACACTAATTTGGGATTGACATTGGTGGCGAAGGGTGGCTCGATGTTTATCATAGTTCAATGGAGCGTGTGTGGCTAACCGGCACATTGATTAGGTGATAGTAGCAATTGGGTGCACCACGTGATTCGTATGGTTATTCACACCTTGTTTGTGATCCTCGGCATCCCAGTCACAAATAGAAGGGCATAATCGAGATTAAACATGCCATTGAAAAGTTCAATGAATCTCAAAAGATCTAGGAGTTTCAATTCATTTAAAACTTAAATTTCTTTTTCGTTTTTCATGGTGGGAAATTGGTAAATCGTCATTTACCTACCTTCAAATATTCTGCAACTAGATTACGACATCCCTCTTCTAGGTTGTAGAGTATTGTGTTGGATCCTAGCCTTGATGTTTCATTTGGGTGTTACATCAAGGATTCTTATCAACTAACTTGAATTTTCTCTCGTGGTGTAGATGTCTAAATCTTACAATGGTCTTCCCAAGTCCCTTGGAACAAGCTTTCCAAATGAAAATGATGTTCCACGATACGATCAAGGAAATGAGAGTCATGCTTCACTTCCTCCACCTCTTCCAATTCTTCTCCCTAACCCACAAGTTCAAAGGCTTGAAAAGTTCAAGCTCACTCAATCCCTTTTGGCAAGTAAACACGAAGATGGGAAACCTGTGTGTGCACACATCTTAGAGATGAAGTCACACATTGATAGGTTGAGGATGATGGGTGTCGATATCTCAGAAATGTTGGTTGTTGACTGGGTTCTTCAGTCCCTTCCTGAATCATATAGTGAGTTCGTGAGAGAGTACTATATGATGGACCATGACATGACCCTCATTGATTTGACCTATTTGCTTATAGTTGCTGAATCAGAAATGATTTGGCGTGCTGATCGAGCAAATTTGTCTGGCAAATCAAACTCCCAAACTTCAATGGACATTGAAAATTGTGACATTGGAAATCCAGAAAAGGTAAATTCTGAGATAGTTCCTTGTGTCATTCCAAAAGAGTCCATCTGGTTCTACTGCCAAGAGAAGGGGCATTGGAGACGAAGCTGCCCTGTTTACCTGAGAGATCTAAGAGATGGGAGAGTCAAGACGTATGGCTTTACTTCAGGTAAAATCCAATAACTAACTCTATAAGTTCCTATTCTTTGATTTTCAATACATGATGTGATAAGATTACATTTTGATGTTTTGTAGGATCGAAGAAAAGAGAGGAAGCTTGAGGGAAGAAATAAGCTGAATCTGATCGTGAAGAAATGGATTTCGATCGCATTGCTTGAAGATCGGATTTTTGAGCTACTACTTTAGAGTTAGAATAGATTGCTTAGAAATTGAAATAGCATATTTTTCATTTGAATTGCATTGTAAGGACAAGTTTTTCCGCAATAAAATGAAATTTGATTTCGTCCTATTTATTTATCCTTGCAATGGCATATGTGAAAATGGATGTTTATGTATTTCTAATTTTAGCAATGTTGAATTGGATGTGATTCTTGATTATGTTATTTGTGAAATGTCGAGGATTTGCCAAATAAAGGAAGATTCTCATCGCCCAAGTTTCAATTGGACAGAAACTTGGAATCATACAACTTGGTTGCGTGATGAATGAGAAACTTCATATTTTGGAAATTAGACTAATTCTTTGGCAAAGTGTTAAGAGAAGGACCAGGAGATCGAGTACACTAGGTTGTGCGTTGATCAAGTCCACCACAAGAGTGATAAAGATATTCGTCATCATTTACTAAAGTTTAGTAAATATGATTATACTTATAAGATTAAGTATAATTTTGAGTTGATTGAAAGAGTTTCAATCAATAGCAGAACGAATAAGAAGAATCAAGTAGGCAGAAAGATAAAAGTTTCTCTATTCTAAGAAGAAGGGAGAGTACCTTTTATTGTGTTTTATGATAAGTCTTAATGATTAAGAACCATATCTCAATTGATCCTCTAAGTGAGTCTTAGTGCAATTGCATGTCTAAGAAGAGGAATCGAGAATTGTAGAAATGGTTAAATCAAGAAGTCAATCATACTTCGTTCCAATATCAAGTCTTAGAGTCAAGATTCTGACATGAGTGACAAGTCTTAAGTAGGTTTATAACACTCGATAAATGTGGAATTTGGAAAAGTTTTCTTATTCTTGCACATTTGAAATTGGTAAGTTGTGATGTCTTGGATAAGACAAAGACCAACCAGGACCAATTGTGTGAAGTGTTAAACTTGACAAAAGGCTACACTAACTCTTGAATATTTGTTTGTCAAGAAATGTTTCTTGACAAGAGAATCTTATATGTCAAGAAGTCAGTGGGAGTCTTAATGGTCTTGAAAAGTTTCAAGAACAAATCAAGAGTAAACCTAGTTGATCATCACTAGCACACCACTTGAGGTTTAAAGCCTATCGTGGATGACATACTCTTTTTCTGTGACATTCCAATTGAGTTAATTATGCGTGTGAGTTCTATGAGTTCTCATTTGAATGCATAAAGACAAAGCACCTTGATCAATGGAAAGTACATTGATATGAAAGGATGAGTTGCTTGGAAGACATGGTGGGCATTCATGTTACCATGAGGCAAGAAATCAAGATTGAACAAGTTCAGTCCATATCGTTGTGGATTTGTCGCAAACTTTCATTTTGACAAATTCACATGGATAGGAACACATACATCATAAAATCTAAGTGTCATAAGGTTTTCCTCCTTCATGAAAATGATTGTGAGGAAATGCTTTCACTAAGAGAGATTTTAAGAAGATAGCAATTGTGAAAATTGTATTCTCAAATTCGATTATGACTACGGCATCCCTTTTCTTAGTTCGAATTGTGAGATTTGGCAATTGATCTGAACATTTGGGACTTAGTAACATAAATTCTGAATTGTTTAGACACACATGTGAGCTATCTAAGGCAAAGGTGTATGAGCTTAAAAAGCTTAGATAAAGGCTTCTCAAAGCATTAGGTATTAGAAATATGAACTTAAGGAATTCAATAAGCATTGTTTTCTAGAAGTTCAATTGTTTTCTGAATACATGTCAAAGCTAGTGGGAGCATAAGTGTTATGTTGGTAAGAAAATAATCATCATGTTAGTGGGAGCATGATTATTATGGTAAGTATTGCAAGTTAGCAATATTAATTATAGAAAACAAAGATTCACTTTGCAAAGTTGCAAGGGTTGAAAAGTTGTTTTGCTATAATTAAGGGAGAGAATATTATACTTCGTTTCAAAATTCTAAAGCTTAGATCGAGAAATGTTAATAAATTTAGTCAAGGATACACAGTGCATTCTCAAAATTCGATTATGATTACGGCATCCCTCTTCATAGTTCGAATTGTGGGAACAGGGCACATAAAATATTATGGCAGAAGGATGATGAAGTATCATGTCTTTATGTGAGACATTATGCATCGTGTCCAATACGCTTCGGGTATAGGATCGATTGCATATGCTATAATATTAGACCATTCTATAATTTTCCAAATGCCTAGGGCATTAAGAGGGAAAAAGGAACTAGAATCGGTTTTAACTAAAATAATTAAACAACTATCAAAGGACGATCTGAGGTTCACTGAGGATTTGTCACTTGTGAGTAGTTGGAAGTATAGTATTGGATGGACTATATTGACATTATTATGAATAGATAGGATTCTATTAAGAATGAGTTGTCATATGGCAAATATGGAAATGTTTCCATTAATGGGAGTTGGATATTAAGAATCTATGTAGATTAGAAACTTTTATGCAAAAGGATGTTCAAAGGAATGTACTTTGAGTGAGAGACATCACATCTATAAAATTGTTTTGTAACAATTTCTGATAAAGAACTTAGTAATTTCATTAGCCAAGTCCTAGTGACTTTTGTGCTATGACTTTACGAAAGGGTCGTTGCATAAAATGTTAGAATCTAACATATTCTAATAGTGGCAAGAACCTTGTATTCTTAAACTAATGATAAGGATTAGGGATTGTGAAATGAGTTTCATTGGAAAAGGTTTTCAATTGATCTAATTTTACAAAGTATAGACCATAGGAAACCAAAGTGTGCATGCTTGGAGCATGGGACAATTGTGGTTATAATTCGAGTAATAAGTTGAGTTTCTGAAACAGTAAGCAATGAATAATGAGTAATCAATATGGTGTTTAAATAAAAGTGTTTTATTTACGCTCAAAAAGTTTTGGGACCATATAGGATTAATATTATTATTGCGTTTCACTTTGCATGTTTTGACTTCCAGAATAACTAGGTTATTCGAACCTCCACAGTCGGTCATACGTTGGAAGTAGGTATGAAGGAAGACTGTCATGAATCTGTCTGTAGATTGTATAAAGTGTTTAGACATAGCACAAGTTTGCCGCTGAGTTCATGAGTGCTTTGATAAGATTAAAGTATTGGATTAAACCCACGCTCACTTGAATCACTTCATGGTTTTATCACGAGTGATTGGTGAGACGATAATATTGTATATTCTTGAAACCAAGACGTGTGAGTTGTTACTTGCTGATCAGTTGCACATTGATGATAAGTAAACGCACCAGTAACTTGGTGTTATAAACTTATTGTTGTGTGTGATTCGATTAGTAGGTGCAAGCAAACATTTGAGTCAAAGTTTATCCATTCCTTTTACCCAAGGTAGGATAAAAGCGATATCTGTGGGCCCCTCGATGATTTAGTGATGACAAAGAAAAGTGCTCGGCCGGGCCAGGACTGATTTGATTTGTTCAATTAGTCAGTCGTCATAAATCGGAAATCGGGAAACGACACATAGACTGAGAGAATGATTTCAATCCATGTCTCATGTCTATACGATATCTTGTAGAATGGAGGAATATATAATCCCTTATATAAAGGACACGTGTATCTGATAAGATCAGAGTTGACAATGGCTTTTGAAAGCTACGATTGCTGATCAAGTTCTGAAGTTATGCAAAATAGTTATTAGACTTATCCAAGTGGGAGACTGTTGGATTAGTGTCTAAGTCCATAACTATTTTGGTATGTACTTGACCCGATTATGAGCATGGTTCTTTTGGGTTGCCTTCACCATATCAATATGTAAGATGAATTAAGGAGAGAGAAAGGTTTAATTATGATTTATTAATATATTATAAGAATAATATATTAAAGGAGAAATCATATAGTTTAATTAATATTAGTCAAGAATTAATTAAGAATTAATTTTGTGACTAAAAGAGATTAATTAAATTAAAGGGACTGATATTGTAATTATAAGATAGTTACAAAGTTGGGCTTAGGATCTGTTAGATGGCAATGGACGAATTCTATATGGAGGACCATAAAGAAATCGTCCAAGGGCCTTCTGGAATGGTCCATTGGACTGCTTAGGGCTTAAGCAGTCAGATTAGGGTTTCCTAGTTGTAAACCCTAATAGCCTACATGTATATATAGGACCCCTATGCCCCAAAAAGGTGGACAAGTGTTCCTCTAGGGTTTCCATCCGTTTTTGGTGCATCTACTCTCCTCCCTCTTCATCCAAGTTGCTTAGTGGTGTTTGTGACTCCATTAGAGGTGCAACACTTGAGGCACTAAGCTTTCTGAAGCCAATCAAAGCGAGGATTGATTGTTATTGCTATATAACAATCAAAGGTAATTACTAAACCCTTATTTTTCAGTTCTTATTTGATAGATCTAGGGTTTGTAAGTCTTGGATTCATTGCATGTACAATAGAGAAACCTAGATCCAAGCATTAGGGTTTGTATGAGCACATAGGATTGTTCTTATGCTTAAAACCCATCAAATACAAGTAAAATGTGAAGATCTATGTGTATTTGTATGTTATGTGTGATTTCTTGTGTTTTTGTGGTATATATGTGCTAAAAATGAAAGATATTTTGAGATCTATAGTTCAAGAAGGAAAAATATGTGATCTAGGTCATATTTCACTTAACATGTCAAGATAAACTACTATACAAGCTTTATAATAACACACTACAACATAAAACTCATTATTGGACTATTTTTGTCAAATAAACAAAAGTTTGGGAAAAAGTTGCCATTTACGGTTTTTACAAGGCTCAAAATGTTAAAACAGTTAAAATGGAAGTTTCTATGAACATTATGTTTTTCAAAGGACTAAAAATGAAATTTGTAGCTTATTGGGCTAAAATTTTAGGCTTTTCGACCCATAGGCCCAAAGTTGCGAAAAATATGGTTTAAGGGGCTGAAATGGTAAATTTCTGAAAACAGTGGGTAGAAAAGTAAATAAATCTATTTCTGGGGTTAAAATGACCTTATTTGCTAAAAAGGATTGAAAATGCAAAGATTTTGGATTAAAATGCAAGTCTTTTAACTAAAGGGTTGAAACTTTCTAAAAATTTACTTTTGGACTTAAAACATTATTTAAATAAGTGTTTGGCTCAAAAATGTCAAGAAAAATAGTTCAAGGACCTAATATGTCATTTTTTTATAAAAAGGACTAAAATTGCAAACTTTACCAAAATAAGGGGCTGAATATGTCAAACTAATATTTTTGGTCAATTATGTTAATAATAAAATAATTGGGTCAAAATATACAAAACTTTATAACTTATAGGTTTTAAATAGAAAAATATCTATTTTTATAAATATATGAACCATTATAAAACAAATTCGTGATTTTTACGACATATCGATTAAACAACTCGCAACATTAATACAATACAAAACAAGTAAACATTCTAATGGTTGGGCTTGAGAGATTCTAATCATGCTTATTGGGCATTCGTGACTCATTAACATGACTTTTGGGTCCAACATAAATAATACATGTTATTGGGCCTCCTGTGACCTAATTACATGCTTAAGGGACCCTCAATGGTTTTTACATGCTATTGGGCCTCAGTGGCCTATTAGCATTACTAGTAAGGTCCAAATAAATCATATGCGAAATGGGCCAACACGCTTTTCGTATACTCGACAGCCTCAAATAACATACGAAATTAGTAAGGCCTAGTAGTCATCTTCTCCTCGTCTGTTAGGCTTACCTTCTCTTCAAGTAAACTAAAATCAGGTCATTAATCAAGGTTAATCAAATTCATGTGGATTAAGTGAGTAATAACGGGTGACACCAATAAGTGTCGGTCGTAGTCTGTAGTTGTAATCAAAGTCTCCTGGAGGGAGAGCGAGAGTTTGTGTATAGATCTATACGGGGGTGACTCCCCCACACCTAAGTTGTTCGCTACAGTTAGACTCGGTCAGTCTAGGGTGACAAAGTCTTAAGATCAAATTTCGGTATTCATTAGAATGCCAAGACAGACGAACTAGTCATTATCATGCATGGTTATAACGACTCATGTAGAAATCCGATATCATTTAAGTAATCAAGGGAAATCATATACATTCGATGTAACGATACAATAATGCAAAACGATCATAACTTTTTATCGGAAAACATCGGGTTTTCCAGGGGAAACCAATCTTACTCATTTGTACTTTCAAAAACTATAATGCAAAACCTCTCATTTATTCACGTTTTGAAATCATTCACACATATACTTACAGGATCATCACAACATTTTCAAGAAAAGTCTTAATACATAAAATATCAGATTTTCTGAGTTTTACAAACAACATAAACTATTTTACATCAAACACACTTATGAACTCACCAACATTATATATGTTTACTGTTTTCAAAATAACTTGTATTATCAGGTAATCGTTAGAACGAGGAAGCATCCAGTGTGTTGAAAGTTTCTTTTGTAGTAGCTAATCACCAAACACTTTATATTTTGGGATCATGTGATGTAAACCATGTACTTGATGTAAACAATGTCAGTTGTACTATGTAATGTTGGGTGAGGAATGTGTTATGTTTCATGTATATTCATTGTGATGATATTGCAATTTAAGTCACGCGAGCCCTCAGACGTTTCCGTCGTCTGGTTCGGGGGTGTGACACTCCCTAACACTCAGCCCTTGAGTGTACTAGGCTTAGAGCTCATTAGAATGATCATTAACAAGGCTAAAAGGCAATGGAATTTAGTCTGACTTTTGGTTGATTGGCTGGACTTACAAGATAAAAAATTTCAGATTGTCACAACACCCCCATACTTATACTGCCTCCCTTCTTCTTCTTCAGTTTTAATCGAGAAAACCTCCACCAGAGGTGGGGTTTTTCGGCTGTCAAGAGGGCAACAACCCCCTCCCATTTTCCTTGTGCTTATCGTCGACTTCATCGCAACCCAAATGCCCCCACCTATTGTTGTTCTATCTTTGATCTGCCTTACCCTTTCCCTTCGTGTATTCTTCCATATCATAATAGGAACAGTCAAGAGGCCGCTGGAGCATCCCCTTAACTGCAGCAGTCAACAAGAGCCTTTATTGCTTCGTTCTTCTCCTTCCCCCAACCTATTCATATCTCTACCGCCTCCATTCCCTCCTCCACTCTCCTGTTGTTGGTACCCAAACACCAATAACCAACTGAAGACCATTGGCTCCTTAGGAGCTCCCAAATTGAAGATGGGATACAACACCAAAACAAACCTAATCAGGTAAAAACGAAGAGTAAATCTTTTCGTATCAGAAAAAATAAATCTTCCGATGAAATAGAGTCTTCTTCGTATTTGATAGTCATTTTGAAAAAAAAAGAGCACTAATAGTATTTCTCATCTAAGAAAGTAATAAAACAGATTCCATAAAATACTAAGCAATTTAATAATAATATATAATTATTTAACTAAATATTATGACATCACCAACATTTTTCATCATCATCATCAAGTATTTAAATTGATTTAACTTTGGGAAATTATATTTTTCCAAAAATTAAATTTATAAATATCTTTAAAAATCTTTGAGGACCTTTCGCACTTGCTCAAGTGTCACAAAAAGGACCACCGTGAAAGGCCCCTGCCTTGAAATTGTGGGTATGAACCCCTTGTAAAGGGCCATAGGCCCCTCCGCCTTTACCGTTTTCAGGGCACAATCAACCGCCCCCTTATACGGCGGCGCCACCCCTTCCTCCACCTTCATGTTCATCACCCGGGTTTTGATCACATCCACCGGATTCGAAGCCACCGACGCCACAAACCCCGCTGCAAAACTCGCCGTCACATGAGTGCCCAGTCCGTCACCCATAACCCCTTGTTTGATTATCGTTTCCTTAATTTGATCATACGACGCCAGCTGCGAGGCCGTGACGATCATTGCACGGTTCACCGTCAGGGAGGATCCCCTCCACAGACTGGTAACTCCTTCCTGCTTCACCATCGTCGAGATTGCATCGGCAACACCTTTGTAGTTCCTCCGCTGAGCCAACGGAAGCCTACCATCGGCTTGCATTCTCACCATCGCAACATCAGCTGGGTTGCCGACAGCGGCGCCGATCCCACCAGCCAACAAGCCGGCAGTGATTTTCCGAGTCAGAGAAAACGTACCCGTATTCTGGTCAGTCCATTTTTCTCGGAAAATCTCGTAAAGCCCCATCCTTGTGGTCGAGTACAACGTCTGCCGGAGAACAGTCGCAGAAATGCCGGAAAACAACGCGGCAACACCTTCAGTTTGAAAAATCTTCACACCCACCGAAACCGGTCCAGATCTAACAACCGGCGGCGGCGGATGCGGCATTTCAACAGTGGTGACGCCGCCACCGTTATAAGCAAAAGCAGGGCGAAGATTAGGGTTACTAACAGGAGCAGGAGCTGATTCCCCCTGTAACTGCATGCGAACTTTAATCAGATCCAAAGGGTGAGTAGAACACCCTGCAACAATGGAAGCAATCCCGCCTTCAACAAATCCCTTAGCACCCATTTCAACAAATCTAAAAGTTAACTACTAACAATACAAATCTGAATCAAAGAATCGAGTTAGGATCTGGGTACGAGAAACTAACAACACCAATTGGGTTTCAAATCACTGGAAACAAGGAGATGGGAATGAAGCTGAAAAGCTATGGAGGAAGAATGAGGAACGATAGACCTGTGAGACATAAAAGTGCGATTGAGCTGGATGAAAATTGTGGGGTTGGGGAGTGAAATTTATAGGTGGGTTTAGGCGAGTGGGTGGAAGAAGGTGAATACGCGTTTGTGGGGGGAGATTGGCGAAAAAAAGCGTACCAACTGGAGCCCTAATTTTGTCTAAGACAGGTTGTTTCTGGGCGAAAGAGAATTCTTCTTCGTTCAATTTGACTTGGTTCGGACGCAATATTGGAATAAAATACAGAAATATGTTCCACTTTGGCAAAATACGTAATTTTGACACAAAGATAGAAAATCAATTTCTTATTCAAATAATAAGATTTATTAATCACACGTTTGCACACGAGGGTGTGCAAAATTTAGGATGAACCAACAACATCAAGTAACAAACAGGGATCAAACCAAATTTAATTGAAACATGTCACCATGTTCCCAAGTTCAATTTATCGAGGAAAATGAAAGAAAAATCGGTGGAAATGGAAAAAAAATTAAAAGAAATTAGTGTTTTTGAGTTTCATTAAAGAAATGAAATAAAAGGATTTAAAGAGAAATAACAAAATGTTTAATTTTTACTCACTTCTTTCCAATTCGATAACACAAAATACAATTTTTTTTTTCTCTCTTTACTTTCTTTGCATTTTATTTTTATTTACTAAAACTCGGGAGCTAAGTGGTTATGTTTGGTTTTTAATTCAAAACCATTTAAAAGTCGAAATTGAATTGAAACATGTTAGGTTTGGTTTTTAAATCAAAACTATTTAAAGTCGGTTTTCGTGGAGGTTGTTGTAGTTTGCTCCGGAGTAATTATCATAAAGGTGTCATCTTATTTAAAATAGATATGGATTAATTTTATAAAAGATTTTAAAATTTGGACAGTTTTGGTTTAGATTTAATTTGTATTTTCCGATATAATCCTTAAAACTTGTATGTGCTTACATTTTTCTACCTTTTCAACCTATCTTCTGGTGGTCATAGTCGTCTACATTGTGTCGTTTGACGAAGACTTTTTTTTCATGGAAGATACAATATTATGATCAGAAGTGGAAGGGGATAACGTGGGAATGGATTAAACTCCAAACAAATGGGTGTGGTCATGAGAGTTAATGTGGCCACCTCATCAATGTTCACACCACTGTGTGAAGAAATAAAAATGATGTGGTCGGCTCGCATGAAGAAAAAGAGACAAGGAAGCATGAAGAAGCGGCATGGTTAGTCGTGAATAGGTCACAGAGCTCTCTTCTATATCAACATCATGTGTGTGTCGTGATGAGTATTCCCTTTAGCATATCCTCTTCACATACGTCACTAAAACAAAGTTGATTTTTTTTTTAAAAACAAATCTCATTCATCTTTTATATAAAATATTTTCCAGATCTTTTATAAAAAAGTATTTATAAACAAGTTTTTATTACAAAAAAACTTTTATTGAAATGATTATCTTGTATGATGGATCACCTGATCATCTATGTCAAAGCACCAAAAGAAGCATCATTGCATTCAAGTGATTCCCATAATTGTTCAACACGTATAGATCTTGAATTTTGTAACCTTTGTTAGTCATTTTCTAGAGGTTTATATCCCGACTAAAGGCATGCTTACATGTAAAGTGAATCATTAACTTTTGGGCCTTTCTAAGATAGCTAACCAATATCAAATTCAACTCAAATAAAGGGACATAAAAGACATCCTTGAGTATGAACAAGTGGTGTATTTTCACGACTCCATCTATGTACACATGACGAGTAATTTTATTGGGCTACATCATTGTATATCTCAGATGCTCTATATCTCAGATGCTATGGGGCCTCGCTAAAGTAACCGGAAACTAGAAAGTATCGGGACCAGAGGGTTGGAGGTATTTCAGAGGATTCTGGATGAAAGGAATGGAGGAAATTGTTGAAGTTCGAGTTCTATTTATAGTTGAGAATTTGGACTGCGCGTCGTGCACCTGGTTGGGGATGGTGACGTGGCTTTAGTCGTTGCTTGACACGCAACGACTAACGGGCGGGGCTGCGTTGGCTTGTCAGTGCGTGCCGTGCACGCTGTCGGTGCACGCAAAACTTTAATATTTTTCAAAATTTTGTATCTTCTTCATACGAACTTTGTTTTGATGTTCTTTATATCCACGCATAGCTATCAACAAGATCTACAAGTTTCATTTAGACTCCGTTGGCTAATTTTCACTTTATTTTTAAAGCTATATTTTTAAAGACTTAGACTGTTAAAGTCCGTATAAAAATCATAACTCTCTCATATGATATCCGTTCTGACTGTCTTTATATCGATGGATAGGTATTGACGAGATCTTCGATTCTCATTTAGATTGTTTCTCCTAACAATCGACCGATCTTAATTTAAGTTTCTGTGTCGCATACTGTTGTGCTGAAACTTTGAAAAATCATAACTTCCCTATATGAAGTCAGATTTAGACGTTCTATATACTTACGAGTTTGGTTTTACGATTACTACAAGTTTCTTTTAGATTACTTAGCCTAATAAGCAACCTATATAATATTTACTTTTTACGACGCACACAGTCGTTTTGGTTTAATCGCGAAACTTTAAAGAAGCATAACTTCTTCATACAAAGTCGGATTTCAGCATTCTTTATATGTACGGGATCCTTGTCACATATACTATAACTTTGGTTAAAATTATTTAAAATTCTTTATACTATAACCTATATAATATTTTTTTTAGATTTCAGCGTTCTTTATATGTACGGGATCCTTGCCAGATTTCAGCGTTCCTACTAGTCATGCTTAAGCGTAAAGTTGGAAACTTTACGTGGCCATCTATCCTTTTAGGGTCAGATCTGCATTTTGGGGTTCTGTCTTTGATGATTAAGTGCTTAATGATTAAGCCCTCACCCTTTTTAAGCCTAGGGTTTGGGTTTTGAACCCATTTTTATGGTTCTTAGGGGTAAAGTTGGAAACTTTACCTTTCTAGATGCCATTTTAGTTGAGATCTGAGTTGTGAAGCTCTTAAATTCGTTAATGTCGGCTTAATGAGTTAAGAGGTTGGGTTTCTGGAAAACTCGACGTGTTCATTGGTAAACTCTGCGAGTTGGATCAGTTTTTCCCGACTTTGTCGATTAATGGGGAACCACGGCGAGTTGAAGGACAACTCGGTGTGTTTGGTCAACTCGGACCGTTGACCTTGACTTTTGACATTAGTCTTTGACCAAGTTTGACCTATAAGGAGTTCTGGGGCATTCTGAGTTGTATCTAAGGAATTGTTTCTGTTTAGGGGTTGAGTAGAGCTGATATTCAGAGTCGGGACCTATTCAGCTATCATTCAGCATTCGAGGTGAGTTTCCTCCCTAGTTTTAACGGGTCGAAGGCATCAATGCCGACCCATGTTTATGCTATGTTAGTATGCTAGCTGTCTTCGTGACTCTTGCTTGTGTATGTGTTTATATGCTTTTCGGGCTAAGGTCCGATGTCGGGCGGGGCCCGATGACTATTTATATGATATGTATGTATATTGCATGTGTATGTGTTTATATGCTTTCTGAGCTCAGCTCGATGACCGGGCGGGGCGGGGCCCACTCTATGTTTATTGTATGTATGGTACGTGGTAGTTTGGGGGAACTCACTAAGCTCTGTGCTTACTGTTTTCGATTTATGTTTCAGGTACTTCTGGTTGCAAAAGGATGAGCTCAGGTTAACTGCATCGCACACACCATTGAGATTCCGCTTATGATGTTTTACTCTGATTTATGGCAATTGATACATTGGTTTTTATTTGAATATTTGGTTGATATTGGAAAATACTATTTTATCTATTATTCAAATGAAATTATTGGGACCATATTTTTGGATGTTACAAGTTGGTATCAGAGCCTTGGTTTGAGGGAATCGGGCACACTCCCGGGTGTGTCTGAACTCAAACTAAGGACTTGATGGAAATTTTCAAAAGAAAAACGTTTTCATAAAAAAGATTTCTAAAAGAAAAAAAGGGTGTGGTGCATGCAATCAGCCGAGCTCAAGTAAGTTATCCCAAATTACCCATACATGTTTGTGATATGTTTTGAATTGTGAATATGTGAAACGCATGCTAGATTAGGCTAAGGATCTAGGAGAGATGCCTTTGTATGCCTGCTTTTTTGAGCTTATAGATTTGCATGCTAGTACCGATCAGTTGGTAGTATGATGGCCTGATTAGGTTATGCTTGGTTATGATAACTTGATGCCAAAATGTTGCTTGCTTTGTGCTTTTAGGAGTTCTAACTAACTACAACTAACTGGTAAACAGATATATTAAGTTACATGATGCGACCTTGGCTCGACCCTTAGTTCGTGTCTCCCTGTTGGATTTCGGGTAAACTCTGCAAGATCACAAGAAAGAGAGGTCGTCAGCTGTTTCCCAGGAGGAGGCTCCCGGAAAGACGCTCCGACGGTCAAGTTAGAAGGTATTCTAGGGTTTTCGTAGATGAAACTGGAGAAGATGGCTTACCTTGTGAGTTCTAGAGCGTACCCTTTTATACCTAGCGATCCTGCCTTATCCGTACGCGACAGGATGGCTTTAAGGAGACAGGGCCAGAGGCGTTGATTGGTGGGTCGTGCGCCTCTATCCGTTAGAGCTCCCTTATTGGCTCTGACGGTAATGGTCTGATCCTGCCTCTTGTCTCCTGACCGTATATTTTTTCTTGACGCTGGGAGCGTCCCTGGCGGGCGCGAGCTTTTTGTCAGGATGTTGAGAGCGCCTCTGGCGGGCGCGAGCCTTTTGCTGGGACGCCCTGCTCTTAGGGGCGTCGGCGAGCGCTGAGCCCGCTCAGCTTGGTTCGACTGGCGCGCCAGGTTTCTTGGCCACGCACGGTTCTGTCGTGCTAGCATAGGCACGTAATCATTACATATTATGAGAATTAAATAATTTTAGAGGGTTAGGTTTTAACTCTATTGTGCAGCTCTTGTCTGAGTCCAACTGTTGTAGTGTGAGACCTTTCATTCAAAGAAGTATCTAGTTTTTGTAATATGTAATTGTGTTCATGAGCTAGTTAGAGGAGGTTAGCGAGAGTTCCTTCTGAAGCTGATGACGGATAGTGGTGTGGAGTTTGACCTAGGAAAACCTAGGATGAGATTTAGTGTTGGGAGCCTTAGATGTGAGGGATCTGTTGGTTATAGAGCAATTTGGCTGAGTTAAGGCACTACTTTATGAAAATACGGATAGATATGGAAGGTAGTATGAGCCCGTACTACTGGAAGCAGAGGATCCATACTCGATTCAAGGAGGGTTGCAATGAAGTCAAGGAGCCTGTGTAGTTATGATTCCCCGATGTGTGTATTGATGTTTATTCTGATAATCTTATGGTCTATTTTCAGTATGGTGGTATTACAAGGCGGGCCAATGGGAAGTTCCGGTGTCGGGAAGGGTTCAGGCTCAGGTTCTGGAGCCGGGCAGCTTGACGACCAAATGAGGGAGTTCATCTCATCTGAGATTACGTGTAGTATCCTTGATCAGACTCCTGTGATCTTTGGCACGATTAAGGAGGGTATTCTGGAGATTCTTGATGAGAGATTGAGCGCCTTTCACGCTGAGATTGTGGCTTTGATCGAGACGCACTCTCTGACCTTCAGGGAGTTTCGGGCATGTGGAGCGTCAGACTATCATGGGGCTAGGACCCCATTGTGAGCAACAGGTGGTTGGCAGATGTTACCAACGCCTTTCGTACCAGCCGATGTCCCGAGGGGGACAAGGTCAGACTAGCTTCCTGCCTCCTGAAGGACAGGGCACGTAATTGGTGGGAGGAGGTAGGACATGCTATAGGAGATGATGCTGCTATAGATTCGATGAACTGGAGTGATTTCTCGACCAGGTTCCGAGTCGAGTTTGCACCGGTGATTGAGGTGCAGCAGCTGGCTCGAGAGTTCCAGGATCTTCGTCAGACTACTGAGATGGTGATTGAGATCACCGCTATGTTCAGGGAGAGGGAACTTCTAGTTCCGCTGTATATGGCGGACGAGGAGATGAAGAAGGCCCGGTACCATGAGATGTTGAGGAGTGATATTTGGCAGTTTGTTAGCCGATCCAGCTGCAAGACGCTGGAAGACATGATAGTGAGGGTTAGGGAGAGGGAGATTGACTTAGAGATGGAGAGGAAGACGAAGCCAGATTTTGCGACAAGTGTTGAGGGTTCGGGAAAGCGGCCCAAGGTATCTGATTCTAGGCCAAAAGGCCAGGATGGTCGTAACCACTGTGGCAGGTGCGGCAAGGTGCACGAGGGGACATGTTGAGCGGGTGGTTCTGGCTGCTTCAAGTGCGGCCTGACTGGTCATATCAGAAGAGATTGTACTACTACCACCCCCATCATTCCGATATCTGACCTGATTTGCTTTTAGTGCAATCAGAGGGGCCACAAGAAGGCCCATTGTCCGAGTTTGGCTGCGGCACGACCGGTGTCAGCACCCGCCCCTGCGACATTGAGGATTACTAACGGGCGTCAGAGCCGGGCAGATGTGCCAGTGGCGAAGAGCAAGGCTTTCCAGCTGACGGCGGAGGAGGCGCGTGCAGCTCCCTATGTTGTGACGGGTATGTATCTTCTCCTTATCTCTTTATCTATATTAAATTGTTGCTTATGTTTATGTGTTTTATTTTAGGATCGTTCCTCGTGAACGGTATCTCTGCTTTGGTATTGTTTAATTCGGGGGCTACCCGATCTTTTGTGTCGCTTGCGCTTAACAAGAGATTTGCTGGAGCTCCGGGGGAGCTAGATTGTCCTTTAGACGTTGAGATTGCTGATGGTAGGTCTATCCGAGTTTCGAGGGTTCATCGAGGTTGCACTCTTCAGTTATTCAATGAGCAGTATTCGGTTGATTTAGTTCTCATCCATCTGCGTGGGAATAAGGTTATTGTGAGCATGGATTGGTTTAGCCCCAATGGGGGCGGTGATCGACTGTGAGCAGCAGATGGTTTGGGTTAGGACCCCAAGTGGGGGAGAACTAAGGATTCAGGGTGAGAGACCGCAACGTGGGCCGATTATGTGTTCTGTAGTGAGGGCCAAACGCTATATTCATCAGGGTTGTTTGGGTTTTGTTGCCTATGTCATGGATACCCGGGATAAGGGTAAGGCGACCGTGGATGATGTGCCAGTCGTACGAGAATATTCATATGTGTTCCCGGAGGATTTGCCAGGGGTACCTCCGGAGAGGCAGGTAGAGTTCATGATTTATCTGGTTCCAGGTGCAGCCCCGATAGCTAAAGCACCGTATCGGTTGGCTCCTCTCGAGATGCAGGAGTTGTCTGCAAAACTACAGAAGTTGTTAGACAAAGGATTTATTATGCCGAGTAGTTCGCCTTGGGGAGCACCGATTCTGTTTGTAAAGAAAAAGGACGCGTCTCATCGCATCTATATCGATTACCGGAAGTTGAATAAGGTAACGGTGAAGAACCGTTATCCCCTCCCGAAGATTGACGATCTTTTCGACCAACTTCTGGGTGCATCTTAGTTCTCCAAGATCGATTTGTGATTGAGTTATCATCAGATGAGGGTCAGGTATGAGGACGTGCAGAAGACAACTTTTCAGAATCGTTATGGCCATTATGAGTTTGTGGTGATTCCATTTGGGCTCACCAATGCTCCTGCCGTGTTCATGGATCTCATGAACCGCGTGTGTAGACCGATGCTGGATCGGTCTGTGATAGTCTTTATTGATGATATCTTGGTCTATTCCAAGACGCATGAGCAGCACGAGGAGCACTTAAGAGAGGTGCTTGAGACATTGAGAAGGGAGAGACTCTCCGCGAAGTTCTCAAAGTGCGAGTTCTGGTTGCGCGAGGTGCAGTTTCTGGGGCACCTTGTCAACCAAGGGTATTCTGGTCGATCCAGCCAAGGTCGAGGTCGTGATGCAGTGGGAGGTTCCGAGGTCTCCATCTGAGATTCGAAGTTTTCTTGGTTTGTCTGGTTATTATCGGAGATTCATCCAAGATTTATATTCCATTGACTCGACTGACCAAGAAGTCGGTGACATTTCGCTGGGGGCCTGAGCAGCAGGCAGCCTTCGAGACTCTTAGACAGCGGCTATGTGAGGCGTCGATTCTGACCTTGCCGGAGGGTTTCGATGATTTTATGGTCTATTGTGATGCCTCGATCACGGTTTTGGGCATGGTATTGATGCAGCAGGGTCGCGTGATCGCTTACGCTTCAAGACAGCTGAAGCCTCATGAGGCGAATTATTTGACACATGATTTGGAGTTGGGGGCTGTGGTTTTTGCCCTCAATATTTGGCGGCATTACCTCTATGGGTTTCTTTGTACTATTTACATGGACCACAAGAGTCTGAGGTATTTGATGGATCAGCCGAACCTGAATATGAGGCAACGTCGTTGGTTGGATGTGGTAAAGGATTATGATTGTGAGATCCTGTACCACCCGGGGAAGGCCAATGTGGTGGCTGATGCTCTCAGCCGCAAGGTGGTCGCGACTCTGATTCGAGATCTATGCTTGAGGATGACCGTGGTTACTCCGTTGTTGGAGCGGATTCGTGAGGCATAGGTTGAGGCTATGAAGGAAGAGCGTCAGAAGTGTGAGCGGATTGTAGGTCAGGTGGCTTCCTTCGATTATGATAGCCATGGACTGTTGACTCTACATCAGAGGGTCTGGGTTCCGTATTGGGGCGGGGTGTGCCAAGTTCTGACGGACGAGGCTGACAAGTCGAGATTCTCCATTCATCCTGGGGCGACGAAGATGTATAAGGATATTCGCCCCGATTATTGGTGGCCTTGCATGAAGCAGGATATAGCATGGTTTGTGGAGTGGTGCTTGACTTGTAGGTAAGTCAAGGCCGAGCATCAGCGACCTCACGACAAGATGCAGCTGTTGGATATTCCCGTATGGAAATGGGAAGATATCACGATGGATTTTATCACGAAACTTCCAAGGACCGCGCGCGGAGTAGATTTTATTTGGGTCACCGTGGATCGATTGACCAAGAGCACGCACTTCATCTCAATCCAGGAGAGTATTTCTGCATTGAAGCTAGTCGATATTTATGTTCGTGAGGTGGTGGCACATCATGGGGTGCCCGTATCGGTGGTTTCAGACCAGGATGTTCGTTTTACTTCTAGATTTTGGAAGCGGTTTCATGACGAGATGCGCACTTGTCTCCATTTCGGTATAACTTTTCATCCACATACCGATAGGCAGAGTGAGCGGACGATTTAGACTGTTGAGGATATGTTGCATGCGTACATATTGAATTTTGGTGGGAGTTGGGATACGTATCTTCCGTTAGTGGAATTTTTGTATAACAACAGTTATCGCGCTAGCCATGATCGACCTCCTTTTGAGATGCTCTTCGGGAGGAAATGCAGGAGCCCGATTTGTTGGGGCGAGGTCATTCAGAGAGTCATGGGGAGTACCGAGGTGGTACTCAAGACTACTGAGTTGATCCAGCAGGTTTGGAGCAGGCTCTAGACAGCTCGGATTCAGCAGAAAAGTTATGCCGACAAGCGCCGGTCAGACTTGGAGTTCCAGGTAAGGGATATGGTTCTCCTGAAGGTGTCACCTTAGAAAGGTGTCATTCGGTTCAGGAAGCAGGGCAAGTTGGGCCCCAGGTATATCGGTCCCTTTAGGGTTTTAGCTCGGGTGGGCCGAGTAGCATATCGCCTTGATCTTCCAGCCGAGCTCAGTCAGACTCATAGCACATTTCATGTCTCTCAGCTGCGGAAGTTTTTGGTGGATGATTCCGCAGTTGTACCTTTGGATGATATTTAGGTGGATGACCGCCTGAATTACGTTGAGAGACCAGTGGCAATATTAGATCGGAAGACGAAAACCTTGAGGAACAAGGTTGTGGAGCTAGTGAATGTGCAATGGCTACACCGCAAGGGGTCAGAGTGGACTTGGGAGCCCGAGGAGGAAATAAGGGAGCATTATCCAGGATTGTTCGAGGCAGCGGACTTCGAGGATGAATTCTGATTCAAATGGGGGAGATTTGTAACTCCTGGTTTCCGGTATGAACTTATCCTTCCACTTGTTTAATTTCTTTTGTTGAACTTGGCGTGTTGGAATCCTCAACACAGTGTGTTGAATTGTTTGTGGCCGCGGAGATTAATGAGTCAACTCGGCGAGTCGAGGTGCCTCAACTTGGCGAGTTGGCAGCTGGGAAGGAAACCCTAATTTTTAGAGTGTTGCACCCTATTTAAAGGCCTTAAGTCCCTTGGCTGGCCTCCTTACCAGCCTCCTCTGTCCAGAAACCCTAAAATCAAGCTTTATCTTTCATTGTTGAGTGTGTGAGCTTGGGGAGAGCCTTGAGTGTTCATTTTTGGTGCATATTGAAGGAGCAAAGGAGTTAGGAGTTGCTTGTCTTGAAGAAGAAGCCTTGGATCCAAAATCACTAGTTCATTTGCCATGTTTTTGAGGTATCAAGTTCTTACCTTGCTTATTAGTTGCTTAGATCTCTTCTTGGGTTAGATTTTACGCTTTTTGGCCGTGGTTGGTGTGACAACCCGAAATTTCTATTCTGTACAACATGTCAATTCAATAGGAGTTAAATCAGTTACAGTTAAATTTTCAGACTTTTTGGATTAAGTTTGATTATTTTAGGATTTACACTTTAGGAGATACCAGGAGAGAGGATGCCCTAGGGTTATAGTGCAACACTGTTATTCCTAAACTTCAAGAAATTGGAGTTTACTGCCAGAATAAAATATTTTCAGCCAAAAACCCAGAAATTTGGGGTATATATATGACACTTGTCATTTATTATCATTTTTCCAAATTTCTCAAGAACAAAAGCAAATCCTCTCAAGTATCATCACGGGATTTATTCCAAATCTCGACCTAGTAAGTGTTTTCAATCATTTCAAGTTAGTAGATCACTTAATCTAGTGTTTTAACAACCTTCTAACCGTGAAATCATTCCAAAAGGTTGATTTTTCCATTTTCACCAAGAACACCAAGAACACACACTAGTGTTTTTGGCATTTTGGCTCATTTCAAGCTTCCATATAGTAAGTACTTCTATCCTAGAGTGTGTTTAAGCTTGCTATACTTCATTATAACATGAAATCATCCAAGAAACACCAAGAAAATGGTGTTTACGGTTCTTGTTTACGGTCCAAGAACGTTCTTGAACCGTAAACCCATTTTAAGGGACCGAAATGTCCCTAGTCCCTTCCTAAGCCTAGGTAACTAACTTGGATCCTTACCTTGATGTGTTAAGGACTTGAAATCATCGAAATACCAACATCCATAAGAGTTTACGGCCGTAAACTCTAGGGTTTACGACCGTACACCCAAAGGGATGTGGTCTTTGGGCCGTAAACTCCAAATAGGAGTGAAATGGTGCCCTAGCTTCTTCCTTAGGCTTATACTTCAAGAGGAAACACTTCAATGGACTTAGAAACGTTCAAATCAACAAATGGTCAAAAGAGGGGGAGTTTACGGCCGTAAACTCTAGAGTTTACGACCGTAAACCCATTGGGTTGAGGTCACAAAACCGTAAACTCAAGTTAGGGTTTCTTTTGAACCCTAAACCCTATAGCATTGTTCGACAACACTTAGATGCATTCCTTGAGACTTATAACACTTATATAAGGTGTTTAACTTGTCTTAGGATGTCTTAACTTTGCTAATTAGTTGTTTAAAGTCTAATTAGATACATATATGTTGTATTTATATGTTGAATAGGATCATTGTGTGTGTACAAGTCTTCACTTGACATCTAGCAATCCTATTTTCTTCAGTTCATCCAAACCACCAACTACAGGTGAGTTCATACCCCTTAATTAACCTTTTAAATGTTTTAAATGCTTTTATGGGGGGGGGGGGGGAATACAAGTTGAACAATTATAGTTATTATATCAATCACATGTGATTAATAACTACCAAACAAATGGTTTTCTTACTTTTCAAACTGGTTATCAAACTATTTATCAAACTGTTTTACCTCAAACTGTTTTACAAACTCTTTTATTGTCAATACATTTATCAAACTCTTTTTAACTTATATTATGAGTATCTATATAAATATAGTTATATAAGTAGGATTAGAAGGACTTAGGACTGCTAGTCTACCCTGCTTCCTGTTCTTGTTTGATTGTGGTCTTGGGGTATCAAGGTTAGTTGTCCGAGGGTCGTTTGAATCCTAGTTATATATTATGTATACGTATATAGATATAAAAGGTTTGTTATCAACCTCTTTTAACTTATATTATGTGTATCTATATAAATATAGTTATATAAGTAGGATTAAGAAGGACTTAGGACTGCTAGTCTACCCTGCTTCCTGTTCTTGTTTGATTGTGGTCTTAGGGTATCAAGGTTAGTTGTCCGAAGGTCGTTTGAATCCTAGTTATATATTATGTATATGTATATAGATACAAAAGGTTTTCCTACATTCAAGTCCATACCCTTGGGTAGCAAGGGTATACAAACATGTTCATACATTGCTAGTAAGCTACCATAGGGGTAGTTTAGGAAGATACTATTACTAGAACGATGAAACATACAATGAGTCAGTTCATACATGAGTCAATACATACTATAATGAGAAACAAACATGAAACAGAGTGATGAGAAACAAACATACAGGCTAGACAGAGAAAGAACATACAATACAGCTAGCACACAATTCACATAACATTTACATTAATACATTTATGTGAGCCATTAAACAGGGCATGGCACTACCTGCCATGACTGTTTTTGTATCAGAATCTCCTTAATTGGGGAGCGCATGAGTTTGTGTATAGATCTATACTGGATTGACTATCCTACACCTTTCTGCTCGCTACAGTGGGACTTGCAAGTCTACGGGTGCCAAACGTCATTTTCGTGGCATCTTACATTGTCACTTTACTATTGAGTCGGTAGCAAGATACAGGCCGATCACATGTTACCTTAAAATATACAATTAACTTAAGGTAGTTAGTACAACAGTAGTTTCATAATACTACATTAAAGTACTATAACATTTTCCCTTTACATTTTACTTTGTGATTTCACACAATTAACAATAATGCTAAAACTATATTTTTGGTTAATGATAGTCGGATTTGGGAAAATACTCACTTTTACAAAGGATACACACGCAGACACTAGATGCCTTGGTAGAAGGCTACTTTTAGTAGGAAACATAGGGTTTTCTAGAATAGTTCAAACAAATACAAAACTTTTACAAACACACAGTACATCTTACAAAACATCTTACAAATGCTTTCATCCAAACACAGACACTAATATACTTATGAACTCACCAGCTCTAAAGCTGATAAACTCTTTCAAAATAACTTGTATTCTCAGGTCACCAGTAGACAGGTACCGGAGCCAGGTTTTGAGAAGATGGAGCTCGTTCAAGACTCATCTTATATTTTGATGTATATTGTTTTGGTGTCTTTAAAACTTAACGGAACACACTTGTATGAAATTATATTATTAATGCAATGGATGATGTTGTTGCTTGTTTACTACTTGCATTGTTGTGATACTGTACATGACGTCCTCCACCCCAGAACGTTTCCGCCGTTCATTTGGTTTTGAGGGTGTGACAGATTGGTATCAGAGCATTGTTTATAGTGAATCGAGTGTATCAACCCATAAAAGATATACGAACTATAAACACAAGCGGGATTTAAAATACTCTGATGAAGAGTTTATACTTTAAATAATAAAATATTTAATAAAGTATACATACCTGCATTCATACTAAAATCAGTGTCACTAGGACAGAACAAAAGTATTACGATTGGTGGACAGCATAAGCATACTTAGAGACATATGGTCAACCCTGGGAAGATGTAGCCTGATCAACTACATTATCCGATGAGTGATTAGCATGTGCCTAAGTGTGGTTGTGAGGTTGCACCAAGTCTAAAAACTTACCAACACTTCTACAACAAGAACAGTAGAACAAAACATTAAACTTAAAATACTATAGGAGTATTTTGTGTCACTATAATTACTTATTCGAGAACTAAAGGTCTTTATTAGTATATCAATGGTTGTTTAGTGGATACACTAAAGTTATATGTACTAGGATGTTATAGACTTAGAATCAGTGATCTTTGCCTTACTTCCTGTTCCTTGTTTGGTTGTGGGCTTAGGGTTAGGGTTACTTATTCGAAGGTCTATCCCGTCTGCATGACATATAACTGGTATGCTTTAAACAAGTATTGAGGCAACTGATAAAGATCATCTTATAATTATTTAATTAGTTAGTTAGTTTAAATTTAGTTATCTCTTATATCCCTTTTCTCGCATAGATTTAATGGCTGGATTTTATCTTCCCGGAGACCCGTACTTTCCCAACCACGACAACGCAGAATGGCTGGAAGACGAACCAGAAGATAATCACCCAATTCCTTTAGATGATTATGAAGCTGAAATTTTTTCTGATGGTTCCGACTCGGAGCCAGAAGTCAACAACCAACCCCCAGCTGTTCAAAACCCAAACCTTCGTCCTGCATTTCAAGGACCCACACCTTTGTGGGCCACAAACTTGAACAGGTGGAGTCAGGAACAAGGTCAACCTTTTCCCTACGATGGAGACAGAAGCTTCTACAACATTACTGAGGGAGGTTCAGCTGATAGGGTCCTACCTATCATGGTTCGTAGGATTGCTCGGAACACCGAGCATGGTCGAGCAGCTATCGACCGGGTAGTAGAAGTGGATGCCAATTCTGGTATTAACACTGTCCGCATTCGCCAGCTGGAGTCCGCTCATGAAAGGGCTCAGGTTAGCAATGCAATGCTTTAGAGGGAACTTGCTGAAACCCGAGCCGAAGTCAGGGAACTTCGAGCTCAGCAAGAAAGGTCTGATAGACGTGTGAGAGACATAGAGCGTCTCCTAGCGGATTCAAGGACTCACTCAAACAGTTCTCGTCGTCGTTAGAATCGTACCAACTTCTCTTTTGGATATAACTTAGTTATGTAAAAACTTAAGTCTAATTTCCTATCCTTATAAATCTTAAACCTGCTAGGTTTTGATTAGGTAGTATGCTGTCAAAATTTTCCCATCTTGGATGATGTAAGACCTACTTCTAGGTCAATTTTCCCCAAACTCATTACATCTGTAATTCCAATATCTTTGACAGATATAAAAATCTAATGGAAATTATTATCCAAATACTTTCATCTTCATTCAAGTATTCCATTTAATTATGCTGTTGGGCTATGGAGAGTTAGTCCATGAGTCATTCTCATCAATGTTCATGTCAAATTCTCATCAATATCTTATTCATTCTAAACTTTCAGCAAAAAAATGCCTCCACGAAAGTCAACAAGACGTAATCCTCCACCACCTATTCCTCAATTTGATACAGCAGCCCTCAATGTTGCTGTAGCTGCGGCTGTGGCAACAGCCATGGCTGAATATCATTCTTCAAGTTCCACTGGAGGAGGGACTCCTATTCCAACAATACAGGTTGAAACCCCTGTGCGCTCGAGAGAGTGCTCCTACAAAGACTTTACAAACTGCAAGCCATTATCCTTCAGAGGAACTGGCGGAGTCATTGTACTCTCGCAATGGTTTGAGAAAACCGAATCGGTTTTCGCAATCTGCTCCTGTCCAGAAGGGAGCAAGGTGAAGTTCGATGCTTGCACCTTTGAAACCAGAGCCCTAACATGGTGGAATAGCCATGTTAAGTCACTATCTCTTTCAGTGGCAAATGATATGGGCTGGGATACTTTAAAGGACCTCATGATTGAGGAGTATTGCCCGAGGGGCGAGATCCAAAAACTGGAGGAAGAACTTTGGCGCCTAACCATGAAAGGCACCGACATCGTAGCATATACCGCCAGGTTCTGTGAACTGGTGGCCCTCTGTCCCAACATGATTCATACGGAGGGAAAGAAGATCGAGAGGTATATATGGGGGCTGGTGCCACCATACCAGGGAAATGTATTGTCATCACGCCCTACTAAATTTGATAGTGCCAAGCGACTGACACATCAGCTAGTTGACCACGGGGTCCGTACCCCGGCTGCAACAACCACCCTGGCCATCTCAGAAACCGCTAGAACTGCAGAGTCCAAGCGGAAATTCTGGGAGGACAAGAAAAAGAAGAAGGCTGCGAAGAAACAGCAGACGGTGGCAATTCATAGTGCGACAGCACCTGCCACTGCTACTATTCCAATAAAGCAGTATTCTGGAAGTTTGCCTTTATGCAACAAGTGCAACTACCATCACATGGGAGCCTGTCGGGAAATGCAGTGTGTAAACTGCAACAGGAAGGGGCATACAGCCCGTTTCTGTAAATCTCCGGCGAGGCCAATCATCCAAGTCCCCGGCGCTGGAGTGGGCCAATCTTGCTACAACTGTGGCGATGTGGGCCACTACAGGAGGAACTGCCCCAAGGCAGGGAATGCCGGTGGAGTAGGAAGAGTTCTGGCTATAGGCCATGAGGAGGCGGTTGCCGACCCCACAGTGGTCACTGGTACGTTTCTCCTCGACAACTCTTATGCTTGTATACTATTTGATAGTGGAGCGGAGAGAAGCTTCGTGAATCAAAAATTTGCTCATTTACTTAAGCAAAAATCACGAGCACTCAAAGAACCGTTCACAGTAGAAATGGCTAATGGGAAGACAGAGAGCACTAGCTGCATTTACATAGGGTGTACCTTAACTTTAGATAGCCATTCATTCTCGATCGATCTCATGCCAGTCTCAATTAAAAGTTTCGACGTCATCATTGGCATGGATTGGTTGAGTCTTCGGCGTGCCGACATCATGTGTTACGAAAAGGCAGTTCGCCTTAATCTTTCGTCTGGCGAAACCCTAGTAGTTTATGGCGACAAACTCGGCACAAACCTTCGTATCATCTCGAGCATTCAAGCTCAGAAATTCTTGCGTAAGGAATGTCACGCATTCCTTGCTCATGTTGTCGATGTGAGCCAAGAAGCGAAAGACATCAAGAACATTCCAGTAGTACACGACTTTCCCGACATCTTTCCAGAAGAGCTACCAGGATTACCTCCGCAACGACAAGTCGAGTTCAGAATCGACTTAGTTCCAGGGGCTACCCCCGTAGCCAAATCGCCTTATCGTCTAGCACCTGCAGAGATGCAAGAACTATCCTGTCAACTTAACGAACTGCTCAGCAAGGGCTTTATAAGACCAAGCTTCTCACCTTGGGGAGCTCCAGTCTTGTTCGTCAAGAAGAAAGACGGATCTTTTCGTATGTGCATCGACTACAGGGAGCTCAACAAACTGACCGTCAAAAATCGTTATCCTTTGCCTCGGATAGACGATTTATTCGATCAACTTCAAGGGGCGAATTTCTTTTCAAAAATCGACTTAAGATCCGGATATCACCAGTTACGAGTGCTAGGGGAGGATGTTCCAAAGACAGCCTTCCGAACTCGTTATGGGCACTACGAATTCGTAGTGATGCCGTTCGGATTAACAAACGCGCCCGCTGTATTCATGGACTTAATGAATAGGGTGTGTCGTCCTTACTTAGATCAGTTCGTCATCGTCTTCATCGATGACATACTTATCTACTCTCGTAGTAAGGAAGAACATAGTCAACATCTGCGACAAGTCTTAGAAACCCTGCGCGCGGAGAAGCTTTATGCGAAGTTCTCGAAATGCGAATTTTGGATCCGACGAGTCGAATTCTTAGGGCACGTGGTTAGCGAAGAGGGAATCCACGTAGACCCATCCAAAATCAAAGCCATTGAGAGCTGGTCAGCACCGAAGACGCCAACAGAAATTTGTTAATTTCTAGGCCTCGCTGGCTACTATCGCCGATTCATTCAGAACTTTTCCCGCATTGCGAAGCCTCTTACAACACTTACCCAGAAGGGCGTATCCTTTGACTGGGAAGAAAAGCAGGAGAGAGCGTTCCAAACGCTCAAACGAGCCTTATGCACTGCACCAATACTATCCCTTCCCGAAGGAATAGAAGACTTCGTTGTCTATTGCGATGCATCGAACCAAGGTCTCGGATGTGTTCTGATGCAGCGAGGTAAGGTCATCGCCTATGCCTCGAGGTAGCTGAAAACACATGAGGTCAACTATACGACGCACGATCTTGAACTAGGAGCAGTTGTATTTGCTCTAAAGATCTGGAGACACTACCTGTACGGTACGAAGAGCACAATCTTTACAGACCACAAGAGCTTACAACACATATTCGATCAGAAGGAGCTCAACATGAGACAACGACGGTGGGTCGAGCTACTCAGTGACTACGAATGCGAAATTCGTTATCATCCCAGCAAGGCCAATGTAGTAGCTGACGCCTTAAGTCGGAAAGAATATTCTGGTCGTAAAGTCAAGTCATTGACTATGACTATCCATTCACACTTATCCACACAAATACAGGCGGCTCAGCTCGACGCTTTGAAGCCTGAAAATGTGACCAATGAATCCCTGCGAGGGATGGATAAGAACTTGGAAGTCAAAGGTGGCGGAGCTTATTATCTCATGAACCGGATCTGGACCCCGAAACTAGGTGGTTTCAGAGATTTGGTCATGAAGGAGGCACATAACACTCGTTATTCCGTTCACCCAGGTTCAGATAAGATGTATCTGGATCTTAAAAAGTTATACTGGTGGCCTAACATGAAAGCAGAGATTGCTACCTTCGTAAGTAAATGCCTTACTTGCGCAAAGGTCAAGGTCGAGTACCAGAAACCCTCAGGTCTTCTTCAACAGCCTGAGATCCCAGAATGGAAGTGGGAGCGGATCACTATGGATTTCATAAACAAGTTGCCCAAGACAACGGGTGGACTTGATACCATATGGGTCATCGTCGACAGATTGACCAAGTCCGCGCACTTCCTGCCTATCAAAGAGACAGACAAGATGGAGAAGCTTACAAGAACTTATATAAGGGAAATTGTACGATTGCACGGTGTCCCTATATCCATTATCTCGGACAGAGATGGTAGGTTCACTTCTAGGTTCTGGCAGTCGCTACAAGGTTCCTTAGGAACTAGGCTGGACATGAGTACAGCCTACCATCCGCAGACAGACGGGCAAAGTGAGAGGACTATCCAAACCTTAGAGGACATGTTGCGAGCCTGTGTGATTGACTTTGGGAAAACATGGGATACTCATTTACCCCTTGTAGAATTTTCCTACAACAACAGTTATCACACAAGCATAAAGGCTGCTCCATTCGAGGCCCTCTACGGCCGAAAGTGCAGATCCCCTCTGTGCTGGGCTGAGGTGGGTGATACCCAGTTAGCAAAGGGACTAGTTCCTGAAAGCACTCTCACAGGTCCGGAGATCATACGGGAAACGACGGAGAAGATCGTTCAGATCCGTAAACGACTGAAAGCCTCCAGAGACCGACAGAAAAGCTACGCTGATAAACGAAGGAAACCGTTGGAATTCCAGGTGGGCGACCATGTTCTATTGAAGGTCTCACCCTGGAAGGGCTTGATACGCTTCGGAAAGCGTGGAAAGCTAAATCCAAGGTACATTGGGCCTTTCGAAATTCTTGCCAGAATCGGCCTTGTAGCTTACAAACTTAACTTACCGAGTGAACTCAGTAACGTACATTCTACCTTCCACGTCTCGAACTTGAAAAAGTGTCTGTCCGATGAGACTCTTGTAATTCCACTCGACGAGATCGAGATCAACGAGAGCCTCAACTTCGTGGAAGAACCAGTAGAGATCATGGACCGAGAGGTCAAGCAAACGAAACAAAGCCGCATCCCGATAGTGAAGGTTCGCTGGAACGCCAAGCGACGACCTGAATTCACTTGGGAGCGAGAGGATCAGATGAAACTGAAATATCCTCGTCTTTTTACTTAGTTCTTTGTAACTACTTATTTGCTTAAATTCTAATTTCGGGACGAAATTCCTTCTAAGGAGGGGATGATGTGACAACCCGAAATTTCTATTCTGTACAACATGTCAATTCAATAGGAGTTAAATCAGTTACAGTTAAATTTTCAGACTTTTTGGATTAAGTTTGATTATTTTAGGATTTACACTTTAGGAGATACCAGGAGAGAGGATGCCCTAGGGTTATAGTGCAACACTGTTATTCCTAAACTTCAAGAAATTGGAGTTTACTGCCAGAATAAAATATTTTCAGCCAAAAACCCAGAAATTTGGGGTATATATATGACACTTGTCATTTATTATCATTTTTCCAAATTTCTCAAGAACAAAAGCAAATCCTCTCAAGTATCATCACGGGATTTATTCCAAATCTCGACCTAGTAAGTGTTTTCAACCATTTCAAGTTAGTAGATCACTTAATCTAGTGTTTTAACAACCTTCTAACCGTGAAATCATTCCAAAAGGTTGATTTTTCCATTTTCACCAAGAACACCAAGAACACACACTAGTGTTTTTGGCATTTTGGCTCATTTCAAGCTTCCATATAGTAAGTACTTCTATCCTAGAGTGTGTTTAAGCTTGCTATACTTCATTATAACATGAAATCATCCAAGAAACACCAAGAAAATGGTGTTTACGGTTCTTGTTTACGGTCCAAGAACGTTCTTGAACCGTAAACCCATTTTAAGGGACCGAAATGTCCCTAGTCCCTTCCTAAGCCTAGGTAACTAACTTGGATCCTTACCTTGATGTGTTAAGGACTTGAAATCATCGAAATACCAACATCCATAAGAGTTTACGGCCGTAAACTCTAGGGTTTACGACCGTACACCCAAAGGGATGTGGTCTTTGGGCCGTAAACTCCAAATAGGAGTGAAATGGTGCCCTAGCTTCTTCCTTAGGCTTATACTTCAAGAGGAAACACTTCAATGGACTTAGAAACGTTCAAATCAACAAATGGTCAAAAGAGGGGGAGTTTACGGCCGTAAACTCTAGAGTTTACGACCGTAAACCCATTGGGTTGAGGTCACAAAACCGTAAACTCAAGTTAGGGTTTCTTTTGAACCCTAAACCCTATAGCATTGTTCGACAACACTTAGATGCATTCCTTGAGACTTATAACACTTATATAAGGTGTTTAACTTGTCTTAGGATGTCTTAACTTTGCTAATTAGTTGTTTAAAGTCTAATTAGATACATATATGTTGTATTTATATGTTGAATAGGATCATTGTGTGTGTACAAGTCTTCACTTGACACCTAGCAATCCTATTTTCTTCAGTTCATCCAAACCACCAACTACAGGTGAGTTCATACCCCTTAATTAACCTTTTAAATGTTTTAAATGCTTTTATGGGGGGGGGGGGGGGAATACAAGTTGAACAATTATAGTTATTATATCAATCACATGTGATTAATAACTACCAAACAAATGGTTTTCTTACTTTTCAAACTGGTTATCAAACTATTTATCAAACTGTTTTACCTCAAACTGTTTTACAAACTCTTTTATTGTCAATACATTTATCAAACTCTTTTTAACTTATATTATGAGTATCTATATAAATATAGTTATATAAGTAGGATTAGAAGGACTTAGGACTGCTAGTCTACCCTGCTTCCTGTTCTTGTTTGATTGTGGTCTTGGGGTATCAAGGTTAGTTGTCCGAGGGTCGTTTGAATCCTAGTTATATATTATGTATACGTATATAGATATAAAAGGTTTGTTATCAACCTCTTTTAACTTATATTATGTGTATCTATATAAATATAGTTATATAAGTAGGATTAAGAAGGACTTAGGACTGCTAGTCTACCCTGCTTCCTGTTCTTGTTTGATTGTGGTCTTAGGGTATCAAGGTTAGTTGTCCGAAGGTCGTTTGAATCCTAGTTATATATTATGTATATGTATATAGATACAAAAGGTTTTCCTACATTCAAGTCCATACCCTTGGGTAGCAAGGGTATACAAACATGTTCATACATTGCTAGTAAGCTACCATAGGGGTAGTTTAGGAAGATACTATTACTAGAACGATGAAACATACAATGAGTCAGTTCATACATGAGTCAATACATACTATAATGAGAAACAAACATGAAACAGAGTGATGAGAAACAAACATACAGGCTAGACAGAGAAAGAACATACAATACAGCTAGCACACAATTCACATAACATTTACATTAATACATTTATGTGAGCCATTAAACAGGGCATGGCACTACCTGCCATGACTGTTTTTGTATCAGAATCTCCTTAATTGGGGAGCGCATGAGTTTGTGTATAGATCTATACTGGATTGACTATCCTACACCTTTCTGCTCGCTACAGTGGGACTTGCAAGTCTACGGGTGCCAAACGTCATTTTCGTGGCATCTTACATTGTCACTTTACTATTGAGTCGGTAGCAAGATACAGGCCGATCACATGTTACCTTAAAATATACAATTAACTTAAGGTAGTTAGTACAACAGTAGTTTCATAATACTACATTAAAGTACTATAACATTTTCCCTTTACATTTTACTTTGTGATTTCACACAATTAACAATAATGCTAAAACTATATTTTTGGTTAATGATAGTCGGATTTGGGAAAATACTCACTTTTACAAAGGATACACACGCAGACACTAGATGCCTTGGTAGAAGGCTACTTTTAGTAGGAAACATAGGGTTTTCTAGAATAGTTCAAACAAATACAAAACTTTTACAAACACACAGTACATCTTACAAAACATCTTACAAATGCTTTCATCCAAACACAGACACTAATATACTTATGAACTCACCAGCTCTAAAGCTGATAAACTCTTTCAAAATAACTTGTATTCTCAGGTCACCAGTAGACAGGTACCGGAGCCAGGTTTTGAGAAGATGGAGCTCGTTCAAGACTCATCTTATATTTTGATGTATATTGTTTTGGTGTCTTTAAAACTTAACGGAACACACTTGTATGAAATTATATTATTAATGCAATGGATGATGTTGTTGCTTGTTTACTACTTGCATTGTTGTGATACTGTACATGACGTCCTCCACCCCAGAACGTTTCCGCCGTTCATTTGGTTTTGAGGGTGTGACAGTTGGGTGGATGTTGGGGATCAGAACGTTCCAAATGCTTATTCTTTCATATCTAAGGTCTAAATGAACTCTTTTGGCATAAAGGTGCCAAATTTATGGATATAAGGGCTTCATACATTCAGTAAGTCCTTCATTTAGCCCTTTTTGAGCTTTTGGGCTCCTACTAGTCATGCTTGAGCTTAAAGTTGGAAACTTTACGTGTCCATCTAGCCTTATGGAGTCAGATCTGCATTTTGGGGTTTTGTCTTTGATGATTAAGTGCTTAATGATTAAGCTCTCACCCTTTTTAAGCCTAGGGTTTGGGTTTTGAACCCATTTTGGTGGTTCTTAGGGGTAAAGTTGGAAACTTTACCCTTCTAGATGCCATTTTAGTTGAGATCTGAGTTGTGATGCTCTTAAATTCGTTAATGTCGGCTTAATGAGTTAAGAGGTTGGATTTCTAGCAAACTCGATGTGTTCATTGGTAAAGTCGGCGAGTTAGCTCGGTTTTTCCCAACTTTGCAGATTAATGGGGAAACTCTACTCGGCGTGTTTGGTCAACTCAGACTGTTGACCGTGACTTTTGACCTTATTTGACCAAGTTTGACCTATAAGGAGTTTTCGGGCATTTTGAGTTGTATCTAAGGAATTGTTTTTGTTTAGGGGTTGAGTAGAGCTGATATTCAGAGTCGGGACCTATTCAGCTATCATTCAACATTCGAGGTGAGTTTCCTCCCTGGGTTTAGCGGGTCGAACGCACCAATGTCGACCCATGTTTATGCTATGTTAGTATGCTAGCTGTCGTAGTGACTCTTGCATATGTATGTGTTTATATGCTTTCCGGGCTAAGGTCCGATGTCGGGCGGGGCTCGATGACTATTTGTATGTTATGTATGTATATTTCATGTGTATGTGTTTATATGCTTTCCGAGCTCAGCTCAATGACCGGGCGGGGCCCGATGACTAGGCGGGGCCCACTCTATGTTTATTGTATGTATTGTATGTGGTAGTTTGGGGGATCTCACTAAGCTTTGTGCTTACTATTTTCAGTTTATGTTTCAGGTACTTCCGGTTGCAAATGGAAGAGCTCGGGTTGACTGCATCGCACACACCATTAAGATTCCGCTTATGATGTTTTACTCTGATTTATGGCAATTGATACATTTTTTTTATTTGAATATTTGGTTGATATTAGAAAATACTATTTTATCTATTATTAAAACGAAATTTTTAGGACCATATTTTTGGATGTTACAGAGTGCATTTCTGATGACATGACCATAGGATGGTTACGATGTGAGGGTCAAATGATGGTGATCTTGACTGTTGACTTTGACCTTGGTCGTTGACTTGTTTACCTTGGTTGACTTTTTGTTAAATTGTTAGTTCTAGAGTATATACTATGTTTGGACCTTGTTTGATTCGATAGGTGTGTTGTAGTACCGGTTGTGTAGCATTGAGGTGTGGTTTATCTAACTTCGTGAGACAGGTGAGTCTTCTCACTATACTATGTGGGTTGCTAGATTGTCTTTGTGACTCTTGCATGAAAGACTATGGTTGGATCACAACACCTGTATGAAGACCGTGGTTGGTTCACAACACATGTATGAAAGACTGTGGTTGGAGACTTGGACTTAATGGATTAAGTTGAGAATGATGCACTTTTGGCCCCTTTAAGACTTAAAGACTAGATCTTGGTTGTTTAGACCATCCCAAAGGATAAAGTTGGAAACTTTATCCATTCTGGAGCTATTAGGAACCATAAAAATGTGATCTTGGTCCTTCTATCCCTTCCATGCAAGAGTTATGATGTCTTAACGGATTAATAAGTTAGGGTTTTATTTTTTTGGACTTTTTCTAGCCATGGAAAGTCATAAAGGTAGAAATTTTATGACTTAAGTCGATGTTTTGAGTCTAGATCTGAGCTCTGGACAAAAGGCATTAAGGGATAAAGTGCTTAATGGAGGAGTGAGAACATGCCCCATACGATGGGCGTATGTTGAGTACTGTAATGCCCGATTTGTCAGGTAGAACTCTTAGTAATTTTTTCCTTTTGGTTGGACTTTTGGGCTCGAGTATGCTAGGTATACATATGGTATTTCGGGCATACTCTAATGGTTGCATGATGCGAGGTGTCTCCTACGTACGTTGGGCATACCCATGCGTACGCATGGCGTACGTGAGTCAGGGGAAAACTCTAATTTTTAGGTTTTACACCCTATTTAAGCACATTCAGTCCTCCAATCCTTCATCTTATCATCCTCTATTGTCTCTTGAGACATATCTCGAAACCCTAGCCATTTTGAGAGTGTTCTTGAGCTTATTGAGTGTTTTTGGGTGTTCTTTTATGATTTTGAAGAAGAAGGAACTTGGTGGTGGTGCATTGTTGGAGTTGGAGCTTCAAGATCCAGGGCTATCTTCTTCATTGCAAGCTTCAGGAGGTAAAAAGTTATCACATTGATGGTTCCTTGCTTAGATCTCTTTTGGTGGGTAGATTTAGGAGTTTTGATCCCATGACTTTGGTCTTATGGAGTATGGACTACTCCATACCATTTGAGTTGTCCTTTTGAACACTTAGGAGTGCATAGAGTCATAAAAATCGGATCTTGGAAGTTAAAGTTCAACCATGAATGAGTTGGTGACCACATAAGGGAAATAGAAGGCTAAATCCAAGGTTTAAGTCCCATTAAGACATGCAAAGGCATAAAGTTTGCAACTTTATGGCTTAATACGCTTTAATGAGATTAGATCTAAAGTTGGATGTTAGATCTTAACGAGTTAAGATCTTAAAAGTGAGTTGTGGGCAACCGGGGTGTACATGGGTGTACACCGAGCGTACACACCTGAAGTCTCGATCCTGCGGAGCACCCGAGTACGCCGGGCGTACTACTGGTACGCTTAGCGTACTCATCAGAGAGGTTTTTAGGGCTTTTAGTTTGGGCCACCTTGGGGTTATGAATTTGGGCCCTTGTTGGGCCACAAGCTTTTATGTGATGGGCCTTTTTGGACTTGGGCCCATTTTGGGTATGGAATATCTTTTGGGCTAGTTGTATTTGGTCCTTGGTGTATTAGTCCTAATAAGGCAATGATTAAGCAGCCTTTTTCCCTTGAAGTTGGGATTTAGGGTTTGGACTCTCGGGTTGGGTTATTGACCTAATTTCTAATTAGGGTTTTATTATTTGTGATTTAGTGAGAGGATTTCACGATTTAGCAGCTCGAGTGTGATTTGATATCTTCAGTCCGAGGTGAGTTTCCTTCGCTTTACTCATGGGTCGAAGACACCAATGTCGGCCCACTAGACTATGTTGGTAGGATGATAATTGTCTTTGTAACAATTTCATGTATTACCAGTATATGCTTATTGTCTCTGTGACTCTTACTGTTATGATTATGTGACAGGTGTAGGGGTGAAATAGACCCGATACTGGTTGAAAGAGACCGAAGGGGTTGAAATATACCCAATACCGGTTGAGAGAGACCAAAGGGGTTGCAATATATTGCATAGCGGTTGGAAGAAACCGAAGGGTTTGAAACATACCTGGTACCGGTTGAAAGAGACCGAATGGGTTGAAATAGACCCATTTATGCTTTGATTGTTATAAATGTATGGTATGAGGTATTTTGGGGGAGTTCACTAAGATTTATGCTTACAATTTTCAGTTTGTGTTTCAGGTACTTCCAGCTCGAAAGGGAAGGACCCGGCTTGATCGCACTGCATCCTCTCGTGTTTTTCCGCTTTATGTGATTTTGGGTTTTATACAATGATATTGTTTTTCATTATGATACACTTTTGTTTTTTTGACATGACTATTGGATGTTTGAAATGAAAATTTTTTATCACAAAAATTTAGGGATGTTACAAGTACCCTGGGCGTACTCAGCAGCTTGGAACTTTGACTTTCGTTAACTTCTGTTGTCTGTTGACTTTTTGACCAAGTTTTACTTTGGGTCAAACTTGGGGATTTTGGGCTATTGATTAAGATTCTATCTGTTTCTGGTGTTAGTAGATTCAAGGGAGCAAGCAGTGCAGAAAAATGATTGTATCGCAGTGTTTCAGAGTTTTTTGATTCAGGTGAGTTTTGCCTCATTGTACCATGGGTCGAAGGCACCGATGTCGGCCCACTAGTTTTGGTTATCTTTTAGTAGAGGGATGCCCTAAGGACTGTATGTAGTCACGTAGGATAGACTTAGGACTCTTGATCTAGGCTTTCTTGCATGTTCCTTGTTTGGTTGTGGCTTTGGAGTAGGATCACCTGTTCGGGTGTCTATCTTACCTATGAGTATGTATGGTTATTCATTCCTTGTATTGTTGGCTATGTATCCTTATGTATAGTATGTTGATGTGATGTAGTGATATGATAGATCTGTGTGTGTGTGTATATATATATATATATATATATATATATATATATATATATATCCTTATATGATAGGATGTTGTAGTAGTTGTATGCTGATTAGAGTGCTAGTTGATTGGTTATCATCTAGTGGAGTGACCTAGGGGCTGTATGTAGTCATGTAGGATAGCCTGAGAACTATTGATCTAGGCTTTCTTGTCTGGTCCCTGTTTGGATGTGGCTGTAGAGTAGGATCATCTGTTTGGGTGGCTATTTCACCTCTGGTTACTTATGGTTACGCATTTCATGGAGGTTAGCTGGCAGCGAGACAGTATTTTGTGAGAGTACTAGTAGGAGGTATTGTATGATTGATGTTTGTCTGTATTATGTGCCTACTTGATCCTTGATTGTTTATATGTCGATATATGGTGGTAGTGGGTTGAGGTGATCCTGCTTTGTGCTGTAGGCCAAGATACTCAGTGTGGGCTGACTGTAAGCCTTAGGCACGGAGGCGCGGGAAGAGCGGTTGGATTGAGACGGTAGGCCAACAAACCCTAGGCATTCCAATAGGATGATTGTGGGCCATATGTATGCTTGTATGTTTATCGTATGGGGTATTTTGGGGGAACTCACTAAGCTTTGTGCTTACCAGTTGTTTATGTTTTCCAGTTTTATCGGTGATCATGGGAAGGCTAAGGCGGGACTGTACACACTCATCAACAACATTGAGGATTCTGCGTTTCTTATATTACTCTGATTTTTAATAATTGTTATAACGTCCATAAAAATCATGTCCAATTTAAACTTTTTCAACACATTTAAACATTTAACATTTACAAAATTTGTTTTCAAAATAATAAATATCAGAGTATCCCAGTATCAAATCATGAAATCATAATCACAGGAGGAGCAGTACGGTCATGCCTTTGCCTTCCCACGGTCACCAGAAGTACCTGAAACAATAATCGATAAATGTAAGCTCGAAGGCTTAGTGAGTTACCCCCAAAATACCAACCTCATAACCTTAATCATATCATATAAGCAAACACAGAACAACATGCATAATGGGCCTTCAGCCTGACTGGACCGCCTCGCAGGCCTTCAGTCTATCTGGACCGCTCTCCGAGCCTTCGGCACGTCTGGACCACCTCGCAGGGCCTTCAGCCTATCCGGACCACTCGTTGGGCCTTCAGTCTGACTATCATACCCTCCTGGGTCTATAGTCTATCCGGACCGACCTGGGTATGTTGGCCTTCAGCACAAAGCAGGACCGCCTCAACCCAAACCCCCAATCAACAAACATGTGCACAAACATATCATATGCTAGCATACATAACAGTCAACCGATCTAACAGATCACATAGCATAGCAACACCCTATAACTAGGATACTGACATAACTAGGTCACTAACATATGTACATATAATCATACAGATCTAACGGATCTCATAGCATACCAACATCCTAAAACCAGAATGCAATCATAAAGGGCCGGCCTTGGTGCCGTAGACCCTATTGATATAGTGAGGAGAACTCACCTCGCAACTGTCGACTGAAACTAGAAAGCTTAGCTCCCGGATCACCACCACAAACTCCACCACCTGAACCCGACGCATCACAAGGTTCATAAATTCCCAAGATACCCCCTTCAGAAGTCAACTGGTCAACCCTTGGTAAAAATCAAAGTCAACTGTCCGGGTCAACAGTCCATGTTGACCTGAACTCGTCGAGTGTATCCAGCCACTCGCCGAGTTCCAGACATAACCATCCGCTCGCCGAGTCACTGAAGTGACTCGTCGAGTTCCTAAGGCTCACGATCGAAACTCCTTGACCACTCGTCGAGTTTTTCCCTTGCAACTCGACAAGTTCACACGCACCCAACGGTTCGTAAGATCCTTAACCGACTCGCCGAGTCATTCTACTGACTCGCCGAGTCTATGACAATCTTCATCGGACTCGTCGAGTTGTTCATCCAACTCGTCGAGTTCAGGACCATCTCCTTATGACTCGCCGAGTCGACTTTGAGGCTCGCCGAGTCCCTTCAATCCTTCATCCATACAGACGCTTTTTAAGCCATGCAAAGGTTCCAGATTACATATCCAACCTTCCAAGGCCTGCTTATCACGTAAAGTTGCAAACTTTACGTGCATGCAAAGCTTTAAGGCCCTTAAATGCCAATTCTAAGCTTGCAATGAAGTCTCACACTTGAGGGAAGGCTTATTCTAGGCAAGGCTGATAACTTTATGGGTCTAGAGGCCAAAGGGAGTCCAGATCTGAAGTTACAACTTCAGATCTTAGCTCAAACATAAGAATCTTTTTATAAAACCCATTTAAAAGAGATCTTTGAAGAACATGAGCCAAGGGAAAACAGTTTAATACCTTCAAGAGAGTGTTTACTGATGTAGATCTTGAGTCCCACAAGTTCTTGCCTCTACTTGCTTGTTTTCCCTAAGTGTTTCCTCCTCCAAAACTCCTCCTCAAATCTTGAACACACCAAAAGAACACACACAATCGATTTAGGGTTTGAGAGGGAAAAGAAGCAGTAAAGGGGAGGCTGAGGGAGGCCAATGATCCTTTAAATAGGGTGAAATGCCCCGAAATCTAGGGTTTCATCTGCCAGCTCCTACTCGTCGAGTCCGCTCTTGGACTCGGCGAGTAGATCACTAAAACACGCGGACCAACCCGCTACTACTCGACGAGTAGTGCGGCCAACTCGTCGAGTAGACCCAAAAACCAAAAAAGATTCATACATAAATCAATACCTGGGAATCGGGGCGTTACAATTGTATTTTGGAGTAAACGGTTTTATTAATAATGGATTTATAATTGGGTAGTTTTACCTTAATAAAATGAAAATTTTTGGTTGTGAAATTGGGACGTTACAAGTTGGTATCAGAGCCCTGGTTTGAGCGAATTGGAGGAACACTTTTGTGAATCCAGACTCAAACTACGATCCGAGAATTTTCACTAAAACGTTTTTGAAAAAGAATTTACAATAAAAGGGTTGGGTTAGGGACATGGGCTCGGTCTCTTGTCATGTTCTTGTTTGATTGTTGGCTTGGGATCGGGAACATGGACCTTGACTTAACTTTGGTTTTACAGGAAGATGCGGTGTGTACAGTCAACCAGAGCCCGAACAGGAGAGTGGTTCCCCAAATAACCATACTTGTTATATGCGGTGAGTTTTTGATTTTGTTGATATGTGAACTATTAGAAAGCATGCTAGTAGATAATCTAGAGTTCTTATAGGAACCGTTGGATAGAAGTGCCTGATTTCGGTGATGCCTTATGATATAGGGAATTGCTTGTTATATGTTACTTGATTGTGTGATTGTTATGTGTATGTTTATTAGTTGTATATGTCCAGGATTAAATAGCCTCAGAATAATCGACTTAGCCTTACTTCTTGTTCCATGTTTGGTTGTGGACTTTGGGCAGATTCGATAATTCGACAGTCTATCTGACCCCGTATTGTGTACAACAAGCATGCACAAAAGCAAACAGTGGTGCGGGAGCGAGGATAATCATAAAAAGAGTGCCTAGGAAGTTAGTTATAACTCATAGGATAAATAGGTGTTAACACGCCTAGGAGTGGTCTAGTTCAATGCCTTAGGACCTTGGGATGAATTCTGTATCGACTACGGATAGGTGTGGAAGGTAGTATGGGCCTATACTACTGAAAGCACAAGGTTCGTATGATATTCAGGAGGAAACTCGAGGCTACTAAGGAACTAATAGGAGTGTGGCCTGGTTTGTTGAGCACTGTATTTTGATGTCTGATCTTTCCTTGGTATATTTTCAGTATGGCGGCTGTTGAAGGTTCAGGATCAGGAGCTAGCAACACTGGGAGAGCAGGTCTGGGTGAGGAGGAGATACGCGGGGTCATTGTTGTCGTAGTGGCCGAGGCGATTAGGGAGTCGTCTCTGGAGTTTTTTGGGTTGGTCAAGACTGCGTTGATCGAGGAGTTTTACCGGTGTTATGCTGTCGCCACACAAGTAGATGTTGTCGCAGCTACATCATCCATCACCATTGCAGGATCAGAGGGAGGTAGGGCGATGCAGTACCGAGAGTTCAGTTATGCGAAGCCTCCGGAGTTCAGAGGCGACATGGACTCGATCATCACTTCGAGATGGATTTCTGACGTAGAGGGATGTTTCTTCACGTGTTCATGTCCCGAGGGCCAGAAGGTGAAATTTGCGTTGAATCTTCTTCGTTGAGGTGAGAAGGATTGGTGGGAGTCGTGACCCAGGCCTTTTCACATGCAGAGCGAGCCGTAGAGACTTGGGGGCAGTTTTTGGATATGTTCCGAGCGGAGTATGTTCCTCTTGTGGAGTGGAAACGACTGGCACAAGAGTACCTGTCGCTCAAGAAGACGTCGAAATCGGTGACAGAGATCACTAAGATGTTTACAGAGAGAAGTATTTTATGCCATTAGTATGCCACTTCAGATTGACTATGATGAGACCTTCTCACTAGTGGCCAAGATAGAGTCTATTAGTATAATGCTTACCATAGTTGCCTTTCATGATTATGAAATATGGCAGATGGATGTCAAAACTACTTTCCTTAATGGGAAGTTGGTTGAAGATGTTTACGTGAGTCAGCCGGAGGGTTTTGTAGATGCAAAGTGTAACGCCCCAAAAATACAGATACAAATTTTGTTTTTTTAAATTCATTCAAAACATACGATACTCATATCATATCAGTCAAAGTGTATCATATTATCAGAGTACAAATTCCCAAAATCTCAAAATGTGGAAATCGTAGGGTGATGTGGCGCGATCAGGTCGGGCCCTTCCCCTTCGAACTGGAAGTACCTGAAACATAAAATGAAAATTGTAAGCACAAAGCTTAGTGAGTTTCCCCAAAATACCCCATACCATACAAACATACAGCCAAGCATATATGGGTGCTTTCCACCCCCTTCGGTTTATTTCAACCGGATACCATCAAACATATCTGGGTGGTTGCAATCCCGTTCGGTCTATTTCAGCGGGATACCATCTGGGTGCTTGCAATCCCCTTTGGTCTGTTTCAACCGGATACCGGGTCTATTTCACCCCTACTACTACCATATAATATCATAACAAATAATCACAGAGTCATCAAGCAAACACATGCATAACTGATAGTTGCCACGAAGTCAACCATCATACAACAACATAAAATTAGTGGGCCGACATTGGTGCCTTCGACCCACAAATACAATGAATGAAGCTCACCTCAGACTGAAGGTATCAAAACGCACTCAACGAATGTCTCGCGAAATCCTCTCCCTAAGTCATGAGTATAAAACCCTAATTAGAATTTAGGTCAATATTCTAATCCGAGGGTTCAAACCCTAATTATTGAATTAAAAGCAAAAAGGGTTACTTAACCCTTGCCTCATTGGGCCTGCCCCACCAAGGCCCAAAACCAACTAGTCCAAAAAGGCATTCCAAGCCCAACTTCAAGGCCCTAAAGGCCGAATATGGCCCAAGAGCATCAAAAATGGCCTAAAGCCCAAAAATGTCTTGCTACTAAGGGTGGGCATGAGGCCCAAACCTAAACAAGTCAAAAAGCCCACAAATCTCGAGCCCAAAAATCTCCATAGGACCACATACTGCGTACGCACGACGTACATGGCTCGTACGTCCTGCGTACATCGCTCGTACGTCCGACATATGCTGATGATCCGGAATCGGGGTTCTGGCCAGTACGCCCGACGTACTCAAGAGTACGCCCGTCATACTCAAGAGTACGCCCGACGTACTCAAGAGTACGCCCGACGTACTGGTCAGTTGGCCAAAAATGCTCCAAGTCTTATTCCATTAATCTTTTAACTTCCAAAACTTAGATCCAAGCTCATAGACTTGTCTTAAGCCATAAAGTTGCAAACTTTATGCTCTTACATGCCTTATGGGGACACAAACCATGAATTTAGCCCTCTAACTCTCTTAGGAGGTCACCAACTCATGCATGATTGAGTCTTAACCTTCAAGATGCGATTTTTATGACTTCAAGCACCCTAAGAGTCCAAAAGGTTCACCCAAAAATACGCATGCAAGGAGTACACCGTGCGTACCTAGTGTATGCCCAACGTACTCACAAACCCTTTCCCCCCTTTAATATTGAATAAATAGATAAATTTATACTTGGCGAATCGAGCATTACATAAAGTTTCCTAATAGAGTGTGTAAGCTTGAGAAATCCATTGATGGATTAAAACAAGCGTATCGTAGCTAGAATCTTTGCTTCCATGAGAAAGTCAAAGAATTTTGTTTCTCTAGGAGTGAAGATGAGTCTTGTAACAATTGCATATTGCATCTGGGTTTTTATCATTTGGATTCATGTGGGTTTTTTGTGGCAAACGATTGTATCTGCATTGTAGGTAAGATGAAAGAGGTGGTGGTGGTGGTTCGGCCAGAGGTAAAGGTCTGGAAGAAGATGGTGAGAGGGGTGGGTGGGTGGGGGATGTGGTGATGGGACCCAATACTTGTACTGATTTAATATTTATTTAGTTAATTAAAAAAATTGCTATAAGGGTAATATAGTCATTTTAGGTTTGACATGGACTAAACTCGCAATAAAATCAAACTACAAGGACGGTCCGAGTTAAAAAAAAGTTAGGAACTAAACATGAAAACTACCCCAAACTACAGGGACCATTTGTGTAATTTATCCAAACGTTAACTAACAAATACTTTAATTTACAATTTTGCCCTTTTATTGCATAATTACATAAATGCGCCATCAAAATCTTGAAAACCAACATTGGAAATTCTTTAACACACAAGTGGTAATCAGGTAATGTGTTAGATATGTTAAAAATAGGGAATTTGAGTAATATAACCCATATAAATGAGTGTATTAATAATAATAACCAACATTTTTTTGTAAAATGACCACTTCTCTCAAATATCGTGTTCTGGAGTAGTGAAGGTCCTTCAGAGTTGGGGTCGTTCGGGCATTTATGTTTATTCTGGAAAATGATATTTCAGAGTATTATGATCATTCTGGAGTTGGTGGTGGTTGGTAGAATTCGGGTCCAGAATTTGACACCCGCACGTTCCAGAATGAAAAGGGTATTCTAGACTATACTTCGGAATGGACGGGCATTCCAGACTGTTGTTCCGGAGAGGTAAATATAGAGTATTTGTATGTTCTTTGTTCCCTACATGAATTATATTTGTCTCTTTGTTCCCCAATTCGTCCACAATCAACGTTTTGGATAGGTTTCGTATTCTAAAAGAATGAGTATTTATATAGATATTTTTCGAGTACCAGTTTCTAGTGGATGGAAACAATAGCGTATCGAGGGATCTATGCAGTATATTTCTCCAGACTACACATGCATTGGTGTAGATATAACCGATAATATCAATTCGTTGGGTTAATTACATTGGTGGCTTCCAAGTTCAGGTTACACACTAATCAAATACGTCTATCTTTTCGATGTCATGAATCAAATATAGTTAGACAGATTCTTGACGATAGTGATGTCAAATATTTTCTTAGTTCTTTTAGTAGTATGCCTTCTAGTACGGTACAATTGTTGGTTGTTAATAATGTTATGGAAAGTGGTATTCATCGATTTGTTGGGGAAAATCGTTATGGTGACAATGAGTCTTCTAGTGCTAGATGTAACCAAATTTGTAATTTATTACCTATGACAACAAACCATGGCCCTATACATGGATGTGATTTTAGGTATAAAGGTAAGGTTGTGGATGATGCTTCTACAACACTTGATGTTGATAAATCTGCAAATGATGAGTAAAAACTAATGTTGTTGGTTGATGATGGTAATATAATTCCACATTGAGAGCCACTACAACATTTTCATAGTTTCACTAGATTTGATGGGGATGATACTGAAGGTGAAGAGGAGGAAACTAAGCTCTTAAAACCCCAAAAACCACAAGAGGAAAAGTTTCCTTATTATGGTTTCGATTATGAAGAAACTCAAACCACCTATTGGGGTATACGTAAACCTTTACCATTGCCCGAATTAGCTCAAAAAACATGAAGGTGTCAAATCCCACAATTATACTTCTTATCTGAAGAAGTATCAACTCTTCAAAAACGAGGAAGAACTTAAGCTTAAATTAGGATTCAAATGTGTTACTGAAGGGTTCCAAATGAGAGTGACAAATTCTACAAAAGATAGGTTTGAAGTTGTTTGCTTTGTGGAAAATTACAAATGGCGGATACAAGCAACAAAAGATAAAGATATTGATACATTTCAAGTGGTTAAACTGTCGGAGAGCCACACTTTCTAAAACACACAACTACATTCCTATCACCGACAAGCCAACAAAAAGGTATTGACTCACTTCTTGAAGGAAATATCAGCTGATAGTACAAGTAATATGTGATGGGTTTTGAGCACTATAACATTACTATGGTGCACATACAACCCTAGATGCTTTGGATCTAAGTTTTCTCTAGTTATACATGCAATTTCATTTTCCAAACCATGAAGCCTAACTAGCATACAACTTTGATAATTGAAACATAAAACAAGTAAGATGATTACCTCTTTGTCACAGCTTGTAGAACTTGGCCTTACAAGAGCTTAGCACCACAAATGTGATGCCTCAAATGTGTCACAAAACACCAAGAACAAATGGAGGATTATGAGAGAGGTTTAGGAGGCACCAAAATCAGCTAGCTTCTTCTTAGAATACTTGTCTCCGATTTTAGGGCTTAGGGGTTACATTTATAGTGTAGAATTCCAAGGGTCACCTGTAAAACCTAATCCATTCACTTAGGCTTTTGATCCAATAATTCATTTGGACCAACACTTCATAAGTTTAGTCCATCACTAATAAATCATGGATCATTAGCCTAAACTATATGTATCATTGATTTACATAATCAACCCCTGTTAATTTAATCCCTCTATTTTGATCACTAAATTAATTCCAAATTAATTCTTGATCAATACCAATTAAATAATATGATTTCTCAATTAATATATTATTCTTATAATATATTAATACATCACAAATAACCTCTTTATCAAATATCCTTCCTATCAAATTACTCCGGTGAATGAAACCCAAATGGACCATGCTACTATCGGATCAAGTACATAACAATTATAGTTATGGGCTTAGACACCTAATCCAACAGTCTCCCACTTGGATAAGTCTAATAACTATAACTGCCAATGCAACTTCAAAATCTGATTAAAATCATAGCTCTCGAAATCCGCCGTCGAACTCTGACGCGTCCATTAGATAAGGGATCATATAATCCTCTGTTCTTCAAGATATCGTGTGGACAAATACATGGAACATAGTCATACTTATTGTCCAGCAGTTTGTTTCCCGATTTCTGATTTGTTTGACATAGAACTTAATTGAACACATCAATTGAGTCCTCACCGGGCCCGACACATAAGTCAAAACAAAATCATCGAAGGGCCCAAGATATCGCTTTTATTCCTCTTAGGATAAAAGGAACATATAAACTTCGACTTATATGCTTGTACTAATTACTTGTTAAATTATACACAACAACACGTTTTATAACATTAAGATACTGATGCGTTTACGCACTATCAATATAAAACCAACTCGTAATCAACAACTCATACATCTCGGTTTGAAGATTATATGATATCATCGTCTCACAATCACTCGTGATAAAATTCCATGAAGTGATTCATGTGAGCGTGGGTTTAATACAATACTCAAATCTTATTTTAGGAGCACTCATGAACGTTGTAGCAAACTTTTGCTATGTCTAAACACCTTAGACAATCTACAAGCCAATTCATGACAGTCTAACCTCATAGCCTACTTCCAATTTATGATCGAATGTAGATGGTTTGAATAATCTTATTATTCTGAAAGTCAAAACATGCAAATTGAAACAATAGTAAACAATTGACACAAGATAGTAACTTTACTCATAAATAAAACTCCTTTTATTCAATCATCAAATGTCAATTACATTTTATCTATTACAAGTTTCTAAACAACTATCTAATCACTAAAACTAATATCGTCTTCATCCCAATACTCCTAGCATGCCGCAAGTGCTTAACCCTACTCAGTCCCTTCGTAAGGGGATCTGCTGGGTTCTCCTCTGACGATACCCTCTTTACTACGAGGAGTCCTTCTTCTATCCGATGTCTTATGAAGTGATATTTTATGTAGATGTGCTTGGATCTTCCATGATCCCTTGCTTCCTTGGTTAAGGCGACCGCACTCTTGCTATCACAGAAAATCTCCATAGGCTCCTTTACAGCTGGTACCACTCCAAGGTCTCCGATGAAGTTCTTTATCCATATCACCTCCTTCGACGCTTCATTTGCTGCTATGTACTCTGATTCGCACGTTGAATCAGCTACAGTCTCCTGTTTAAAACTTTTCCAAGTTACTACTCCTCAATTTACGGTAAATACCCAGCCCGACTGAGAGTAGAAATTATCTCTTTTGGTCTGAAAAATGGCGTCTCTATACCCTGTTACTCTCAAGTCATCACTCCCACCGAGGGTAAGGACCCAGTCCTTAGTCCTCCGCAGGTACTTAAGAATGTTCTTTACCGCAGTCCAGTGAGCTCTACCAGAATTCCCTTGATATTTGCTGACCATGCTCAAGGAAAAGGCCACATCAGGGCGAGTACATGTCATAGCATACATGATCGAGCCAACTACATAAGCATATGGTACTCGGCTCATCTCTGCTATCTCGGCATCGTTACTCGGGCTTTGAGTCTTACTTAATTTGGTATTGCTCTGGATAGGTAATTCTCCTTTCTTGGAGTTCTCCATGTTGAAACGTTTCAACACCTTGTCCAACTTGGTATTTTGACTAAGTCATATTAGTCTTTTACTCCTATTTCTCAATATCCTTATCCCTAGAATGTAAGCAGCTTCCCCAAGGTCCTTGATAGAGAAACACTTTCCAAGCCAGGACTTAACCTCCTGCAAGGTTGGAATATCATTTCCTATGAGAAGTATGTCGTCTACATACAATACCAGAAAGCTAACTATACTCCCACTAGCTTTAACATACACACATGACTCATCCTCGCTCCTCGAAAATCCAAACTCTTTGACTTTCTCATAGAAACAAAGATTCCATCTGCGAGATGCTTGATTTAATCCATAAATGGATTTCTCAAGCTTACATACTCTATTAGGGTACTTCGCATCTACAAAACCCTCTGGTTGACTCATGTAAACATCTTCAGCCAACGTCCCATTTAGGAAAGCGGTTTTGACATCCACTTGCCATTTTTCATAATCATGAAATACAGCTATGGCTAGCATAACCCTTATAGACTTGATTTTGGCCACTGGTGAGAAGGTCTCATCATAGTCAACTCCAAGAGTTTGAGTAAAGCCCTTCGCAACCAATCGTGCCTTATATGTGTGTATTTTCCCATCTATGTCGGTCTTCTTCTTGAAAATCCATTTGCACCCGACCGTCTTACGACCAGGTACATTGACAACCAAGTTGCAAACTTGATTGTCATACATGGATTGAATCTCACTGTCCATGGCCTCTTTCCATTTTGCGGACTCGGGGCCCGCCATGGTTTCCTTGTAGTTATTAGGCTCATCCAAATTTACCAGTGTACTATCACTGATAAACATATCACCATCTGTAGTAATATGGAAACTATAAAACTTTGGTTCCATCCTAACTCGAGAGGAACGTCGAAGAGGTAATGACTCGTCAACTGGTTTAACAGGAGTCTCATCCTCAGGTTGATTGCTAGTGTTAGAGGTTCCTTCATCGTTTAACTCTTGAAGCTCTTCAAGGTCAATTTGCCTCCCACTATCCTCTTGGCATATGAGTTCTTTTTCACAAAAAACCTTTTTCCTCGCAACGAAGACAACATTGTCACTCGGTCTGTAGAAGAGATATCCAAAGGATTTTTGTGGGTAGCCGATGAAAATACAACGCTCACTATGAGGTTCGATCTTGTCGTGAGTCTCTCGTCTTACGAAATCCTCGTAACCCCAAAGCTTGATATGTGCCAACGAGGGAACCTTCCCTGTCCACATTTCGTGAGGTGTTTTGGCAACCTTCTTATTTGGGACTAGATTAAGGATATGGGCGGCAGTCTCTAAGGCATACCCCCAGAATGAGATAGGTAACGAAGCTCGACTCATCATGGAATGAACCATGTCCAACAAGGTTCGACTGTGCCTCTCAGCCACACCATTAAGCTGCGGTGTCCTAGGTGGCGTCAAATGTGAAACAATTCCACATTCCTTAAGATAGTCATGGAACTCAATACTAAGATACTCACCACCTCGATCGGATCGAAGCATATTTATTTTCCTACCCAGCTGATTCTCCACTTCTTGTTTAAACTCTTTGAACTTTTCAAAGATTTCTGACTCATGCTTAATTAAGTAGACATATCCATATATGTTATAATCATCGGTAAAAGTCACATAAAAGCGGTTAGTATCCCTTGTGGCGGATCTGAAGGGTCCACACACATCGGTGTGTATGAGATCCAACAAACCCTCACCTCTTTCACAAGTACCAGTGAAAGGTGACTTGGTCATCTTTCCAAGAAAACAATATTCGCACGTGTCATCCGACTTTAAGTCAAATGACTCCAACACTCCATCCTTTTGGAGTTGGGCTATGCACTTCTTGTTGACATGTCCAAGACGACAATGCCACAAGCATGCTTTGTCCAAACCATTGGACGAATCAATATGCAATACATTATTTCCTAAGCTGTCTACAACCATCACAGTTTCATATATACCATTACAAGGAAATGCTTCAAAATAAAGAGTACCATTATAAAAAGCATTTATAGAACCAATTTCATTATTAAATGAAAATCTAAAACCTTGTTTATACAAACCATGAAAAGAAATAGTGTTTCTCGCCATATCTGCCGAGTAGCAACAATTATTCAAATCTAACTCTAACCCATTACTAAGAAATAAAGAATAAACTCCAATCTTGGTGACATGCGACGCTTTCCTATTCCCCATGAGCAAGTTCATCTTTCCGTGCTCCACATCCATACTTCTTTTTAGACCCTTCAAATCAGAACAAATGTGAAAACCACATCCTGTATCAAGGACACAAGAATTAGCATGTGATGAGTTGTTAGATAGAATAGTGTAAATACATGCGAAGGTGGGCTTTATCTTCCCATCCTTTATGTCTTGCAGGTATTTGGGGAAGCTTCGTTTCTAGTGCCCTTTATCATGACAATAGAAGCACTCTGCTTCTTTCGGATTGGAAGAGGGAGTAGCAGAACCACCTTTGGACCCACTAGAAGAGGATCCATCACGAGACTTTCCCTTGTGATTCTTTGAAGGAGCTTTCCCTTTCTTTCCCTTCCCATGTCCAATTTCCAGGACTGGGGCAGCAGTAGGAGTGGGTACAACATACTTGCCTTTTAAACTACTTTCATTAGTTCTTAATAAGCCTTGAAGCTTGCTTAGAGTGACTTCCTCCTTATTCATATGATAAGTCATACGAAACTGGTCACAACAAGAAGGTAAAGAGTGTAGGATAATGTCGATAGCCAACTCTTCATCAAAATTGACATTCAACTTCAGCAAGCGGTCCACAAACCTTTGCATCTTTTGCAAGTGAGTCGTGATGGACTCTCCATCCTTCATTTTTGTTGTATTCATGGAGGAAATTATTTCATACCTTTCTTGTCGAGCACTTTGATGGTACCTTTCCATCAAGTCTTGGTGCATCTTGAAAGGCCAGAAGACCTCATATGACTTCTGAAGCTCAGGAGTCATAGTGGCTATCATGATGCACGACATCTTTGTCGCGTCCTTCTCATGAGCCCTATACTCAGCTATCTGTTCAGGAGTGGCAGTGGATTCATCAATATCCTTCAGCTCTTTGTCGAGGAAATACTCTTTTTCCTCGTATCGAATGGCCATGCAGATGTTTCGAATCCAATCATTGAAATTCGATCCATCAAAAAATGACCCTCCCACACAAGTTCATGAGGGAGAAAGAGTCGAAAGAGTTTGGGTTTGAAGCAGTGTTTGAAGTAGACATCTGAAAAGAAAGACAAAGTTTAGATTAGATAAGGATCCTTAATATAACACCCAAACGAAATATTAAGGCTAGGACCCAACACAATATTCTACAATTCGGAAGAGGGATGTCGTAATCCAATTGCAAAATATTTTAAGGTAGGTAAATGACGATTTACCAATTTCCACCATGAAAAATGAAATTGAGGATTAAGTATTAAATTGAATTGAAATTCCTAGATTATTTTGAGATTCATTGAACTTTTCAATGGCATGTTTCAATCTCGATTATGCCCTCCAAGTTTGTTACTGGGATACCGAGGATCACAAACAAGGTGTGAATAACCATGCAAATTAGCTTGGTGCTCTTAAGTCATTTACCACCTAATCAATGTGCCGGTTAACCACACACATTGCATTGATCTATGGTAATTCTCAAGTTACCCTTTGCCACCCTTGCTAGTCCAAGTTAGTGTGTCGGTTAACCACACACGCTCCCCTAACGACTTGGCAAGGTGCAAAGTGTAATTTCATGGAATAGCACCAATTTCACATTTTTCCTAAAGTAACTAAGATTGGGAATTTATAAAAACATTTAGTTACTTTTATAATTATCATTATACTTTTTAATGAAAATTAATGTCCTATGTTACCCGTTCGGCTAGCGACCCTCCACCAGTCAAGGAAGTGGTGGGTGAGAGTGGACAGCCATTCAATCGCCATTTTATAGGCAATTTCCTTATACCCCCCTTATAGACCAACTTCGTGAATGAGGCCTACTAACAGTAAGACTGACTTGTCTTATACATATATATATATATATATATATATATATATATATATATATATATATATATATATATATATATATAAGTATTAATCCTTTAATATTATAATAGTATAAGGGTTGAATTTTAAACTTTTAAAATTCTAGGGTTTAGAATTTAATGCTTCATAAATGAGCCTTTTCAAATTCTAAAACTTGTGGGCAATTTTTGAAACTCTTCAAAACCTCTTGAATTTTAGAATTTTAATGTTTCATAAATGAGACCTTTTAAATTCCAAAACTTGAGGGCAAGTTTTGAAACTCTTCAAAACCTTTTAGATTCCAAAACTTGATGGCAAGTTTTGTAACTCTTCAAGACCTTTTGAAGTCCAAAACTTTGATGGCAAGTTTTGTAACTCTTCAAAGCCATTTAGATCAAATTTTAAACAAGTAAAATAATCACAAATTTTTATCATTTGCCAATTTGATCTAATTTCAACTCATATAGCAAGATAATTTCAAATCAAACAATACAAATAATTAGCTTATCATATCAACTAGCAATTATCATAAAATTTTGACAATTATCTTTTAATTTGGATGAAGATAATCATTACCTTATCATAAAAAACAAATTTTTAGTAGCCAAAACAGTTTGTGGTAATGATTCTAATCCAAAACTTGGCCAAAAACTTGAAAATCTGCCCACTGAACAGTCACCACGTCGTGCTAACTATGACCACGTCGTGGTCATCAGGTAGATTCCCAAAAAAAACGATTTCCTTGCTTTGAACAATTACCAATGCATCAATATAACAGAAAACACCCTAGGCTCTGATACCACTGATGGGTTTTAAGCACTATAACATTCATATGGTGCACATACAACCCTAGATGCTTTGGATCTAAGTTTTCTCTAGTTATACATGCAATTTCATTTTCCAAAGCATGAAGCCTAACTAGAATACATCTTTGATAATTGAAACATAAAACGAGTAAGATGATTACCTCTTTGTTGCAGCTTGTAGAACTTGGCCTTACAAGAGCTTAACACCTCAAATGTGATGCCTCAAATGTGTCACAAAACACCAAGAACAAATTGAGGATTATGAGAGAGGTTTAGGAGGCACCAAAATCGGTTAGCTTCTTCTTAGAATACTTGTCTCCGATTTTAGGGCTTAGGGGTTACATTTATAGTGTAGAATTCCAAGAATCACTTGTAAACCGTAATCCATTCACTTAGGATTTTGATCCAATAATTCATTTGGACCAAAACTTCATAAGGTTAGTCCATCACTAATCAATCATGGATCATTAGCCCAAACTATATGTATCACTGATTTACATAATCAACCCTGTTAATTTAATTAGTCTCTTTTGATCACTAAATTAATTCTTGATCAATACCAATTAAATAATATGATTTCTCAATTAATATATTATTCTTATAATATATTAATAAATCACAAATAACCTCTTTCTCAAATATCCTGCCTATCAAATTGCTCCGGTGAATGAAACCCAAATGGACCATGCTACTATTGGGTCAAGTACATACCAATTATAGTTATGGACTTAGACACCTAATCCAACAATATGTTACAGGGGAAACAGATACGATGAACTTTAAATAACCGTCTTAGTGTACATATTTCATACTGGCAAGCATGAAGTGCTAAAATGTATGCTCTAAATTTGTTGAGAGGGACCACTGAAGAAAGCTTTGGAATACTTCCTTTATACTATTACGATTTTGAGAAGAAGAATCCAAGGACGGTTACACACATATAAAGACAAGTTATGACAACAAATTAGAATACTTTTTCATGGATATCGGTTGCGTGATAATCTTTATTATATAATGAGTTATTTTAAGTGTTGTTATACTTGTGTTCACTTTAATGAGTAATGTATTAATAACTATAGTGTAGGTTCAAGAGTTTCAAACATGTTTGTGTCCTATTATTATCATTTACGGAGCACACCTTAAAGGGAAATACTTGGGCACGATGTTCCTAACAGTAGGCATGGACGATAATAACCAAAGTCTCCCTATTGCATTTGGTGTTGGGAAAACTGAAAGTGGAGAGTCATGGATATGGTTTTTATCAAGACTCAAATAATGTATTGGGGACATGCCCTCTTTGGCTATCATATCAGATAGAGGCAATTTAAATGAATTGGCCATTGAATCCGTGTTTCCGAATGAATATCACGGACTCTGCTACCGTTATTTGTTCAACAAATATTGACAAATAATAGAGTTAAGATTTTGTTTTGAGAGGATGCAAAAGCTTACCAAGAGTCTGATTTCAAAGAAAGCTTGGGTAATCTATGTCATGCCCTAAACAATGATTATCGTACATTGATAGACAATCGGTTACCAAAAATGGGAAAGATCGTGTTTCCATGTGGTTCGCTATAATATTATGACATCAAAGAGCACCGAGTCCATCAATGCATTATCAATGGACGCAAGAAAACTACCAATAACAATGTTTATTGATTTCTTTTGAGCAACTATGATGGTGGTGCCAACGATGTAATTCTGGAGGTAATTATTTAAATTCTAATACTTCCATGGTAATACTACTATAATTTACTATGCATGAAAATATATACGTAATTTTTTTATAACTGAAAGAAAAAAAGATATTACTAAGAACGTTGAGAAGGTTATCGGAAGGAGGGTCAATAAATCCTTTGGTTTTCGGGTATACCAGTGTAACGAACCAAAAATAGTACTACAAATTTTCATTTAAAAACCATTAATTTCATTCGTTGATTGAACCAAAAGCCATCAATCATTACAGTATTCAAAAAAATATCAGAGTACAAATACATCAAGTGCGGAAATCATATGGGGAGGATGATGTGCTATCACATCGGGTCCTTCCCTTTTGAACTGGAAGTACCCGAAACCATGAACATAAATTGTAAGAATAAAGCTTAGTGAGCTTCCCAAATTACTACATACAACATGCATATAATCTAACAGCACATGGCTGTGTCAGGTCCGTGTCAAGCCCCGGGTTTGTATCAACCCAAAATAACAGCAAGTAGTTGTGTCGCCATGCCCATCCCAGAGGGTGGGTGATAGGGTGACCGTCCAGGGACCATCTTTTAAAGAGGCCCAAAAATTTTATGGACTTTAGTAATGATATGTTAGAAAAGATCGATCTTGAAGATATCATTAATAATTTTTCATCTAAAAAATCTAGAAGAATTATTTTTCTTTAAATATATGGATTTTTATAATCTAACATATTATATTTAGAATCTAGTATAAATAATTTTCTTTTAATTGTTGAGTTATTATAAAAAGGTTAATGAAATATGTGTATTTTAAGGGTTTTTTTCCTCTCTCGTCCTGGGCCAAAAATATGTTTGGAACAGCCTTGTGTGTCGGGTCCGAATCAACCCTCGGGTCCGTATCAACCCCGATTCCATATTGACTCCGACTCTCCAAGCCCAAACTAGTTCAATACATAAATCATACAATCACATCATATAAAATCATACGATATCATACAATTTTTACTCATACAATACAGTGGGTCGGCCTTGGTGCCTTCGACCTACTTAAGGTGGTAAGAAAGACTCACCTCACAGACAGACGCAAAAGCTGAAATGACACGCTGCTCTGAAACCCATGCTACCGGTTACCTTTATGAATAACAATAACCAAAACTCATGCCACTAGACCTTGGCCAGTGACACTTCCTTGTTGTGCAGAGCTTTCGTCTTCCGATATAAGATCGCCACCTGTCTCTCCACATAATTCAGGCGATTATCAACTTGAATGTCATATAGAGTAACAACCGCGGACTCATTGGCCACACACTTCTGAAGCTGAGACACATAGAAGGTGTTATGGATCTGGCTGAGCTCGTCGGGAAAATCCATCCGGTATGCGACCTTGCCCACCCGAGCTGAAATCCTGAAAGGTCTAATGAATATGTGGCCCAACTTGCCTCGCTTTCGAAATCGGATGACACCTTTCCAAGGTGACACCTTCAGAAGCACCAAGTCTCCCACCTGAAACTCGAGATCTGAATGTCCCCGATCTGCATAACTCTTCTGTCGGCTTTGCGTGACCTGCAACCTATCGCACACCTGTTGGATCAACTTAGTATAATTGAGTACAACCTCTATACTACCCATGACTCGATGCCCGACCTCCCCTCAACAAACTGGAGTCCTGCACCTTCTTCCATACAACATCTCAAATGGTGGTCGGTCAATACTGGCATGGTAACTATTGTTGTAGGAGAATTGGACCAGTAGGAGGTAAGTATCCCAACTCCCTCAAAAATCCAACACACAAGCCCGTAGCATATCCTCGAGCGTCTAAATCGTCCGCTCGCTCTAGCCATCGGTCTGAGGGTGATACATTGTACTAAAGTGCAACTGAGTACCCAACTCCTCATGAAACTTCCTCCAAAATCTAGAGGTGAAACGAACATCCCAGTCCGAAATCACCGATACTGGCACTCCGTTCCGAACTACTACCTCCCGGACATAGATGTCCGCTACCTTCTCTGTGGATATACTCTCGGTAATTGGTATGAAATGCGCACTCTTGGTTAATCTATCAACAATGACCCAGACGGAGTCAAAACCACGTGCCGTCCTTGGCAATTTTGTGATGAAATCCATGGTAATCTCTTCTCACTTCCACATAGGAATGGGTAAAGGTTGCATCTTTCCATGGGGTCTTTGATGCTCGGCCTTGAATTTACTTCAAGTCAAGCATCGCTCCACAAACCAAGCTATTTCCCTGTTCATACAGGTCCACCAATAACTTAACCTTAGATCCATTACATCTTCGTGACCCCTGGATGGATAGAAAACTTTGACTTATGTGCCTTCTCTAAAACGGTCTGTCTCACCCCACCTGATGTCAGAACCCAGACTCTACCACACTGAGTCAACAACCCTCGGTTGTCTCGGACAAATAAGGGAACCTGTCCTCTGATCCGCTCGGTCTTCCAGTTTTCCTTTTTCAATCCCTCTACCCGAGCCTTCTTGATCAAATCAATCAAAGGCGAAGTGACAGTCATCCTCAAACAGGTATCCCGGATAGATGAACTCTGTTGGATTAGATGTCTAAGCCCATAACTATTATTGGTATGTACTCGACCCAAGAGTAGCATGGTCCATTTAGGTTGCATATCATCAGGACAATTTGCTAGGATGGACTCTTGAGAGAAGGTTATATATGATTTATTAATATATTATAAGTTATAATATATTAATATGAAATCATATGTTTTAATTAGTATTGATCAAGAATTAATTTGGAATTAATTTAGTGATCAAACGAGACTAATTAAATCTATGGGGACTAATTATGGTAATTAGTTATATTTATATGTGTTGGGCTTATGATCCATGTTGGACCAAGTTTATGTATGGATACATAAAGAGTTGGGCCACATGAACTATGGATCATAACACCCATGGGTATGGATTTGGGTTATACCCATGACCCTTGGGTTATACCCATGACCCTTGTACTTGGAGTTCATGGAGGTGGTTTTGGTGCATGGAGATTCTCTCTCAAGTTCCACCTTTGTTCATGATGTGTTGTGACTTCATTTGAGGCTTCCACACTATTGGGGCTAAGCTCTAATGGCCAAATACATCAAGACTTCAAATTACACAAAAGGTATGTTACCCTAACTAGTATCTTGTATGGTATATAACAATTGCATGCTAGTTATACGCTTAATACCTTGGAAACATCATTGCATGTATAATTAGTGAAAACATAGATCCAAGGTATTTAGGGTTGTATGTGCACCATAGGATGTTTTAGTATACAAATCCCAACAGTGGTATCAGAGCCATGGGTTGTTTTCAAATTATACTTGATGCTACTTGCTGAAAAAAGCTGAAAAAATCGAATTTTTTGCTGTCAGGACAGGGGACTCGACGAGTCCATTGAGGGACTCGACGTGTTCATGTGTAAACTCATCCAAATCGTCGAGTTGGTTCTTGCACTCGGTGAGTTGGAGCCCCTGACAGCGTATATTCGAGTTTTTTGGCCTGTTTTGGATTAGAATCATTACCACAGAGTGTTTTTGTTCATAAATTTTGATTTTGATGTTATGGTAATGTTTATTCTCATCCAAATAAAGGATAATTGTCAAAGTTTCAAGACTTGTTTTAGTTTATGTGATTAGCTAAGTTCTTGAAAATTGTTGATGTGAATTATCTTTGCTTATGAGTTTGATATTGTTCATAGAAAAATTACATGATTATTGTAACAACGTAAATTTTCAAAACAATTTTTCATTTTTCAAACACAACATGTCTCATAAGGTAATCTCAAAACTCAAAATGTGTCACATGTTATCACAGTAAAACATATCCCAGGATCTCAAATACATAATACTCTATCAGTGTGTACAAATCATGTCGGCGCCTTCCCGCGATCCTCGCTAGTACCTGAAACACATATCACATAACACGGTAAGCATAAATGCTTAGTGAGTTCCCCAAAATACCACGTACAACACATACACCACTCGAGGCTATAACTCGGTACGACCCTCCAGTCGATGTGTCTCAGCGGGACCCTCCAGCCCCGTAGCTCGTTGGACCCTCCGGTCCGGTCTAGCTCGTTGGAACCTTCGGCCCGGTCTAAATCGTTGGACCCTCCGGTCCGGTCTAAATCGTTGGACCCTCCGGTCCGGTCTAATCGAGGACCCTCTGGCCTCGTAAGTCATTGGACCCTCCGGTCCGGTCTATACAACACATAACATACACATAACACAATACACATAATCTCAATCATACACATAAGACCCTCCGGTCTACACATAAATACCACTCTAGGTAATGTATAGTGAGAAGACTCACCTCGTATGATGTCTAGTAATCTCTCGTGCTCGATATCCTCGATCTAGCCTCCGCCTATTAAATGATAATATCTCTAATTAATACTCTCTTATATTCTCAATTCTAAAGAATGGGTAGAAGACCATTTTACCCTTCCATGGCCTCTCCTGAATCAGTTTGACCAAACCCTGAGGTCAACTGAAGTCAACTCCAGTCAACGGTCCAACTTTGACTAGACTCGTCGAGTGCACTCGGGTGACTCGGCGAGTCCATGCGTGTCCTCTAAATCCTCCTAAGGCCTTACTCGACTCGTCGAGTTAACCTTTCATTCGACTCGTTACCACTGATCATGAATCGCGGGGCAACCCGATCCGACTCGTCGAGTCCTCTCATGGACTCGACGAGTTTCCTCCATGGCAACACTCATTTGACCTTCTGAGGTCAGATCTGTTTCTCTAACTTATAGATCTAACCTTCTAACACTCAAAAGTCACGTAAAGGTTCAATCTTTATGTCCATGCACCACACATATAACTCTATTTGATGAAATAACCATTACAATGGTGTCCTAGGCTCAATATTCTCATGTAACAGCATAAAGCTTGGTTTTTGCGACTCTCTGGACCTCTCAAGGTCCAGATCTAAAGTCTAATCCTCAAAGGGACTCCACATGCTTCATAACTCAACTAAAGAAGGGGTAAAGAAACCCTAGATTCATGAGATCTACTACATACATGAAATTAGACATGGATTCATACCTCCAGCAGCAACCTTTGATGGAATGATAGCAGATCTGAGCCCCTCAACCAACCTAGCTTGAATCCTCTCCTTCTTTCTTGCAATAATGCACTAATGGTGATGTAATTAGCTCCTTCTCTCACTCTCTATGCTCTCTGGTTCGTTAGGGTCTCTCAAGTGTGTGTGTGGCCGCCAATGAAGGCCATAAGGACCCTCAAATAGGGCACAAGCCCAAAGATTTAGGGTTTCTGTCCACATCGCGGACTCGTCGAGTCGACTCACCGACTCGTCGAGTCTCATCATTAATCCGAGTCATCAGTCGCGATCCTACTCGACGAGTTTAGGCGTCTACTCGTCGAGTCCCTCTTCTTAACTCAAAATAAATACTTAAACTATGATACATGGAAATCCGGATGTTACAATTCTCCCCCACTAGAATCAGACTTCGCCCTCGAAGTCTTACTCTGCAAACAATTCTGGATGCTGCTCCCGCATCTCCGTCTCTGGCTCCCAAGTCAGCTCGGACCCTCTCTGATGTTGCCACTGGACCTGAACCAGAGGCACCTCCTTGTTCCTCAGAACCTTGATCTTCCGATCCAAGATCGCGATCGGCTTCTCAATGTAATTCAGGCTCGCATCCACCTGAATATCCTCTAGCGGCATTACTGCCGTCTCATCGGCTATACACTTCCTCAACTGGGATACATGGAAGGTATCATGAATCTGGCTCAACTCCACAGGTAGCTCTAAACGGTATGCTACCTTACCCACTCTCGCGCTCACCCTGAACGGACCAATGTATCGGGGCCCCAGCTTGCCCCTCTTCCTGAATCGGATCACTCCTTTCCAAGGAGATACCTTCAGGAGTACGAAATCTCCAACCTGGAACTCGAGCTCGGATCGCCGTCTATCCGCATAACTCTTCTGGCGGCTCTGGGCGGTCAGTAACCTCTATCTGACCTGTTGTATCTGCTCAGTCGTCTTAAGCACTATCTCGGTGCGACCCATCACTCGCTGCCCTACCTCTCCCCAACAGATGGGAGTCCGACACCTCGTCCCATATAAAAGCTCAAAGGGAGGCATACCGATACTCGAATGGTGGCTATTGTTGTAAGAAAACTCAGCCAAAGGTAGGTATGCGTCCCAACTTCCCCCGAAGTCCATAACACATGCTCGAAGCATGTCCTCGAGCGTCTGTATCGTTCGCTCACTCTGGCCATCTGTGTGTGGGTGGTAAGCAGTACTGAAGTGCAATCTCGTACCCAACTCCTCATGGAACTTCTTCCAGAACCTGGAAGTGAAACGTACATCTCGGTCTGACACAATCGAGATCGGCACTCCATGTCGCGACACCACCTCTCTCACATATGTCTCTGCCAGCCTCTCCGCAGAAGAGCTCTCACTGATAGCAAGGAAGTGAGCGCTCTTCGTCAGCCGGTCCACAATCACCCAAATTGCATCAACACCTCTCGCGGTCCTCGGCAATTTGGTGATAAAATTCATAGAAATCTGTCCCACTTCCACTGGGGAACCTCTAATGGCTGCAATTTGCCATGTGGACGCTGGTGCTCGGCCTTAACCCGGCGACAGGTCAAGCACCTCTCTACTACCCATGCAACATCCCTCTTGATACAGGGCCACCAGTAGTCTCTCTTCAGGTCCAAATACATCTTAGTGGCCCCGGGATGGATCGAAAATATCGATCTATTCGCCTCCTCCATCAGAGTGCTACGTGCCCCGCCCGTACACGACACCCAAATCCGACCACGAAAGGTCATCAGCCTTCGGCTATCCGTCACAAACTCGGATACCTGTCCAATCACCCGCTCCCTCTTGCGGTTCTCCGGTCTCACAGCCTCCGCCTGGGCCTCTCGAATGGTATCCAACACTGGATTCATCACCGTCATCCTCATACATATATCTCGAATCGGGGCACTCTCCGCCCTGCGGCTCATAGCATTGGCTACTACGTTAGCCTTGCCCGGGTGGTACAGGATCTCACAGTCTTAGTCCATTACCACATCCAACCATCTCCTCTGGCGCATATTCAGGTTGGGCTAATCCATCAGATACTTCAAACTCTTGTGGTCCGTGTATATGGTACACCGAACCCCATACAAATAATGGCGCCATATCTTGAGGGTGAACACCACTGCCCCCAACACCAAATCGTGGGTGGGATACCTCGTCTCATGAGGCTTCAGCTGCCTCGATGCGTATGCTATCACGTGCCCTCTCTGCATAAGCACCGCACCCAACCCCGATATAGACGCATCACAATACACCACGAAATCATCCATTCCCTCCGGAAGGGCTAACACCAGGGCTTCGCATAATCTCTGGCGAAGAGTCTCAAACGAGGTCTGCTAGTCGGGACCCCAAATAAAAGCAACACCCTTCCGGGTTAATCTGGTGAGGGGAACGACAATCTTGGAGAAATCTCTGATAAATATGCGATAGTAGCCGGCCAACCTCAGAAAACTCTTGATCTCGGTGGGGGATCTCGGCACCTCCCAACTCATGACAGCCTCAATCTTGGCCGGATCGACCAATATCCCATTCTGATTAACGAGATGTCCCAAGAACTGGACCTCTTGTAACCAAAAATCACACTTGGAGAATTTGGCATAAAGCCTCTCCGATCTCAACACTCCAAGGATCTCCCTCAGATGCTCCTCATGCTGCTCTCTGGATCTCGAATACACTAGAATGTCGTCGATGAACACAATCATCAATCGATCCAACATCGGCCTGCATACTCGGTTAATGAGATCCATGAACGCCGCTGGTGCATTGATGAGCCCAAAAGGCATCACCACGAACTCGTAATGCCCATAACGAGTCCTGAACGTCGTCTTCTGGATATCCTCATCACGCACCCTCATCTAGTGATATCCAGACCTCAAGTCTATCTTGGAAAACCAAGACGCTCCCTACAACTGATCGAACAGATCGTCGATCCTCGGTAGTGGATAACGGTTCTTGACCGTCAACTTGTTCAACTCCCGGTAATCGATGCACATCCGGTGTGAACCATCCTTTTTCTTGACGAAAAGGATCGGCGCTCCCCACGGCGAGCTACTCGGTCGGATGAATCCCTTCCCCAACAGCTCCTAAAGCTGTGAGTATAACTCCTGCATCTCCGGTGGCGCAAGGCGATAGGGTGCCTTGGCAATAGGCACTGCCCCCGGAACCAAATCGATGCGGAACTCCACCTGCCTCTCGGGACACACCCGGCAACTCCTCGGGGAAAACATCCGGAAACTCTCGCACTATCGGTACCTCACCAAAAGAACTCGGCCTCTCTGCGGCAACTCGTGTATCCATCACATAGGCTACAAACCCTCTACAGCCCTGCTGTAGACTCTGCCTCGCTCTGGCAGCTGAACAAAATGCTGACCCAGATCGGGTACCCTCGCCATACATCGTAAGTACTCCCCCACTAGGGTCTCGTATGGTCACCAACTGACGCTCGCAGTCGATAACAGCTCTGAATCGGCTCAACCAGTCCATGCCCATGATGACACAAACATCCCCCATCGCAATCGGTACCAGGTCTATCGGGAACTCAACACCGAAAATCTCGAGTACACATCCTCGAATCACATCAGTAGCATACACCGCTCGCTCGTCAGCTATAGAAACTCGTAGAGGTCGACTCAACGCCTCTCGTCGAATACTGATGTGTTGACTAAATGCTAATGACATGAAAGATCAACTCGCACCCGAGTCAAATAACACCAAAGCAGGTACAGAACTCACAAGAAAAGTACCTATGCATACCACCATATAAGCACAAAATCTCAAACTCAGTATAAGTAAATGAAAGAATACATACCAGTCACGACATCGGGCGCTGCGCGGACCTCCTCCGCTGTCAACTGAAAGGCTCTCCCGCGAGCCTTCGGTGCCTCGGCCTTCGCTGGTCGGGCCTCGGTATCTCTAGCAGTAGGTGCAGATCCCTGTGCTGATCCCTGAATTAGCTATGGGCACTCGGCCTTCCGATGACCAGTCTGGTTGCAGTGAAAGCAAACTGCAAACCCCTTGGGGAAATCCCTCGCGAAATGCCCCTCCTTGCCACACTTGTAGCACACCCCTGCTCTGCACACTCCCTCATGGATCTTGTCGCACTTCCCGCAAGTGCGGCCCTTCGAACCTCCAGATCTCGAATCAGCGGGATTTGCCCGTTTGGCTGCCGGCTGAGACTGTGCCGGCCGCCTATCCCTCCTCTGAGACTCGGCCTCCTCCCTGGTCTGAGTCTCTAACTCAATTTCCCTCTTCCGGGCATTTGCCTGGAGCTCGGCAAATGTCCGGTATGTTGAGTTAGCCACGAACTCTCGAATTTCTCTCCTCAGTATGCTCATATATCGGCTCATACGTGCCTGCTCAGTAGACACGTGCTCAGGGCATAACAACGCCCTCTCATGAAACATCCGTGTGATCACAGTCACGGACTTCGTCCCCTGCTTAAGGGACAAGAACTCTTGCGCCAACCGTTCCCTCTCCACCGGGGGAACATACTCATCTCGGAACATGGCGGTGAACTTCTCCCAAGTCACCGCGGTAAGCTCTGATGTGGTGAAATCAGCCGTCACAAACTTCCACCAATCCTTCGCCCCCAAGCGAAGCTGGTTCAGTGCGAACCGTACTCTCAGATGCTCCAGGCAAGAACACGTGTAGAAGCATCCCTCAATGTCAGAGATCCATCTCATCGCGGCTATCGGATCCTGAGTCCCATCAAACTTTGGTGGATTCGTGTTGCTGAACTCTCGGTATAGCAACGAGTCACCTCCCTGTGGCCTCGCGGCAGCGACAGCTGCAGTGGCTGCAGAAGCAGCCGCCTCAGTAACAACAGCATATCTCTCGTCAAACGTCTCAATCAGCGTGGTCTTGATAGACCCAAACATCTCCGGAATGGCCTCCCGGATTGCCGCGGCCACCTCGTCATGAATCATCCGACGAATCTCCTCGTCGCTAACGCCGCTTCCCCCTGGTGTGTGGCGTGTCCCAACCATGATGTCTCTGAAACACAACACAAAGAAACCAGAGACTCGCTCGAGTATACTCGTACTCGATAGCTCAACCCTACTCATTCCTTAGTACCCTAAGGATTCTTACTTGGACTGCTCACTGATCTGGTGTTTCCAGTAGTACGGGCCCTATACTACCTTCCACACCGCATCAGTATTCACCCCAAGTCCTCCTCCTAGGATCCTAGATCACAAGTACTCTATATCTCGCTAAACACAGGCTACCCTCCAGTAGACCACTCATAAACTCCTCGCTGCTACCTACTCACTCGAAGTATCTCATAGTAGCAGTAATCTCCTAGGCTAAGGCATCACAAATCAGGCCACTCTAGTCCTAAATATGAATACCTAGCCTACTCTAGCATGCATAGCACATCACATAATATCTAATAACACATAATGTAAGGGTATTTTGGGAAATCACCGTTCGGGCGCTGGCCGATCGTACACACTGCTTTGTTCTGCTTTTCTCAAAATCTTTTACTATTTTAGAAAAATTGTTTCTTTTATGAAATTTTTTCTCAAATCCTCAGTTTGAGTCCAGATACACCCGAAGGTGCATCCGAATCCCTAAAACCAAGGCTCTGATACCAACTTGTAACAACGTAAATTTTCAAAACAATTTTTCATTTTTCAAACACAACATGTCTCATAAGGTAATCTCAAAACTCAAAATGTGTCACATGTTATCACAGTAAAACATATCCCATGATCTCAAATACATAATACTCTATCAGTGTGTACAAATCATGTTGGCGCCTTCCCGCGATCCTCGCTAGTACCTGAAACACATATCACATAACACGGTAAGCATAAATGCTTAGTGAGTTCCCCAAAATACCACATACAGCACATACGTCACTCGAGGCTATAACTCGGTACGACCCTCCGGTCGATGTGTCTCAGCGGGACCCTCCAGCCCTGTAGCTCGTTGGACCCTCCGGTCATGTCTAGCTCGTTGGACCCTTCGACCCGGTCTAAATCGTTGGACCCTCTGGTCCGGTCTAAATCGTTGGACCCTTCGGTCCGGTCTAATCGAGGACCCTCTGGCCTCGTAAGTCATTGGACCCTCCGGTCTGGTCTATACAACACATAGCATACACATAACACAATGCATATAATCTTAATCATACACATAACACATAAGACCCTCCGGTCTGCACATAAATACCACTCTAGGTAATGTATAGTGAGAAGACTCACCTCGTATGATGTCTAGTAATCTCTCGTGCTCGATATCCTCGATCTAGCCTCCGCCTATTAAATGATAATATCTCTAATTAATACTCTCTTATATTCTCACTTCTAAAGAATGGGTAGAAGACCATTCTACCCCTCCATGGCCTCTCCTCAATCATTTTGACCAAACCCTGAGGTCAACTGAAGTCAACTCCAATCAACGGTCCAACTTTGACCAGACTCGTCGAGTGCACTCGGGTGACTCAGCGAGTCCATGCGTGTCCTCTAAGTCCTCATAAGGCCTTACTCGACTCGTCGAGTTAACCTTTCACTCGATGGGTTACCACTGATCACGAATCGCGGGGCAACCCGATCCGACTCGTCGAGTCCTCTCATGGACTCGGCGAGTTTCCTCCATGGCAACACTCATTTGACCTTCTGAGATCAGATCTGTTTCTCTAACTTATAGATCTGTCCTTCTAACACTCAAAAGTCACGTAAAGGTTCAATCTTTATGTCCATGCACCACACATCTAACTCTATTTGATAAAATAACCCTTACAATGGGGTCCTAGGCTCAATATTCTCATGTAACAGCATAAAGCTTGGTTTTTGGGACTCTCTGGACCTCTCAAGGTCCAGATCTAAAGTCTAATCCTCAAAGGGACTCCACATGCTCCATAACTCAACTAAAGAAGGGGTAAAGAAACCCTAGATTCATGAGATCTACTACATACATGAAATTAGACATGGATTCATACCTCCAGCAGCAACCTTTGATGGAATGATAGCAGATCTGAGCCCCTCAACCAACCTAGCTTGAATCCTCTCCTTCTTTATTGCAAGAATGCACTAATGGTGATGTAATTAGCTCCTTCTCTCACTCTCTGTGCTCTCTGGTTCGTTAGGGTCTCTCAAGTGTGTGTGTGCCCGCCAATAAAGGCCATAAGGACCCTTAAATAGGGCACAAGCCCAAAGATTTAGGGTTTCTGTCCACAGCGCAGACTCGTCGAGTCGACTCATTGGCTCGTTGAGTCCCATCATTAATCCGAGTCATCAGTCATGATCCTACTCGACGAGTTTAGGCGTCAACTCGTCGAGTCCCTGTTCTTAACTCAAAATAAATACTTAAATTATGATACCTGGAAATCCGGATGTTACAATTATTGTGTTAATTGGTAATTTGATCTTAATGGTTTTTGTGAACTCCATAATTTGTCCTCAAGTTATGGAAAATGAAGAGTTTTTCATTTAAAAGCACATTAAGTTTCATAGGTTATGAAATTGGAAGTCTCTTAATTTTAATGTTTTCATAAAATGATTTTATGTCTTCCATAACTTGTCCTCAAGTTATGAAACTTGAAAAGTCTTTCATAAAAACCATATTAAACTCATAAGTTATGGAAACCAAAAGTTTTTGAATTGTTCAAAACTTGCGCTCAAGTTTTGGAATTTGTAAAGTTTCCCCCCATGAATACTTTAATTCCAAATTAACCCTTAGAATTTTAAAAGTTTAAAATTCAACCCTTATACTATTATAATATTATAGGTTTAATATTTATTTATATATATATATATATATATATATATATATATATATATGTATGTATAAGAGTAAGTCAATCTTACCGTTAGTAGGCCTCATTCACGAAGCCGGTCTATAAGGGGGGTATAAGGTTACTGCCTATAAAATGGCAGTTTAATGGGTGTCCACTCTCACACACCGCTTCCTGGACTGGTGGAGGGTCGTTAGCCGAACGGGAAGGACAAGACATTAATTCTCCCTTCATTAAAAGTATACTGATAAATACTAAGTAACTAAACACTTATAAATTCCCAATCTTAGTTACTTAGCAAAATGTGAATTTTGTGCTAACCCATGAAATTTCACTTTGCACCTTGTTAAGTCGTTAGTGGAGCGTTTGTGGTTAACCGGCACACTAATCTGGGATTGACAATGTGTGGCAAAAGGTAGCTTGATGTTAATCATAGATCAATGGAGCGTGTGTGGTTAACTGGCACATTGATTAGGTGGTTGTAACATTAAATGTACTAAGTTAATTTGCATGGTTATTCACTCCTTGTTTGCGATCCTCGGTATCCCAGTCACAAACTTGAAGGGCACAATCGATATTTAAACATGCCATTGAATAGTTCAATGAATCTCAAAACATCTAGGAGTTTCAATTCATTTAAAACCTAATGTTAAAATTTCGTTTTTCATGGTGGAAATTGGTAAATAGTCATTTACCTACCTTCAAATATTTTGTAGCTTGAATTACGGCATCCCTCTTCCAAGTTATAAAATATTGTGTTGGATCCTAGCCTTAATATTTCATATTGGGTGTTATATTAAGGACTTAAATCAACTAAACTTGATTTTCTCCCTCATAGATGTCTAGTTATGACAACTATGGTCTTCCTTATCATTTTGGATAAAGCTATCCTAATGAAGATGATCCCAAATGGAAATCAAGGTGAAAGATTAATCCCTTTGTTGTGCATTAATGGGACTGGAAATCATACTTCACTTCCTCCACCTCCTCCAATTGTTCTCCCTAACCCACAATTTCTTGAAAAGTTCAAGGTCACTCAATCCCTATTGGCAAGCAGTGTCTATATGTACTCACATCTTGGAGATGAAGTCTCATATTGACAAGCTAGGAGAGTTGGGTGTCGAAGTCTCAAGGAAGTTGACTGTTGACTGGGTTCTTCAGTTACTTTCCGATTCATATAGTGAGTTCATTAAGGACTACTATGTGACAGACCACGACATGACCATTATCGATCTTACCTATTTGCTTGTTGCTGCTTAATCATCAATGATTTGGAGCACTGGTAAGGCAAATTTGATTGGAAGATCTACTTCCCAAACTTACATGGACATTGACAATGGAAACATTGGAAGTCCAGAAAAGTTTTCTCTTCCCAATGGAAATGGATCGGCCATAGTCAATCTGGTTGACCAAATGGTAAAGAGAAAGGCTAAGTCTGAGATAGTCCCATGTACCATTACTAAAGAGTCCATATGTTTCTATTGCTAAAGGAAGGGGCATTGGTTGCGAAGCTGCCTTATTTACCTGAAAGTTCACTAGGATGGTAAAAGTCAAAAATTTGACTATGCTTCAGGTAAAGTCCACTATCTAACTCTATTAAGTTCCTATTTGGATATTCTTATTACATGATGTGACTAGGTCGCATTTTGATGTTTTGTAGAATTGAAAAAAAGGAGAGGAAGCTTAGAAGAAGAGTATGCTGAATCTGATTGCGAAGATGGATTTCGATCGCATGATTCGAAGATCAGAATTTGGAGCTGCTGGTTAAGATTTATGATAGATTGCTTAGGAATAGATAACAACATAGTTTTCATATGTATTTGCATTGTAAGGATAAGTTTTTTCCGCAATTTTAAAATAAAAGGAAAATTTTTGATTTTATTTATTTTAAGTATCCTTACAATGAGATTTGTGAAAATTGTTGTTTATATGATTCCATTGATAGCAATATTGGAAAATGGATTTGATTCTTTCGTTTGTGGTAGTGTCATAATTTACCAAATAAGGAAAGTTTTTCACCACCCAAGTTTCAGTTGGATAGAAACTTGGAATCATGCAACTTGTATTGTATGATGAATAAGAATTTTCATCTTTGGGAAATTAAGACTAATTCCTTGTTCACATGTATATGTGAGTCAAGTGAAGGACTAGGAGATCGGGTACACTTGGTTGTGCGCTGATCTGGTCCACCATAAATAACGATAAGGTTATTCGTCATGATTTACTAAAGATTAGTAAATATGGTTGTGCTTACAAGTTTAAGTATAATTCTGATACATTGGAAAAGTTTCAATGTATGGCAGGACGAATGAGAAGAATCAAATTAGGCAGAAAGATGAAAGTTTCTCCAATCTAAAAAGATGGGAGAGTGCTTCAGTATCATGTTTTATGATCATCCTAATGATTATGAAAAACCATATCACAATTGATCCTCTAAGGACATCTTAGTGCATTTGTTTGACTAAGAAGAGGAATCGTGAATTGTTGAAATGGTTAAATCAAAAGATGAATCATACTTCGTTCCAAAATTGAGTCTTAGAGTAAAACTCCAAGATAGATTGTAACTCGAGTGACATAATCTTAAGAAAGGTTTAAAACACTTGTCAAATGTAGAGTAAAATGTTTTCTACTCTTGTACATTTGAAATTGGTGAGTTATGATGTTTTGGATAAAACAAAGACCAATTAAGGCCAATTGTGTGAAGTGTTTGTCTTGATAAGAATCAACACTAACTCTTGAATATTTGTTTTGTCAAGGAATGGTTCTTGACATGAGAAACATATATGTCAAGAGGTCAGTGGGAGTCTTAAAGATCTTGAAAAGTCTCAAGAACTAATCAAGGGTATTGTTTATCACTAGCACACGACTTGAGGTTTATAACCTATCGTGTTGACATATTCTTGTTTCTATGCCCATTCCAGTTAAAGTTGACTATCCATATGAGTTCTATGAGTTCTCAATTGTTTGCATAACAACCTGAAAGCACTGGTAGGCCCTTGTGCTGCCAAGTGGCGAGAAATTAAAATTGCACAAGTTCAATCCATATAAGTTTGGATTTGTCACTAACTTTGTCTTGTGATTATGGTTATGACAAATTTACATGGATAGGAACACATACACCATAAAAATCTAAGTGTCATAAGGTTTCTCTCCGATTCATGAAAATGATGGTGAGGAAACGCTTTCACTAAGTAGATTTTAAGTAGATAGAAATTGTGATATTTGCATTCTCAAAGTCGTTAGTGGAGCGTGTGTGGTTAACCGACACACTAACATGGACTAGTGAGAATGGCAAAATGTCTAAACATTATGATTATGGCATCCCTCTTCGTAATTGTTTAGACACACATGTGAGTTATCTAAGGAAAGGTGTATGATTTTGATAAAGTCTTATCAAATCATCTCGTATCAGAAATCTGAACTTTGGTAAGAAAGTCAATAAAGTATTGATTTCTAGAAGTCCAGCTGATTTCTGGATACATGTCAAAGCTAGTGGGAGCATAAGTGTTATGCTAATAATTAGCATGTTAGTGGGAGCATGATTATTCTGTTAGGTGTTGCAAGAGGATCATTGCATATAAGTCAAAGCTAGTGGGAGACTTCGTTTCCATGGAATTGCTCTCCATTGGAATACTTTGTAATGTCTTTTGCCAAGTCTCTGTGACTTTTGTGCATAGTCATTACAAGAGGATCATTGCATATAAGTTTAGAATCTAACAGATTTCAGTAAATGGAAAAGAATCTTGTATTCTTACATTTATCATAAGGATTTGGAATTGTGAAATGAGCATCATTGAAATGTTGTCAATTGATCAACAAAGAAAGGACCATAGGTAAACATAGTGTGCATGGTTGGAGCATGGCATAACTATTGTTTTGATTCAAGTATAAAGTTGATTATTCGAAACATTATACAATGAATAATGAGTAATCAATATGGTGATTAAATAAAAGGTGTTTTATTTACTCTCACAAGTATTGGGGCCATATAGGATTAGTATTATTCTTGTGTTTCACTTTGCATGTTTTGACTTCCCAAATAACTAGGTTATTCAAACCGTCCACAGTCGATCATACTTTGGAAGTAGGTATTGAGGCAAGACTGTCATGAATGGGTCTGTAGTATGTCTAGATGTTTTAGACATAGCTGCAGTATTCATGAGTGCTCCTGGAATAAGATTCGAGTATTGGATTAAACCCACACTCTTTTGAATCACTTCATGGATTTTATCACGAGTGATCATGAGACGATAATATCTTATATTCTTCAAACGGAGAGATATGAGTTGCAGTCTACAAGTCGGTTGCACATTGATAATGTGAAAACACACCAGTAACTTGGTGTTATAAAACGCATTGTTGTGTGTAATTTGATGAGTAGATAGAGCAAGCATATAAGTCGAACTTTATCCATTTCTTTTACCCTTGGAGGGATAAAAGCGATATATGTGGGCCCCTCGATGATTTAGTGATGACAAACGTAAGTGCTCGGCCGGGCCTGGACTGATTTGATTTGTTCAATTAATCGGTCGTCATAAATCAGAAATCGGGAAACAACAGATGAACAGAGAGAATGATTATAATCCATGTCTCAGTCCATATGATATCCAGAATGGAGGAATATATGATCCCTTATCTAATGGACACGTCATTGACTAGATCAGAGTTCGACAACAGCTTTAAGAGCTACGATTGCTAGTTGGGTTTTGGAGTCTTACTTGCAATAATAGTTTGACTTATCCAAGTGGGAGACTGTTGGATTAGATGTCTAAGCCGATAACGGTATGTACTCGAACCGAGAGTAGCATGGTCCATTTGGGTTGCATATCATCAGGACAATTTTTTTGAAAGAGGTAAACCAATCATCACGACAATTTGTTAGGATGGACTCTTGAGAGAAGGTTATATATGATTTATTAATATATTATAAGTTACAATATATTAATATGAAATCGTATGTTTTAATTAGTATTGATCAAGAATTAATTTGGAATTAATTTAGTGATCAAAGGAGACTAATTAAATATATGGGGACTAATTATGGTAATTAGTTATATTTATATGTGTTGGGATTATGATCCATGTTGGACCAAGTTTATGTATGGATACATAAAGAGTTGGGCCACATGAACCATGGATCATAACACCCATGGGTATGGATTTGGGTTATACCCATGACCCTTGTAATCCTACATATAAATATGTCCATTCATAGCAAAAAACGCGTAGACTTGTACTTGGAGTTCATGGAGGTGTTTTTGGTGCATGGAGATTCTCTCTCAAGTTCCATCTTTGTTCATGATGTGTTGTGACTTCATTTGAGGCTTCCACACAATTGGGGCTAAGCTCTTAAGGCCAAATACATCAAGACTTCAAGATACACAAAAGGTATGTTACCCTAACTAGTATTTTGTATGGTATATAACAATTGCATGCTAGTTATAGGCTTAATACCTTGGAAATATCATTGCATGTGTAATTAGTGAAAACATAGATCCAAGGTATTTAGGGTTGTATGTGCACCATAGGATGTTGTAGTATACAAAACCCAACAAACTCACGGTCTTGCGGCTCAAAGCATCGGCCACCACATTGGCCTTCCCAGGGTGGTATAGGATCTCGCAATCATAATCCTTTACCACATCCAACCATCTCCGATGTCGCATATTTAGATTCGACTACTCCATCAAATACTTCAAACTTTTGTGGTTAGTGTAGATAGTACATCGAACCCCATACAAATAGTGTCTCCAAATCTTGAGGGCAAAAATTACGACCCCTAACTCCAAATCATGTGTACGGTAGTTCGCCTCATGAGGCTTCATCTGCCTCGAAGCGTAAGTGATCACGTGACCCCTCTGCATAAGAACTGCTCCCAAACCTGAAATAGTGGCGTCACAATACACCATGAAATAATCCAAGCCCTCACGGAGCAGAAGAATTGGGGCCTCACACAATCTATGCCTCAGAGTCTCAAAATCCAACTACTGATCAGGCCCCCACCGAAAGGTCACATTCTTCTTTGTCAAACGGGTCAAATATACTGCAATCTTGGATAAATCTTGGATAAATCTCTGATAATACCCTACGAGACCTAAGAAACTCTGAATCTCATATACAGTCCTCGTAACCTCCCACCACATCACGTCCTCGAGCTTGGCCGGGTCGACCAATATACCCTTCTGGTTGACGATGTGCCCCAAAAATTGCACCTCGCGCAACCAGAACTCACACTTGGAGAACTTGGCATAAAGCCTCTCCCTCCTCAAGGTCTCCAGTACCTCTAGTAGACGATCATCATGCTGCTCCTTGGTCTTGTAGTAGACCAAAATATCATCGATGAATACAATCACTAACCGATCCAGCATCGGCCTGCAAACTCAATTGTTGAGGTCCATGAACGTTGCTGGTGCATTGTTGAGCCCAAATGACATCACCACAAACTCGTAATGACCATAGCGAGTTCTAAAGGATGTCTTTTGTATATCATCATCCCTGACTCTTATCTGATGGTACCCTGATAGCAAATCAATCTTGGAAAACCAAGATGCACCTTGAAGCTGATCAAATAAATCGTCAATCTTCGAAAGCGAGTAAAGAGTTCTTCACCATTAGATTATTCAACCCTTGGTAATCGATGCACATTCAGTGTGAACCATCTTTCTTCTTCACAAACCGAATCGGTGCTCCCCACGGAGAGCTGCTCGGATGAATAAAACCCTTGTCTAGCAGCTCCTAAAGCTACGTAGACAACTCTTGCATCTTAGGTGGCGCCAAACGATACGGCGTCTTGGCTATCGGAGCTGCACCAGGTATCAGATCAATCCGAAACTCAACCTGCCTCTCGAGAGGCACTCCTGGTAAAACCTCAGGAAACACATCGGGGAAATCCTGAACAATGGACAACCCACTCAAATTCGTCGTGTCCCCAACTCGAGTGTCTGCAACATAAGCTATGAACCCAGAACAACCCTGCTGCAAATATCTCCTGGCCCTCACAGCTGAACAAAGAGTTGGACCATGCGAAGCTCTCTCGCTAGGAATAACCAGTTCCCCCCACTTGGGTTTCCACCTCTCACCAACTGTCGCTCGCAATCAATCATGGCCCCATCAGGGCCCAGCCAATCCATCCCGATGATAACCTTCGATCCTATCAAGGGAATCGGCACCAAATCGATAGAGAATCTCTCGCTAGACAAATTCAGGACACACCCACAGAAAACCATCGAAGCACTCATAGTACGGTCATCTGCAATCTCAACCTCTAGTGGGGAATCCAAAGTCCCGGGAGCATCGAAAAACTTCTTGCTGAGCGCAAGAGATACAAAGGATTGGGTAGCCCCTGAATCAAACAGAACATGAGCGGTCAAACCATTGACCAAAAAGGTCCCTATGCAGAATGAGCATAAAATGTGCAGGAAATAAAGAAAATAATAAAGGATGGAGGTAAGACACATACCCGTAACCATATCTGGCGATGCACGAGCCTCATCGATGGTCAGCTGAAATGCCCTGCTCTCACCATAGGGGCCTCCGCCTTGCCTTGGTGGCCATCAGTAAGCCTCAATATGGCTGGAGCAGGCGCCGCCACAGCTCCCCCTGACAATCTCGAGCAATCAACCTTTTTATGGCCGGTCTGATTGTTACGGAAGAAAATCAAGTACACTCCGGGGAAATCCGTACTCATATGACCAGTCTGCCCACACCTATAACAACCCGAACCTGCATACCGACACGTCCCACTATGCTGCTTGCTACACTTTCTGCATCAGCCTCGACCCTACTAACCCCTAGAATGCGAATCAGAAACCTTGGGTTTCTTGGCCTGGCCCATAACAATTTGCACCTGCTTCGGCTTACGCTTCGTCCGAATCTCCAGCTCAATCTCCCGCTCACAGGCCCTCTCAATCATATCATTCAGGGTCTTGCACCCCGAAAAAGCTCACAAACTCCCTCATGTCATCTCTCAACATGTCATGATATCTCATCTTCTTCATCTCCTCATCCACATCGTACTGTGGAACCAACAGAGCACTCTCTCAGAACTTGGCGGTGATCTCTGCCACAGTCTCAGTAGTCTGGCGAAGGTCCTGGAACTCCCTCTCCAACTGCTGCACCTCGATAGCCGGTGCAAACTCCCTCTGGAATCTATGAACAAAATCCTCCCAGGTCATCACTGCCACTGCCGCTGTCCCAACGGCATAGGTAACCTCCTCCCACGAGTCTCGTGCTCTGCCCCTCAGCATGCAGAATGCAAATCCCACCTTTGCCCCCTCGGGGGAAAACCTCATCTGCTGAGCGTTCTACATGTCAGCGATCCAGCGACGGCTAGCGATGGGGTCCTTAACCCCGAAGAACTCAGGACTCCACAAGCCTTGAAGTCCCGGAATGAGGGAGTTCGAGCTCTAATCTAACTCGTAACAATCTCAGATCAAAAAGTCCTGAGCCTCTTATCCATCATATCCAAAATCCCCTCCTTGATGGTACCGAACAATACAGGGGTAGCATCCAGGATACCGCGACTAACCTCAACTGAAATAAACTCGCGTAAACGCTCATCAATTGGTTCTGTGCCTGAGCCAGAACCTGAACTAGAACCTGAGCCACAACCTAAAATAGAACCAGATCCAGAACCTGAACTAGAACCTGAGCCACAACCTAAACTAGAACCAGATCCAGACTCGAGGGGACTCCTCTACACATGCCTCCTTAGAGTTTCCAAATCTGCACTCGTCCCAGGTACATGTCCTATGCTTCTAGTATTACGGGACTAATACTACCTTTCACACCTACCTGTACCTTCCTCAAGGTCAGTTCTGATTCCTCTAGGTCACCATACTAAAACCATAAACCAATCCTATGCCATACGACAAACATATCCTAGACCCTCCTAGGAATCCTCAACGCCCACCACTCGCAATACCAAGAACCTCAATCAACACCGTCGGTTGCCATATGTATGCAAGTTATACACAACATAGGATCACATAGACTGTCAAATGATTATTCTGCCCTAAGTCTACAGAATAGGAAATGAGGCCAAATAGATCATTCTAGGGCTATACAATCCTAATCGTATACAACTTTGAAAGCATACAATTAGCAAATAACTGAGTCAATATCAATTCCAAGTAATACATAGCATCAAGTTCCATTAGGCTATAAGGCACCACGCAAATCAGTCCATTCTATCATATGATTCCCAAAGGTATCCTTAGCCCTAATCTAGCATGCAATTCTCATATCGAGCATACTACTCATAAGACATAAGTATGGGTAGTTTGGGAGCCCCTTACTTGAGCTCGGATGATTGCCTGCATCGCACCCCTTCTTTTTAAATAAAATCCTTTTCAAAAGTTTAAATTCATTTTTATTTAAGAAAAACTATAATTTCCTCAGTTTGAGTTCTGATGCACCCGAGGGTATGCCCGAATCCCTCAAACCAAGACTCTAATATCAACTTGTAACGACCCAAAAATAGTACTAAAATTTTTCATTTATAAACCATTAATTTCATTCATTGATTGAACCAAAAGCCATCAGTCATTACAGTATTAAAAAAAACATCAAAGTACAAATACATCAAGTGTGGAAATCCTATGCGGAGGATTTTGTGCTATCACGTCGGGCCCTTCCCTTTTGAACTGGAAGTACCCGAAACCCTCAACATAAACTGTAAGCATAAAGCTTAGTGAGCTTACCAAATTACCACACACAACATGCATATAATCTAACAACACGTGGCTGTGTCAGGTCAGTGTCAACACCTGAATCCATATCAACCCAAAATAACAGCAAGTAGTTGTGTCGGGTCCGAATCAACCCCCACATCTGTATCAACCCCGATTCCGTAATGACTCCGGGCTTAAACTAGCTCAATACATAAATCATATAATCACATCATACAAAATCATACGATAGCATACAGTTTTTACTCATATAATACAATGGGTCGGCCTTGGTACCTTCGGCCCACTTAAGGGGGTAAGAAATACTCACCTCACAGACAGACAAAAAGCTGAAATGACACACTGCTCTGAAACCCATGCTATTGGTCACCTTTACGAATAAAAATAACCAAAACTCAGACTACCATTCAAATACCTAAAATACCCCTAGGTCAAACCCTAGTCAAAATCAACTAAGTCAACCGGGTTGACTCAGTCAGTACCTGGGGCGTACTACTCGTTTACGCGGGGCGTACTTCGCAGTTGATCGAGGATTTGGGAGCTAACCTCGTACGCGCATCGTACCCCTCAGTACGCCCAGCGTACGTGGCTGCTCACCACCCCTCTCATTAAGTGCTTAATCCTTTAAGCACTTACGTCCAAATTTCAGATGGAAGCAACAAAATATGTTCTTAAATATAAAGTTTCCAACTTTATGGTTTAGCATGGCTATTAAGACCATAAATCCATAAAACCTAGTCTCTTAACCCATTAAGACCATCTGGCACTTGCATGGAGAGAAACTAGCGACCAAAAAACCAACTTTATGACTTAACACCCCACAAAACCTCTGAAAGGACAACTTAAATGCCTTGGAGTACATTCTACTCACAAAGACCAAGTTTGGGACAAAAATGGAACAACTTTGAGCTAAAGCTAGATCCATAAGATTTCTATACCGAGGTTGAAGCTTCTTACCTCCACGAGGTGCACAAGGGGGACAAGATGTTTATGACATCCCCAATTTCACGCCAGAAAAGACCGATTTGTTTATGCTTTGTTTTTAAAATCAAAGTAATCTTTTAAAGAAATCAGTTGCGGAATTTGTTCCCAAAACCAAATGTGATAAGAATTTATCAAAACATTTCTTTAAAGAAATGTATTTTCATTAAATAACAAAATCTCAGGATGTCATGTTCCGATACAAACCGAAAGCATAAACAATATAAAATAGACCTTACAACAGTCATTTATAACTACTGATCTATAATCCAAAATCTCTCGTCAAGTCCACCAACTTATACTCTTGTGCCATTACCTGTAATGCAAAGAAAGCTGAGTGGGTCAGGCTTGGGAGCCTGGTGAGCATATAGGGTTTTCAACCCACAATAATATAATTATTATATTCAATCATCAAACAATCAACCCAATTACCCATCCCCATTATCTTCCTTACTCTTAAGGGTCTACCCTAAGAGTCATCTATTCGTTCACTCCGTATTAGGCACTAAGACAATAGCTGCCCGGATTCTTTATTAGGCACTAAGACAATAGCTGCCAGGATTCTTTATTTGGCACTAAGACAATAGCTGCCAGAATTCTTTATTAGGCACTAAGACAATAGCTGCCAGGATTCTTTATTAGGCACTAATTCCATAGCTATCATCGTCTATCTATCAGTACTAAATCCATAGCTACCGGCGTTCGTCTATACGGTACTAAATCCATAGCTACCAAGGTTCATCTATACAGTACTAAATCCATAGCTACCGAGGTTTATCTTTACAGTACTAAATCCATAGCTACCAGTGTAGGTACTAAGTCCATAGCTACCAACGTTTGTCTATACGGTACTAAATCCATAGCTACCAAGGTTCGTATTTCGTCTCATCCTCAAACTCATCCGTCATCACACACCAACTAATTCATCTACCAACATATTTGTAGATATAACATACATATACAGTTTAACTCATTTAAAACCTATATAAAACATCCATTCCACGCTTATCTCAAATAAACAACAATATATAAACACATAACACGTATTTCGTAGCAAATACTTAATACTTATATGTTAGAAGAAAGTGACTACACACTCATCCAAAACATATACTTAATACATTCAAACAATACTTGTATTAAAATCGTGTTTATGAAAGGGACTATACACTCACACATATAAACAACAATATATATATATATATATATATATATATATATATATATATATATATATATATATATATATATAAACACATAACACGTATTTCATAGCAAATACTTAATATTTATGCGTCAGAAGAAAGTAACTATACACTCACTCATAACATAGATATAATGCATTCAACCAATACTTGTACTAAGATCGTGTTTATGAAAGGGACTATACACTCACTCATAACATAGATATAATGCATTCAACCAATACTTGTACTAAGATCGTGTTTATGAAAGGGACTATACACTCACTTGATCAGAAGATGATCGGACGGCACTACGGCTCTAAGAGTAGTATTTCTTCGGTGAAACTAGAAGATCTTCACACACCGGGCTTCTCGCAGGGAGAGCTTCGGCTCGGAAACTCTTTTCTTCTCGGGATCTTCGGGCTTCGGGACTTGCTTCGGGTCTCAGGATGATACCGGGGCTTCGGGGGGTTAAAATAGGGCTTAGAGAGAGTATCGGGAGTGGGAGAGTAAGAGATGAGCAACCAAACTCGGCTGACCCTCGATTTCTATTTATAGGGTGAATTTTCTGAGTTCACCTCGTGAGTTTCTAATATTCACCTCGTGAACTGGCTCACCTCGTGAGTTTATAATATTCACCTCGTGAGCTCGATACGTCATTGCGTTCGTCACAACCACTTGTCCTGGAAGACGTCCATCATCTGTTCACCTCGTGAGTCACTAATGCTCACCTCGTGAACTGGCTCACCTCGTGAGCCACATATACTCACCTCGTGAGCTCTGACACAGCCTTGGGGTTCACGCCCCGAACTTCAGAAATTCATAACTTTCGCATACGAGCTCCGTTTTTGACGTTCTTTAAATCCACGCGTAGGTGAGATTATGCTCTACAACTCTCGTTTAGACTCCGTTGGCTAATTTTGACTTTATTTTTATTATATTATTTTTAGTAGGCCGGGACAGGAAAACTCCGTTATAAATTCATAACTTCTTTATCTGACGTCCGTTTTCGTCTGTCTTTTTACCGTTGCACTACCATTGACGAGATCTTCGATTCTCGTTTAGATTGTTTGGGCTAAAAAGCGCTCGATCTCAAATCGAGTATTCGGGCTGCACACTGCTAAGTCGAAACTTCGGAAAAATCATAACTTCCTCATACGAAGTCAGATTTGGGCGTTCTTTTTATGCACGCTCTCGGTTTAACTAATTCTACGACTTTCATTTAGATCGCTAAGGCCAAATATCGCTCTAACGTAAATTCACTATTTACGTCGCGCTGTGTCGTGCCGGTTCTGTCGCGAAACTTCGACAAGTCATAACTTCTTCGTTATAACTCGGATTTTGGCGTTCTTTATATGTACGGAATCCTTGTAACATATACTACAACTTAGTTAAGATTACTCCTTCTAAATAATCGTCCATCAAAAAGTCATTTTTGATGCTTATCGTCTCTAAATTGACTAGCCCGGATCTACGGGCGTTACAATGTTGGATCCAAGGCCTTGAGTAAAACACCACCACCTCAATGCTTTTCCTTCTACTTCAAAAGATCCAAATGACACAAAAAATGGCTCAACAAGCTTCACAATGCACACACACTCTTTAGGGTTTCAAAATGAGGAAGGAGGCTGAAGATAAGAAGGTGCATGTGGCCATAAATGTGTTTAAATAGGGTCCAAACCCTAAAATTGAAGGTTTGCACCCTGTTTGCGTACGCACGATGTACCAGCGTACGCACATCGTACTAATGCGATCCGAAGTATGCCCTGCGTACGAAGGTGTATGCCCCACGTACTCGAGCTGGCTCTGGAATTACAAAATTTCCATCGGGGACTAAACTTGCAAATAAAGCACAACTCAAGGGTTAAAACGAATACCTGAATAATAGATGTTACAACCAGAATGATCAAAGTAGATATGAGGTGACCGACCAAATGAAAAATGATATAGTAAACTTGGAATCTCATTGCTGCATGTATGGGAAATGGTAATTGTCTGGTATACCTTGTTCTCATGCTATGACGATATTCAAGGAACTGATATATCAACACTGCAGTACATGGGTGTCATTGTACTACATAATGGAAACATATTAATCAACATATATAGAGGTTGTGTTCCCTATGCCAGTTCCAGCTGAATACGAACAACCATATAAAGTCATGGTTGTATTACCACCATTGATGGACAAACGACAAGTCGAACGACCACGAAACCATAACCGTATCCCTTCCCAAGGTGAAGTTCTGATTAAGAAAAAATGCAGTCATTCCCAAATGATCGGTCACACAAGCAAAAACTATGATGCTCAGTTTCCCGCAGATTCAACAAAAACCGAATCTTCAAGTAGGATTAAGTCAAGTGTCAAAAGTAAGGGTAAGTCTAAGACTAGATCTAACGTCAAAACTAGTCAAAAAAGAAGTTAACAATATGATATTGTTGATATAAAAAACTCGTAGTCATGTTTGTACGAAATTATAATATTATACAACTTGTTGTTCGATTTAATAAACTTGGTTTTGCTACATCGTCATAAGGAAATTGTTTAAAACATACTAAAAACCATAACTCAAATATCAAGGTAATCTGTAGCATCTATCCATGGCGAACTCTCAGTTTGCCAGAAAGCAACACGCTCCTACGCAGTATGCTGCAACAACTCGTTAGGGCGACGCCGCATAGAACAATATATAAAGGTTAATGGTATGTTATTTTCACATAACAAATTATAGATTATAAGGTGAACTAAGATACATACATTTCTAACGTTAAGAATACGTTCACAACAGCAGCATGTAAACGCCTCATCCTAGGGTATGCAACTGCCCGAAGGATAACACTAGGTATAGGGGAACCAACTATACTACTATTGGGAAATGTATTCATGATCCAAATCTAAAAAATTAAAATGTCAAACAACTAACCAAAATAACAATGTTCCAATACTTGTTTCTTAAAAAGTATTATGAAAGTGGACATACCTTAAACACATACACAAATCTTTGCATAATATATGTATGTCTACTGTCGACTCTTTGCTCATTAGGGTTTAAATGCTTTTCCAACTGTTTATAAGTGAAATCTCATATCACTCTACCCCATAGGTACCTGTGTCAAGAGTTGAACTTAATAAGTACATGTAGCATTTGATATACTATAAATAAATGTATACCTGTTAAACTCGTCTAATTAAAGACGAGTGCAAGAAATTCTTTAGTAACTGGGTGTCGAGGGTATTTCCCTTTTAATCCATGCTCTAGCATATACAATAGGGAGACTCTCACAACTTCTACATCATCTAATTGATGAAGTAAGTCATTGAACACATGCATAAGGTCAACCATTCTCACTGAACGTAAGGGCAACACAAATGGAAATACACGTTGTCTGAATTGCGTAAAATCAGAACTAGAGCGGGAATAGTCCCCGAACCGCAAGCCGATAATCATGCATAAAGCTTTCATGTCAAAGCAAACCCGATAGTCGTGTATCGGAAATAGAAGCTCATGCAGGTCAGATCGAGGTAAAGTAATATATTCATTGCATATAAGATAGTGACAAAGTAAATGGTGACATTCGACACCCATCGGCATGTTAACATAATCACCAAAATATGATGCCCTTAACATGGCCGCACAAACTGGTCTGTTTTGTAAATGAGCCATGGTTTCCCGCTCAAGTTCAGGCCTATAGGTTGTAGTTACAACCGCATCGTATGTTAGTCATGCTACAATCAAAATAATCATTAATTAGACATTTGTTGTATGTATGTTCCAGAGGACATTCCAAAACACAATTCTGTATCAGCACATTGTAGACCAAAAATTTGGATCATTATTCTGAATAAAAAACATTCCGGAGCTACATTCTGGAACTGTTCTTCGTATTCTGGACAAGTACTACGTATTCCAAATGAGTTCTACTCATTCCGGAATCATTCCAGACAAGGCAAAATTAGGATAATTTCTAACACTTGTTGTTCTAGTGTCACATATAACCACATATAATTCTATAATTGCCTAAAAACCCACTAAAATAACAGAAAAACAAATAATACTTATATTATTGCATATATTATCTAGGTTTGAACATATATTCTAAATTAGAGACATATAATTATAAAGATAATGGAAACATACATATAAAAAATAATCTCTTCACCCCTAGAAGAAAACAATTGTAGTTGGAATAGTGTTCGAAATGTTTGTAATGCAGTCCGGAATGGGTGAGTTCGAAATGAAGTCTGAAATAATAATAAATGGTATTTATAGGGGGGGGGGGGGGGGGGGAGATTACCGGGTCAGATCCTATACCCATTTACCGATTAGGAATATGAGTCTGAAATAACCCATTCCGGACATAGTGATCATTTTTCAAAAAAAAAAAAATATGGTTATTTAAAAAAAAAAAAAAATAACATTATAAAGTGGTTAAATTACTCAATTTCCCTTAAAAAAATAAGATTTAAACTTATTTAGGTTATTATAAAGAGATCATAACCAAACCGATAAATCGAGTTTAACAAGTGCAAACTTGGAAGAAAACACATAGTCGACCATGATAAAGTCAAGGAAGAGTTAGCAGATGCAACCACATGCTTTTAAATTTGTCGTTGATCAACATGTTTTAAATTTCAAGACTAGATTCATACATATCGTTATATAAAATTTGTTTCTAAAAAAATATTATTTATTTAAAAGCTAGTTTCACCATCATGCATCATGCAGAGATTTCCCACATTCTGATCATCGATATAACTTCTAAGCAAGCTTATTGTCCAGATGTATTCCTTGTGAGTTGTGAATGAGCAACAAACCCTATACAAGTTACAACTTACAAACATTAGTTTATGTTTTTTTATTTATGTTTTGTAATAGAAAATGGAATTCAAAATAAAAAGTAAAAGTCAACCAACACCAAAAGTCAAATGTGTCTTTTTTGGTGATAGTCACATGGCAAGTAAAACACATAATGGTTACTTTTTATTGTTGTTAAAACACATAATAATGACGTTACTTTTTATTGGATTAATTATTTATAGCTATGGACAATATGTTAAGACATGTTATTACACAAAAAAATTGTTTATCTTACATGTTATGTCATCCATATATTATAACACCAATTAAGGAAATTGACAACATGTTATAATATCCATTAATTTTTATATCATCATTTTTTTCGAGTTTCCTTTTTTAATAATTATAGAATAAATATAATTTTACAAAACAAATTATTTAAATACAATATGCTAGTTAAATAAATTATAACATTTAAATTGAAAAAGAAAAACATTACAATACAAAAAAAATAAAAAAATAACAAAATTTTTAAAGAATAAATCTATGATTTTTTTATGCTTGAGTTTTTTTATTGTTCAAAAATATCACCTCGAAATATATTTCTTCGCTTTTTTTTATTAAAGTATCATGTTTAAATAAACTGTTATGAATAACTATGAATTCCTTTTTAAACAAAAATCCTACTTTATAATAATAAAGAATCTGAGGAATTAAAAAGAATATAAGCCCAAGAGCACGCCAATAGGCCATACTTTCTTTTCTTTAAGTTTGTATTCCACATGCATTACGATGCGTTGCAACGGCAACAAGAGATAATTGGGCGTTACAAAGGATGGTGTTCATGCTGTTACCACGACGTTAAGCCATGTCCACGTCAGCCTTAACGCCCGATAATTGGCATGCACCCTCCAGGCTCATGTAATAAATTTATATATTTAAATAAAATATGTAACATAATAAATATTTTTGTTAACTTCTATAGTGGTTTTGGAGGTTATTGGTATACATCAATTTATATAGAAATAACTTGAATTTCTTACAGGTATACATAATAAACACCATTTGTATTGTTGAAATTTAAATTTGCAACTATTTAAGTATAATACTTTTATTATTAATATGAATGTATGTACATCTAGATGTGATTTATAATAAATTAACTAGAAAGGTTACCCCCGTTACGCGGGGGCCAGAAGCTTTTAATGTTATTTCCGAATTGATAAATATGACAGACATAGAAAGTGCAAGGATGAAAAGTCCGGACTTTGCCCCGGACAAAAAATGTAAAAGTTTTAACTGCAAGGACCAGAAGTGTGAAAATGACTAAAGAATTAAAGGGGTAGGAATTAGCAACTTTTTAGAAAAGGGATCAAAGTTGTCAAACCGTTAAAGTTTTGTGGCCAAACTTTAAATATTAAAAGGTTCCAAAAAAGTGTAAAAATATTGATTGCAAGGACCAAAAGTGTCAAAATGGGTAAAGAATAATGACCAAAGTTGCCAAAAAACATCCAAATTTAGTATTCCTAACTTCCAACAATAATACAGGGACCAATTCTGCCAAAAAAATGGGAAGTTGAATGAAACACAAACAAAAGGACATGAATAAATTAATTAAAGAAGTACAAGGACCGGATATGTAAATCAAGACCAAACTTGGACAAAATATCTCAAGTTTACTATTCATTTCTTCCACAACTTTAATATATATATATATATATAATAATAACTTACACTAGTTAATTTATTGGGTTGCAATTAAAAATATATATTTTTATATGGTTTTTGCGGTATTTCATTAGGAAAAAGTTGAAAATTTGTTTCCAAAAACTAGTGGCCAATATAGAATAGAAAACCACATGTTTTTCTAACCAGGTTCAACCGATGCAGTATAAACATGGCTTTGAAAACCAGTTAGGTTACCGAGTTTTTTTTTATCTCAAGAAAACGCTTATTAGCAAACCAGTGGGAAATGACCTGTAACATCCTGTTTCGAGAAGTTTTTTATTTTCAGATTGTGGACAATAAATGGATCAAGAAAAAGCTTTGGGCTTCAAGGGAATGGAGTTTAGACCTTATTGGATGATGATAATTTTGGACACGTTATTAAATCCTTCGATCTGTGCTTGGAAGAAAAAGGAGTAAAATAGGATAAATAATATTCCAGACTTCTTGCATGGATTATGGTTTTATTTCGACATGTATTAAGTCAAAAGTAATAATATAGGGTTGCGAGGCTCGTCAATATCTTTTCGTGCATATAAAGAACCCCAAAAACGGAGTTGAAACGAAGAAGTTATGATTGTTTGAAGTTGGAGTGAAATTGGGTAAAACCCGTTCTCACGGGATGAGAAGTAATTATCACGACGTGATAGTCCTCACGATGTGAGAATATATCCTCATGACGTGAGAACTGTGTAGCCCAAAGCCCACAAAATTTTTAGGGTTTTCAAGGTATTTAAATGTAAGAATTCATTGTTGGGTTTTGAGCAAACTAACACTCCTAAGGTGTTCATGCAGCCCTAGAAACCTTGGATCTATGTTTGTCTAAAATACATGCAAAATAATTTTCCAAGGCTCATAACCTATCTAGCATACATGGGCTACTTTTAAACATAAAAGATACTAGAAGAATTACATACATTTGTTAGTGAGTTGATTCCTTGGGAGTTTGAGAGCCAAGCACCAATAATGTGAATGCCTCAAATGGAAATCACAAATCACCACAAACTTGGAAAACTTATGAGAGAGTATCTAATCACTCTAGAAATTCGGCCACTCTTATGCACACACACATAGTCTCTTTTCAAGCACCATAAGCCTCTTTATATAGTGTAGATGATTAGGGTTATGAACCATGCAAACCCTAATAACTCATGTCTTTTCCTATTCCAAGGATCCATGGGTTAAAAGCTCCATGGATCATCCATGGACTCCCATTTAAGCTTAGCCCATTCCCTAATGAGTGTTAGCCCACACTATATAAGTACAATAACCCATTATTTAATTAGTCACCTTATGATCACTAAATTAATTCATAATTAATTTAAGTCCAATACTAATTAAATAATACAATTTCATATTAATATATTATAACTTATAATATATTAGTAGGCCGCAAATATACTCTTCTCATAATGTTATCCATATAAATAGTTCGGGTGAAGTGCAACCCAAATGGACCATGACGGGTCGGGTCAAGTATATACCAAATAAGTTATGGACTTAGACACCTTATCCAACAGTCTCCCACTTGGATAAGTCTGATAACTGTATTTGCCTATATGGCTCCAGGAACCAACCGGCAATCGTAGCTCTCGAAAACTCTGTTGAACTATGAAGCGCCATTTTAGATAGGTGATCACACAATCCTCTGCTCTCATGATATCAGCCGGACAAATACATGGAATAATGTCTTACTTATTGTCCAGCAGTTTGTTTCCCGATTTCCGATTTGTTTGACAAAGAACTTAATCGAACACATCAATTTAGTTCTGACCGGGCCCGGTACATAGGTCAAAACAAAATCATCGAGGGGCCCAGATATCGCTTCTATTTCTAGAAGGAACAGATAAACTTCGACTCATATGCTTGTTCTACTACTTATTGAATTGCACACAAATGCACGTTTTATAACATCAAGTTACTGATGCGTTTACGTGCAATCAATGCACAACCAACTCATAGGTAACAACTCATATCTCTAGGTTTGAAGACTTATATGATATTACCGTCTCACGATCACTCGAGATAAATTCCATGAAGTGATACAAGTGAGCGTGGGTTTATTCCAATACTCATAACTTATGAGTACTCATGAATGTTGTAGCAACCATTGCTATGGCTAAACACCTTTAGTCATCTACAATCCCAATTCATGACAGTCTTGATTCATACCTACTTCCGACATATGACCGACTGTGGAGAGTTTGAATAAACTTATTATTCTGGAAGTCAAAACATGCAAAGCTGAAACAATAGTAAATAATTGACAATGATAGCAACACCTTACTCATGAATAAATCACAACTTTTATTCATCATCAAACGTCGATTACATTTTACAAGTTTCAGTAATAACTATCTAATCTGTAAAACTAATATCGTCCCTCAGCCCGATGCGTCTCGCATGCTGCAAATGCTTCACCCTCGTCAGTCCCTTCGTAAGGGGATCGGCAGGGTTCACATCTGACGATACCCTCTTTGCCACGAGGAGTCCCTCTTCTATCTTGTGATTATGAAGTGATATTTTCTGTCAATGTGTCGGGATCTGCCATGATCTCTTGGTTCCTTGGCTAAGGCAACCGCACTATTGCTGTCACAGAAAATCTCCATAGGCTCCTTAATAGCTGGTACAACTCCAAGGTCTCCGATGAAGTTCCTCAGCCATATCGCCTCCTTTGCCGCTTCACTCGCTGCTATGTACTCTGATTCACAAGTCGAATCAGCTACAGTCTCCTGTTTGGAACTCTTCCAAGTGATTGCCCCTCCATTTAAGGTAAAGACCCAACCTGACTGAGAGCGGAAGTTATCCCTATCAGTCTGAAAGCTAGCATCACTATACCCTACTACTCTCAAGTCATCACTCCCACCAAGGGTAAGGATCCAATCCTTAGTCCTCCGCAGGTACTTGAGAATATTCTTTACCGCAGTCCAATGAGCCTTGCCAGGGTTCCCCTGATATCTGCTGACCATGCTCAAAGCGAAGGCCACATCAGGACGGGTACAAGTCATAGCATACATGATCGAACCAACAGCGGAAGCATAAGGTAATCGACTCATCTCAGCTATCTCATCTTCTGTACTCGGGCTCTGAGCCTTGCTCAGTTTGGCATTGCTTTGGATCGGTAATTCTCCTTTCTTGGAATTCTGCATGTTGAACCTTTTCAACACCTTATCCAAGTAGATACTCTGACTAAGTCCAATTAGTCTTTTACTCCTTTCTCTTAATATCCTTATCTCTAGGATATAGGCAGCTTCTCCAAGTTCCTTCATAGCAAAGCACTTCCCAAGCCAGGACTTAACCTCCTGCAAGGTTGGGATGTCATTTCCTATGAGTAGTATGTCATCCACATACAATACCAAAAAGCTAACTATACTCCCACTAGCTCTGACATACACGCAGGACTCATCTTCACTTCTTGAGAAACCAAACTCTTTGACCTTCTCATCGAAACAAAGATTCCAACTTTGAGATGTTTGTTTCAATCCATAAAAGGATTTCTCAAGCTTGCACACTCTATTGGGGTACTTTGCACTGACAAAACCTTCTGGCTGATTCATGTAAACATCCTCAGCCAACTTTCCGTTAAGGAAAGCGGTTTTGACATCCATTTGCCATATTTCATAATCATGAAATGCAGCAATGGCTAGCATAACCCTAATAGACTTAATCTTTGCTACCGGTGAAAAGGTTTCATCATAATCAATACCCTGAGTCTGAGTAAAACCCTTCGCGACCAGTCGAGCCTTATAAGTGTGCACTTTCCCATCCATGTCGGTCTTCTTCTTGAAGATCCATTTGCACCCGACTGTCTCACGGCCTGGTACATTGTCAACCAAGTTCCAAACTTGATTGTCATACATGGACTGTATCTCGCTGTCCATAGCCTCCTTCCATTTAGCAGACTCTGGGCCTGCCATGGCTTCCTTAGCACTGTTAGGTTCATCCAGATTTACCAGTGTACTGTCACTGATAAATGTATCACCTTCCGTAGTAATATGAAATCCATAATAAAACTCAGGTGTGTTCCTAACCCTTGTGGAACGCCTCGGAAGTATAGACTCGTCAGCTGGATCAACAGGAATTTCCTCCTCAAGTTGATTGCTAGTGTCTGAGGTTCCTTCACCAATTGAGTCTTGAATTTCTTCAAGGTCAATTTGCCTCCCACTGTCTCCTTGGTTTATAAATTCTCTCTCTCGAAAGACCCCTCTCCTAGCCACAAAGACCACATTCTCACTGGGTCTGTAGAAGAGGTAACCAAAGGATTTTTGTGGGTAGCCGATGAAAATACACCTTTCACTTCGAGGTTCGAGCTTGTCATGAGTCTCGCGCCTCACGAAAGCCTCGCAACCCCAAATCTTGATATGGTCCAATTTGGGAACTTTCCCAGTCCACATTTCATGAGGTGTTTTGGCAACCTTCTTTGTAGGGACTAGATTAAGGATGTGGGCGGCAGTCTCTAAGGCATACCCCCAAAAAGAGATTGGTAGCGAAGCTCGACTCATCATAGAGCGAACCATGTCCAACAAAGTTCGATTACGCCTCTCAGCTACACCATTCAGCTGTGGTGTCCTGGGAGGTGTCAATTGTGAGACAATCCCACACTCCTTAAGATAGTCGAGGAACTCAGTACTAAGATACTCACCACCTCGATCAGATCGAAGCATCTTAATGTTCCTGCCCAATTGATTTTCTACTTCCTGTTTAAACTCTTTAAACCTTTCAAAAGTTTCTGACTTATGTTTGATTAAGTAGACATAACCATATCTACTAAAATCATCAATAAAAGTCACATAATAGCGATTAGCATCCCTTATGGCGGTTTTGAATGGTCCACATACATCAGTATGTATAAGGTCCAACAAACCCTCACCCCTTGCACAAATACCAGTGAAGGGTGATTTTTGTCATTTTTCCAAGTAGACAAGACTCACAACTATCATCCGACTTGAGGTCGAACGACTCCAAGACTCCATCCTTTTGGAGCTGGCCTATGCGTTTCTTGCTTACATGTCCAAGACGACAATGCCACAAAGATGCTTTATCCAAGCTAGTAGAAGAATCAATACATAATACATTATTTCCTAAATTATCTACAACCGATACAGCTTCATACACACCATCACAAGGTAATGCTTTAAAATAAAGAACATTATTATAGAAAGCATTAATACTATCAACTTCATTATCAAAAGAAAAGGTAAAACCTTGTTTGTACAAAGCATGAAAGGAAATAATATTCCTCGCCATTTCAGACGAGTACACACATTTATTCAAATCTAACTTTAACCCACTATCTAGCAACAAAGTATAAACTCCAATCTTGGCAACAGGTGCAACCTTCTTGTTCCCCATGATTAAGTTTATCTTTCCGTGCTCCACATCCTCACTTCTTCTTAGGCCCTGCATGTCACAACAGATGTGAATACCACAACCTGTATCAAGAACCCAAGAATGAGAATATGGTGAGTTATTAGACAATATAGTGTAAATACCTGCATGGGATGTTTTCACTTTCCCATCCTTGACATCCTGCAAGTACTTTGGTCAGTTTCGCTTCAGTGCCCCTTATTTTGACAGTATAAGCATTCAGCATCCTTAGGGATGGCAGAAGGAGTGATAGAACCACCTTTGGTTCCAGATGAGGAGCCTTCAAGGGACTTTCCCTTGGTACCCTTCGAAGGGTGCTTCCTCTTCTTCCTTTTGCCTTGCCCGATAGCCAAAACAGGGGTAGTAGTAGGAGTAGAAGTAGTAACCGACTTACTCTTAAGACCACTTTCGGCAGTCTTTAGAAGTCCTTGAAGCTTACTGAGTGTGACTTCCTCCTTGTTCATGTGGTATGTCATACGAAATTGATCATAACACGATGGCAAGGAGTGCAAAATGATATCAATTGCCAACTCCTCAGGGAAGTTCACATTCAGTTTCATTAGACGGTCCACATACCTTTGCATTTTCTGCATGTGGCTCGTGATTTGTTCGCTATCCTTTATACGATTAGTGATCATGGAGGAGATTATTTCATACCGCTCTTGACGAGCACTCTGATGGTACCTTTCCATCAGATCCTGATGCATCTCAAAAGGGTAATAGTCCTCATAGGAATTTTGGAGTTCAGCTGTCATGGTGGCCATCATGATGCATGCCACCTTGGTGGCATCTCTTTCATGTGCCTGATACTCAGCGACCTCCTCAGGAGTAGCAGTGGACTCATCAAGCTCCTTTAGCTCCTTATCGAGGACATATTCCTTGTCCTCGTAACGAGTGACCATCCTGATGTTCCAGATCCAATCCATGAAGTTGGAACCATCAAAGATGACCCTCCCACAAAGGTTCATGAGGGAAAAGGAGCCAGTAGGGTTAGAGCCCGAAGCTTTGTTGTTAGAAGACATCTGAAAAGAAGAAAACAAGTTTAGATTAGATATATCGAATCCTTAATAATACACCCAAATGTAATATTAAGGCTAGGATCCAACACAATATATTATAACTTAGAAGAGGGATGCCGTAATCTAAGCTATAACATATTTCAATCTCGATTGTGCCATTCAAGTTTTGTGACTGGGATGCCGAGGATCACAAAACAAGGTGTGAATAACAATGCAAATTCACTTGGTACCCTTAATATTATCACCTAATCAATGTGCCGGTTAACCACACACGCTCCACCGATCTATGATAAACATTAAGTCACCCTTCGTGATCCTTACTAGTCCAAGTTAGTGTGTCGGTTAACCACACACGCTCCACCAACGACTTGGTAAGGTACAAAGTGTGAATTTCATGGGTTAGCACCATATTCACATTTTCCTAAAGTAACTAAGATTGAGAATTTATTAAAGGTTTAGTTACTTTATAATATTCATTATACTTTTAATGAGAATTTAAAGTCATTGTCCTACCCGTTCGGCTAACGACCCTCCACCGATCAAGGAAGCGGTGGGTGAGAATGGACACCCATTAAGTTGCCATTTTATAGGCAACAACCTTATACCCCCCTTATAGACCGACTTCGTGAATGAGGCCTACTAACGGTAAAACGACTTAATCTTATACATATATATAATAATTAACCATTAATGTTATAAATAATATAAGGGTTGAATTTTAACTTTTAAAACTCTAAGGGTTTGGAATTAAAGTATATTAAAGTGTGTGTAACTTTACAAATTCCAAAACTTGAGGACAAGTTTTGAAACTATTCAAAACTTTTCATTTCATAACTTATGAATTAAAGGTTCATAAAATGAAGACTCTTCATTTTCATGTAACTTATGTGTTTTAAGTGTGCATAAATGAAAGTGACCTTTGGAAATCCATAACTTGAGGACAAATTATGGACTCCATTAAAACACATAAATGATCAAGAATTATCAATAAACGATTTAGCAAATAATTCCTATGATCTAACAATAATTCATAAGAACATGAACATCATATCAAAAATTCCAAGAACATATGAACACATATCATCATGCAATTTTGATATAAGCCATTGTAAATGGATTAGCATAAACATTACACCATCTAAAACAGGTTTTATAACACCAAAACAGTTTAGGGTAATGTTTCTAATCCATTTCCAGCAGCAAAACTCGAAAATCTGCATTCTGAGGCTTCTACTCGTCGAGTGCACGAACATACTCGACGAGTAAGATGAATTTACTCATGGACTCGGCGAGTTCATGCTGCAGAATGCAGAAAACTTGAGTTTTTCAACAAGTTTGCATCAAGTATCAAACAAACAAGCCTAGGCTCTGATACCACTGTTGGGTTTTGAGCAAACTAACACTCCTAAGGTGTTCATGCAACCCTAGAAACCTTGGATCTATGTTTGTCTAAAATACATGCAAAATAATTTTCCAAGGTTCATAACCTATCTAGCATACATGGGGTACTTTTAAACATAAAAGATACTAGAAGAATTACATATCTTTGTTAGTGAGTTGATTCCTTGGGAGTTTGAGAGCCAAGCACCAATAATGTGAATGCCTCAAATGGAAATCACAAATCACCACAAACTTGGAAAACTTATGAGAGAGTATCCAATCACTCTAGAAATTCGGCCACTCTTATGCACACACACATAGTCTCTTTTCAAGCACCATAAGCCTCTTTATATAGTGTCGATGATTAGGGTTATGAACCATGCAAACCCTAATAACTCATGTCTTTTCCTATTCCAAGGATCCATGGGTTAAAAGCTCCATGGATCATCCATGGACTCCCATTTAAGCTTAGCCCATTCCCTAATGAGTGTTAGCCCACACTATATAAGTACAATAGCCCATTATTTAATTAGTCACCTTATGATCACTAAATTAATTCATAATTAATTTAAGACCAATACTAATTAAATAATACAATTTCATATTAATATATTATAACTTATAATATATTAGTAGGCCGCAAATATACTCTTCTCATAATGTTATCCATATAAATAGTTCGGGTGAAGTGCAACCCAAATGGACCATGCCGGGTCGGGTCAAGTATATACCAAATAAGTTATGGACTTAGACACCTTATCCAACATTCATGTTTTAGGGTATTTTCTTAGCCTCCATCATATCTAGAACCTCTTGGGAGAAACTCTAGCCTCCATTTTCAAGATTTGAGCTCCCCTCTCCTCTCTCATCCATTTTTGGAGTTTTTGGTGGTGATGGAGCAATGTTTTCATGCAAGATTGATCCTTGAAGCTTGAAAATTGAAGATCCCAACTTTCATCTACCTTCAAGACCTCTGTAAGTTATATAGTTTCAAGCTTTATTGCATTTCATCTTTGGATCTAAGTGTATTTGGTATTTTGGTCCATTTAATGAGTTTTGAGTGAGATTTGGGAATAAAGTTTGCAACTTTATTACTCTCCAAGGTCCCAAGAACATTGTATGTTTCAGATATGGACTCCAACACCTTTTGATTAGTTTAGAATGTTTTCTTGGACCTCTTGGACTAGGAAAGTTATGATGTTTTGCCTTCCCTTGTAGCCATGCAAGTTATTTTGGTCCTTTAGGAAATTTTGGTGTATTAAAGTTTTAATCTTGAATGATTGTGGCATTATTATGGATAAAGTTGGAAACTTTATCCATCTATACATCATGTTGATTTAGATATGAAGATTGGAGACTTAAACATAATGGATTTAGTTAAGAAAGATGCATTATTAGATCCCTTGAGACTTAAATACTAGATCTTGGTTGTTCGGACCATTCTAATGGATAAAGTTGGAAACTTTATCCATTATGAAGCTATTTAAGAACTAGATCTGAGGTTATGGGCCTTGGTCTGAAGAGATTAAGCACTTAATGAAGATTTTGGCCTACTGACTAGAAGTCACGACATGACATAGGATGTGTCACGACATGACGGTCTCCAGAATCGCGATTTTTTTGCCGTTGCATTCTCACGACGTGACCAAGGAATGGTCACGACGTGACTTTAACCGTTGGCTTTTTGACCGGTTGACTTTTGGTCAAACTTTGGGATAATCTGATTTATGGTTATGACTTTTGGAAAGAATGTTTTGTAAGACTTATGAGTTATTAAATGGTTTTAAAAATGAAAATTTTTATCATGATTTTTAGGATGTTTCACTGACCGGTTTGCCAAAAATACCGGTTCAACCGAACTAGTTAGACCTTTCAAAAAACAATTTTTAAAAATGCTCTTTAATGACAAATAACCTCATAAAGGATAATGTAACGCCCATAAGATACGGCTAGATGATTAAAGAATAAATGAGATAATTATTAGTGGCAACGATAATTAGATATTATAAAAAAAAATGATTATTTAGGGTTAATAATCTAAATGAAAGTCGTAGTAGTCGTTAAGCCGAGAGCATATATATAGAGAACGCCCCAATCTGACTTCGTAAGAGGATGTTAGGATTTTTAGAGGTTTCAGCGTAACAGTATACGACTCAGAAACCAAAGTAGAAATCAGTTGATTGTTAGGAAAAACAATCTAAATGAGGGTTGAAGATCTCGTCCATATGGTTTCGTCGATATAAAGACAGTCGAGAATGGATATCATATGAGGAAGTTATGAATTTTTAACGGAATTTAATAGTCTATGCCTGTTAAAAATATAGCTTTAAAAATAAAGTCAAAACTATACGACGAAGTCTAAACGAAAGTTGTAGATCTCGTCGAGAGCTTTCCGGGGATATAAATAACGTCAGAAACGGAGCTCGTATGAAGAAGATACAATTTTCTGAAGTTGTACGAGAAGCGTCACGCGCAGGTGGGTTGCACGGCGCACACCTTCTAGAAGGTGGGGCGTGTACCACCATATTTACGACACGTGGTAGAAAATGGGAGGAGCGACTTGTAACATCTCCCTCTGGCACGTATCACAATATTGTCCGCTTTGGGCTCCCGACACGAAAACTTCTCAGGGATCACCCATCCCTGAATTGCTCTCGCCCGGGCACACTTAACTGCAGAGTTCTTATAGAATCTGCTGCCCTCACGACTTTAAAACGCGTTGTGACAAGGAAGGTATCCACACCCCTTATAAGGAAATCTTTTGTTCTCCTTCAAAGCCGATGTAGAAGGTAGGGCGTGTACCACCATATTTGCGACACGTGTTAGAAAATGGGGGGAGCGACTTGTAACATCCCCCTCTGGCACGTATTACAATATTGTCCGCTTTGGGCTCCCGACACGAAAACTTCCCAGGGGGTCACCCATCCATGAATTGCTCTCGCCCGGGCACGCTTAACTGCAGAGTTCTTATAGGATCTGCTGCCCTCACGACTTTAAAACGCGCTGTGACAAGGAAGGTATCGACATCCCTTATAAGGAAATGTTTCGTTCTCCTTCAAAGCCAATGTGGGATCAGGTGCAACCCAACTTCACCCCCCCATTATAGGGTTCGACGTCCCCGTTGAACACATCGACCCGTGCCCCAGCTCAGATACCATTTGTAACATCCCCCACTGGCACGTATCACAATATTATCCACTTTGGGCTCCCAACACGAAAACTTCCCAGGGGGTCACCCATCCCTGAATTGCTCTTGCCCGGGCACGCTTCACTGTGGAATTCTTATGGGATATGCTAACCTCACGGCTTTAAAACACGTTGTGGCAAGGTAGGTATCCACACCCCTTATAAGGAAATGTTTCGTTCTCCTTCCACTTCAGCACCACTTTCCACCCTCAGACAGACGGACAGAGCGAGAGGACGATACCGACCTTCCTTTGAGATGCTTTACAGGAGGAAGTGTAGGACCCCAATCTGTTGGGGTGAGGTCGGTCAGAGAGTCATGGGGAGTACTGAAGTAGTACTCAAGACTACAGAGTGGATCCAGCAGGTCCGGAGCAGGATCCAAACTACTCAGATTCGGAAGAAGAGCTACGTCGACAAGCGGCGTTCAGATTTAGAGTTTCAGGTGAGCGACATGGTCCTCCTGAAGGTGTCACCCTGGAAGGGTGTCATTCGGTGCTGGAAACGGGGCAAGTTGGGCCCCAGGTACATCGGTCCGTTTAGGGTTTGGCCCGGGTGGGTCGGGTTACTTACCGATTAGACCTTCCAGCAGAGCTCAGCCAGATCCACACCACCTTCCATGTTTCTCAGTTGCGGAAGTGCTTAGTGGATGATTCAGCAGTGGTACCCCTTGAGGATATTCGGGTCAATGACAGCCTGAACTACATTGAGCGACCTGTAGCTATCCTTGACAAGAAGTCGAAGGATTTGAGGAACAAGAGGGTGGAGTTGGTAAAGGTGCAATGGCAACACTGCAAAGGCTCAGAGTGGACTTGGGAGCTCGAGGAGGAGATGAGGGAGCACTACCCAGAGTTGTTTTCAGACATAGCAGACTTCGAGGACAAAGTCTAAGACAAGTGGGGGAGAATTGTAACGCCTGGTTCCTGGTATGCACTTAATTTATTTATTTATTCATTTTGGAAGGGCTATTCGATGAGTTGGTGGCCCTAACTCGTCGAGTAGAAGGCAAAATATGCTCGGGTTTTAAGTGAACTACTCGACGAGTCGGGAGTCTCGACTCGACGAGTAGGACAGCCTGGATGAAATCCTAATCTTTAGGGCTTGCACCCTATTTAAGCATCATATATGGCCTCCACCCCAGCCTCTATCACCTCCAAACCCTAATCTTGAAACCCTAATCAACCTTGAGTGATCTTGAGCTATTTTCTTGCCATTTTTGTGATTTAAAGCTAAAAAGAGGAAGAAAGGACTTGGAGTTGCAGAAGGAAGGCTAAAGATCCAGAGCTTAGGACTCATTTCTTTCTTGATAGAGGTATAAAGCTTATACCTTGGTTTCTATTCATTTAGATCTTATTTTGAGCTTGTATATTGTCACTTTTGGGCTATTTCCAAGGTCATTTCCAAGATTTGAATTCTTGGGGATGTAAGGACTTCAGATCTGGGCACTCTCGAGCTTTAGAAGCTCAAATTTGCCACCTTTATTTAGCCATGGCCCTATTCCATGACTTATACCTCCATTTTAGCTTGTGGTGGGTGTTTTAGCTTCATAACACCATGCATGCACGTAAAGTTAGCAACTTTACGTGTAGTGCTAGTCTAAGGAGTCCAAATCTGTGAGTTAGAGGTATTGGAATTGATTAGAATCGACTGTATGGGTTTGACATATGGGGGACTCGACGATTTGTTCTTGTGACTCGACGATTCGGCTCGTGATCCCCTAACCCTTTTATGGTTTTGAGTAAAACCGTTGAGTCTAGGAGATGAATCAGCGAGTTGGGCAAGATCAGGACTCGGAAAGTGAAGAACTCGACGAGTCCAAGGAAGGACTCGACGAGTTAATACGTTTTGTCCCAATTTTATGACAGGAAGAACTCAACGAGTCTGGGAAGGGACTCGATGAGTTGACTTGGTTGACCACGAGTCTAAGTAGTACATGAACTCGCCGAGTTGGGGTTGACTGGGAGTTGACCTTGACTTTAACTTTGACGCACATGTTGACTTTGACCAAGGGTAAAATGGTCATTTTACCCTGAGAAGAATTATCAGGTTTTTGACTAAGTATTATTGTGATATTGATAGTCGGGGAGTCGTTGGAGCAACTATCAGATATTCCTCACCGCGATATTTTGCAGACAGCTTTGCAAGGTGAGTTTTCTCATGTAGGAATGGGTCTAAGGCACCAAGGCCGGCTCGTTTAGATAGTAGTAGTTCCGGACCACGGTCTGATGCCGGGCGGGGCCCGAAGTAGGTTTATATCCTTTCCAGATTTTGATCCGATGTCGGGGCGGTCCCGAGGAACGCTTGTATGCTTGATGCCTTTTGTGATTCTTGCATATGTTTGTTATGTTTTAGGTGTTCCGGGTTTAGGTCCGATGTCGGGGTAAGCCCGAGGAATGTCTAGTTAATATGTTATGATAGTATGATCCGGACTCCGGTCCGATGCCGGGGCGGTTCCCGAGGAATGTTAGTACGTTTCCGGATTTCGGTCCGATGTCGGGTGGGGCCCGAGGAATGTTTACATGTTAGTATTATACGCTTATGTTATATGTTGGTTGATATGCTTATATGTATACCGAGATCTACTCGATGTCGGGCAGGGCCCGATGCCGAATAGGATTCGAGGTCGGGCGGGGCCAGATGTCGGGAAATCCAATGCCGAGCTTGACTCGATGTAGCAGGGGCGGGGCCCAAGATATGTTATGTGATATGTGTATGGTATGTGGTAGTTGGGGAGACTCACTAAGCTTCGTGCTTGCAGTTTTCAGTTTTGGTTTCAGGTACTTCCACTAGCAAGGGGAAGGGCTCGGGATGATCGCATGACACACACCACAGTTTCAGCTGGGATTGTTTAGACTCTGATATTTTTATCATATGATTTTGATACAGTATTTGACATGATGTTTTGAGATACATGATTCTTGATTTTATTATGATATTGATGGATTATGGTTTTTCGTAAATGATTTTAAAAAGAAATTTTTAGTCTGTATTTTTGGGATGTTTCAAGTTGATATCAGAGCCTTGGTTTGAGGGATTCGGGCACACTGTCGGGTGTGTCTGAACTCAAACTAAGGACATGGTATGAAAAATTTCAAAAGAAAATCATTTTTACATAAGAATTTTTAAAAGAGAAAAGAAATTTGAAAAGAGAAAAAGGGTGTGGTGCATGCAATCAGTCGAGCTCAAGTAAGTACTCCCGAATTACCCATACAAGTGATGTTATGATATGTTTATGAGAATTGCATGCTAGATTAGGACTAAGGATCTAGGAAGGATGCCTTATGTGCTTATTATATGTGTAACAGCTTTATGAGAATTGCATGCTAGACTAGGGCTAAGGATCTAGGAAGGATGCCTTATATGCCTATTATATGTGTAGCAGCTTTATGAGAATTGCATGCTAGATTAGGGCTAAGGATCTACCAAGGATGCCTTATGTGCCTGTTATGTGTATCTCAACTTTATGAACTGCATGCTAGTACAGATTAGTCAGTGATGGCCTGAATGTGATATGCGTGATTATGTGTACTTGATGCTCAAATGCTGCTTTCTTTGTGGTTTTAGGAGTTCTAGTTATCTCTTACTAACTAGTAAATGAATATGTTAAGTTACATATTGCAAGGATTAAATAATTTCAGAAGGTTAGGTCTAGCTCTATTGCGCAGCTCTTGTTTGAGTCCAACAGTTGTAGGGTAGGATCTCGCATTCAAAGAATTATCTAGTCTTAGTGATATGTAATAGTATTCATGAGCTAGTTAGGGGGAGGTAGCAGGGACTTCTTATGCAGCTGATAGCGGAGAGTGGGTTGGTGATTACCATAGGGAAAACCTAGGATGAGTTTAGCATGAGATCAACAGTAGTAGTAGAAGGGACTTGGTGGAGTCGAGACAGTTCTTGAGGAAAGTACAGATAGATATGGAAGGTAGTATGGGACCATACTACTGAAAGCAGAGGATTCGTACTCGAATCAAGGAAGGCTGAGATGAATCCATGAAACTTGTAGTATGTTAGATCCCTCGAGATATGATTAGTATACTGATGTTTGTTATGGTGTATTTTTAGTAGGGTGACGCTACACACTAGGCCGATTGGAACTTCAGGCACTGGTGAGGGATCAGGCTCGGGCTCTGGAACCGAGCAGATGGATGAGCAGACGAGGGAGTTTATTCGTCTGAGATCACGCGCGACATTTTAGAGCAGACTCCTGTGATCTTTGGATCAGTCAAGGAGGGTATACTGGAGCTTCTGGATGAGAAGCTGAGGGCTTTCCGCACCTAGGTGGCGGCCATGATGGGGTCACTCACACTGGCTTTCAGGAAGTTCAGGGCTTGTGCAGCTCCCAATTACCATGGGGCTCGTGACCCCATTGCGAGCACCAGATGGTTGGCGGATGTAGCCAATGCGTTCCGCACCAGCAGATGTCCCGAGGGGGACAAGGTTAGACTTGCGCCTGTCTTCTGAAAGACAGGGCACGTGACTGGTGGGAGGAGGTTGGGAGATCCATTGGGGATGATACAGTTCTAGATGCTATGACCTGGAGTGATTTCTCGGCCAGGTTCAGGGCCGAGTTTGCACCTGTGATTGAGGTGCAACAACTAGCGAGGGAGTTCCAGGATCTTGAGCAGACGACAGAGACTGTGGCGGAGATCACCGCCAAGTTTAGGAAGAGGGCCCTTCTTGTTCCGCAGTATGTGGCGGACGAGGAGATGAAAAAGGCCCAATATCATGAGATGTTGAAGAGTGACATACGACAGTTTGTGAGTCGTTCCAACTGCAAGACGCTGGAAGATATGATTGCAAGAGCTCTGGAAAGGGAGCTAGACTTGGAGATGGAGAGGAAGAGGAAACCCGAGGGGGTGCAGACAGTGAGTGCGGGAAAGAAGCCCAAGGTATCAGATCACAGATTGAGGAGCCAGTAGGTCCGCAGCTAGTGTGGCAAGTGCGGCAAGATGCACGAGGGGGCGTGTAGGGCGGGGAGTTCGGGCTGTTTCAAGTGCGGCCGAACTGCTCATTTGAGTAGGGATTGTACAGCTACCACCACCACCACAACAATTTCATATATGATTTGCTTCCAGTGCAATCAGAGGGGCCACAAGAAGGCCCAGTGTCCGAGTCTGGCAGCAGCAGGACAGGTGGCGGCACCCGCTCCTGCCACATTGAGGATTACAGATGGCCGTCAGGGCCGGGCAGAGGCGCCAACAACAAGGAGCGGGGATTTTTAGCTAACTGCAGAGGAGGCACGTACGGCTCCCGATGTTGTGACTAGTATGTGTTCTCTCCTTATCTCTTTATTTATATTGATTGTCGCTCATGTTTATGTGTTTTATTATAGGATCTTTCTTAGTAAACGGTATATCTGCCCTGGTAGTGTTTGATTCGGGGGCTACCCGATCTTTTGTGTCGCTCGCTCTTAGCAAGTGATTTGTTGGAGCTCCAGGGGAGCTAGAGTGTCCATTGGACATCGCGATAGCAGATGATAGGACGGTACGGGTCGCGAGGGTTTACCGCGGATGTACGATGCAGTTGTTTGATGAGCAGTTTTTAGTGGATCTAGTCCCTATTCCCCTGAGAGGGAATAAGGTTATAGTTGGTATGAACTAGTTGAGCTCCAATGGGGCAGTGATCGACTGCGAGCAGCAGCTAGTGAGGATTAGGACTACTAGTGGGGGAGGGTTAGTGATTCAGGGCGAGAGGCCGCAACATGGGTTGACTCTAGGTTCAGCAGCGAGAGATAGACACTACCTTTAGCAGGGGTGTGCAGGTTATATCGCCTATGTTATGGATACCCGGGATAAGGGTAAGGCGACAGTGGATGATGTACCGGTAGTGCGAGAGTACCATGACGTATTCCCGGAGGATCTGCCTGAGGTACCTCCGGAGAGGCAGGTCGAGTTCAGGATTGACCTAGTCCCTGGTACGGCTCCGATAGCCAAGGCATCGTATCGGTTGGCTCCTCTCGAGATGCAGGAGTTGTCTACGCAGCTGCAGGAGCTTCTAGACAAAGGATTTATCAGGCTGAGTAGTTCGCCATAGGGAGCATTGATCCTTTTTGTGAAGAAGAAGGACGTGTCACATCGCATGTGTATCGACTACCGGGAGCTGAACAAGGTAACGGTGAAGAACCGTTACCCACTCCCGAGGATAGATGATTTGTTTGACCAGCTTCAGGGAGCATATTGGTTCTCCAAGATTGATCTACGGTTAGGTTATCACCAGATGCGAGTCAGGGGTGAGGATGTCCAGAAGACAGTTTTTAGGACTCACTATGGGCACTATGAGTTCGTGGTGATGCCGTTTGGGCTCACCAATGCCCCAGCCGCGTTTATGGACCTCATGAACAGGGTATGCAGACCGATGCTGGACCGGTCTGTGATAGTTTTCATCAATGTTCTAAAAAGCTCGCCACGGCTCCGCCATGGCGCGTCATGGCTCCAAGGCATGTACTTGCCGCCAAGCTTTGATAAAATGTCGCCTTAAGTCACATATGTATATAAAAATGAATAATAGTAGAAAATACATATAAAATTATTAATTATATACAAAATTGCCGCCTTAAGTCATGTTTTACAAACGACATGGCTCGCCATGACTCAAAAAAGCTTGAGGCTTGGCATTGCCGCCAAGTCATGCCTTACGTTATTTAGAACCTTGGTTTTCATTGATGATATCTTGGTCTATTGCAAGACTCAAGAGTAGCATGAGGAGCACCCGAGGGAGGTGCTGGAGACATTGAGGAGGGAGAGACTTTTTGCAAAGTTCTCCAAGTGTAAGTTCTGGTTGCGCGAGGCGTAGTTTTTGGGACATCTTGTCAACCAGAAGGGCATTCTCGTCGATCCGGCCAAGATAGAGGTCGTGATGCATTGGGAGGTTCTGAGGTCTCCAACTGAGATTCATAGTTTTTTTGGTCTATCGGGTTATTACAGGAGATTCATCCAGGATTTCTCCAAGATTGTTGTTCCTTTGACCCGACTGACCAAGAAGTCGGTGACATTCCGTTGGGGGCCTGAGCAGCAGGCAGCCTTCGAGACTCTGAGACAGTGGTTGTGCGAGGCACCGATTTTCACTCTGCCCGAGGGAGTAGATGACTTCGTGGTGTATTGTGACGCGTCGATTACGGGCATGGGTGCAATTCTGATGCAGAGGGGTCATATGATAGCATATGCGTCGAGGAAGCTGTAGCCTCACGAGGCTAACTATCCTACGCATGATTTAGAGCTGGGGGTTGTGGTGTTCGCCCTAAATATTTGGCGGCATTACCTCTACGGGGTTCGTTGTACCATTTACACGGACCACAAGAGTTTGAGGTACCTCATGGATCAGCCGAATCTGAACATGAGGCAGTGTCGGTGGTTAGATGTGGTAAAGGATTATGACTGCGAGATCCTTTACCACCCGGGCAAGGCCAATGGGTGGCTGATGTCTTGAGCCGCAATACAGTAGCGGCTCCGATTAGAGATATATGTTTCAGGATGACAGTGATCACTCCACTGTTGGAGCAGATTAGAGAGGCGCAGGTTGAGGGCCTGAAGGAAGAGCGCCAGAAGTGTGAGAAGATTGTAGGCTGAGTGGCCTCATTTGATTATGATAGTCGAGAATTGTTGACCCTGCATGGGAGGGTCTGGGTTCCATACTGGGGCAGAGTACGGCAGGTTCTGATGGATGAGGCCCATAACTCGAGGTTTTCCATCCATCCTGGGGCGACAAATATGTATCGGGATCTTCGCCCTGATTACTGGTGGCCCTGCATGAAGCGGGATGTAGCGTGGTATGTGGAGAGGTGTTTGACCTGCACGAAGGTCAAGGCTGAGCACCAGAGACCACATAACAAGATGCAGCCGCTAGACATTCCCGTGTGGAAATGGGAGGATATCACCATGGATTTCATTATCAAGCTTCCCAGTACCGCACGTGGAGTAGATTCGATATGGGTCATTGTGGGTCGGTTGACCAAGAGCGCTCATTTTATACCGATCCAGGAGAGCATATAGGCCGAGAAGCTGGCCGAGATATATGTGCGTGAGATAGTGGCACTGCATGGGGTGCCTGTCTCGGTGGTGTCAGATTGAGATGTGCGTTTCACTTCCAGATTTTGGAAGCGGTTTCACGAGGAGAAGGGTACTCGTCTCCACTTCAGCACCGCTTTCCACCCTCAGACAGACGGGCAGAGCGAGAGGACGATATCGACCTTCCTTCGAGATGCTTTATGGGAGGAAGTGTAGGACCCCAATCTGTTAGGGTGAGGTCGGTCAGAGAGTCATGGGGAGTACTGACGTAGTACTCAAGACTACAGAGCGGATCCAACAGGTCCGGAGCAGGATCCAAACTACTCAGATTCGGAAGAAGAGCTACGCCGACAAGAGGCGTTCAGATTTAGAGTTTCAGGTGTGCGACATGGTCCTCCTGAAGGTGTCACCGTGGAAGGGTGTCATTCGGTGCCAGAAACAGGCCAAGTTGGGCCCCAGGTACATCGGTGCGTTTAGGGTTTTGGCCCGGGTGGGTCGGGTTGCTTACCGATTAGACCTTCCAGCAGAGCTCAGCCAGATCCACACCACCTTCCATGTTTCTCAGTTGCGGAAGTGCTTAGTGGATGATTCAGCAGTGGTACCCCTTGAGGATATTCAGGTCGATGACAGCCTGAACTACATTGAGCGACCTGTAGCTATCCTTGACAAGAAGTCGAAGGATTTGAGGAACAAGAGGGTGGAGTGTTGGATTACGTGTCTAAGCCCATAACTATAATTGGTATGTACCTGAATTGATAGCAGCACAGTCCTTTTGGGTTGCCCTCAACCTAGCAACTGGACAAGGAAATTATGAAAGGAGAGATATTAATTTATATGATTAATGAATTAATATAAATGATTTATTAATATGTTAAAAGATTAATACATTAATTAGAAATCATTATGTTTAATTAATAGTTAGCCAGAAATTGATCAATTGTTTATTATTGTGTTTCATTTTTGCATGTTTTACTTCCCGAATAATAAGATTATTCAAACTCCACAGTCACTCATACTTTTGGAAGTAAGTAGTGAATTAAGACTGTCATGAACTGGATTGTAGATTGTCTAAGGATAGACATGGCAATAGAATTGCTGCAACGTTCATGAGTACTCAGAAATTGAGATTTGAGTACTGGATAAACCCTCGCTCAGAGTATCACTTCATGGAATTCATCACGAGTAATACTGAGACGATAATATCTTATAATCTTGAAACGAAGATATATGAGTTGCAATTTACAAGTCGGTCATGCATTGGTGATACGAAAACACATCAGTAACTTGGTGTTATAAAACGTATTGTCATGTATAATTTGATGAGTAAAAGATACAAGCATATGAGCCGACGTTTATTCGTTCCTTTTGCCCTAATAGGAAAAGCGATATCTGTGGGCCCCTCGATGATTTGGTGTTCACTTATGTGCTGGGCCCAGCCAGGACTAGATTGATGTGTTCGATTAGAAGTCCTACATCATCACAAATCAGAAATCGGGAAACATAGATTCTGGACAAAGAGATTGATTACATTCCATGTCTTATGTCTAGGGATATCTAGCAGAACGAAGGATTATATGATCACTTATCTTAGGACACGTAACTGACTGGGTCAGAGTTCGGCAGCAGCTTTTTGGAAGCTACAATTTGCTGGTCAAATTTAGAAGGCATACTAGCAATTATAGTTACAGACTTATCCAAGTGGGAGACTGTTGGATTAGGTGTCTAAGCCCATAACTATAATTGGTATGTACTTGAATTGATAGCAGCACAATCCTTTTGGGTTGCCCTCAACCTAGCAACTGGACAAGGAAATTATGAAAGGAGAGATATTAATTTATAAGATTAATGAATTAATATAAATGATTTATTAATATGTTAAAAGATTAATATATTAATTAGAAATCATTATGTTTGATTAATAGTTAGCCAGAAATTGATCAGAATTAATTTTGGGGTTAAAAGAATTAATTATAAAGTGCAGGGACTAGTTTGCAATTAACTAATAGTTGAGTGGAAGGTTCTAGAACCCCCTTGGAAGGAGGTGGACGAAATTCTTAGGGGAAACCCTAGAGATTTCGTCCAAGGGGTCCAAATAAGGCCTTTGGATCTTGCTTAGGCCCTAAGCAAAGGATAATTAGGGTTTTCCCTAAACCCTAGATCCCTCAGCTATTTAAGGAGCCTCCTGGCTCACATTTGAGGTCACTGATTTCTTTGGAAGAAACCCTAAGGCCAAAATTGCATACTCTCTCCATCCTCTCTCCTCCAAGTTTCCTTCTTGTTAGTTCTTGGGTGTGATTCCATTAGAGGCATTACATTTGTGGTGCTAAGCTTCCAAGAAGATCAAGAGGATTATCAATTGTTTGCTATAACAATTGAAAGGTATGTAACTCCTAAACCCTAGTTTGTTAATTTCGAAATTAGCCTCTCTCCTCTAGGGTTCTTGTTTTGCAATTCAAAGTTATATGTTCAATAGTTAAAACATAGATCCAAAGTAGGTTGCATGTGAACTTAGGAATTGTTTTCTAGTTTATTTGTTTTACCTAAAACCCATCAGTGGTATCAGAGCCATTGTTTGTTTTAAATTGAATTTCTATAATTGTTGAATTGCAAATTAGGGTTTATAGCTATTAAACCCTAAAGGCCAAATTTTCGATTTCTAGGGTTTTGGATAAAAGGGTTTTTTCGAAAACCCTAGCCTCCAAAGAACCCTAATCGAAATTAAGGTTAGGGTTTTGAAAACCCTAGCCTCCTCCCTTGTAAATTTCGAAATTGCTAGAAGTTTTAGGGTTTCTTGTTTTGGATAATTGTTACTTAATTAGATTAATTGGATAATTATCCTTACCTTATTTTTCAAAATTTAGAGGGATAAGGATTAGGATTAAATTAATTGATTAATTTAATTAGATAATCCTTACAAGATTTAATAATTTGATTAATAGTTAATTAAAAGATAAATATTAAATCTAGTTAATTGGTTTATTTAAATTTAAATTTAATAGTTTGAATTTCGAAATTTATATAAACCCTTGAAGTTTTAAAATGTTTTAAAACACACCCTATATATGTATTATGATTAAAAGTTTAATATTATATATGTATAAGAATATGGTCAGTCAAATCGCTAGTATGCCTCATTCACGAAGCTAATCTATAAGGGGGGGTATAAGGAAACTGCCTATAAAATGGTAGTTGAATGGGTGTCCACTCTCACCCACCGCTTCCTTGATTAGTGGAGGGTCGTTAGCAGAACGGATTTGATAGGACAACTACTTCTCATTAAAAGTATAATGACATTAAAGAAAGTACTAGAACATTATTTTTAAAATCCCAACTCTAGTTACTTTACGAAAAATGTGAAAAGTATGCTAATCCATGAAATTGCACATTATGCTTTATTGGTCATTAGTGGAGCGTGTGTGGTTAACCAGCACACAAAAGGGCACTAATAAAGAGTAGTAATGGGTATCTCATAATTGTCATTTTGATGGAGCGTGTGTGGTTTACCAGCACATCAATGGTTAATGATAAAGACAATGAGGTTACCAAGCGCATTTGCATGGTTATTCACATCTTGTTTGTGATCCTCGGCATCCCAGTCACAAATAGAAGAGCATAATCTGAGATTAAAACATGCCATTGAATAGTTTCAATGTATCTCAAAAGAATTAGGAATTTCACTTCGTTTGTTTCGTCTAATGGTGGAATTGGTGAATCGTCATTCACCTACCTTTATGAAATTTACACTTGGATCTCGGCATCCCATTTCTAAGTTGTGAATCTTCATAGTTGGATCCTAACCTTGATATTTTATCTTTGGGTTATTATATTGAGGTATCTTGAAATCTAACTAAAACTTTCTTTCTTTTCAGATGTCTACTCCTGGAAACACTTCTGCTTCATCCTCCTCCAACCAGAACTTCTCTTTGCTCAATATCTGCTCCAAAGTCGTTATGGATGGCTCAAACTATAACGATTGGATGCGCAACATCAAGATGGCTCTTCGTTTTGAGAACAAAGAATATGTTCTTGAAAAGGAGCTCAAAGAGCTTGATGAGTCTGAAGCTACTCCTGAAGATCTTGCTGCCTACAAGAAACATTACGATGATGCTACCAAAGTGGCGTGCATCATGGTGGCAACCATGTCCCCAGAACTGCAGAGGTACTATGAGGACTACTGGCCTTTTGAGATGAACAAGGACCTTATGGAAAAGTACCATAAGCGAGCTCGTCAAGAAAAGTTTGAAGTAGTCAAGTCACTCATGGCTTGCAAGATGAAAGAAGGGGAATCGGTTGTGTCACATGTGCAAAGAATGCAACGCTACATAGAGCGTTTGGTCAAGCTCAACATTCACTTTGATGAGGAATTGGCCATTGATATGGTCTTGAACTCACTACCTGATTGTTATGGTCAGTTTATTCTAACTTACCATTTGAACAATACTGAGCAGACCTTAGCCCAATTGCACAACTTGTTGCAGACAGCTGAGGTAGGAATGAAGGGTAAAAGTATACCCTCCACGCCTACAAGTGCCCCTGTGTTGGCTATTGGACAGGGAAAGGGGAAAAATAGGAAAGGTCCTCCCAAGCAAAACTGGAAGAGCAAGGCTCAAGCTGGGTCGTCTAGTAATGGCCCAAAGGCTAAGCCCAATGGTTCCACTCCCCATGTTTCTGATCCAAAAGAGGCCGTTTGCTTTTACTGCAATCAAAAGGGGCATTGGAAGAGATCTTGCCCACAATATCTGCAAGATATCAAGGATGGCAAAGTGAAGCCATCTTCGGCAGGTATTTACACTATTTCTGCTAATAACTCATTATCTTCTCGTTCATGGGTCCTTGATACAGGATGTGGTTTTCATATCTGTTCTGATTTGCAGGGACTAAAGGAAAGTGAGGAGATAGAGCGAGGAAGGATAAACTTGATCATGGGAAACAGAAAGTCTTCACCAGTGACCAAGATCGGAGTTTATCAGCTTCTGCTTAGCAATGATGTTAGATTAGATTTAATAAATTGTTGCTATTCGTCTGAGATGACGAGAAACATTATTTCATTTCATGCATTGTTCAGACAAGGTTTCAAATATTCTTTTAATGATTTGAATGGTTCAATTTCTGTTTATAAGAATGGTGGTTTTATGTTTGAAGCTTTACCTTGTGATGGTGTGTATGAAACAGTGACTTGTGTTGATAGCTTAGGAAATAGTGTACTTAATATTGACTTGTCTAATAGTGTAGACAAGGCATGCTTGTGGTATTGTCGTCTTGGACACATTAACAAGAAACGCATAGCCCAACTCCAAAAGGATGGAGTGTTGGAATCATTTGACCTAAAATCAGATGATATGTGTGAATCTTGTCTTTTGGGAAAGATGACAAAATCACCATTCACAGGGTCTTGTGAAAGAGGTGAAGGTCTGTTGGATCTCATACACACAGATGTGTGTGGGCCCTTCAGATCAACTACAAGAGATGCTAATCGATTCTATGTGACTTTCACTGACGATTATAGCAGATATGGATATATCTACTTGATCAAGCATAAGTCAGAAACTTTTGAAAAGTTCAAAGAGTTTAAGCATGAAGTCGAAAATCAATTGGGCAGAAAGATAAAGATACTTAGATCCGATAGAGGCGGGGAGTATCTTAGTATCGAGTTTAACGACTATCTGAAAGAATGTGGGATAGTCTCACAATTGACTCCTCCTAGGACACCACAATTAAATGGTGTAGCTGAGAGGCGTAATCGAACCTTGTTAGACATGGTTCGTTCTATGATGAGTCGGGCTTCGCTTCCCATTCACTTCTGGGGGTATGCCTTAGAGACAGCCGCCCACATCCTCAATCTTGTCCCTACAAAGAAGGTTGCCAAAACACCTCACGAAATGTGGACATGGAAAGTTCCCTCGTTAGCACATATTAAAGTCTGGGGTTGTGAAGCTTTCGTAAGACGAGAGACTCACGACAAGCTAGCAGCTAGAAGTGAGAAATGTGTTTTCATTGGTTACCCAAAGCAGTCTTTTGGATATTTGTTCTACAGGCCTAGTGAGAACGTGGTCTTTGTAGCACGAAGAGGAGTCTTTCTTGAAAGAGAGCTCATATTCAAAGAGGACAGTGGGAGCACTATTGACCTTGAAGAAATTCAAGAGTCAGCCAATGAAGGAGCCTTAGATGACACTAGCACTCAACCAGAGGAAACAGTTCCTGTTGAACCAATCGATAACTTATTACCTCTTAGAAGATCTACTAGGGTGAGTGTTCCACCTGAGTTGTATGGTTTTCATATTACTTCAGATGGTGACACATTCATAAGTGACAGAACACTGGTAAACTTAGATGAACCAGTCACTTATAAGGAAGCAATGGCAGGCCCAGAGGCTTCCAAGTGGAAAGAGGCAATGGACAGCGAGATTAAGTCCATGTATGACAACCAAGTTTGGAATTTGGTTGATAGTGCACCAGGTCGTAAGACAGTTGGGTGCAAATGGATCTTCAAGAAGAAGACAGACATGGATGGAAATGTGCACACACTCAAGGCTCAACTGGTTGCAAAAGGTTTCACTCAAACCCCAGGGGTTGACTATGATGAGACCTTCTCGCCAGTGGTTAAGATTAAATCTATTAGGATATTGCTCGCCATAGCTGCCTATCATGATTATGAAATCTGGCAGATGGATGTCAAAACTGCTTTCCTTAATGGGAAGTTGGCTGAAGATGTTTACATGAGTTAGCCAGAGGGTTTTGTTGATGCAAAGTTCCCCAATAGAGTGTACAAGCTTGAGAAATCCATTTATGGATTGAAACAAGCATCTCGCAGTTGGAATCTTTGCTTCCATGAGAAAGTCAAAGAGTTTGGTTTCTCTAGAAGTGAAGATGAGTTCTGTGTGTATATCAAGGCTAGTGGGAGTATAGTAACTTTTCTGGTGTTGTATGTCGATGACATATTACTCATTGGTAACGACGTTCCAACCTTGAAAGAAGTTAAGTCTTGGCTTGGAAAGTGTTTTGCCATGAAAGACCTTGGAGAAGCTGCCTATATTCTTGGGATTAGAATATTGAGAGATAGAAAGAAGAGACTAATTGGACTTAGTCAGAGCACATACTTGGATAAGGTACTAAAGAGGTTTAGTATGGAAAATTCCAAGAAGGGAGAGCTACCTATCCAGAGCAATACCAAATTGAGTAAGACTCAATGCCCGAGTACAGATGTTGAAATAGATGACATGAGTCGTGTACCTTATGCTTCCGCTGTCGGATCGATCATGTACGCTATGACATGTACTCGCCCTGATGTGGCATTTGCTTTGAGCATGGTCAGTCGCTATCAGGGAAACCCAGGTAGAGCTCATTGGATAGCAGTTAAGAATATACTCAAGTATTTGCGAAGGACAAAGGACTGGGTCCTTGTACTTGGTGGCAATGATACTTTGAGAGTAGATGGTTACAGTGATGCCAACTTTCAGACGGATAGAGATAACTTCCGTTCTCAATCGGGCTGGGTATTTTTACTAAATGGAGGAGCAGTTACTTGGAAAAGTTCCAAGCAAGATACGGTGGCTGATTCTACTTGTGAATCAGAGTACATAGCAGCGAGTGAAGCGTCGAAAGAAGCAGCTTGGTTGAAGAACTTCATCGGAGATCTCGGAGTTGTTCCAACCATCCAGGAGCCTATGGAACTGTTCTGCGATAATGAAGGAGCGGTTGCCTTGACAAAGGAACCGAGAGATCATGGTAAAACCAGACATATCGACAGAAAGTACCATTTCATCAGACATAGAGTAGAAGAAGGCCATCTTATAGTAAAGAGGGTGTCATCTGAAGATAACCCAGCAGATCCCCTCACAAAGGGTCTGAGTAGGGCTAAGCATATTCAGCATGCTCAGAGCATAGGACTGAAAGATGATATTAGTTTTAGTAGTTAGATTAGTTTTATTCTGAAACTTGTAACAAAGTAAATGTAATTGAATTTTGGTGATTAAATAATAAAGTATTATTTATAAGTTTGGTTTCTGCCTTTTGTCAATTGTTTATTATTGTGTTTCATTTTTGCATGTTTTACTTCCCGAATAATAAGATTATTCAAACTCCACAGTCACTCATACTTTTGGAAGTAAGTAGTGAATTAAGACTGTCATGAACTGGATTGTAGATTGTCTAAGGATAGACATGGCAATAGAATTGCTGCAACGTTCATGAGTACTCAGAAATTGAGATTTGAGTACTGGATAAACCCTCGCTCAGAGTATCACTTCATGGAATTCATCACGAGTAATACTGAGACGATAATATCTTATAATCTTGAAACGAAGATATATGAGTTGCAATTTACAAGTCGGTCATGCATTGGTGATACGAAAACACATCAGTAACTTGGTGTTATAAAACGTATTGTCATGTATAATTTGATGAGTAAAAGATACAAGCATATGAGCCGACGTTTATTCGTTCCTTTTGCCCTAATAGGAAAAGCGATATCTGTGGGCCCCTCGATGATTTGGTGTTCACTTATGTGCTGGGCCCAGCCAGGACTAGATTGATATGTTCGATTAGAAGTCCTACATCATCACAAATCAGAAATCGGGAAACATAGATTCTGGACAAAGAGATTGATTACATTCCATGTCTTATGTCTAGGGATATCTAGCAGAACGAAGGATTATATGATCACTTATCTTAGGACACGTAACTGACTGGGTCAGAGTTCGGCAGCAGCTTTTTGGAAGCTACAATTTGCTGGTCAAATTTAGAAGGCATACTAGCAATTATAGTTACAGACTTATCCAAGTGGGAGACTGTTGGATTAGGTGTCTAAGCCCATAACTATAATTGGTATGTACTTGAATTGATAGCAGCACAATCCTTTTGGGTTGCCCTCAACCTAGCAACTGGACAAGGAAATTATGAAAGGAGAGATATTAATTTATAAGATTAATGAATTAATATAAATGATTTATTAATATGTTAAAAGATTAATATATTAATTAGAAATCATTATGTTTGATTAATAGTTAGCCAGAAATTGATCAGAATTAATTTTGGGGTTAAAAGAATTAATTATAAAGTGCAGGGACTAGTTTGCAATTAACTAATAGTTGAGTGGAAGGTTCCAGAACCCCCTTGGAAGGAGGTGGACGAAATTCTTAGGGGAAACCCTAGAGATTTCGTCCAAGGGGTCCAAATAAGGCCTTTGGATCTTGCTTAGGCCCTAAGCAAAGGATAATTAGGGTTTTCCCTAAACCCTAGATCCCTCAGCTATTTAAGGAGCCTCCTGGCTCACATTTGAGGTCACTGATTTCTTTGGAAGAAACCCTAAGGCCAAAATTGCATACTCTCTCCATCCTCTCTCCTCCAAGTTTCCTTCTTGCTAGTTCTTGGGTGTGATTCCATTAGAGGCATTACATTTGTGGTGCTAAGCTTCCAAGAAGATCAAGAGGATTATCAATTGTTTGCTATAACAATTGAAAGGTATGTAACTCCTAAACCCTAGTTTGTTAATTTCGAAATTAGCCTCTCTCCTCTAGGGTTCTTGTTTTGCAATTCAAAGTTATATGTTCAATAGTTAAAACATAGATCCAAAGTAGGTTGCATGTGAACTTAGGAATTGTTTTCTAGTTTATTTGTTTTACCTAAAACCCATCAGTGGTATCAGAGCCATTGTTTGTTTTAAATTGAATTGCTATAATTGTTGAATTGCAAATTAGGGTTTATAGCTATTAAACCCTAAAGGCCAAATTTTCGATTTCTAGGGTTTTGGATAAAAGGGTTTTTTCGAAAACCCTAGCCTCCAAAGAACCCTAATCGAAATTAGGGTTAGGGTTTTGAAAACCCTAGCCTCCTCCCTTGTAAATTTCGAAATTGCTAGAAGTTTTAGGGTTTCTTGTTTAGGATAATTGTTACTTAATTAGATTAATTGGATAATTATCCTTACCCTATTTTTCAAAATTTAGAGGGATAAGGATTAAGATTAAATTAATTGATTAATTTAATTAGATAATCCTTACAAGATTTAATAATTTGATTAATAGTTAATTAAAAGATAAATATTAAATCTAGTTAATTGGTTTATTTAAATTTAAATTTAATAGTTTGAATTTCGAAATTTATATAAACCCTTGAAGTTTTAAAATGTTTTAAAACACACCCTATATATGTATTATGATTAAAAGTTTAATATTATATATGTATAAGAATATGGTCAATCAAATCGCTAGTATGCCTCATTCACGAAGCTAATCTATAAGGGGGGGTATAAGGAAACTGCCTATAAAATGGTAGTTGAATGGGTGTCCACTCTCACCCACCGCTTCCTTGATTAGTGGAGGGTCGTTAGCAGAACGGATTTGATAGGACAACTACTTCTCATTAAAAGTATAATGACATTAAAGAAAGTACTAGAACATTATTTTTAAAATCCCAACTCTAGTTACTTTACGAAAAATGTGAAAAGTATGCTAATCCATGAAATTGCATATTATGCTTTATTGGTCGTTAGTGGAGCGTGTGTGGTTAACCAGCACACAAAAGGGCACTAATAAAGAGTAGTAATGGGTATCTCATAATTGTCATTTTGATGGAGCGTGTGTGGTTTACCAGCACATCAATGGTTAATGATAAAGACAATGAGGTTACCAAGCGCATTTGCATGGTTATTCACATCTTGTTTGTGATCCTCGGCATCTCAGTCACAAATAGAAGAGCATAATCTGAGATTAAAACATGCCATTGAATAGTTTCAATGTATCTCAAAAGAATTAGGAATTTCACTTCGTTTGTTTCGTCTAATGGTGGAATTGGTGAATCGTCATTCACCTACCTTTATGAAATTTACACTTGGATCTCGGCATCCCATTTCTAAGTTGTGAATCTTCATAGTTGGATCCTAACCTTGATATTTTATCTTTGGGTTATTATATTGAGGTATCTTGAAATCTAACTAAAACTTTCTTTCTTTTCAGATGTCTACTCCTGGAAACACTTCTGCTTCATCCTCCTCCAACCAGAACTTCTCTTTGCTCAATATCTGCTCCAAAGTCGTTATGGATGGCTCAAACTATAACGATTGGATGCGCAACATCAAGATGGCTCTTCGTTTTGAGAACAAAGAATATGTTCTTGAAAAGGAGCTCAAAGAGCTTGATGAGTCTGAAGCTACTCCTGAAGATCTTGCTGCCTACAAGAAACATTACGATGATGCTACCAAAGTGGCGTGCATGGGGTCTTAGTAGAAGGCTACTTTTATACTAGTAGGAAATATGGGATTTTCTAGGAGTTTTCAAACATCTACAAACAATTTCATTCAAATTTATATAAACATTATCATTAAATACTTATGAACTCACCAGCTTAAATGCTGATCTACTCTTTCAAATCTACTTGTATTTCTCAGGGATTCAGTAATACAGGTAAACTTTAACTTTTGTAGAAGTGATGCTAAGGCGTCGGTTTTAAAACTCATTTTGTCATCATATTGTAATTTGTTTTTGAAACGAGTATCATTCAACAATGTAACTTTTAAATTATATATATGATGGTTATGTTTACTTTCTTTACTATGTATTCAACTGTTACGATACTACATGAAGTCATCCGCCCTCGAACGATTCCGCCGTTCTGGTTTGGGGGTGTGACAGATTGGTATCAGAGCATTGTTTATAGTGAACTAAGTATATCGAACCACATAAGATATACAAACTATAAATGCATAGGGACTAAAACTCTCTGACAAAACGTTGTTACACCTAAACCGCGTTTCATTCAACTTAAATTATTTGGGTCGTAAAAGCACAAATACATGCATACAACAATTTACTTTCATAGTTAGAACTATACAAGAAGTATTAAGACAAGTTGGACACTACGACTAGGCCTCAGAATATGTAATCGGATTTGGGACGAATATAGCCCGATCAACTATATTTTTCCGAGATCGGACTAATGTATGTCGAGGAATGGTCGTAGTGAGCAACATGTCAAAACTTACCAAAATAACACTAGTATCAAACATACGAATTTAAATACTATAGGAGTATTTGGTAAATACAACATTTTAACCCGTAGATTTAGACTTACGTGTTACGAATTTTAGACAATTCTTATAACCCTATTCTCGTACAGTTGAAATGGCTGGATTCTATCCACCCGGGGATCCCTACTACCCGAATCAAGGCAATGGAGGATGGATAGAGGAGGACCCCGAAGAGGATGAAGAATCTATAGAGTTGGAGGAAGGGGATGACTCTGGGACAGACTCGGAACCAGAGATAATCAACCCACCAGTCGCTCAACCTCCCGCAGTTAGGATAAACTTTCAGGGACCAACTCCCATTTGGGGAAATCACATTCACCATTGGAGCCAACAGCAAGGATTACGTCCTCCCTACGGTATGTGTCGGGACTTCTACGATGTCAGGGATGGAGGTTCAGCCTACCGAGCACTCCCAGTCATGGTGGGCAAGCTAGCCAACCAGTCCTATCAATCCGGGGTTCAAGCAAACCGGATTCGTGAAGTCAACGTGGAAGTACAAGTTCACACTTCCGACATCCGTCGACTGGACAGGGCGCAGAATAATGCCCAACTCCGAATCGACACATTCCAAGCACAACTGATTGCAGCCCTCTCTGAGATAAGGGAACAACAAGCCGCCTTCGATAGGCGTCTTATGGAAGCAAAGCAATCAGACATGGAGTCAAGCTCCAAGCGCAACCTACGTCACAAGTAGTACTTGCCGAATCCCAAAAATTTTGTTATAGAATAGGAACTCGGCTAAAAGTCTTACTTTTCTTTAACTTCTGTATCGGAGACTGATATGTGCATAATTAGCTATATGTTTAGTATAGATTTTATTAATTTTTAGCTAATTATTTGCATAATATGGACAAAAGGTACTTAATAAGGTCTAAATTATATTTTCAGTCCAGAAGACATGCTTGGAGCAAAAAGGAAGAAGGAGAAGCAATCAGAAGCTGGAGAATGAAGAAAGAAGAGAAAACCTGGAGCTACTCGGCGAGTCCACGAAGCTACTCGGCGAGTTCCGAAGAATGTTTGCGAAGTAATATCCAGAATCCTTACCGCACACGGATTTCTCAAAGGTACTCGGCGAGTTGGAGACTTACTCGCCGAGTTGCCCCTGTTTTGAGATAAGTATAAATAAAGGATCTTATTCCGAATTGGGGGACTTTTCTGATTTTCTTGGACGATAACTTACGACTGAGGAAACCTTTGGAGACCTAAGGAACCCTAATCTTTGATCTTTTGAAGACTCAAGGCGAATTAGGTTAAATTTTCCACTTAATCTTAGAAGTGAATCATGTCTATATCAACTAAATTCGTCTTTGAGCTTGTTCTTACTGTAATCATGAGCTGAATTTTCGTAGTTTCTGTTTAGGAAAGACCAAGTTACTCCTATGGTTTGATTTATACTTTTATTGATTGATTATTGGTGATTTTATTAAATTAAGTTTGTTAAAGAACCTTATGCATTAACCATAACTATTATCTGTTAATTGGAAGACAATTAGGCTGCATGAACATCTCTTAATTGTTAACCTCATATGATTTATGTGAACACTTCATTATACGCCTAGGATTAGTGAATATGAAACTAGGATTAACTAGAGAATGGGTAAATTAATGTGTGAGCTTGTTTGAGAAACCAACAAACAAGAGGTTAGTTGAATTACTAATTTGATTAACCAATTACAAATCTTATTTAATCCAAATAATTGAACTAGGGAGTTAATTAGTTTAAACAATTGGCCACTGCTTGAATTGATTAATTTTCTAAGGGTTAGTAATAGTGAATGCGAATCTAACCCCTATAGTTGGTAACCAATAACAATTAATTTATCACTTTATCATAAAATTAACCATAGGAGTGAATTGGTTGGACCTAAACAGAAACCCTTTATTAAATTTGGTGAATTTTTACTTGTTTTAGTTGATTAGTTAATTACTTGTTAGGTGGTGTGTTTAAGTTTCTAGTCTTGTAAAACTAGAGAAAAAAAAACCCTTTACTTTTATTATTTGTTTAGTTAAAATTAGTTATTAGTTTAATCTCCGTTCCCTGAGTTCGACACCCTACTTATCCAACTATACCACTAAAAGACAGGTTCACTGCCTTTGTGTGCTAAATCTATATTTTTAAAGTAGGAATAAAACTAGTGCATTTTACACACATCAGAGACCCTTAGAAGGGTCGAAATTTTCCTAACTTCAAATGTAACTCAACGTATGTTTAATATATATGAAGAAATTCCTTCGTGTGTTAATTTTTTTAATACCACTCGGATTCATAAGTTTATCTATCACTATGCAAACTTTTATTATGAGTCAAGCTCTAAACCTTGGGTAGGTCAGTCAGATTCATAAATTGATAAAAATAGCAAATTTATTAACACACAACTTCCAATCATTAAAGACTTATGTTCTTCATTCTATTTCTTTAGCAGCACGATGACGCCCCGTAGATCTACACGCCGTGTCAACAGCGCAACACCACCACCACCTCCATCAATGGATAATGCCGTCTTAATAGCTGCTGTAACAGCTGCAGTGACATCAGCAATGGCGCAGATGAGTAATAATGGTTTCGGAGGGGGGGTAAATAGCTCTACGAATGGCCAACGTCAGGGTCGTTCGGGAGATTGCACCTTCAAGGACTTCACCAATAGCAAGCCCATATCTTTTAATGGATCAGGAGGGATAATGGCTCTATCGCAGTGGATAGAGAAAACAGAAGCAGTGTTCGAGATCTGTGCATGTCTGGAAGTGAGTAAGGTAAAGTTTGCTGCTTGTACATTCTCCGAGTGAGCTCTGACGTGGTGGAATGGCCATGTCAAGTAACTAACTCTGGTAGTGGCAAATTCTATGGGCTGGGAGAATCTAAAGCAAATGTTAATGCAAGAGTACTGTCCAAGAGGCGAAGTACAAAAGCTAGAGCAGGAACTTTGGGGCCTTACTATGGTGGGCTCAGACATCACAACCTATACCAATAGGTTTAGTGATTTAGCAATCCTTTGCCCAGGGATGGTTGCTCTAGAGAGCAAGAAGATCGAGAGATACATCTGGGGACTGTCACCCCGGATCCAAGGAAGTGTACTAGCTTCCAAACCAGTCACTTTCGATAGTGCCAAACAGTTGGCACAAGCTCTCGTTGACCATGGAGTCTGCAAAGGCTTCGCAACTGCTGTTCCGGAGCAAACCATAAGAAACAACAACAACAACAACAGTACCAACAACAACAACAAGAAGTTTTGGAACTAGAGGAAGATTCAGTTTTCACAAGAACCTTCCAAGAAGCAACAGATAGTGGCAGTCCATGCCGCTACTACCCCCACTGCTGCTCCTATTACCCCTACACCAGCAAAGCAATATGTTGGGAACCTACTGAAGTGCAGCAAATGCAATTTCCATCACAACGGAAATTGTCGGGAGATGCACTGCAACAACTGCAACAGGAAAGGGCACACTGCCCGTTTCTGTAAGGCACCAGCACGACCAATCACCCAAGTCCCTGGAGTCGGTGTGGGCCAGGCGTGTTATGGGTGCGGTGAGGCTGGACTGTCACCCAGGGATGGTTGCTCTACAGAGCAAGAAGATCGAGAGATACATCTGGGGACTGTCACCCCAGATCCAAGGAAGTGTACTAGCTTCCAAACCAGTCCACCATGAAGCCATGAAGCATGCAAGGCATAGTGATGACACGACATTTTCAATTGATATGTTGGATGAATTGATGGTGGAATGGCATAATGAAGATCCAAACAAGTCCACCATCCCCTTTACTGAAGAACTTGATGCTGAAAAAGACCTACTGGAAATAGAGAGACTGCTGGAAGAAGCTGATTATGATGAGTTAATGAAGACCATGGAGCAACATACTCGCCGAGTAGAAGCGATCTACTCGCCGAGTCCAGTTGAAGAATCCCGAGAGATCGCGAATTTTGAAGAGGACTCGACGAGTCCCTTACCTGTACTCGACGTGTTCAGCATGCAGAACGCAAAAACTGAGCTCAAAGCACTACCAGATCACTTGGAGTATGCATTCCTTGAAGATGGTCAACAAAAACCTGTTATAATAGCTGCTGACCTCTCCAAATCTGAAAAAGAAGAATTAGTTCAAGTCTTGAAGAAGAGGAAGAGTGCCATTGCATGGAGTATCACCGATATCAAGGGAATAAGCCTCTCTTATTGCTCTCACAAGATTAACCTGGAAGAAGCAGCAAAGCCGGTAGTGCAACACCAAAGAAGATTGAACCCAAACATGCAAGAAGTGGTCAAAAAGGAAGTAGTCAAGCTTTTAGATGCGGGGATCATTTATTCTATTTCCGATAGTCCGTGGGTTAGTCTTGTTCAAGTGGTGCCCAAGAAAGGAGGGATGACGGTCGTGACAAACGAGAAGAACGTGCTTATTCCGACCCGAACGGTAACCGGTTGGCGAGTGTGCATCGATTATCGAAAGCTAAACGATGCGACTCGTAAAGACCATTTTCCTTTACCTTTTATTGATCAAATGCTTGAAAGATTGTCCGGCCATAGTTATTATTGTTTCTTAGACAGATTTTCGGGCTACTTCCAAATACCCATAGACCCAAGGGACCAAGAAAAGACCATTTTCACTTGCCCGAGTGGGACTTTTGCCTATCGCCGCATGCCCTTTGGGTTATGCAATGCACATGCGACATTTCAAAGGTGCATGACGGCCATATTCCACGACATGGTGGAAAAATTCATGGAAGTATTTATGGACGACTTTTCTGTTTTTGGATCTTCCTTCCATGATTGTCTTACTAACCTTGATTTAATGCTTGCAAGGTGTGAAAAGACCGATTTAGTCCTTAATTGGGAAAAATGTCACTTTATGGTTAAAGAGGGTATAGTTTTGGGCCATAAGGTATCCAAATCGAGAATTGAGGTGGATCGGGCAAAAATAGATACAATTGCCAAATTACCTCCACCAACTAATGTAAAGGGCATTAGGAGTTTTTTAGGACACGCGGGTTTTTACCGCCGTTTCATAAAAGATTTTTCTAAAATAGCTAGACCTCTAACACAATTGCTTTTAAAAGATGCACCATTTAATTTCACTAAAGAGTGTCTAGATGCTTTTGAATTTTTGAAAGAAAAATTAACTAATGCCCCGATCATTATTGCCCCGTATTGGAACTTACCTTTTGAAATAATGTGTGATGCAAGTGACTTTGCATTAGGAGCTGTCCTTGGTCAAAGGGTTGATAAGCACTTTCGACCCATTTATTATGCAAGTAAGACTTTGAATCCGGCCCAAGAAATTTACACCACAACTGAAAAAGAATTACTAGCAGTGGTGTATGCTTTTGACAAATTCCGCCCTTATCTTGTTTTATCTAAAACCACTGTTTTTACTGACCACTCTGCTATTAAGTACTTGTTTGCCAAGCAGGATGCAAAGCCAAGATTGATACGTTGGGTCCTACTTCTACAAGAATTTGATATCGAGATACGTGATAAGAAGGGAATGGAGAATGTAGCAGCCGACCACTTATCAAGGCTAGAAAACCCGCATTTGGAGTCATTGGAAGAAGAAAAGATTGGAGATGATTTTCCGGACGAATACATTTTGGTGACCACGGGGGAAGAGCCATGGTTTGCAGATATAGCTAATTATTTAGCTACCAAGTACATCCCAAAAGACTTTACCCGCCAACAAAAGAAGAAACTCTTTTCGAAAATAAAATACTACTTTTGGGATGAGCCATATCTTTTCCGAAGCTGCGCGGATGGGATCATAAGGAGATGCGTATTCGGGAATGAAAGCAGAGAAATTTTGGAGCATTGCCATAGCGGGCCCACCGGTGGACATCATGGAGCACATTACACGGCAAAGAAGATATTTGATATTGGGTTTTATTGGCCCATAATTTTTAAAGATGTTACCCAATATGTCAAAGAGTGTGATGCATGCCAAAGAGCGGGAAACATCTCCTCCCGAAACAAAATGCCACAACATAGTATTCAAGTGTGCGAAGTATTTGACGTATGGGGGATCGATTTCATGGGACCATTTCCAATCTCAAAGGGCAACAAATATATTTTGGTGGCGGTTGATTATGTATCCAAGTGGGCGGAGGTACAAGCTTTACCAACTAATGATGCTCGGGTGGTGGTGCGCTTTTTGAAGAAGTTATTCTAAAGATTTGGAGTTCCTAAAGCCCTTATAAGTGACAGAGGCACTCATTTTGCCAATGATCAATTAGAAAAGGTGTTAAGGAAATATGGGGTAACCCATAAATTCTCTACATCTTACCATCCACAAACTAGTGGGCAAACTGAAGTGACAAATAGAGCATTAAAGAGAATTTTGGAGAGATCGGTGGGTAGCAATCGAAAGGAATGGTCGGATAGACTAGATGATGCACTTTGGGCCTTCCGAACAGCTTTCAAAACACCTATTGGTACTACACCATATAGGCTAGTTTATGGGAAGCAATGTCATTTACCGGTGGAAATAGAGCATAAAGCTTTTTGGGCTTTAAAACTATGCAACTTTGATATAGCTGAACTTAAAAAAAACCTGTTGATGCAAATGAATGCTCTTGAAGAACTTAGGAATGAGGCTTATACTAGCTCCTTGATTTATAAAGAAAAAACCAAGCGTTGGCATGACAAAAGAATCAAGGGTAATAAAGACTTTCATGAAGGGCAAAAAGTTTTACTTTTTAATTCAAGGCTCAAACTCTTTCCGGGCAAACTAAAGTCAAGATGGGATGGTCCATTTCTAGTGAAGAAGGTGTTTCTGATGGGTTTTGAGCATTCTAACACTCCTATGGTGTACATGCAACCCTAAATACCTTGGATCTATGTTTTCTCTAATATACATGCAAATGCTAATATTCCAAGGTATTACCCTATCTAGCATACAATCATAGATACTTGGGTAATAATATAGATAAAATACATACCTTTTGTAGTGTAACTGGACTCCATGGGGCTTGAGTGCCTAGTGTCTCAAATGTGACACCTCAAATGGCTCACACAACATCAAATGCTCTTGGAATAACTTAGAGAGAAATCCACACTTCAAGAAATCGGCTAGCCCTTCTTTTTCACACACTAGTGTCCGATTTTGGTGAATAATATGATGCTTATATAGTATGTTACAATTAGGGTTACACCATGTAAACCCTAATTGTCATGACCTTTCATTTCCATGACCCATGGGTTAAGTAACCTCCATGGAGCATCCATGGAGTATCCTATGGGTTTAACCCAACTTGATTATCCATGGAGCTTTGGCCCACTATATAAGTTATGGATGATTTACACAATCAACCCATATATTTAATTAGTCTTCTTTTGATCACATAATTAATTCTAAATTAATTCTTGATCAATACTAATTAAATAATCTTATTAATATATTAGAACTTATAATATATTAACCAACCTTAAGTGTTATTTCTCTCATTATAGTCTATCCAAATGCATGATGCCATGCAACCCAAATGGACCATGCCGGGTCGGGTCAAGTCTTACCAATTATAGTTATGGACTTAGACATTAATCCAACAGTCTCCCACTTGGATAAGTCTAAAACTATTATTGCGTATGACTTCAAGAACCGACTGGCAATCGTAGCTCTCAAAAGCTTCCGTCGAACTCTGACCTTGCCGATAATCTCTGACCTTTGTCAATGACTTGTCCATTAGATAAGTGATCATATATTCCTCAATTCTAGATATCATATGGACTGAGACATGGATTATAAATCATTCTCTCTGTCCATTTGTTGTTTCCCGATTTCCGATTTATGACGACTGACTGATTGAACAGATCAAATCAGTCCTGGCTTGGCCAAGCACTCACATGTGTCATCACTAAATCATCGAGGGGCCCACAGATATCGCTTTTATCCCGAAGGTAAAAGGAATGGATAAACTTCAACTCATATGACTTGTTCTGCTACTTGTTGAATCATACACAAAGGCACGTTTTATAACATCGAGTTACCAATGCGTTTTCGTGCAATCAATGTACTATCAACTCATAGTAACAACTCATATATCTAGGTTTGAAGAATATAAGATATTATCGTCTCATGATCACTCGTGATAAAATCCATGAAGTGATTCAAATGAGCGCGGGTTGAATCCAATACTCAGAACTTATGAGCACTCATGAGTGTTGTAGCACCACTTTGTCCACCAACTTGGACCTCTACAAGCCAACTCATGACAGTCTTGATTCATATCTACTTCCAACATATGACCGACTGTAGATGGTTTGAATAACTTAATCATTCAGGAAGAGCGAATTAGTTATTCTGGAAGTCAAAACATGCAAAGTGAAACACAAGAATAAATGAATCAAATATGGTACCAAACCCTATGAATATAAATAGACCACTTTTATTTATCACCATACTGATTACTCATTATTCATTGTTTCGGTTTTATCAACTTTATACTTGAATTTAGAAAACACTAGTTGTCCCATGCTCCAAGCATGTACACTATGTTTTCTAAGCAATAGCTTTGCAATACATCAAGTATGCACTCTATGTTTGTCTATGATCCTCACTTTGTGAAATAGATCGATTGAACGTACTTTCAATGATTCTCTTTTCACACTCCCAAATCCTTATCGAAAAATGTAAGAATTCCAAATTCCTAACATTTACCAAAATCTGTTTAAATTTTAAACTTATATGCACAGACCCTCTTGTAATGAATATGTACAAAGTCACAAAGAGTTGTCATCAGTCATTACAGGTTATTCCAATGGAGATCAATTCCATGGAGACGAAGTATCAAAGCACATTGCTTTGAATATCCTTCTTGCATTAAGTTTTCTAATCTTACACATATAACTTCCACCTATGGAGACAACTCCATATTCCTATTTTGACTACTACTTCTGAACAAGAGTTGTCTCTTTTCCAGAATATGTCAATATGGTCCTTCCAATATTAACAGTATACTTCCAACTGTCCTTGAGCAATGAATCTTTGGTAAAACCTTAGATTTTCCTCGATAATTGCTTAATCCTTTTAGTCATATCCAATTCTAGACCTTTTCCCTTCTTAATGCCCCAGGCATTCGGAAAATTTTAGAAAGGACAAATATTATAGCACATGCAATCGATCCTGTACCCAAAGCAAATGGGACACGATTCCTGATGTCTCACATAAAGACATGATTCTAGACCAGTCTTTTGCTACAATAATTTTTGTTTGCCATGTTCTCAAAATTTGACTATGAAGAGGGATGCCGTAATCATAATCGAATTTTGAGAACGCAATATATAGAATTTCCTTAAGTTGAACCAATCCAACATGAAATTCATATATATATTCTTGACTAAAACGATTAAAATCTCAATCTAAGCCTTTTAGAATTGAAATGAAGTATAATTTCCTCTCCCTTAATTATAGCAAAACAACTTTTTCAACCCCTGCAACCTCACGAATTGAAACTTTTGTTTTCTATAATTAACATTGCTAACTTGCAATACTTATCATAATTATCATGCTCCCACTAACATGATGATTATCAGCATAATACTTATGCTCCCACTAGCTTTGACATGTATTCAGAAATTAGTGGACTTCTAGAAATCAATACTTTATTGACTTTCTTACCAAAGTTCAAATTTCTGATACTAGATTGCTTTGATAAGACTTTATCAAAATCATACACCTTATTGTAAATAGCTCACTGGAGTGTCTAAACAATTTAAGAACTATGAAAAGGGATGCCGTAATCATAGTCTCAATTGGTTAGACCTTTGCTATTTCTCATAAGTCCATGTTAGTGTGCTTTACTAACGACTTTGAGAATGCAAAGATTACTATCTACTTAAAAATCTACTTAGTGAAAGTGTTTCCTCACCATCATTTTCATGAATCGGAGAGAAACCTTATAACACTTAGATTTTTATGGTGTATGAGTTCCTACCCATATGAATTTGTCAAAACCATAATCACAAGACAAGGTTAGTGACAAATCCAAACTCATATGGATTGAGCTTGTGCAATCTTAAGTTCTTGCCACCTGGCAGCACAAGGGTCTGCCATAGCTTCCAAGTAGCTATGCAACCAATTGAGAACTTTCAGAACTCCTATGCAAAGTCAACTTGAATAGGCACAGAAATGTCAACACGTAGGTTATACACCTCAAGTCGTGTGCTAGTGAAGAATTCCAGGTTTTATTCTTGATTAGGTCTTGAAACTTTCAAGAGCTTTAGGGCTCCCACTGTCCTCTTGACATATAAGACTCACTTGCCAAATATACAAGAGATAGTGCGGATTCTTTATCAAGACAAACACTTCACACACTTGGCCTAAGTTGGTCTTTGTTTAACCCAAAACATCACAACTTACCAATTTCAAATGTACAAGAGTAGGACACTTTTACTCTTACATTTGACAAGTGTTTTGAACCTTTCTTTAAGATATGTCACTCAACTTACAGTCTTGGAGTATGACTCTAAGACTTGTTTTGAAACGAAGTATGACTCATCTTCTTGATTTAACCATTTCAACAATTCATGACTCCCCTTCTTAGTCATAAGAATGCACTAAGATGTCCTTAGAAGACCAATTGTGATGTGGTTCTTTAATCATTAAGATGATCACAAAACATTATAGTAAGGTACTCTCCCATCTTTTCAGATTTGAGAAACTTTAATCTTTCTGCCTAATTTGATTCTTCTCATTCGTTCTGCCAAACATCGAGACTTTTCCAATGCTTCAGAATTATACTTAAACTTATAAGTATAACCATATTTACTAAATTTTAGTAAATTAACGAGCTTTGTGGTGGACATGACCAGTGCACAAGAATGTGTACTCGATCCCTTTAGTCCTTCACTTGATTCACACATCCATGTGAACAAGTCTTAATTTTCCAATGCTTGAAAGTTCTCATTCATCATACTATTCAACTTGCATGATTCCAAGTTTCTATCCAACTGAAGCCTTGGGAATGAGAATCTTTCCTTATTTGGTAAATTATGACACTACCACAAACGAAAGAATCAAGTCCATTTTTTTTCCAAATATTGTTATCAATGGAATCATATAAACAACCATTTTTCACAAATGCCACTTGTAAGGATATTTAAAATAAATATAAAATTAAAACCTTTTATTTTATTTCAAAACTTTGCGGAAAAAACTTATCCTTACAGTGCAAATGCATATGAAAAACTTGTTGTTATCTATTCCTAAGCAATATATCATAACTCCTAAGTAACAGCTCAAAAATTCTGATGCGATCGAAATCCATCTTCGTGGTCAGAATCAGCATGTACTTCCTTTAAGTTTCTTCACTTTTCTTTGATTCTTAAAGCATCAACATGTGACCCAGTCACATCATGTAATGAGAATCTCATAATAGAAACTTAATAGAGTTAGATAGTGGACTTTTACCTGAAGAAGAGTCAAACTTCTTGACTTGATCAACCTTTTGATCTTTCAGGTAAATAGGCAGCTTCGCAATCAATGCCCCTTCCTTTGGCAAGGTAAACATATGGACTCTTTGGTAATGGGACTATCTCAGACTTAGCCTTTCTCTTTACCATTTGGTCAACCGGGTTGACTATGGCCAATCCCTTTCCATTGGGAAGAGAATGCTTTTTCTGGGTATCCAATGTTACCATTGTCAATGTCCATTGAAGGTTTTGGGAGTTGATCTACTAATCAGATTTGCTCTACCAGTGCTCCAAATCATTGCTGATTAAGCACCCTAAAGCAAATAGATAAGATCATTAAGGGTCATGTCATAGTCCTTTACATGGTAGTCCATAAGGAACTTACTATGTGACTTAGAAAGTGATTGAACATCCAACCTTCTTAAGACTTTGACACCCAACTCTCCCAGCTTGTCAATATGTGACTTCATCTCCAAGATGTGATCACACATAGACCTTGCTTGCCAATAGGGATTGAGTGACCTTTGAACTTGTGGGTTAGGGAGAATAATTGGAGGAGGTGGAGGAAGTAAAGTTCCAAGAGATTTGGGAAGATCATAGATGTCTGAACTTAGACATCTCTTGGGAGATATTCAAGATAGTTGATCTAAAGTCCTTAACATGACACCCAATATGAAATATTAAGGCTAGGACCCAACAAACTATTTTATAACTTAGAAGAGTGATGCCGTAATCCAAGCTATAAAATATTTGAAGGTAGGTGAATGACGATTCACCAATTTCCACCAAGATAAACGAAATGTATTATTAGGTTTTAATTGGATTTGAAACTCCTACATCTTTTGAGATTCATTGAACTTTTCAATGGCATGTTTCACTCTCAAGTGTGCCCTTCAGGTTTTGTGACTGGGATGTCGAGGATCACAAAACAAGGTGTGAAGTAACCATGCAAATTACTTGGTACCCTTAAGTGTTTACCCCTCAATCGATGTGCCGGTTAACCACACACGCTCCATCGATACTATGATAAACATTAAGTTACCCTTTGCCTACCTTGTTAAGTCCAGGTTAGTGTGCCGGTTAACCACACACGCTCCACTAACGGCTTAAACAAAGTGCAAAGTGTAATTTCATGGATTAGCACCTTATTCACATTTTCCTAAGTAACTAAGATTGGGAATTTATAAATGTTTAGTTACTTAGTATTTATCATTAATACTTTTAATGAAGGGAGAATTATAGTCTTTGTCTTACCCGTTCGGCTAACGACCCTCCACCAGTCAAGGAAGCGGTGGGTGAGAGTGGACACCCATTAAACTGCCATTTTATAGGCAGTAACCTTATACCCCCCTTATAGACCGGCTTCGTGAATGAGGCCTACTAATGGTAAGACTGACTTTACTCTTATACATATATACAAATATTATTAACTTATAATATTATAAAGTATAAGGGTAGAATTTTAACTTTTAAAATTCTAAGGGCTAACTTGGAATTAAAGTATTCATAAGTGAAAACTTTTCAAATTCCAAAACTTGAGGGCAAGTTTTGAAACTATTCAAAACTAATTAATTCCATAACTTATGTGTTTAAAGTAGTTTTAATTAAAAGACTCTTCAAGTTCCATAACTTGACGACAAGTTATGGAAGACTTTAAACTAATAAAAGAATGTAACTTTTCTTTATTTTGTAACTTATGGAATTAATTAAGGTTACATATTTTATTACTTAATGAAGTGACTCTTGAACCTCCATAACTTGAGGACAAGACTCTTCATTTTTGTAACCATTGCCAACTTTTATGAGTTTTATGAAACTTAAATGTGACTTTTCATATAACTTGAGGACAAGTTACAAAAACACATTCTAGAATCAACTCTTAGATTAACATGGATTGAAAACACATAATCAATTAAGTTTTCTATTAATCTAAGCAACTCATATGAACAAGATAATTGGAATCAAACTTTTTCATGTAATTAGCATAACACTTAAACTAATACAAAACATGAATCTATTGACAATTATCTTTGAAATTGGATTAGCATGAACATTACCACATCAAAAACAAGTTTATAAGTTCAAAAACAACTTATGGTAATGTTCCTAGTCCAATTCCAGCCAAAACAATCGAAGATATGCTGTCTGGGACACAAACTCGTCGAGTTCTTATAGGAAACTCGTCGTGTTCATGCCTTAACACATGAACTCATCGAGTTTATGGCCAAAACTCGTCGAGTTTTCTGTCTGGACAGATTCTCAGCCTTGAAAAATAAGTTGCATCAAGTATAATTGAAAACAGCCCTAGGCTCTGATACCACTGATGGTTTTTGAGCATTCTAACACTCCTATGGTGTACATGCAACCCTAAATACCTTGGATCTATGTTTTCTCTAATATACATGCAAATGCTAATATTCCAAGGTATTACCCTATCTAGCATACAATCATAGATACTTTGGTAATAATATAGATAGAATACATACCTTTTGTAGTGTAGCTGGACTCCATGGGGCTTGAGTGCCTAGTGCCTCAAATGTGACACCTCAAATGGCTCACACAACATCAAATGCTCTTGGAATAACTTAGAGAGAAATCCACACTTCAAGAAATCGGCTAGCCCTTCTTTTTCACACACTAGTGTCCGATTTTGGTGAATAATATGATGCTTATATAGTATGTTACAATTAGGGTTACACCATGTAAACCCTAATTGTCATGACCTTTCATTTCCATGACCCATGGGTTAAGTAACCTCCATGGAGCATCCATGAAGTATCCTATGGGTTTAACCCAACTTGATTATCCATGGAGCTTTGGCCCACTATATAAGTTATGGATGATTTACACAATCAACCCATATATTTAATTAGTCTTCTTTTGATCACATAATTAATTCTAAATTAATTCTTGATCAATACTAATTAAATAATCTTATTAATATATTAGAACTTATAATATATTAACCAACCTTAAGTGTTATTTCTCTCATTATAGTCTATCCAAATGCATGATGCCATGCAACCCAAATGGACCATGCCGGGTCGGATCAAGTCTTACCAATTATAGTTATGGACTTAGACATTAATCCAACAGTTTCCACATGGAGCTATCGAGTTATTATCAAGAGATGGCACTCCTTTCAAAGTTAATGGACATACAGTGAAAAAATATGAAGAAGGAATCCCGAGGAATGAAGACATAGAAGAAGGGATGCTGCTGGAGGGCATGGCAGACACGTAGAACGGAAGGAGTCCAGCTAACGACTCCTTAAAAAGAAGCGCTTCCGGGAGGCAACCCGAGTTTAGAGTTTGCATTTCTTTTCCCTTTGTTTTTCTTTTTCACTTTTAGGATCTGTTTTCATTTCATTCTTCTTCTGAAATTCTGCTTAAAATGATTGCTTGAGGGTAAGCAATGCTCAAAGTGTGGGGGTGGTGGTTTAAAAACAAAATTGAGGTTTTTTTCAAACTGAATGATATACTCGCCGAGTTCATACGATTACTCGGCGAGTACCTTTTGAAAATCACGACAAAACGCGAACACGCGTCCCTACTCGGCGATTAGGAATTTCTACTCGACGAGTACAAGCATTTAAACGGGTTTTTTTTTACAATCTGTAAATAAGGGTTTCTTTTTACTTTACTCATTTTCACCAACACATTCATACTCGCTGAGCATTCTCTTCCTCTCAAGCCATTCCTTTGATTTTTGTTGAATCTCCATCCACAAGGCAAAAAGGTATAATAAAAACAAATTTCATGCTTCTTCTTCCATGTCTGCCCCTCCTGCGCCACTTCCTCCTGCTTGATTGTTTCCCCTTTGCATACGCTCCTCCCAACTCATGATGTATGGATATCCGGGCCCGGGCCTTGGGGCGATGTTCATTTGTTGAAAGAGATAATTGAATGACTCATTGTTATAGTTAACACCTTGACCAATGTCATCCAAATACCTCCTATATTCCACTTGATTCCATCCCTCATTCTCATCTTCCACCGGAATAACCGGTGGGTCTTCTCGGGCCCGTTCGTTCCTTTGCCTAACTCTTCTTCCCGGCCTCTCGGGAGCAACCACCTCATCTACATGTGGAATTGCAAATGAATCCCCAAATTTTTCCACAATCCTTGCCCTCCGGAATAATGTAATGCTAAACGGAGGAGGAGAAATTACAGTCAACGCCCTTGCCTCTTGCATGTCCAAAATGCCATATGACCTTGCGAGTCTTGTCACAAACATACCCCCATTAATTTTGGAGTTAATCTTCTCTTTAACCGCTCCTTCCGCAAGGTATTTTGCCAAACAATAAGGCAAGTTGCAAAAGACGTCCGGGGTAATGATGCTCCACAAATAAAAAATGTCGAGGGTAGGAACTTTGTCATCATCCTTCCTCATATTTATGGTACTAGCGATGAGGCGGTGGATGAGACGATGGATCGGAGAACGAATATGGCCCTCTTGAGCAGAAGAGGGAATATAGACCCGGTTTGCAATAGTATTCCACCAAGTGGAGGCAACGACTCCCTCGGGAAGATCCTTGTGACATTGCTCCAAAAATGTTTCAAAATCCTCCGTCATGATGACATTTTGGTCATAGATACCAACCCTCCAGGCGAGTTCCGCTATGCTGCAGTGGCGCAGCTCCCCTCCGAGGCAAAAAGTGATAATGTTGGCGTTATAATATTCACTACCACCCCGGAATGAGAGAGTAGCAAAGAATTCCCAACATAGTTCTGCAAACACAGGTTCTTGTATTTTGAACAGCTGCAACCATCCATCACAAATTATTATTGATCCACCCACGTTAAAAGATTTCACCAAATAAGGTGTCAATTTCTCTTCCAACCCAGTTTTACCCAACCAATCCCAATTAATTGCATTAGGTAGATGAATCTCTTTCTGCTTCAAAACCTCCAACCTGTTCTTCGCCCTAACTTGAGAAGATTTTGAAGTGATTTGTGGAAAAGTAAGCCATGGAATGTCTCCTTGACCCCCTCCTCTTGAACTCTGACCTCTTCTGGACATGATTTCTGCAGAAAAACATCAAGAAAACAACAACAAACAAAACCCAGCAATTAAAGTTAACCATAACAGGTCTATCACAGCATCTACTCGCCGAGTTCATGAACTACTCGGCGAGTAGAATGAACTGCGAGAACAGATTTCAATCGGACCATATTAGGTCAATCAAAACACATAAATTTGCAAAGGGTTTGCTGTTCTAAGTCCCTTAAACACAAATCCATAAGAAATTTTGTCCAAATCTTCCTAATTCATAGTAAAATTAAAACCCTAGAATTGGAGTAAACCCCCAAATCCGGATTTAAGCAAAATAAGAACCAAGAATTGATAGAGTTATAACCTTTAACAAGAATACAAAGGAAAAAGAGTCACTGAAGTATTTTGAGTTAGCACCTCAGTCAAGAACCAACAGCAGGGAAATTTATTTTCGACTCAGCGACTTACTCGCCGAGTGCACCTAGGGTACTCGCCGAGTGCATGTGTAAATCCCCGATTATCTGCTAAATGTCGATCTACTCGCCGAGTTCACGCCTGACTCGCCGAGTCCATCAACATTTCACACTCAGAATTTGTTTTGAGCACATTCACTGCAGTTCTTATCCATGTCTTATATGGAGACTCATTCCTGGACGATTTGTGAGAGCTTTTTCCTAAGCATTTGGAGCTACTTAGATGTTTACCACACGCGACATGACACCCAAGGCATGGATGAGCTGTTCCCATGCCTACAGTCATTTGAAGTAGGAGCTTAATTGAAGATGATCAGCCTCGCCACTGTTATCCCAGGGGAGTTTGTTCCAATTTCCCCTTTACTTTAGTATTGTTCTTTATCATGCATACCATGCAATGGGGACATTGCATGAATTAAGTGTGGGGTAGGGGGTTGGTTACATTAACTAACTTAGAATCTTAATTTTAGGCATAATTTTAAAATTCTTGCATAAATTTTTTTTTGCCTAGGACTTAACTTAGAAAACTTTGGTAAAAGCAATTAGGATTCCATGTTAGAATTATGTTGATGATTGCATGAAGATCCAAATGTTTAGTTGAGCTTATACACATTCTAGTGCATTTGTGGCCTCCTTTATTCTAGTGAAATCATGGGACAAAAACACAACCTCGCTTAGTTTGAGGGATGCAATATGTTTAGCATCGTGTACCAGAAATGTATCCAGGAAGACTACTACCTTAACCAATAAAGGTTGAAGTTGAGCGCCCCTGCTTAAACATGTAGGTATTGACTGAAAAAAAAAAGTGAGATACGTGTTAAAAAAAAGAGAGAATTACAAGAAAAGTTGTAAGAATTTTGGGAGCAGTCAAAGTATGAAGATCAAAAGATTAAAATTCCAAAGTTCAAAAGTTGAAGATACCCAAAAATCAAAGAAAATCAAAAAGGTGGCAAATTTTGAAGAATTCAAAGAAATTAAAGTGCAAACTATCAAAGAAAGTGAAGAATTCCAATAAGCTCTATAGTGGTATCGAAAATTGTAATTTTTAGAATATGTATGCTTGGGTTGCTCAACCAAAAATACCTTGAGGCTAGGAGGTTTTCTGCGGATGGATTCGGAGGGATGCATAAAATGAGCATCGTTCAAAAGAAGTGGGCGAGTGTTTATGAGGATTGTGAGTATTTAGAGTATTGGGGGGTCTTTAGGAAAATTTTAGACACAAATGTATGCGTTGCGGTCTTGGCATAATGGTTGGGTTGAATTGGAGTTGTCTTATGTGATTCTAATGTGCTAAAATTCAGTTTTGCTTAGGGGCAAGCAAAAGTCAAGTGTGGGGTATTTTGATATGTGCATAATTAGCTATATGTTTAGTATAGATTTTTATTAATTTTTAGCTAATTATTTGCATAATATGGACAAAAGGTACTTAATAAGGTCTAAATTATATTTTCAGTCCAGAAGACATGCTTGGAGCAAAAAGGAAGAAGGAGAAGCAATCAGAAGTTGGAGAATGAAGAAAGAAGAGAAAACCTGGAGCTACTCGGCGAGTCCACGAAGCTACTCGGCGAGTTCCGAAGAATGTTCGCGAAGTAATATCCAGAATCCTTACCGCACACGGATTTCTCAAAGGTACTCGGCGAGTTGGAGACTTACTCGTCGAGTTACCCCTGTTTTGAGATAAGTATAAATAAAGGATCTTATTCCGAATTGGGGGACTTTTCTGATTTTCTTGGACGATAACTTGCGACTGAGGAAACCTTTGGAGACCTAAGGAACCCTAATCTTTGATCTTTTGAAGACTCAAGGCGAATTAGGTTAAATTTTCCACTTAATCTTAGAAGTGAATCATGTCTATATCAACTAAATTCGTCTTTGAGCTTGTTGTTACTGTAATCATGAGCTGAATTTTCGTAGTTTCTGTTTAGGAAAGACCAAGTTACTCCTATGGTTTGATTTATACTTTTATTGATTGATTATTGGTGATTTTATTAAATTAAGTTTGTTAAAGAACCTTATGCATTAACCATAACTATTATCTGTTAATTGGAAGACAATTAGGCTGCATGAACATCTCTTAATTGTTAACCTCATATGATTTATGTGAACACTTCATTATACGCCTAGGATTAGTGAATATGAAACTAGGATTAACTAGAGAATGGGTAAATTAATGTGTGAGCTTGTTTGAGAAACCAACAAACAAGAGGTTAGTTGAAACTAATTTGATTAACCAATTACAAATCTTATTTAATCCAAATAATTGAACTAGGGAGTTAATTAGTTTAAACAATTGGCCATTGCTTGAATTGATTAATTTTCTAAGGGTTAGTAATAGTGAATGCGAATCTAACCACTATAGTTGGTAACCAATAACAATTAATTTATCACTTTATCATAAAATTAACCATAGGAGTGAATTGGTTGGACCTAAACAGAAACCCTTTATTAAATTTGGTGAATTTTTACTTGTTTTAGTTGATTAGTTAATTACTTGTTAGGTGGTGTGTTTAAGTTTCTAGTCTTGTAAAACTAGAGAAAAAAAACCCTTTACTTTTATTATTTGTTTAGTTAAAATTAGTTATTAGTTTAATCTCCGTTCCCTGAGTTCGACACCCTACTTATCCAACTATACCACTAAAAAACAGGTTCACTGCCTTTGTGTGCTAAATCTATATTTTTAAAGTAGGAATAAAACTAGTGCATTTTACACACATCAGAGACCCTTAGAAGGGTCGAAATTTTCCTAACTTCAAATGTAACTCAACGTATGTTTAATATATATGAAGAAATTCCTTCGTGTGTTAATTTTTTTAATACCACTCGGATTCATAAGTTTATCTATCACTATGCAAACTTTTATAATGAGTCAAGCTCTAAACCTTGGGTAGGTCAGTCAGATTCATAAATTGATAAAAATAGCAAATTTATTAACACACAACTTCCAATCATTAAAGACTTATGTTCTTCATTCTATTTCTTTAGCAGCACGATGCCGCCCCGTAGATCTACACGCCGTGTCAACAGCGCAATACCACCACCACCTCCATCAATGGATAATGTCGTCTTAATAGCTGCTGTAACAGCTGCAGTGACATCAGCAATGGCGCAGATGAGTAATAATGGTTTCGGAGGGGGGGTAAATAGCTCTACGAATGGCCAACGTCAGGGTCGTTCGGGAGATTGCACCTTCAAGGACTTCACCAATAGCAAGCCTGAGCAAGGTAAAGTTTGCTGCTTGTACATTCTCCGAGTGAGCTCTGACGTGGTGGAATGGCCATGTCAAGTCACTAACTCTGGTAGTGGCAAATTCTATGGGCTGGGAGAATCTAAAGCAAATGTTAATGCAAGAGTACTGTCCAAGAGGCGAAGTACAAAAGCTAGAGCAGGAACTTTGGGGCCTTACTATGGTGGGTTCGGACATCACAACCTATACCAATAGGTTTAGTGATTTAGCAATCCTTTGCCCAGGGATGGTTGCTCTAGAGAGCAAGAAGATCGAGAGATACATCTGGGGACTGTCACCCCAGATCCAAGGAAGTGTACTAGCTTCCAAACCAGTCACTTTCGATAGTGCCAAACAGTTGGCACAAGCTCTCGTTGACCATGGAGTCTGCAAAGGCTTCGCAACTGCTGTTCCGGAGCAAACCATAAGAAACAACAACAACAACAACATTACCAACAACAACAGCAAGAAGAAGTTTTGGAACAAGAGGAAGATTCAGTTTTCACAAGAACCTTCCAAGAAGCAATAGATAGTGGCAGTCCATGTCGCTGCTACCCCCACTGCTGCTCCTATTACCCCTACACCAGCAAAGCAATATGTTGGGAACCTACCGAAGTGCAGCAAATGCAGTTTCCATCACAACGGAAATTGTCGGGAGATGCACTGCAACAACTGCAACAGGAAAGGGCACACTGCCCGTTTCTGTAAGGCACTACAAGAGAGACTGCCCTAAGGCAAGGAATGCTGGCGGCATAGGAAGAGTGCTGGCAATAGGGCAGAACGAAGCAATAGCTGATCCCATGGTGGTTACGGGTACGTTTCTCCTCAATAACGCTTATGCATGCATACTTTTTGATTGTGGTGCGGAGAGGAGTTTCGTGAGTCATAAATTCAAACACATACTAAAACAGAACCCTAAATCACTTAATAAGATATTTATAGTAGAAATGGCAAATGGTAGAACAGAAAGCACAAACGATATGTACGTAGGCTGCACACTAACTCTAAACGAACATTCATTTCAAATCAATCTAATGTCGATCACTATAAGGAGCTTTGATGTCATCATTAGTATGGATTGGTTAATACTGCACCATGCCGATATACTTTGTCACGAAAGGGCCGTTCGCCTAAATCTGCCAAACGGCGAGACTCTTGTCATCTATGGTGACAAGCCCGGTACCAATTTACAAATCATCTCTTGCGTCAAAGCCCAGAAATACCTGCGTAAGGAGTACCATGCCTTCTTAGCCCACGTAGTAGATAAAGAAAAAGAAGGGAAAGACCTCAAATACATTCCAGAAGTCTGCGATTTTCCCGATGTCTTCCCTGAGGATCTTCCAGGAGTCCCACCAGAGCGACAATTCGAGTTCAGGATCGATTTAATTCCCGGAGCTACCCCAGTAGCGAAGTTGCCATATCGTCTAGCGCCAGCTGAGATGCAGGAATTATCCAGCCAATTAAACGAACTACTCAACAAAGGATTCATCATGCTTTTAAAAGATGCACCATTTAATTTCACCTTGGGGAGCACCAGTCTTGTTCGTAAAGAAGAAGGATGGATCTTTCCGCATGTGCATCAATTACCGGGAACTCAACAAGCTCACTATCAAGAACCGATATCCCCTACCACGCATTGACGACTTGTTCCACCAACTCCAAGGAGCGAGTTATTTCTCAAAGATCGATTTGAGATCCGGGTATCATCAGCTGCGAGTCTTGGAAGGAGATGTTCCCAAAACAGCCTTTCGAACTCGTTATGGTCACTACGAGTTTGTAGTGATGCCCTTTGGATTAACAAATGCACCGACGGTGTTCATGGACTTAATGAACCGAGTGTGTCGTTCATTCCTGGACAAATTTGTGATCGTGTTCATAGACGATATACTCATCTATTCAAAGAGTAAAGAGGAACATGGTCAACACCTCCGACAAATCTTGGAAACGCTAAGAAAGGAGAAACTATACGCAAAATTCTCAAAGTGCGAATTTTGGATTCGGAAAGTAGATTTCCTGGGTCACGTGGTTAGTAAAGACTGGATACACGTGGACCCTTCCAAAATCAAGGCAATCGAGAACTGGTCAGCTCCCAGAACCCCAACGGAAATTCGGCAATTCTTGGGCCTTGCTGGCTATTACCGAAGATTTATACAAAACTTCTCGAAGATTGCTAAACTACTTACCACCTTGACCCAGAAGGGTGTAACTTTCAATTGGGAAGAAAGACAAGACACTGCATTCCAAACACTGAAGCAAGCACTATGCAGCGCACCTATATTGTCCTTGCCAGAAGGAACAGAAGACTTTGTGGTCTACTGTGATGCATCTAATCAAGGTCTTGGATGTGTTCTAATGCAACGAGGAAAGGTCATCGCCTACGCCTCAAGACAACTCAAGACGCACAAGGTCAACTACACTACACACGACCTCGAACTGGGAGCAGTCGTTTTCGCGCTAAAGATCTGGAGACACTATCTCTATGGCACGAAATGCACAATCTTTACCGATCATAAGAGCCTTCAACACATCCTCAATCAAAAGGAACTCAACATGAGGCAAAGAATATGGGTTGAACTGTTGAATGACTACGAATGTGAAATTCGTTATCATCCAGGAAAAGCGAATGTGGTAGCTGATGCTCTTAGTCGGAAGGAATACTCGGGCCGCCGAGTGAAATCCTTGTCCATGACGATCCATTCACACCTATCCACACAAATTAAGGAGGCTCAGCTCGACGCTTTGAAACCTGAGAATGTGGCGGGTGGATCCCTGAGGGGGATGGATAAGAACTTGGAAGTCAAGGGTGATGGAGCCTTATATCTCATGGATCGGATCTGGACACCGAAACACGGTGGCCTTAGAGACTTGGTCATAACCGAGGCGCACAACACTCGATATTCCATCCACCCAGGTTCAGATAAGATGTATCTGGATCTTAAAAAGTTATACTGGTGGCCTAACATGAAAGCAGAGATTGCTACCTTCGTGAGTAAATGCCTTACATGCGCCAAGGTTAAGGTCGAATACCAGAAACCATCAGGTTTACTTCAGCAACCAGAGATACCTGAATGGAAGTGGGAGCGGATCACGATGGACTTCATAACCAAGTTGCCCAAGACAACGGGTGGTCACGATACCATATGGGTGATCGTTGACAGGTTAACCAAGTCCGCACACTTCCTGCCTATCAAAGAGACTGACAAGATGGAGAAGCTAGCTCGAACATACATCCGAGAGATTGTACGACTGCATGGTGTACCAATATCCATTATCTCCGACAGAGATAGTAGGTTCACCTCGCGATTCTGGCAGTCGCTGCAAAAATCTCTAGGGACGAGACTAGACATGAGTACCGCTTACCATCCACAAACCGACGGTCAAAGTGAGAGGACCATACAAACCTTGGAAGATATGCTAAGAGCTTGTGTAATCGATTTTGGTAAAGCATGGGATACCCACTTACCACTAGTCGAATTCTCATACAACAATAGCTATCACTCCAGCATTAAAGTTGCTCCATTCGAAGCCCTCTATGGCCGCAAATGCAGATCACCATTGTGTTGGGCTGAAGTGGGTGACACGCAACTAGCCAAAGGACAAGTACCCGACAGCGCTCTCACAGGCCCGGAAATTGTAAGAGAAACAACGGAAAAGATTGTTCAAATTCGGGAACGACTAAAGTCTTCAAGAGACAGACAAAAGAGTTATGCGGACAAAAGACGGAAACCCTTAGAATTTCAGGTTGGGGACCGAGTGCTATTAAAGGTCTCACCCTGGAAAGGGTTAATACGTTTCGGAAAACGTGGGAAACTAAAGCCAAGGTATATCGGACCATTCGAGATCCTTGCAAGGATCGGTCCGGTAGCATACAAACTTCGACTACCGCAGGAACTCAATAACGTACAACCTACCTTTCATGTGTCAAACTTGAAGAAATGTTTGTCCGATGAGACCCTCGTCGTCCCTCTAGACAAAATCGAAATCAACTAGAGTCTTCACTTTATAGAGGAACCAATTGAGGTCATGGATAGGGAAATTAAAAGAACAAAGCAAAGTCGCATACCCATTGTGAAGGTCCGCTGGAATGCAAAGCGGGGACCTGAATATACTTGGGAACGCGAAGATCAGATAAAACAAAAATACCCGCATCTCTTTCCCTATTCCACAAATATTTACCTTACATTTAATTTCGGGACGAAATTCCCTCTAATGGGGGGATGATGTGACAACCCGATATTTCGAATCAATGTAATGACCTAAAAAATCAAGAATTGTAATCTCTTTTGATATAATGAAATTATCGTCAAAAATAAAATGTTCAAAAGCCATCTACTGGATTTCATAAATGATAGATATCGTGTCCAGGGTTTCAGAAATATAAAGAACACTAAAATCCGAGTTATAACGAAGAAGTTATGACCAACCTAACATTCACAGCAAAACCATCAATACAGTTAAACGTAAAACGAGAAATTTCAATAAAATACTTATTAGTCTTAGGTATCTAAATGAAAGTCGTAAATATCATTAAACTGTGAACATACATAAAAAGAACGCCTAAATCTGACTTCGTATGAGGAAGTTATGATTTTGCGAAGTTTCGGGATAGCGGTAGACAGCTAAAAACTCGAAATAGAGATCGAGGGATGTTTGGCCGATACAATCTAAACGAGAATCGAAGATCTCGTCAATGGTAGCACAACGGTAAAAAGTCTGACGAAAGCGGACATCGGATGAAGAAGTTATGGATTTTTAACGGACTTTTCGTGTCCCGGCCTATTAAAAATATATAATTAAAAATAAGGTCAAAACTAGCCGACGGAGCCTAAATGAAAGTTGTAGAGTATAGTCTCACCTACGCGTGGATATAAAGAACGCGAAAAACATAGCTTGTACGCGAAAGTTATGTAATTTAGAAGTTTTGGAAATACAATTACGCCCAGCGTAATGAGTTACACCCAGCGTACCAGAGGATAAGAGCCTCGTCCCATCGGGCAACAGGCTCTCCCATCGGACAGAAGCCCTCCCATCCGAAGTACGTAAGCAGTGACGTTCGCTACGCCCAACGTACCCCCGTACGCGCAGCGTACGAGCTGCGAAGGCACTACGCCCCGCGTAACTCCGAAGTACGCCCAGCGTACGAAGCCTCTCACACCCCTATAAATAGGATGCGAGGGTGCCGACCATTTTTGCACATTTCTTCCCTTTCTCGTGCCGAAGCTCTGAGTTTAAACCCCCGAAGCCATCCCGAAGCCCCGGTCTTCACATCCAAGTTACGAAGGAAGGTTTTACACTCCCGAGAATCCCGAGAAATCCGCTTTCTCCTGTCAAAGTTCTGCTCGGTTTTCGTCTCATCTTCTTAAATCTATCAAGTGAGTTCATACCCTTATAACTACGTTTCAAATGATTTGTAAATGCTTTTATACACTTTTAAGGGGGGGGGGGGGGGGAATACAAGTAAACACACGATTATCCTCGTGTGAAAAACATCAATCTTTTGCTATACTTTTGTTATAATCAATCATATGTGATTTATAACTATCATACGAACACGTTATCATACAACATATCACGATAACACTTTGTCCTTTTGGAATAAAACATGTTGTTATATAAATATCAAGCACTTTATTTATATTTTGAGTGTAAATGTCCAATAATGTTATTACAAATGTTATACTCTACATACAAAGTCGACACTACACTAGGGTTTATCATACAAATGAATCATACATTTGGAAAAACTATAATAGGTATAGTTACTAGATATTCATGAGGTTTTACATACTAGAGGTACTATATCAAGTAAATACTTTCATATACAAGAACAAATGGACTTCTCATACGTAAATCTATTTAATACTAAGTTTTGTGAGACATTCAACTTCACGTACTTTCAAGTATGCAGTTAAAGTCCTGTATTATATACCATAATCTCTTGTAAGAAGAGTGTGATACTTGTGCATAGATCTATACGGGATTGACAATCCTGCACCTAAACTGTTAGCTACAGTTAGACCGGCAGGTCTGGGGTGACAAACATCATAACATTCCAACGCTTGAAGAACGTTGCTACAGGCAGTCTGGGTCAATAGCATGGTTGTAAAACTCACATGGAGTATTAAGAACATGTTGATTTACGGGGTTATCAAATGCCTTAGAGATTTTATATATACATACATCTACTATTCTAGGCATGAAAAACACAATTGCATTTCAGTTTTGGAACTTTTAAACTACCACACACTTATGGATAAATATGGGATTTCTAGAGGCAAACATTCAAAACAGTCGGGTCTTAGTAGAAGGCTACTTTTATACTAGTAGGAAATATGGGATTTTCTAGGAGTTTTCAAACATCTACAAACAATTTCATTCAAATTTATATAAACATTATCATTAAATACTTATGAACTCACCAGCTTAAATGTTGATCTACTCTTTCAAATCTACTTGTATTTCTCAGGGATTCAGTAATACAGGTAAACTTCAACTTTTGGAGAAGTGATGCTAAGGCGTCGGTTTTAAAACTCATTTTTTCATCATATTGTAATTTGTTTTTGAAACGAGTATCATTCAACAATGTAACTTTTAAATTATATATATGATGGTTGTGTTTACTTTCTTTACTATGTATTCAACTGTTACGATACTACATGAAGTCATCCGCCCTCGAACGATTCCGCCGTTCTGGTTTGGGGGTGTGACACTCGTCGAGTAGAAGGCAGAATATGCGCGGGTTTTAAGTGAACTACTCGACGAGTCGGGAGTCTCGACTCGACAAGTAGGACAGCCTGGATGAAATCCTAATCTTTAGGGCTTGCACCCTATTTAAGCATCATATCTGGCCTCCACCCCAGCCTCTATCACCTCTAAACCCTAATCTCGAAACCCTAATCAACATTGAGTGATCTTGAGCTATTTTCTTGCCATTTTTGTGATTTAAAGCTAGAAGGAGGAAGAAAGGACTTGGAGTTGCAGAAGGAAGGCTAAAGATCCAGAGCTTAGGACTCATTTCTTTCTTGATAGAGGTATAAAGCTTATACCTTGGCTTCTATTCACTTAGATCTTATTTTGAGCTTGTATATTGTCATTTTTGGGTTATTTCCAAGGTCATTTCCAAGATTTGAATTCTTGGGGATGTAAGGACTTCAGATCTGGGCACTCTCGAGCTTTAGAAGCTCAAATTTGCCACCTTTATTTAGCCATGGCCCTATTCTATGAATTATACCTCCATTTTAGCTTGTGGTGGGTGTTTTAGCTTCATAACACCATGCATGTACCTAAAGTTAGCAACTTTATGTGTAATGCTAGTCTAAGGAGTCCAGATCTGTGAGTTGGAGGTATTGGAATTGATTAAAATCGACTGTATGGGTTTGACATACGGGGGACTCGACGAGTTGTTCTTGTGACTCGGCGAGTCGGGTCGTGATCCCCTAACCCTATTCTGGTTTTGAGTAAAACCGTTGAGTTTAGGAGATGACTTAGCGAGTTGGGCAAGATTAGGACTCGAAAACTGAAGCACTCGACAAGTCCAAGGAAGGACTCGACGAGTTAATACGTTTTGTCCCGATTTTATGACAAGAAGAACTCAACGAGTCTGGGAAGGGACTCGACGAGTTGACTTGGTTGACCACGAGTCTGAGTAGTACATGAACTCGCCGAGTTAGGGTTGACTGGGAGTTGACCTTGACTTTCACTTTGACCATGATGTTGACTTTGACCAAGGGTAAAATGGTCATTTTACCCTGAGAAGGATTATCAGGTTTTTGACTAAGTATTATTGTGATATTGATAGCTGGGGAGTCGTTGGAGCAGCTATCAGATATTCCTCACCGCGATATTTTGCAGACAGCTTTGCAAGGTGAGTTTTCTCATGTAGGAACGGGTCTAAGGCACCAAGTGTAATGCCCGTAGATCCGGGCTAGTCAATTTAGAGACAATGAGCATCAAAAATGAGTTTTTTTATGGAAGATTATATAGAAAGAGTAATCTTAACCAAGTTGTAGAATATTTCACAAGGGTTCCGTACATATAAAGAATGCCGAAATCCGAGTTATAACGAAGAAGTTATGGCTAGTCGAAGTTTCGCGACAAAACCGGCACGACACTACGCGACGTAAACAGTGAATTTACGATAGAGGACTTTTTGTCCTTAGTGATCTAAAAAAAAGTTGTAGTATACGTTAAACCGACAGCGTGCATAAAAAGAACGCCCAAATCTGACTTCGTATGAGGAAGTTATGATTTTTCTAAGATTTGGCCTAACAGTGCACGACCCGAAACTCGAATTTTAGATCGAGCGGTTTTTGGCCAACGCGACCTAAATGAGAATTGAAGATCTCATTAATAGGAACTCAACGACAAAAAGACAGACGGAAACGGAATCCGTATGTAGAAGTTATGAATTTTACGCGGACAGTTAACAGTGTAGTCACCTTCTACTGTTAAATTTAAGATCGGTCGAGAATTAGCCGACAGAGTCAAAAGAAAAGTTGTAGATCTTATTTTTACCTACGCGTGGATATAAATAACGTCAAAAACGAAGCTCGTATGCGAAAGTTACGGATTTTAGAAGTCGGAAGTGTGCTGTGCGAAAATGGGTGATGTGGCACAATCTTGGCCATTGCTTTCTCCCCAAGTCTTGCCACCAGATGGTGACATGTGGCACTAAGTTCAGCCATATTTCACCCTATAAATAGAACCTCTCCCACCCTCATTTTCTTCATACCTTTCCCATTCTTTCTTCTCTCTACACTCACTCTAAACCTCCCAAAAACTCCCCTAGCGCTAGATGAAACCCCAGAGCACTCGACGGCTCCGAGAAGAAGAGTTTTCGGCTCGGAAGTCCTGCCCCTGCAGAGCCCGACTTCTAGCCAAACCCCCTCGTAGGTAAGATATGTCTACCTAATTTTTAATATAGCTTTTATTTAAATATAGTAACGTTATTAGGACCTTATAATAATTATTTGAGCTATTATTATGGGTTATATAAGTGTCGTTATAATATCTTTTTAACTACTCGCGGTACGGGGAATCTGGTTTAAAGGGCCACATAGGGTTGTTGGATTTCAGAAGTGCTATATGCCAAAATGGTCCTGCCCTCCGGTGTTTTATGTCTGGCCCCTGTCTGTACATAGTGGTTGGAAAATATTGTTTAAACGCTTATATAATAATAATAATAATGCTAAGACTAATAATTAGTCACGGTAAATATTAGACTAAAATCTAGTGGTAATAATACTAGGTTTCGTCGAAGGAAATTATATTGTTAAGAAGCGAAGTGTTTTCCGAGTTTGGAATCATCACTTTAACAAGTGAGTGCATAGTTACTTTCATCTTACACATAGATATGCAATATTTTATATAAATTACGTGCTATGTGTGCATATTATTTGAATACTTGCTTTCTATGCTGGATGAACGATTTTATACATGTTTTAAATAATTTAAACTGTATATGTATTTTATATCCACGAATATGTTGTGTAAAACATGCGTAGATGAATGATGAGAGATGAAAGATGATATGAGTGAACATTGGCAGCTATAGACTTAGTGCCTAACAAATAACATCGGCAGTTATGGACTTAGTGCCTATCAAATAAACATTGGTAGCTATGGACTTAGTACCTGTTAGATAAACATTGGTAGCTATGGACTTAGTACCTGTTAAATAAACGTTGGTAGCTATGGATTTAGTACCTATTAGCTGAACACTGGTAGCTATGGATTTAATACCCGATTAATGAACTTTAGCAGCTATGAAATTAATGCTTTACGAACAAGCATTGGCAGCTATGGACTTAGTGCCTATCATATAAACCCTAGAAGCAATGGGCTTCGAAATGAACGAATGCAGGATAGATGATTCTTAGGGTAGATCCTTAAGAGTAAGGAAGATAATGGGGATGGGTAATTGGGTTGATTGTTTGATGTTTAAACATAATAATTAAATTATTGTGGGTTGAAAACCCTATGTACTCACCAGGTTTCCCAACCTGAGCCACTCAAGCTTATTTGTATCACAGGTGTCGATATGAAGCTACTTTACACTGAGGCATTTAAAAGAGATGTAGATCACTAGTGTAAATGAATGTAAGATCTGTTTATGCTTATGTTTCTATATTGACGATGACATCCCAAATGTTTTAAAATGGATAAAAATACATTTCTTCGGAAATGCTTTCATAACATATTTATCATGTTTTTCTGGGAACAAATTCCGCAACGTTTTTATTAAAAGAGGCACTCTGATTTTTATAAAGCATAAACAAAATCGGTATTTTCTAGCTGTGAAAATGGGGATGTCACACCAAGGTCGGCCTGTTTAGATAGTAGTAGTTCCGGACCACGGTCTGATGCCGGGCGGGGCCCGAAGCAGGTTTATATGCTTTCCGGATTTCGATCCGATGTCGGGGCGGTCCCGAGGAACGCTTGTATTCTTGATGCCTTTTGTGATTATTGCATGTGTTTGTTATGAATTATGTGTTCCAGGTTTAGGACTGATGGCGGGGCAAGCCCGGGGAATTTCTAGTTAATATGTTATGATAGTATGATCCGGACTCCGGTCCGATGCCGGGGCGGCCCCGAGGAATGTTAGTTGTTCCGGATTTCGGTCCGATGCCGGGCGGGGCCCAAGGAATGCTTACATGTTAGTATTATGTGCTTATGTTATATGTTGGTTGATATGTTTATATGTATACCGAGATCTGCTCGATGTCGGGCGGGTCCCGATGCCGAATAGGGTTCGATGCTGGGCGGGGCCCGATGCCGAATAGGGTTCGAAGCCGGGCGGGGACTGATGCCGGAAAAGCCGATGCCGAGCTTGACTCGATGTAGCAGGGGCGGGGCCCAAGATATGTTATGTGATATGTGTATGGTATTTGGTAGTTGGGGAGACTCACTAAGCTCCGTGCTTACAGTTTTCAGTTTTGGTTTTAGGTACTTCCACTAGCAAGGGGAAGGGCTCGGGATGATCGCATGGCACACACCGCAGGTTCAGCCTGGGATTGTTTAGACTTTGATATTTTTATCATATGATTTTGATACAGTATTTGACATGATGTTTTGAGATACATGATTCTTGATTTTATTATGATATTGATGGATTATGGTTTTTCGTAAATGATTCTAAAAAGAAATTTTTGGTCTATATTTTTGGGATGTTTTAGGATGTTACACGACTTCTCAGGTATGCGCGGCGTGCACACTAGGCGCGGCGCGTAGTTGTGCTATAAATAGACTTCGGTTGCTCATTTGCTTCCTCACTCTCCATCCTAATCTCTCTCGAAATTCTATCGATTTTAGCCCATTTCCATTAGTTTTAGCCTTCGGTGAAGCCCTGCGACCCTGAAGAAGTAGTAGCTAGCGAGTAGAAGCTCTGCCAGTTCAATTTCCTAACTTTTGTCAGGATGAACCTCTGTATGTTAAGCTACACTCTAGTCTTTTCTGTGTAACTTATATTTATAGTCATAAGTCGTTATTATGAACCTATAAATAAGATTTATCATTAATTCCATTTCATTATACTGATTGATCTACTTACAGGAGAGATGTCTAGAATGGTCATGTTGACTTGGTTGTTGGATTTCAGAAAAGTTATTATGCCGAAATGGTCCTGCCTCCCAACTGTCCTGCCTGGCTGATCCTTAATTGATAGATCTTGATGTATACATTAAGATTAGTGAGGATCTAGACCATTCTTAGTCTCCGGGATCATTAGACTAAAACTTTGTAGTAATTATACTTAGGTCACGTCAAGGAATATCTGAGGTGTTAGAAGAAGCTCTGCCCAGATCACCAATCACACATTTTATCAGGTGAGTGCATAGTCCCTTTCATGAACATTATTTAATACAAGTATTAATTAAAATATTAAATATCTGATGGAAGTCGTATGTGAATTATGTGCTTATTGCATGGATTATATGTTAGGATATATACTATGCTATGTGCAAACCAGATATGGTTCTATTTGATGTTAGGATTAAATATATAACATCATATAATAGTATTAAAGGTAGGTTTGTTGAGAAGATAAAGGAATAATAATACCTAATGCTATGTAAGGAATATAAATACACTAGAGATAGGTTAATGTCACCCAAGAATAAAGTTGGTATTAAAAGTTGGTTGTAGGAACTGTGATCTAGTCTAGGAATAAACTTAGACTTATGGAAGATACTAAGATCAATTAAGTTTGATATTAGGTGGTCTCATTAAGAGAATGTGCGTAACCTAGGAACGGAGAGTAAAGTTCTATTCCATGACACTATCAGGTGTTGATGTACGGTAGCTCCGTACGGGATGACCAGAAATGGTGGGTCCCGATCAGCCAACTACTAGCGGTATGTTTGGTCATCCTATAGAGTAGGTGACAACACTTGATCATTCTAGACGGTCTTGTGAATTACGTTGCTAGTGTGAGCTCATTACTCACAGACGTAGATGAATTGGAAAACCATATTCATCAAATACTCTGACGACCCATAAGCATTTATGACTTACAACAGCAAGGAAGCCCTTAGCTGTGTAGTCAATGATTCATCAGGCAAGATAAACTTCTCTCTGATAATCACTATTCAGGGTATGTGAGGATCGATAGAATGGATAGTCTATGATCTATGAGGATTGATAAAAATGGATAGTCTAGGATCTGTGAGGATCAATAGGAATGAATATTAGGAATGGTTATTTTATGGAAACGAGTGGTTTGTAGGTCTGATAATTATGGAATATTATCATCTCAATATCATGGGATTGAAATCCCTAAGTATCTCTCCAGGTTTCTCTAACCTGACCCACTCAGTTTATATTCATTACAGGTATCAATACTTAAGCTAATGGAACTTGATTATGATGTTGAATGATTAAGAGACATCCTGCAATAGTATTCAGGACCATCAGGTCTTTACGATATAACTTATGTATTTGTATGATTATAACATCCTTAGGGTTTTAACATTTTGGAAACAAACATTTGTAATCAAAATGATCTTTTGTACTGGGATTTCCGCAAATGTAAATAAATGATTTTTAAAGCGTAAAGAAAAGTTTTAATTGGTTCTGAAAATTAGAGGATGTCACAGATAAGGAGTGCATCTTCTATAGAGGATGATCCTTAGGTTTTCACTTGGCCTTGGGCCCATCTCTCTAGGTGACATCTTTGAGATAAATGGTACCATGATTGCGAAGAAGGCTTGGTTTAACCCTTAGACCTACTTATTATTCACCAAATGACTTTTATGATTAATCCATGTATTCCACTCCAGTCCCCATAGTTAAATCATTAGTTATTTGCTCTATTTGTTTGACTTGTTAGGCCTAGATGACGTTGGCCAGTGGCGTGAATGTGTTGTATCAGATGTACATAATTCAACACATATCACATATGTATGAACTACATAGTATTACTCTAACCAATATACACGGGCAACAACAACATCTCATTAGAATAATGTAAGAATAATGTAAGGGAAGGTAGGTGTCAACGATGTTGGGATCTGGGGTAATGGATCATGCTACAATAGATAATACTCCATATAGATCCCAATATTGGATCATTGTGGTGATATTAACCTAACTAGAAAAAAGCGCTAAGGATTTTAGCATTATACCTTTTAACGGATCCGGTTGTTGTAAGGTTGAACTCCACCTAAAAATATCTTCTATTGAATGGTATACACATGTGAGTATGGCCAATACTAATGATATAATGTTAAATCAATCAAGAGAACACAACAAATATAGTTTTTATCTCTCCAAAGAGCACTTCTCATTGAAACCATATATGCTCCTTAATGACAACTAACCCTAAAAAGGATTAGAGTGCCATATTATATAAATGAGGCACTTTGGGGTTTCATCAATCCTTAGGTCCATTTCCCTAGGTGATTCATTACTGGTAATTCCTCTTTTAGGCAAGCCAGGGTGGCTTAATTTAACAATGAAGCCTCCAAATTAATTGTTCAACAACTTGCACAGTTAGTTCACATATTCATCTTTATTTCTCATAATTAAATCATTACCTATTTTCTTTTTATAACTCATTAAGTTCAGTTGAAATCGAGGATGATATCAGTGGGTTATGTCGAGTGCACGTAATGAAGGCCAATTCATTCAGGATGCATGGATGGCTTAAACATGCCAAACAAAAAGCAACAAAATAAATATGTAACTATACCTATCTAATAAATCAAAACATATTGTTATAATTAAAACAATATTATATCAATGTTTTATTTATCAGTACTAATTTCATGTGTCTATGAACTTGAGTCTTATAACCTATGGACCATCTATAGGAGAGGCTTGGTCAATGGATCTATAGTGTTGTCCATAATATCGAATTTAGTAATCAATAAATATACTCTTTCTACAAACTCTTGGATCATATGATACTTTATGAGTATATGTTTGGACCTTCAGCGTGACCTGATATCCTTTCTAAAAGCCATGGTGCTAATGTTACCATACAAAAAGTTCAACCAAAATTGAAGCAGTAGCAAGTATTACGGGTCCTATAATGAATTTTCTAATCCAATCAGCTTCATTAGCTGCATCAGATGCCACTATGTACCCAACTTCTGTAATCATATTGGCGATGGTGTCCTTTTTTGAACTTTTTAAGCTGAGATGTATGTCATTCCTGAAAAAGATGAACCATAACTTAGACTTGAAATCATCTTGACCACTCATCTATGTAACCTATTATTATCAGTTTATCCTTATTACCACCATATACCGGGAACACAACCTTAATTCTTCTTAAGTACTTGAATATGGTTATAACAACACTTCATTGAGCTTCATTTGTACTTACTTGATATCTACTTTTCATGATCCATATATAGTACATATACACATGGGGTACATGTATACATGATAAATCCAGTTTATGAGGTGTATGTAATCCTTCTTATGCGACCTCATTCACCTTGTGAACCTGACCATTGAGCTTTGCTTAATATCTTGACATGTGACATTAGATTAAGTCCATGCTAAGTTTGACTACATATATACTTTTTTTTAGATCGATAGGTTGTGAGGATCTATTTATATAGATCTTTACTCTTAAGATAAATACAACTTCTCTTAGATCTTTCATCTTAAAACATTTTTGCAGGTAAGATTTGACACTCTACAAAGGTTTGGATACAATTTCCAATGATCAATATGTCATCAACATATAATAATATAAAGACTAGGCACTCTTACTCACATTCTTGCAAACACAAGGCTCGTCTACCTTCTAGAGAAAAATGAATTTCTTGATTATCGTGTTATAATTTAGATTTTACTTCCAAGATGTTTGTTCAAATCCATAAATAGATTTTTTTCAAAAGCTTAAAGACCATATTAAAAAAATCTGGATTCATAAAACTATCAGTTTGTTCAATATACACACCCTCTCATAAATCAAATTAATTTTTGTATTAATTTTTAGTTTTATGCGAATATTACAAAGAAAACGCTTGGATTTTTGCAAAGAAAAGTATAGTATGGTAGAGACATAGCCTCTTAGTTTTCGAGGATGGGGAGACCAATGATCGATCATTGGTGCTAACAAAAATTGAAGTATTAACACTAACATCTAACTAGTCAGGCCCAAAAAAATGATAATATTGAATGATCAGGACTTCCAATTGTCATTTTGGTCTTAACTAAATACAAAAAATAATAACCTATTTGGTTCATATATTATTATGTATGAAATCTTTCATGAGTTCGACGAATTTTATTATTGATTTAAAGCTTAGATAATCAGTTTAACTCAAACAAATTACACATAAAATAGATGTATTATAAATTTATAATCAAAAAAGAAACTTAATTCTAAATTAAGGGTTCAATACAATAAGTCGTGCGTGATTTAGGTATTCAGTTCAATTATTTGATTATTAATTTATATCATTGACTTTGTACTATATCTGAAAAGTAATAACTAATAAGAGATGGTTATGCAACTTGCATATTAGAATTAAAAAAAAAAGTTAATTGTAGTCATTTCATTTGACCCCTATCAAAAAAAACACCTCAAGCCAAGGTGTGGTAGTATTTACACTGTTTTTCACTTCTCCGTGATGGAGGGTCAAATGACCAAATCAGACACCTTTTGCCTTTTGTAACTACTTTAGAGGCAAATTGACTTTGACTGTGTTTTACATATATTTTCATTTTAGTCTCTATTAGCATAATTATACATATTAAGAAGGCCACCTAAATAATTGATTAGTAATAAAATATTTATAAATGAAAAAGTAAACAACGCTATCCAAATCTTATGTGTTATAGTTTCATATGATGTAATCATATCATTTGATAATAAAATACATACACGTGTTAGTGTTGCGTTTTCTTCAAATAAAAAAAATAGCAATTGGGTTAAACAAAATATAGTAGCTTTTATTAAGATTATATTTGTTAAACCAACTAAAATGTTAGTTATTTTTTTTAATGGCTGTATTTTATATATAAAACACAAAGCTAGTTAGAAGCCACTAAAAAGAAAACAATCATGAGCAGCAGGTTTTTTATTCATTCTATCCGGTTCATTTTAGACTTATTAAACCAAACCAATTAAAAACAAGGAAACAATGGAATCAAATAACGAACTCTTTCCTATATGTTATGTTTCCGAATTCATACACATTCAAATAAGTCTACAACACTCATATCAACGTCAAACAAACAATTATCAGTCTTTGGAAGAAAAAAATATGATGTCAATCAACTATCAAATACATGAATATATGTTGGGGGATCCACCCATATCTTTATCTTTCATATCTATTCGTGTTTATCAGCTTGATTTGATCTATTTGTGATGCTTATTTAGTTTTTATGTTTACATCAATTGTACTCTATTTATTCTGCTGTTGATTGAATGAGAAACAAAGCTTTTGCCAAATCAAATTATTTCATGGTATAAGAGAAGGATTAAAAACCCTAGAAAAACATGGTTGACGAAACGCCGCCACCGGTTCAGAAAATACCGGTTCAGAAAACATGGTTGACCAAATTCACCATTCTTCCTATCGACCAAGAAATTTCATTACTCCAACAAGGCTGCACGGAGATAACTATGACGACTGGGCTGACGACATTAGAACTGCATTGGAGGCTCGCCGAAAACTTGTGTTTCTGGATGGAACGATCTCCAAACCTGAATCGCCTTGCACACAGTCAGATTGGGATACAATCAACGCTATGTTGGTTTCTTGGATCAAGAACACGATTGATGCAGAAGTGTTTGTCTTTCGGACCGAAGTTCCTGGTCACTTAGTTGGTCTTCCAAACAATAAAAAGGTTACTAGAACTCATGAGGGTAGTGTTTGTCTTTCAGACCGAATTGTTCTCAAGAATGTTTTGTTGGTTCCAAAATTGAATTGTAATTTGATTTCTGTTACTCAACTTAGCGATGATATGAAGTGTATTACTCAATTTGATTCCCATATGTGTGCTATACAGATGCAGTCGAAGAAGCTGATTGGAGAGGGTGTTAGACGGGACATACTTTACTACTTCGGAAAGGGGGGTTCGATTCTTCATGTATTTATTACTGAGGCAGTCGCCACTCTTGAACTTTGACATAGAAGAATGGGACATCCTTATGAAAAAGTGGTGAAATTACTTCCCCCAGTTAGTAATTTTAGAGGTAGTTTGAATAAAGCTTGCGAGGTCTGTTTCCGAGCTAAGCAACCTAGAGATAGTTTTTCATTGAGTGAAAATAAAGCGACTAGGGTTTTTGAAAAAAATACATTGTGATTTGTGGGGACCATACAAGCATGCTTCGTCTTGTGGGGCTCGTTATTTTTTGACTTTGGTAGATGATTTTTCTCGAGCTATTTGGGTATATTTATTGGTTAATAAAACAGATATCTATCAAACTTTTTATGTCCTTTATTGCAATGGTACAAATACAATTTTATGAAAATATGAAAATCATTCAAAGCGACAACGGAACAAATTTTAATTATTTGCTTGATTACTTTTCTGCAAATGCAATAATGTTTCAAAAATCGTGTGTCAGAACCCCACAAGAAAACGGAAGAGTCGAAAGAAAACATCGACATATTTTGAATGTGGGGAGAGCTTTGTTGTTTCAATCGAAGTTGCCCATCTCTTTTTAGGGAGAAGAAATTCTCACAGTTGTCCACTTGATAAATCGGACACCATCTCCTATTTTGCACAATCAAACTCCTTATGAAATTTTGTTCAACAAAACGCCCTCCTACAATACAATCAAAACTTTTGGATGTTTGTGCTTTGCGCACAATCTAAGGGAAAAAGAGGATAAGTTTAGCGGTTGTTGTAGAAAATGCATTTTTGTTGGTTATGTATTTGGAAAGAAAGGATGGAGATTGTTTGACCTTGACACCCAAGAATTCTTTGTGTCGAGGGATGTAAAAATTTTCGAAGATATATTTCCGTTCAAATATTTGAGTAACGTTCCTCAAAGTGATGAGTTTGTCGAAGCATGTTCACCCCATAGTGACGTGTTTGTTGAAATAGAACCATATACAGAGACACCTCAACCCGATCATGATTCTTCTATTGAGACCGCTCCTAATGAACCTTCATTCCCCTCAGCATCGTCTCCTACGACTACCTCACATATGGCTTCATCACCGTCTGCCACAACCCAATCCACTGATCCCAATCAGCCCATACAAATAGGCTGAGGGCATAAAGAGAGGTTCCCTTCGGTTTTGTTGAAGGATTTTGTTGCTCAAACTTCAATTGGTAAAGATCCGTCCCCGTCAAACTCGCCTCCACAAACTTCGACAGGTACTTCGTATCCTATAGTACACTATATAAACACTGATAATTGTTCTCGTAGCTATCAATATTTTATCTCAGCGATTATCTCGGGAACAGAAACAAGATCATTTAAAGAAGGAATGCAACACGCTGACTGGAAAAAGTCTATGCAGGAAGAAATACGTACCTTAGAAGATAATGGTACTTGGACATTGGAGCCATTGCCTCATGGAAAGCGGACACTAGGTTGTCAATGGGTCTATAAGACCAAATATTTGTCGAATGGGAACATCGAACGACTCAAGTTAAAATTGGTGATTTTCGACAATCATCAGGAAGTCGGAATAGATTATACAGAAACGTTCGCTCCTGTCGCCAAAATGACTATAGTTTGTGTTTTTCTCACTTTGGCAACCGTTAACAACTGGGAACTTCATCAAATGGATGTCCTCAATGCTTTTTTACATGACAATTTGGAGGAAGAAGTGTACATGAAGCTTCCTCCCGGGTTCAAATGTTCTAACTCCAATGTTGTGTGTCGTCTGCGAAAATCCTTGTACGGCTTAAAACAAGCTCCTCGGTGTTGGTTCGCAAAGTTAGCCACCGCTCTCAGAAAGTACAGCTTTCAACAATCCTATTCAGACTACTCACTTTTCACTTATTCCACCAACAAGGTATAGTTGAATGTGCTCGTAAAAATTGCCCCCTCCGCCTCTTTATATACCTTTTATTAATTATAATAAACATATTTTTAAATTACTAATTTTTACTTTCTAATTAGTTAATAATTACTTTTTACCAAACACTATTTTTTATCAACCTACTCAGTAATTTGGTTGACCGAAGGGTCGATTTGGAGTCTATTATGTGCCAATCTTGTGGTAATATGCCGAAGGATATCATGCATCATTTTCTAGGTGCTCGTTAGCGGAACAGGTATGGTATCGAGTTGGAAGGTGGATAGATGAAGAGTAGATTAATAGTTCACCATTGTGCTTATAATCTCGTTGAAAATTTTATAAATTTATTGGTGGTTCAAGAGTAGATTAATAGTTCACCATCGTGTTTATAATCTCGTTGAAAAAAATCTTTGTATTCTTATAAAATTGTAAGAAAAGTATAAGACAATGACTATATATGTGTAATCTTAGTGATTTTAAAGCATTATTTTGTAAGAAAACTACAAATACAAAGTTAGAATAATTCAGATCCTATATATCTTTCTTTTTTTTTAATGTTTTATGCTGTATAAAATTACTATACAATTATAAAAGATAAGTATTAAAAGGTTTTTATTGTTTTTAATAAATAAAAGTTGGAATCAATGCTCATGGATGTTATATTCTTGTAAGGTATGATGAACAATTGAGCATCATGTCGAGAGAATAAGATATATCTGATTCTACAATAATTTAGCAAACCACATGCTCCATCCAATAACACAGAAATGACACTTAAATAATTTGTATATGAATAATTGGAACACATATGGCACTTTGAAGTGATTATTTGAAATTAGTTAGAAGTTAGTAACAGAAAAACAATTATAAGGAATTTAAAATTACCACATGATTTTGTAATCAGACGATCACGTTAACTTTGAGTTTCGAGTTATTATGAATGAACCAAAAATAAGAATGAAAAACTATTCTATGAATGAACCAAAAATAAGAATGAAAACCTATTCTATCAAAAATAGTCTTAATGAAAGTTACGGGCTCCAAACACGTGCATTCCTATAATTCCAAATCACCTATTCATAAATTCATGAGCACCACTACTTCCGAACTCAAACTATGAATGAATGTAAATCTCACATAATCCATCCAATATAACCATTCATGAAACGTAGCAATGTTTGGAATCACCAAGTCCGCCAAACAAGCAATGAACCACCTGTTAGAATCAGCCACCTCACATTGGACCATTAAGTGGTCAATATTCTCAACGTAAATATGACATAACCTACATAAAATAAAATCCAAGTCTACATTTATGTTATTTAAGACCCCGGAACCTAATAAAGTAGGTCTGACAATCGTGTTGTGTTCGGGTTGACGGGTCACAGGTTGGCGGGTCAAAATATATCAACCCGAACACGACCCATTTAACTATACAGGTCACGAGTTGGCTGGTTTGGAATATAAACTCATATATGACCCGTCAACTATTTATACGGGTTCACAGGTTGGTGGGTTCGTGGGTCAAATTTGGTTTCGTGTGTTTGTGGGTTGGATCGCAGCAAATCGATTGTCTACTGTGTTGTGCGTCCGTCGTTCACGTTAAGGCGTTGACGTCGTTCGATAATGATTCAATCATTCATTCCGTCGTTCTTCGTGAGTTTGTTCTGTCGTTCATCATAGAGGGGAGAGCGAGAGAGGGCTTATTCGGTTTTGTTTGTGAGATACCGAGATTATTTAAAGCAAACGCCAAATGTCAAATGGTTAATGGTATCGGGTATCCTATCCTAGTATAATGTATAAACTGTATAGTGTAAAATACTTAATACATTTAAAATATATATAATTTTTTTTATTAAAATTCTAACGGGTTGGCGGGTCAACCCGTATATTTTTTGAGAAACTCATATATGACTTGTTTAATAAACGGGTTGACAGGTTGAAAAACTCAACTCAAATCCGTTTATTTTGTGTTGTGTCGTGGGTCGTGTCAAGAATTGTCAAGCCTATAACAAAGCCCAAATCATACCTTGACTATAGCAAGAAAACAAGAAAGATGTAGAAGATAAGAACACAGTTTTTGGTGACATTTGTTATATCTCAATTGTCACATAGGGTGCAATATTTATTTATACTAATAGATATACGTGACTGAAAAATTTTGTCACACCCCCGAACCAGACGGCGGAAACGTCCGAGGGCTCGCGTGACTCAAATTGAATATCATCACAATGATTATACATGAAACACAACATAAACTTCACCATGCATTAATACATAACGATTGACATTGTTCACATCCAGTACATTGTTTAAATATTACATATCCATAGCATCAATTGTTTGAGAGTTTTCAAAACATACCATCCTAACGTACTTGATATTACCCTTCAGCTTACCTGTTACCTGAGAATACAAGTTATTTTGAAAACGTCAACATATGAAATGTTGGTGAGTTCATAAGCAGGGTTGTGATAAAAATGATTTGTGTAGTTTATAAAACCCAGAAAATCCGATATTTTCTGAAAAGACAATTGTTTATACCGAAGTGTGAAGATCCATAAGTTGGTGCATGAATGATTTCAAAACGTGTATAAATGGGAAGTTTTGCATTATAGTTATTGAAAATACAAGCGAGTGGTGTTGATTTCCTCGAAAAACCCGATGTTTTCCGATAACATAATATAATTGTTTCAAATTGTTATACCGCCACACGAGTGATTTTGATTACTCTTCCTTGATTACTCGGATAGTATTGGATTTATTTAATTACGTGAGTCGTTATAACCATGCACTAGTTCGTCTGTCTTGGCATCCTAATGAACGCCGGAATTGATCTTAAGATTTTGTCACCCTAGACTGGCCGAGTCTAACTGTAGCGAACAGCTGAGGTGTGGGGGAGTCACCCCTGTATAGATCTATACACAAACGCTCGCTCTCCTTCCAGGAGACTTTGATTATAACTACAGACTACGAACGACACTTAGAGGTGTCGCCCGTTATTACTCAATTAATCCAAACAAAATTGATTACTATTGATTTACGACCTGAATTTGTTTACTTTGATTGCAAGTAAGCCTAACAAACGAGGAGAAGAGGATTACAAAGTCCTGCTAATTACGTGAGTTATTTTAGGCTGTTGTTTAAACGAAGAACGCGTTGGCCCATTTCACATATGATTTAATTGGACCTTACTAGCAACGGTAATGGGCCACTGGGGTCCAATAGCACATAGAAGCCATTGAGGGTCCATTAAACATGTAATTTGGGTCACAGGAGGCTTAATTGACATGTATTATTATCGTTAGGTCCAAACGTCATGCCAATGGGTCACGAAGGCCCAATAAGCATGATTAAGATCTTTCAAGCCCAACTATTTGAATATTTGCTTGTTTTAGGTATAGTATAATGGTCGGAAGTTTGATTGAACAATTGTTCAATTCTCAACGGCACGAAACGTGTCGGTTGTTTATAACGATATTTGAAAATATATGTATATTCTTCATTCTATTTTCATAAGTTGTAATTTGGTATTCTTTTGACCCAAATATCTTAAAACCAAAATAATTGACTCAAAATATTGGTTTGACCCATTCAGCCCTTCTTTAATAAAAATGACAATTTTAGTCCCTTACATAAATAAAAAGACATTTTTGGCCCTTAACTCATTTTCTTGACATTTTTGACCCATAGACTTGTTTAAATAAATGTTTTTAGCTCAAAATTTACTCTTTGGCAGTTTCAGCCCTTCCAGCAAAGAGTCTTTCGGTTAAAGTCCAACTTTTTCGCAACTTTTACAATTTTGGCCCAAATTCCAAAAACTTTACATTTTTTTATCCTTTTTGGAAAAGAAAAGCATTTTAACCCTTGAAATAGTTTTGTTTACCCCTTTTACTCCCTGTTTCGAGAATTGTACCATTTCAGCCCCTTAAAATCGTATTTTTGCAATTTTTGGGCATATGGGCCGAAAAGCCCAAAAATTAGCCCATTAAGCTACAAATTACATTTCTAGTCCTTTAAAGAGTATAATATTCATAAAAACATTTATTTTACTGTTTTGAGTCTTTTAGTTCTTAAGAAAACCGTAAATGACAAATTTCAACCCAACTTTTGTTTATTTGACAATTATAGCCCAAAAATGAGTTTTATGTTGCATTATGTTTATTATGACTTTAGATAGAAATTTTTCTTGACTTGTCTAATGAAAAGTATATTAGATCATGTTTGTTTCCCCTCTTGTGCCATAGATCTCGAGATTTCTTCTCTTTTTGTTACATATTTACCACATAAACACATAAAATCACACATACATACATGAAATCACACATAACATACACATACACATAGATCTACACATTTTACTTGTATTCTCCCCCATAAAACTTGTGAAAACCGAAAATAGAGGGGTATGAACTCACCTTTGCTTGTTGTTTTCGATTTTGAAGGAAGAAATGAAGAAAATTTGGTCCTAGCAAGCCTTCTTGGGTGGATCTCGATCTTAGAGGTTTCTAGGATGATGATCATGAGTTTATATGAGTTAAGAAGAGATTTTTGATAAAACAAAGAATCTAGATCATGGATCCAAGCATCAACTTACCTAAGATGATGATTTTTGTGGAATAACCTCCTTGAAAAGCTCTTAATCTCAAAAATTTTGAAGGATAAGTGAAAGTGTTCTTGAGAGAATTTGGAAAGAGTTGGAATGAATTATGTGTGTGTGTATGTCTCCTCTCGGCCGAAGATAAGAAGAGAGGGAGAGAGAGAAGTGAAATGATGGTGTGCATGGGAGTATGTGATGGTGCATGGAAGACCAAAATGTAATAAGGAGGTGGCTAACCCTCCTTATTTCACTAGTTTCTATTTTTTTTGTTATCCTCTTGGGTCGAGAAAGGGAGAAGAAAAGAATAGTTTGGGCCTTTGTGTTCTTGAGTCCATATTATGGGCCTATTTTGATGATTTTCGGCCCATTTGGTCTTTGGAGATGGTTCACGGCCCAATATTAATCAAAGTATGAGTTTTATGGCCCTTTAGGGCTAATTAAATTTGTTATGGCCCAATAAGAGTATTTTATTTCATTCTAGGCCCATTATGGCCCAAAATGTTAAAATAAAAGAAAGTGGGTCCAATTAGAGCCCATATAAGAGTTCTAAACCCAAAATAATCAAATTGGAAGCTTATTGGTCCATTAGGCCCAATAAGAAAATCCTAGTCCAAAATGGACTTGAACCGGGATTTTTAAGGTTTCCAACCTTTGTTGACTACTTGAATGTTTGTGTAGAGTATTTGATGGAAATCTTGTGATCATTGAACAAGCATCATACATGTTTTCCAAGTTTTAACTACAATGTTATCTTTGTTAAGGGTTTTACAAGGTATCAAAATTCCTGGTTGTGACATCATCCCCCCGTTAGAGGGAATTTCGTCCCGAAATTCTTTTTAAAGCTAAATTTGAGAATGCGAGAATAGGTGAGGGTACTTCTGCTTCATTTGGTCTTCGCGTTCCCATGTGAATTCTGGTCCGCGTCTCGCGTTCCATCGAACTTTCACAATCGGAATGCGACTTTGCTTAGTACGCTTCACTTCCCTGTCCATGATTTCGACTGGTTCTTCGATGAACAGGAGATTCTCATTGATTTCGATTTCTTCTAATGGAATGACGAGAGTCTCGTCGAATAAGCACTTCTTTAAATTAGAAACATGGAACACGGGGTGTACACTACTGAGCTCAGCGGGTAGCAGCAGTCTATAAGCCACTGGACCGATTCGGGCAAGAATCTCGAAGGGTCCAATGTATCGAGGGTTTAGTTTTCCCCGCTTCCCAAAACGAATCACCCCTTTCCAGGGAGAGACCTTTAATAACACCCGATCCCCGACTTTAAATTCCAAGGGCTTTCGCCGCTTATCGGCGTAGCTCTTCTGTCTGTCTCGTGATGATTGCAGTCGGGCTCTGATCTGAATTATCTTCTCGGTCGTTTCGCGTATGATTTCTGGTCCCGTTAATGCATTGACTGGTGTTTGTCCTCTTGCCAGCTGTATGTCACCTACCTCAGCCCAACACAGCGGTGATCTACATTTACGCCCATACAACGCCTCGAAAGGAGCAACTTTAATGCTTGAGTGATAACTGTTGTTGTATGAGAATTCGATCAAAGGCAAGTGGGTATCCCATGACCTCCCAAAGTCTATCACACATGCGCGAAGCATGTCTTCTAGCGTTTGAATGGTTCGCTCGCTTTGACCATCCGTTTGCGGGTAGTAGGCAGTGCTCATGTCAAGTTGTGTTCCTATAGCCTTCTGAAGCGATTGCCAAAAGCATGAAGTAAACCTACTATCTCTATCTGAGATGATAGATATTGGAACTCCGTGGAGTCTCACGATTTCCTTGATATAGATCCTTGTCAATCGTTCCATCTTGTATGATTCTTTTATTGGCAGGAAATGAGCGGATTTTGTTAACCTGTCAACTATTACCCATATGGTATCCAAACCATTAGTCGACTTGGGTAGTTTGGTCACAAAGTCCATAGTAATCCTTTCCCATTTCCACTCGGGAATTACTAGTTGTTGTAGCAATCCCGAGGGCTTCTGATATTCCACCTTTATTTTAGCACACATGAGGCACTTGCTAACGTAAGTGGCAATTTCTGCCTTCATGTTAGGCCACCAATAATGTTGCTTGACATCCAAGTACATTTTATCTGAACCCGGATGGATGGAGTATCGTGTCCTGTGGGCTTCATTCATGACTACTTCTCTGAATCCCCTAAGTTTAGGGACCCAAATGCGGTTCATGAAGTAATATGCTCCGTCCTCCTTCACTTCGAAATTCTTTTCCATTCCACGTAGCGCTTCGCTTGTTTTGTTTTCTGCCTTCATGGCATCGAACTGGGATGCTCTGATTCGCGAGGTCAGGTGCGATTGGATGGTTATGGAGAGAGTCTTCAAATGACGATTCGAGTATTCTTTTCGACTCAAGGCATCAACTACTACGTTATCTTTACCTGGGTGGTACTTGATTTCGCACTCATAATCGTTCAACGGTTCAACCCATCTTCGTTGCCTCATGTTTAACTCCTTTTGATTTAAAATATGTTGGAGACTCTTGTGGTCAGTGAAAATGGTGCACTTCGTACCATAAAGGTAGTGCCTCCAAATCTTCAAGGCGAAGACCACAGCTCCTAATTCAAGATCATGGGTGGTATAATTCACCTCGTGGGTCTTTAGTTGTCGGGATGCATAAGCTATCACCTTCCCACGCTGCATGAGTACACACCCTAGACCCTGATTCGATGCATCACAGTAAACTACGAAGTCCTCTGTTCCCTCTGGTAGTGATAGTACCGGTGCACTGCAGAGTGCTTGCTTCAGAGTTCGGAATGCAGCTTCTTGCTTATCTGTCCATTCAAAGGGTACACCTTTTTGTGTAAGCATGGTAAGTGGCTTGGCTGTTTTGGAGAAGTTCTGAATGAACCTCCTGCAGTAGCCTGCGAGACCTAAAAATTGACGAATTTCTGTGGGTGTCGTTGGGATCGCCCATCCTTCAATGGCTTTGACCTTAGAAGGATCCACATGTATCCCTTCTTGACTAACAACATGACCCAAGAAGTTCACACTACAGAGCTAGAACTCACACTTAGAGAGTTTTTCTTATAACTTTTCGGTTCGCAGGGTTTCCAGGATTTGTCGGAGATGTCGGCCGTGTTCCTCTTCGCTTCGAGAATAGACTAGGATATCGTCGATGAAAACGATGACAAAGTTGTCGAGGAATGGTCGGCAGACTCGATTCATTAGGTCCATGAATGCGGCAGGGGCATTCGTTAGACCGAAGGGCATTACGACAAATTCATAATGTCCATAACGAGTTCGGAAGGCGGTTTCGGGGATATCCTCCTCCCGGACTTTGAGTTGATGGTATCCGGATCGCAGATCTATCTTAGAGAAGTAACTTGCTCCTTGGAGTTGGTCAAATAGATCGTCGATTCTCGGAAGTGGATAGCGATTTTTGATAGTGAGCTTATTAAGTTCCCTGTAATCAATACACATCCTAAAGGTACCGTCTTTCTTCTTAACAAAGAGAACCGGAGCTCCCCAAGGTGAGAAACTGGGTCGGATGAAGCCTTTGTCCAAAAGTTCGCTGAGTTGACTGGACAACTCTTGCATTTCCGCAGGAGCCAATCTGTAGGGCGATTTGGCGATGGGTGTAGCTCCTGGCATGAGGTCAATTCGGAACTCGACTTGTCTTTCTGGGGGTATCCCCGGAAGGTCTTCAGGAAATACATCCGGGAACTCACAAGTCACCGGGATGTCTCGAATATGGACCTCTTCTTTGGACTTATCCACTATGTGAGCCAGAAACGTCAAGTCCTTCTTTCGTAAACACTTTTGTGCCTTAATGCACGAGATGAGACGAAGGTTCGTGCTGGGTTTGTCTCCGTATATAGTTATGGTTTCATGATTTGGGAGGTGAAGGCGAACGGCCTTCTCGTGACACATAATTTCAGCATGGTGGGGGCTTAACCAGTCCATGCCGATAATCACATCAAAACTCCTAATGGATACAGGCATTAAGTTTATTTGAAAAATATGATGGTTCTGTTGGATTAGTGTCTAAGTCCATAACTATTTTGGTATGTACTTGACCCGATGGTGCATGGTCCTTTTGGGTTGTCTTCACCAAAGCAACTTGATAGGATGAATTATGGAGAGTGAGGATTAATTATGATTTATTAATATATTATGAGAATAATATATTAAAGGAGAAATCATATTGTTTAATTAATATTAGTCAATAATTAATTAAGAATTAATTTTGTGGCTAAAAGAGATTAATTAAACTTAGGGGACTGGAATTGTAATTATAAGATAATTGCAATTGGGCTATGGATCACCTTGGAATATAGGTTGGACGAAATCTATGGGAAGCCCATATGATTTTCGTCCAAGGCATGTTCCAGAAGGGGTCCATGGGCTGCTTAGGGCTTAAGCAGTCAAATTAGGGTTTCCTTGTTAGATAACCCTAATTGCCTACCTATTTAAAGGCCCCTTGAGACCCAAAAACGTGGCTAACCTTTTCAAGAGGGTTTCTGGACGTCTTTGAAGTTCTCCTCCTCTTCTCCTTCTTCATCCTCTTGCTCTTGGTGTTTGTTAGCCATTAGAGGAGTGACATTTGTGACTCTAAGCTTTCAGAAGTCAAATTACAAGAAGGAATAGATTGTTATTGCTACATAACAATCAAGGTAAGATCTAAACCCTATTCTTATGTTAATATTGATTATCACATGCTAGATCTAGGGTTTATGGCTTTGGATGATTATTGTATGTTCATTAGACAAACTAGATCCAAAGCTTTAGGGTTTGCATGTACACCATAGGAATGTTGTAGTGCTCATAACCCATCAGTGGTATCAGAGCCTAGGCTGTTTGTATGATGAATTGATGCTTAATTGTCATTGCTTGCTTGAAAAATCAAAATTTTTGGGTTCTGACTGGCAGACTCGCCGAGTCCATTCATGGACTCAACGAGTAGGACCTACTCGACGAGTTCCATTATGGAATCGACGAGTCCAAGGGTCTGTCAGCTTAATTTCGCGATTTTCTTGCCTTTTTGGCTTGGGATAATTACCATAAACGTTTTTAATTAGTAAAATCCGATTTTTATTGATTTTGGGTGAATATACTTACCAAAATAGTAGATAATTGCCAATTAATCAAATATTTGTTGCCTTATATGATAATGTATAATTATTTTAGTTATTTGGTGAATTGTCTTGCAAGTAATTGGACTAGGTCAAAATTAGATACCCAAATTAATTGTTAATTGCCTTATTTGAATTGTTGATCTAGAATGTTCTTGATAAAATTTGAAAAGTTTCAATTTTCTCCCTTTAGGTTTCATACTTTTAAATTTCAACTTTAAAAGTTTTAGTTTTGAAATTTAAATAGTTAAACCCTAATATTTTTTGAAATGTTTCAAAACTTGCCCTCAAGTTTTGGAATTTAAATTTTGATTAAAAGTTTGATTTTAAAATGTTAAATTCTAAAACCCTAGTTTTGAAAAAGTTCAAATTACACCCTTATGGTTTTCTTAAGTTAATTAAAGGTATAATTAAAAGAAAGTTAATAAATCCATAATGATATGGTTTATATTTAATTTAAATTAAAAGTGTAATTTATAAAATTAAACCATCAGTATTTTAAAAGTGTAAAATACACCCTATACTATATATAACATTAAAAGTCTAATATTATATATGTATAACTTAAACTGCTAGTCTTACCGTTAGTAGGCCTCATTCACGAAGCTGGTCTATAAGGGGTGTTTAAGGAAACTGCCTATAAAATGACGATTGAATGGGTATCCACTCTTACCCACCGCACTCTTGACTAGTGGAGGGTCGTTAGCCGAACGGGTAGGATAGGGCGAACCCTCTCATCATTAAAAGTATAATGAATAAAGTAACTAAATGTTTCATAAAATTCCCAAATCTTAGTTACTTTAGGAAAAAGTGAAATCGATACAATTCCATGGAATTACAATTTGTACCCTTGTCGAGACAAATAGTGGAGCGTGTGTGGTTAACCGACACACTAAGTTGGGTTTGGCATTGGTAGCAAAGGGTGACTCAATGGTTTGTCATAGATCGATGGAGCGTGTGTGGTTAACCGGCACGTCGATTAGATGATTGTAACATTGAGGGCATCACGTACATTCGCATGGTTATTCACACCTTATTTGTGATCCTCGACATCCCAGTCACAAATGAAGGGCATAATCGAGATTAAACATGACATTGAAAAGTTCAATGAATCTCAAAAGATCTAGGAGTTTCAATACATTTAAAACTTAAAATTCTTTTTCGTTTTTCATGGTGGAAATTGGTAAATCGTCATTTACCTACCTTCAAATGTTCTGCGAGTTGGATTACGGCATCCCTCTTCCAATTTGTAGGATATTGTGTTGGGTCCTAGCCTTAATATCTCATTTGGGTGTTTTATTAAGGACTCAATCAACTAACTTGAATTTCTCCCGTTTTATAGATGTCAAAGTCTGACAATTATGGTCTTCCTAAATCCTTTGGAAAAGGTTTCCAAATTAAAATGATGTTCCACGATTGGATTGTGGAAATAGAAATCATGCTTCTCTTCCTCCACCTCCTCCAATAATTCTCCCTGACCCACGTGTTCGAAGACTTGAAAAGTTCAAGGTCACTCAAACCCTATTGGCAAATGACATGAAAATGGAAAGTCTATATGTGCTCATGTCTTGAATAAAAGGTAACATATTGATAGTTTGGGAATGTTAGGTGTCAATGTCTCAAGGAAGTTGGTTGTTGACTTGGTTCTTCAGTCACTTCCCGAATCATATGTAAGTTCGTTAGAGAGTACTATATGATGGACCACAACATGACCCTTATTGATTTGACTTATTTGCTTATTTGCTGCTAAATCAGGAATGATTTGGCGCACTGGTCGGCAAACTTGTCTGGTAAATCAATATCCCAACCCTCTATGGGAAATGGTAACATTGGAAGTCCATAAAAGTTTTCTCTACGCAAGAGAAAGGCTGAGTCTGAGATAGTCCCGTGTACCATTCCAAGAAGAATCCATATGTTTCAACTACCAAAAGAGGGGGCACTGGTTACAAAGCTGCCCTGACTACCTGAGAGATCTAAGAGATGGGAGAGTCAAGATGTATGGCTCTGCATCAGGTAAAATACACTATCTAACTCTATTAAGTTCCTTTTAGCTTCTTAATACATGAAGTGATAAGATTACATTTGATGTTTTGTAGAATCAAAGAAAAAGGAAGCTTAAAATGAAAGAAGTGAGCTAAATCTGGTCATGAAGAAATGGATCTTGATCCCATGATTCAAAGATCAGATTGTTTGAGCTACTACTTTAGAGTTAGGATAGATTGCTAAGTAATATTTACATAGTTTTCATTTGTAATCGCATTGTAATGACAATATTTTTCCACAATAAAATAAATTTTGATTTATCTTATTTATATTTCCTTGCGATGGAGTTTATGAAAATTGGTGTTTGAATGGTTCTATTGTTAGCAATATTGTGAATGGATTTGATTCTTAGTTATGTTATTTGTGGTAATGTTAGAAGTTTACCAAATGAGGAAAGTTTCTCATCACCCAAGTTTCAATTGGACATAAACTTGGAATCATGCAACTGATATTGTGTGATGAATGAGAACCTTCGTATTTGGAAAATTGAGACTAATTCCTTGTTCACATAAGTATGTGAGTCAAGTGAAGGACTAGGAGATCTGGTACACAATGTTGTGCACTAGTCAAGTCCACCACAAAGAACGATAAGATTATTCGTCATGATTTACTAAAAGTCTAGTAAAGGTGATTATGCTTACAAGATTAAGTGTAATTCTGAATCATTGAAAAGTTTCAATGAATGGAAGAACGAATAATAAGAATCAATAAAGGCAGAAAGATAAAAGGTTCTCCAATATAAGAAGAAGGGAGAGTACTTTTGTATCGTGTTTTATGATCGTCTTGGTTATTGTAGGAACCATATTAAAATTCATCCTCTAAGGATACCTTAGGGCACTAGTTTGGCTAAGAAGAGGAATGGTAAATTGTAGAAATGGTTAAGTCAATAAGATGTATCGTACTTCGTTCCAATATCAAGTCTTAGAGTTATACTCCAAGATTGTGAATTGAGTGGGATAATCTTAAGAAGAAATGTTCTTACACTTGCACATTTTGTTAAGTTGTGATGTCTTGAATAAGACAAAGACCAACTAGAACCAAATTGTGCGTAATTTTGTCTTGATAAAGACACACACTGACTCTTGAATATTTGTTTTGTCAAGAAATGTCTCTTGATAAGAGAATCTTATATGTCAAGAGGTCAGTGGGAGGCTAAAGATCTTGAAAAGTTTCAATAACAAATCAAGAAGTAAACCTATTAAACACTAGCACACGACTTGAGGATCGTAACCTATCGTGTTGACAAAATTTTATTTCTGTGCCAATCCAGTTGAGTGATTATGCATATGAGTTCTATGAGTTCTCAATTGAATGCATAAGGGAAAACACCTTGATCAATGAAAGTACATTGACTGGCATAGGTGAGCTGCTAAATAACTTGGAAGCAATGGTGGGACCCTTGATAACAAGAAATTAAGAATGAACAAGTTCTGTCCATAAGAGTTTGAATTTTTCACGAACATTATCTTACGATTATGATTGTGACAGATTCACATGGATAGGAACACATACACCATAAAATCTAAATGTCATAAGGTTTCTCTCCTTCATGAAAATGATTGTGAGGAAACGCTTTCACTAAGAGAGATTTTAAGGAGATAGCGATTATGTAAATTGCATTCTCAAATTCGATTATGATTACGGAATCCCTTTTCATAGTTCGAATTGTGAGATTTGGCAATTAGTTTGAACAATCGAGACTTATTGCTATAAGTTCTGGAATTGGTTAGACACACATGTGAGTTGTCTAAAGTAAGGTGTATGAGTTTGAGATGCTTAGATAAAAGCTTATCAAAGCATAACGTATTGGAAATATGAACTTTGGAAAGTCGATAAGTATTGTCTTTTAGAAGTCCAACTGTTTTCTGAATACGTGTCAAAGCTAGTGGAGTATAAATGTTATACTAGTATGGATATAATCATCATGTTAGTGGGAGCATGATCATTATTTTGCAAGTTGGCAATATTAATTATAGAAAAACAAAAGTTTTACTTTGCAAAGTTGCAGGAGTTGAAAAGTTGTTTTTGCTATAATTAAGGGAGAGGATGTTATACTTCGTTTCCAATCTAAAAGCTTAGATCGAGAAATTTTAATTGAATTTAGTCAAGGATATATTGATTATTTGCATTCTCAAAGTTCTATTATGATTACGGCATCCCTTTTCATAGTTCGAATCGCGAGAACATGGCAAATAGAAATATTATAGCAAAAGACTGGTAAAGTATCATGTCGTTGTAATATTCGACCGTTCTAAAATTTTCCAAATGCCTAGGGCATTAAGAGGGAAAGAGGACTAGAATCGGAATTAACTGAATTAGTTAAACAACTGTCAAGGATAATCTAAGGTTCGCCAAGGATTGGTCACTTGTGAACAGTTGGAAGTATAGTAATGGAAGGACCATATTGACATTATTATTATTAGATATGATTCTATTAATAATGAGTTGTTATATGGAAAATATGGAAATGTTTCCAGATTGGGAGTTGGACGTTAAGAATCTATATGTCTAGATTAGAAACTTTTATGCAAGAAGGATTTTCAAAGGAATGTACTTTGAATGTGAGACTTCGTGTCTATGGAATTGTCTTGCAACAATCTCCAATAGAGGACTTTGTAATTTCATTGGCAATAGTCTTTGTGACTTTGGTGCTATGACATTACGAAAGGATCGTTGCATAAAGTGTTAGAATCTAACATATTCTATAAGTGGCAAGAATTTGGTATTCTTACACTTGTGGTAGAAATTGGGAATTGTAAAATGAGTGTGATTGAAAATGTTATTCAATTATACTATTTCACAAAGTAAGAACCATAAGTAAACATGGTGTGCATGCTAAGAGCATGGGACAATTGTCGTTATAATTCAAGAAGTTGATTACCCGAAACAACAAATAATGAGTAATCAATATGGTGATTAAATAAAAGTGTTTTATTTATACTCAAAGGTTTGGGGCCATATAAGATTAGTATTATTCATGTGTTTCAATTTGCATGTTTTGACTTCCTAAATAATTGAGTTATTTGAGAGTAATCGAATTATTTGAACGTTCCACAGTCGCTCATGCTTTGGGAGTAGGTATGAAAGAAGATTGTCATGAATTGGTGTGTAGATTGTCTAAAGTGTATTAGACATAGCAAAAGTTTGCTACAACGTTCATGAGTGCTTACGAATATGATTTGAGCATTGGATTAAACCCACGCTCACTTGGATCGCTTCATGGATTTTATCACGAGTGATTGGTGAGATGATAATATCTTATATTCTTGAAACCGAGATGTGTGAGTTGTATCTTGCGAGTCGGTTACACATTGATAATATGCAAACGCACCAGTAACTTGGTGTTATAAAACGTATTGTTGTGTGTGATTCGGTGAGTGAGTACAAACGAGCATTGAGTCGAAGTTTATCCATTCCTTTTACCCAATGTGGGATAAAAGCGATATTTGTGGGCCCCTCGATGATTTAGTGATGACAAAGGAAAGTGCTCGGCCGGGCCAGGGCTAATTTGATTTGTTCAATTAGTCAGTTGTCATAAATCAGAAATCGGGAAACAACAAATAGACTGAGAGAATGATTTCAATCCATGTCTCACGTCTATATGATATCTAGAATGGAGGAATATATGATCCCTTATCTAAAGGACGCGTATCTGATAAGATCAGAGTTGACAGCGGCTTTTGAAAGCTACGATTGCAGATCAGGATCTGAAGTTATATGCAGAATAGTTATTAGACTTATCCAAGTGGGAGACTGTTGGATTAGTGTCTAAGTCCATAACTATTTTGGTATGTACTTGACCCGATGGTGCATGGTCCTTTTGGGTTGCCTTCACCAAAGCAACTTGATAGGATGAATTATGGAGAGAGAGGATTAATTATGATTTATTAATATATTATGAGAATAATATATTAAAGGAGAAATCATATTGTTTAATTAATATTAGTCAATAATTAATTAAGAATTAATTTTGTGGCTAAAAGAGATTAATTAAACTTAGGGGACTGGAATTGTAATTATAAGATAATTGCAATTGGGCTATGGATCACCTTGGAATATAGGTTGGACGAAATCTATGGGAAGCCCATATGATTTTCGTCCAAGGCATGTTCCAGAAGGGGTCCATGGGCTGCTTAGGGCTTAAGCAGTCAAATTAGGGTTTCCTTGTTAGATAACCCTAATTGCCTACCTATTTAAAGGCCCCTTGAGACCCAAAAACATGGCTAACCTTTTCAAGAGGGTTTCTGGACGTCTTTGAAGTTCTCCTCCTCTTCTCCTTCTTCATCCTCTTGCTCTTGGTGTTTGTTAGCTATTAGAGGAGTGACATTTGTGACTCTAAGCTTTCAGAAGTCAAATTACAAGAAGGAATAGATTGTTATTGCTACATAACAATCAAGGTAAGATCTAAACCCTATTCTTATGTTAATATTGATTATCACATGCTAGATCTAGGGTTTATGGCTTTGGATGATTATTGCACGTTCATTAGACAAACTAGATCCAAAGCTTTAGGGTTTGCATGTACACCATAGGAATGTTGTAGTGCTCATAACCCATCAAGTTCAAGGTCAGGGTACATCCGATGTAGATTTCCCCAGTGGATTCTGTTTTCCCATTAGCCATTTCCACCGTAAAGGTTTCCTTAAGCTTCTGGGGTTGTTGTTTTAACAAGTGTTTGGATTTATTACTCACAAAGCTTCGTTCTGCCCCGGTATCAAATAGGTTGCATTCATAAGTGTGGTTTAGGAGAAACGTACCGGTAACAACAACGGGATCCTGAACCACTTCTCCCTATCCCATGGTCAACACTCTTCCTGCTCCTCCATTCCCAGGGTTGTTGATGTTGGGGGCAGTTTCAATGGATATGCCCAGTCTTTCCACATCCATAGCAGGTGGGGCTTGATCCTGCATTATTGCCGCTGTTGTTGGTGTTGTTGTTGTTGTTGCGGTTGTTGTTGTTGTTGTTTCCTTGCTGCTGGTTCTGGGGAGGATAGGTCCTGCAATATTTTGCCATGTGACCCTTCCGATTGCAACTGGTACAATGCATCTCCCTGAATTTGCCATTATGATGGAGACTGCACTTTTTGCACTTTGGGAGATTCCCGAAATACGGCCTAGGGGCACTTGGAGTAGCTGAGGCTGGAGCATGTGGTGTGGAGGGAACTTGGGTGGTTGCAGCATTGACTGTCACTGTTTGTTGCTTCTTTGACGACTCTGAGCCTTGTCGCCCTTTTCTCTTGTTGTTTTTTCCTTTCTTGTTGTCACTCTCCTTCTTGCCTTCAGTTTCCACTGGCTTCACTCTCCTTCTTGTTGTTGTGGTCGTACAGTTTCTTGGCCAACCTCTTGGCACTGTCGAAGGTTTCGGGATTTGCAGCTATCACATTTCCTTGAATTGGGGAGCTTAATCCCCAGATGAATCGTTCGATTTTCTTTCCCTCTGAAGTAATCATGCCAGAGCACAACTGTGACAGTTCGCTAAACCTTGATATGTATGCATCTATATCAGAGTTTCGGACGGTGAGATTCCATAACTCTTGCTCCATTTTCTGAATTTCGCCTCGCGGGCAGTACTCAGCCATCAACATTTCTTTCAACTCCGCCCACGGCATGGCGTTGGCTACGGGGAGAGTCATGGCCTCCACATGTCCATTCCACCAGGTGAGAGCTTGGTCAACGAATGTGCATGCGGCGAACTTCACTTTTACCTCCTCGGGGCATTCACATATCTCAAATACCGATTCCACCTTTTCCATCTATCTCTTTTAGGGTTATCATTCCACCCGTGCCATTAAAGGTTCGTGGCTTGGCGTTGGTGAAATCCTTGTAAGAGCATGTCTTGGCAGGTCCTTGATTTATTCCGTTGTTCGAACTTCCAGCCCCTTGTCCATTGCCTCCACCATTGTTCCCTTGGTGGATTTGCGCCATAGCTGCGGTGACCGCAGCAGATACAGCTGCTTGAAATGCAGCCGAGTTGATTTCCGGTGGGGTTGGCTCAGGGTTTCCACGGGTTGGTCGATGGGGCATCTTTCTGTCATTGAACGGAAAGATGTTGAGGGCCTATGATTTTTGTGAGTTTGCGATCCTATAAACTAGGTGTATTGCATGAACTTAAGTAGTTTCACAATTAGCATACAATCATGGATACATAACAGATAACAACATCACAATAGAGCACATAAAATTTTCCATTAATAATATCCGTACTTTGATACATGAAAATTTGCTCGAAGGAGCATACATAAGTGGTGCAAGTTCGGCAGCATAACGACTCTATGAGTAGTGTAATCACTTAAACATAGAGTCGATGGTACATAGCATAGATCATATAAGCATAATACTAAAGATAGATATGACTAGCCCTAGTCATGGGGGGATGCGCCAGGGGGTGGTGCTGAGGAAGTGGACGCTCCCTGAAGGTGAGCCACCTGTCGTTCCGCGTCTCGGAGTCGAGTCTCCCACCTCACCTGCCTCATGTGGAACTCTCGGATAACCTCTCGCGTCTCCTGTTCTGCACGCTCGACTCTAGTCCGCATCTGGTGCATCTGATCGGCGGTGCTTTGAGCTAGGTCGCCAGTGTTCCGCAATCGTCTCACCATGACCGGAAGCGCGCGATCAGCTGGTCCTCCCTCCCCCAAGTCGTAGAACTCGTGTGCCATGCCAAACGGGGGTCGCTGTCCCTGCTGTCTGCTCCACCTCTAAAGATCGATACCCCATGGGGGTGTAGGGCCAGTCGGGCCCATCCGATGAGCGGGCACCCTAGTCGGGTAAGGGGGGTTGATGACTTCGGACTCCGGGTCCGAATCACCATCATCGCTAGGTTCCTCCTCGAAGTCCTCTTCGGCTTCTTCTTCTTCCAGGCCCTCCACTGGCTCAGCAGGTCCGCCCTCAACTTCCGCCTCAGGTTCCTCTTCAGATCCCTCCTCAGGGTCTTCTTCAGGTTCCTCCTCCAACCATCTGTTATTTCCCTGATTAGGGAAATACGGATCTCCGGGGAGATGGAAGCCGGCCATACTGTCTGCGAGAGTATATAAATGTACTAATATTATTCCTAAGATGTTTTAATTATTATGTAAATTGATTTGATGTTCTTTTCTTGGTAACAAAGGGGTATGTTTTTAGGTTTACCGACCATCGAGGTTTCCCCGGGGCATGTGATAGTTGTACCTTGAAGAAAATGTAGTTGATCAGGCTACATCCATCCCCTTAATACAGCTAGGAACAGTCCCGACTTAACCGAGATGTCGATATTATCTTATTTGATTTGGTATTATGTTCTTTTTCCTATATCGCACAAGTAAAAATGTTTTATCGTTGTGTTTTATTTGTTTTGTCACACCCCCGAACCAGACGGCGGAAACGTCCGAGGGCTCGCGTGACTCAAATTGAATATCATCACAATGATTATACATGAAACACAACATAAACTTCACCATGCATTAATACATAACGATTGACATTGTTCACATCCAGTACATTGTTTAAATATTACATATCCATAGCATCAATTGTTTGAGAGTTTTCAAAACATAACATCCTAACGTACTTGATATTACCCTTCAGCTTACCTGTTACCTGAGAATACAAGTTATTTTGAAAACGTCAACATATGAAATGTTGGTGAGTTCATAAGCAGGGTTGTGATAAAAATGATTTGTGTAGTTTATAAAACCCAGAAAATCCGATATTTTCTGAAAAGACAATTGTTTATACCGAAGTGTGAAGATCCATAAGTTGGTGCATGAATGATTTCAAAACGTGTATAAATGGGAAGTTTTGCATTATAGTTATTGAAAATACAAGCGAGTGGTGTTGATTTCCTCGAAAAACCCGATGTTTTCCGATAACATAATATAATTGTTTCAAATTGTTATACCGCCACACGAGTGATTTTGATTACTCTTCCTTGATTACTCGGATAGTATTGGATTTATTTAATTACGTGAGTCGTTATAACCATGCACTAGTTCGTCTGTCTTGGCATCCTAATGAACGCCAGAATTGATCTTAAGATTTTGTCACCCTAGACTGGCCGAGTCTAACTGTAGCGAACAGCTGAGGTGTGGGGGAGTCACCCCTGTATAGATCTATACACAAACGCTCGCTCTCCTTCCAGGAGACTTTGATTATAACTACAGACTACGAACGACACTTAGAGGTGTCGCCCGTTATTACTCAATTAATCCAAACAAAATTGATTACTATTGATTTACGACCTGAATTTGTTTACTTTGATTGCAAGTAAGCCTAACAAACGAGGAGAAGAGGATTACAAAGTCCTGCTAATTACGTGAGTTATTTTAGGCTGTTGTTTAAACGAAGAACGCGTTGGCCCATTTCACATATGATTTAATTGGACCTTACTAGCAACGCTAATGGGCCACTGGGGTCCAATAGCACATAGAAGCCATTGAGGGTCCATTAAACATGTAATTTGGGTCACAAGAGGCTTAATTGACATGCATTATTATCGTTAGGCCCAAACGTCATGCCAATGGGTCACGAAGGCCCAATAAGCATGATTAAGATCTTTCAAGCCCAACTATTTGAATATTTGCTTATTTTAGGTATAGTATAATGGTCGGAAGTTTGATTGAACAATTGTTAAATTCTCAACGGCACGAAACGTGTCGGTTGTTTATAACGATATTTGAAAATATATGTATATTCTTCATTCTATTTTCATAAGTTGTAATTTGGTATTCTTTTGACCCAAATATCTTAAAACCAAAATAATTGACTCAAAATATTGGTTTGACCCATTCAGCCCTTCTTTAATAAAAATGACAATTTTAGTCCCTTACATAAAGAAAAAGACATTTTTGGCCCTTAACTCATTTTCTTGACATTTTTGACCCATAGACTTGTTTAAATAAATGTTTTTAGCTCAAAATTTACTCTTTGGCAGTTTCAGCCCTTCCAGCAAAGAGTCTTTCGGTTAAAGTCCAACTTTTTCGTAACTTTTACAATTTTGGCCCAAATTCCAAAAACTTTACATTCTTTATACTTTTTGGAAAAGAAAAGCATTTTAACCCTTGAAATAGTTTTGTTTACCCCTTTTACTCTCTGTTTCGAGAATTGTACCATTTCAGCCCCTTAAAATCGTATTTTTGCAATTTTTGGGCATATGGGCCGAAAAGCCCAAAAATTAGCCCATTAAGCTACAAATTACATTTCTAGTCCTTTAAAGAGTATAATATTCATAAAAACATTTATTTTTACTGTTTTGAGTCTTTTAGTTCTTAAGAAAACCGTAAATGACAAATTTCAACCCAACTTTTGTTTATTTGACAATTATAGCCCAAAAATGAGTTTTATGTTGCATTATGTTTATTATGACTTTAGATAGAAATTTTTCTTGACTTGTTTAATGAAAAGTATATTAGATCATGTTTGTTTCCCCTCTTGTGCCATAGATCTCGAGATTTCTTCTCTTTTTGTTACATATTTACCACATAAACACATAAAATCACACATACATACATGAAATCACACATAACATACACATACACATAGATCTACACATTTTACTTGTATTCTCCCCCATAAAACTTGTGAAAACCGAAAATAGAGGGGTATGAACTCACCTTTGCTTGTTGTTTTCGATTTTGAAGGAAGAAATGAAGAAAATTTGGTCCTAGCAAGCCTTCTTGGGTGGATCTCGATCTTAGAGGTTTCTAGGATGATGATCATGAGTTTATATGAGTTAAGAAGAAATTTTTGATAAAACAAAGAATCTAGATCATGGATCCAAGCATCAGCTTACCTAAGATGATGATTTTTGTGGAATAACCTCCTTGAAAAGCTCTTAATCTCAAAAATTTTGAAGGATAAGTGAAAGTGTTCTTGAGAGAATTTGGAAAGAGTTGGAATGAATTATGTGTGTGTGTGTGTCTCCTCTCGGCCGAAGATAAGAAGAGAGGGAGAGAGAGAGAAGTGAAATGATGGTGTGCATGGGAGTATGTGATGGTGCATGGAAGACCAAAATGTAATAAGGAGGTGGCTAACCCTCCTTATTTCACTAGTTTCTATTTTTTTTGTTATCCTCTTGGGTCGAGAAAGGGAGAAGAAAAGAATAGTTTGGGCCTTTGTGTTCTTGAGTCCATATTATGGGCCTATTTTGATGATTTTCGGCCCATTTGGTCTTTGGAGATGGTTCACGGCCCAATATTAATCAAAGTTTTTATGGCCCTTTAGGGCTAATTAAATTTGTTATGGCCCAATAAGAGTATTTTATTTCATTCTAGGCCCATTATGGCCCAAAATGTTAAAATAAAAGAAAGTGGGTCCAATTAGAGCCCATATAAGAGTTCTAAACCCAAAATAATCAAATTGGAAGCTTATTGGTCCATTAGGCCCAATAAGAAAATCCTAGTCCAAAATGGACTTGAACCGGGATTTTTAAGGTTTCCAACCTTTGTTGACTACTTGAATGTTTATGTAGAGTATTTGATGGAAATTTTGTGATCATTGAACAAGCATCATACATGTTTTCCAAGTTTTAACTACAATGTTATCTTTGTTAAGGGTTTTACAAGGTATCAAAATTCCTGGTTGTAACAAATTTACATTACTTATGAAAAAAATAATCTAAATAGTCCCTGAACTTTTCTGGCCAACCAATAGTACATTCATGTCACAGGACATGCATGTTCGCACCCAAGTTTAGTGAACCGAGTCGTTTTGGTTCACATTTGCAACCTCTTACGCCGCAAGAGGGAGTCTTGATGTTATAAGTCTTATAAGACTTAGAAATTTTTATACTTATACACTTATTTCTTTTTCCTCATTGTGCCTATATGGGGTTACTTAAACCCAATAAATCACATCCAAGTCATCGAATTACCTTACTTTAATGATCAATTTTTAATTCATCATAAATCTATTTTAGACGTGTTATATACCACGGAGAATAACACAAACATAAATTGTTTATCCATTGTAATAATTAATGTTTAGGGTTTGAAATTCGTGTTAACCCCACCCCCCATTTCAACAATATTAATTCCAATTGTATTTTATTAATAACATGTTAAACATAAACGAGGACCTGAAAATAGAAATAACTAAATAGAAAGAAAAATGGCAAACGGGTTGAATGTGTAAAGTGTGTTGAAAAACACATACTTAAGTTCTTGCAATTTGTAAATTCCAAAAATATTATTTTTAGGAAAAAAAAAATATATTAGTTTAATAACATAATTCTTATAACTAGAATTGGTACACATGTAGTATATGTTCATTTTGGGAATATCACATTTTTCTGCCCTTCAATGATCTGTTCTAGAAATATGGACCAATTAAAAGAAAAAAATTATTGATGAAAAAGGCAAACCAAAATTGGTAACCACATACGATTTATACGTTAAGCGACTAAAACGTGTTTAGAAACCATATTTTATTTTAGAGAAAATGATAAACAACAAAAACGGTCCTATTTCTTAATCATTTATTAGTTAAAGTAATAAGCAAAAGTTAATCAAATTTCATAAATAAACAGCCATCTCACAAAGGCCATTTTCAAATATGTTTGTACATTTTCTGGTTAGACGACAATCCAAACGGAAACTACAGTCCGTTATAAAGTTGTACAATATAATCCTATAAAACATGATTTTTTTGTGTATAAAGAAAACTATTAAGTATAAATCACTTCCTATTTAGAAAGTGTTTTGTATTTACATCTTCAAACTAAAGAAATTATATCTATTTATAGGCCCCTAAAGCTATTCCGTAGTTCATGCCCACCATTTCATAGTGCAAATCCATTTCGTAATCCAGACCCATTTCACATGTTCTAAATCAGGAGAAACAATGTTGTATTAGAGTTTACAACTGTGATTCCATTGCGAAATATGTGACTATTAGAGGAGTTTTGTTACTTTTTGGCTGATGTTTGTAGAATGATTAAGAAAAATAAACATATTTATCATTTTCTCTTTATTTTATTACTAAAATCTGTGAAAAAAACACAACTTAGTAAAATTGTCTTTTGTCATATCAATTACATGTTGAATATTAAAGATCGGTTTTACTGGGCCTATTTAAGCAGAAACCTGTTTCTATGCAAGGTCAGGCCCAACACCCAAACAGGGCCTGTTGTATTGCCATGTGTCCGCCCGTATATGTAATAGGTCCAACTTTCATACCTTTATGTTATTTCTGTTGGTTATATTATTTGTTGATGTAATATTATTTATTAGTGTAATTTTTTGAATTTGTTACTTTCAAGAAAATTTATTTCAGATTTTCTTCAAGAAAGTTATGTTACAGTTAATTAGGATATTTGTTTCTAAATGTTATATTCATTGTTTTAATTCAAAACACATAAAGTAATAAAACATTATCTAAATATAAATAAATCTCTAGTTTAATAAATAAAAACCATTTCTACCACCTGTCACATTTTTGTCACATTCTTATGCATTTTTACAAATCTAATTTTGTGGTTAATTATTAGAAATTAATTTCCACTTGTCATTTTCTGGTAATTTTTGATTTTCCTAATTAACTATTCTAATTTTTAGGTTATAGAAATTAATTAACGTGTCATTAATTTCTTTCCTTATATTTGTAAATTTTAATATGTTTCCTTCAATGTACATAATTCAAAATTGACATGTTTTTTTCAAAGTTTATCGTCATTTTAAGCCAAAATGATCTATATAGGAAAAATAATCAAACTTTGTTGTTTTTTATTGATAAAACAAAAAAATGGCTAAACCACAAATATGGCCAAAATATAATTATATTTTTGTAGTTTGTTTTATTAGTATAAATTGAATTTTTATTTATTCGTCATTTTGTTTTTATTTATTTTAAAAATTACTTTAAAAAATACTTAATGTTTACACATTGATATTTAACATTTTCTATAAAAAAAATACTTAATATTTATATCTTTATATATAGCTTTTTTTAAATCGACTCGTGTAGTACACATGTATCACAGCTAGTACCATAATAAATGAAAATCATTTTGACACATGTCACTTCCTCAAGATTTTTGTCACATGTCATTATGTGAGATTTTTAAATTACTTAAATTCATTATGTGGTATTTTTATTTTTTTATTAATAAAAAAAATCAATTCCACTAGTTAATACTTTTATTATATATGGAAAGTATTCACTGTATTAAATATATAAATCAACACTATAACCATTAACTATAATTATTGAAACATTTTATTATTTAATGTAATAATATTTTTCTCCATTAAATAAATATAATAGTCAATAGTTTGTATTTTTCTAACACTAAAACCATTTATTATGATTTTTTTGTTACATGAGTTAAAATAATGAAATTGTCAAAATTGAAATATAATAATTTTAATGGTGGATTTAGGATTGTAAATTTTTTTGTAGCTAATTCGAAAGACTTTATTTTTACTAAGTATTTTATCTATCTATAATATTATTAATATCTACTTTTATAGACAATTAAGTCGTACATATAGTTTATATATTTTATAGATGTATTACAATTACAAACAAAGAAAAAACAATGTGAATTTACAGTTTAGGCTTAAGTCATATAAAAACACATTTTGATATACTAACATTATTTTTACATAGTTGTACGTTTGAACTTATAATATCTTCATTTCACTAATCGGACTTTTGAAATCTTATAACATTTTTTCATTATAGTATTATTACATGAGTTTTTATTGTTTTAAAGATACAGATACGATATCGATTCAAACGATCCTAAAGACAAACACAAACATAGAAAATTATATTTGAATAAAAGAAAAGCCAATGTTATATCTCATATCAGTTAGTAATTTTTTTATCTACAAGTCAATTTAGTTTGATTGTCATTCATTTTTTAAAAAACATCATAAAAGGTCCCTTTGGTTTCCTCAAATCTGAAGTTTATTCCCCAGGGTTTAAAAACATCATAGATGGTCCTTGTGTTTTCAAAACTTTTGATGTTTGGTCATTAAGCCTCACTTTGTTCAATTTTGTTCGTTAACTAAAGGGCATTTTCATCATTTCACTACCACATGGACCATTTATGAAGTTTTGCCTTATTTAAAAATAAAAATAAAAGTATAATTATTTAATATAAACAGGTCCTCTCGCTCTCTCTCTCTCTCTCTCTCTCTCTATATATATATATATATATATATATATATATATATATATATATATATATATATATATATATATATATATATAACCCTCTACCTTCATCTTCTTCTTCCCCAACCCATATTGTCTCCCTCTTTTTCTTTTTCAATGCAGCAACCATTAAAGGATCTTTTAGGTTTATGCTTACTTTAGCACTGCAACTGTAGCTCGCTCATCAAACTTCAATTCGACTTTTTGCTCCTTTTTTATCAGATTTGTCCAAATGTTGATTTAAAATCTCAATATATTGATAATTACAAGCTCCAAAAAAGGTCGATGTCTATAGGTGGTCGAATCTGCTCCTTTTTCGAGTGTTACTTCTGTTAGAACTTATTCCACATGGCATTTCAGTGGCAGTTTGTGGTGTCTTCAGGTGGTCGAATCTAAAAATCGTTGATCAGTCTAAAAAAACTGGTTGGATCTGTAGAGGAGATGAAAGTGAAGAGCACTTTCGATCATAAACCTGGATCATTCTCCATCAGCGAAGACCACAATCTTTAGTCGAGGCGGGAGACCTTTATCCTTGATATGCCTTTCCCTCTCTCGATCTGCAACTATTTTCTTGAATCACACACCGTATTTGCAATTTAACACAGATGAACAATTGATTTTTTTTGTTTTCGATCTATTCCCATGTAGAAAACCGAAGTATTCTTCATTCCGATGAGCAATCTCCCTGTGTAAATCTCTTTATCGTGTCTGGTGGCTTTCCAATAACCAGCGGTGGTTGCTCTGTTTGTTCATAATCCGATGAGGTACTTCTTATCCCTAAAACAGAAAAGTACCACTCCTTTTCTCCCATTTTCGCCATCTCTTCAGAATCCAAAACCAAAAAACATGATTGAATACACCTCGAAAAGATAACAAGATATGTAAAAACTGAAGAGTTTAAAGAACTCACTAGGTAACTCTTATGGATCGATTCTTTTCATGACGACTTCTCCGATTGCTTTTGCAAAGAAGGTGCTATCAACAACTTTGTTAGAAAGATAATGAGTTATGAGTTCTTCATCTGTAGGATGAAATCGGAATCCTGGAGGCATGTCCATTTGATCATTTTCTTAAGCAGGATCACAGAGCTTCTCCATCTTCTAAAATCCTTGAAAACTTTTGACGAAAAATCATTTATCAGCCAAGATTCCATATGGGTTTTTCATCAAATAGCTTGCTTTCTATGTTTTACAAGGTTGAATGAGTATAAATAGGAGTAGACTGGTGTTAGAAAGCTATGGGAAAAGGAAATCATTGATGAAGCTGAAAAAAGGCAGCCATGCCAGAAAAGTAAAACCAAGAGATAGTGTAACCTGGAAGATTCAGAGGTTTTAAGAAAAAAAAAACAAACAAAATGAACAACTCAGCCAAGGTATAGACAAATTTGGTTTTCTGGGATTTTCTTTATAAATCAAGAACCATAAGTATAGATTTGACTTTGGTTTAGGATTCCTTTTGATTTGGTGCAGGTGTTAACGATGGTGGTTATCGGATCTGAACTGAGGAAGAAGAAGAAGAAGAAATGGGTGGGGTTTGACTTTTTTGAGATAGATATAGAAGGAGAGAAGGGGTGGGACTCTTGTATATTAAATAATTATATTTTATTTTTTCTTTTTTTAGGTAAGACAAAACTTCATAAATGGTCCTTGAATAGTGAAATGACGGAAATGTCCTTCACTTAACGACCACAAGTTGACGGAGTTTGCAAAAAGGACCAAACATCAAAAGTTTTGAAAATACAGGGACCATCTATGATGTTTTTAAACCCTGAGGAATAAACTTCAGATCTGGAAAAACCACAGGGACCATTAATAATGTTTTTTCTTCATTTTTTATATTTAACGTGTTATATAAAAATATTGTTTTATATTGTATCACTTTTTATGTCACATAACCAAGACATTTTTGTTATTATTATTGTTAATATTATATATCAACTGTAGGTACCCATCTACAACAACATTTAACATCTTCAAATAAATCTATACTAGATTATAACCTGTGTTAAATGCGGGGAACACATAAAAAACATACAAATATCTACAGATATGACATAATAATTATAAAAAAATTATGGTTATTGGTATTATTGAAATGTGTAGAAGATGCATTGAAATCGATAAATATCTATAATCGTTGAATGACCTCTTTGTATACAACATTTTTTGTTTTATTAGTTGAATGATCTTCTTTGGCACATATGGTTATGATATTGTTATATAAGCATAAGTATTCTAAGTAGGCGTTCCTTCCATAATAAGGTTACTTAATTTAAGCCTATATTGACAACCAATATACCGTTTTTTTCACTGCATTAAATATTCACAACTATTTTATTTATTCAAATAAAGTCATAGAGTATAATTTATGGAATGTTAAAAGTTATATGGATTTGATTTTAGTATATTATCAATGAAAATTCTTTTCTAAATCATGATTGATTTATTTTAAATTGATTATGAATATAAGTGTTAGCTTTTATGTTTGTTTTTATTTATTTGGTGTTCGCAAGAACTTTGCATTAGTCTTGGCGCAATTTTGAATAATTTTAGTATATCATCAATATAATTTGGTATATTTTTTAATTATATGAAATATCAGATAATGACATTTCATTACTATTGTGATAATTTAGTTTATATATTGCATTTTTACTAATCTTAACGATCTTTTCTTTTCTAATAACCGTAACGTTTTTACTAATTGTACTTACAAATCTCCTAATATCTTATAATTTTTATCTTACTTTATAATTTCTTTATAACTATACTATTTTCAAGATTGACTGTCTTATTTTTTTTAGTCTATACAGTTTATATTTCATTGAACAACATCATTGTTTGTATGTATTGTGAAATTTCATTTTAAAAATGCTTAATGTTTACATATTGATATTTTTTTAATAAACTTATGTAATAATTATGGAATATATATCTTGTTTGAATAACATTTATTTCCTTCACTAAATTAAATTCCTAATTAAACGAATATATTTTGGAAAGTAATAATTATAATTGGTCAACATTATCTAAGACATAAATGTTTGATATAATTTTGGAGGGAAAAATCGGGATCATTAAAAAAATTTATATAAAGAAAATACAAATTCAAATTTGGTGAAATTATGGATGAAATCACTGACGGAAATTATTTTGGAGGGAATTGTATTTTGTAAAGTATAATACTATGACAAAATTTGAAATATGTATATTGTTGTGTAAATTTATAAATTTATAAATTTTATTATTACTATATAAAGAAAAAGCAAAGTAGGTTGGTATGTTAAACAAAAAAAATATTTTCAATGAACGTATGTAACTAAAAAATGGAATTTCAAATGAAAATATAAAACTTAAAAGTATGAAGACATGTGATAAAAAAAATGTGTGAAAGAGCTCTAACCACATTTGACAAATTTGTTAGTGAGAACATCATAAATGGACCCTCTGATAATGATCAACGAATTATTTCCTGTATGACAAAATGTGAATTCTATAATTAGTGGATTCGAAATGTTTTAAGTAATGCTAAAATAAACATGTATATTGAAGTGTAGATGAACATGTCATTTTCATGCAAACGACATGTTTTATGGTATCATGTAGAAAAATACTTTAGAAAATAAAATGTTTTAAACACATATACTTAACTTAGATCCTGATCAACCAGGTTCATCAACCATTTCTCCCTTGAATTTTTAATAATCACTTTCATGGATTAGTCGACACAACCTAACCAAGAAAATCTGGAACAAAAAAATAAACGATTGTTGTATTATATATGTGTAATACAATAAATATTTATGTATAGATAAGGTAGAATGTTAAAATAAAATCTTACTAAATGCAACACGAGTGGCAAGATTCCTGGCTATCAAATCGTGGAAAGTCACAAAATTATAAGGATCCACCATAACAACAAAATCATTTGATACACGAACTTTGGTTGTTTTGTAGAAATTATTTTTATGCTTATGATCAACCAACATGTAATCTCTTTCATTTTTTGTCATACCAAAACTACTAATTTCCTTTACAGATCCTTCAACAAAGAGGACTTTATACGAAATAATGAGATGTTTTTATTGTTGCTTGTATTTTAGTGCCATGTAAGTGAAAAAAAATTGGTTACGTTGAAAATTTTATAAATTAAAAGCAACATAATAATAAAAAGAAAAAAGTGTACCTACTCGTCAATTAAAATCATGTCCAAGTTGTTGAACATGTTTGGGTTGTTTTTTAAGTTTGCTTCCAAAGCAAGAGTACTTGAACACGAATGTTTTAGGTTTCCTTGGATGCATCGATGTCAGCAACCTTATCAAAGTCGATCTCATCTTGATTGTTTTGTGTCATGGATGTATAATGAAAGAGAAAACAATTAGAATTAGAAAGAATTTTTATATGAAATAAAAGGGACATATATAATGTATTTATCTATAAAAAGGTATGATTCATAAAGATGTATGAAAGCTATTATAGCTATCAACAAAATTGTTTCTATACTTAATTTCAAAGGATGCATAAACAGATTATATATTATTTCCTATTAAGTCAACCTAAAAGTGTAATAGGATCATACCGAAATATTTTAAAATCATACCAAAATTAACCGGATTCTTATAACATAATAATTAAAAAAAATCATAATCATCTATAATATATAAAAATAACATTTTCCTAATTAGTGTCAATTCCAAAGATAGTTCGTTTTTGTTTTGTTAAAGGTACATAATATCTTTTCTTATTTATTCGAAAAGTTTTAGAAAAGTAGTTAACCGATTTCATGTAATTTCTGACAAAGAAAATCGAAATATATGAATACATATATTTGATATAGAAACAAAAAAAAATAATCGAAAAAAATATAAAAAACAAAAGAAGGTACTGACATTCTACTGCACAACAATGAAGGTTTGAAGCAGAGAATGATGAGAGAAGTTATAAACAATAAGAATGATGTTGTAGGAGAAGGTTTGAAGAAAAGCAACGATTGAAAATAAGTGTGAGCCGCGGATTCAATGATGAATCGTATATGTATGTGATAATTTGAATATGATTTTTTGGTATTAATGGTTTCCTAATAAAAATGGATTTTATATTAATGGTTTACTAATATAAACAATTTATATTAATGGTTGATATTAATGTCTTAATTGAAATGGTTTGTTACTAATATGTTTTTAAAGCTGACCATATTAAAACTTTTATAACCGAAAATTCAAGATTTAAAATATGGAAAGATTTTATTGGAATTATATATATTCCATTTCAACGGATGTAAGCTAATTTTGTTTGACAATTGGAAAGCTTTTATTGGAATTTGGGGAAGATGATGTGAGCAGTTTGATCTAATGGTAGAAAACATAGAATTGAAATACAATCAATGGCCCAGATTGTTTAAGATTATGTCATAAGATTTCTCTTTTAATAATATTTAGAGATATGTTGTTAGTGACAATGAAAATATTAATCTAAATATATCATATGGATATCAACATACAAGTTTTCAATCTACTTTCAAGCCTAGTATTACAAGTACATTATCTAGTGACATTAAAAACAAAACAAAAAATTATATTTGGATATTAATAGAATATCTAATTATATGTCCACCACACCAAACGATATTTCTTTTTCTATCATGCAATTTATTTGACTTTTCTTCCATATTTTTTATGTTACACAATAATGTCAAATTTATTGATTAATTACTTCTGTGTAGACTTATTACGACATAACCAATGCATATTTTTGTCAACTATTGTTATTATTGCATACCTAATGGTCGTCATGATCATCATTTTATTTCTAATTTTAATTTAATAATTTTCTTATACATCATTTCCGATGATATCACTACACTTATTTTATCTTTTTTTTCTTAATATATACGTTAAGTTACAAATATTTATACGTATAGTATAAATTAAATCATCTATATTCTTCTTTTTGCTTTCTAATTTTAATAGCAACAGCCAAACACCGTCATCAAGCATGTGTATATATATTGTCGGTAATAATCCAAATGTCAACTCAAATAAATCATGTGGATATCAACATACATGTTTACAATCTACTTCCGAATTTAATCTAAAAAGTTAACCTTGTTTTTTTTTTTTTTTTTTTTTTTAATTTGTGATTCAAAAAAGTATTTGGAAATTTGTGATTCATAACAACTATTTACAATATGTCAATAGTTTTTTTTATTAGTATAGATTCAATTATCTACTTATTTATCATTTCTTTTGTATATATTTTGAAATTTTATTTTTAAAAATGTTTACACCTTAATTTTTAGCATCATTATTTAAATTATGTCAATAGTTTATTATTAGTGTAGATTGGATTATTTACTTATTCATTATATCGTTTGTATTTATGTAAATATATTTACTTTAAAAAAATACTTCATGTTTACACCTTGATATTTAACTTTTATTTTTTAAAAACTCGTGTAGTACACGGGTCTCATATCTAGTCTACTCCAATAAATAAAAATCTTTTTTGCAACATGTCATACTCTCATTTATTTGACCACATGTTATTTTGTGGTTAAATTTAATTAATATTTTTTCCACACGACATTTTATGTTTTTTTCCATTTTTTTTAATTCCACATAGTATTTTGAGGTCAAAAAGATTTTCCCTTCTCAATATAATCAATGGACTTCAATTTTATGAATGCAATAATTTACTCACTTTCATTCAAAATTCAATATTCAAAATTTTCATATTCAACTTTCAACTTAATATAATTAATCTGTTAATTTAAAATATATTATTAAATATCATATTATCTTATTATTGGTAGATTTTTAAAATGGTTATTACAATACATTTATTTGATATTTTAAATATTATATTATTCTATCCTTCCAATGGGTAAAAGACAATTTTATCCTTTCCATAATGTCCCAACTCCCAAAAGACCCAAGGCCCAAAAGGCCCATAATGAGCTTCCCAGGACTACGCCCCGCATACTGCCTGCTGAAGGACAATATACAACATGTTGAAGCTTACAGATGGGGATTCCATGCATTACGATGAGCGTACGCATACGTACGCCCAACATACTCGTCAGGTGGCCAAAATCCAACCAAAGGAGCTTAACTCCTTAAGACCTTAATGTCCACACCTCATATCTAATTCTAGATAAGGTCTTAATCCATAAAGTCGATAGCTTTAAGCCATAGCATGGCTCCAAGAGGTTCAAAATTCTAGATCTTACATCCTACTTTCATGAAATAGCCAAAAAAATCATGCATGGGTGAACTTCAACCCCAAAGATCCGATTTTTATCACTTAACAAACTTAGAAATGACAAGATATTAAGTCTAAAGGTTTTGGAGTAACTTCTACTCACAAATTCAAGTCATGGGACCAAAACATGCTTATATCAAAACCCATAACTAGATCTACACTAAAGAACCATAAAGTTTGAAGCTTTATACCTCCAGAAGATAGATCAAGATGGACAAAGTCTGGATCCACAAGTTCCAAGCTAACCAACATTTCTCCAATGAGCTCCTTCCTCTTCAATGTGTACCAAAAACACCCCAAATCACTCAAAAGGCTCAAGGTTACTCAAAGGAAGGCTAGGGTTTCAAATTTAGGGTTAAGGTTAATGGAGGTTGAAGATAATAAGGTTTGAACATAAGTTACGACCTTTAAATAGGGTCCAAGACCCTAAATTAGGGTTTGCACCTGACTAGAGTATGCCCAACGTACTCCAAGGGCCATCCGTGATCTTCTAGCATAGTACGCACGACATACTCCTTGTACGCCCAACGTACTAAACTTAGCCCCAAAACCACCAAACTTCCGAAGGCCAAAACTTCTTCTTTCCAAGTCCGATTTCGATGATCCTTATATCCACGGAAAGGTAATGAAAAGCTCTACAATCCTATCAACCCTCTTTTTCCTTAAAAATTTCCGAAATTAAATCCAAAATTCACAAAAGGCCCGAACTATCACTTTACGGTCATACCATTGGACTCCAAAACACAAATCGAACTCTCGGATCACCTAATCCACATTATCCATATCCAAAGGGGTCTAAATCTCTCTTTCCCCAAGGCCCAAATCCTTATGATAACTGATCTTTGGGTCACGAAACGATTCAAAATAGGGTGTTACAATTTCATTTTTGGTCCTTGTTATTATTTACACACCTTAATAACAATGCACTTTAAAAGTACAATGATAACAATGGATCCAAATTCTCTCCAGAAACCGAAATTTTAGAACCAAGCATGTTAAAATGTCTAAATACTTTCCAAACATTTAATTTTATCCTTTGTATACACATATGTAACTTAATTGTATTACAACGGAAATGTTTTCGAAAACTCGTTTTATGAAAAATCTGAATAATATTGAAGTGGTTCTTGAATGTTTTGTAGCATAAGGGTATTCTTGTCTAAAATAAGAAGGTTATTAGTGTTTAAAGAAATTTTCTATTTATGTGTGTTCCAACATGTGACATCTCCTATTTTTTAGAACAAAAAAAAATGAATTCTTTACGCTTTAAAATCATAATATCTTTGTTTGTGGAAAATCCCAATACAATAAAATAATTTGTGGAAACTGTTTTGTTTTATTATAATATCTTAGGGTAAAGATGTTGTTTCAAAATACAAATTCGGCCCTAAGGATGTCATAATCAATACATAACATTGTTACAGCGTAAAGACCTTATGGTCCTGAACACTATTGTAGGTTGTATCTTAATCACTCAGCATCCTAATCAAATTCCAGCAGCTTTAACCCTGTTGCCTGTGATGCATATAATTTGAGTGGGTCAGATTGGGAAACCTGGTGAGACACATAGGGTTTTCAATACCACAGTATTATTATGATAATGATTTATTAATATTAAACCTACAAAACCAATAGTTACCAAACAATATAGATATCCCTTAACTTATATATCTATAAAACATTACACCCCTACATACCCATCCCAATTGATTCTCACAAATCCTAGCCACGATTATTAAGAAAAATCAACTCGTTTGATGAATCGTTTAGAGTAATGGTTTGACTACACAACTAGGGGATTCCTTTGTAACGTCCCAAAAATTAATACTAAAAAATTTCGATTTTTAAATTAATAAAACCATTATCCAAAACAACATCATAGAAACCATGGTGAATTAGAGGGTATTAATAAACATCCAAGTACATCAGAGTAATATAAAATGCGGAACAATGTGGTGTGTGCACTACAATCATCCCGGGTTCTTCCCCGTCGAACCAGAAGTACCTGAAACATAAACTGAAAGCCGTAAGCACAAAGCTTAGTGAGTTCCCCAAAATACCACATACCATACATATCATACATACAATGGGCCCCGCCCGTCATCGGGCCACGCCTGACATCAAGCCCCGCTCGGAACATATATGTCAGTCATCAGGCCTCGCCCGGTATACATACAAACATATAAACACATGCAAAAATCACAAAGATAAATAACATACAATATAATCATCAAGCCCCGCCCGGTAAATGTTGGATTAGGTGTCTAAGCCCATAATTATAATTGGTATATACTTGAATTGATAGTAGCACAATCCTTTTGGGTTGCCTTCAAACCTGACAATTGAATAGGATAACTGTTAGAGAGAGAAGAATGATTTATTAATTTATTACTTGGTTAATAAATTAATTAGAGATCAAAATAAATGATTTATTAATGTATTATGGAAATAATATATTAATTAGAAATCATATTGTTTAATTAATATTTAATCTGAAATTAATTTGGAATTAATTTTGGGATTAAAGGATCTAATTGAAACTGCAGGGACTAAAGGTGAAAATGTTCAATAGTTGAGCATTGGGCAATTCTAGAACCTCCCTATAGTATGGGGAACGGAATCTAGATGCTCTTAGGGTTTCCTTGGTCTCTAAGGCTGCCTTGGATGCCTTAGGAAGGAAGTTAATGGATCAGGGTTATCTTGGATATACCTGCCTTATCTAGTACCTTCCTAACACCTATATAAACCCTCCACCAAAAGGAATTTCGGCTATGCTCTCCCAAGAAGCCTCTTGGACGAAATTATTCTTCCCTTCTCTCTCTCTCTCTCTATAGTAATCCTTGGTTGCTTGAGTTTGTTTGTGAGCTATTAAAGGCGCAACACTTGTGGCGCTTGCTACCAAAGGTCTTTCAAGCAAGGTTTTTAGATTGTTATTACAACATAACAATCAAGGTATGTATTTTAATCCCTATTGTGTGTAAATTCGATTATAATACATAGAACCTAGGGTTTCTTCTTTTGTGTTCAAATGTTTGCATGTTCAATTAGAGAAAACTTAGATCCAAAGCATTAGGGTTGCATGTGCACATAGGAATTGTTGTAATGCTCATAACCCATCAATGGTATCAGAGCCTATGATTAGTTTTCTATTGAATAGATGCAATTGTGATCTTGTTCAAAGGAGAAGGGAACGGAATTGATATTCTATTCAATGAACTCGTCGAGTTGTTCTTAGAACTCGTCGAGTTGGTCCGTCTGATGCTTATCTCAGATTTTCTTGCCTAACTTGATTTACTAGGTTAATATTTGGTAATTATCTTTTGTTAATTCTGCCATGATCTGATTTTTGGTAATATAAGATAATTCAATAAAAACCTAAATGTTAGGAGATAATTATGAATTAGATAATGATGATTTATTTGATTGTAATTATCCTTATGGATATGGTTAATGATTTAATTAATTTATTAATTAAAGGATAATTAATATATCCTAAACTAGATAATTATTAATTGGATTAAATAATTAATATTTTAGGTTGTTTAAAAATATAAACCCTAAAATATATCCTTATGGATTTTATTGATACTTTAATGATTAATTAAAGGATAATTAATAAATCCATATGTGGTTTAAATTTAATTAAATTAAAAGTTTAATTTATTAAAAGATTAAACCCTTGGTATTTTAAAATATATTACAATACACACTTATATTATATGTAAGATTAAAAGTTTAATATTACTATATATATATAAGACGAGTCAGTCGAACCGCTAGTACGCCTCATTCACGAAGCTAGTCTATAAGGGGGTATAAGGAAATTGCCTATAAAATGACGATTGAATGAGTATCCACTCTTACCCACCGCTCTCTTGACTAGTGGAGGGTCGTTAGCCGAATGGGTTTGATAGGACACACAACTCTCATTAATAAGTATAATGATAAAGTAACTAAACTATTTTCTAAAAAATCCCACTCTTAGTTACTTTAGGAAAAATGTGAATTTGATACAAACCGATGAAATTGCACATTACACCTTATTGGCCATTAGTGGATCGTGTGTGGTTAACCGACACACTAATATGAGACTAATATTGTTGGCAATGGGTGTCTCGTAAATTATCGTTGGATTAATGGAGCGCGTGTGGTTAACCGACATGTTAATTTCAGATGATAAATGACATCGAGAGTACCAAACTAATTTGCATGGTTATTCACATCTCGTTTGTGATCCTCGGCATCCCAACCACAAAGTGAGAGCATAATCGAGATTAAACATGTCACTGAATAGTTCAATGAATCTCAAAAGATCTAGGAGATTCATAAGATTGAAATTGGTAAATGCTTTACCTACCTAAAATAGATTCGAATTTGATTACGGCATCCCTCTTCAGAATTCGAATCGAAGATATGGATCCTAGCCTTAATTTAATTTTTTTGGGTTAATAATTAAGGATTAAAATCAACTAACTTGAATTCTCTATTCTCCCTTTATAGATGTCAAGTTCAGACAACAATGGTCTTCCTCGTTCTTTTGGAAATGTTTTTCCTTCACTATCTGAAGATGATCTTCCACATGTTGATCAAGGTGAAAGAATGTTCCCTTCTTCAAGCAATGGTGGAACTGGAAATCATGCTTCCCCAACTCTTCCTCCACATCCTCCAGTGATTCTCCCCGACCCACGATTTCTTCAACTTGAACAGTTCAAAGTCACTCAAGACCTATTGGCATGTAAACATCAAGATGGAAAGTATGTGTGTGCACATGTTCTGAAAATGAAATCGCACACTGACAGACTGGGGATACTAGGTGTCGTTGTCCCAAGGAAGATGGCCATTGACTTGGTTCTGGTTTCGCTTCCTGACTCATATAGTCAGTTCATTAAAGACTTTTATGAGAGGGACCATGACGTGACCTTAATCGATCTGACATATATGTTGATTGATGCAGAAGCAGAAATGCTTAAGAGCACAAATCAAGCAAATGTGTTTGAAGGATCTGTTTCCCAAATTTCCATGGACATTGAGAATGACAACATTGGTAGTCCAAAAAAGGTTTCTCTTCCCAATGGAAAGGGATCGGCCAAGGTCAAACCATTTGACCATATGGTAAAGAGAAATGCTAATTCCGAGATAGTCCCATGTGTCATTCCTGAAGAGTCCATATGTTTCTATTGCCAATTGAAGAGACATTGGATGGGAAGCTGCCCTGTCTACCTGAAGGATCGCAAAGATAAGAAAGTCAAGTTGTATGACTTTACTTCAGGTACATATATTATCTAACTCCAGTAAGTTCATATTCATAGATTCTTGATACATGATGTGATAGTCACATTTTAATGTTTTTGCAGAATCTAAGAGAAAGAAGGAAGCTTAAGAAGAAAAAGCTAATTTTGATCGTAAGATATGGATTTCGGTCACATGGTTCAATGATCAGAATTTGGAGCTGCTAATTAGGAGTTATATAGATTACTTAGGAAATATCTAGAAACATAGTTTTCATATATATTTGCATTGTAAGGACAAATTTTTCCACACATTATCAATAAAGTGAATTTTTGGTTCCATCATATTTACTTTATAAGGTTCTATATAACAAGGGCTCATTCCAACTGCAGTTGCCTCGACACATGAGCCCTTGTTAGTAGCAGATTTCGGGGAGTTGGTTGATTATATGTATCATAACTAGGGTTATGATCACCAACCTTATGAACCACCGTTTGTGGAGATTCCTAAATCATTTGGGTTAAATGAGATTTTCCCTGAACCCTACTTTCCTTGGCACATTTACTGTCTTTAACTTTTGAGCCTTATGGATTTTGTATATGTATAGGTGTGTATGTTTCTAACAATGCCCTTTTGCCTTTTGCTTAGCAGTGAACAGAAGAGATATCTGGTGTTCAAAATATGATGATCACAACAAGAAGAAAAATAAAACAAAAATATAGGTGGAAACCCATGTAGGGGAAACCACAAGGAACAAATTAATATAATAATGATGCTCGACTATAAAGGAGAATGTTACATAGTTGAAAATCACCAAGGGAGGGAAGAGAAAAACATGTAATGGAATGAATAAAAATATGACATCCAATAGCTTTATATAGAACCTTACAAAGATTCTTAATCATATTCCAAAACCCCAAAAATGGGGAACATTTATAATAGATAGCTAACTTGATAACCAAACATATAACTCCACAATAGATTATGTTTTCTGCCCTTACATAAAAATAATAAAATGCAATATCAATAAGTAAAATGTTGCATAAAAGAAAATATCATGTGATGCAACACAATCTAACAACACTTCCAAAATGGTTGCATATTCGACAACATATTTCCATACATAATTAAGGTTTTAGAGCATTTTCAACACTCTATACACCTCATGTAGCTAAAAACATAATATATATATATATATATATATATATATATATATATATATATTTGCTTACGATTACTGTTATGACAAATTCACATGGATAGGAACACATACACTTTAAAATCTAAGTGTCATAAGGTTTCCCTCCTTCATGAAAATGATTGTAAGGAAATGCTTTCACTAAAATTTTTTTTTTTTTTTAAAAGATTGCAATTGTGAAAATTGTATTCTCATCCCTCTTCAGAGTTCGAATTGTGAGATTTGACAATTAGTATGAATATTTGGGACTTATTAACATAAGCCCTGAAGTTGTTTAGACACACATGTGAGCTTTCTAAGACAAAGGTGTATGATTTTAAGAAGATTAGATAAAGGCTTATCAAAGCATCAAGTATTTAGAAATATGAACTTAAGGAATTCAATAAGCATTGTTTTTTTTAAAGTTCAGATGTTTTCTAGATATATGTCATAGCTAATGGGAGAATAAGTGTTATTCTTGTATTGTAATAATCATCGTGTTAGTGGGAGCATGATTATTATTTCAAGTATTGCGAGTTAGCAATATTAATTATAGAAAACAAAGATTAACTTTGCAAAGTTGTAGGGGTTGAAAAGTTGTTTTGCTATAATTAAGGGAGAGAATATTATACTTCGTTTCAATATCTAAAAGCTTAGATCGAGAAATGTTAATAAAATTTAGTCAAGGATACATAGCACGTTCTCAAAATTCGATTATGATTACGGCATCCCTCTTCATAGTTCGAATTGTGAGAACATGGCTAACAAAATATTATGGCAGAAGACTGATAAAGTATCATGTCTTTATGTGAGATATTATGCATCCTGTCCCATACGCTTCGGGTATAGGATCGATTGCTATTATGCATCGTGTCCCATACGCTTCGGGTATAGGATCGATTGCATATGCTATAATATTTGACCGTTCTAAAATTTTCCAAATGCCTAGGGCATTAAGAGGGAAAAAGGGACTAGAATCGGTTTTGACTAAAATAATTAAACAACTATCAAAGGACGATCTGAGGTTCGCTGAGGATTTGTCGCTTGTGAGTAGTTGGAAGTATAGTACTGGATGGACTATATTGACATTATTATGAATTGATAAGATTCTATTAAGAATGAGTTGTCATATGGCAAATATGGAAATGTTTCCATTAATGGGAGTTGGGTATTAAGAAATATGTCTAGATTAGAAACTTTTATGCGAGAAGGATGTTCAAAGGAATGTACTTTGAATGTGAGACTTCACGTCTATGGAATTGTCTTGTAACAATTTCCGATAGAATACCTTGTAATTTCATTAGCCGGGTCTTGGTGACTTTTGTGCTATGACATTACGAAAGGATCATTGCATAAAATGTTAGAATCTAACATATTCTAAAAAGTGGCAAGAATTTGGTATTCTTACACTAATGATAAGGATTGGGAATTGTGAAATGAGTTTCATTGGAAATGTCTTCAATTGATCTATTTCACAAAGTAAGGATCATAGGAAACATAGTGTGCATGCTCGGAGCATGGGACAACAATTGTTGTAATTCAAGTAACAAGTTGATTATCCGAAACATTAAACAATGAATAATGAGTAGTCAATATGGTGTTTAAATAAAAGGCGTTTTATTTACGCTCAAAAGTTTTGGGACCATATAGGATTAAGTATTATTATTGTGTTTCACTTTGCATGTTTTGACTTCCAGAATAACTAGGTTATTCAAACATCCACAGTCGGTCATACGTTGGGAGTAGGTGTGAAGGAAGAATGTCATGAATCTGTCTGTAGATTGTCTAAAGTGTTTAGACATAGCACAAGTTTGCTGCAGAGTTCATGAGTGCTTTGATAAGATTAAAGTATTGGATTAAACCCACACTCACTTGAATCACTTCATGGATTTATCACGGGTGATTAGTGAGACGATAATATTGTATATTCTTGAAACCGACACGTGTGAGTTGTTATTTGCTGGTCGGTTGCACATTGATGATAAGTAAACGCACCAGTAACTTGGTGTTATAAAACTTATTGTTGTGTGTGATTTGACGAGTAAATGCAAGCGAGCATTTGAGTCGAAGTTTATCCATTCCTTTTACCCAAAGTGGGATAAAAGCGATATATGTGGGCCCCTCGATGATTTTGTGATGACACCCTAAGCGCTTGGCCAAGCCGGGACTAAGTTGATGTGTTCAATTGTAGTCTGTTGTCAGTCGTCATAAATCGGAAGTCGGGAAACAGTATAGAGAGAATGATCGAAATTCATGTCTTTTGTCTATACGATATCTTGAGAATGCAGGAATATATGATCCCTTATCTAAAGGACACACGTATATGATAAGATCAGAGTAGACAGCGGCTTTTGAAAGCTACGATTGCTGATCAGGTTCTGAAGTCATGCAAAATAGTTATTAGACTTATCCAAGTGGGAGACTGTTGGATTAGTGTCTAAGTCCATAACTATTTTGGTATGTACTTGACCCGATTGTGAGCATGGTCCTTTAGGGTTGCCTTCACCATAGCAATATGTAGGATGAATTAAGAAGAGAAAGGTTTAATTATGATTTATTAATATATTATGAGAATAATATATTAAAGGAGAAATCTTATTGTTAGTCAAGAATTAATTAAGAATTAATTTTGTGGCTAAAAGAGATTAATTAAACTTAAGGGACTTATTGTGTAATTATAAGATAATTACATAGATGGGCTAATGGACTCCATAGAAGTTGGAGTGGACGAATTCTATGGGGAAACCCATTAGAAATCGTCCAAGGCTTCTAAAGAGGGAGTCCATGGGCTGCTTAGGGCTTAAGCAGTCAGATTAGGGTTTCCTAGCTATAAACCCTAATAGCCAGCATATATAAGGAACCCTTATGGCCCCAAAAACGTGGTGAATACTTCCTTCAGGGTTTCCAGCCGTTTTTGGTGCCTCATCTCTCCTCCCTCTTCATCCAAGTTGCTTAGTGGTGTTTGTGACTCCATTAGAGGTGCAACACTTGAGGCACTAAGCTTTCTGAAGCCAAGGATTGATTGTTATTGCTATATAACAATCAAAGGTAAGATCTAAACCCTAATTTCAGTTATAGTTTATTAGATCTAGGGTATATGGCTTTGGATTATCAATTGCATGCTCATTAGACAAACTAGATCCAAAGATATTAGGGTTTGCATGTACACCATATGATTGATGTAGTGCTCAAAACCCATCAGTGGTATCAGAGCCTAGGGCTGTTTGTTTGATGTATTTGATGCTATATTTGATTATTCAAGCTTAAAATCGAAAAATTTCAGTTTTTGGGGGCTGGACTCGCCGAGTCCATGGCTGAACTCGCCGAGTCCACTGTGAACTCGACGAGTCCAGTGCTGACTCGACGAGTCTGAGACGCAGAATGCTGATTTTGCGGGATTTTGACATGTTTTGGTTGTGGATAATTAACTAAAACGTTTTTCATCAATAAAATCCGAATTTTATCCATATTTGGTGATTATCCTTGCCAAAATAGAAGATAATTGTCAAAATTTAGATAATCATTTGTTTTATTAGATAAATGTTGATTATTTGTAATTTAGATTTGAATTATCTTGTGAAAAAAAAAATCAAAGGTCAAATTAGATAATCATAAATTAATTGTTTAATTTTAAATTATTTGCAATTTGATCTTGTGTGTTTTGAATAGTTTCAAAACTTGCCCTCAAGTTTTAGAATTTAAAATTTTGATTAAAAGTTTAATTTTGAAAGATTTGAATTCTAAACCCAAATGTTTTGATAAAGTTCAAAACTTGTCCTCAAGTTTTGGAATTTAAATTTTGAGTAATAGTTTAATTATGTAATATTTAAATTCTAAAAACCCTTGTAATTTTTGAAAAAGTTCAAATTACACCATTATAGTTTTATTTATTAATTAAGGTGTATAATTAAAGGAGATTTAATAAACCCATAAAGTTTTGGTTTACATTTAATTAAATTAAAAGTATAATTTATTAAATTAGACCACCTAGTATTTTAAAAGTGTAAAATACACCATATACTATATATAACATTAAAAGTCTAATATTATATATTGTTGGGTTATGAGCATTCTAACACTCCTAAGTGTACATGCAACCCTAAATACCTTGGATCTATGTTTTCTCTATTATACATACAATTATGAACATCCAAGGTATTATCCTAATCTAGCATACAAAATAATAAATATAACAAGATAGAATACATACCTCTTTGATGTAGAATGTCTTCATGAAGCTTGAGTGCCTAGTGCCCCAAGTGTGACACCTCAAATGGTTCACACAACACCAAATACACTTGGAATAACTTGAGAGAAACTTGAACATTCCTTGAAATCGTCTAGCCCTCACACTCACACATTAGTGCACGATTTCTTGAGCCATGGGATTCTTTTATATGGTGGCTATTAGGGTTACACCATGTAACTCATAACTTTACCCATTCCTTATGCTCCATGGATTTTAACCTCCATGGAGTATCCATGGGTCACCCCATGGACTTAGTCCAACATAAGGAATCTTGGATCACAAGCCCACATATATAAGAATGAATGATTTACACAATCAACCCATATATTTAATTAGTCTCCTTTTGATCACTTAATTAATTCCAAATTAATTCTTGATCAATACTAATTAAATAACCTTATTAATATATTAGAACTTATAATATATTAACCAACTTTAAGTGTTATTTATCTCATTATAGTCTATCCAAATGCATGATGCCATGCAACCCAAATGGACCATGCCGGGTCGGGTCAAGTCTTACCAATTATAGTTATGGACTTAGACATTAATCCAACAGTCTCCCACTTGGATAAGTCTAAAACTATTATTGCGTATGACTTCAGGAACCGATCAGCAATCGTAGCTCTCAAAAGCTTCTGTCGAACTCTGACCTTGTCGATGAACTCTGACCTTTGTCAATGACTTGTCCATTAGATAAGGGATCATATATTCCTCCATTCTAGATATCATATGGACTGAGAAATGGATTATCAATCATTCTCTCTGTCCATTTGTTGTTTCCCGATTTCCGATTCATGATGACTGACTGATTGAACAAATCAAATCAGTCCTGGCTTGGCCAAGCACTCACATGTATCATCTTTAAATCATCGAGGGGCCCACAGATATCGCTTTTATCCCGAAGGTAAAAGGAATGGATAAACTTCGACTCATATGGCTTGTTCTACTACTTGTTGAATCATACACAAAGGCACGTTTTATAACATCGAGTTACCAATGCGTTTTCGTGCAATCAATGTATAACCAACTCATAGTAACAACTCATATCTCTAGGTTTGAAGAATATAAGATATTATCGTCTCATGATCACTCGTGATAAAATCCATGAAGTAATTCAAATGAGCGCGGGTTGAAACCAATACTCAGAACTTATGAGCACTCATGAGTGTTGTAGCACCACTTTGTCCACCAACTTGGACCTCTACAAACCAACCCATGACAGTCTTGATTCATATCTACTTCCAACATATGATCGACTGTGGATGGTTTGAATAACTTAATCATTCAGGAAGAGCGACTTAGTTATTCTGGAAGTCAAAACATGCAAAGTGAAACACAAGAATAAATGAATCAAATATGGTATCAAACCCTATGAATATAAATAAACACTTTTATTTATCACCATACTGATTACTCATTATTCATTGTTTCGGTTTTATCAACTTTATACTTGAATTTAAAACAATATTTGTCCCATGCTCCAAGCATGTACACTATGTTTTCTAAACACTAGTCATGCCATACACCAAGTATGCATACTATGTTTGTCTATGATCTTTACTTTGTAAAATAGATCAATTGAACATCACTCCAATGATCCTCTTTTCACAGTCCCAAATCCTTACTGCAAATGCAAGAATTCCAAATTCATGCCATTTACTGAAATCTGTTAGATTCTAAACTTATATGCATTGATCCTCTTAATGATTATGCACAAAGTCAGAAAGACTTGACAACAATCATTACAGAGCATTCCAAAGGAGATCAGCTCCTTGGAAACATCCTTCTTTCATTAAGTTTCCTAATCTTACACAGATTGAATAATTTCTAACTTTGAAATATTTCCATATTCCATTTTGACTATCACTTCTGAACAAGAGTTGCCTCCTTACAGATTATGTCAATATGGTCCTTCCAGAATTAACATTATACTTCCAACTGTCCTTGAGCAACCAATCTTTGGTAAACCTTAGATTGTCCTCGACAATTGCTTAATCATTTTAGTCATATCCAATTCTAGACCTTTTCCCTTCATAATGCCCCAGGCATTTGGAAAATTTTAGAAAGGATGAATATAGCACATGTAATCGATCCTATATCCGAAGCATATGGGACACGATTCATGATGTCTCACATAAAGACTAAACCAGTCTTTTGCTATAATATTTCCATTTCAATTTGCCAAGTTCTCAAAATTCAGATTATGAAAAGGGATGCCGTAATCATAATCGAATTTTAGAATGCAAATAATGGACCCATATATAGAATTTCCTTATGTTGAGCCATTCCAACATGAAATTCATATATATATCCTTGATTAAATATGATTAAAATCTCAATCTAAGCTTTTAGAATTGAAATGAAGTATAATTTCCTCTCCTTAATTATAGCAAAACAACTTTTTCAACCCCTGCAACCTCACGAATTGAAACTTTTGTTTTCTATAATTAACATTGCTAACTTGCAACCTTTGTCATAATTATCATGCTCCCACTAACATGATGATTATTAGCATAACACTTATGCTCCCACTAGCTTTGACATGTACTCAGAAATCAGCTGACTTTCTTACCAAAGTTCAGATTTCTGATACTAGATTGTTTTGATAAAACTTTATCAAAATCATACACCTCTCTTAGATAGCTCACATGTCTGTCTAAACAATTTTAGAACTATGAAAAGGGATGTCGTAATCATAGTCTCAATTGTTTAGACCTTTGCCACTTCTCACAAGTCCATGTTAGTGTGCCGGTAAACCACACACGCTCCACTAACGACTTTGAGAATGCAAGTATCACAATTGCTATCTAGCTAAAATCTACTTAGTGAAAGTGTTTCCTCACCATCATTTTCATGAATCGGAGAGAAACCTTATGACACTTAGATTTAATAGTGTATGTGTTCTTATCCATGTGAATTTGTCAAAAACATAATCACAAGACAAGGTTAGTGACAAATCTAAACTCATGTTGATTAAACTTGTGCAATCTTAAATTCTTGCCATTTGACAGCTCAGGTGCCTGCCATTGCTTCCAAGTAGTTGTACAACCAATTGAGAACTCTCAGAACTCCTATGCAAAGCCAACTTGAATAGGCACAAAAATTTCAACACGATAGGTTATAAACCTCAAGTCGTGTGCTAGTGAAGGACTTTAGGTTTTATTCTTGATTAAGTCTTGAAACTTTCAAGAGCTTTAAGACTCCCACTGTCCTCTTGACATATAAGACTCCCTTGTCAAATATTCAAGAGATAGTGCGGATTCTTTATCAAGACTAACACTTTACACAATTGGCCTAAGTTGGTCTCTGTTTTATCCAAAACGTCACAACTTACCAATTTCAAATGTACAAGAGTAGATAACCGTTTACTCTTACATTTGACTAGTGTTAACAAACCCTCTTTAAGATATGTCACTCAAGTTACAATCTTGGAGTATGACTCTAAGAATTGTTTTGGAACGAAGTATGACTCATCTTTTTGATTTAACCATTTCAACAATTCATGACTCCTCTTCTTAGTCATAAGAATGCACTAAGATGACTTTAGAGGACCAATTGTGATATGGTATCTTAATCATTAAGATGATCATAAACATGATACTAAAGTACTCTCCCATCTTTTCAGATTTGAGAAACTTTTATCTTTCTGCCATACTTTGATTCTTCTTATTCGTTCTGTCTCACATTGAAACTTCTCCAATGCTACAGACTTATACTTAAACTTATAAGTATAACCATATTTACTGAACTTAAGTAAATCATGACGAATAGTCTTCTTGATCTTTTATGGTGGACTTGACCAGTTCACAGTCCCAAATCCTTATATGTATGAGTAGACAGTCAGTCTTACCGTTAGTAGGCCTCATTCACGAAGCTGGTCTATAAGGGGTGTTTAAGGAAATTGCCTATAAAATGGCGATTGAATGGGTATCCACTTTTACCCACCGCACTCTTGACTAGTGGAGGGTCGTTAGCCGAACGGGTAGGATAGGACGAAAACTTCCATTATAAGTATAATGAAGTACAAAGTAACTAAATGCTTTTACAAATTCCCAAATCATAGTTACTTTAGGCAAAATGTGAAATTGTATGCTAATCCATGGAATTACACTTCACACCCTTGCCAAACGTTAGTGGAGCGTGCGTGGTTAACCGGCACACTAATTTGGGGTTGACATTGGTAGTGAAGGGTGGCTCGATGTTTATCATAGATCAATGGAGCGTGTGTGGTTAACCGGCACATTGATTAGGTGATAGTAGCATTGAGTGCATCACGTAGATTCGTATGGTTATTCACACCTTGTTTGTGATCCTCGGCATCCCAGTCGCAAACATGAAGGGCATAATCGAGATTAAACATGCCATTGAAAAGTTCAATGAATCTCAAAAGATCTAGGAGTTTCAATTCATTTAAAACTTAAACTTCTTTTTCGTTTTTCATGGTGAAAATTGGTAAATCGTCATTTACCTACTTTAAATATTCTGCAACTAGATTACGGCATCCCTCTTCTAGGTTGTAGAGTGTTGTGTTGGATCCTAGCCTTAATAACTCATTTGGGTGTTTTATTAAGGACTCAATCAACCTAACTTGAATTTTCTCCCGTTTCGTAGATGTCTAAATCTTACAATGGTCTTCCCAAGTCCCTTGGAACAAGCTTTCCAAATGAAGATGACGTTCCACGATACGATGAAGGAAATGAGAGTCATGCTTCACTTCCTCCACCTCCTCCAATTATTCTCCCTAACCCACAAGTTCAAAGGCTTGAAAAGTTCAAGCTCACTCAAGCCCTATTGGCAAGTAAACACGAAGATGGGAAACCTGTGTGTGCACATGTCTTGGAGATAAAGTCACACATTGACAGGTTAAGGATGTTGGGTGTCGAGATTTCAGGTGAGTTGGCTGTTGACTGGGTTCTTCAGTCGCTTCCTGAATCATATAGTGAGTTCGTTAGAGAGTACTATATGATGGAAAACGACGTGACCCTTATTGATCTCACTTATTTGCTTATAGCTGCTGAATAAGCAATGATTTGGCGTGTTGGTCAAGCAAATTTGGTTGGTCAATCAAACTCCCAAACTTCAATGGAAACTGGTAACATTGGAAGTCCAGAAAGGACTAAGTCTGTGATTGTCCGATGTGTTGTGCCAAAGGAGTCCATTTGCTTTCATTGTCATAATAAGGGGCATTGGAGACGAAGCTTCCCTGTTTACCTGAGAGATCTAAAAGATGGGAGAGTCAAGACGTATGGCTCTACTTCAGGTAAAATCCACTAACTAACTCTGTAAGTTCCTATTTTTAATTCTTGATACATGATGTGATAAGATTACATTTTGATGTTTTGCAGGATCGAAGAAAAAGCTTAAGGAAGAAGCATACTGAATCTGATCATGAAGAAATGGATTTCGATCGCATGGATTAGCAGATCAGATTTTTGAGCTGCTACTCTAGAGTTAGGATAGATTGATAAGAAATATGTAATAGCATAGTTTTTCAGTTGAAATGCATTGTAAGGACAAATTTTTCCGCAATAAAATAAATTTTTATTTTGTCTTATTTATTTATCCTTGCAGTGGCATGTATGAAAAATTGATGTTTTTGAATGTTTCTACTATTAGCAATAATGGATTTGATTCTTAATTATGTTATTTGTGGAAATGTCGAGAATTTACCAAATAGGGAGAGTTTCTCATCGCCCAAGTTTCAATTGGACAGAAACTTGGAATTATGCAACCTGGATTGTGTGATGAATGAAAAACTTTCATATTTGGAAATTAGACTAATTCCTTGACAAAGAGTTAAGTGAAGGGCTAGAGATCAGGTACACTTGGTTGTGCGCTGGTCAAGTCCACCACAAAGAAAGATAAAATATTCGTCATGATTTACTAAAGTTTAGTGAATATGATTATACTTATAAGATTAAGTGTAATTCTGAGTTGATTGAAAAGGTTTCAATAAATGGCAGAACGAATAAGAAGAATCAAGAAGGCAGAAAGATAAAAGTTTCTCTATTTTAAGAAGAAGGGAGAGTACCTTTTATTGTGTTTTATGATAAGTCTTAATGATTAAGAACCATATCTCAATTGATCCTCCAAGTGAATCTTAGTGCATTTGTATGTCTAAGAAGAGGAATCGAGAATTGTAGAAATGGTTAAAATCAAGAAGTCAATCATACTTCGTTCCAATATCAAGTCTTAGAGTTATATTCCAAGATTGTGAATTGAGTGACAAGTCTTAAGTAGGTTTATAACACTCATCAAATGTGGAGTTTGGAAAAAGTTTTCTTATTCTTGCACATTTGAAATTGGTAAGTTGTGCTGTCTTGGATAAGACAAAGACCAACTAGGACCAATTATGTGAAGTGTTTTGTCTTGATAAGAACTACACTAACTCTTGAATATTTGTTTTGTCTAGGAAAGTTTCCTGACAAGAGAATCATATATGTCAAGAGGTCAGTGGGAGTCTCAATTGTCTTGAAAAGTTTCAAGAACAAATCAAGAATAAACCGATAGTTAATCAATAGCACACGACTTGAGGTTGGCGACATATCGTGTTGCCATAAGTTTGTTTCTGCGCCATTCCAGATTAAGTCAACTATGCAATATGAGTTCTATGAATTGATTGCATAAAGGCAACGCACCCTAATCAATGGAAAGTACATTGATAGGAAGGGGTGAGCTGCTCAACGACCTGGAAGGAAAGGTGGGCATCCGTGCTACCATGAGGCACAAAATCGAGATTGAACAAGTTTAGTCCATATGAGTTGGATTTGTCACGAACATTGTCTTACGATTACTGTTATGACAAATTCACATGGATAGGAACACATACACTTTAAAATCTAAGTGTCATAAGGTTTCCCTCCTTCATGAAAATGATTGTAAGGAAATGCTTTCACTAAATTTTTTTTTTTTAAAAGATTGTAATTGTGAAAATTGTATTCTCAAATTCGATTCTAATTACGGCATCCCTCTTCATAGTTCGAATTGTGAGATTTGGCAATTAGTATGAACATTTGGGACTTAGTAACATAAGCCCTGAAGTTGTTTAGACACACATGTGAGCTTTCTAAGACAAAGGTGTATGAGTTTAAGAAGCTTAGATAAAGGCTTATCAAAGCATCAAGTATTTAGAAATATGAACTTAAGGAATTCAATAAGCATTGTTTTTTTTTGAAAGTTCAGATGTTTTCTAGATATATGTCAAAGCTAATGGGAGCATAAGTGTTATTCTTGTATTGTAATAATCATCATGTTAGTGGGAGCATGATTATTATTTCAAGTATTGCGAGTTAGCAATATTAATTATAGAAAACAAAGATTAACTTTGCAAAGTTGTAGGGGTTGAAAAGTTGTTTTGCTATAATTAAGGTGGAGAATATTATACTTCGTTTCAATATCTAAAAGCTTAGATCGAGAAATGTTAATAAAATTTAGTCAAGGATACATAGCACGTTCTCAAAATTCGATTATGATTACGGCATCCCTCTTCATAGTTCGAATTGTGAGAACATGGCTAACAAAATATTATGGCAGAAGACTGATAAAGTATCATGTCTTTATGTGAGACATTATGCATCGTGTCCCATACGCTTCGGGTATAGGATCGATTGCATATGCTATAATATTTGACCGTTCTAAAATTTTCCAAATGCCTAGGGCATTAAGAGGGAAAAAGGGACTAGAATCGGTTTTGACTAAAATAATTAAACAACTATCAAAGGACGATCTGAGATTCGCTGAGGATTTTTCGCTTGTGAGTAGTTGGAAGTATAGTACTGGATGGACTATATTGACATTATTATGAATAGATAAGATTCTATTAAGAATGAGTTGTCATATGGCAAATATGGAAATGTTTCCATTAATGGGAGTTGGATATTAAGAAATATGTCTAGATTAGAAACTTTTATGCGAGAAGGATGTTCAAAGGAATGTACTTTGAATGTGAGACTTCACGTCTATGGAATTGTCTTGTAACAATTTCCGATAGAATACCTTGTAATTTCATTAGCCGGGTCTTGGTGACTTTTGTGCTATGACATTACGAAAGGATCATTGCATAAAATGTTAGAATCTAACATATTCTAAAAAGTGGCAAGAATTTGGTATTCTTACACTAATGATAAGGATTGGGAATTGTGAAATGAGTTTCATTGGAAATGTCGTTAATTGATCTATTTCACAAAGTAAGGATCATAGTAAACATAGTGTGCATGCTCGGAGCATGGGACAGCTATTGTTGTAATTCAAGTAACAAGTTGATTATCCGAAACATTAAACAATGAATAATGAGTAGTCAATATGGTGTTTAAATAAAAGGTGTTTTATTTATGCTCAAAAGTTTTGGGACCATATAGGATTAAGTATTATTATTGTGTTTCACTTTGCATTTTTTGACTTCCAGAATAACTAGGTTATTCAAACATCCACAGTCGGTCATACGTTGGGAGTAGGTGTGAAGGAAGAATGTCATGAATCTGTCTGTAGATTGTCTAAAGTGTTTAGACATAGCACAAGTTTGCTGCAGAGTTCATGAGTGCTTTGATAAGATTAAAGTATTGGATTAAACCCACACTCACTTGAATCACTTCATGGATTTATCACGGGTGATTAGTGAGACGATAATATTGTATATTCTTGAAACCGAGACGTGTGAGTTGTTATTTGCTGGTCGGTTGCACATTGATGATAAGTAAACGCACCAGTAACTTGGTGTTATAAAACTTATTGTTGTGTGTGATTTGACGAGTAAATGCAAGCCAACATTTGAGTCGAAGTTTATCCATTCCTTTTACCCAAAGTGGGATAAAAGCGATATATGTGGGCTCCTCGATGATTTTTTGATGACACCCTAAGCTCTTGGCCAAGCCGGGACTAAGTTGATGTGTTCAATTGTAGTCTGTTGTCAGTCGTCATAAATCGGAAGTCGGGAAACAGTATAGAGAGAATGATCGAAATTCATGTCTTGTGTCTATACGATATCTTGAGAATGGAGGAATATATGATCCCTTATCTAAAGGACACGCGTATCTGATAAGATCAGAGTAGACAGCGGCTTTTGAAAGCTACGATTGCTGATCAGGTTCTGAATTCATGCAAAATAGTTATTAGACTTATCCAAGTGGGATACTGTTGGATTAGTGTCTAAGTCCATAACTATTTTGGTATGTACTTGACCCGATTGTGAGCATGGTCCTTTTGGGTTGCCTTCACCATAGCAATATGTAGGATGAATTAAGAAGAGAAAGGTTTAATTATGATTTATTAATATATTATGAGAATAATATATTAAAAGAGAAATCTTATTGTTAGTCAAGAATTAATTAAGAATTAATTTTATGGCTAAAAGAGATTAATTAAACTTAAGGGACTTATTGTGTAATTATAAGATAATTACGTAGATGGGCTAATGGACTCCATAGAAGTTGGAGTGGACGAATTCTATGGGGAAACCCATTAGAAATCGTCCAAGGCTTCTAAAGAGGGAGTCCATGGGCTGCTTAGGGCTTAAGAAGTCAGATTAGGGTTTCCTAGCTGTAAACCCTAATAGCCAGCATATATAAGGAACCCTTATGGCCCCAAAAACGTGGTGAATACTTCCTTTAGGGTTTCCAGCCGTTTTTGGTGCCTCATCTCTCCTCCCTCTTCATCCAAGTTGCTTAGTGGTGTTTGTGACTCCATTAGAGGTGCAACACTTGAGGCACTAAGCTTTCTGAAGCCAAGGATTGATTGTTATTGCTATATAACAATCAAAGGTAAGATCTAAACCCTAATTTCAGTTATAGTTTATTAGATCTAGGGTTTATGGCTTTGGATTATCAATTGCATGTTCATTAGACAAACTAGATCCAAAGCTATTAGGGTTTGCATGTACACCATGGGATTGATGTAGTGCTCAAAACCCATCAGTGGTATCAGAGCCTAGGGTTGTTTGTTTGATGTATTTGATGCTATATTGGATTATTCAAGCTTAAAATCGAAAAATTTGAGTTTCTGGGGGCTGGACTCGCCGAGTCCATGGCTGAACTTGCCGAGTCCACTGTGAACTCGACGAGTCCAGTGCTGACTCGACGAGTCTGAGACGCAAAATGCTGATTTTGCGGGATTTTGACCTGTTTTGGCTGTGGATAATTAACTAAAACGTTTTTCATCAATAAAATCCGAATTTTATCCATATTTGGTGTTTATCCTTGCCAAAATAGAAGATAATTGTCAAAATTTAGATAATCATTTGTTTTATTAGATAAAGGTTGATTATTTGTAATTTAGATTTGAATTATCTTGTGAAAAAAAAATCAAAGGTCAAATTAGATAATCATAAATTAATTGTTTAATTTTAAATTATTTGCAATTTGATCTTGTGTGTTTTGAATAGTTTCAAAACTTGCCCTCAAGTTTTAGAATTTAAAATTTTGATTAAAAGTTTAATTTTGAAAGATTTGAATTCTAAACCCAAATGTTTTGATAAAGCTCAAAACTTGTCCTCAAGTTTTGGAATTTAAATTTTGATTAATAGTTTAATTATGTAATATTTAAATTCTAAAAACCCTAGTAATTTTTGAAAAAGTTCAAATTACACCCTTATGGTTTTATTTATTAATTAAGGTGTATAATTAAAGGAGATTTAATAAACCCATAAAGTTTTGGTTTACATTTAATTAAATTAAAAGTATAATTTATTAAATTAGACCACCTAGTATTTTAAAAGTGTAAAATACACCATATACTATATATGACATTAAAAGTCTAATATTATATATATGTATGAGTAAACAGTCAGTCTTACCGTTAGTAGGCCTCATTCACGAAGCTGGTCTATAAGGGGTGTTTAAGGAAATTGCCTATAAAATGGCGATTGAATGGGTATCCACTCTTACCCACCGCACTCTTGACTACTGGAGGGTCGTTAGCCGAACGGGTAGGATAGGACGAAACCTTCCATTATAAGTATAATGAAGTACAAAGTAACTAAATGCTTTTACAAATTCCCAATCTTAGTTACTTTAGGGCAAAATGTGAATTTGTATGCTAATCCATGAAATTACACTTCGTACCCTTGTCAAACGTTAGTGGAGCGTGTGTGGCTAACCGGCACACTAATTTGGGATTGACATTGGTGGCAAAGGGTGGCTCGATGTTTATCATAGTTCAATGGAGCGTGTGTGGCTAACCGGCACATTGATTAGGTGATAGTAGCATTGAGTGCATCACGTAGATTCGTATGGTTATTCACACCTTGTTTGTGATCCTCGGCATCCCAGTCACAAACATGAAGGGCATAATCGAGATTAAACATGCCATTGAAAAGTTCAATGAATCTTAAAAGATCTAGGAGTTTCAATTCATTTAAAACTTAAACTTCTTTTTCGTTTTTCATGGTGGGAAATTGGTAAATCGTCATTTACCTACCTTCAAATATTCTGCAACTAGATTACGGCATCCCTCTTCTAGGTTGTAGAGTGTTGTGTTGGATCCTAGCCTTAATAACTCATTTGGGTGTTTTATTAAGGACTCAATCAACCTAACTTGAATTTTCTCCCGTTTCGTAGTTGTCTAAATCTTACAATGGTCTTCCCAAGTCCCTAGGAACAAGTTTTCCAAATGAAGATGACGTTCCACGATACGATGAAGGAAATGAGAGTCATGTTTCACTTCCTCCACCTCCTCCAATTATTCTCCCTAACCCACAAGTTCAAAGGCTTGAAAAGTTCAAGCTCACTCAAGCCCTATTGGCAAGTAAACACGAAGATGGGAAACCTGTGTGTGCACACGTCTTGGAGATAAAGTCACACATTGACATGTTAAGGATGTTGGGTGTCGAGATTTCAGGTGAGTTGGCTGTTGACTGGGTTCTTCAGTCGCTTCCTGAATCATATAGTGAGTTCGTTAGAGAGTACTATATGATGGAACACGACGTGACCCTTATTGATCTCACTTATTTGCTTATAGCTGCTGAATAAGCAATGATTTGGCGTGTTGGTCAAGCAAATTTGGTTGGTCAATCAAACTCCCAAACTTCAATGGACACTGGCAACATTGGAAGTCAAGAAAGGACTAAGTCTGTGATTGTCCGATGTGTTGTGCCAAAGGAGTCCATTTGCTTTCATTGTCATAATAAGGGGCATTGGAGACGAAGCTTCCCTGTTTACCTGAGAGATCTAAAAGATGGGAGAGTCAAGACGTATGGCTCTACTTCAGGTAAAATCCACTAACTAACTCTGTAAGTTCCTATTTTTGATTCTTGATACATGATGTGATAAGATTACATTTTGATGTTTTGCAGGATCGAAGAAAAAGCTTAAGGAAGAAGCGTACTGAATCTGATCATGAAGAAATGGATTTCGATCGCATGGATTTGAAGATCAGATTTTTGAGCTGCTACTCTAGAGTTAGGATAGATTGATAAGAAATATGTAATAGCATAGTTTTTCAGTTGAATTGCATTGTAAGGACAAATTTTTCCGCAATAAAATAAATTTTTATTTTGTCTTATTTATTTATCCTTGCAGTGGCATGTATGAAAAATTGATGTTTTTGAATGTTTCTACTATTAGCAATAATGGATTTGATTCTTAATTATGTTATTTGTGGAAATGTCAAGAATTTACCAAATAGGGAGAGTTTCTCATCGCCCAAGTTTCAATTGGACAGAAACTTGGAATTATGCAACCTGGATTGTGTGATGAATGAAAAACTTTCATATTTGGAAATTAGACTAATTCCTTGACAAAGAGTTAAGTGAAGGGCTAGAGATCAGGTACACTTGGTTGTGCGCTGGTCAAGTCCACCACAAAGAAAGATAAAATATTCGTCATGATTTACTAAAGTTTAGTGAATATGATTATACTTATAAGATTAAGTGTAATTCTGAGTTGATTGAAAAGGTTTCAATAAATGGCAGAACGAATAAGAAGAATCAAGAAGGCAGAAAGATAAAAGTTTCTCTATTTTAAGAAGAAGGGAGAGTACCTTTTATTGTGTTTTATGATAAGTCTTAATGATTAAGAACCATATCTCAATTGATCCTCCAAGTGAATCTTAGTGCATTTGTATGTCTAAGAAGAGGAATCGAGAATTGTAGAAATGGTTAAAATCAAGAAGTCAATCATACTTCGTTCCAATATCAAGTCTTAGAGTTATATTCCAAGATTGTGAATTGAGTGACAAGTCTTAAGTAGGTTTATAACACTCATCAAATGTGGAGTTTGGAAAAAGTTTTCTTATTCTTGCACATTTGAAATTGGTAAGTTGTGCTGTCTTGGATAAGACAAAGACCAACTAGGACCAATTATGTGAAGTGTTTTGTCTTGATAAGAACTACACTAACTCTTGAATATTTGTTTTGTCTAGGAAAGTTTCCTGACAAGAGAATCATATATGTCAAGAGGTCAGTGGGAGTCTCAATTGTCTTGAAAAGTTTCAAGAACAAATCAAGAATAAACCGATAGTTAATCACTAGCACACGACTTGAGGTTGGCGACATATCGTGTTGACATAAGTTTGTTTCTGCGCCATTCCAGATTAAGTCAACTATGCAATATGAGTTCTATGAATTGATTGCATAAAGGCAACGCACCCTAATCAATGGAAAGTACATTGATAGGAAGGGGTGAGCTGCTCAACGACCTGGAAGGAATGGTGGGCATCCGTGCTACCATGAGGCACAAAATCGAGATTGAACAAGTTTAGTCCATATGAGTTGGATTTGTCACGAACATTGTCTTACGATTACTGTTATGACAAATTCACATGGATAGGAACACATACACTTTAAAATCTAAGTGTCATAAGGTTTCCCTCCTTCATGAAAATGATTGTAAGGAAATGCTTTCACTAATTTTTTTTTTTTAAAAGATTGTAATTGTGAAAATTGTATTCTCAAATTCGATTCTAATTACGGCATCCCTCTTCATAGTTCGAATTGTGAGATTTGGCAATTAGTATGAACATTTGGGACTTAGTAACATAAGCCCTGAAGTTGTTTAGACACACATGTGAGCTTTCTAAGACAAAGGTGTATGAGTTTAAGAAGCTTAGATAAAGGCTTATCAAAGCATCAAGTATTTAGAAATATGAACTTAAGGAATTCAATAAGCATTGTTTTTTTTTGAAAGTTCAGATGTTTTCTAGATATATGTCAAAGCTAATGGGAGCATAAGTGTTATTCTTGTATTGTAATAATCATCATGTTAGTGGGAGCATGATTATTATTTCAAGTATTGCGAGTTAGCAATATTAATTATAGAAAACAAAGATTAACTTTGCAAAGTTGTAGGGGTTGAAAAGTTGTTTTGCTATAATTAAGGTGGAGAATATTATACTTCGTTTCAATATCTAAAAGCTTAGATCAAGAAATGTTAATAAAATTTAGTCAAGGATACATAGCACGTTCTCAAAATTCGATTATGATTACGGCATCCCTCTTCATAGTTCGAATTGTGAGAACATGGCTAACAAAATATTATGGCAGAAGACTGATAAAGTATCATGTCTTTATGTGAGACATTATGCATCGTGTCCCATACGCTTCGGGTATAGGATCGATTGCATATGCTATAATATTTGACCGTTCTAAAATTTTCCAAATGCCTAGGGCATTAAGAGGGAAAAAGGGACTAGAATCGGTTTTGACTAAAATAATTAAACAACTATCAAAGGACGATCTGAGATTCGCTGAGGATTTTTCGCTTGTGAGTAGTTGGAAGTATAGTACTGGATGGACTATATTGACATTATTATGAATAGATAAGATTCTATTAAGAATGAGTTGTCATATGGCAAATATGGAAATGTTTCCATTAATGAGAGTTGGATATTAAGAAATATGTCTAGATTAGAAACTTTTATGCGAGAAGGATGTTCAAAGGAATGTACTTTGAATGTGAGACTTCACGTCTATGGAATTGTCTTGTAACAATTTCCGATAGAATACCTTGTAATTTCATTAGCCGGGTCTTGGTGACTTTTGTGCTATGACATTACGAAAGGATCATTGCATAAAATGTTAGAATCTAACATATTCTAAAAAGTGGCAAGAATTTGGTATTCTTACACTAATGATAAGGATTGGGAATTGTGAAATGAGTTTCATTGGAAATGTCGTTAATTGATCTATTTCACAAAGTAAGGATCATAGTAAACATAGTGTGCATGCTCGGAGCATGGGACAGCTATTGTTGTAATTCAAGTAACAAGTTGATTATCCGAAACATTAAACAATGAATAATGAGTAGTCAATATGGTGTTTAAATAAAAGGTGTTTTATTTATGCTCAAAAGTTTTGGGACCATATAGGATTAAGTATTATTATTGTGTTTCACTTTGCATTTTTTGACTTCCAGAATAACTAGGTTATTCAAACATCCACAGTCGGTCATACGTTGGGAGTAGGTGTGAAGGAAGAATGTCATGAATCTGTCTGTAGATTGTCTAAAGTGTTTAGACATAGCACAAGTTTGCTGCAGAGTTCATGAGTGCTTTGATAAGATTAAAGTATTGGATTAAACCCACACTCACTTGAATCACTTCATGGATTTATCACGGGTGATTAGTGAGACGATAATATTGTATATTCTTGAAACCGAGACGTGTGAGTTGTTATTTGCTGGTCGGTTGCACATTGATGATAAGTAAACGCACCAGTAACTTGGTGTTATAAAACTTATTGTTGTGTGTGATTTGACGAGTAAATGCAAGCCAACATTTGAGTCGAAGTTTATCCATTCCTTTTACCCAAAGTGGGATAAAAGCGATATATGTGGGCTCCTCGATGATTTTTTGATGACACCCTAAGCTCTTGGCCAAGCCGGGACTAAGTTGATGTGTTCAATTGTAGTCTGTTGTCAGTCGTCATAAATCGGAAGTCGGGAAACAGTATAGAGAGAATGATCGAAATTCATGTCTTGTGTCTATACGATATCTTGAGAATGGAGGAATATATGATCCCTTATCTAAAGGACACGCGTATCTGATAAGATCAGAGTAGACAGCGGCTTTTGAAAGCTACGATTGCTGATCAGGTTCTGAATTCATGCAAAATAGTTATTAGACTTATCCAAGTGGGATACTGTTGGATTAGTGTCTAAGTCCATAACTATTTTGGTATGTACTTGACCCGATTGTGAGCATGGTCCTTTTGGGTTGCCTTCACCATAGCAATATGTAGGATGAATTAAGAAGAGAAAGGTTTAATTATGATTTATTAATATATTATGAGAATAATATATTAAAAGAGAAATCTTATTGTTAGTCAAGAATTAATTAAGAATTAATTTTATGGCTAAAAGAGATTAATTAAACTTAAGGGACTTATTGTGTAATTATAAGATAATTACATAGATGGGCTAATGGACTCCATAGAAGTTGGAGTGGACGAATTCTATGGGGAAACCCATTAGAAATCGTCCAAGGCTTCTAAAGAGGGAGTCCATGGGCTGCTTAGGGCTTAAGAAGTCAGATTAGGGTTTCCTAGCTGTAAACCCTAATAGCCAGCATATATAAGGAACCCTTATGGCCCCAAAAACGTGGTGAATACTTCCTTTAGGGTTTCCAGCCGTTTTTGGTGCCTCATCTCTCCTCCCTCTTCATCCAAGTTGCTTAGTGGTGTTTGTGACTCCATTAGAGGTGCAACACTTGAGGCACTAAGCTTTCTGAAGCCAAGGATTGATTGTTATTGCTATATAACAATCAAAGGTAAGATCTAAACCCTAATTTCAGTTATAGTTTATTAGATCTAGGGTTTATGGCTTTGGATTATCAGTTGCATGTTCATTAGACAAACTAGATCCAAAGCTATTAGGGTTTGCATGTACACCATAGGATTGATGTAGTGCTCAAAACCCATCATTTATGACCGACCTCGCCCCAACAGATTGGGGTCCTACACTTCCTCCCGTAGAGCATCTCAAAGGGAGGTCGGTCTTTGCTGGCGTGGTAACTGTTGTTATACGAAAATTCCGCTAACGGAAGATACGTATCCCAACTGCCACCGAAGTCCAAAACACATGTGCGCAGCATGTCCTCGAGAGTCTGAATCGTCTTTTCACTTTGTCCATCCGTCTGAGGGTGGAAAGCGGTGTTGAAGTGGAGACGAGTACCCATCTCGTCGTGAAACCGCTTCCAAAATCTGGAAGTGAACCGGACATCTTGGTATGACACCACTGAGACAGGCACTCCATGTCATGCCACTACCTCTCGAACGTAGATCTCGGCTAGCTTCTCAACCGATATACTCTCCTAGATCGGGATAAAATGAGCACTCTTGGTCAACCGATCCACGATGACCCATATCGAATCCACTCCACGTGAGGTCCTGGGAAGCTTCGTGATGAAATCCATAGCAATATCTTCCTATTTCCACACGGGAATCTCCAACGGCTACATTTTGCCATGTGGTCTCTGGTGCTCGGCCTTGACCTTCCTACAGGTCAAGCACCGCTCTACATACCATGTTACGTCTTGCTTCATGCAGGGCCGCCAGTAATCAGGGCGAAGATCCCGATACATCTTCGTCGCCCCAAGATGGATGGAGAACCTTGACTTTTGGGTTTCATCCATCAGAACCTGTCGTACTCCACCCCAGTACGGAGCCCAGACCCTCCCATGCAGGGTCAAAAACCCACGGCTGTCATAATCAAATGAGGCCACTCGGCTTACGATCCGCTCGCACTTCTGGCGCTCTTCCTTCAGGCCCTCAACCTGTGCCTCTTTAATCCACTCCAGCAATGGAGTAATCACTGTCATCCTCAAACAAATGTCTCGAATCGGGGCCGCCACTGCCTTGCGGCTCAGAGCATCGGCCACCACGTTGGCCTTGCCCGGGTGGTAAAGGATCTCACAGTCGTAATCCTTCACCACGTCTAACCACCGATGCTGCCTCATATTCAGATTCGGCTGATCCATGAGGTGCCTCAAACTTTTATGGTCTGTGTAAATGGTACAACGAACCCCATAGAGGTAATGCCACCAAATCTTGAGGGCGAAAACCACAGCCCCCAACTCTAAATCATGCGTCGGATAGTTAGCATCGTGAGGCTTCAGCTGCCTCGAAGCATAAGCTATCACGTGACCTCGCTGCATCAATACCGCACCCATACCCGTGATCAAAGCATCACAATAAACCACGAGGTCATCGGATCCCTCAGGCAAAGTCAAAATCGGTGCCTCGTATAACCGCTGTCTGAGTGTCTCGAATGTTGCCTGCTGCTCAGGCCCCCAGCGGAATGTCACTGACTTCTTGGTCAATCGGGTCAAAGGAATAGCAATCTTGGAGAAATCCTGGATGAATCTCCAGTAGTAACCCGCCAGACCAAGAAAACTCCGAATCTCAGATGGAAACCTCAGAACCTCCCACTGCATCACGACCTCTATCTTGGCCGGATCGACCAGAATACCCTTCTGGTTGACAAGGTGCCCCAGAAACTGCACCTCGCACAACCAGAACTTACACTTGGAGAACTTTGTGAAAAGTCTCTCCCTCCTCAGTGTCTCCAGTACCTCCCTCAGGTGCTCTTCTTGCTACTCCTGAGTCTTGGAGTAAACCAAGATATCATCTATGAAGACTATCACAGACCGATCCAGCATCGGTCTGCACACGCGGTTCATGAGGTCCATGAACGCGGCTGGAGCATTGGTGATCCCAAACAGCATCACCACAAACTCATAGTGACCATAACGAGTCCTAAAAGCGGTCTTCTGCACATCCTTGTCTCTGACTCGCATCTGGTGATAACCAAATTACAGATCAATCTTGGAGAACCAAGATACACCCTGTAGCTGGTCAAACAAATCATCAATCCTCAGGAGGGGATAATAGTTCTTCACCGTTACCTTATTCAGCTCCCGGTAGTCTATGCACACCCGATGCGACCCGTCCTTCTTCTTCACAAACAAGATCGGGGCTCCCCATGGCGAACTACTCGGCCTGATGAATCCCTTGTCTAGCAGCTCTTTCATCTGCTTAGACAACTCCTACATCTTGGGAGGAGCCAACCGATATGGTGCCTTGGCTATCGGAGCCGCACCAGGGACCAGGTCAATCCTGAACTCAACCTGCCTCTCCGGAGGTATCCCAGGCAAATTCTCTGGGAATACATCCGGGTACTCCCGCATGATCGTTACATCATCCACGGTCGCCTTACCCTTATCCCGGGTATCCATAACATAGGCGACGTAACCTGTGCAACCCTGCTGAAGGTAGATCCTCGCCCTCGCTACTGAACATAGGGTTGGTCCACCCTACGACCTCTCGCCCTGAATCACTAACCCTCCCCCACTAGGAGTCCGAACCCTCACTAGTTGCTGCTCGCAGTCGATCACTGCTCCGTTGGGACTCAACCAGTCCATACCCACAATAACCTTATTCCCTCATTGTGGAATAGGAACTAAGTCCACCGAAAACTGCTCGTCAAACAACTGCAGTGTACATCCCTGATGAACCCTTATAACCCGAACGGTACTATCGTCTGCTATCTCTACGTCTAGTGGACAATCCAGCTCCCCTTGAGCTCCTACGAATCGCTGGTTGAGCGAAAGCGACACAAAAGATCGGGTAGCTCCCGAATCAAACAATACCAAGGCAGATATGTCGTTCACAAGGAACGATCCTATTATAAAACATATAAACATCAGCAATAATCATCATAAATAAAGAGATAAGGAGAAGATACATACCTGTCACCACATCGGGAGCTGCATGTGCCTCCTCCATCGTCAACTGAAAGGCCCTGCTCTTTGCCATTGGCGCCTATGTCCGGCCCTGTCGGCCGTCTGTAATCCTCAACGTAGCAGGAGCGGGTGACGCCACCTTCCCTGCTGCTGCTAGACTCGGGCACCGGGACCTCTTGTGGCCCCTCTGATTACATTGAAAGCAAATCAGATCAGATACTATGGTGGTAGTCCTGGTAGAAGCAGCAGTACAATCCATGCTCACATGCCCAGTTCGGCCGCACTTAAAGCAGCCCGAACTACCCGCCCTGCACGCCCTATCGTGCAACTTGCCGTAGCGGCTGTGGTTCCGCAGGCTCCTCGATCGGCGATCTGATACCTTGGGCTTCTTTCCCGCACTCCCTGACTGACCCTCCCCTGTTTTCCTCTTCTTCTCCATCTCCAAATCCAGCTCCCTCTCCCGAGCCCTAACAATCATATCCTCCAGCGTCTTGCAGCTGGATCTGCTCATAAACTGGCAGATATCACTCCGCAGCATCTCATGATATCAGGCATTCTTCATCTCCTCGTCCTCTACGTACTGCGGAACGAGGAGGGCCCTCTCCATAAACATGGCGGTGATCTCCGTCACCGTCTCAGTCGTCTGCTGGAGATCCTAGAACTCCCTAGCAAGCTGTTGCACCTCAATCACAGGTGCAAACTTGGCCCGGAATCTGGCCGAAAAGTCACTCCAAATCATAGCATCTAGGGCTGCATCATCCCCAATGGCTCGTCCGACCTCCTCCCACCAGTCACGTGCCCTGTCATTCAGAAGACAGGACGCAAGTCGGACCTTGTCCCCCTAGGGACATCGGCTCGTGCGGAACGCGTTGGCGACATCAGCCAACCATCTGCTGCTAGCAATGGGGTCCCAAGCCCCATGATAGTCGGGAGCTCCACAAGCTCTGAACTCCCTGAACGTCAGCGTGCGCGACCCCATCATGGCCGCCACCTCAGTGCAGAATGCATTCAACCTCTCATCCAAAAGCTTCAAGATACCCTCCTTGATCGTACCGAAGATCACAGGAGTCTGGTCTAAAATGTTGTGCGTGATATCAGATGAGATGAACTCTCTTGTCTGCTCGTCAAGCTGCCCGACTCTAGAACCCAAGCTTGATCCCTCACCGGCTCCCGAAGTGTCGACTGATCTAGTGCGTAGTGTCACCATTCTGTAAATACACCATAACAAACATCAAAATACTCATCAAAACTAGAGGGATCACACACACTACAAGTTCCCTGGATTCATCTCAGCCTTCCCTGGTTCGAGTACGGATCCTCTGCTTTCAGTAGTACGGGCTCATACTACCTTCCACATCTATCCGTACTTTCCTCAAGAACTGTCTTGACTCCACCAAGTCCCTTCTACTACTACTGATGTTCTCATGATAATCTCATCCTAGGCTTTCCCTAGGGTAATCACCAATCCACTCTCATCCATCAGCTGCATAAGAAGTCCCTGCTATCTCCCCCCTAACTAGCTCACTAATACCATTACATATCACTAAGACTATATAATTCTTCGAATGAGAGGTCCTACCCTACAACGGTTAGACTCAAACGAGAGCTGCGAAATAGAGCTAAACCTAACCTTCTGAAATTATTTAGTCCTCGTAATATGTAACTTAACATATTCATTTACTAGTTAGTTAAAGATAATTAGAACCCTAAAAGCACAAAGCAAAGCATTGAGTAAACAAAACTGAGCGTATCCCAATCAGGCCATCATATCACTGTCTAATCAGTTCTAGCATACAGTTCAATAAACTCATACAACAAACATATAAGGCATCCTTCCTAGATCCTTAGCCCTAAACTAGCATGTCGTTCTCATACACATATAACAGGCATATAAGGCATCATTCCTAGATCCTTAGCCCTAATCTAGCATGTTGTTCTCATAATCATATCATAACATAAACTTGTATGGGTAATTTTAGAGTACTTACTTGAGCTCGGCTGATTGCATGCACCACCCCCTTTTTCCTTTTCAAAGTTCATTTCCCTTTTCTAAATTTCTTTTCAAAATTCTTTTTATAAAAATGATTTTCTTTTGAAACTTTTAATACCGAGCCCTTAGTTTGAGTCCGGACACACCCGGGAGTGTCCCCGAATCCCTCAAACCAAGGCTCTGATACCAACTTGAAACATCCCCAAAAATACGGTCCAAAAATTTCATTTTTAAATCATTAATTAAACCAGAATTACTAAAAATCATTTATCAAAACATGAACCATAATATCTCAACTGTCAAAACAGTGTATCCATATCAATCATATGTCAAATAAATTAGAGTAAAATATCCCAGGCTAAACATGAACGGTGTGTGCCATGCAGTCATCCCGAACTCTTCCCCTTGCTACCGGAAGTACCTAAAACCAAAGCTAAAAACTATAAGCACGAAGCTTAGTGAGTCTCCCGAAACTACCACATACCACACATAATCACATAATCACATACATTGGGCCTTTCCCTTTACATCGGGCCCCGCCCATTATCGGACCGAAGTCCGACATCGAGCCTTGCCCGGCATCGGACCGAAGTTCGGTATACATATAACATATCGACAAGCATATAACATAAACATATAAATAGTCTCGGGCTTACCTCGACATCGGACCGAAGCCCGGAACATATAACACATAACATATAAGCTAAACATTCCTCGGGCTTGCCCCGACATCGGGCCGTAGTCTGGAACACATAAACAAACACATATAAGAATCATGAAGACATCAAGCATACAAACATTCCTCGGGCTTACCCCGACATCATACCAAAATCCGAAAACATATAAACTACATCGGGCTAACCCCGACATCGCTAAAATACATAAACGGGCTGGCATTGGTGCCTTAGACCCGTTCCTAGGAGGAAAACTCACCTCTCAAGTTGGCTGCTGAAATCTCGTGTGAGGAATCTCTGATGGCTGCTCCAACGACTCCCCAACTATCATTATCACAATAATCACTTAGTCAAAAACTGACAATCCTTCTAAGGGTAAAATGACCATTTTACCCTTGGTCAAAATCAACATTCTGGCTGGCTCAACTTGCCGAGTTGACCTATCAACTCGCCGAGTTCTATAACTCAAAAATCCTGTAAATCACGATCCAACTCGCCGAGTCATCCCCCTGACTCGTCAAGTTCTATCTGGTACAAAATCGGGACAACACGATTCAACTCGCCGAGTTCCTCTATGGACTCGACGAGTTCTTCAGTATGTTTGGGCTAGCGATTAATCGGTGGACTAGCGATTAGGGATTAATCGGCTCGGCGGGGATTAATCGGGAACCATTAACTATTAAGAAATATATTAAAAATTTATAAATCTAACTTTAATCCTCCAAAAGAAGCGATTAATCGATGATTAGGTCCGACTTTGACCTACATTGACCAAACCCGATTATGTCTGATTAAGTCCGATTAGGTCCGATTAATTCTGAATTTTACCTGCATCGACCAAGCCCGATTATAATGACTGATTAGCAATAAATCTCATCGGTGGAGGTCCGATTAGCGATTAATCAACCGATTAGGCCGATTTTTGCAACATATATATATATATATATATATATATATATATATATATATATATATATATATATATATGTGTGTGTGTGTGTGTGTGTATATAAACATGTAGTAGATCTAAGTAGGACAAGGAAGGACATATGTATTCGAAACGGGACGTTCAAGTCCTTTTGGGGGAACTTTAACGCTTGTTGGACAATACTATATTCGAAAAAATGATGATATATGAGAAAATGTGGTTGAGTTAACATAAAGTGTAATTTGCATTCTTGTTGTATCTTAACGGTTTATATGGACATATTTATTATGTTACTATTTTCTTATCTTTAAAAAAATTACAAGTTGTTATATGTTACGAATGATCATAAACAACTTGCTGACAAACCTCTTCTTTAATTGGACATGAATCATCAAATTATTTTGATATCTACGTGAAATTAATCAACTTAAATATATTTATTTTCATATATAATTGTTACATATTTTTAATTGTCTGGCATAACTTTGGCTGTTACATAATTTTCACTCTTATACCAGTGCATGTTTTTCTTTCCGTATAGATTGCTAACGAAACCCAAAAAGAAATAAATAAAAAACCATATCCACTCGTGTTTCTACTTGTGTATCAAACTAGAATGCTCAAACTATGCTTTGTCATTGACATTTAGTCATATGATATACCATTCATTTTTAAGTTCATTCTTTAAACTTATAACCTCACCACTTGGTAATGTCATCGTCACTAATACCCCGTTGCAGTTTTCCGGACCTTGAAGAACTAATATGACTCCTTCATCCCCACTCCCTGCCATCATATAGTTTACAAAAACCGATTTGTGCCCTTTTAGTTCAAATCCATACAAATTAGCCCCTTGTATATTCACAAATGTCAAAGTTTCCCCATAAAATGTAACATCAGAGTTCTTATTTTCTCCATCCACAAAGTCCTCAATCAAGACACTATCATTTAGTGTCTTATTAGTGATCATTTGTGCTAAATCTGTAACCTTAGTCTCCAAAACCGTAAAATCAACAACAACCCTACTCACAAAATGACTGTTCCTTTGAGCTTTAATTTCATTCTTTGGAGAACCATATGTACATAAGGTCACAATCTTGGGATCAAGTTGCTCTCTTATCTTAGCTAATGACTTCCATATGATGGCACTAAGTGCTTCGAAAGGCTTGGCATTGGTATTTGAAGTTATCCGGTCAACAATTTTTGATGAAATATGAAGGGAAAATGTAACCATTTTGGTATTGTTGGCATTACACCAAAGGTTTTCAACAAGATCAACACCTCTAAAAGAATATGTTTTTTCTTGAACCGGTATTTTCGTATTGTTTGTGTTTATAGTGATGGGAATCTGAGATAATGTTTCTCCTTTAATGACCTTAGACCACAAGTTCATGAAGGTTGAAGCGAATAATGCATCTCCAAGGATGTGAGACCAACTTAATCCAACTGAGAGTCCTCCGCATTTGAACCTCGTAAACTGAAAACATATAAAGTTGTGTATTAAATTCAACTGTATATATGTATTTCTATCTTTAAATATAGTTAAAGGTTTATTATAAATAAATGCAGTGTATTTACATCATTGATCAATGCGTTGAACATACATACTTTTTAGATATTTAATAAAACAAACTTCACTTTGTTTTATCACATTTTTATAAAACTTTGTTACATTACATGACTAAAAGATATATTCTCACATATTACATGTGAAAAAAAAATCTGGTGGTTTACTTTGGCTTAGTCATATTATCTAATCACAAATTATATGTGAAATTTCGATTTTTTTAGGTTAATGGTCCAAGTTTAATTACCTATTTAAATGATTTCATTTCATTAATGTAAAAAATTTTGGTTGAGAAGAAGCCAATAGCCATTTTTTCTATATTATAATAAATGTTTGTGATTTTAATGTCATCAAGTGTAGTGAGGATTTCATTCGAGACAAGTTGAGTTCCCTTTGGCTATATTCCAAGATTGTAGGTGTTGAATGTACACTTAGATAGCTAACAAGAACTCGGAAGCACGGGGTCTGGGGCAACTTCCCTGGTGTGGTTCCAAGGGGACATCACCGCTTGTGGGATTTAGGGGCAACGCCCCTAGTAGGGTCCAAGGATCCTACCGTTATTTTCCCGCCAAAATCCAAGGGTGGCACCAATTCCTTGTAGACGTGTTGTTTCATTCAAAACCGCTATCTTTTATATATATATATATATATATATATATATATATATATATATATATATATATATATATATATATATATTGAAGAATTGGCGTTGTAGAAGACACAAGAATTGTATTATGATTCTGCAAGATATTATCTCTCCATAACACGAAACAAACATGGTATTTTATGTTTGTGAATCAGATTAGTCCTAAAATCCGTTTCGATTTCTTGGATTATCCCATAGTTTGAATTCGTGTAACCTTGGAATAGAGTCAAATTTCACATTTTGGAAAATGTTGTAATTACGATACAAGAAATTATCCAAGTCATATTGATATTTTGTCCCTATAATTCTAACAGAAAATATACCATTTTATTGTTAAAAAAGAATATGAATATACCAAATTTGAACCAAATTATAGGTTTTAGGGTTCCCAACCGAATTTTGCACATTCCTAGGTAAAACAAGAAAAACTAGTTAAACTGGAAACATATCAAATTCGTAAAGGTTATTTACGGAAGAGTCCCTGCTCTTGAGTAGAGGTTTCCTATATCTTAACTATTCTCATCTTATTCTAATGAGATTGTATTGTTGTTGTTCAAATTGGAAGAATGGGTCAAAGAAACAAGTTGAAATCACATCAATGAGTTCAAAATGAATACAATCTCTCAAATCAAATTATTCAAAGATATTATGTTTCATGGTGTTCGGCTCTGATGTAAATTTTCTTAGCTTCAATATAATTGGCGGACGATGTAAACTTTCTTAGTGAATGGTCTTTGGATAATGCCCTTAATCTCATGTATTATGGATTAAACAGTAAATTGTATGGAGTGGGTGTCTCTGAGGTCGGAAATTAGTAATAAAATTAATTGCAAAGAAGCTTCCCTTCCCTTTACTTATTGGAGAGCTTCTGTCTCTCTTGGAGGAAGGCTTGCTATATGTAAAGTTGCTTTGGTCATCTTTGGAATGCATCTTTCTTTTTCTCTTTACAAAGTCCCCATCAGGGTAGTTAATACCTTGAAGAGTATGCAGATGATCAACTTCTTTTGAGGGGTGTCAATGAAAAAAAAAATTGCGTGCATAGAATGGAAAAAAGCTATTTCTAATCAGGGTATTCAGGTTCTTAATTAATTAATTAACAACTCAAAAAATTTGATCTAATAAAAGGGTCTTTGCCTAGTGGTATCAAGATAGCAGTTTCTTAGCCAAAGGTTGAGGGTTCAAGTCCCTTTTTAAAAAAATGTGAGAATGTCTTTGAATAGAGTTCATTTATGAACCTGTACACATTATTAAATAATCTCATAATATTTGACTATACAATTAAGTTGTATTATTGAACTCTTCCATTAAATATTACTGAATGCATGCAAAATGTCTAATAACAAATCTGGAAACGAAAGATTATAGCTTAGCATGTGTGGCTTAATTAAGATGACAGCACATACGTCTAACTGTCTAAGTCGAATCTTTTAAGTTCATAGTTGACTTTATTACAAAGCCGACCTATGCTAAATTTGTTTTAATCTGTGATTTGAATGATGGATTCTTACGAATATGATATATTTATAGCTGTTATTGTTTTTAACGAAACTATAATAGTACAAATTATAATTAAATCCATGAATGAAGTGCTTAGGTTAAAATGCAAATTTATGAATTTATGTGAAATATATATGCAGACAGTAGATACATGAATGATGTTATGGTTTATATTTTATATATGCATTAAAAAACAAGATCCAGTATGTTCCATGTATTTTTAGGAGATCCAGTATGTTCCATGTATTTTTAGGTAGAATTAATGCCATAAATGGACAACAAAGTATTGTTTACTTATTAACAAAACATCATTATTCTAAAACAATGTCACAAACTAGTTGTTTTTGTTTATTAAATACGTAAGAGATAACAACTATCAGCTTCAAGTTACAAGTTATCAGTTAGTTTTACGAAACACATCCTGAAACTGTGAGGTATCATTGAAGGGGAAAACAAAGTTTGAAGATTATGCAAGTGCCACCCCAAGAACCAAGAGGATATATTATGATAGTAATTGTTTTAGTAATTTTGTTTAAGTTAGTTTACTCTAATTATGTAACGTTATGTCATATAATTTTCCTTATGAAGTGAAAAGATGCTACACTTATTATTTTTGTTCTATACATATATACATAAATACATATATTGATCCAATACGACTTATAAACTTCTCAGACTTGGGTAGTGTTCCTTATGTAGTGCTCAAAATTAGAATTGAATCGAGCATCATGAGACCAAATAATTTTCACTTGTTTGTTATACATAGAAATGAAATGTAATTACCCTTTTTTTTTTCTATTGAATTATTTTCATTTCATAGGGATGGTTGATTTTGTCTCACTATTACATGGGTGTGAAATAGAATGATATATTCATATTTACAAATTTATTCGTATTTATATAACTTTAAATAACATTAATTGACATTTTCTTAATATTCAAAATTCAAATCTTTTTTTCTAAAAATAAATACAACTTTTTTTGTGTATGTTTTAAATCTCATAGCGATTTTTTTTTATTTATTTATTTATTTATTTATTTTTTTTTTTGTAAACGAATTATCAATTATGTTTATACATAAGTTATTTAATGGTTAAAATTTATATTTGTAAAATAGCATGTATATCTTTATCCAATAGCTTATTTTTTTTATAGATAATGGAATGTGATGATAATCCATTGCATTGCAATGATCTAATTCATTATATTATTTTATTCTTGATTCTTGATCTAAATTCCACTACCAAATATAAAATTAGGGTAATAAGTAAACTAACTCGATAAATTTAAAACAAAATTCATGGTGAAAATCATCATATACCAAATTTGTTATTATACAAGCTCGATTTGATCTATTATCCAACTTGTTTAACCTCTTTTATTCCTTCTAAAACTTTTTAAAATAATTAAATTAATGTGAAAAAAATAAATAATTTACCTGAATAGAAACAAGAGGAGAGAATTCAAGGTCAGGGCCAAGTACATGACCACTATAAGCGAGTTCACTCACATCGCATTTCATCTCAACCCATTCATCAACGGTGGTGTTACTCTCCGCCTCCACCACCCTAATCCCACTGTCGTTACACTTGATGAACGGCCGGTTGTTTTCCAGCCGGCGTCGGATCCGGCCAGCCACCGTGGGGTACAGGCTTAGAAGGTACGACATGGCTGTTTTCAGTTCGAAAATGATTAGACCATCGGCAGCTTCTTTCGTGAAGAAATATACTCCTTTTATGTAGTGGAATTTCATGGCTAAATCGGCGTTTGTGAAACGGCGAATGGTGTTTGCCACCGTTACTTCACCAGGAACCACCGTGGATAGACGGATGTTGGAGAGTTTTGCCTCCATGGTTGTGTTATGGTGCTTCCAAAGTAAACTATCGTACGTAGCAATTTTATAGGAGGAAGTTTCCAAATCCAAACAAAAAAAAAAAAAAAAGGTTTTCTACGATATATGTATTATTTCTTAATTAAATTATTTTCAGTTAATATATATTTTTTAAAACATATCTTAAGAAATAATGGTTAAAATAATTCAGTTAATTACTTAAAATATAATTTGGTTTATTATTAATTATTTTTTTTTTCTGTCCAGAAACTTCTTATTTATATCATAGGTTCTCAAAATAAATATACATAAATAATATAATTGACATAACGATATCGATTCAAGTATATTATTATTTGTAAATAAGAATTAACAAGAAAACGTGGCATTAATCAACAAGGTTGTGCATGTCACTTTTCTCCATTTTAATGGATTTCACGTGATGAGGTTGAAAATTCGTAAACGTGAATAAATACATTATCATCTTTCGTTTTTATGTCACGATTGTTTGTGTTTGATTAAGTTAATATATAACGATGATGTGATAATATACAAATAAGGTTTTAAATTCAACTTTTGGATATTAGTTCTTTCATTTTTATCTCGATAGTGAAACCGGTTGACAGAGGTATTACTATATATAATAAAATGTATATTTTTATCTGTGTTTAATACAAATTATTATGGTAACATTAATATTCTTATGTAACATCTTAAAATCCGGAAAATAACATATGTCATTCTTAAACATCAAAATATCATATTTATCCAGCCTGACTTCTAAATATCATATATTCATTATGCACTTTAGATTTTTTTATAATATCATATTTGCCCAAATCCCATTTTTAAACATTTTTATAATTATTTATTATAATTTAAAATAATTATAATTATAAGAAAATCTAGAATACCCATATTACCCTTGTTTATATTTTGTAGAAATACATTATGGCGTTGGGGCTGGGGGATTGACAGTTTTAAACACCCACTTATTCTCTTCCTTCTTTCTTTTCACCTCGAAAATCTAATTAAATCCACTATACCTATTGCATGATCTTGGTGTAAAAACACACAATTATAAAGAATGGTGACTCACAATGAACAAGGTTGCCCAAAATCTATAAACTACTAAGTTTGCTTTCAATCTTATCAAACCCCTAAACCTCTATTCTAAATCATTGTCATTCTTATCTTTCGGATTGAAATACAAAACCAATTACTCAAATCTCTATTTATTCTAATAAAAATGCAAGGAGAAAATCTTTTGTTGCCACCATGGAAAAGTCGTTGACAGTACCTCGGGATTTTGACAGTACCTCGCGATTTTGATGCAACCTATCAAAGAGATTTCTGCCTTTTCGGCATCAATAATTTTTTGGCTCTAAAGTCTCTGTCTAATTACATATTTCTCTTTGTTGGGCTTTTCATGGTAGTATAATTTAATTTCTCTTTAATTTGATTTAATACATATACGTTCAATGGAAATAGCTCATCTTTGACTTTAAGAATCAAAGTGTCGCTTTTCAAGCCTCATAATTGATATCCTTTTTAAACAACTTAAATAAAAAATTGCTAACCAATTTAAAAGTCTTAAAGAACGCTACCAATTAGATGACATTTATTTCAATATTGCAAGGAATTTATGGCTTCGCTGCATGTAAAAGTACTTATCTGTCTATATGATTCATCAGTACATAGAGTATCAGAGAATGCTTTAGAAAGCTTAAATTTTTATGTACTATATGAGTCTATTACCACTTATCTAAAATTGACCTCATGGAATGACAATTGTGACAACTTGCACAAGAGTGACATGCATTACATGTTTGGAGTTTTAAAAATATTAGGGTTAAGTGTTGAAGATGATGTAATTAAAAAGGAAATTGTGGAAGGGTATTATCGGTATTCTAGATTCTCTTATAATAAGAATGATTTTAAATTATAATAAATGATTATAAAAATATAAAAAAAAAAAAATTTGGGCAAATATGATATTTTGAAAACTTATAAAGGATATATATATGATATTTAGAAATTTGGTTGGACAAATATGATATTTTGATTTTTAAAAAGGGCATCTACGAAATTCGCCCGACTTTAATTATGAATTCCTCAAAGATATCGAGAGTGTGTGAAAGTTTCCTAGTAACATATTTTTTTTTACGATGGTAACTTACTAACTTAATACATCAAAAAGGTGTTACCAACAATTCCCAAATGAAACCATATATATTTGGTATATTAATCTACCTAAATCTTCTAAATAGATACAACAGTAAATTATAAAATTGTTTATGTAGTTGTCAAAGATTGTAGCCTATTCTAATTTTTATTTTTTATTTTATAATTTTGTACTTGGCAATTGTTTTGATTTTAGTTTGACAAAATTGCAAAAATGGTCCTTATGGTTGACAAAAAAAAATATGGTTTTGGTCCAAAAAGGTTTGGTGGTGCGTGAGTGGTCCAAGTATGGATCTTTTTAGTAATTTTGGTCCCTCTACACTTAAAAAGACATTTTTGCCCTTATAATTAATTTTTTCTTTTTTTATTAACTTGAAACAAAAAAAGAAAATAAATAAATAACCAATAAACCCCCTCCCCCCTCCCGTTTCCATTTTTATCAGGAACAGAGAAGCCATTCATCAATCTCCACCCTCCGGCGAACCCTCTATCTGGAACAACCGCCGGCAGCCGCATATCTCACCGGAAACCACTGTTATCATCGCTATCTGATCTTTCACCCTATTCTATCTCTCATGTGGTTCGTCCCCATCACATATGTCATAGATTTTGTTGTCGACAGAGCTAGGGTTTGCAAACCCTAATGTAGCACCTGGTTCCTGGTATGTATTTTATTTAAGTAATTGTGCATTTTTGGCCTGGGACTCGGCGAGTTGAAGGCCCAACTCGCCGAGTAGAAGCGGGATGAGATGCGAGATTTAAGTATGGGACTCGTCGAGTCGGGTCCTGGACTCGACGAGTAGGCTCTGTCTGGACAAAACCCTAATATGAGGGTTTGCACCATATTTAAACAACCTTATACATCCTCCATCGCCCCTTTATGCTCCCAGAAACCCTCCATAGCAAACCCTAAGTGTTTTGGTGCAAGATCTAAGGCTTTTGAGTGATTTTTGTGGGTTTTGACCACAAGGAAGAAGGAAGAGCATAGAAGGATCAAGAAGAGACTGAAGGATTCGAGTTTAGTGCATCATTTGTAGTGTTTGAAAGGTATAAAGTATGTACCTTGCTTGCTTATTCGTTTGATCCCTTTTTGGGGAGATTTAGGGCTTTTATAAGCCATTCTTGGTAACCAACCATGATTGCAAGCATGGTTGGGGGTTGAGGCTTCGGATCTAGGCCCATGGAAGAGTTACAAGGCAGAAAAGGGTTGCTTTTGCACCCATGGAAGCCCCCATGCAACTTAAGAGCCTATTTTAGAGCCTTTTTGGCTCAAAGTCCCATGCATGCACGTAAAGTTCGTAACTTTACGTGCTAGATCGAGTTTAGGGGCCTAGATCTATCATTTGGACAAGAGTTGTACACCAGAAATCGAAGGAATAGACTTGGGACTGCATCGGCGAGTCATTCTTGGGACTCGGCGAGTCCGAGGCTTGACTTCCTTTTCTGTTATGGTCCAAGAGACCCAGTTGAGTGAAAGAAGGGTTTTAGAGGGTCCAGGAGAGTGACCCAAACGTATCGGGATAAGCCATAGTCCTGGAGTTCATAGGACTCGGCGAGTGCATGAGTCGACTCGGCGAGTCCAAGGCAATCTCCCAACTTTTGAAGATAAACTCGACGAGTTGTTCATACAACTCGGCGAGTCGAGGAAAGGACGTGTTCATAGGATGAAGATGGAGTCAACGAGTTGTTCATACAACTCGGCGAGTCGGATGAAGGTTCATCAGGGGTTGTGTAGAAGGAGAACTCGTCGAGTCGTTGCTAAACTCGACGAGTAGAGTCGTGGATGAGGACAATTGAAGAGATAGGGACTCGACGAGTTGGCGGCCCAACTCGGCGAGTCGGGTCAACTGGAAGTTGACTTTGACTTTGACTTGGACTTGGGTAGGGGTAAAATGGTCATTTTACCCTAAGAATAGATATCAGACTCTGATTAAGTGTTTTGTGGGGATTATAGCCGGAGGATTTCCGGAGCAGCAGCAGACAGAGATTTCCCGCACAGATTATCAGCAGGTACTCGTTCGAGGTGAGTTACCTTCCAGTAGCGGTGGGTCTATGGCCACAATGCCGGCCCACCAGTAGGAGTTGTATGTTAGATGATTGTCTTTGTGATATCATCTAGGTTTGCTACTACCTGATATGTTATATGCTGGCATGATATGTTATATGTGATAGTAGTAGAGTTCGGTTGTTAGGACCGAAGGGTAGGTCAGACACCCCAGATATGTCTGACAGTATGTGATGATATGTTTATATGCTGGCATGATATGTTATATTTGATAGTGGTAGTAGGGAGGGAATAGTCCCCAAGTTCGGTTGTTAGGACCGAAGGGTAGGTCGGACACCCCAGAAACGTCTAACAGTATGTTTACGTTATGATATATGTGATAGTAGCAGTAGGGGGTGGAATAGTCCCCGATGTTCGGTTGATAGGACCGAAGGGTAGGTCAGCACCCCAGAATGGCTTGACACGGGTAGGTCGGCACCCCAAAATGGCCGTACTGGGTAGGTCGGGCACCCCAGAATTGCCCGGCAGTATGAATGCGATATGTCTGTATGGTATGTGGTATGATGGGGGAACTCACTAAGCTTTGTGCTTACAGTTAGTTTTGGTTTCAGGTACCTCTTCGTCTAAGGGGAAGGAGCCGGCAGTGTAGCAGCGCATCACACACACATATGATTTCCGCATGGAGTTTTCTGGGATTGTACTCTGATTGATTTTTACTTTGACATTATGATTTCAGACACATTGTTATAGTTTTGTTTGCAAATGTTATGGCATGGGAAATGTTTTGGTAAACTATGTTGAGAATTACTAAATTAAAAAAAAAATTGGCTTGGAAATTGGGATGTTACAAGTTGGTATCAGAGCCCTGGTTTGAGGGATTCGGACACACCCTCGGGAGTGTCTGGACTCAAACCGAGGGATTTAAAAAGATTTTTACAAAGAAAATGGTTTTCTAAAATCTGAGTCAAAGGGTTTTGAGAAAGAACAAGATGTGTAATGCGTGCGACCAGCCGAGCTCAAGTAAGTTTTCCCCCAAGATACGCATACTTGTTATAATAAGTTATATGATTTATGATTCTGAGAACTGCATGCTAGATTAGGGCTAAGGATCTAGGAGGATGCCTTGTATGCCTGATGTATATGATTCTGAGAACTGCATGCTAGATTAGGGCTAATGATCTAGGAGGATGCCTTGTATGCCTGATGTATATGATTCTGAGAACTGCATGTTGGAGTAGGGCCAAGGATCTAGGAAGGATTCCTTATATGCCTGTTGTACGAGCTGTATGCTAGGACTGTTTAGTCAGCAGTAGGATGGCCTGATTTGGTTATGCCTGATGCGGCTACTCGATGCACGAATGCTGCTTGCTTTGTGCTTAAGGGGTCCTGGCTAACTTTAACTAACTAGTGAGCGGATATTTAACAGTACTCGCAAGCTAGTTAGGGAAGGGAAGTAGGGACTCCTAGTGCAGCTGATGGCGGAGAGTAGGTCAGAGAGTGCCCCAGGAAAGCCTGGAATGAGACTAGATGGAAAAGGATATTGGTTAAGGGACCTGGTGAAGTCGAGACAGTCCTTGAGGAAAGTACGGATAGATGTGGAAGGTAGTATGGGCCCGTACTACTGGAAGCAGAGGATCCGTACTCGAATCAAGAAAGGTTGAGACAGAACCGGGAAACTTGGAGAGTGTGTTAGACCTCTCGAGAGTATGTATGACCCTGACATTTATGCGTGTATTTTTCAGTATGGTGACCACGCGACATGGAGCAGGAGGTTCCGGATCAGGATCAGGCTCGGGTGCAGGATCCGAGCAGGTTGATGACGGGCTGCGCGAGTTCATCGCGTCTGAGATCACGAGAGGCATTCTTGAGTCGACCCGGTCATTTTCGGGTCGATCAAGGAGGGGATTGTTGAGCTGATGGAGGATCGCCTCCGGGCATTCAGGAGTGATATGGCATCTAGCCAGACGAGTACGCGCACACGGTCCTTTTAGGACTTCTGTGGGAGTGGTGCGCCGGATTATCACGGGGTGAAAGACCACATCGCTGCCAGGAGATGGATCGCAGACATTGAGTCTGCGCAGTTGACTAGCTTCTGCCCGGAAGGGTCGAAGGTCCGCTTTGTTGCAGGATGTTTGAGGGATAGAGCTAGAGACTGGTGGGAGTCGATTGGTGACTCATTGGGAGCCCCAGCCGTCGAGGCCATGACGTGGTCAGATTTCGTGACCAGATTCAGAGCTGAGTTTGTGCCGGCTGTAGAGCTTCAGCAGCTGGCCAGAGAGTTTTTGGATATGAGGCAGACTACGGAGACTGTGGCGGAGATCACCCCCAAGTTCCGGGAGAGAGCATTGTCGGTACCCCAGTATGCGGGGGATGAGGAGATGCGGAAGACCCGCTACCATGATATGTGGAGGGCTGATATTCGGGAGCATGTCAGCTACTCTGCCTGCCCAACCCTGGAGTCCATGATTGCCAGGGCGCGGGAGAGGGAGCTCGATTTGGAGCACATGAGGAAGAGGAAAGCTGAGTGTAACAACCCAAATTTCACGTCCAAAAATTTCATTTTTAAATCAATACTTTGGAAAACATTTGTGAATAAACATCGTTTGATCATATCATTTCATAAACATATTTCGTGTCTGAAAACCAAAACATAAAAACAACCATAATGTCAGAGTACAAAATCCCAGAATAACTCATGGTGCGGAAAACATTGTGCGTGTATGATGTGCCGCTACCGCGCCAGCTCCTTCCCCTTCGATGAAGAGGTACCTGAAAACAAAACTGTAACTGTAAGCACGAAGCTTAGTGAGTTCCCCCATTGTACCACATACCATACAAACACATAGCATACATACTGCCGGGCAATTCTGGGGTGCCCGACCTACCCGATACGGCCATTCTGGGGTGCCGACCTACCCGTGTCAAGCCATTCTGGGGTGCTGACCTACCCATGTCAAGCCATTCTGGGGTGCTGACCTACCCATGTCAAGCCATTCTGGGGTGCTGACCTACCCGTTGGTCCTAACAACCGAACTTGGGGCTATTCCCCTCCTACTACCACTATCACATATAACATAGCATGCCAGCATATAAACATATCATCACATGCTGTCAGACATATCTGGGGTGTCTGACCTACCCTTCGGTCCTTACAACCGAACTCTACTACTATCACTTATAACATATCATGCCAGCATATAACATATCAGGTAGTAGCAAAACTAGATGATATCACAAGACAATCACCTAACATACAACTCCTACTGGTGGGCCGACATTGTGGCCGTAGACCCACCGCTACTGGAAGGTAACTCACCTCGTAGTAGCTGCTGATCTGTGCGGGAAATCCTCTGACTGCTACTGCTGCTGCTCCGGAAATCCTCCAGCTATAATTCCCACAAAACACTTAGTCATACACTGCCAACTGCTTTTAGGGTAAAATGACCATTTTACCCCTGACCAAGTCAAAGTCAAAGTCAAAGTCAACTTCCAGTTGACCTGACTCGCCGAGTTGGTTCGCCAACTCGCCGAGTCCCTATCCTTCTATTTGACCTTATACTCGTCTCTACTCGTCGAGTTAGGCGATGACTCGACAAGTTTTCCTTCTAATTGAACATCTACTGAATCTTCATCCGACTCGCCGAGTTGTATGAACAACTCGTCAAGTTCATCTTCATCTGATGAACAGGTCCTGTCCTTGACTCGCCGAGTTGTATGAACAACTCGTCGAGTTCATCTTCAATCTTAAGAAGATTGCCTTGGACTCGCCGAGTCTGTTCATGCACTCGCCGAGTCCCATGAATTCCAGAACCATGGCTTAGTCCAGAATGTTGGGTCACTCCCCGGGACCTCCTTGAAACCTTTCCACACTCAACTGGGTCCTTGACCCAAAACAGAAAAGGGAGTCAAGCCTCGGACTCGCCGAGTCCCAAGAACGACTCGCCGAGTCGAGTATGTCCAAGTCTCATTTTCTCGATTTCTGGTGTACAACACTTGTCCAAAAGGTATATCTAGGCTCCTAGGACCGTTCTAGCACGTAAAGTTACGAACTTTACGTGCATGCATGGGACTTTTTAGCCTAAAGGCCCTAAAATGGCTCATACAATGCATGGGGCCTTCCTTGAGTGCCAAAAGCCACTCCTTTCTGCCTTGTAACCCCTCCAAGGACCTAGATCTGAAACTTCAACCCCTAACCATGCTTGCAATCATGGTTGATGACCAAAATGGCTTAGAAAAGCCCTAAAACTTCACAAAATGGGATCTATCAAATGGAAGAGCAAGGTACAGACTTTTTACCTTCAATGAGCTGAAAATGGTGCACAAACTCGGATCCCTTTAGCCTCCTCTTGTTCCTTCAAGCTTTTCCTTCCCTCCTTGGATCACAAAAGCACCAAAGTCACTCCAAATGCCTTAGATTGCTTCAATAACGGATGAGGTTTGCTATGGGGGTCTTCTGGGAGCAAATGGGACGAAGGAGGCCGAGTTAAAGTGTTTAAATAGGGTGCAAACCCTTGGATTAGGGTTTTTGTCCAGACAGGGTCTACTCGCCGAGTCCGGGACCCGACTCGCCGAGTCCATCGCTTAAGTCTCGCGTCCCCTCTCGCTTCTACTCGGCGAGTTGGTCCTTCAACTCGCCGAGTCCAAGTCCAAAAATGCAAAATATTTAAAGAAATACAAAAAAAGAATACGTACCAAGAACCAGGTGCTACACTGAGTCTGAGCAGGTTACAGGGGTTTCGGGAAAGAAACCCAAGGGATCCGACGTTAGGTCGAAGGGTTTCGGGGTAATGCTCCATCATCTCGTCCATCGGCTCCCAAGTCCACTCCGACCCTTCCGGTGCTGCCATTGCACCTTCACGAGTTCCACTCTTTTGTTCCTCAGATCCTTCGACTTCCGGTCAAGGATCGCTACAGGCCGCTCGATGTAATTCAGGCTGTGATCAACCTGAATGTCCTCCAAGGGTACCACTGCTGAGTCGTCCACCGGGCACTTCCGCAGCTGGGAGACGTGGAAAGTGATGTGGATCTGACTGAGTTCGGCTGGCAGATCCAGCCTGTACGCCACCTTGCCCACCCGGGCTACGACCCTGAACGGTCCAATGTACCTTGGGCCCAACTTGCCCCGCTTCCTGAATCGAATGACGCCTTTCCAAGGCGACACTTTCAGGAGAACCATATCCCCGACCTGGAACTCCAGGTCTAATCGACGCTTATCGGCATAACTTTTCTGCCGACTCTGAGCAGTCTGAAGCCTGCTCCGGACCTGCTGAATCTTCTCTGTCGTCTTGAGCACCACTTCGGTGCTACCCATGACCCTTTGGCCAACCTCACCCCAGCATATCGGGGTCCTGCACCTCCTCCCGTATAACATCTCAAAGGGAGGACGATCAATACTCGCGTGGTAGCTGTTGTTGTAGGAGAACTCAGCCAATGGAAGGTGGGTATCCCAACTACCTCCGAAGTCTAACACGCATGCTCGCAGCATATCCTCCAGAGTCTGGATGGTCCGCTCGCTCTGACCATCTGTCTGCGGGTGAAAGGCGGTGCTGAAATGCAGACGAGTACCTAACTCGTCGTGGAATTTCTTCCAAAATCTGGAAGTGAACCGAACATCCCTGTCAGAAATCACGGAGACCGGCACCCCGTGACGAGCCACCACCTCTCGAATATAAATATCGGCCAGCTTTTCGGCCGATATGCTCTCCTGGATCGGTATAAAATGGGCACTCTTGGTCAACCGATCCACGATGACCCATATGGAATCCACTCCCCGCGCCGTCCTGGGAAGCTTGGTGATGAAATCCATAGTAATATCTTCCCACTTCCACAGGGGAATATCCAACGGCTGCATCTTGCCGTGTGGCCTCTGGTGCTCGACCTTGACCTTCTTGCAGGTCAAGCACCGCTCCACATACCATGCTACATCTCGCTTCATGCACGGCCACCAATAATCAAGACGAAGATCCCTATACATCTTCGTCGCCCCGGGATGAATGGAGAATCGGGATTTGTGCGCCTCCTCCATCAGAACCTGGCGCATGCCTCCGAGGTATGGAACTCATACCCTGCGGTGTAATGTCAATAATCCCCTGCTGTCATAGTCGAAGGAGGAAACCTGACCCACTATACACTCACTCTTCCGATGTTCCTCCTTCATAGCCTCCTGCTGGGCCTCTCGGATCTGCTCTAATAACGGGGTCACTACTGTCATCTGCATGCAGATATCTCTGATCGCCGCCGCCTTGCGGCTAAGCGCATCGGCCACCACGTTGGCCTTTCCCGGGTGGTAGAGGATTTCGCAATCATAATCCTTCACCACGTCCAACCACCGACGCTGCCTCATGTTCAGATTTGGCTGATCCATGAGATACCTCAGGCTCTTATGGTCCGTGTAAATGGTACAACGAACCCCATAGAGGTAATAACGCCAAATCTTGAGGGCGAATACAACGGCCCCCAACTCCAAATCATGTGTCGGGTAATTCGCCTCGTGAGGCTTCAGCTGCCTCGAAGCGTAGGCAATAATGTGCCCTCTCTGCATCAAAACCGCGCCTAAACCCGAAATAGACGCGTCGCAGTATACCACAAAATCCTCTACGACCTCTGGCAGGGCCAAGATCAGCGCCTCACATAACCTCTGCCTCAGTGTCTCAAACGCTGCCTGCTGTTCAGGCCCCCAACAAAAGACTACGGCCTTCTTCGTAAGCCGAGTCAAGGGCACGGCTATCTTGGAGAAATCCTGGATGAATCTCCGATAGTAGCCGGCTAATCCCAGGAAACTCCGAATCTCAGATGGAGACTTTGGAACCTCCTACCTCATCACGACCTCCACCTTGGCCGGGTCGACCAGAATCCCGTTCTGATTGACAAGGTGCCTAAGAAACTGCACCTCGCGCAACCAGAACTCACACTTGGAGAACTTGGCGTACAAGCTCTCTCTCCTCAGAGTATCCAAAACCTCTCGCAGATGCTGCTCCTGCGTCTTGGAATAGACCAAGATGTCATCAATAAATACTATCACGGACCGATCCAGCATCGGTCTACATACGCGGTTCATGAGATCCATGAACGCGGCAGGAGCATTGGTGAGCCCGAAGGGCATCACCATGAACTCGTAATGACCATAGCGAGTCCGAAACGCCGTCTTCTGCACATCCTCCTCTCTGACCCTCATCTGATGGTAACCTGGGCGCAAATCAATCTTGGAAAACCAAGATCTTCCTTGCAGCTGGTCAAAGAGGTCGTCAATCCTCGGGAGTGGGTAACGGTTCTTCACCGTTACCTTGTTCAGCTCCCGGTAGTCTATGCACATACGGTGCGACCCATCCATCTTCTTGACAAACAGGATCGGGGCTCCCCAAGGTGAACTACTCGGCCTGATAAATCCCTTGTCTAGCAGCTCCTGCAGCTGCGTAGACAACTCCTGCATCTCGGGAGGAGCCAACCGGTACGTCGCCTTGGCAATCGGGGCCGCACCAGGAACCAAATCGATCCTGAACTCCACCTGACGCTCCGGGGGAATCCCAGGAAGCTCCTCCGGGAACACATCTGCGTAGTCTCGCACTACCGGAACATCGCTCACTAACGTCTTACCCGCCTCTCGGGTGTCCATGACATAGGCGACATATCCTGCGCAACCCTGCTGAAGGTAACGCCTAGCCCTCGCCGCCGAACATAAAGCTGGTCCTCGTTGTGGCCTCTCGCCCTGAATCACCAGCTCTCCCCCACTTGGGGTCCTGATCCGCACCAACTGCTGAGCGCAGTCGATCACCGCCCCATTGGGGCTTAGCCAATCCATACCGATAATCACCTTGTTCCCTCTCAACGGAATAGGAACCAAGTCTACCAAGTAGCGCTCCTCGAATAACCGCAACACACAATCTCGAAATACCGCCGATGCTCGCACCGATCGGTCATCAGCAATCTCTACCTCTAAAGGGCAATCCAACATGCCCGAAGGCTCAGGAAACTTCTTGCTAAGCGCAAGAGAGACAAATGATCGGGTAGCACCCGAATCAAACAATACCTGCACTGGGATCCCGTTCACATGGAACAATCCTAAATAGGGCACATTCATCACATAACCAAAATCACAGCAGCGAATCATAAAACATAAATAAGAAGTCATACCTGTCACCACATCGGGTGCAGCGCATGCCTCCTCGGCAGTCAACTGAAATGCCCGACTCCTCACCACTGGAGCCTCTGCCTTTCCCTGCCGGCCATCTGTAATCCGCATGGTCGCTGGAGCTGGCGCCTTCACTGGCGCTGCTGCTGCTGTCAACTGGGGGCAAGTGGCGTTCTTGTGGCTCCTCTGGTTGCAGTGGAAACACAACAACTCTGATGTCTGAAAAGTGGGTGCAGGGGCGGTACAATCCCTGCTGAAATGCCTCGTCTTGCCGCATTTGTAGCAGCCCGACGATCCCATCCTACATGCTCCCTCGTGCGGCCTGCCGTATTTCCTGCAGCGGCCCTGTCCTGACTGGCCTTTCGGCCTACCATCTGATCCCTTGGGCTTCTTCCCCGAAGCCCCAGTCACCTGCCCCTCCTCTACCTTCCTCTTCCGGATGTGCTCCAGATCAATCTCCCTCTCCCTTGCCCTGGCAATCATGGAATCCAGGGTAGGGCAAGCTGAAAAACTAACATGCTCCCGAATGTCAGCTCGCAGCATGTCATGGTAGCGGGTCCTCCTCATGTCCTCATCTCCCGCATACTGGGGCACTAGCAACGCCCTCTCCCGGAACTTGGCGGTGATCTCCGCCACAGTCTCAGTAGTCTGTCTCATATCTAAGAACTCCCTCGCCAACTGCCGGAGCTCCACTGCTGCTGCAAACTCCGCTCTGAACCGAGTCACAAAGTCCGACCATGTCATAGCCTCAACCGCCGAGGCTCCCAGAGAGTCACCAACTGACTTCCACCAATCTCTGGCCCGGTTCCTCAGACATCCTGCTGCAAATCGTACCTTCGACCCCTCAGGGCAGAAGCTAGTCAACTGTGCAGACTCAATGTCTGCAATCCATCGTCTGGCAGCAATGGGGTCCTTCGCCCATGGAAATCTGGCGCACCACTGCCCCTGAAGTCCTTAAAGGACAGCGTGCGAGATCCTGACTGGCCAGATTCCATGTCACTCCTGAACGCCCTGAGGCGGTCCTCCATCAGCTCAACTATCCCTTCCTTGATCGACCCGAAAATGATAGGGGTCGACTCAAGGATGCCTCTGGTGATCTCTGACGCGATGAACTCGCGTAGCCTCTCATCTACTGGCTCGGAACCTGATCCCGAACCCGATCCCTCTCCTGAACTGCCAACTGCTGGCCTCGGACGTAGTACCACCATTCTGCAATACATACAGGCAACCATTAGTGATACTGATACCTCTAAAGGGATCACATCTACTACAAGTTCCCTGGTCTTGCCTTAGCCTTCCTCGATTCAAGTACGGATCCTCTGCTTTCAGTAGTACGGGCCCATATTACCTTCCACATCTATCCGTACTTTCCTCAAGAATCGCCTCGACTCCACCAAGTCCCTTCTACTACTACTGCTGATCTCATGCTAATCTCATCCTAGGCTTGCCCTAGGTAATCACCAACCCACTCTCCGCCATCAGCTGCATAAGAAGTCCCTGCTTTCTTCCCCTAACTAGCTCGCGAATACTATTACATATTACTCAGACTAGATAATTCTTCGAATTAGAGCTCCTACCCTACAACGGTTGGACTCAAACAAGAGGTGCGAAATAGAGCTAGACCCAACCTTCTGAAATTATTTAGTCCTTGCAATATGTAACTTAACATATTCGTTTACTAGTTAGTGAAAGACAACTAGAACTTCTAAAAGCACAAAGCAAGCAGCATTCAGGCATTGAGTTCACATAATCAAGTATATACTACTCTGGCTATCATACCGACTAATCTGTAATAGCATGCAGTTCTCAATAAGCTGGTACACATATAACAGGCACATAAGGCATCCTTCCTAGATCCTTATCCCTAAGCTAGCATGCAGTTCTACTGAAAATGAGACTGGTAATCATATCATAAACTTGTATGGGTACTTTGGGGAATACTTACTTGAGCTCGGCCGGTCGCGCACATCACACACTTCGTTCTTTTCCAAACTCTTTATCTTAACTTTTAGAAAATAATTTTCTTTTGTAAAAAATCCCTTTAGTCCCTCGATTTGAGTCCAGACACTCCCGAAGGTGCGTCCGAATCCCTCAAACCAGGGCTCTGATACCAACTTGTAACAACCCAAATTTCACGTCCAAAAATTTCATTTTTAAATCAATACTTTGGAAAACATTTGTAAATAAACATCGTTTGATCATATCATTTCATAAACATATTTCGTGTCTGAAAACCAAAACATAAAAACAACCATAATGTCAGAGTACCAAATCCCAGAATAACTCATGGTGCGGAAAACATTGTGCGTGTATGATGTGCCGCTACCGCGCCAGCTCCTTCCCCTTCGATGAAGAGGTACCTGAAAACAAAACTGTAACTGTAAGCACGAAGCTTAGTGAGTTCCCCCATTGTACCACATACCATACAAACACATAGCATACATACTGCCGGGCAATTCTGGGGTGCCCGACCTACCCGATACGACCATTCTGGGGTGCCGACCTACCCGTGTCAAGCCATTCTGAGGTGCTGACCTACCCATGTCAAGCCATTCTGGGGTGCTGACCTACCCATTTCAAGCCATTCTGGGGTGCTGACCTACCCATGTCAAGCCATTTTGGGGTGCTGACCTACCCGTTGGTCCTAACAACCGAACTTGGGGCTATTCCCCTCCTACTACCACTATCACATATAACATAGCATGCCAGCATATAAACATATCATCACATGCTGTCAGACATATCTGGGGTGTCTGACCTACCCTTCGGTCCTTACAACCGAACTCTACTACTATCACTTATAACATATCATGCCAGCATATAACATATCAGGTAGTAGCAAAACTAGATGATATCACAAGACAATCACCTAACATACAACTCCTACTGGTGGGCCGGCATTGTGGCCGTAGACCCACCGCTACTGGAAGGTAACTCACCTCGTAGTAGCTGCTGATCTGTACGGGAAATCCTCTGACTGCTACTGCTGCTGCTCCGGAAATCCTCCAGCTATAATTCCCACAAAACACTTAGTCATACACTGCCAACTGCTTTTAGGGTAAAATGACCATTTTACCCCTGACCAAGTCAAAGTCAAAGTCAAAATCAACTTCCAGTTGACCTGACTCGCCGAGTTGGTTCGCCAACTCGCCGAGTCCCTATCCTTCTATTTGACCTTATACTCGTCTCTACTCGTCGAGTTAGGCGATGACTCGACGAGTTTTCCTTCTAATTGAACATCTACTGAATCTTCATCCGACTCGCCGAGTTGTATGAACAACTCGTCGAGTTCATCTTCATCTGATGAACAGGTCCTGTCCTTGACTCGCCGAGTTGTATGAACAACTCGTCGAGTTCATCTTCAATCTTAAGAAGATTGCCTTGGACTCGCCGAGTCTGTTCATGCACTCGCCGAGTCCCATGATTTCCAGAACCATGGCTTAGTCCAGAACGTTGGGTCACTCCCCGGGACCTCCCTGAAACCTTTCCACACTCAACTGGGTCCTTGACCCAAAACAGAAAAGGGAGTCAAGCCTCGGACTCGCCGAGTCCCAAGAACGACTCGCCGAGTCGAGTATGTCGAAGTCTCATTTTCTCGATTTCTGGTGTACAACACTTGTCCAAAAGCTATATCTAGGCTCCTAGGACCGTTCTAGCACGTAAAGTTACGAACTTTATGTGCATGCATGGGACTTTTGAGCCTAAAGGCCCTAAAATGGCTCCTACAATGCATGGGGCCTTCCTTGAGTGCCAAAAGCCACTCCTTTCTGCCTTGTAACCCCTCCAAGGACCTAGATCTGAAACTTCAACCCCTAACCATGCTTGCAATCATGGTTGGTGACCAAAATGGCTTAGAAAAGCCCTAAAACTTCACAAAATGGGATCTATCAAATGGAAGAGCAAGGTACAGACTTTTTACCTTCAATGAGCTGAAAATGGTGCACAAACTCGGATCCCTTTAGCCTCCTCTTGTTCCTTCAAGCTTTTCCTTCCCTCCTTGGATCACAAAAGCACCAAAGTCACTCCAAATGCCTTAGATTGCTTCAATAACAGATGGGGTTTGCTATGGGGGTCTTCTGGGAGCAAATGGGACGAAGGAGGCCGAGTTAAAGTGTTTAAATAGGGTGCAAACCCTCGGATTAGGGTTTTTGTCCAGACAGGGTCTACTCGCCGAGTCCGGGACCCGACTCGCCGAGTCCATCGCTTAAGTCTCGTGTCCCCTCTCGCTTCTACTCGGCGAGTTGGTCCTTCAACTCGCCGAGTCCAAGGCCAAAAATGCAAAATATTTAAAGAACTACAAAAAAAAGAATACGTACCAAGAACCAGGTGCTACACTGAGTCTGAGCAGGTTACAGGGGTTTCGGGAAAGAAACCCAAGGGATCCGACGTTAGGTCGAAGGGCCAGCCAGGCCAGAGCCGCTGCAGGAAGTGCGGCAGGCCGCATGAGGGAGCTTGTAGAACGGGATCGTCAGGCTGCTACAAGTGCGGCAAGACGGGGCACTTTGGCAGGGATTGTACTGCCCCCACCCCCACAGTACAGATGACAGACCTGATTTGCTTCCATTGCAATCAGAGGGGCCACAAAAAGGCCAATTGCCCGAGATTGACAGCAGCGTCAGCAGCAGCGCCAGCATTGGCGCCGGTTTCAGCGACAGCGCGGGTTGCAGATGGCCGGAAGGCCAAGATAGAGGCTCCAGTGGTGCGGAGCCGAGCATTTCAGTTGACAGCCGAGGAGGCACGCGCTGCACCTGATGTAGTGACGGGTATGATTCCTTTCTTATGCTTTTATTTTATGGCGCTGTGATCTTGATATGTTATGTATGTGCTCTGTTTAGGATCGTTCCATGTGAACGGTATCCCAGTTCAGGTATTGTTTGATTCGGGTGCTACCCGATCATTTGTCTCTCTTGTGCTTAGCAAGAAGTTTCCTGAGTCGTCGGGCACATTGGATTGCCCTCTAGAGGTCGAGATTGCGGACGACCGGTCAGTGCGAGCATCAGAGGTCTACCGAGATTGCGTCATGCGACTGTTTGAGGAGCGTTATCTGGTAGATCTGGTTCCCATACCTTTGCGGGGGAACAAGGTTATTATCGGTATGGATTGGCTAAGCCCCAATGGGGCAGTGATTGACTGTGCGCAGCAGTTGGTGCGGATCAGGACCCCAAGTGGGGGAGAGCTGGTGATTCAAGGCGAGAGGCCACAACAAGGACCAGCTTTATGTTCAGCAGCGAGAGCTAGGTATTATCTTCAGCAGGGTTGCACAGGATTTGTTGCCTATGTGATGGATACCCGGGAGATGGGTAAGGCAACGGTGAGCGATGTGCCCGTGGTACGAGAGTTTGTGGACGTATTCCCCGAGGAGTTGCCTGGGATACCTCCGGAGAGGCAGGTAGAGTTCAGGATTGAACTAGTCTCTGGTGCGGCTCCGATAGCCAAGGCACCGTATCGGTTGGCTCCTCCTGAGATGCAGGAGTTGTCTACACAGCTGCAGGAGCTGTTAGACAAGGGTTTCATTAGACCGAGCAGTTCACCCTGGGGAGCCCCGATTCTATTTGTGAAGAAGAAGGACGGATCGCATCGGATGTATATAGATTATAGGGAGCTGAATAAGGTAACGGTGAAGAAACGTTACCCACTCCCGAGGATTGATGACCTCTTTGACCAGCTACAGGGAGCATCTTGGTTCTCCAAGATTGATTTGCGATCAGGGTATCATCAGATGAGGGTCAGAGAGGAGGATGTACAGAAGACTGCGTTCCGGACGCGCTATGGCCACTATGAGTTTGTGGTGATGCCTTTCGGGCTCACCAATGCTCCTGCCGCGTTCATGGACCTCATGAACTGCGTGTGTAGACCGATGTTAGACCGGTCTGTGATAGTGTTTATTGATGATATCTTGGTTTACTCCAAGACGCGAGAGCAGCATGAGGAGCATCTGCGAGAGGTTCTGGAGATTTTGAGAAGGGAGAGCTTGTATGCTAAGTTCTCCAAGTGTGAGTTCTGGTTGCGCGAGGTGCAGTTTCTCGAGCACCTTGTCAACCAGAATGGGATATCAGTGGACCCGGACAAGGTTGAGGCTGTGATGAGGTGGGAAGTTCCGAGGTCTCCATCTGAGATTCGGAGCTTTCTGGGATTGGCAGGCTACTATCGGAGATTCATTCAGGACTTCTCCAAGATAGTCGTGCCCCTAACCAGGTTGACGAGGAAAGTCGTGGTCTTTCGTTGGGGGCCTGAGCAGCAGGCTGCATTCGAGACAATGAGACAAAGATTGTGCGAGGCGCCAATCTTAGCCCTGCCAGAGGGCATGGAGGATTTCGTGGTATATTGTGATGCGTCCATCTCAGGTTTGGGCGCGGTACTGATGCAGAGAGGGCATGTTATTGCATACGCTTTGAGGCAGCTGAAGCCTTACGAGGCGAATTACCTGACGCACGATTTAGAGCTGGGGGGCTGTTGTTTTTGCCCTCAAGATTTGGCGTCATTACCTCTATGGTTTCCGTTGTACCATTTACACGGACCACAAGAGTTTGAGGTACCTCATGGATCAGCCGAACCTGAACATGAGGCAGCGTCGGTGGCTGGATGTGGTGAAGGATTATGATTGCGAGATCCTCTATCACCCGGGGAAGGCCAATGTCGTGGCCGATGCGCTTAGCCGCAAGGCAGCGCCAATCAGGGACATCTGTCTGAGGATGACAGTGGTAACTCCACAGTTGGAGCGGATCCGGGAGGCTCAGCAGGAGGCTATGAAGGAGGAACATCGGAAGAGCGAGCGTATAGTGGGCCAGGTTTCCTCCTTCGACTATGATAGTCGAGGGTTATTGACTCTTCACCGTAGGGTGTGGGTCCCTTATCATGGAGGCGTGCGCCAGATCCTGATGGAGGAGGCACACAAATCCAGATGTTCTATCCATCCCGGAGCGACGAAGATGTATAGAGATCTTCGTCCTGATTATTGGTGGCCCTGCATGAAGCGGGACGTAGCATGGTATGTGGAGCGGTGCTTGACCTGCAGGAAGGTCAAGGCCGAGCACCAGAGGCCACACGGCAAGATGCAGCCGTTAGATATTCCCTTGTGGAAATGGGAAGATATTACCATGGATTTCATTACCAAGCTTCCCAAGACTGCACGGGGAGTGGATTCAATTTGGGTAATCGTGGATCGGTTGACCAAGAGTGCCCATTTCATACCGATCCAGGAGAGCATTTCGGCCGAAAAGTTGGCCGACATCTATATCTGAGAGGTGGTAGCTCGGCACGGAGTGCCATTTTCGGTGATTTCCGACAGGGATGTGCGGTTCACTTCCAGGTTTTGGAAGAAGTTTCATGACGAGCTGGGTACTCGTCTGCATTTTAGCACCGCCTTTCACTCGCAGACGGATGGTTAGAGCGAGCGGACCATCCAGACGCTAGAGGATATGCTGCGGGCATGTGTCTTAGACTTCGGAGGTAGCTGGGATACCTACCTTCCGTTGGCGCAGTTCTCGTATAATAATAACTATCATGCGAGTATTTACCGTCCTCCCTTCGAGATGTTATACGGGAGGAAGTGCAGGACCCCGATATGTTGGGGTGAGGTTGGCCAGAGGGTCATGGGGAGCACCGAAGTGGTGCTCAAGACGACAGAGAGGATTCAGCAGGTTCGGAGCAGACTCCAGACTGCTCAGAGTCGGCAAAAAAGTTATGCCGACAAGCGCCGATCAGACCTGGAGTTCCAGGTCGGGGACATGGTTCTCCTGAAGGTGTCGCCATGGAAGGGCGTCATCCGATTCAGGAAACGGGGCAAGTTGGGACCCAGGTACATTGGACCGTTCAGGGTCCTAGCCCGGGTGGGCAAGGTGGCGTACAGGTTGGATCTGCCAGCCGAACTCAGCCAGATCCACAACACTTTCCACGTCTCTCAGCTGCGGAAGTGCCTGGTGGACGATTCGGCAGTGGTACCATTAGAGGATTGTTGGATTAATGTCTAAGTCCATAACTATAATTGGTAAGACTTGACCCGACCCGGCATGGTCCATTTGGGTTGCATGGCATCATGCATTTGGATAGACTATAATGAGAGAAATAACACTTAAGGTTGGTTAATATATTATAAGTTCTAATATATTAATAAGGTTATTTAATTAGTATTGATCAAGAATTAATTTGGAATTAATTAAGTGATCAAAAGGAGACTAATTAAATATATGGGTTGATTGTGTAAATCATTCATTCTTATATATGTGGGCTTGTGATCCAAGATTCCTTATGTTGGACTAAGTCCATGGGGTGACCCATGGATACTCCATGGAGGTTAAAATCCATGGAGCATAAGGAATGGGTAAAGTTATGAGTTACATGGTGTAACCCTAATAGCCACCATATAAAAGAATCCCATGGCTCAAGAAATCGTACACTAATGTGTGAGTGTGAGGGCTAGACGATTTCAAGGAGTGTTCAAGTTTCTCTCAAGTTATTCCAAGTGTATTTGGTGTTGTGTGAACCATTTGAGGTGTCACACTTGGGGCACTAGGCACTCAAGCTTCATGAAGACATTCTACATCAAAGAGGTATGTATTCTATCTTGTTATATTTATTATTTTGTATGCTAGATTAGGATAATACCTTGGATGTTCATAATTGTATGTATAATAGAGAAAACATAGATCCAAGGTATTTAGGGTTGCATGTACACTTAGGAGTGTTAGAATGCTCATAACCCAACAGTGGTATCAGAGCCTAGGCTTGTTTTCTTGTTATACTTGCCAAAGTAGCTGAAAAATCGAGTTGGATGCATATATTCGATTGTTTTGGCTGGAATTGGACTAGGAACATTACCCTAAGATGTTTTTGGACTTATAAACTTGTTTTTGATGTGGTAATGTTCATGCTAATCCAATTTCTAAGATAATTGTCATAATTTCAAGATTTGTATTAGTTTGTATGTTCATGCTAATTTCTTGAAGATTGATGATTTGAATTATCTTGTTCTTATGAGGTTCTTAGATTAATAGAAAAGTTGTGTGAAATAGTTGTTTTCAATCCATTTTAATCTAAGAGTTGATTCCAAAGTGTGTTTTTGTAACTTGTCCTCAAGTTATATGAAAAGTCACATTTAAGAATCATAAAACTCATAAAAGTTGGCAAAGGTTACAAAATGAAGAGTCTAGTTCTAATTAAATGGTTTTATGACTCCATAACTTGTCCTCAAGTTATGGAGGTTCAAGAGTCTCTTCATTAAATTAAAAAAAAGTGTAACCTTAATTAGTTCCATAAGTTACAATAAAAAAAAAGTTTTTTTTTTTATTAATTAGTTTAAAGTCTTCCATAACTTGTCCTCAAGTTATGGAACTTGAAGAGTTTTTTTTTTTTTTTTTAATTAAAACTACTTTAAACTCATAAGTTATGGAATTAATTAGTTTTGAATAGTTTCAAAACTTGCCCTCAAGTTTTGGAATTTGAAAAGTTTTCACTTATGAATACTTTAATTCCAAGTTAGCCCTTAGAATTTTAAAAGTTAAAATTCAACCCTTATACTTTATAATATTATAAGTTAATAATATTTATATATATGTATAAGAGTAGGCCTCATTCACGAAGCCGGTCTATAAGGGGGGTATAAGGTTACTGCCTATAAAATGGCAGTTTAATGGGTGTCCACTCTCACCCACCGCTTCCTTGACTGGTGGAGGGTCGTTAGCCGAACGGGTAGGACAAGGACTATAATTCTCCTTTCATTAAAAGTATTAATGATAAATACTAAGTAACTAAACTCTTATTAATACCCAATCTTAGTTACTTAGGAAAATGTGAATTTGGTGCTAACCCATGAAATTACACTTTGCACTTTGCTTAAGTCGTTAGTAGAGCGTGTGTGGTTAACCGGCACACTAACCTGGACTTAACAAGGTAGGCAAAGGGTAACTTAATATTTATCATAGTATCGGTGGAGCGTGTGTGGTTAACCGGCACACTGATTAAGGGTAAATATTAAGGGTACCAAATATATTTGCATGGTTATTCACACCTTGTTTTGTGATCCTCGGCATCCCAGTCACAAAACCTGAAGGGCACACTCGAGATTGAAACATGCCTTTGAACAGTTCAATGAATCTCAAAGATCTAGGACTTTCAAATCCAATTAAAACCTAATAAATTATTTCGTTTTTCATGGTGGAAATTGGTGAATCGTCATTCACCTACCTTCAAATATTTTATAGCTTGGATTACGGCATCCCTCTTCTAAGTTATAAAATAGTTTGTTGGGTCCTAGCCTTAATATTTCATATTGGGTGTCATATTAAGGACTTTAAATCAACTATCTTGAATATCTCCCAAAAAGATGTCTGGTCTAGACATTTATGATCTTCCCAAATCTCTTGAAACAAGCTTTCCTAAATGAAGATGATGTCCCATGGATATCATACTTCTTTCACCTCCTCCAATTATTCTCCCTAACCCACAAGTTCCTAAAAAGTTTAAGGTCACTCAAGCCCTATTGGCAAGGCAAAGTCTAGGTGTGATCACATCTTGGAGATGTAGTCACATATTGACAAGCCGGGAGAGTTGGGTGTCAAAGTCTTGAGAAAGTTGGTGGCTCAACTACTTTCTAAGTCACATAGTGAGTTCTTTTGGGAATCCTATGAAACAGACTAAGACAAGACCCTTAATGATCTTATCTATTTGCTAAGATCAACTTCCTAAAACGCTATGGACATTGACAATGATGACATTGGATATCCAGTAAAGCTCTCTCTTCCCAATGGAAAGGGATCGGCCATAGTCAACTCGGTTGACCCAATGGTAAAGAGAAAGACGAAGTCTGAGATAGTCCCATTATCAAGGGTCCATAGGTAACTATTGCCAAAGGAAGGGGCATTGGTTACGAAGCTGCCAAATTTACCTAAGGATGTTAAAGTCAATAAGTTTGGCTCTACTTCAGGTAAAGTCCATTGTCTAACTCTATTAAGTACATGTTGATTCTGATCGCGAAGATGGATTTCAATCGCATGGTTCGGTGATTAGAAATTTGGGCTATTACTTAAGAGTTATGATATTTATATTGCTTAGGAATAGATAACAACAAGGTTTTCATATGGATTGTAAGGATAAGTTTTTCCGCAAAGTTTTAAAATAAAAGAAAAAGGTTTTGATTTTATTTATTTTAAGTATCCTTACAATGGCATTTGTGAAAAGTTGTTGCTTATAAGATTCCATTGATAGCAATATTGGAAAAATGGATTTGATTCTTTCGGTTGTGGTAGTGTCTAATATTACCAAATAAGGAAAGATTCTCATCACCCAAGGTTCAATTGGACCGAAACTTGGAATCATGCAAGTTGTATAGTATGATGAATGAGAACTTTCAGCTTGGAAAATTAAGACTAATTCCTTATGTGAATAAGGAAAGGACTAAGGGATCGAGTACACATTCTTGTGCACTGGTCAAGTCCACCACAAATGATCAAGAAGACTATTCGTCATGATTTACTTAAGTTCAGTAAATATGGTTATACTTATAAGTTTAAGTATAAGTCTGTAGCATTGGAGAAGTTTCAATGTGAGACAGAACGAATAAGAAGAATCAAAGTATGGCAGAAAGATAAAAGTTTCTCAAATCTGAAAAGATGGGAGAGTACTTTAGTATCATGTTTATGATCATCTTAATGATTAAGATACCATATCACAATTGGTCCTCTAAAGTCATCTTAGTGCATTCTTATGACTAAGAAGAGGAGTCATGAATTGTTGAAATGGTTAAATAAAAAAGATGAGTCATACTTCGTTCCAAAACAATTCTTAGAGTCATACTCCAAGATTGTAACTTGAGTGACATATCTTAAAGAGGGTTTGTTAACACTAGTCAAATGTAAGAGTAAAAGGTTATCTACTCTTGTACATTTGAAATTGGTAAGTTGTGATGTTTTGGATAAAACAGAGACCAACTTAGGCCAATTGTGTAAAGTGTTAGTCTTGATAAAGAATCCGCACTATCTCTTGAATATTTGACAAGGGAGTCTTATATGTCAAGAGGACAGTGGGAGTCTTAAAGCTCTTGAAAGTTTCAAGACTTAATCAAGAATAAAACCTAAAGTCCTTCACTAGCACACGACTTGAGGTTTATAACCTATCGTGTTGAAATTTTTGTGCCTATTCAAGTTGGCTTTGCATAGGAGTTCTGAGAGTTCTCAATTGGTTGCACAACTACTTGGAAGCAATGGCAGGCACCTGAGCTGCCAAATGGCAAGAATTTAAGATTGCACAAGTTTAATCAATATGAGTTTGGATTTGTCACTAACCTTGTCTTGTGATTATGGTTTTGACAAATTCACATGGATAAGAACACATACACTATTAAATCTAAGTGTCATAAGGTTTCTCTCCGATTCATGAAAATGATGGTGAGGAAACACTTTCACTAAGTAGATTTTAGCTAGATAGCAATTGTGATATTTGCATTCTCAAAGTCGTTAGTGGAGCGTGTGTGGTTTACCGGCAGACTAACATGGACTTGTGAGAAGTGGCAAAGGTCTAAACAATTGAGACTATGATTACGGCATCCCTTTTCATAGTTCTAAAATTGTTTAGACACACATGTGAGCTATCTAAGAGAGGTGTATGATTTTGATAAAGTTTTATCAAAACAATCTAGTATCAGAAATCTGAACTTTGGTAAGAAAGTCAGCTGATTTCTGAGTACATGTCAAAGCTAGTGGGAGCATAAGTGTTATGCTAATAATCATCATGTTAGTGGGAGCATGATAATTATGACAAAGGTTGCAAGTTAGCAATGTTAATTATAGAAAACAAAAGTTTCAATTCGTGAGGTTGCAGGGGTTGAAAAAGTTGTTTTGCTATAATTAAGGGAGAGGAAATTATACTTCATTTCAATTCTAAAAAGCTTAGATTGAGATTTTAATCGTATTTAATCAAGGATATATATATGAATTTCATGTTGGAATGGCTCAACATAAGGAAATTCTATATATGGGTCCATTATTTGCGTTCTAAAATTCGATTATGATTACGACATCCCTTTTCATAATCTGAATTTTGAGAACTTGGCAAAGTGAAATGAAAATATTATAGCAAAAGACTGGTTTAGTCTTTATGTGAGACATCATGAATCGTGTCCCATATGCTTCGGATATAGGATCGATTACATGTGCTATATTCATCCTTTCTAAAATTTTCCAAATGCCTGGGGCATTATGAAGGGAAAAGGTCTAGAATTGGATATGACTAAAATGATTAAGCAATTGTCGAGGACAATCTAAGGTTTACCAAAGATTGGTTGCTCAAGGACAGTTGGAAGTATAATGTTAATTCTGGAAGGACCATATTGACATAATCTGTAAGGAGGCAACTCTTGTTCAGAAGTGATAGTCAAAATGGAATATGGAAATGTTTCAAAGTTAGAAATTATTCAATATGTGTAAGATTAGGAAACTTAATGAAAGAAGGATGTTTCCAAGGAGCTGATCTCCTTTGGAATGCTCTGTAATGATTGTTGTCAAGTCTTTCTGACTTCGTGCATAATCATTAAGAGGATCAATGCATATAAGTTTAGAATCTAACAGATTTCAGTAAATGGCATGAATTTGGAATTCTTGCATTTGCAGTAAGGATTTGGGACTATGAAAAGAGGATCATTGGAGTGATGTTCAATTGATCTATTTTACAAAGTAAAGATCATAGACAAACATAGTATGCATACTTGGTGTATGGCATGACTAGTGTTTAGAAAACATAGTGTACATGCTTGGAGCATGGGACAACTATTGTTTTAAATTCAAGTATAAAGTTGATAAAACCGAAACAATGAATAATGAGTAATCAGTATGGTGATAAATAAAAGTGTTTATTTATATTCATAGGGTTTGATACCATATTTGATTCATTTATTCTTGTGTTTCACTTTGCATGTTTTGACTTCCAGAATAACTAAGTCGCTCTTCCTGAATGATTAAGTTATTCAAACCATCCACAGTCGGTCATATGTTGGAAGTAGATATGAATCAAGACTGTCATGGGTTGGTTTGTAGAGGTCCAAGTTGGTGGACAAAGTGGTGCTACAACACTCATGAGTGCTCATAAGTTCTGAGTATTGGATTCAACCCGCGCTCATTTGAATCACTTCATGGATTTTATCATGAGTGATCATGAGACGATAATATCTTATATTCTTCAAACCTAGAGATATGAGTTGTTACTATGAGTTGGTTATACATTGATTGCACGAAAACGCATTGGTAACTCGATGTTATAAAACGTGCCTTTGTGTATGATTCAACAAGTAGTAGAACAAGCCATATGAGTCGAAGTTTATCCATTCCTTTTACCTTCGGGATAAAAGCGATATATGTGGGCCCCTCGATGATTTAAATATGATACATGTGAGTGCTTGGCCAAGCCAGGACTGATTTGATTTGTTCAATCAGTCAGTCATCATGAATCAGAAATCGGGAAAAAACAAATGGACAGAGAGAATGATTGATAATCCATGTCTCAGTCCATATGATATCTAGAATGGAGGAATATATGATCTCTTATCTAATGGACAAGTCATTGACAAAGGTCAGAGTTCATCGACAAGGTCAGAGTTCGACAGAAGCTTTTGAGAGCTACGATTGCTGATCGGTTCCTGAAGTCATACGCAATAATAGTTTTAGACTTATCCAAGTGGGAGACTGTTGGATTAATGTCTAAGTCCATAACTATAATTGGTAAGACTTGACCCGACCTGGCATGGTCCATTTGGGTTGCATGGCATCATTCATTTGGATAGACTATAATGAGAGAAATAACACTTAAGGTTGGTTAATATATTATAAGTTCTAATATATTAATAAGGTTATTTAATTAGTACTGATCAAGAATTAATTTGGAATTAATTAAGTGATCAAAAGGAGACTAATTAAATATATGGGTTGATTGTGTAAATCATTCATTCTTATATATGTGGGCTTGTGATCCAAGATTCCTTATGTTGGACTAAGTCCATGGGGTGACCCATGGATACTCCATGGAGGTTAAAATCCATGGAGCATAAGGAATGGGTAAAGTTATGAGTTACATGGTGTAACCCTAATAGCCACCATATAAAAGAATCCCATGGCTCAAGAAATCGTACACTAATGTGTGAGTGTGAGGGCTAGACGATTTCAAGGAGTGTTCAAGTTTCTCTCAAGTTATTCCAAGTGTATTTGGTGTTGTGTGAACCATTTGAGGTGTCACACTTGGGGCACTAGGCACTCAAGCTTCATGAAGACATTCTACATGAAAGAGGTATGTATTCTATCTTGTTATATTTATTATTTTGTATGCTAGATTAGGATAATACCTTGGATGTTCATAATTGTATGTATAATAGAGAAAACATAGATCCAAGGTATTTAGGGTTGCATGTACACTTAGGAGTGTTAGAATGCTCATAACCCAACAGTGGTATCAGAGCCTAGGCTTGTTTTCTTGTTATACTTGCCAAAGTAGCTGAAAAATCGAGTTGGATGCATATATTCGATTGTTTTGGCTGGAATTGGACTAGGAACATTACCCTAAGATGTTTTTGGACTTATAAACTTGTTTTTGATGTGGTAATGTTCATGCTAATCCAATTTCTAAGATAATTGTCATAATTTCAAGATTTGTATTAGTTTGTATGTTCATGCTAATTTCTTGAAGATTGATGATTTGAATTATCTTGTTCTTATGAGGTTCTTAGATTAATAGAAAAGTTGTGTGAAATAGTTGTTTTCAATCTATTTTAATCTAAGAGTTGATTCCAAAGTGTGTTTTTGTAACTTGTCCTCAAGTTATATGAAAAGTCACATTTAAGAATCATAAAACTCATAAAAGTTGGCAAAGGTTACAAAATGAAGAGTCTAGTTCTAATTAAATGGTTTTATGACTCCATAACTTGTCCTCAAGTTATGGAGGTTCAAGAGTCTCTTCATTAAATTAAAAAAAAGTGTAACCTTAATTAGTTCCATAAGTTACAATAAAAAAAAGTTTTTTTTTTATTAATTAGTTTAAAGTCTTCCATAACTTGTCCTCAAGTTATGGAACTTGAAGAGTTTTTTTTTTTTTTTTTTTTAATTAAAACTACTTTAAACTTATAAGTTATGGAATTAATTAGTTTTGAATAGTTTCAAAACTTGCCCTCAAGTTTTGGAATTTGAAAAGTTTTCACTTATGAATACTTTAATTCCAAGTTAGCCCTTAGAATTTTAAAAGTTAAAATTCAACCCTTATACTTTATAATATTATAAGTTAATAATATTTATATATATGTATAAGAGTAAAGTCAGTCTTACCGTTAGTAGGCCTCATTCACGAAGCCGGTCTATAAGGGGGGTATAAGGTTACTGCCTATAAAATGGCAGTTTAATGGGTGTCCACTCTCACCCACCGCTTCCTTGACTGGTGGAGGGTCGTTAGCCGAACGGGTAGGACAAGGACTATAATTCTCCTTTCATTAAAAGTATTAATGATAAATACTAAGTAACTAAACTCTTATTAATACCCAATCTTAGTTACTTAGGAAAATGTGAATTTGGTGCTAACCCATGAAATTACACTTTGCACTTTGCTTAAGTCGTTAGTGGAGCGTGTGTGGTTAACCGGCACACTAACCTGGACTTAACAAGGTAGGCAAAGGGTAACTTAATATTTATCATAGTATCGGTGGAGCGTGTGTGGTTAACCGGCACACTGATTAAGGGGTAAATATTAAGGGTACCAAATATATTTGCATGGTTATTCACACCTTGTTTTGTAATCCTCGGCATCCCAGTCACAAAACCTGAAGGGCACACTCGAGATTGAAACATGCCTTTGAACAGTTCAATGAATCTCAAAGATCTAGGACTTTCAAATCCAATTAAAACCTAATAAATTATTTCGTTTTTCATGGTGGAAATTGGTGAATCGTCATTCACCTACCTTCAAATATTTTATAGCTTGGATTACGGCATCCCTCTTCTAAGTTATAAAATAGTTTGTTGGGTCCTAGCCTTAATATTTCATATTGGGTGTCATATTAAGGACTTTAAATCAACTATCTTGAATATCTCCCAAAAAGATGTCTGGTCTAGACATTTATGATCTTCCCAAATCTCTTGAAACAAGCTTTCCTAAATGAAGATGATGTCCCATGGATATCATACTTCTTTCACCTCCTCCAATTATTCTCCCTAACCCACAAGTTCCTAAAAAGTTTAAGGTCACTCAAGCCCTATTGGCAAGGCAAAGTCTAGGTGTGATCACATCTTGGAGATGTAGTCACATATTGACAAGCCGGGAGAGTTGGGTGTCAAAGTCTTGAGAAAGTTGGTGGCTCAACTACTTTCTAAGTCACATAGTGAGTTCTTTTGGGAATCCTATGAAACAGACTAAGACAAGACCCTTAATGATCTTATCTATTTGCTAAGATCAACTTCCTAAAACGCTATGGACATTGACAATGATGACATTGGATATCCAGTAAAGCTCTCTCTTCCCAATGGAAAGGGATCGGCCATAGTCAACTCGGTTGACCCAATGGTAAAGAGAAAGACGAAGTCTGAGATAGTCCCATTATCAAGGGTCCATAGGTAACTATTGCCAAAGGAAGGGGCATTGGTTACGAAGCTGCCAAATTTACCTAAGGATGTTAAAGTCAATAAGTTTGGCTCTACTTCAGGTAAAGTCCATTGTCTAACTCTATTAAGTACATGTTGATTCTGATCGCGAAGATGGATTTCAATCGCATGGTTCGGTGATTAGAAATTTGGGCTATTACTTAAGAGTTATGATATTTATATTGCTTAGGAATAGATAACAACAAGGTTTTCATATGGATTGTAAGGATAAGTTTTTCCGCAAAGTTTTAAAATAAAAGAAAAAGGTTTTGATTTTATTTATTTTAAGTATCCTTACAATGGCATTTGTGAAAAGTTGTTGCTTATAAGATTCCATTGATAGCAATATTGGAAAAAATGGATTTGATTCTTTCGGTTGTGGTAGTGTCTAATATTACCAAATAAGGAAAGATTCTCATCACCCAAGGTTCAATTGGACCGAAACTTGGAATCATGCAAGTTGTATAGTATGATGAATGAGAACTTTCAGCTTGGAAAATTAAGACTAATTCCTTATGTGAATAAGGAAAGGACTAAGGGATCGAGTACACATTCTTGTGCACTGGTCAAGTCCACCACAAATGATCAAGAAGACTATTCGTCATGATTTACTTAAGTTCAGTAAATATGGTTATACTTATAAGTTTAAGTATAAGTCTGTAGCATTGGAGAAGTTTCAATGTGAGACAAAATGAATAAGAAGAATCAAAGTATGGCAGAAAGATAAAAGTTTCTCAAATCTGAAAAGATGGGAGAGTACTTTAGTATCATGTTTATGATCATCTTAATGATTAAGATACCATATCACAATTGGTCCTCTAAAGTCATCTTAGTGCATTCTTATGACTAAGAAGAGGAGTCATGAATTGTTGAAATGGTTAAATCAAAAAGATGAGTCATACTTCGTTCCAAAACAATTCTTAGAGTCATACTCCAAGATTGTAACTTGAGTGACATATCTTAAAGAGGGTTTGTTAACACTAGTCAAATGTAAGAGTAAAAGGTTATCTACTCTTGTACATTTGAAATTGGTAAGTTGTGATGTTTTGGATAAAACAGAGACCAACTTAGGCCAATTGTGTAAAGTGTTAGTCTTGATAAAGAATCCGCACTATCTCTTGAATATTTGACAAGGGAGTCTTATATGTCAAGAGGACAGTGGGAGTCTTAAAGCTCTTGAAAGTTTCAAGACTTAATCAAGAATAAAACCTAAAGTCCTTCACTAGCACACGACTTGAGGTGTATAACCTATCGTGTTGAAATTTTTGTGCCTATTCAAGTTGGCTTTGCATAGGAGTTCTGAGAGTTCTCAATTGGTTGCACAACTACTTGGAAGCAATGGCAGGCACCTGAGCTGCCAAATGGCAAGAATTTAAGATTGCACAAGTTTAATCAATATGAGTTTGGATTTGTCACTAACCTTGTCTTGTGATTATGGTTTTGACAAATTCACATGGATAAGAACACATACACTATTAAATCTAAGTGTCATAAGGTTTCTCTCCGATTCATGAAAATGATGGTGAGGAAACACTTTCACTAAGTAGATTTTAGCTAGATAGCAATTGTGATATTTGCATTCTCAAAGTCGTTAGTGGAGCGTGTGTGGTTTACCGGCAGACTAACATGGACTTGTGAGAAGTGGCAAAGGTCTAAACAATTGAGACTATGATTACGGCATCCCTTTTCATAGTTCTAAAATTGTTTAGACACACATGTGAGCTATCTAAGAGAGGTGTATGATTTTGATAAAGTTTTATCAAAACAATCTAGTATCAGAAATCTGAACTTTGGTAAGAAAGTCAGCTGATTTCTGAGTACATGTCAAAGCTAGTGGGAGCATAAGTGTTATGCTAATAATCATCATGTTAGTGGGAGCATGATAATTATGACAAAGGTTGCAAGTTAGCAATGTTAATTATAGAAAACAAAAGTTTCAATTCGTGAGGTTGCAGGGGTTGAAAAAGTTGTTTTGCTATAATTAAGGGAGAGGAAATTATACTTCATTTCAATTCTAAAAAGCTTAGATTGAGATTTTAATCGTATTTAATCAAGGATATATATATGAATTTCATGTTGGAATGGCTCAACATAAGGAAATTCTATATATGGGTCCATTATTTGCGTTCTAAAATTCGATTATGATTACGGCATCCCTTTTCATAATCTGAATTTTGAGAACTTGACAAAGTGAAATGAAAATATTATAGCAAAAGACTGGTTTAGTCTTTATGTGAGACATCATGAATCGTGTCCCATATGCTTCGGATATAGGATCGATTACATGTGCTATATTCATCCTTTCTAAAATTTTCCAAATGCCTGGGGCATTATGAAGGGAAAAGGTCTAGAATTGGATATGACTAAAATGATTAAGCAATTGTCGAGGACAATCTAAGGTTTACCAAAGATTGGTTGCTCAAGGACAGTTGGAAGTATAATGTTAATTCTGGAAGGACCATATTGACATAATCTGTAAGGAGGCAACTCTTGTTCAGAAGTGATAGTCAAAATGGAATATGGAAATGTTTCAAAGTTAGAAATTATTCAATATGTGTAAGATTAGGAAACTTAATGAAAGAAGGATGTTTCCAAGGAGCTGATCTCCTTTGGAATGCTCTGTAATGATTGTTGTCAAGTCTTTCTGACTTCGTGCATAATCATTAAGAGGATCAATGCATATAAGTTTAGAATCTAACAGATTTCAGTAAATGGCATGAATTTGGAATTCTTGCATTTGCAGTAAGGATTTGGGACTATGAAAAGAGGATCATTGGAGTGATGTTCAATTGATCTATTTTACAAAGTAAAGATCATAGACAAACATAGTATGCATACTTGGTGTATGGCATGACTAGTGTTTAGAAAACATAGTGTACATGCTTGGAGCATGGGACAACTATTGTTTTAAATTCAAGTATAAAGTTGATAAAACCGAAACAATGAATAATGAGTAATCAGTATGGTGATAAATAAAAGTGTTTATTTATATTCATAGGGTTTGATACCATATTTGATTCATTTATTCTTGTGTTTCACTTTGCATGTTTTGACTTCCAGAATAACTAAGTCGCTCTTCCTGAATGATTAAGTTATTCAAACCATCCACAGTCGGTCATATGTTGGAAGTAGATATGAATCAAGACTGTCATGGGTTGGTTTGTAGAGGTCCAAGTTGGTGGACAAAGTGGTGCTACAACACTCATGAGTGCTCATAAGTTCTGAGTATTGGATTCAACCCGCGCTCATTTGAATCACTTCATGGATTTTATCACGAGTGATCATGAGACGATAATATCTTATATTCTTCAAACCTAGAGATATGAGTTGTTACTATGAGTTGGTTATACATTGATTGCACGAAAACGCATTGGTAACTCGATGTTATAAAACGTGCCTTTGTGTATGATTCAACAAGTAGTAGAACAAGCCATATGAGTCGAAGTTTATCCATTCCTTTTACCTTCGGGATAAAAGCGATATATGTGGGCCCCTCGATGATTTAAATATGATACATGTGAGTGCTTGGCCAAGCCAGGACTGATTTGATTTGTTCAATCAGTCAGTCATCATGAATCGGAAATCGGGAAAAAACAAATGGACAGAGAGAATGATTGATAATCCATGTCTCGGTCCATATGATATCAAGAATGGAGGAATATATGATCTCTTATCTAATGGACAAGTCATTGACAAAGGTCAGAGTTCATCGACAAGGTCAGAGTTCGACAGAAGCTTTTGAGAGCTACGATTGCTGATCGGTTCCTGAAGTCATACGCAATAATAGTTTTAGACTTATCCAAGTGGGAGACTGTTGGATTAATGTCTAAGTCCATAACTATAATTGGTAAGACTTGACCCAACCCGGCATGGTCCATTTGGGTTGCATGGCATCATTCATTTGGATAGACTATAATGAGAGAAATAACACTTAAGGTTGGTTAATATATTATAAGTTCTAATATATTAATAAGGTTATTTAATTAGTACTGATCAAGAATTAATTTGGAATTAATTAAGTGATCAAAAGGAGACTAATTAAATATATGGGTTGATTGTGTAAATCATTCATTCTTATATATGTGGGCTTGTGATCCAAGATTCCTTATGTTGGACTAAGTCCATGGGGTGACCCATGGATACTCCATGGAGGTTAAAATCCATGGAGCATAAGGAATGGGTAAAGTTATGAGTTACATGGTGTAACCCTAATAGCCACCATATAAAAGAATCCCATGGCTCAAGAAATCGTACACTAATGTGTGAGTGTGAGGGCTAGACGATTTCAAGGAGTGTTCAAGTTTCTCTCAAGTTATTCCAAGTGTATTTGGTGTTGTGTGAACCATTTGAGGTGTCACACTTGGGGCACTAGGCACTCAAGCTTCATGAAGACATTCTACATCAAAGAGGTATGTATTCTATCTTGTTATATTTATTATTTTGTATGCTAGATTAGGATAATACCTTGGATGTTCATAATTGTATGTATAATAGAGAAAACATAGATCCAAGGTATTTAGGGTTGCATGTACACTTAGGAGTGTTAGAATGCTCATAACCCAACAGTGGTATCAGAGCCTAGGCTTGTTTTCTTGTTATACTTGCCAAAGTAGCTGAAAAATCGAGTTGGATGCATATATTCGATTGTTTTGGCTGGAATTGGACTAGGAACATTACCCTAAGATGTTTTTGGACTTATAAACTTGTTTTTGATGTGGTAATGTTCATGCTAATCCAATTTCTAAGATAATTGTCATAATTTCAAGATTTGTATTAGTTTGTATGTTCATGCTAATTTCTTGAAGATTGATGATTTGAATTATCTTGTTCTTATGAGGTTCTTAGATTAATAGAAAAGTTGTGTGAAATAGTTGTTTTCAATCCATTTTAATCTAAGAGTTGATTCCAAAGTGTGTTTTTGTAACTTGTCCTCAAGTTATATGAAAAGTCACATTTAAGAATCATAAAACTCATAAAAGTTGGCAAAGGTTACAAAATGAAGAGTCTAGTTCTAATTAAATGGTTTTATGACTCCATAACTTGTCCTCAAGTTATGGAGGTTCAAGAGTCTCTTCATTAAATTAAAAAAAAGTGTAACCTTAATTAGTTCCATAAGTTACAATAAAAAAAAAGTTTTTTTTTTTATTAATTAGTTTAAAGTCTTCCATAACTTGTCCTCAAGTTATGGAACTTGAAGAGTTTTTTTTTTTTTTTTTTTTTTTTAATTAAAACTACTTTAAACTTATAAGTTATGGAATTAATTAGTTTTGAATAGTTTCAAAACTTGCCCTCAAGTTTTGGAATTTGAAAAGTTTTCACTTATGAATACTTTAATTCCAAGTTAGCCCTTAGAATTTTAAAAGTTAAAATTCAACCCTTATACTTTATAATATTATAAGTTAATAATATTTATATATATGTATAAGAGTAAAGTCAGTCTTACCGTTAGTAGGCCTCATTCACGAAGCCGGTCTATAAGGGGGGTATAAGGTTACTGCCTATAAAATGGCAGTTTAATGGGTGTCCACTCTCACCCACCGCTTCCTTGACTGGTGGAGGGTCGTTAGCCGAACGGGTAGGACAAGGACTATAATTCTCCTTTCATTAAAAGTATTAATGATAAATACTAAGTAACTAAACTCTTATTAATACCCAATCTTAGTTACTTAGGAAAATGTGAATTTGGTGCTAACCCATGAAATTACACTTTGCACTTTGCTTAAGTCGTTAGTGGAGCGTGTGTGGTTAACCGGCATACTAACCTGGACTTAACAAGGTAGGCAAAGGGTAACTTAATATTTATCATAGTATCGGTGGAGCGTGTGTGGTTAACCGGCACACTGATTAAGGGGTAAATATTAAGGGTACCAAATATATTTGCATGGTTATTCACACCTTGTTTTGTGATCCTCGGCATCCCAGTCACAAAACCTGAAGGGCACACTCGAGATTGAAACATGCCTTTGAACAGTTCAATGAATCTCAAAGATCTAGGACTTTCAAATCCAATTAAAACCTAATAAATTATTTCGTTTTTCATGGTGGAAATTGGTGAATCGTCATTCACCTACCTTCAAATATTTTATAGCTTGGATTACGGCATCCCTCTTCTAAGTTATAAAATAGTTTGTTGGGTCCTAACCTTAATATTTCATATTGGGTGTCATATTAAGGACTTTAAATCAACTATCTTGAATATCTCCCAAAAAGATGTCTGGTCTAGACATTTATGATCTTCCCAAATCTCTTGAAACAAGCTTTCCTAAATGAAGATGATGTCCCATGGATATCATACTTCTTTCACCTCCTCCAATTATTCTCCCTAACCCACAAGTTCCTAAAAAGTTTAAGGTCACTCAAGCCTTATTGGCAAGGCAAAGTCTAGGTGTGATCACATCTTGGAGATGTAGTCACATATTGACAAGCCGGGAGAGTTGGGTGTCAAAGTCTTGAGAAAGTTGGTGGCTCAACTACTTTCTAAGTCACATAGTGAGTTCTTTTGGGAATCCTATGAAACAGACTAAGCAAGACCCTTAATGATCTTATCTATTTGCTAAGATCAACTTCCTAAAACGCTATGGACATTGACAATGATGACATTGGATATCCAGTAAAGCTCTCTCTTCCCAATGGAAAGGGATCGGCCATAGTCAACTCGGTTGACCCAATGGTAAAGAGAAAGACGAAGTCTGAGATAGTCCCATTATCAAGGATCCATAGGTAACTATTGCCAAAGGAAGGGGCATTGGTTACGAAGCTGCCAAATTTACCTAAGGATGTTAAAGTCAATAAGTTTGGCTCTACTTCAGGTAAAGTCCATTGTCTAACTCTATTAAGTACATGCTGATTCTGATCGCGAAGATGGATTTCAATCGTATGGTTCGGTGATTAGAATTTTGGGCTATTACTTAAGAGTTATGATATTTATATTGCTTAGGAATAGATAACAACAAGGTTTTCATATGGATTGTAAGGATAAGTTTTTCCGCAAAGTTTTAAAATAAAAGAAAAAGGTTTTGATTTTATTTATTTTAAGTATCCTTACAATGGCATTTGTGAAAAGTTGTTGCTTATAAGATTCCATTGATAGCAATATTGGAAAAATGGATTTGATTCTTTCGGTTGTGGTAGTGTCTAATATTACCAAATAAGGAAAGATTCTCATCACCCAAGGTTCAATTGGACCGAAACTTGGAATCATGCAAGTTGTATAGTATGATGAATGAGAACTTTCAGCTTGGAAAATTAAGACTAATTCCTTATGTGAATAAGGAAAGGACTAAGGGATCGAGTACACATTCTTGTGCACTGGTCAAGTCCACCACAAATGATCAAGAAGACTATTCGTCATGATTTACTTAAGTTCAGTAAATATGGTTATACTTATAAGTTTAAGTATAAGTCTGTAGCATTGGAGAAGTTTCAATGTGAGACAGAACGAATAAGAAGAATCAAAGTATGGCAGAAAGATAAAAGTTTCTCAAATCTGAAAAGATGGGAGAGTACTTTAGTATCATGTTTATGATCATCTTAATGATTAAGATACCATATCACAATTGGTCCTCTAAAGTCATCTTAGTGCATTCTTATGACTAAGAAGAGGAGTCATGAATTGTTGAAATGGTTAAATAAAAAAGATGAGTCATACTTCGTTCCAAAACAATTCTTAGAGTCATACTCCAAGATTGTAACTTGAGTGACATATCTTAAAGAGGGTTTGTTAACACTAGTCAAATGTAAGAGTAAAAGGTTATCTACTCTTGTACATTTGAAATTGGTAAGTTGTGATGTTTTGGATAAAACAGAGACCAACTTAGGCCAATTGTGTAAAGTGTTAGTCTTGATAAAGAATCCGCACTATCTCTTGAATATTTGACAAGGGAGTCTTATATGTCAAGAGGACAGTGGGAGTCTTAAAGCTCTTGAAAGTTTCAAGACTTAATCAAGAATAAAACCTAAAGTCCTTCACTAGCACACGACTTGAGGTTTATAACCTATCGTGTTGAAATTTTTGTGCCTATTCAAGTTGGCTTTGCATAGGAGTTCTGAGAGTTCTCAATTGGTTGCACAACTACTTGGAAGCAATGGCAGGCACCTGAGCTGCCAAATGGCAAGAATTTAAGATTGCACAAGTTTAATCAATATGAGTTTGGATTTGTCACTAACCTTGTCTTGTGATTATGGTTTTGACAAATGCACATGGATAAGAACACATACACTATTAAATCTAAGTGTCATAAGGTTTCTCTCCGATTCATGAAAATGATGGTGAGGAAACACTTTCACTAAGTAGATTTTAGCTAGATAGCAATTGTGATATTTGCATTCTCAAAGTCATTAGTGGAGCGTGTGTGGTTTACCGGCAGACTAACATGGACTTGTGAGAAGTGGCAAAGGTCTAAACAATTGAGACTATGATTACGGCATCCCTTTTCATAGTTCTAAAATTGTTTAGACACACATGTGAGCTATCTAAGAGAGGTGTATGATTTTGATAAAGTTTTATCAAAACAATCTAGTATCAGAAATCTGAACTTTGGTAAGAAAGTCAGCTGATTTCTGAGTACATGTCAAAGCTAGTGGGAGCATAAGTGTTATGCTAATAATCATCATGTTAGTGGGAGCATGATAATTATGACAAAGGTTGCAAGTTAGCAATGTTAATTATAGAAAACAAAAGTTTCAATTCGTGAGGTTGCAGGGGTTGAAAAAGTTGTTTTGCTATAATTAAGGGAGAGGAAATTATACTTCATTTCAATTCTAAAAAGCTTAGATTGAGATTTTAATCGTATTTAATCAAGGATATATATATGAATTTCATGTTGGAATGGCTCAACATAAGGAAATTCTATATATGGGTCCATTATTTGCGTTCTAAAATTCGATTATGATTACGGCATCCCTTTTCATAATCTGAATTTTGAGAACTTGGCAAATTGAAATGGAAATATTATAGCAAAAGACTGGTTTAGTCTTTATGTGAGACATCATGAATCGTGTCCCATATGCTTCGGATATAGGATCGATTACATGTGCTATATTCATCCTTTCTAAAATTTTCCAAATGCCTGGGGCATTATGAAGGGAAAAGGTCTAGAATTGGATATGACTAAAATGATTAAGCAATTGTCGAGGACAATCTAAGGTTTACCAAAGATTGGTTGCTCAAGGACAGTTGGAAGTATAATGTTAATTCTGGAAGGACCATATTGACATAATCTGTAAGGAGGCAACTCTTGTTCAGAAGTGATAGTCAAAATGGAATATGGAAATGTTTCAAAGTTAGAAATTATTCAATCTGTGTAAGATTAGGAAACTTAATGAAAGAAGGATGTTTCCAAGGAGCTGATCTCCTTTGGAATGCTCTGTAATGATTGTTGTCAAGTCTTTCTGACTTCGTGCATAATCATTAAGAGGATCAATGCATATAAGTTTAGAATCTAACAGATTTCAGTAAATGGCATGAATTTGGAATTCTTGCATTTGCAGTAAGGATTTGGGACTGTGAAAAGAGGATCATTGGAGTGATGTTCAATTGATCTATTTTACAAAGTAAAGATCATAGACAAACATAGTATGCATACTTGGTGTATGGCATGACTAGTGTTTAGAAAACATAGTGTACATGCTTGGAGCATGGGACAACTATTGTTTTAAATTCAAGTATAAAGTTGATAAAACCGAAACAATGAATAATGAGTAATCAGTATGGTGATAAATAAAAGTGTTTATTTATATTCATAGGGTTTGATACCATATTTGATTCATTTATTCTTGTGTTTCACTTTGCATGTTTTGACTTCCAGAATAACTAAGTCGCTCTTCCTGAATGATTAAGTTATTCAAACCATCCACAGTCGGTCATATGTTGGAAGTAGATATGAATCAAGACTGTCATGGGTTGGTTTGTAGAGGTCCAAGTTGGTGGACAAAGTGGTGCTACAACACTCATGAGTGCTCATAAGTTCTGAGTATTGGATTCAACCCGCGCTCATTTGAATCACTTCATGGATTTTATCACGAGTGATCATGAGACGATAATATCTTATATTCTTCAAACCTAGAGATATGAGTTGTTACTATGAGTTGGTTATACATTGATTGCACGAAAACGCATTGGTAACTCGATGTTATAAAACGTGCCTTTGTGTATGATTCAACAAGTAGTAGAACAAGCCATATGAGTCAAAGTTTATCCATTCCTTTTACCTTCGGGATAAAAGCGATATATGTGGGCCCCTCGATGATTTAAATATGATACATGTGAGTGCTTGGCCAAGCCAGGACTGATTTGATTTGTTCAATCAGTCAGTCATCATGAATCGGAAATCGGGAAAAAACAAATGGACAGAGAGAATGATTGATAATCCATGTCTCAGTCCATATGATATCTAGAATGGAGGAATATATGATCCCTTATCTAATTGAAAAGTCATTGACAAAGGTCAGAGTTCATCGACAAGGTCAGAGTTCGACAGAAACTTTTGAGAGCTACGATTGCTGATCGGTTCTTGAAGTCATACGCAATAATAGTTTTAGACTTATCCAAGTGGGAGACTGTTGGATTAATGTCTAAGTCCATAACTATAATTGGTAAGACTTGACCCGACCCGGCATGGTCCATTTGGGTTGCATGGCATCATGCATTTGGATAGACTATAATGAGAGAAATAACACTTAAGGTTGGTTAATATATTATAAGTTCTAATATATTAATAAGGTTATTTAATTAGTATTGATCAAGAATTAATTTGGAATTAATTAAGTGATCAAAAGGAGACTAATTAAATATATGGGTTGATTGTGTAAATCATTCATTCTTATATATGTGGGCTTGTGATCCAAGATTCCTTATGTTGGACTAAGTCCATGGGGTGACCCATGGATACTCCATGGAGGTTAAAATCCATGGAGCATAAGGAATGGGTAAAGTTATGAGTTACATGGTGTAACCCTAATAGCCACCATATAAAAGAATCCCATGGCTCAAGAAATCGTACACTAATGTGTGAGTGTGAGGGCTAGACGATTTCAAGGAGTGTTCAAGTTTCTCTCAAGTTATTCCAAGTGTATTTGGTGTTGTGTGAACCATTTGAGGTGTCACACTTGGGGCACTAGGCACTCAAGCTTCATGGAGACATTCTACATCAAAGAGGTATGTATTCTATCTTGTTATATTTATTATTTTGTATGCTAGATTAGGATAATACCGTGGATGTTCATAATTGTATGTATAATAGAGAAAACATAGATCCAAGGTATTTAGGGTTGCATGTACACTTAGGAGTGTTAGAATGCTCATAACCCAACAAGGGTATTCAGGTCGATGACAGCCTGAATTACATCGAGCGGCCTGTAGCGATTCTCGACCGGAAGTCGAAGGATCTGAGGAACAAGAGGGTCGAGCTGGTAAAGGTGCAATGGCAGCACCGGAGGGGCTCGGAATGGACTTGGGAGCCGGTGGATGAGATGATGGAGCATTACCCAGAGCTTTTCCAGGAACGAGCAGCAAACTTCGAGGACGAAGTCTAAAATAAGTGGGGGAGATTTGTAGCACCTGGTTCCTGGTATGTATTTTATTTAAGTAATTGTGCATTTTTGGCCTGGGACTCGGCGAGTTGAAGGCCCAACTCGCCGAGTAGAAGCGGTATGAGACGCGGGATTTAAGTATGGGATTCATCGAGTCGAGTCCTGGACTCGACGAGTAGGATCTGTCTGGACAAAACCCTAATCTGAGGGTTTGCACCCTATTTAAACAACCTTATACACCCTCCATCGCCCCTTTATGCTCCCAGAAACCCTCCATAGCAAACCCTAAGTGTTTTGGTGCAAGATCTAATGCTTTTGAGTGATTTTTGTGGGTTTTGACCACAAGGAAGAAGGAAGAGCATAGAAGGATCAAGAGGAGACTGAAGGATTCGAGTTTGGTGCATCATTTGCAGTGTTTGAAAGGTATAAAGTCTGTACCTTGCTTGCTTATTCGTTTGATCCCTTTTTAGGGAGATTTAGGGCTTTTATAAGCCATTCTTGGTAACCAACCATGATTGCAAGCATGGTTGGAGGTTGAGGCTTCGGATCTAGGCCCATGGAAGAGTTACAAGGCAGAAAAGGACTGCTTTTGCACCCATGGAAGCCCCCATGCAACTTAAGAGCCTCTTTTAGAGCCTTTTTGGCTCAAAGTCCCATGCATGCACGTAAAGTTCGTAACTTTACGTGCTAGATCGAGTTTAGGGGCCCAGATCTATCATTTGGACAAGAGTTGTACACCAGAAATCGAAGGAATAGACTTGGGACTGCATCGACTCGGCGAGTCATTCTTGGGACTCGGCGAGTCCGAGGCTTGACTTCCTTTTCTGTTATGGTCCAAGAGACTCAGTTGAGTGAAAGAAGGGTTTTAAAGGGTCCAGGAGAGTGACCCAAACGTATCGGGATAAGCCATAGTCCTGGAGTTCATAGGACTCGGCGAGTGCATGAGTCGACTCGGCGAGTCCAAGGCAATCTCCCAACTTTTGAAGATAAACTCGACGAGTTGTTCATACAACTCGGCGAGTCGAGGAAAGGACGTGTTTATAGGATGAATGTGGAGTCAACGAGTTGTTCATACAACTCGGCGAGTCGGATGAAGGTTCATCAGGGGTTGTGTAGAAGGAGAACTCGTCGAGTTGTTGCTAAACTCGACGAGTAGAGTCGTGGATGAGGACAGTTGAAGAGATAGGGACTCGACGAGTTGGCGGCCCAACTCGGCGAGTCGGGTCAACTGGAAGTTGACTTTGACTTTGACTTGGACTTTGTTAGGGGTAAAATGGTCATTTTACCATAAGAATAGATATCAGACTCTGATTAAGTGTTTTGTGGGGATTATAGCCGGAGGATTTCCGGAGCAACAGCAGACAGAGAGTTCCCGCACAGATTATCAGCAGCTACTCGTTCGAGGTGAGTTACCTTCCAGTAGCGGTGGGTCTACGGCCACAATGCCGGCCCACCAGTAGGAGTTGTATGTTAGATGATTGTCTTTGTGATATCATCTAGGTTTGATACTACCTGATATGTTATATGCTGGCATGATATGTTATATGTGATAGTAGTAGAGTTCGGTTGTTAGGACCGAAGGGTAGGTCAGACACCCCAGATATGTCTGACAGTATGTGATGATATGTTTATATGTTGGCATGATATGTTATATGTGATAGTGGTAGTAGGGAGGAAATAGTCCCCAAGTTCGGTTGTTAGGACCGAAGGGTAGGTCGGACACCCTAGAAACGTCTGACAGTATGTTTACGTTATGATATATGTGATAGTAGCAGTAGGGGTGGAATAGTCCCCGATATTCGGTTGATAGGACCGAAGGGTAGGTCAGCACCCCAAAATGGCTTGACATGGGTAGGTCAGCACCCCAGAATGGCTTGACACGGGTAGGTCGGCACCCCAGAATGGCCGTATTGGGTAGGTCGGGCACCCCAGAATTGCCCGGCAGTATGAATGCGATATGTCTGTATGGTATGTGCTGTGATGGGGGAACTCACTAAGCTTTGTGCTTACAGTTAGTTTTGGTTTCAGGTACCTCTTCGTCTAAGGGGAAGGAGCTGGCAGTGTAGCAGCGCATCACACACACATATGATTTCCGCATGGAGTTTTCTGGGATTGTACTCTGATTGATTTTTACTTTGACATTATGATTTCAGACACATTGTTATAGTTTTGTTTGCAAATGTTATGGCATGGGAAATGTTTTGGTAAACTATGTTGAGAATTACTAAATTTAAAAAAAAAATTGGCTTGGAAATTGGGATGTTGCACCTAAACCACAAAACTGGTGGTCAAGTTAGAGTACCTTGTGACCATCATCGGCGCCTCCGAACTCGAATTTCAGTCCACCATTTTCGAGTACTTTTCTACCCAACCCTTAGGTTCCGGTTTATGAGGAAATCGATCTACCCTTCATTACCAGTTGTGTTGTTATCTGAAGGAGATGATGATGAAGTGTGAAGATGGTGGACAATCACGTTGGTGTTGGATCTCGACTGATGAGATGGTGAAGCAAGGTTGATGATGGTGGCGCAATTGTGGGTTTTAGGGTTAAGGTGATGTGGGGAAGACAGTGACTCAATAAGGGAGTGGAGGTTGGATTTCTATGCATAAACAAAGCTATGGAGACGAACCTCGGTGGCCCAGAGGGGCGATGAATCTCATCAACCACCACCGCCACCATTGTTATGAAAAACCATCACCGTTCATCTGGTTCTCCATTCGAAATAAACCTTCCACCGAAACCAATCATGTTCATCCAAACACCGATTAACCCACCTCCAGTCCCTCCCTACTTCTCCCTTCCTCCAATCTCAATGGATAATTTGTTTTATAGAACCATTTTCGATTTTTAGATCTTGATGTGATGTCGGTGGCTGTTAGTGGCGGTATAAGGGTGGTTTATGGAGGTTCCAGTGAAGGTGATATAGTAGGTGTTAAAGGAGAATGGTGGTGTTCCAGTGAAGAGGTCGATAGTCCAACGGTGGTGGTGACCGGATGGTGGTTCCAAATATTAACAAGAAAGACAAAATTGCAAAAATGGTCCCTGTGGTATGTAGTTTTTTAGGGTTTTAGTCCAAAATACGATTTTTTTTTTGGATTGGTGGTCCTTTTGACGTAGTTTGCTTGTCATTTTGGTCCTTTAGTAATCTGAAAAGACTAAGTTGCCCTTATTATATTTATTTTCCAATTTTCTTTTTTTCCTATAAGTATTTATATATAAAAAATAAAAATTGGGGCCCATATACTCTCTCTCTCTCTCTCTCTCTCTCTCTCTCTCTCAACACACACAATCTGGACATGAACTTCATCTTCTTCTTCCCCTCTATATCTGAAAATCTGTAAATAAATAACACCCAACCATCCTCTCTTCTTCCCAACCCCATCTTCTTCCCCGCCCCTTCTCACCATCGACGAACTAATAGAAAATTCGTCAAAATGAAACATTCTTCTCCCTTCTCCGTATCTTCCATGAAAAATGATAAACCACAAATACTTTCTAAAATGAAAGTGGAGATCTTCCTTATTGAATCGGGAAGCCATTCAATTTGATCTGTTAATTTGTTGCAGAGATTGAGATCTTTCGTTTCTTTCTTTGAAGAAACTTTGATAGACTTGCAAGCTTCATGCGATTCAATTTTGCTCCATTTTGGCCTACAATGAATGAAACCATGATTCAGTCAAACTTCAATGGTTACATATCAGAAAAGTTCTTCAAAGAAAGAGAAAAAAACTCACTGGAAGTAGTTGCAGGTTTTAGAGTGGAATCCACAATCTGGGGCCTAAACACGTCATTTGATTGAAGCCATGTTCTTATCACATCGCCATTGAAGATTGGCTTGGATTTTGTCACATAGCTATCATTTCTTGTCAACAAATCATAAGTTTTGATTGAAATCGGTTTCGTAGGCAGAGTCACAGTGTGTGGTGAAGCGTTACTAAAATTTGAAGTGGAGAAGGAAGAGAAAGAATTGCTCAAAGTTGATGCAACTGATTGGGTGTTATTGTCAAAACAACTGGAAGCTCTTTGAATCATTTCGTCGAACACTTGGTGGTAATTTTCGAGATCCAGTAATTTAATCGCTCCCTTCTTTTGTTCTTCACTCTGGAAAATGACTAAATTCTTCTGCATCTCAAACAAAACATTTCATTTTTCATGGAAGATACGAAGAAGGGAGAAGAATGTATTTTTCACATCGAAAAGCAAAACCTAATAACAATACCTAAATTAGAGGCAGTGGTGGATTTCTGGTTTAGCTAGATCTTCAGTATGGGGGTCACTAATACGAGATTTACATGAAGGGGGGGTGATTCAGTGTGTGGGTGGTGGTCGATACACAACTACAATGGGGGAAGTGGAGCCGATAGCATTGGAGTGGGTGTCGTTCATCTGTGTCCTAAAATGTAGAACAGTCGACGATGATTCCTATAGTAAACAACAACGGGAAGAATAGTGAAAGGAGAAATAGAGATGTTGAGGAAGAGTGACGCAAATGATGGTTGATACAATCACACCGGAGAAGAAGATAGGAGAAAGACGTGAGACGGAAAAAAAGAGAGAGAGAGAGAGAGAGAGAGAGAGAGAGAGAGAGAGAGGTGGGTCCTCTATTATTTTTTAATTGTTAAAATAAATAAATAAATATTAAATTTAAAAAATGAAAGAAAAATGAAAAGTATATACCCTAAGGGTATTATAGTCATTTCAATTTTCGGAGGGACTATTTTAACATACAAACTAGTCCAAAAGGACCACAAAGCCAAAAAAGTCGTGGTTTGGACTAAAACCCCAAAAAATGCATACCACAATGACCAATTTTGTAGTTTTGTCTAAAAAGAAGTTAGGAGGAGTAGGGTGGGTAAGTAGGAATTTTTTTTTGGTTTTTTAATTAAATAATATAAACTAATTAAAAGAAATTTAAAAAATATATATTTAAAGGCATTTTTGTCATTTAAAGTAGGGTATGGACTAAAGCCACAAAAAATGACAACCATAGGGACCAAAAGCACACGAGGTATCCAAAATTGGACCACTAATACACCACCAAATTTTTTTGGACCAAAGACACAGATTTTTGACAACCACAGGGACCATTTTTGCAATTTTGTCTTTTAGTTTTTATGGTTTTATTTTGTTTCGGATTTAATAAAAAAGTAATTAGTTTTTATATTATTACTCTCTCTCTCTCTCTCTCTCTCTCTCTCTCTCTCTCTCTCTCTCTCTCTCTCTCTCTCTCTCTCTCTCTCTCTCTCTCTCTCTTCGCCACACCTTCACCCATAAGTTTTTTGAGTCCCACTTACACTAAAAGAAAGCATGATAGAAAAAGATGTTCACAAGCTACAAGTATTAAAGTTCAAATAATTGAGATATATCGAAAATATTGTTCTTATTTTCAATCTCAACATTGGAATGAGTTCGTTTTTATTTTATAGTTTTGTTGTGGGATGCATTGTTGATGTGGATTGATGTTTGACAAATGTTGTGGATCGTGGATGTTGAGATAAAGTTGTAAAGGTTTTAAGTCGGGGAACTAAAGTCATAATAAAGGAAAAATTATTACTAAGGTGAAGATATCAACTATAGTCGTATAAATGAAGACGCATAATGTACGAGCGTCTAATTTTAGTAATAAGATAGAGAAATAGAGAATTTTGTCTCAAGGTTTTTAAGAGTTTTAGCTCCGTATGATCCAGTTATATAATTTTGTTATTTTTGTGGTTGATTTTATATTGTTTGTGTTATCTTTAATGTATAAAAGTTTCTTAGTTGTTTTCTTAAAATTAAGATTTTCTAAAATGTATTATGTTTTAAATCTTTAGGCATTCTTAGATTTAGTTTTATCAAACAAATATGGTATTAAAGCTTATGATCGAGTTTTTGTTTATTTGTGGTGTTTAATTGAAAATCATAATCAAGTTTTATTTGTTCTTGAAACCCTAACCTATTTTAAACGTGTACAATTCTATCTCAACCTTGATTTTTATTTGGTTCTTAAATTAATTACTTCAAATAATTCTTTTTTTTTTTAAACACCAATTTTTCGATCGAGAAAACCTTAAGCTTGTTTTATTTGTTCGTAGATCTAGATATGTCTTTTAAGGATTCATGTTTACATTTTTTCCGTTTCTATCAACTTAAGTGGTCTAATGTGTTTTATATCTAGTGGATATCTTGATAAGAAACCCTAATTTTTGTCTCAACTTTGAAATTATAGTGTGTTGATATATGGGGTATTCTTCTTAACCATGGTGCTAGTTGATCTCTAGCCCTTTCAGTTAAACCTTGTTGTTGTTCTTCATGTATTGTTTTCATATTAGAAGTCTCTATTGGTGATGTTCACGGTGACATTTCTTGTCGTGCACTTGATGTATGTTTAGGTAAATCTTTCCTAAATCTCAAACGTTTTTTGTTTATGTTTTTTCCTTAAGGTCAAGCCTTGTGAATGCACTATAATCTTTTTTGTCTTCTTTTATCTATAACAAGTAAAGCACGACCTACTCAACCGAATACTCATGATCAAATACGTATTGAGGGGCTTTTTCAGGAAATAGGTCAAAATCGAAATCGGCCAAACTCGTGTAAAAAATCATGGCAAATCGGTCCAACTCGGAAAAACTCGGTCAAACTTGGTCAAATTGGTTAAATTTGGGATTTTTTACTTTTTTTAATAACCAACTATAATTGTTAGTTAATTAATGTAACATATATATCATACATTTAGTTATTTATTAACCCTTTTTGTGTTTTGTTATAAATTTTAATGAACTTATAATATTTCTTATATATAAAGTTTTCAAAACTAATTTCTTTATAATCGCCCAATCTGAGTACTCTCACCTAGGCCGAGTACTCGCTACTCGCTATTCGACCAACCTAGGAACGCCTAAGGAATTTTACAACACTTCGTAGGCATGTAGGTGGTCATGTCAATGTCATTAGCCTATTACCCGAGACTTTATGTGTGACAAGTCATGGTTAGTTTTCTATTATAATTGGATCATCAATTATTATTCTTTTGTTGCTTCCGTAGTAACTTTAACTCAAGTCTTATATCTGACTTTGAATGGTTAGGAAACATGGTAGATTTGTTGTGATTGTGTGAGAAGTGACATTAAGAATTTCATAATTGATTTTTTTATAGTATCTTTGTCACTTTTGTACATTATGTTAACCTATGAATATCCTTGTTGTTTTGTTGCCTAATCGCGTGATAAACTATTTGTTTTGTATCCAGTGTTATTACAAAGAATATTGGTCATGGCATGATTGACCTTTATGACCCTCTTGTTCTTCCGTTTAATGAGTTACGAAGTCTTTTTATCATTAGTTTTATACTAATAAGTACTACTAATAACAATATTGGGATAATGCCACTAACTGGCCCTTAGACAAGCAATAAACATGGCTTTGGCGATGGCTCATGTCTTAAGCCCAAAAATGATGAGGCAAAGGCTAGGGATATATGATAGAGTTGATGCAAATGTTATGTCTTGGTTATTAGGTTTTTTCTTCTAATTACCTGGTGGTATCTAAATATGTGTTTAAGCTTTGTTCTAAGTTAAAGGAAACATACAAGAAGTTAGATAGTTTCTTGATATATAAGGACTTAAGTAGTCTTGTTATAGTTAGTCTATACTACGACGTACTACTAATTAAAAATATTCGGATAGTGTTCCTAAACTGTCCCTATAGACAAGCAATAAATTTTTCCTTATCGACGATTCATGTCTTGATCCCAAAAACAATGAGGCAAAGGCTAAGAAATGGGATAGAGTCGATGTAGTTGTAATGTATTGGTTATGTTGATACACGGAAGTGACCCTCGGTAGCTATGGAGTGTATCTAGAAGCAAAGACTTGTTTTGAGTAAGAGTTTTAAAAAGAAGTGATAGCGAAGAGTTAATTGCATAGTCTTGACTGAAGACTTGAAGACCGGAGATACGAAGACGCGAAGAGTAGAAAGCTTTTGTCTTATTGTGAATACCGCAGTGTCAGAAAAGTAATGATCACCTTTTTTGACGTTGTGTGTTAGGTTGGTCTTGCCAGTCCCAAGTGTGGGAAGCATGGCCGTCTAGATCAGGATTGCTTTTATAATATCTTATTTAGAGACTCGTACTATTTCTTCCTATAAATAGACAGTTTTATAAATTTTTGAACATTTTCTTATTCCATTCTTCTTGTAACCTTATCATATCAAAATGCAAGTCTCCTTATATTTCATATCTCGTTGTTTATACTTAGTTGTTCATCACTTAATAACTTGTGTTTGGCTGCAAACCATGTTATGATTTAACAACAGTGGTGTAGCTACTTACAACAAAGGTAGGTCGTAGGACCTACCTAATTTTTTAATTTAATATTGTGTTTATATAAAAGAAAATAGTAATTACCTTGAAAAAATTAGTACCTACCTATTACTATTCAACAAAATAAGAAAACTAATAAATAAAAAAAGGTTGAAGGCTTATACTTAAATTTCAAAGCAAATGGTTAATATTTTCAAAATCTATCCCACATAGAGATAAAGAGAAAGAGATTTAGTTGTTTAATGTTATAAAAATGAACGAGGAATGATTATTAAGAACTTTAAAATGCAGCACAACTCATCTCATATTGTTCGTTGTAAAAAATGGTTCTTACAGATGAAATTTTAAAAATGAAAAATGACTCGGTCGTGCAAAGTAATTGTTTTTTTTTTCTTGCAAAAATCCATATTTAGGTGTAACACTAGTCAAAATAGGTCAATAGACAATCACATGTGATTATGCCAATCATGTAATGTGATTATGTTAACCTGGTAATGTGCTAAGAGTGTTATGTAGTTCATGATAAATTCTAATACAAATATGAATCTTCTTTATAATACAACTCAAAGTATACATCCATACGATCCCAAAAATATAGAGAATGTTTGAATCTGACTTCGCATGAAGAAGTTATTATAAACCGAACACTATAAATCTCTATAATAAGAGGAATTTAAAATAGACTTAGAATTAGCTATTTAAGTCTAAAAGAGAGTTGTAGTACTCGTAAATACCTACGCGTGGATATAAAGAACGTCAAAAACGGAGTTCGTATGCAAAAGTTATGGCCTTCCGAAGATATCGCTGTCAGAAACCCTAATTTGACTAAACTCACGACGTGAGCATAAAAACTCACGACGTGAGGACTCAAACCGCCACATTTCGGATCTAGAAGGTGTGACGAGGCTGCGAGGGGATAAGATCCAAACTCACGACGTGAGCAAGGATTGATTCACGTCGTGAGGAGTCAAAGGGACACCATCCGAAGCTAGGGACCAAATGACGGGTCTACGAAGTGAGCAGGATCAAGCTCACGACGTGAACATGCTTGGTTCACGTCGTGAATGGCCAAAAATCAGCCTATAAATAGCAAATTCGACCTTAACAGTTCTTACACCTAAACTCTTCTCTCTATCTCGTTTTTGGAGGCCATTTTTGCATCCCGAGTCCCGACGACCTCGTACGCTGACCGTTTTTGCTTAGATAACATAAAATCACGCTACTAGGGTGAGTTTCACGGCCCCACTTTCTAATATTTTGGGGGAAAACGCATGCTAGATATTATATATATGTTATTATTATGTCTATATGACAGTATATAGTTATAATAGCCGGGGTATAGTTGTTCTAAATATAATATTTTGAATATATACAACTATTATCAACTTATCAGTATGTTAATTTACTAATGTAGATCTTGAGTTATACTTAAGATTCTATATATATGTTGTGTGCAATATAGTTCCGAAGTTATATTCGGAAGATTTATATGTTAAGTTATAAAGTATGTTGCTATTAATAGTTTTATGTCAAGATAAAACTGGATATATTATACGTTGTTATTGTTAGTTTTATGTTAAGATAAAACTTGGTATTGTTATTGATAGTTTTATGTCAAGATAAAACTAGGAACGTTATATGTTGTTATTATTGGTTTTAGGTCAAGATAAAACCTGGTTTTACTTCAAGATATAGCTGTTATACTGCCTAAATATTATGAAGTTAGGAGTAATGTTTAAAAGCATAGTCAAGTAACTTAGGGTTTTAGACATAAAGATGCTTTTGTTGTTAGAGCTATAGGAAGCCGTCAAAGTCTACATGAGTAATTGTATTCATCAACTAAGATTGGGGATCTTAGTGAAAATCCTCTGAACTGTAACCGTTAATCCCGTGTGAGCGAGGAAGTCGTGTATAATTAGTATACGGGTTGACCACCCCACTTGTGACTGTTAGCTACAGTCAACCAAAAGCAAGTGATGAACTATCCTTTTATTTGTTATTGTTCCGTCGTCGATGAAGCATACGGTGTTGTTTCTCATGATAAATCATGAGTGTGTTTGTTTCTCATGGTAAATCATGAGTGTGTTCTATCAGAGGTATTATGTCATAGCAGCGGTTACAGGCTCATGGTAGCAAATTGTTAGAAACATTATACTTTGTCGTATACAAGTAGTAATTTTAAGTATAAGTTTCCCCTACTTATACCTTAGGATTAATGAATGTTTAGGTATAACACTTAATTGATAAGTAAACTATTATACCTAATATACATACTAAATGATGGAGAGTCAAAATGATACTTTCAAAAACTATACTTTTGAATGTGGAAAATGTATTATTTTATGGAGTCAAAACCTGTGGACTCATCAACTTTATGTTGACGTATTTTAAAATGCATGTGTTTTCAGGAACTTGAAAAGCTGGTATGTATTCGAACAGAAGAAGTTTTACTGTTACCTTTCTGTTCATTAAGAAGTATGCCATAGTCGGATAATATGTAATAGGTTCTAGAAAAACAGTTATGTAACTTTCAGTTATCAATAAAGGTATGTATTTTTTTGGTACTGTTCAATGTATGTTATATAACTGTGATACGAAGAATAACGTTACACTACCCGGTGTTTCCGCCGATGGCTGGGGGTGTGACAGAAATTGGTATCAGAGCTATTAACTATAGTGAACTAGTACTTTCTTAGGAAAGCACGTCTATAGTTTAGGACTTACTCTATTAGGTTTAGGTATATCCCTTAACCTATAAATAAAAAGTATTATTAATTATTCTACTGAAGGACTACTTACGGGAGCAGTGACAAGGATAGACATGTCGATTTGGGTTGCTGGATTTCAGAACGGCTATATGCTAAAATGATCCTGCCCTTTCGACTGTCTTGACTGGCCGGAGCCTTATCAGATAGACCTGAAGTAACAAACAATAATTAAAGCATAAATACAATAAATAAGAATATAGAGTCATATGTAAAGACTCAGACCCGCGATGAGAATACACCTTAATACCCGGAATGTTTTTGATCTCAAGGATTTAGATCAAATATTCCAACTAAAGTTTATATGTGCATATATCCTATCACAACTAGGTGTAGGTGCGCAACTATATTTTATTATGATCAGATCATATGAACTATTTAATTTGGGAGTAATATTTGATAGACTAAAACTCTTGGTGATCCAAAACGTATAGGAATTCGACATGGCACATTCACAAGAATGGATAATCATCGAGGATACGGATGAAGAAGAGGAAATTTCATTCCCCATGATGGTAGGCGATCCTTACTACCCTATAAATCCAACCACCTTTCATCCAATACCTTCTGACGATGGAGCACCTTTACCCTCCAACGAATGGGAAGAGAGTGAACCAATGGAAGAAAGCGAATCCATGGAGGAGACAAAATCGGTGGCATCATCTTTACCACCACTGAACACTCTTTACCGTAAAGTTCCAGGAGGAGTAAAAATGAAACGCACGGCACGTAAATCCATACCGATATGGCCAAAGATTAAGAAGAGTCGACATCTTCAGGAAGTCATAGAGTTCAAGATGAACCTGCACGGATCGCACAAACCATTGATAGGTGGGTGGCGGAAGAAAGAGCTGCCAAGATGTATGAGACTGGTCAATCATCTCGACCACATCTCCCACATTCTTCTGAAGATAACACTTTATCCCAATTGTTTGAGAAAAGTGTCAAAATTGAAGACAAAATGGAAATTGTTGAAGGGAGGGCTACTCATCTCTCTGGAAGAGTGCGAAGGCTAGAAGGACAAAGGACACGAGATCAGGAATCGGTGATGGATGTCCATCATCGTATAAATTTTGCTTATAATGACATGATTACTCACGATGCCAGGATTGCAGAGTTAGAGCTCTACAATCAAAGCTCAAGAAATGAAGAACGCACGGGAAGTCTTGAGTAGAGAACTCAAGCACTTGAAGAGCAAGTGGTTAATGTCACTGACATGCTGGGTCATCACTTAGGTTTCTGGTAGATAAGCTCCAACTAGTGGTTATGTAAATAGAGAAAATCAGACTAGTTAAGGTGAAAAGAGGAAAGTTTATAGCAAGGATATAGAAAACCTTGCAAATTTTGCAATGTTTATAGAAACTTTTCTCTTATAACCTAAATAAACTGATGTAACCACTGGTAATAATATGAAGCATATGTTACAGTAATCATTGTGTTGTCTATTACGTTTTACACTGTGAATAATAACTGGAGTATTTAGTACTCGTGTATTAATTGATTAACAAAACTCATAAAATTCTTATTATTTATAATAGGAACTAAAACAAAATGCCTAGAAGGAGTAATCGGCTAACCCCTAACCGACCATCAGCACCACAACAACAACAACCGCAACCACCACCAGAAATAAACCCCTCAATAAGTACAGTACAACTTGAAGAAATCATAGCTCAAAGAATTGTTGCGGCTCTATCTAATGTCACAAGAGATGGAGTTAGAAATGAAGGCCATGTAGGGACCACTAGAACATGTACCTACAAAGATTTTATGAATTGCAGGCCAAAAAGCTTTCATGGAAATGAAGGGGTAGTTAATTTGACGAGGTGGATAGAAAAGACAGAGTCCGTCTTTCAAATAAGCTTCTGTCCAGATGATTGTAAAGTACGATTTGCAGCATGTACTTTCGCTGATGCAGCACTCACCTGGTGGAACAACCATGGTTGCAAGGTTGTGTATGGCCTCTAGCCTTGCAACTGGAACATATGTTTTGTCTATGACAATCAGACTAGTTAAGGCGAAAAGACAAAACATATGCTCTAGTTGCAAGGCTAGAGGCCATACACATATTCCTAGCGTACGCGGCGCACAAAAATGTAAAAGTACATCAAATGGATGTAAAAAGCACATTCCTCAATGGCAAACTAAAAGAACAGGTATACTTACAGTAACCTCCATGTTTTGAGAATCTTGATCTTCCTCATTACTGTTATAAGTTGGAGAAAGTTGTGTATGGCTTGAAGCAGGAACCTAGCGCTTGGTATGAAACTATTTCTACGTTTTGTATTGAGTCTGGATACAAGACCAGGGTCATTAATCCTAATCTCTTTCTATGTTCGAGTGAAAAGCATTTGATGCGTGTACAAATCTATGTGGATGGCATCATTTTCAGTTCAATTGATCAAGTTATGGTAGACGACTGCGCTAAGCTCATGGAAAGCAAGTTTCAAATGAGCATGAATAGATAGATTAATTTCTTTCTTGGTCTTCAAATCATGTAAGTCCCATAAGGAATCTTCATTCATCAAGAAAAGTATACCACTGAACTCTTAAAGAGATATTCTATGGATAACTATTTTTCGGTAAAGGTCCCTATGGCCTTTGGTTACAAAATCACCGCAGATCCCACCGGAGAGTCAGTTAACCAAAAGGTATACCGAGGAATGATTGGTTATCTACTGTACCTAATCGCAAGTAGGTCGGATATTGTCTTCGCAACAGGTTTGTGTGCCACATACCAAGATGATCCTAAGGTATCTCATCTGAATGCTGTTAAACAGATTTTTAGATACCTCAAAGAAAGAAAAGCTTTGGGTCTTTGGTACCCATCAGGAAACGACTTCAGTTTGCAAGCCTTTACGGACTCAGATAACACGGGATGCATATTAGACCACAAGAGCACTTCTGGACGATGCCAATTCCTCGGTGGAAGACTGGTGAGCTGGTCATCCAGAAAGCAAAATTGCATCTCACTCTCCACCGAAGAGGTTGGATACATTGTCGCAGCCGCTGCTGCTTACATGTCTTATGGATGAAAACTCAACTTATGGATTACGGATATCGAATACTTTGCATACCAATTTATTGTGATTCTGAGAGTGTTATTACAATTTTACACAATCCTATTCAGCACTCAAGACGAAACACATTGAACTACGGTATCACTTCATCAAGGATCATATCCTAAAAGGTAACATTAAACTTATCTTTGTTCCCACACATGAAGAACTAGTTGATGTTTTCACCAAAGCACTTGATTCCACTAAACTTAATGGATTTTTAGAAATGTTAGGAATGATAAACCCTGACCCTCAATTTTTCTTGAAAGTATGAATCGTGGTGACTTTAAAGTCTTCACATCTAACAAATATATATGTTTCACTCATTTTGTTACCACGATATCTTTGAATCACATTTATTTGTCTATGTTTTAAAGTTTATCCTTTTAGTCTAACTATTGAGCACATATTTCATAAATGACTCCTTGGTAAATACTGTTCACCGAAAACTATTTATGATCTATGTACTCTCTGGGTCATTTTATTATTTTTATGTCTAACCTTGTGATCAAGTTACTCTAAAGTGCCAAGATATACCGCAGTCTTAATCTTCAGTCATACCGCAGTTCTTCCTTCAAGAACACAAAGTTGTTTTCTCCGTTGGCAATAAATATAGTTTCAAAGGTGTGTTATTCAATGAATCAGATCAATCAAAGTATTTTTTAAGGAATGTTTTTATTCCCTTTCATTAACTACATTTTTGTCCCTAAGCAATTTTTCAAAAACTGTCATTTTCATTTAAAATAAATAAGGGAGATTTGTTTTATATTAAAAAGTGCTTTTAAAACCCCAAATTGATATGACAATGTACATATCAAACCGTCAGTCGATTTTCACTTCCATTACCTCTAAAGTCTGATAGTTTTTCTTACCCATTATCCCATATTTTCCTACTAAATCATCACATTTATTAAATGTTCTCATTATCGTATTTAATGGCTGTCTTTTCCCTCAAAACATTTTCGATTAAAATAAATTCGAATAGTAAAACCCAAGGGTTTTCACAGCTAAAAATTATTTCCCCATTTGAATTTGGATTTCAAATCTGGAGGTATACCCCCCCCCCCCATTTCCTTCCAAGAAAGCTTTACGCTTTCTGAACCCTAAATCAACGAACTTCTTCTCTCATCTTGCTCAAACACTTTCTGCAAGTTCTTCAAATCATTTTCAAACACAACAATGGTGAAATATGGTGCTTCCAAGAAACAAACTAAGCCCACTGGCTCATCTTTCACAGTAGAAAACATTGAGCCATCGATCGCTGCAAGCAACTATCGAGCCATCTTTCAAGATCACGATCACTATAATCCAGCCATCAAGCTCATCATCAGATTCATGCCAAAGCATCCATTATTCAATGCTTTTGACTCCATTACAGACATTGTTCCACTCTCAGTGCTTTACAAGTGTGTGTTTTCTGCATATCAACCAACTAGAGATCCAAAACCAATTCATCTCAAGCTCGTTGATGATTCAACTACAGTTCTCACCAAAAAGAAATTTCTCGATGAAATCAATCTCAGAATTGCTGCAAAGATGTTGTTCAAGAGACCTTCCAATGAATATGTGTTTAAAGCTCTTTACAAAATGGGATACCAAGCAAAATTGAAGGGTGTTGCAGATTTCAAGAAAAGCAAACTACCAGCTGTATGGCAATTCCTTTGCCACTACATTATTCAATGCCCTTCTGGTCGAACCGGTGATACAAACGCTATGGTCAAACAACTCTTAGACAATGTATTAAAAACCAGTTTGAACCGGCCGGTCGAACCGGCTGGACCGGGAACCGGGGGGAGCAGTTCAACTATCACCGATTTTACATCGATTCTTGAACCATATTGAATCGACCGGTTTTTTAAAAAACTCGTTTGAACCGCTCAAAATAAATCGGTTGAACCAGTTAAACCGAATAAAAACACATGGAAAAGAACCATTTGCATAATAAAATTTGGTGATTTTTTTCAAATCTATTTAGTTTTCTCTAAATAAAAACATATGGTAAATGTTATAAAGTTTTTTGATGTGTTTGTATTCATCTAAAACTATATTTTATTTCAGTATTATACTTTATTTTTGTTTTTGATGTATATGGATTGATGTAAAACACTAAAACTTATGGTTATGTGTTATTTTAATATATTTGGATTGATCTACAACTTATTTTTATATGTATTTTAATGTTTGGACTTGAAAACTTCAAATTCATGATTTATGTATGTATATATGTGTAGGAAAATAGGAAAAAAAGATGAAAATTATAGAATCCAGTTGACTCGGCGGCCGAACCGGGAACCGGTCACCATAGCGGTTCAACTAAAAAACCGGTTTTTAAAACATTGCTCTTAGATATTTTGTGGAGTATCTTCACCGGTGAACCAGGTGATTATGGCACCATTCTCTGGCATGACTTCATCACTTACGTTGGACGAGACGCTCCTAGACAAGGACTCACTGAAGTAACATCTGCAAGGTTTTGGTCCCTCTGCATCATCGATCTCCACTCTCAAGCCAAAGTCAGCATGGGCACAGACATCAACTACTTTGTCTGTAGAGAGCTTAAAAGGTATTCTTCCTAAGGATCAATCTATATTCGGTCCCATTAGACAAATCCCATTGCACATCTTAATTGAAATAGGACTCATTGACCTTGCAGTATCTGACCACATGGAGGCTACGAACGATACAGTATCGTATCGTTCTACCCCGCCTAGCCCCACACTGCAGCCCATTGGTCTTGCTGCAAAACCCCAAACATCTAGAGGAAAAGTTAAGTCCAAAAGGAAGACCCCAGTCAAAGTAGTCACAAAGGGTACCGTAGCCTCAAAGAAATCCAAAAATGGCACTGTTGAAACATCCAAAAATACAGACCAAAAATTTCTTTTTAAAATCATTTAGTAAAAACCATAATCCATCAATATCATAATAAATCACAAAGTCATATCTCTCAAAAACAACATGTCAAATACTGTTTCACAAACACGTGATAAAAATATCAGAGTCTAAACAATCCCAGGCTAAAGTTGTGGTGTGTGCCATGCGATCATCCCGAGCCCTTCCCCATGCTAGTAGAAGTACCTGAAACCAAAACTGAAAACCGTAAGCACGAAGCTTAGTGAGTCTCCCCAACTACCACATACCATACACATATCACATAACATATCTCGGGCCCCGCCCATGCTACATCGAGTCAAGCTCGACATCGGCTTTCCCGGCATCGGGCCCCGCCCGGCATCGAGCAGATCTTGATATACATATACATATCAAACAAACATATATCATAAGCACATAACCCTAGCATGTAAACATCTCTCGGGCCCCGCCCGGCATCGGACCTAGATCCAGAAACATACTAGCATTCCTCCGGAACCGTCTCGGCATAGGACCGGAGACCGGAACATACTATCATAACATATTAATTAGACATTCGTCGGGCTTACCCCGGCATCGTGCCTAAGCCCGGAACACATAACACATGACAAACACATGCAATAATCACAAACACATCAAGCATACAAGCATACAAGCATTCCTCGGGACCGCCCCGACATCGGATCGGAATCCGGAAAACATATAAACCTACTTCGGGCCCCGCCCAGCATCAGACCGTGGTTCGGAACTACTGCTATCTAAACGGGCCGGCCTTGGTGCCTTGGACCCGTTCCTACTGGAGAAAACTCACCTCGCAAAGCTGTCTGCAAAAACTCGCGGTGAGGAATATCTGATAGCTGCTCCAACGACTCCCCGGCTATCAATATCACAATAATACTTAGTCAAAGTCTGATAATCCTTCTCAGGGTAAAATGACCATTTTACCCCTGGTCAAAGTCAACATCCTGGTCAAAGTCAAAGTCAAAGTCAACTCCTAGTCAACCCCAAATCGTCAAGTCATCTCCCAACTCGGCGAGTTCATGAACAACTCAGACCCATGGTCAACTATGTCAACTCGTCGAGTCCCTTCCCAGACTGGTCGAGTTCTTCCTGTCATAACATCAGGACATATCGACTTTAGCTCGTCGAGTTCTTCATCTTCCGAGTCCTAATCTTGTCCAACTCACTGAGTCATCTCCTAAACTCAATGGTTTCACTCACAACCAAAAAAAGGGTTAGGGTTCACGACCCGACTCGCCGAGTCCAAGAACAACTCGTCGAGTCCACCATGTGAAATATCCATTCAGTCGATTCTAATCCATTCCAATGCTTCTAACTCATAGATCTGGACTCCTTAGACTAGCATTACACGTAAAGTTGCTAACTGTACGTGCATGCATGGTGTTATAAAGCTAAAACACCCATTACAAGCCAAAATGAAAGTCTAAGTCGTAGAATAGAGCCATGGTTGAATAAAGGTGGCAACTTTGAGCTTCTAAAGCTCAAGAGTGCCCAGATCTAAAGTCCTTTCATCCCCAAGAGTTCAAATCTCGGAATGACCTTTGAAATGGCCCAAAAATGTCAACATACAAGCTAAGAAGGAGATCTAAGTGAATAGCAGCCAAGGTATTGTTGGATAAGGTGTCTAAGTCCATAACTATATTTGGTATGTACTTGACCCGACTTGGCATGGTCCATTTGGGTTGCATGGCATCAGAACAATTTGGATAGACTTTTGTGAGAAGAGGATATTTATGATTTATTAATATGTTATAAGTTCTAATATATTAATATGAATTATTTGATTAGTATTGATCAAGAATTAGTTTGGAATTTATTTTGTGATCAAAATAGACTAATTAAATAAATGGGGATTGATTTGGTAAATCATTCATTCTTATGTAGTGGGCTTATGATCCATAGTTCTTCATGTTGGGCTAAACCCATGTGGTGACCCATGGATACTCCATGGAGTCTAAAACCCATGGATCATGAGGAATATGGAAAGGCATGAGTTACATGGTGTAACCCTAACATGCACACTATATAATGAAGCCTCATCCTAGCAAAATCGGGACTTAAGGATACACAAGTGAGGGCTAGCCGATTTTGGTGCAATAGAATCTTCTCTCAAGTTATTCCAATTGTTGGTGGTGTTGTGTGAAGCATTTGAGGCATCACATTTGGGGTGCTAGGCTCACAAAGTCTTATGGAATCAAAGCTACAACAAAGGTATGTCATTCTACTAGTTTTTTATATTACATATACCCCATGATATGCTAGTTAGGATGAAACCTTGGAAAAATCAAAGTTTGCATGTATAATAGAGAAAACATAGATCCAAGGTTTCGAGGGTTGCATGCACACCATAGAAGTATTAGAATGCTCAAAACCCAACAGTGGTATCAGAGCCTAGGCTAGTTTCCAATTATACTTGATGCTACTTGCTTAAAAATTGATTTTCTTCTCACTGTTCGGTGAACTCGCCGAGTCCATTGGGGGGACTCGACGAGTCCATGTGAAAATTCATCCAACTCGTCGAGTTGGTTCATGCACTCGACGAGTAGGAGGCCATGAGTTTAGAATTTCGAGTTTCAATGTTGGAATTGGACTAGGATCATTACCCTAAACTGCTTTTAGATTGTTAAACCTGTTTTTGATGTGGTAATGATTGTGCTTATCCAATTTCAAAGATAATTGTCAAAGTTTCAAGTTTTATATTAAGTTCATATGATTCTTGAAAATTGTTGATATGAATTATGCATGCTTATGAGTTTTGTTAGATCATAGAAATTATTTGACATGTTTGTTAGTTTAATTGTTGATCTAAATGCCTTTTAATGAACTCTATAACTTGTCCTCAAGTTATGGAATTCCAAGAGTCTTTTCCATTAAAATCATTAAAACTCATAAGTTATAGAAATGAAAGGTTTTGAATAGTTTCAAAACTTGCCCTCAAGTTTTGGAATTTGTAAAGTCACACATTAATACTTTAACTCCAAACCCTAGAATTTTAAAGTTTAAAATTCAACCCTTATACTTTATAGTATTATAAGTTAATAATATATATATATATATATATATATATATATATATATATATATATATATATATATATATGTATAAGAACAAGTCAGTCTTACCGTTAGTAGGCCTCATTCACGAAGTCGGTCTATAAGGGGGGTATAAGGTTGTTGCCTATAAAATGGCAGCTTAATGGGTGTCCACTCTCACCCACCGCTTCCTTGACTGGTGGAGGGTCGTTAGCCGAACGGGTAAGACAAAGACTATAATTCTCATTAAAATTATAATGATAAATATAAAGTAACTAAACCTTTTACAAATTCCCAATCTTAGTTACTTTAGGAAAATGTGAAATTGATGCTAACCCATGAAATTACACTTTGCACCTTGCTAAGTCGTTAGTGGAGCGTGTGTGGAAAACCGGCAAACTAACTTGGACTAACAAGGGTGGAAAAGGGTGGCTTAAGGTTTATCATAGATCGGTGGAGCGTATGTGGTTAACCGGCACATCGGTTAGGTGATAAAATTAAGAGTACCAAGTTAATTTGCATGGTTGTTCACACCTTGTTTGTGATCCTCGGTATCCCAGTCACAAACTTGAAGGGCATAATCGAGATTTAAACATTCCATTGAATTGTTCAATGAATCTCAAAAGATCTAGGAGTTTCAATCCAATTAAAACCTAATAATCTGTTTCGTTTTTCATGGTGGAAATTGGTAAATCGTCATTTACCTACCTTCAAATATTTTGTAGCTTGGATTACGGCATCCCTCTTCCAAATTATAAAATATTGTGTTGGGTCCTAGCATTAATATTTCATTTGGGTGTCTTATTAAGGACTCTTTATCTAATCTAAACTTGTCTTTCTTCCTTTTCAGATGTCTTCCAACAATGCTTCTGGCTCAAACCCTACTGGCTCCTTTTCTCTCATGAATCTTTGTGGGTGGGTCATCTTTGATGGGACTAATTTCAATGATTGGATTAGGAACATAAGGATGGCTACTCTCTATGAAGACAAGGAGTATGTCCTTGATAAGGAGCTAAAGGTTATTGATGAGTCTTCTGCTACTCCAGAGGAGATTGCTAAGTACACTACCCATGAGAAGGATGCCACTAAGGTGTCTTGTATCATGTTGGCTACCATGACAGCAGAACTCCAAAAATCCTATGAAGATTTCTACCCTTATGAGATGCACCAGGACCTGATGGAAAGATACCATCAGAGTGCTCGTCAAGAAAGGTATGAAATCATCACCTCCATGATAACAACAAAAATGAAGGATGGAGAGTCTATCACGGGCCACCTGCAGAAAATGAAAAGATTCGTGGATCGTTTGCTAAAGTTAAATGTGAACTTTGATGAGGAGTTAGCAATAGATATCATTCTACACTCCTTACCCTCCTTTTATGATCAGTTCCGCATGACCTATCATATGAACAAGGAGGAAGTCATACTTAGCAAACTTCAAGGACTTTTGAGGACTGCTGAAAGTAGTCTCAAAGGTAAGAATGTTGTTACCACTCCTACCACCGCCCCTGTTCTGGAAATCGGGCAAGGTAAAGGGAAAAAGAGGAAGACCCCTTCGAAGGGTACTAAGGGAAAGTCTCTTGATGGCTCCTCGAGTGGAACCAAAGGAGGTTCTGCCACTCCCTCTTCCAACCCGAAGGATGCACAATGCTTCTATTATCAGGAAAAAGGGCACTGGAAGCAAAGCTGCCCCAAGTACTTGCAGGATCTTAAGGATGGGAAAGTGAAACCCACTCATGCAGGTATTTACACTATATTGTCTAATAACTCACCACATACTAATTCTTGGGTCGTTGATACAGGGTGTGGAATTCACATTTGTTCTGATTTGCAGGGCCTAAAAAGAAGTGAGGATGTGGAGCACGGGAAGATAAACTTGATCATGGGGAATAGGAAAGTTTCACATGTCACTAAGATTGGAGTTTATTCTTTATTGCTTAGTAGTGGATTAATATTAGATTTGAATAAATGATGTTACTCGTCTGAAATGGCGAGAAATATTATTTCTTTTATTGGTTTGTACAAACAAGGATTTACGTTTTCATTTGATAATGAATGTGGTGGTATTAATGCTTTTTATAATGGTGTTCTTTATTTTAAAGCATTACCTTGTAATGGTGTATATGAAACTGTGTCGGTTGTAGACAACTTAGGAAATAATGTATTGCATATTGATTCTTCCACTAGTTTGGATAAGGCATCATTTTGGCATTGTCGTCTTGGACATGTCAACAAGAAGCGCATAGGCCAACTCCAAAAGGCTGGAGTCTTGGAGTCATTTGACTTAAAGTCAGATGATAGTTGCGAATCTTGTTTACTTGGAAAAATGACTAAGTCGCCCTTCACTGCTACTTGTGCTAGGGGTGAAGGTTTGTTGGACCTCATAGACACTGATGTGTGTGGACCTTTCAGAACCGCCACAAGGGATGCTAACCGCTTCTATGTGACTTTTACTAATGATTATAGCAGATATGGCTATGTCTACTTAATCAAGCATAAGTCATAAACCTTTGAGAAATTCAAAGAGTTTAAACAGGAAGTGGAGAATCAGTTGGGCAGGAAGATAAAGATGCTCCGATCCGATCGAGGTGGTGAGTATCTTAGTATCGAGTTCCTTGACTATCTCAAGGAATGTGGAATTGTTTCACAATTGACACCTCCTAGGACACCACAGCTGATTGGTGTGGCTGAGAGGCGCAATCGAACCTTGTTAGACATGGTTCGTTCCATGATGAGTCGAGCTTCGTTACCAATCTCATTTTGGGGTATGCCTTAGAGACTACTGCACATATCCTTAATTTAGTCCCTACCAAAAAGGTTGCCAAAACACCTCACGAGATGTGGACTGGGAAAGTTCCCACCTTAGACCACATCAAGATTTGGGGTTGCGAGGCTTTCGTGATGCGCGAGACTCACGACAAGCTCGAACCTCGAAGTGAGCGGTGTATTTTCATCGGCTACCCACATAAATCTTTTGGTTATCTCTTCTACAGACCGAGTGACAATGTTGTCTTCTTGGCGAGGAGAGGAGTCTTTCGAGAGAGAGAATTCATAAGCCAAGGAAATAGTGGGAGGAAAATTGACCTTGAAGAACTTCAAGAGTCAAGCGGTGAAGGAACCTCAAACACTAGCAATCAACCTGAGGAGGAAACTCCTATTGAGTCGATCGATGAGTCTGTACCTCTGAGACGTTCCACGAGAGTTAGGAGCACACCTGATTTTTATTATGGTTTCCATATTACTACAGAAGGTGATGCATTTATCATTGATAGTACACTGATAAATTTGGATAAACCTAACAACTTCAAGGAAGCCATGGCAGGCCCTGAATCTGCCAAATGGAAGGAGGCTATGGACAGCGAGATTCAGTCCATGTATGACAATCAAGTTTGGAACTTGGTTGACCATGTACCGGGTCGTAAGACAGTCGGGTGCAAATGGATCTTCAAGAAGAAGACCGACATGGATGGGAAAGTACACACTTATAAGGCGCGACTGGTTGCGAAGGGCTTTACTCAAACTCCGGGAGTTGACTATGATGAGACCTTCTCACCAGTAGCGAAGATTAAGTCTATTAGGGTTATGCTAGCCATTGCTGCATTTCATGATTATGAAATATGGCAAATGGATGTCAAAACCGCTTTCCTTAAATGGAAAGTTGGCTGAGGATGTTTACATGAGTCAGCCATAGGGTTTTGTCGATGCAAAGTACCCTAATAGAGTGTGTAAGCTTGAGAAATCCATCTATGGATTAAAACAAGCATCTCGCAGATGGAATCTTTGTTTCGATGAGAAAGTCAAAGAGTTTGGCTTTTCAAGGAGCGAGGATGAGTCATGTGTATATGTTAAGGCTAGTGGGAGTATAGTTAGCTTTTTGGTATTGTATGTGGATGACATACTACTCATAGGAAATGACATCCCAACCTTGCAGGAGGTTAAGTCTTGGCTTGGGAAGTGTTTCGCTATGAAGGACCTTGGAGAAGCTGCCTATATCCTAGGGATAAGGATAATGAGAGACAGGAGTAAGAGACTAATTGGACTTAGTCAAAGTACCTACTTATATAAGGTGCTGAAAAGATTCAGCATCCAGGATTCCAAGAAAGGTGACTTACCGATCCAGAGTAACGCCAAACTGAGTAAGACTCAAAGCCCGAGTACAGAGGCTGAGATAGCTGAGATGAGTCGAGTACCATATGCTTCCGTTGTAGGCTCGATCATGTATGCTATGACTTGTACTCGCCCTGATGTGGCCTTTGCTTTGAGCATGGTCAGCAGATATCAAGGGAATCCTCGTAAGGCTCACTGGACTGCGGTGAAGAACATTCTTAAGTACCTACGGAGGACTAAGGATTGGGTCCTTACCCTTGGTGGGAGTGATGACTTGAGAGTAGTAGGGTATAGTGATGCCAGCTTTCAGAGAGACAGGAATAATTTCCGCTCTCAGTCGGGCTGGGTCTTTACCCTAAATGGAGGAACAATTACTTGGAAAAGTTCCAAGCAGGAGACAGTAGCTGATTCAACTTGCGAATCAGAGTATATAGCAGCAAGCGAGGCAGCGAAGGAGGCAATATGGCTGAAGAACTTCATTGGAGACCTTGGAGTTGTACCAGCTATAAAGGAGCCTATGGAGATTTTCTGTGATAACGAGAGTGCAGTTGCCATAGCCAAGGAACCAAGGGATCACGACAGATCCAGGCACATCGACATAAAATACCACTTCATTAGACATCGAATAGAAGAAGGACTCCTCGTTGCAAAGAGGGTATCATCGAATGAGAACCCAGCAGATCCCCTCACGAAGGGACTGTGTAGGGTTAAGCATTTACAGCATGCGCGGTGCATTGGGCTGAAGGATGATATTAGTTTTAGTAATTAGATAGCTTTCGAAACTTGTCATAGTTGAAATGTAATTGACATTTGATGTTTAAATAAAAGGTGTTTTTTATTTACTAGTATGGCACTGTCTTGTGTCAATCGTTTACTATTGTTTCATTTTGCATGTTTTGACTTCCAGAATAATTTAATTATTCAAACTATCCACAGTCGATCATACTTTGGAAGTAAGTATTGAAATAAGACTGTCATGAATTGGGTTTGTAGATTTGTCTGAATTGTATTAGACATAGCAATTGTTGCTGCAACATTCATGAGTGCTCATAAGTTCTGAGTATTGGATTCAACCCACGCTCACTTGTATCACTTCATGGAATTTATCTCGAGTGATCGTGAGACGGTAATATCGTATAAGTCTTCAAACCAAGAGATATGAGTTGTTGTCTATGATTTGGTTGTACATTGATAGTACGAAAACGCATTAGTAACTTGATGTTATAAAACGTGCTGTTGTGTATAATTTGATGATTAGTTAGTACAAGCATATGAGTCGAAGTTTATCTGTTCCTTTTAGTCCTTGGAGGATTAAAAGCGATATCTTGGGCCCTCGATGATTTGTTTTGACTTATGTATCGGGCCCGGTCAGAACTGAATTGATGTGTTCGATTAAGTTCTATGTCAAACAAATCGGAAATCGGGAAACAAACTGTTGGACAATAAGTACGACATTGTTCCATGTATTTTTCCGGCTGATATCTTGAGAACAGAGGATTATGTGATCACTTATCTAAAATGGCACAACTCAGTTCCACAAGACTTTGAAGAGCTATGATTGTTGATCGGATCCTGAAGTCGTACTTGCAACTATAGTTATTAGACTTATCCAAGTGGGAGACTGTTGGATAAGGTGTCTAAGTCCATAACCATATTTGGTATGTACTTAACCCAACTTGGCATGGTCCATTTGGGTTGCATGACATCGGAACAATTTGGATAGACTTTTGTAAGAAGAGGATATTTATGATTTATTAATATGTTATAACTTCTAATATATTAATATGAGTTATTTAATTAGTATTGATCAAGAATTAGTTTGGAATTTATTTTGTGATCAAAATAGACTAATTAAATAAATGGGGATTGATTTGGTAAATCATTCATTCTTATGTAGTGGGCTTATGATCCATAGTTCTTCATGTTGGGCTAAACCCATGTGGTGACCCATGGATACTCCATGGAGTCTAAAACCCATGGATCATGAGGAATATGGAAAGGCATGAGTTACATGGTGTAACCCTAATATGCACACTATATAATGAAGCCTCATCCTAGCAAAATCGGGACTTAAGGATACACAAGTGAGGGCTAGCCGATTTTGGTGCAATAGAATCTTCTCTCAAGTTATTCCAATTGTTGGTGGTGTTGTGTGAAGCATTTGCCGCATCACATTTGGGGTGCTAGGCTCACAAAGTATTAAGGAATAAAAGCTACAAAAATTCTATGTCATTCTACTAGTTTTTTATATTACATATACCCCATGATATGCTAGTTAGGATGAAACCTTGGAAAAATCAAAGTTTGCATGTATAATAGAGAAAACATGTATCCAAGGTTTCTAGGGTTGCATGCACACCATAGGAGTGTTATAATGCTCAAAACCCAGCAGGTATAAGCTTTATACCTCTATCAAGATAGAAATTAGTCCTTAGCTCTGGATCTTCAACCTTCCTTCTGCAACTCCAAGCCTTTGCTTCCTTCTTCTAGTTTTAAATCACAAAAATGGCAAGGAAATAGCTCAAGATCACTGAAGGTTGATTAGGGTTTCGAGATTAGGGTTTGGAGGTGATAGAGGCTGGGATGGAGGCCAGATATGATGCTTAAATAGGGTGCAAGCCCTAAAGATTAGGGTTTCATCTAGCATGTCCTACTCGTCGAGTAGCTCACTTAAAACCCGCACCTATTCTGCCTTCTACTCGACGAGTTAGGGCCACCAACTCGTCGAGTAGCCCTTTCAAAATAAATAAATAATAAAGTTAAATTCATACCAGGAACTAGACATTACAATTGTAGAGCCCATCCATACCGAAGAGCCCATTAACACTGAAGAGCCCAAACCCACCGCAGAACAAATCTACATTGCAGACCCTACACAAGCTCAAATTCCTATCATCACTGAAGAACTGATTAATATAAGTAGCAAAGAGCCTGAGCAATCTAACTTTGAAGATATGTTTCGCAAAAGAAAGTTGAACTTACCACCCCTCTTGGCCAAAAGCGATCCACAACGGATACCAGAGTCTCTCAAAAGTCACCGGTAGCCATTCGTTTCAACTCTGAATCACATGAGAAAACCTCATCCATCCACTCTACTACAAAAAGTGTAACGGTTTGAGTTCATCAAAATGGAGACAATGCCTAATCGGGATTCCAAGTGGATTCTGGTGTTGTTGAATGTCCCAAGGTCTCCGGGATTTATAACTTACACGTTATTACCCCTGAGCAGCTGAACTCCATTCTTTTTTCTATTACACATACACATCAAATATTGAATTCACAACAGGGTCCTTTTTCAGAGACCCCAACCAAAACAGAACCGAGGCCAAACTTGGTTCAAGACCAAGGAGACCGAGGAAGTTCTGAAAATCCTATACCGTCAACATTACTCACAAGCGGATTAGGCACGAGGAGCACCATTGTGCGAGGATTCGTGAACCCGGGGAACACCCAGGTGGTTACTGGTTTTGATGGTTATGTTTCAGATGATAGTTGGACTCGATATCATCCAAGCACAAAGTCGAAACAAAAGAAGTTTGAAGCTTTCAAGTAAGCCCTCAGAGCAAGAAAAGTAAGGTAGACATTTCAACAACAGTAGAAAGAGGAAGCCAATCGTCTTGTTGTAGTCTATTGGGAAAACTTCCTTTACAATGCCAGAAAGACTGACGCTCTGGAGAAGACCCGTCAATGGGTAGAAGAAATGGAGCAAACTATGAGGAGAGCACGAGAAAATACAGGAAACCAAGCTGGAGGTTCATTACATGTTCCTATGCTAACTAAGGCAGGAGACTCCAACAACAATGGAACTGAAGTGCAACTCGGTGAAGAACCGATGTTTGGATTTCACTTTGATAATGAAGAGGACGAAGTTCAACAAAAAAAGAACGATGACGATCTCTCGATGTTTCTTCAAAATGACGAATCAAGTGGATCTCATCACTCCACTTCAAAGCCTAAGCCCAAAAAGAAAAAAATGGCTACTTGTGTCGAGAAAATAATTCTTTGAGCTCAAAGGCACAATCGATCAAATCTTGGATGCAGTAACAAGTTCGCATCTACCGCATACCCCTTCCCCAGCTACACTACAGAGTTTGGAGGAAAAAATATTGGCGATAGAAGCAGGAGAAAAGTTCACAGCTGATCGCATCCTGATTCACATCGAAATGGGAATCCGTCAATTAGATTTCCAAAGACAAGTAGACCATAAGCAATTCATCAAGAAAGTCGAGGAGTTGCTAAAAGATGTTAAAATTTTGAAAGACCAACTGGTCAGGGTGATCGCAGAGTAAGATGAGAAGATCAAGTACCTGATCAACAAGACCCACAACTCTTATGAAGTTGGGTACACTAAACTCCAAACAACTATAAGAGGTCTAAGAAGAGCATTCACATCAAGTGAAACAATCGACGACATTCAAGTAGTCACCAAAGACATTCTCGACTACATCAAACACCCAATCCTGATGACAACAAACGACTTAAGTAACCAAATGCTCACCAGGTTCTACCAAACCTACAAGCTGCTTAAGGACTTAAATGCACTGTTTGAGGAGATGTGAATGCTTTCTTCCTCAAAAGGGGTTAATTCCCCAACAATGGAAGTCATCTCTTCCTCTAAAAGCTCTAAGTCTCCCTCGCGCAAAGACATCAAACTCCCCCAAGAGACAAAACTCCACCGTAATCTACTCCGAAGTCTCTGCCAAAAGAAAAAGATCCAACTCATCCTTATTATATGAAGAAGAAAACTCCACCACAGTCTCCAAAGAAAACTTCACCAGTCAAGGAAGCAACTCTAATACCCTCCATGTCTTTAGATAAAATAGATGATTCCCCTGCCACCAAACAAAGAAAAGGATACTGGAGAGCTACTAAATTAACTGAATACATCTGGAAGGAACAAGGGATTGACATCCAAATAGATGAGGCCTTAATCCAATCATGGGTAAACCCAATGCGAAGACTGTTAGATACAGACTACGTCCCTCATCTGACGTATGTTGCACCTCCTACCGATGGCTTTTGGGATATTCCTCTATCTCCTAATGCAAAATACTTCACAGTCTTCTATCTATTTGATCTTCGCATCCCAGATGAACGCAAACTTCCATTATAATTTGAAAGGTTGAACATGTTTTACAACAAGTATGGAAAGAAAATTGAAGAAATATGGTCGAATGATGCTCCAGAAGCAGTCAAAACATTCAAGTCTTGCTAATTCAAAAATGTAACCTACTATCAATACACCCTATCTCGTTTCAAGAAGGAATACCATCACACTCAAGCCGACTTCATCTTCCTGAATCCTGAAGAAATATTCGCCATCGCCAGGGTTTTCAAGAACAAGATAGAAAAACATCACAATATGAAACCAGCATATGCCAGAGCCTGTGATTTCCTCAAAGCTCTAGTATGTGACTTAGCGGAGATTGATTCCGAGATACACCCTGTCCTTGATGAAAAGATTAATTTTCCTCCTTTTGAAAATGCCCCATTTATTACCGAAGGAATTCAAGGTCTAAGTCTTGGAGCCACAAATTATACTACACTTGGCACTGTTTCAAAATTTCCAGAGATATCGAAAAACACATAATTCTAGCCACTGCATTTCATCGATGTTCAAAGAAAAAACTGGAAGACACTATATATTTTATTGAGAAATCAAAGTTCACCACTGAAGAAGTAAAGTTTGAACTAACAAGGAAAATCAAGTGGATCTTTGAAGTCAGGAAGTTTTGGTGGCTCATCATTAAGTTTCTCAAAATTAATCAATGAAGACGATAGTTGCAAGGTCACTTACGGGGAAATTTTTGATACACGAAAGTGACCCTCGGCAGTTATGGAGTGTATTTGGATGTGAAGACTTGTTTTGAGTTGCGAAGAGTTTTGAAAGTGAAGTGATAGTGAAGAGTTGATTGCATAGTCTTGACTGAAGACTTGAAGACCGGGGATAAGGAGACGCGAAGGTAGAAAGCTTTTGTCTGATTATGGACATCGTAGTGTCAAAAAAGTAATGATCACATTTTCTGACGTTGTGTGTTAGGTTGGTTTTTCCAATCCCAAGCGTAGGAAGCATGGTCGTCTAGATCGGAATTGATTTTATAATATCTTATTTAGAGACTCACACTATTTCTTCCTATAAATAGACAGTCTTGTAAATGTTTGAACGTTTGTCTGATTCCATCCTTCTTGTAACCTTATCATATCAAAATACAAGTCTCCTTATCTTTCATATCTCGTTATTCATACTTAGTTGTTCATCACTTAATAACTTGTGTTTGGCTACAAACCAAGTCATGATTCAACAAGTATCCATTTAATTTGCTTTTATTTAATGATGTATATTGTTGTTATGTTTCCTTCATAATTATGCTATCTTTTATTGGTGAGCTTTAAAAATATCCACGAGATTAACTTAAATTCCACACCATATTCTCTTTATCATTAAGTTATTTTCCAAAAAAAGTGACATACATAGTTCTGACCCGAAGAACACCTAGGGACTTTTACAACACTTCGTAGTCATGTATATGGTCATGTCAATGTCATTAGCCTATTACTTGAGACCTTATGTGTGAAAAATCATGGTTAGTTTTCTATTATAATTGGATCATCAATTATATTTCTTTTGTTGCTTTGTTAGTAACTTTAACTCAAGTCTTATATCGGACTTTGAATGGTTAGGAAACATGGTAGAGCTGTTGTGATCCTGTGAGAAATAACATTAAGAATTTCATAATTGATTATTCTTATAGTATCTTTGTCAATTCTGTACATTATGTTAATCTATTAATATCCTTGTTGTTTTGTTGCCTAATCGTGTGATAAACTATTTTTTTTTTGTATTCTCACTCTCTATTATCAACTTCCTTGTTGATTAGTGGTTTTCTCTTATGAGTAGTGGTGAATCCAATGTTGCTACAAAGAATATTGGTCATGGCATGATTGACCTTTATGACCCTCTTGTTCTTCAGTGTAATGAGTTGCGTAGTGTTTTTATCATTAGTTTTATACTAATAAGTACTACTAATTACAAATATTGGGATAATGCCACTAAATTGACCCTTAGACAAGCAATAAATATGGCTTTGTCGATGGCTCATGTCTTCAGCCCAAAAATGATGAGGAAAAGGCTAGGGATATATGATAGAGTTGATGCAAATGTTATGTCTTGGTTATTAGGTTTTGGTTCTAATTACCTGGTGATATCTAAATATGTGTTTAAGCTTTGTTCTAAGTCAAAGGAAACATACAAGAAGTTAGATAGTTTCTTGATCTATAATGACCTAAGTAGTCTTGTTATAATTAGTCTATACTACTAGGTACTACTAATTACAAATATTCAGATAGTGTTCCTAAACTGTCCCTATAGACAAGTAATACATTTTTCCTTGTCGACGGCTCATGTCTTGATCCCAAAAGCAATGAGGCAAAGGCTAAGAAATAGGATAGAGTTACTGTAGTTGTTATGTATTGGTTATTAGATTTTGTGTCTGATAACTTGTATGTTAGTCATGTGATATCTAAATATGTGTTTGAGGTTTGCTCTAAGATAAAGGAAACATACGAGAAGTTAGATGGTTTTTTGATCTATTATATATCAAAATATTAATTCATGCACTCAAGGGAGTGATGACATTTCATATTATTATGACAATTTAATTTTCCTTTTAAATGAATCTGACTCTCTTACAAATCTAACTAAGTGTGTTTGTGGTGCTTCAAATCATTTTACATGTCATTCCGAAAAAAATTACGCTTATGCAATTTATGATGGCTCTTGATGACACTTTTTCATAAGTTAACAACAGTTTTTAATGCCTTTTTCAAAAGTTAAATATGCTTTCTCTTGCAAGCTAGGATCCTCTTATGTTGGAAATATTGGGAAAATCCTACATCTGTTATTTTTGAAATGGTTTTTGATACAAAGTAGTAATAATAATAATAATAATAATAAACATTTTTATTTGTAAGAGTTATGGCCTAAAAGTGTGTACCACTAAACGCTGCTAAGAATTAGTTGATTACCCTCATGATTGTAAAATAAAAGGGTAGTCTCATATTAAATATAAATCCTTATAAAATGATGTTTTGATATGGGTTTTTGGGATAAAGTGTTAGCTTCCAAAGATATGGGTGGTTTGGGAGTTAGGAGTTTTTTTGCTTTGAATAGAGTTATGCTTTTTAAATGGGTTTGGATGTTTCTTTCTCAAAATGATGCGTTTTTGGTTAAAGTGATTAAAACCATTCACGTTCTTATGGTTGTTTGGATCGTTATCCCCGGATGGTGAGGCATTCTCTTTGGCTTGGTATTATTTTTCCTATGTCTCAGCTTAAGGATAGAGGTGTCGATATATTGGCATGGTGTAAAAAGGTGGTAGGTAATGGGGGTAATTCTCTCTTTTGGGAAGATGTTTGGTTAGGGGACTGTACGCTTCGCTTGCGGTTTCCTAGATTGTTTTTGTTGGAAAATCACACAAAAAATATAGTTGCTAAGAAGTTGACAAATCATTTATCTTGTAGTTTCGTCGGCTGTGTTTAGGTGGAGCCGAGAGTGAGCAGTTTATTACTCTCCGTTCCATTTTTGAGTCGGTTGTCTTGAATCATTTTCTAGATAGATGTATTTGGGTGCAATCTTCTTCTAGGGAGTTTTTGGTTGTTTCAGTTCATTGCATGGTGGACACTTTCTTGCTTCCTAAGGCTTCGGTTGCTACTAGGTGGGTTAACTTTGTTCCTATTAAAGTTAACATTTTTGCTTGAATAATGGTTAAAGATTGTTTGCCTACTCGTCTTAATCTTTCTAAGAGGGTTTTCGATAGGTTTCCATGCATCTATACACTAATATTTGGCAACGGAATCAATTAAAATAAGCCTAAGTGTACATGCAACCTAGGATCTAGGTTTTACTAGTTATAGCAACCTACTTTCAAAGTTACAAAAGTACTACTACAAATAGAGATAGAATTACTAACCTTTAAGCAAAATAAAATTTCTTCTTCTACACTTGTAGATCTCGAATTCCTTGATGCTCTTGGAAGATCTAACACCCAAAGTAGAGTGCCTCTAAATAATCACACCGAAATACTAAACACAATAAAATAAGGAGAAATAAGAGAAGACTTGAAAAACTCGAATTCTCAGAGTGCAAGGGATAAAAGGAACGGAAACTATGAAGGCCATGTGGGTCTATTTATAGCTGAGTAAACTTGTAGAGAAAGTATATTTTAATTACTTAAATAATCAGATTTAATCCCAATTCAAATCTCTGCCTTATCAACAACTATGGACGAATTCTTGAAGGATTATATCCTCCTCAAAACCGTCCACCCCTTTTGGGATTCCAGAACATTCCACTTGCCCAATTATTGAACAGTTAATAATCAACCCATGTACCTTTAAATAATTTCCTGATTAATTATAATTAATTCAAATTAATTTTAACTAGTTTCTAAATAATTTATCAAGCTATGATAAATTAATAAAATATTTTTCTCATTCTCTTAAAACATTTTATAGCTATTTTAGCTCTTATGGGCAACCCTAAAAGGACTTTTTTATTATTCCTAATGTTATACCAATGAGTTATGACATTGGACACCCATTTCCAACAGTCTCCTACTTGAACAAGTCATCAATTACTATTGGTCGAATAATCTTCAAATAACCAACAAAGTGTGCCTTCCACAACATCCTCAAAAGTCTGATCTACTAAAAACCATCCCTTAGATAAGTGATCAATTATTCTTTTGTTTCTACAAAATATCATTGTGAACTGAGTCATGGATTTATGAATCAACCTAACAATTCAACATTATGTTTCTCGATTTCTGATTTATGATGATTAGATCATACTACTAATCGAACACATCAATTCAATCTGGGCTAGGCCTAGCACATAAATGTCAACATCAAATCAATAAGGGGGCCATGATATCAGTTTTTCCTGTTAAGGAAAAAAGGAACGAATAAACTTTGACTTCATAGTTTTTGTCTACTCGTCAAATCATGGATGGACTTACTCATTATGACCACTAGTGACGAATAACGTTAGATAAAGACCAATACACAACCAAATTTTATGCAAAGAGCTTAATGTCTATCCTTTTTAAGAATAAAATATATTATCATCTCAGAATCACTCGTGATTTAATCCATGAAGCAAAATCTCTCTTAGTGTAGGTTGTATCCAATATTTAAATCTCTATTAAATACTTATGAATGTTAGTAGCAATCTCTATGCTATGTCCAATTAGTATAGACAATCTACTAACACTTCACGACAATCTTAACTCAATACCGACTCCCAAGAGTATGGCTGATTGTGGAGTTTTGAGTAAATTAATAATCGGGAAGTGGGGATCTAAGCATGCAAAAACGAAACACAATAATAAATTAATTGCAAATGGTAACCCACTTGAAAATAAATAATTTTCCATTATTTAATCACCATAAAAATTACAAAATTTATTCATTGTTACAAATATTTCAAAATAATCAATTAACTACTAAACTTAACATCGTCTCTCATGCTTATGTTCCATTATGTCTTTCCTTAGTCATCCATTTTGTAAACGGATCAGTTAGATTCTCCTCTGATGATACTAACTTCACAACTAGATCTTCATCCTCAACTTTGTCTCGAATGTAATGGAATTTCCTCTTTATATGCCTTGCCCTTCCGTGATCCCTAGGTTCTTTAGTCAGAGCGACTGCACCTTCGTTATTACATAATATCTCCATGGGATCTTTATTGCTTGGAACAACTCCAAGATCACAAATAAAGTTCTTGATCCAGGTAGCTTCCTTGGATTCTCGGTATCAGCAATATATTTAGACTCGCAGGTACAGTGTTCCATCGTCTCCTGTTTAGAACTTTTCCAGGTCACCGTACTACCATTCAGCACAATTACCCATCCGAACTATGACTTTGAATCATCTTTATCCATATGAAAACTTATGTCACTATATCTTTTTACAACAAGTTCTTGTTTACCACCATACACAAGAAATATGTTTTTCGTATTTCTCAAATACTTCAGAATGTTCTTGACAGTTTTCTAATGACTTAGTCCAATATTTTCCTGATATCGACGTACCATGCTCAAATCCTATGATACATTAGGGAGAACACATGTCATAACATACATAATCGATCATATAGCCAAAGTATATGGTACTCGACTCATTATACCATGTTCATCAGTACAATTAGGATATTGAAATTTACTCAATTTCACACTATGATTCATAGGAACATTACCTTTCTTAAAATTATAAATATTGAATCTTTTCAATACCTTATCCACATATGTACTCTGACTAAGTCCTGTTAAACACTTAGATCTATCTTTATAGATTCTTATACCAAGTATATGTACTACTTCCCTTAAGTCCTTCACAATGAAACATTTCCCGAGCCAAGCTTTTACACCTTGCAACTCAGGGATATCATTTCCTATAAGCAGTATGTCATCTACATACAACACTAGGAAAACAAATGTGACATCCCCATTTTTACGACCAGAAAATACCGATTTGTTTATGCTTAATAAATCAGACTGTCGTTTTTAAAATATTTACTTTGCGGAATTTGTCCCAAAAATATGATAATAATATTATTAAGACATTTCCAAGAAATGTATTTTATTTATAAAGCTCGGGATGTCATCGTCAATATAAGGAACATAAGCATAAACGAAGACTTACAACATATCCATATACTAATAGTCTATATCTCCTTTGAATCTCTCCGTAGATATCTATATCATCCTATATAATTACCTGTACAATAAACTAAGTGGATCAGGTTGGGAAACTTGGTGAGTACATAGTGTTTTCAACCCATGATAATATAATTTATCTCTTTATATAAATCATACCAAACAGTTAACCTAATTAACCATTCCCGTTACTCTTTGTCTCTCTCTCTCTCTTTCTCACACACACACACATACACACACACACACTCACATACACAGGGGTTCTACCCTAAGGGTTATGCGCTGGTAAGGTAACCAAGGAAAAATATAGTACTCAAATAAATCCACAATCCATACTCTCGGTTTGTGTGATTTCATTAACAGCTACAGATTGCAAGTCTGCTAGTGTTCTACTGGACTGTCTAGAATAGTCTGTGGTCGTCGTTAATACCCTGCTTGATGATTGATCTCTGTTGGGCATGGTCTCTTTGCCCTAACTCTGGCAAGGTCTCTCATCATTATCTCTACTCTTATGGTCCCTAACTATTATCTCATTTCTCTTATTTCTTTCTACCCGTCCTACCCAATACATTATGAGTACGGTAAAATACATATATGATATTTTAGAAAATTTGTAACACAGATATTAGAAACTCAAATAATAAGCACATAATGCATTTAGGAAAATAAATACTTGATATCTATGTGTAAGTTGAAGGTAACTATGCACTCACTTGACTTAGGTGAATGATTGGAAATTTGGATAATGCTTCGCTTCATCACTTGGATTTTCCTTTGATATGACCTATATTTAATTATCTCTAAGTCTTAGTTTATTATCTCTTATTAGGGATGAGATTTAAAACCGAAAAACTGGACCGGAACCGGAACCGTTAGAACCGGAATATATAGAACCGGTTCCGGTTCCAGGTTTAAAAATTGGCTTTATTTGGGTTCCGGCTAATCCGGTTTTGGGTCCATTGGGTCCGGGTAAACTGGGTCTGAAAACCAAAACCGGTATTAGGAACCGCAACCACTTTTAGGGGCCGAAACCGGTTTCTATGAAACGTTTAAAACATGCATATCTCATTCATTTTAAGTCGTATTGACATACGGTTTTTTCCGTTGTGTAGTTTAGAGTTTGTAAATGATTTTAGACTATAAATTTGTTATTTTTAGTTTTATATTCATTGATTTACAGTCCCCCAAAGTCGAGATATCAAAGTTGGAAGTTTTTACTTTTTCAGTTTTTTGTATTCTGTGAAAGTTTTAAAACGTGCATGTCTTATTCGTTTAAAGTCGGATTGACATGCGGTTTTTTCCAACTTGTAGCTTAGAGTTTGTACATGATTTTAGACTATAATTTTGTCATTTTTGGTTTAATATTTAATGACTTACAGTCCCCCGAACTCGGGATATCAAAGCTGAAGGTTTTCAACTTTTCAACTATTTGTTTTTGTACTTTGTATTATGTGAAAACGTTAACACATGGATATATATTATGCTTTTAAAGTAGGATTGACATGCGGTTTTTTCCAGAGTGTAGTTTAGAGTTAGTACATGAGTTTACACTATATTTTTGTCAATTTTGGTTTCATATTCAATGACTTACAGTCCCCCGAAGTCGGGATATCAATATGAAAATTTTCAAAGTTTAACCCACTAAGTAGTAAGTAATTGCCAAAAAATTCTAGTTTTTTCGGGTTTTCCGGTTCTAAACCTACTTTATCCGGTTCCAACCTACCCACTTTGATGTTTCCGGGTTTTCCGGTTTTAGACCCACTTTACCCGGTACCGTACCCAGAATCGAACCGGAACCGGTTCCTATATACCGGTCCGGTTTCCGGTTCTACAAAATTCTGTTAACCGGTTCTACGTTTTCCGGGTCCGGGTCCATCCGGTCCGGGTTTGGACCCACTTTCATCCCTATCTCTTATGACTAATTAATAGTCGAGAATCCTCAATAATCCCAATGTCTACTGATTTATAGCTGATAAGAGACAACCAGGTAGGATCATATTGGAGGTAGGGTCCATTTGGTATAAAGAGTATACTGTTTGGAAATCCCTCTTTAAACACCTCGCTAAATCCAGTCTACACATCATCCTCGTAAGTAGATCAATCAGTAATATGACGTTGGAACCACTGACAAATCTTATTCATAAATTCATAACAATGACTATGAATTTAAATATAAATTACACTAAAATAGAATAGAGTGTAATTTAACTAACAGAGATTCCCTAGACCAAAGTCTAGAAATTGCACTGGCGGAGTTCTGATCCGTTGGCTACTACTTGTCGGGAACTTAGGGGTCTCAGGGCTTCGCCGATATACTAGAAACTAGGGGGAAATGGCTAAAAGTCAAAGAATATACATATATATATATATATATATATATATATATATATATATATATATATAGAGAGAGAGAGAGAGAGAGAGTTTGTAGGGATGAGGAAAATGGATAGTGGACTCAATGTTATTTATAGGGCGGATTTCACCAATACGCGACGTGCACTTCGATCCACCCGTTGGCCGACACGTGTCCAATTATGGCTGGAGCCACGTCGCCCCCTTCTAGAAGGCATACGCGACACGTACATGTGCATGACAAATTTTCAGAATTTCAAAATTGCATAACTCTTTAATACATACTCCGTTTTTGACATACTTTATATCCACACATTGCTATCGACAAGATCTACAACTTTCATTTAGACTTCGTCGTCTAGTTTTGACTTTATTTATTTCACACAGGCTTAGACTGTTAAAGTCCGTGTAAAATGCATAACTCTGACATCCGACGTCCTTTTTCGAATGTCTTTATATTGTTCAATTCCTATCAATGAGCTCTTCAACTTTCGTTTAGATTATTTTGGCTAAAAATCGACCGATCTAAAATTTGATTTTTGAGTTGTATATTGTTACGCTGAATCTTAGAAAAATTATAACTTGCTCTAATGAAGTTAGATTTAGACGTTCTCTATATAAAGCTCTCGGTTTAACGACTACTATGACTTTCATTTAGATTGCTAAGGCTAAAAAGTAATATATCTTTGATTCACTAGTTACGATATCCGTAGTTCTATCGGGTAGAATGCGAAACTTCAACGAATCGTAACTCCTTCATTATAAGTCGGATTTAAGCGTTCCTTATGTGTCCGGAATCCTTATCACACATACTATAACTTGGTTAAGATTATTCATCCTAAATAATATCCTATTTTAAAAGTCATTATTATAACGTATAATAACTTATTTGTCTAGCCCGAATTTGCGGGTGTTTCAATTATCTCCCCCTTAGGATGATTACGTCCCAGAATCATCAACAAAACAAGGCTTGTAAAATGACTCCGCACGTTTCCTTTCCATCCTAGGTGGTAACTGTAACCCTTACGTTTTTCAAGTTTATGAGTCTTAGACTTTTTGGACTATTTACGGTGTTGCACCTACTCTTTCTTCTAAATTTGATCTCCATTGGATGCTCCTGCTCCTTCTAGGATTGACTTAACCTTAATTAAGATCCTTACTTCGCCATAACGGACTGATGGATCATGTTCTAATGACTAATCATCGTATGGAGCAACGGTTAGACTCAGGTCTCTTTGAGCCAGTCTTTAACACGAAGGATACACTACTTCATGTTATAATGTGATATAATCACATTCTAGCATGTATCACTTCTTGCTACAGGTTGCTTAATTTTAGCGGTGATCTCAATACTTCTATTGATCTCTTCGATTTTATCTTTTCCTAAATTCGGACTCTATTCGATATGACCACTAAGGTTGGAATAATATTTATCTCCGTATTCATTACTGAAACAAAGGTGATGATGGAAATGAACAAAAAGGTTCAACTATTTGAGTCTTAGTAACCTTGTGACTTTCCCTGATCCAAGTGCTAGTCATGTGTTTCCTGTAGTATAGGCCTCTACTACTTTTCACACCTACTCATACTTGTCCCAAGAATTTTCTCGCAAGTCACTAAGTTATCACAAAAGGAAATTGCACAAAAAGTATATTGCATTATCTTCGAAAATGGTTACAAGATTTATTTATGATGTATGCCTAATACATCATGCCACTTACCCTAATACTAATCATTTATCTCCTTCTCTCAAGTACTCTAAACAAGCAGCTCCAAACTCTCGCCCTGTTGTTGCCTCATCAAGTCTCATAAAATATGCCCTACCTCTTGGCTTTGGCGGAGCATTCGGCCTTACAGTTCCTTTTTTCTCCGGGCAGCCTTGCTTGAAGTGTCCTTCTTCGCCATACTTGAAGCAGACTTCCTTCTTGGATGTGCATTCACTAGCATGGTGACCAATTTTCCCGCATTTGTAACATGTCACTCCTTCAATGCATTCCCCAAAGTGATTCTTCTTTCACTTCTCACACCACTTGGATACGCCACTACCCCCAGACTTTTGGTCATCCTGGTTGGTCTTCGAGAATCTTCCTTTCTTATTGGATCTTGAAGATCCCTCGATCTTCCTCTATTCTCCTGCCTTATCTTTTTCTGGACCCTTTTCCCTTATCCGGGTCTCTACATTCCTAGCCGCCTAGATGGGTGTTTTCAGAGTAGTTACTAGCCTCACCGTTGGACCATAGTCTGCTGGTAGTCCGCTAGCAAACTTGTTGACCTTAGAAAGTTCAGTAGGAACAAGGTAAGGAACAAGCTTCATATTCTCTGTAAAAGTTGCAGCATACTCGTTGACACTCATCTTACCTTTCCTCAGATTTTGGAATTCGTTGTTGATCTCTATAAGGTCTTGTTCATAGCAGTATTGCTCCTTTAGCTTCTTCAAAAAGTCCTCTCATGATATTTCCTCTTCTTCTACCTTCGGCATGGAGTTAGCTAATAACTTCCACTAGCTTAATACTCTAGTCTTCAGTTTTCTGACCGCTAAGATGGTATTTTGTTGGTCGTTGCAGTCGCAACTCTTACACATCGTTTCCATTTCGGAGATCTAGTCTAGGACTTCTATTAGTGTTGGGCTTACAGAAAGACTAGGTGGCTTGGAACCCATGAAGTCCTTATACTTGCACCTATTCCTTTCAATTTCCTCATCAGGGTTATTCCTTCTAAGCCCCTGAGGTTCAACTTGGCTAACAGTTCGACTGTAATTTCCTTCCTCTGGCTGTTCTATGTTCAGATCAGGTTGCACAACAGGCATAGTAGGTTCATCCCTATTCTGCTGAAGTATACGCCTTGTATCTTCCATCTCACGATCCAACATTGCCAATGTGATACATTCGGGTGCAACTGCTACCTCTGGAGCACGCTCAATCACTTGTGGCTCAGGCTACTGGTTTCCATTAGTGTTTCCAAATCCGCTGCGCGTTCTCACCATGACATTCTTATACACCAAAGCAAACGTTCAGTGTACCGAGACGAGAATATAGATAGGGAAGGTTTAGACGCGTAATCTTCCTTATTACTCCGAAAGGTTATATGCCAGTTCTAATATCGTAATTAAACATTTAGAAACCTGAATACATAAAACTTCCTAATTCTAGTTCGGCAATAGACCTTAAACCTAATAATAGCAATTTAGATAGGCAACCTAAATCATGCTTTAACACAAACCATTTAGCACATAAAAGCAAATTATGCAATTAATCCTAAAGTAAGCTAGCGCTATTGTCAATTTAGGTGTATTACCTAAAATAAAATAGACACACTCCTCACAATCATCGCTTCGCATTCTAAGTGTAAGTCTAGAATCCAACAAATTCCTATTTTGCTTAAACTAATGCTCTAATACCAATTGTGACATCCCCATTTTTATGGCCAGAAAAGACCGATTTGTTTATGCTTATTAAATAAGATTGTCCTTTTTAAAACATTTACTTTGCGGAATTTGTCACAAAAGTATGATAATAATATTATCAAGACAGTTCATAGAAATGTATTTTATTTATAAAACTCGGGATGTCATCGTCAATATAAGGAACATAAGCATAAACGAAGACTTATAACATCTCCTTATATTAATTGTCTATATCTTCTTTGAATCTCTCAGTAGATATCTATATCATCATATATAATTACCTGTGATACAATAAATTGAGTGGGTCAGGTTAGGAAACTTGGTGAGTACATAGGGTTTTCAACCCACGATAATATAATTTATCTCTTTATATATTTCATACCAAACAGTTAACCCGATTACCCATTCTCGTTACTCTCTTTCTCTCTCTCTCTCTCTCTATCTCTCTCTCTCTCTCTCAAGGGTTCTACCCTAAGGGTTACGTACTGGTAAGGTAACCAAGGAAAAATAGAGTAAATGAATTCACAATCCATACTCTTGGTTTGTGTGATTTCATTAACACCTACAGATTGCAAGTCGGCTAGTGTTCCACTGGACTATCTAGAATAGTTTGTGGTCGTCATCAATACTCTGCTTAATGACTGATCTTTGTTGGTCATGGTCTCTTTGCCCTAACTCTGGCATAGTCTCTCACCATTATCTATACTCTTATGGTTACTAACTGTTATCTCATTTATCTTATATCTTTCTACCCGTCCTACCCAATACATTATGAGTATCATAAAATACATATATATTATTTTAGAAAAATCTATAACATACATATTAGAAACTCGGATAATAAGCACATAAAGAATTTAGGAAAATTAAAATACTTGATATCTATGTGTAAGTTGAAGGTAACTATGACTCACTTGACTTAAGTGAATGATTGGAAAGTTGGACAGCGCTTCGCTTCAGCACTTGGCTTTTCCTTTGATATGACCTAGGTTTAATTATATCTAAGTCTTAGTTTATTATCTCTTATGACTGATTAATAGTCGAGATTCCTCAATAATCCCAATATCTATGGATATATAGTTGATAAGAGACAACTAGGTAGGATCATATCAGAGGTAGGTTCTGTTTGGTATATAGAGTATACTGTTTGGAAATCCCTCTTTAAACACCTCACTAAATCCAACCTAGACAGCATCCTCGTAAGTAGATCAATCAGTATATGATGTTGGAACCACTGACAAATCTTATTAATAAATTTATAAAAACGACTATGAATTTAAATATAAATTACACTAAAATAGAATAGAGTGTAATTTAACTTATATAGTTTCCCTAGACAAAAGTCTGGAAATTACACTGGCAGAGTTCCTATCCGTTAGCTACTACTTGTCGGGCACTCAGGGGAATATATATATATATATATATATATATATATATATATATATATATATATATATATATATATATATATATATTGAGAGAGAGAGAGGAGTTGTAGGGATGAGGAAAATGGATAGGGGACTCAATGCTATTTATTGGGCAGATTTCACCAATACACACCGCTCACTTCGATCCAGCTATTGGCCGAAACGTGTCCAATTCTGGTTGGAGCCACATCTCCCCCTTCTAGAAGGCATGTGCGACACACACATGTGCATGGCAAATTTTCAGAATTTCAAAATTGCATAACTCTTTAATACAGACTCTATTTTTGACATACTTGTGACAACTGTCAAATTCTGGTCAAGTCAAAGTCAGCAAAAGTCAACCGGTCAAACCGATAAACTCATTTAGTGCTTGTATGATAGGGTATATTCTATGCTTTCTTATGTACAACTTTCTATCATAATACAAAGAATCACTCGGAAGTTTCAAATGTTCAAAAAAATCTAAACCCTAATCAAGGCGAGTGATGTAACGTCTCGATAAAACACTATTACGTACCCTTCGGGGGAGTATAACACTCATAACGAGTCATAGTGGGGTCTACAAACCTTGCACTACGGGGCCAAACACTAATAAAGGCCACCGGCAAAGTCTCTCTCAATCTCTCTCACTCTATCTCTCTCTCTCCCAAATCTCTCCTAAATCTCTCTCAACTTTTTTTTTCATAAACATCAATGCCATCCCGACCCTCCAATTAGTTGAAAATCACTCGAAACGGGAAGATAATATGAAAACCAGCACTTTGGATACGAACCTTCTAGGATGCGAACCTTCTGATGCGAACCTCTTGGATGCGAACCTCTTGGATGCGAACCTTCTCGGATGCGAACCTTCTGATGCGAACCTCTTGGATGCGAACCTTCTGATGCAAACCTCTTGGATGCGAACCTCTTGGATGCGAACTTCTTGGATGCGAACCTTCTCGGATGCGAACCTTCTGATGCGAACCTCTTGGATGCGAACCTCTTGGATGCGAACCTTCTCGGATGCGAACCTCCTGATGCGAACCTGCTCTTATGCAAACCTCCTGATGAGAACCTTCCGATGCGAACCTCCTGATGCGAACCCTCTCAGCAACGAACCCTCTCAGCAGCGAACCCTCTCAGCAGCGAACCCTCTCAGAAGCGAACCCTCTCAGCAGCGAACCCTCTCGCTTCTCATGTCCGGTTTTTTACCACTTTCGCATTTTAAGCCCGTTTTTGATGATTTTGACGGGGGATTTTCACCCAAACTTGTATTTTGACATATTAGACCCCATAAACTCATATTTTATTCCTATTTTGGGGCAAGTTCTTATTATGGATCATATCTGTTTGTACAAGATATTATCTACGGGTTGTTGACTTTTCCAAGAAGTTATGACACCAAGCCATCCCCAAATCCACTTTATGTCACTATTCACACCTTACCTAGTCAAATCATTGTCCTCTTATGAACTACCCAACACTCCACCATATTTCTTTCATCAAATCAACATAAAACTCTATATTTTATCCATTTCCGAAAAGTCTCTTTTACTTTATCCAAAAATCAAACACACACACTCTCTCTCTCTCTCTTCCTTTTTCTTCTCTCTGGAACTCAAACATCCAGCAAGTCACGAGTTCTTCCCTCACTCTTGGTAAGTTTTTCATTATTACTCTTAAATATTCTTCATTCCTTCACTCAAATCATGGATTTCTTACACAAATATCGTCATATTTGTTCTTAGGACCTTCAAATCCTTAAGCATTCTCCAAGTGTTCTTGATTTGGAAACCCCTCTTTTTCAACCATCCATCTTAGGAAATCACTCAATGTGAGTTCATACCCCTATCTTTTCATATTTTCTTCAAGATATAAGGGGGGGAATACAAGTTACAACACCAAAATATATTCTAACTTATCCAACAGCTTTCAACAGAAAAGTTATGGTCCATTCACGAACTGTTTTGACCATCTTAAACACAATATTTTTCAAAACCGTTCAATATTCAAATAGTTCCGGTTTATACCTTTCAAATGACTACTTGCACCCATCATACGATTTTTCTACAATTTATGGCGATTTTTACAAAACTGTCTATCATTTCAGAAAAGATTTCGGACCAGTCTGTGAAGATGGATATTTTCACACTGGTTAGAGACTACTAAAAATCATAATAAAAATTATGAACAATCTAGACACATTTTCTGAACTTCCAGAGTTTACGGATTCAGTTTTCGACTCTCAATGATTTTTCTATGATTTTTATAAAAACAGTGACAGAAAGGTTAAAAACTAGTAAAAACAGTTTACAAATTTATTAACACTTTGTAACATGTTGAGCAAAGTGTATAACAATAATAGCTACATTTTGATTGTGTTTCCTGTTAAGTTTACTTTCATGAAACAGAAATAGTCATTCATCATAATGGTTTTTATTCACTGCAAACATATTTGATAAACTATAATAGGTATAGTTTATGGTACACTAATACTACAAACATACTAAGGAAGGATTCATTTACACTACAAAAAGGGTTTATCATTCATACTACACGTAAACTCGTTAATTCAGGTTGTAAGGCACTACTTCATTGTACTCTTAGAGTACTGGTTAAAAATATTGTAGTTATAACCAGAGTCTCTTGTAGGGAGAGCGTGATACTTGTATATAGATCTATATTGGGATCGACAACCCACACCTTAGCTGCATGCAACAGCTAGACCGGCAGGTCTGGGATGACAAATGTCATAACATTCCGACGCCTGAAGAACGTCGTCTCAGGTCACTATGTCAATAGTATGGTTATAATAACTCACATAGGGAAATAACAACACACATAGTATACGGGGATCTCTACATTCAAAATGGGTTTTATTTTTATATAACTGATTACACTATTATAAGTATGGTAAAATACTTTGAATGATGTGGGCAACTTCTAGCAATGTGACCGGGAGTCCCACAGTTAAAACAAGTCTGTCTTTTCAAATAAATAAGATTGTGACTTGGTCCTTGTCCAAATGAAGTTTGTTTCAAGGAACTTCCACAAGCGCAAGCACATGAATATTTATTAGACTGTTTAACATATTTTTGTGGCTTGAATTTTTCAACAGTGGGAGTATCATCATCACACATTTTTGAATCATTTTCAGCAGAACTAGAATTATTTTTGTTCTGCTCATGCCCATCTTGCACTGACACCTTATATGTACATGAGGTAGAAACATTAGTATCGTTCACACTATCATTATTTACAGTCTCAACTACAGTAGGTTTTCCATACTGTAGGTGTGCTTCCCTTACCTTTTCTTCCTCGGTCATAGGAGTAAAAGTGTAGTTATCATTGAATGGAGGAGGAACACTATAATACCCTAGACCTACATTCTTTTTACCTTGCCATCTAAGTTTCTTTTCAATCATTGTCTCAACTTTCTTACTTGACACATCAAATTTTTTTAAAATTAAAATCTGCATTTTCAAACTTAATTTTCAATGTGTTAAGCTCGGCAATTAGACTGACAATCTTTTCTTGAGCATAATCATAGTGTTCACATTTAGTGTTGTATTCTTCCTTAATTCTTTTTAGATCTTTGGTTTGGGCTTCTAATTTTTGTTTTAAGGGTTTTTGGGCCTTTCTGAGAGTATATCCTTCATATTTAAGGTCCTCAATTTCCCTAATTAATAAATCATGTTGATCGCGATAATGTTTAATTGTATCACTACATGCTTGAGTACAGAAAGTTTCACTAACCTCTTTGTTACTGTTGTAAGAACTCATAATTTACCAAAAGGAATCTGATCGTGTAAATGGATTTTGACCGAAAATGAAGAAAATAAATGCCCTTTGACCGAAAACACCAATAGTCAACACTTTGTTGACCGAGAACCTTAGCTGAAGTCTCACAACCGAAAAGCTAACCGAGAATGCGGAGCCAATTAAGCATACCGAAGACTTTGACTGAAAATGCAAGGAGTACCGAAGAAGCGAGGCTGGCCTAACCGAGAACACAGAGTCGCCGCCGAGAACTTTAGGTTGAGACCGAGAACAACGAAGTTGAGTCCGAGGAGCTGGAAACCCTAACCGACATCAGGAAACCCTAACCAAAATCGATCACTGGCCACCGAAGACTCCTAAACCTAACCGAGAATGTTAATTTTGCCGCTGAGAACTTTGAGGGTTTTGACCAAAGACGCCCAAAAATGCCAAAAAAACACAAAATTGGTAATTAATTAAGACCAATTTCGATCAAAATCTCTAAAATCGTGAAGAACACGATGAATACGAAGAATCCCAAGAACAGTTAATCGATGAACAACAAAAATTTTATCAATTTAAATCGAACACTTAGATCAATTTTTTATTAAACCAATGATCTCAAAACAGCTAAAAACGAGTCCCCAAGGTCCTTGAATCGATTAATACCTTTTCAAAGCTCTGATACCAATTGTAAGTCCCAAAACACTTAGATCGATATGATATCAATCAAACTATCTAAAGGATGTGGAATATAAATCAGATAGTGATTCAAGAACACACAAATAACTATTGATGCACACGATTTATTAGATGAAATCGTCTGGTACACCAAGAACCTCTTAACAGCTGAATACCATAATAATTAACAACTATTGGCTCTGTCTATCTCTCTAAAAACTCGATCCCGGCTTCTTAGAATAACCAACCCTTTACACGGCTGAAAATAATACTATATATACCTAGACCTAATTACAAAGGCCCAGCCCAAAACCCAACCGAAATCCTCATTAAGCCCACCGAAATTACATGGTGATTTCGGTCCAAACACCACCGAAAACATGGTGTTTTCGGTCCTTGACCGAGAACTCTAAAAGCCATAGAAAAGCAAAGTATAAACCACAAATTATGTCCTAACACGGTGAGAAGAGGAAAGTTGAGGGAAACAACAACAACAACAAAGGCAAGAAGAAGAAGTCAAGCCACAAGTCTGCGAGCAACCAGGAAGGGAAGTGGTCTGACCCGTGCAAGAAGAGGCATTTTGGCAACTGTGTCGTCTGCTATAAATGCAAGAATTCGGGGAATATCTCTACAAACTGCCCAATAAGAGGAAAAGCTTGCTTCACCTACGGAGAAGAAGGGAACGTGAAGGCAGACTGCCCGAACATTGAAAGGCCTAGGATCCTACCAGAAAAGCCCAAGGGTAGAAACTACCAAATGATCATTGATGAAGCGGATGCCATTGTAGGAAATCAAGAGTAGGATACTGCTAGTCCGAAGATTGATATATATGTAATCGTCCTATATAAATAGTAATAGGATGTGAAGCACAATATAAGGGGCATATTGTATGAATAAATGTTGTAATCATTTTCGTAATTTATAAAATTTCTAGTTATGTTACATCGTTGTGTGGCTTTAAGAAATTATGATGTCAACATAATGGATTGGTTAAGAATAAATTTTGGTATAGTGTGCCTTGTAAAGCAGGACAATGCAAGAGAAAGAATTTATACCAAAGGTTGGAAAGTGAAATTGCAGTTGAGGATACGCGTGGAAGAAAACCTAGTGGATTCTAGGAAATTTGTTGTATATGATTACTTGGACACATCTATATGTGTTAAATTGCTTTTGTGATCTTTAGGAAAAAATGACTTGGGAAAAATGACTCGGAAGCATAGGACTCATATTTGGATCAGGTGGAGTCACAAGGTTACTAAGGCACTAGTAATTGGATTCATTATTGTTCATTTCCATCATTACCTTTGTTTCGGTGATGATTTACGTTCCGAACCTAGTGGTCAAAACAAATCAAGTCCGACTAATCTACGAAGTAAGTTCGTCATAGCGTCCGACTTTAGATTGAAGAAAGAGATAGTCAAAGTGATTGATAGAGGTATCACAGTCGTCGTAGCCTGTAGCTAGAAGTGCTACATGCTAGAATGTGATTGTATCATGTTAGAACATGAATGAAGATATCCTTCGTGTTAAGAGTCCGACTCAAAGAAACCTGAGTCTAACCATTGTATCATCGATGAGAGGTCATTAAGGACATGGCCCATCAATTTGTTATAATAGTCAAATGACCTTAATTTAGATTAAGAAAGAGCGGGAGCTTCCAATGAAGATCGAATTTAGATGGAAGAATAGATGCAGCACCGACAGTGGTCAATAAGTCTAAGAGTTAGAAGCTCAGTAAAAAAGACATAAAAGTTACAATTACCACCTAGGATGGAAAGGTAACATGCAGAGTTGATGATTTTGGGACGTAATCATCCTAAGGAGGAGATAATTGTAACGCCTACAGATTCGAGCTAGTCAATTAAGACCTATTTAGCGTTAAAATGATTTTTTGATAGAAGATTATTTAGGATACATAATCTTAACCAAAGTTATATTGTATGTGACAAGGGTTCCGTACATATAAAGAACACTAAAATCCGACTTTGTATGAAGAAGTTATGCTTCTTCGAAGTTTCGTGATTAAACCGGCACAGCTCTGCGTATCGTAAAAACTGAATTTTCAATAGATTACTTTTTAGCCTAAGTGATCTAAAATAAAGTCGTAGTAGTCATTAAATTGAGAGCGTGCATATAGAGAACGTCCAAATATGACTTCGTAAAAGGAAGTTATTATTTTTCGAAGTTTCAGCGCAACAGTATACGGCTCAAAAACCGAAGTAAAGATCGGTTGATTGTTTGGAAAAACAATCTGAACGAGAGTTGAAGATCTCGTCCATATGGTTTCGTTGATATAAAGACAATCGAGAACGGATATCATATGAAAAAATTATGAATTTTTAATGGACTTTAATAGTCTAAGCCTATTAAAAATATAGCTTTAAAACAAATCAAAATTAGCCGACGGAGTCTAAATGAAAGTTGTAGATCTTGTCGAGAGCTTTCCAGGGATATAAAGAACGTCAAAAACAGAGCTCGTATGAAGAAGTTGCGGTATTTTGAAAATCAGGAAATTCGCACGTGCGCAAAGTGCACCGCGTGTACTGATGATGTGGCACCATGAGAGGGAGCCACGTGGCATGGTAGGGAGCCGCTTCCTCCGATAGACTCGTCGACGTGGCCCCACAATAATGCAACATGTGGCTCCATAAGAGTGTGACATTTGTCATCTTCTAGAAGGGGGCGAGGTGAGAAAACGGCGACGCGACACGTTGTAGAAGCCCAATGGAGCCACCTAGACCCTAATGCGCAGCGCGCAAGGTTTTGCTTGCCTATAAACAGTGGGATTCGTATATGATTTCACCTCCACACCCCTACACACTTTCTCTCTCGAGCGATCTTACCTTTTAAGCCATTTTTCTCTCATTTTTGACCTGCGGCGAAGCCCTGCGACACCCCAGAGTACTCATATGAGTAATAGCCTTCGAGTAGGAGATCCTGAGTTAGTATTCTGCTCACTTAGATTTCGGTTTTCATCAAGAACCTCTATAAGTTAAGCTACACTTAGTTCATGTTAAGTTTAACTTTTAATTATAGTCATAGTCGTTATTATGAATCTATAATTCAGATTTATCAGTAATTCCAAGTCGTTATACTAATTGATCTACTTATGAGAGTGATGTCTAGGTTGTATTGAGAGAGGTATTTAAAGTTATATTACCAAATAGTATACTTTGTATACCAAACGAACCGTACCTCTGATATGATCCTACCTGTTTATTCCTTATTTAGATCTTGAAGTAGACTTTGGGATTGTCGAGAAATCCTTCAGATAATAGTTCCATAAAGTATGAAATTAGACTAAAACTTAGCGTTATGTACATCTAGGTCTTTTGGAAAAAGGTGTAAGGCGAAGCTCTGCCCAATTCACCAATCATCAGATGCTTTGTCAAGTGAGTACATAGTCTCTTTCATGAACATGATTTAATATATGTATTAATTAAAATATTAAATATCTGCTAGAAGTCATATGTGAATTATGTGTTTATTGCCTAGATTATATGTTAGGATATATATATATATATATATATATATATATATATATATATATATATATATATATATATATATATATAACGTGCTATGTGCGAACCAGATATGTTTCTATTTTATGTTTCTATTTTATGTTAGGATAAACATATAATATTATATAATAATATTCAAGGTAAAAATTGTTGAGAAGATAAATGATTAATAATACCTAATACTCTTATGGAATATATATACACTAATATAGGTTAGTGTCACTCAAGAATAGAGTTCGAATTAAAAAGTTGGTCTCAGGCACTGTAATCTAGTGTAGGGATAAACTTAGACTTATGGAAGATACCTAGTTCAATTAAGTTGATATTAGTTAGTCTCGTTAGGATAATGTGCGTAACCTAGGAACGGAGAGTAAAGTTTTGTTCCATGACACTATTAGGGGTCGATGTACAGTAGCTCCATACGGGATGACCATAAATGGTGGGTCCCGATCAGGCAACTGTTAGCGGTATGTCTGGTCATCTCTCATAGTAGGATGACAAGACTTGACCATTCTAGGCGGTCTTGTGAATTACGTTGTTAGTGTAGGCCCATAACCTACATACATAGATGAAAGGTAATACCCTATTCATCAAATTACTCTGAAGGCTTGGGTGCCTTAAGGCTTACATCGGCCAAGGGAGCCCCTAACTGTGTAGTTAAACCCTTACCTTAAATGGTTCATCGGAGAGATAACTCTCTCTGATAATCTTGGACTAGGATCTGTGAGGATCGGTAGGAATAGATACGTAGGAATGTATGTCTGTATGGATTTAGTATGGTAACGGTTGGTTTTGTAGGTCTGATAATTAAGGAATATTATCATATCAATATTGTGGCATTGAAATCCTATGTATCTCACCAGGTTTCTCCAACCTGACCACTCGTTTTATATGCATCATAGGTATTAAGACTTAAGCTAGTGGAACTTGATTAGGATGCTGAGTGATTAAGAGACAACCTGTAATAGTATTCAGGACCATCAGGTCTTTACGCTGTAACTTATGATTTTGTATTGATTATGACATCCTTAGGTTTTTAACATTTTGGAAACAAACATTTGTAATCAAAATGATCTTTTGTACTGGTATTGCCCGCAAATATAAATAAATGATTTTAAAATCGTAAAGAAAAGTTTTAATTGGTTCTGAAAACTAGAGGATGTCACATAACTCAAACCGAGGATTTAAGTGAAAAGAAAAAGATTTTCCAAAAAGGATTTTTCTAAAATGGGGTATGATGCATACACTCGGCCGAGCTCAAGTAAGTGTTCCCAAAATACCCATACATGTTTATTTGATTCAGTATGTGAATATGTGAATAGCATGCTAGATTAGGGCTAAGGATATGCTCATAATTGTATGTTAGGATAGATCCCGTTGTATGCCTATTGTATGAGCCTCTAGAACTGGATGCTAGAATGGAGTACAAATGATATGTTAGGTTGGCCTGTTAGGCAGTTCTTTGGTTAGGACTTGATGCCCGAATGTTGCTTTCTTTATGCTTTTAGGAACCACTGCTAATACTAGTTAACTATTGAGAGAATATGCTAGGTTACATGTTACATAAATTAGATAATGTTAGAAGGTTAGGTTTAACTCTATTACGCAAATCTTGTTTAAGTCCAACCATTGTAGTGTGAGACCTTGCAGTCAATGAATTATCTTGTGTCTATTGCATGTATTTATATTTGTAAGGTAGTTAGCGGTTGTTAGTGGGAGTTTCTTCTGCAGCTGATGGCAGAGAGTGACGGGAAGGGAATCCTAGGAGAACCTAGGAAGCATGCTAGCTTAACAGATGCGTTTTTTAGTAGGAATGTAGAACGTTTGGTATGGAGTTACCTAGGGGAGTCAAGGAAACTCTTGAGGAAAGTATGAATAAGTGTGGAAGGTAGTATTGGGCCCATACTACAGAAAACACGGGATTCATACTCGAATCAAAGGCAGTCACGAGGATACTAAGGAACTCGCTATGTGTAGGAAGCCTTCGAGTGTTTTCTGATTGTTTGCATTGTTTATTTTCAGTATGGTGGTCACTCGAGGTGGTTCAAGTCCAAGTGAGGGATCGGGTTCGGGCTCTGGATTCGGACCATTGGATGATCAGATGCGGGAGTTCATTTTGTCTGAGATTACCCATAATATCTTGGAGCAGGCTTCTGTGATCTTTGGTTCGATCAAGGAGGGAATTATGGAGTTGATGGATGAGCGTCTGGGCGCATTCCATACCAAGCTGGTGGCTATGGTAGGTGCACGCTCTTTGGATTTTCAATAGTTGCATCCATGTAGGGCTCCCAAGTTATTCAGGAAGAAGGACCCTATTTCTCGCATACGATGGTTGGTGGACATTGGGAACGCCTTTCGTTCTAGCCTCTGTCCCGAGGAGGCGAAGGTCAAACTTGCATCCTGTCTTCAGAAAGACAGAACCCGTGACTGGTTGGAGGAGGTAGGCCATGCCTTGGGAGGCGAGGCTGTTAAGGCGATGAATTGGGATGGTTTTGTTACGAGATTCAGGGCTGAGTTTGCACCAGTGATTGGGGTACAACAACCGGCGAGAGAGTTTCAGGATCTCTGTCAGACTATTGAGTCAGTGGCAGATATTACTGTCATGTTCCGGGAGAGGGCTTTGTTGGTTTCCGTAGTATGTGGCAGACGAGGAGATGAAGAAGGCCAGGCACCATGATGTGTTGAAGGATTAGATATGGGAGTTTGTGAGCATGTATATCTGCAAGACATTGGAGGACATGATAGCTCGGGCTCGCGAGAAAAAGATTGATTTGGAGACGGTAAGGAAGAGGAAGTTGGTTCAGAAGCAAGTATCAGAGAGCTCAACCAAGAAGCCCATGGTTATTGATTCAAGATCGAGGGACCAGCAAGGTCGGGGTCATTGTGGCAGGTGTGGTAAGGCGCACGACAGAGTGTGTAGGATGGGTGGGTTCGGCTGCTACAAGTGCGACAAGACCGGTCACTTTAGCAAGGATTGTCCCACCACCCAGTCGTCTGATCTGATTTGCTTTCATTACAATCAGAGAGGCCACAAGAAGGCCTATTGTCTAATTTTGGCAGGTGGGGCGGTGGTAGCACCTGCTCCAGCGACATTGAGGATCACCGATGGCTGCCAGGGTAAGGCAGATGTGCCAATTATGAGGAGTCGAGCTTTCCAGTTATCAGTCGAGGAGGCACACGCAGCGCCAGATGTGGTTACTCGTATGTATTTTCTCCCTATCTCATTTATTTCTCTGATGTTTATGCTTATTATTTAATTGATGTTATACACGGACGTTCCTAGTGAACGGTGTTCCAACTTTAGTTTTGTTTAATTCGAGCGCTACCCGATCGTTTGTATCGCTTGCGCTCAATAAGAGATTTGGTGACGATCGAGGGGAGCTTGATCATCCATTAGAGGTAGAGATCACCGACGATCGTCCAGTACGAGTATCGAGGGTTCATTGGGGTTTTGTGCTAGAGTTATTTAGCAAGCGGTATCCGGTTGATTTGGTTCATATTCCTTTACATGAGAGCAAGGTGATCGTGGGGATGGATTGGTTGATCCCTAATGGGGCAATGATTGATTGTGGGCACCAGTTATTTCGGTTTCGAACCCCAAGTGGGGGAGAACTAGTTATTCATGGTGAGGGTGCTCAGCGTGGACTGACTCTCTGTTCAACTGCGAGAGCTAGGAGATACATACAGCAGGGTTGTTTTGGTTTTGTGGCTTACGTATTGGACACCAGTGAGGAGAGAAAGATGATAATTGATGATGTGCCGATCGTTTGAGAGTATACAGATGTGTTCCTGGAGGACTTGCCTGGAGTGCCTCCGGAAAGGCAGGTGGAGTTTCGTATTGATCTTGTTCCGGGTGCGGCTCTGAAGCCAAGGCACCTTATCGGTTAGCACTGTCGAAGATGCAAGAGTTGTCTACACAGTTGCAGGAGCTGTTAAATAAGGGATTTATATGACCGAGTAGTTCACCTTGGGGAGAACTGATGTTGTTTGTGAAGAAGAAAGATGGCTTCCACAGGATGTGCATCGATTATTGGGAGCTAAACAAGTTAACGGTGAAGAACCATTATCCACTTTCGAGAATTGATGATTTGTTCGACCAATTACAGGGTGCATCTTGGTTCTCCAAGATTGATCTATGTTCAGGTTATCATTAAATGAGGGTTAGGGATGAAGATGTCCAGAAGACGGCTTTCAGGACTCGATATGGTTATTACGAGTTCGTGGCGATGCATTTTGGGCTCACCAATGCACCAGCGGCATTCATGGATCTCATGAACAGGGTTTTCAAACCGATGTTGGATTGGTCAGTCATTGTGTTTATTGATGATATCTTGGTTTATTCTAAGACCAAGGAGCAGCATGAGGATCATCTGTGAGAGGTTATGGAGACTCTGAGGAGGGAGAGGCTATATTCTAAATTATCCAAGCGCAAGTTCTGGTCAAGCGAGGTGCAGTTTCTGGGGCACCTTGTCAATCAGAAGGGTATATTAGTTGATCCGACCAAGATCGAGGTCGTAATGCAGTGAGAGGTTCTGAGGTCTCCATCTGAGATTCAGAGTTTCCTTGGCCTAGCTGGCTATTATCGGATATTTATTGAGAATTTCTCCAGGATCGCAGTTCCGTTGACCAAGTTGACGAAGAAGTTTATGACTTATCGTTGGGGGCCTAAGCAGCAGGTGGCATTCGAGACCCTGAGACAAAAGTTATGTGAAGCTCCAATTTTGACCTTAACAGATGGTGCGGATGATTTCGTGGTATACTGCGATGTGTTGCTCATGGGTCTGGGTGCGATACTGATGCAAAGGGGTCATATGATTGCTTATGCTTCGAAGCAGCTGAAGCCCCACGAGGTGAATTATCCCACTCATGATCTGGAGTTGGGACGGTGGTGTTTACCCTCAAGATTTGGAATCAATACTTGTATGGGGTTCATTGTATCATCTACACAAACCACGAGAGTTTAAGGTATCTGATGGATCAACCAAATCTGAACATGAGACAGCGTAGGTGGATTGATGTGGTGAAGGATTGTGATTATGAGATCCTTTATCACCCTGGGAAGGCCAACGTGGTGGTCGATGCTCTTAGTCACTAGGTGACTGTGTAACACCCCGACTCTCAAGTATAATCTTTTCAGCTTTATATTCATTTTGAAAGGTCTACTCGACGAGTTGGATGCCCTGACTCGTCGAGTAGGAACGAATTTGGCCGCGTGTCTTAAATGACTAACTCGGCGAGTTGGAGGATACAACTCGACGAGTTGGAGATAGAGGATGAAACCCTAATTTCTAGGGTTTTGCACCCTATGTAAAGGGTCATTAGCCTCCCTTAGCCTCCCTTACAGCCCTCCTTCAGCTCAGAAACCCTAAATCGTGTTTACTCTCCATATTTGTGTGTTTTAAGCTTGGAAGGTGGATCTTGGTGAGAAGAACTTGAAGTTCAAGAAGCTTGGAACAAAGAGAAGTTGTAGATCTGAACTCTATTCCATCTTAGCATCGCATTAAAAATAAAAAGTCGTTACCTTGACTCTCCATTAGCTAGATCTCTTCATTCATGGGTTTAGAACCCTTTTTGGTGTATGGTTGTGGTATTTCCGATTTTGGGGCAAGATCTGAGGTTGCAACTTCAGATGTGGACTCCTTTAGCCCCTTATTGTCATAAAGTCTCAGTCTTTGTCAAGCTATGGCCTTCTCTTTTCCTTAAGCTTCTTCCTTAGCCTAGTTTTGGCTCTTAAGACCTTGCATGCATGTAAAGTTTGCAACTTTACATGATAACTAGGCCCTAGGAGGCTAGATCTATCAATTGGAGCTTTGGGGTGGCTTAAAATCATCTGGATAAGAAATAGACTGTATGAACTCGATGAGTCGGATAAGTCGACTCGACGAGTTGGGGAGGGTTTTCCCGTTGTTTGGTTTCTGCATGGACTCAGCGAGTTAGTAAGAGAACTCGATGAGTCAGTTAGGGTTTTCCCCGATTTCTGGACACGCATGGACTCAACGAGTTGGTCGCAAACTCGGCGAGTCAGCGAGGGTTTTATTACTTTCTGAGTTCTTAAGGAACTCGACGAGTTGCTAATTGCACTCGACGAGTTGGGTCAACATGGACTGTTGACTTTGACTGTTGACTTTGACTTGGACCAAGGGTTGACCAGTTTGACCTCTGGGGGTATTTTGGTAATTTTGGAATTTATGGAAGTAAGTCATCGGTGGATGTAGGTGTTGGATTTGGAGCTGCATTTGGTGGAGTTGACTTTATCGATTCGAGCTACTCGTGAGGTGAGTTCTCCTCACTATATCAACAGGGTCTACGGCACCAAGGTCAGCCCTTTATGATTTGCATCCTAGTTTTAGGATGGTTGTTATGTTATTAATCTGTTAGATTGCATCCTCGTTTTAGGATGGTTGCTATGCTAGTAATCCGTTAGATTGATATCCTGGTTATAGGATGGTTGCTATGTTAGAGATCGGTTAGATCAGTATCCTGGTTATAGGATGGTTGTTATGTTATTGATCGGTTAGATCGGTATCCTGGTTATAGGATGGTTGCCATGTTAGTGATCTGTTAGATATGTATGACTATCTGTTATTGCATGCTAGCATATGATATTTATGTGTACATGTTTGTTGGGTTTGGGATTGGGTTGAGGCAGGTCCTGCTTTGTGTTGTAGGCCAAGACACCCTGGGCGGATCGGATAGACTGCACCCCCTGAGAGGTGGTCCAGACGTGCCGATGGCTCCGAGAGCGGTCCAGATAAACTGATGGCCTGCGAGGCGGTCCAATCAGACTGATGGCTCAATATGCATGTTGTATTTGTTATATGATATGGTTATATCTGTATTGCATATGTATTTTAGGGGAACTCACTAAGCTTCGGGCTTACAGGTGTTGATTTTGTTTCAGGTACTTCTGACGATCTTGGGAAGGCGAAGGCGTGAGCGTACACCTCCTATGATTTGTATGATTTGGTTTTGCGATACTCTGACACTGGATATTTTGAAAACAAGTTTTGTAATAATCATTTGGTTTTGGAAATGTTTTAAAAGTTTAAATTTGGCGTGATTTTTATAGATGTTACAAGTTGGTATCAGAGCCTTGGTTTGAGTGAATTGGAGGAAACACTCGCGTGTCTCCAGTCTCAAATTGAGGACAAGGTTTTAAAACGATTTTCTTAAAATGTTTTCAAAATAATAAAGGAGTATGCAAGTGTACGATCAGTCGGAGCTCGCGGATAGACCCCAAAATACCTTACAGATTATTTGATTTATGTCATATGTTAGAACAACATGCTAGTACTAGGCTAGGGATCTTCAGGAATTGCATGATAAAATTTTCTGATTATATGATGCCTGGTAGCCTAGGGTTTTCCTTATATGAAATTGACATCATTACTGTAGTTGCTTAGTGTATGCATCACGACTGTACATCATTAAGATCTTATAGCCTGAGAATGTTTGGTTTGGCCTTATTTCCTGTTCTTGTTTGATGAAGGGCTTAGGGTAGGATCAGGTATTCGAAAGTCTATAGGGTCCAGCATTATGTATGGTTAGCATACACGAGTGCTGCAGGGTTGGTGGAAGTTTCATGGATGGGTTGTTTGGGATGTGTCCGCCGGTTATGAGATATTTAACCTTCCTCTAGGAGTGGGGATGGAGCACATGTCATGCTTATGTATAGTTTTAGGGCTTTGTGATGATACTTGAGACAAATATGGGTAGGTGTGGAAGGTAGTATGGTCTCGTACTATGGAAAGCACAGGACCCATATGTGTAGCAAGGAACTCACAACCCCTAGGGTTTTGTTGGGAATTGGTTCCCGGATTGATAAGTGGAATATCTGATATCTTTCTGGTATATTTTTAGCATGGTGGTTACCCGATGATTTGTGACTGGATCCGGGTCAGGATCAGGAGATGGTGGACAGGAGGCGCCGACAGTGCCCGAGACTATCGACCAGATGAGGCCAGACGAGATGGACGACAGGATCCAGGAGATCCTGCATGATGAGGTTGCTGCTATGTTCTGGGCTCAATTTCCGGAGATGTTTAGGTCTATCAAGACCGCTATGGTGGAGTATTTCGTTGATCGCTATGCAAACCTCACTGAGGCGGTTGCCACAGCAGCTGTATTGGCAGCAGGGTTGGGAGCCAGTCGGGCTTTTTAGTATCGGGACTTCGACAACACGAAGCCCGCTACTTTTGATGGGACTCAGGACCCCATCAAATCCATGAGTTGGCTGTCTGACGTGGAGGGATGTTTCTTCATGTGTTCATGTCCTACTGACCAGAAGGTCAGGTGTGCCCTGAACTTGCTGAGGACTGGGGCAAAGGACTGGTAGAGGTTGTGACTGGGTCCTATTCTGATGATCAGAGAGCTGCTGTTACTTGGGAGCAGTTCAGGGATATTTTCCACGCTCGCTACATTCCACGAGTCGAGCGGGAACGGTTGGCTCAGGAGTTTCTGGATTTGAGACAGGATGGTGAGACGGCGACGGAGATCGTCTGCATGTTCATAGAGAGGGCAATGTTCTGCCCGGAGTTTGCTTATGAGCAAGCTCAGATGACACGTTATCTGAGCATGCTCAAGACTGATATTCGACAGTTTGTGGCAACACAGCGTTGTGATATGCTTTTGGATTTAAAGGAGGCCGCTAGGCGGCATGAGTTGGAGATCGAGCTGCAGTTGAGGGAGCAGCGGCAGGCCCCGGCACAGTCACAGCCGGCGCCGAAGCGGTCTAAGACCGTTGATTCCAGGTCAGGGGACAGTAGGGCCGCACTTGTGGCAAGTGCGGGAGGGGGCACTCGGGGGCTTGCAGATCAGGTAGCGCATGCCGCAAATGCGGCAAGGAGGGGCACTTTGCGCGGGATTGTCGCCAGACATCCCCGGTTCAGGATATGAGGATCTGCAACCACTGTCATCAGGTTGGTCACGTGAAGACCAACTGTCCACAGCTCGCAGCCAAACTGGCACAGGCTCCAGCACCAGCTATACTGAGGATTAATGATGGGAGTTAGGGTCGAGCAGCACCCCCAAGGCCCCAAGGACGTGCCTTCCAGCTTACAGCAGAGGAGGCCAGAGCAGCACCAGACATGGTTGTTGGTATGTTTCTATGCCTTATCTTATTGATTATATATGTTTTATGCTTATATGTTTGTACCTGTGATTAGGTACATTTTTAGTGAACTCCTTACCTGCTTTGGTATTATTTGACTCAGGGGCGAGTCGATCGTTTGTTTCTCAGTCTTTCAGTAGGGAGTTTGGGTTGCCAGTGGGAGAGTTAGAGTGTCTGTTGCGAGTCTCTATCGCCAACGAACACGGGATCTCCGCTTCTTCGATCTATCGGGGTTGCGTAGTGGAGATCTTCAAAGTATCTTTCCCGATAGACCTGATTCCAATTCCCACGGGGGAGGTATATGAGATCGTCGGTATGGACTGGCTTAGTCGCTTCGGTGCCATGATTGACTGCGAGGGTCAGCGAGTGGTAGTTCGAACCCTAAGTGGGGGAGAACTGATTGTTTACGGAGAGGGCACCAGATTGGGATCAGGGTTTTGTTCAGCTGTCAGGGCTCGGCAGTACATTCAGCACGGGTGTGTGGGTTATCTAGCGTATGTGGTGGATACGCGGGTCAGGGATCAGGTTTCAGTATCAGAGGTTCCCGTAGTCAGAGAGTTTGCTGACGTGTTTCTGGAGGAGTTACCCGGAGTGCCTCCGGAGAGGCAGGTTGAGTTTAGGATCGACCTCGTGCCAGGTGCGGCCCCTATCACCAAGGCATTGTACCGGTTGGCACCACCAGAGATGTAGGAGTTGTCATCACAGCTGCAGGAACTATTGGGCAAGCAGTTCATTCGTCCGAGCAGTTCCCCATGGGGAGCGCCGATACTCTTCGTCAGGAAGAAGAATGGTTCACACCGGATGTGCATTGACTACCAGGAGTTGAAAAAGTTGACGGTGAAGAACCGTTATCCACTCCCGAGGATGGATAATCTTTTCGATCAGTTGCAGGGAGCATCATGGTTCTCCAAGATAGACCTGAGGTCTGGGTGCCATCAGGTCAGGGTTAGGGAGGAGGACGTGGAGAAGACTGCGTTTCGGACTCGTTATGGACATTACGAGTTCGTGGTGATGCCGTTTGGGCTCACCAACGCACCAACAGTATTTATGGACCTGATGAATCGGGTCTGCAGATCGATGCTCGATCGCTCTGTCATAGTGTTCATAGATGATATATTGGTGTACTCTAAGACCCGAGAGCAGCATGAGGAGCATCTACGGGAGCTACTGGGAGTTCTGAGGCGAGAGCGGCTTGATGTCAAGTTCTCAAAATGCGAGTTTTGGTTACGAGAGGTCCAGTTCCTGGGACATCTCGTTAACCAGGAGGGGATTTTGGTCGATCCGGCCAAAATCGAGGCGGTTATGCAGTGAGAGGTTCCGAAATCTCCCTCGGATATCAGGAGATTCTTGGGATTGGCAGGGTACTACCGAAGATTCATACAGGATTTCTCCAAGATTGCAGTACCCCTCACTCGTCTGACGAGGAAGGGGGTGAATTTTCGGTGGGGCCCCGAGCACCAGCGGGCGTTTGAGACCCTCAGACAGCAACTATGCGAGGCTCCAATCTTGACTCTTCCAGAGGGAGTTGAGGACTTTGTAGTTTTCTGTGATGCATCCATCACAGGACTGATAGTGGTCCTCATGTAAAGAGGACGAGTGATAGCCTACGCATCGCGGCAGTTGAAGCCGCATGAGACGAGATACCCTACGCATGATCTGGAGTTGGGAGCGGTGGTATTCGCTCTCAAGATTTGGAGACATTACCTCTATGGGGTCCGCTGTACCATTTACACAGACCACAAGAGCTTGAGACACATCATGGACCAGCCGAACCCGAACAAGAGACAACGCAGATGGCTAGATGTAGTCAAGGACTACGACTGTGAGATCCTTTACCACCTAGGTAAAGCGAACGTGGTTGCGGACGCTCTGAGCCTCAAGTCAGCTGGATCTTCTACTTCAGTGACGTGCATGAGGATTTCAGTGGATTCTCCACTTGTGGGCTTGATCAGGGAAGCCCATGCAGAGGGCATGCGTCAGGAGAACTGGAAGCTTGAGAGGATTAGGGGTGAGAACACCCGGTTTGTGCAGGATAGTCGGGAATTATTAACTTGTTGCGGTCGGTTCTGGGTTCCGATGTCTGGTGGGGTCAGACAGACTATATTGGAGGAGGCTCATAAGTCTCGTTTCTATATTCACCTGGGGGCCACCAAGATGTGTCGGGACTTGCGATTGAGTTACTGGTGGTCGTGCATGAAGCGAGAGATCGCTTGGTATGTTGAGAGGTGCTTGACCTGCAGGATGGTCAAGGTCGAGCACCAGAGGCCGCATGGCAAGTTGCAGCCTCTAGAGATTCCCATGTGGAAATGAGAGCAAATCACGATGGACTTCATCACTAAGCTACCGGTAACGGCGAAGGGGTTTGACGTTATTTAGGTCATCGTGGATCGCTTGACCAAGAGTGCTCATTTTCTGCCCATTCAGGAGAGCTCATCGGCCGAGAAGCTGGCCGATGTGTATATACGCAAGATTGTCGCTCGTCACGGGGTTTCGGTCTCTATCGTATCAGACCGTGATGTTCGGTTTACCTCCCGATTTTGGCAGAAGTTTCACGAGGAACTGGGCACACGACTGCACTTCAATACAGCCTATCATCCGCAGACGGACGGACAGAGTGAGCAAACCATACAGACTCTTGAGGATATGTTGAGATCCTGTGTTATTGACTTCGGTGGGAGCTGGGACTCCTACCTACCCCTTGCAGAGTTTTCCTACAACAACAGCTTTCACTCCAGCATTGGTGCTCCACCTTATGAGATGTTCTATGGACAGAGGTGTCGTACCCCATTCTGTTGAGGCGAGGTGGGTCACAGGGTGATGGGTCGGACCGAGGTAATCCTGCAGACTACCAAGAAGATTCGGTAGATTAGACAGCGGCTGCAAACCGCACAGAGTCGGCAGAAGAGCTACGCCGACCGACGCCGATCTGATTTGGAGTTCCAGGTCGGTGACATGGTACTCCTGAAGGTTTCACCATGGAAGGGTGTGATCCGCTTCTGGAAGAGGGGGAAATTGGGTCCCCGATATATCGGACCATTCAATATCATTGCCAGGGTTGGCAAGGTGGCATATAGACTAGAGCTACCAGAGGAGCTTAGTCAGATCCACAGTACTTTCCATGTTTCACAGTTGCGGAAGTGTGTTTTGGACGAGGAGGCAGTAGTGTCATTAGATGATATTCAGGTTGATGAGCGCCTGAATTACGTGGAGTGGTCGGTGGTCGTACTGGAGAGGAAAGTGAAGGTTCTACAGAACAAGGAAGTGCCTTTGGTAAAGGTACAATGGGAGCACCGGAGGGGATCTGAGTGGACTTGGGAGCCGGAGGCTGAGATGCGAGAGCATTACCCGGAGTTGTTCGCCACAGCACACTTCGAGGACGAAGTCTAGTTCAAGTGGGGGAGAATTGTAACACTCCGACTCTCAGGTATAAACTTTTCAGCTTTATATTCATTTTGAAAGGTCTACTCGACGAGTTGGATGCCCTGACTCGTCGAGTATGAATGAATTTGGTCGCGTGTCTTAAGTGACAAACTCGACGAGTTGGAGGATTCAACTCGACGAGTTGGAGCTAGAGGATGAAACCCTAATTTCCAGGGTTTTGCACCCTATTTAAAGGGTCATTAGCCTCCCTTACAGTCCCATTGAGCTCAGAAACCCTAAATCGTGTTTATTCACCATATTTGTGTGTTTTAAGCTTGGAAGGTGGATCTTGGTGAGAAGAACTTGAAGTTCAAGAAGCTTGGAACAAAGAGAAGTTGTAGATCTGAACTCTATTCCATCTTAGCATCGCATTTGTGACATCCCCTAATTTCTCAGCCAGAAAAGACCGATTTAATTTATGCTTTTAAAATAAAATCAGAGAAATCCTTTTCAAAGATTTTGCGGAATTGGTCCCCAAAACAAAATGTGATAAAAGTTTATCAAAACCTTTCTTTAAGAAATATATAATTTCCTTTTATATCAAAACCTCGGGATGTCATGTTCCGATACAGATCAAAAGCATAAACAAGACATTATAAGCCTTACAACAGTTATTTACAACTACTGGCCTATAATCCAAAAATCTCTCATCATCATCCGACTATGCTCGGGGTCCACTACCTGTAACATAAAAAGCTGAGTGGGTCAGGCTTGGGAGCCTGGTGAGCATATAGGGTTTTCAACCCACAATAATAATAAACTTATTAAGTTCACCAATCAACAATAACCCTGATTACCCATTCCCGTTATCCTCACTTTACGTCCCTAAACACCTATCACAAGGGACCTAGCCTAAGGAATATCATCGGGATGGACACTACTGCAAAGGGGACTCCTCAGTCATACATGTCCTAAAGGCAACCATGAGGGGGATGGAGTATGCCAATGAACATTTAGTTCACCAACACCTACAAGTTGCGAACCTGCTAGTGTTCCACTGGACTGTCTAGAAAGGTCTGTGGTCGTCATCTATACTCCGCTAGACGACTACAACAACAACAACAACATCGAGGCCTCTCACCATTTTAACACACATCGACTATTTCGTCTACCCATGTTCTACCCAACATATTTGTAGATAAAATACATATACAGTTTAAAACTTGTATAAAACATCTATTCAATAGTCACCTCAAATAAACACTTAATATAATTACACATAGCACGTATTTTTATAGAAAATACTTCATATCTAGGTTTAAGATGAAAGTGACTACACACTCACTTGATTTAATGATAATCGGGCAGCACTTCGTTTCCTAAAACGATCGTTTCTAATAAAACTGGGAGTTTTATTGAGAAACCGGGCTCTGCGAGGGTTGGGCTTCAAAACCGAAAAGATAAATTTATCGGGCTTCTCGGGCACTTCGGGACGTATTTCGGGTGTTTGGTATAATACCGGGGCTATGGGGGAAGTTGGAATGAAAGAAATATTGAAAGAGGGGTTAAAAGTGGCAATTTTTCAAAGTATCACCGGGAGGTCTCGCACCCTTCTATTTATAGGGGCGAGGCTTCTGATCGGACGGCTGAGAGGCTTCCAGGTGGCAGCAGATCCGAAGAGGAGTCACATGGGTCGCACGTGCGAGGGTCCTGCTGTACGCTTCTGATTGGACCGAAGTCTAGGGTCCGAGGGTTGGAGTCGTGGCGCACCTGCGAAGCTCGGACACGTCAGGAGGGCATGCGTCGCTCCGCGGTTGGACCAGCGCTTCGGATGCGAGGAGTCACCTGGACACGCGTCGGACGGAGGAGAGGCGGCTTCGGACGGCTCTCCGGATTCGAACACGCGTCTGCCAGCTGCTCGGATGACTCAGCAATTTCGGACACGTGGCACGTTATGAGCGAGGGTGACGTGGCCGAAGTCCACCATGCGAAATTTCTCGGATTTGACATTTTTTCTCGATTTTTGTGCAAAAACTTCTAAAATCCATAACTTTCGCATACGAGCTCCGTTTTTGACGTTCTTTATATGCACACGTAGGTAAAATTACGCTCAACAACTTTAGTTTAGACTTAGTCGGCTAATTTTGACTTTTATTTTTATATTATTATTTTTAACAGACTGGGACAGGAAATCCGTTAAAAATTCATAACTTCTTCATCCGACGTCCGTTTTCGTCTGTCTTTTTACCGTTGTACTACTATTGACGAGACCTTCGATTCTCGTTTAGGTTGTGTCGGCTAAAAATCACTCGATCTAAAATTCGAGTTTTTAGCTGTCTACTACTAAGCTAAAACTTAGAAAAATCATAACTTCCTCATACGAAGTCAGATTTGGACGTTCTTTTTATACATACTCTCGGTTTGATGAACACTACGACTTTCGTTTAGATCACTAAGGCTAAAAAGTGGTGTATCAAAAACTCACTTTTTACGACATTCGGCACCGTGCCGGTTTTGTCGCGAAACTTCGACAAGTCATAACTTCTTCGTTATAACTCGGATTTCGGTATTCTTTATATATACGTAATCCTTGTCACGACCATTACAACTTTCTTAATAGATATCGGCTTTATCTAATATTAATTTTCGACGCTCATTTTTATTCTTAATTAATTAAATCCTAGTAATTAAGCATAAAACACATAATTCACATAATATTCACATAATTCCTTTTCATTTCTTCAAAATGAGTTACAAAGGTTAACCTAGACTATCACATCAATATTAATGCTTAGCCTAGAAACACGGGCATTACAGCATTGAAGGTAACAAGTCGTTACCTTGGCGCTCCATTAGCTAGATATCTTCATTCATGGGTTTAGAACCCTTTTTGGTGTATGGTTGTGGTATTTCCGGTTTTAGGGCAAGATCTGAGGTTGCAACTTCAAATTTGGACTCCTTTAGCCCCTTATTGTCATAAAGTCTCAGTCTTTGTCAAGCTATGACCTTCTCTTTGCCTTAAGCTTCTTCCTTAGCCTAGTTTTGGCTCTTAAGACCTTGTATGCACGTAAAGTTTGCAACTTTACGTGATAACTAGGCCCTAGGAGGCTAGATCTATCAATTGGAGCTTTGGGGTGGCTCAAAATCATCTGGATAAGAAATGGACTGTATGAACTCGACGAGTCGGATAAGCCGACTCGACGAGTTGGGGAGGGTTTTCCCGTTGTTTGGTTTCTGCATGGACTCGGCGAGTCAGTAAGAGAACTCGACGAGTCAGTTAGGGTTTTCCCCGATTTCTGGACACGCATGGACTCGACGAGTTGGTCGGAAACTCGGCGAGTCAGCAAGGGTTTTATGACTTTCTGAGTTCTTAAGGAACTTGACGAGTTGCTAATTGCACTTGATGAGTTGGGTCAACATGGACTGTTGACTTTGACCGTTGACTTTGACTTGGACCAAGGGTTGACCAGTTTAACCTCTGGGGATATTTTGGTAATTTGGGAATTTATGGAAGTAAGTCATCGGTGGATGTAGGTGTTGGATTTGGAGCTGCATTTGGTGGAGTTGACTTTATCGATTCGAGCTACTCGTGAGGTGCGTTCTCCTCACTATATCAACAGGGTCTACGGCACCAAGGCCGACCCTTTATGATTTGCATCCTGGTTTTAGGATGGTTGCTATGTTATTAATCTGTTAGATTGCATCGTGGTTTTAGGATGGTTGCTATGCTAGTAATCCGTTAGATTGATATCCTGGTTATAGGATTGTTGCTATGTTAGAGATCGGTTAGATCGCTATCGTGGTTATAGGATGGTTTCTATGTTAGTGATCGGTTAGATCGGTATCCTGGTTATAGGATGATTGTCATGTTAGTGATCTGTTAGATCTATATGACTATCTGTTATTGCATGCTAGCGTATGATATTTATGTGCACATGTTTGTTGGGTTTGGGATTGGATTGAGGCAGGTCCTGCTTTGTGTTGTAGGCCAAGACACCCAGGGCGGACCGGATAGACTACAGACCCGGTTAGGGCACACTAGTCAGGACGAAGGCCCGGCGAGCGGTCCGGATAGGCTGAAGGCCCTGAGAGGCGGTCCAGACGTGTCGATGTCTCGGAGAGCGGTGCGGATTGACTGATGGCCTGCGAGGCGGTCCAGTCAGACTGATGGCTCATTATACATGTTGTGTTTGATATATGATATGGTTATATCTGTATGGCGTTGGTATTTTGGGGGAACTCACTAAGCTTCGGGCTTACAGTTGTTGATTTTGTTTCAAGTACTTCTGACTATCACGGGAAGGCGAAGGCGTGATGGTACACCTCCTATGATTTTTATGATTTGGTTATGGGATACTCTGACACTGGATATTTTGAAAACAAGTTTTGTAATAATCAATTGGTTTTGGAAATGTTTTAAAAGTTTAAATTTGACATGATTTTTATGGATGTTACAGACTGGTACTCCGATTAGGGATGTATGTCTGAGGATGACGGTGATTGCCCCACTCTTGGAGCATATTAGTGAGCCTCATGTTGAGGCTATGAAAGAGGAGCACCGGAAGAGTGAGCATATATTGGGCCAGATTTCCTCTTTTGATTATGATAGTCGGGAATTATTGACCCTCCATCGGAGAGTTTGGGTTCCATATTTAGGGGGCACACGACATATTTTGATGGATGAGGCGCATAGGTCGAAGTTTTCTATTCATCCGGGTACGACAAATATGCATAGAGACCTCCGACTTGATTATTGGTGGCCCTGCATGAAGTATGATGTGGCTTGGTATGTGGAGAGGTGCTTGACTTGCAAATTCAAGGCCAAACATCAGCGTCCTCATGGTAAGATGGAACCGTTGGGTGTTCCCATTTGGAAATGGGAAGAGATTACGATGATTTTTATCACAAATCTATCACGGACTGTGCGAGGGGTGGATTCGATTTAGGTCATCATGGATCGATTGACCAAGAGTGCGCATTTCATTCCTATTCAGGAGAGCATTTTCGCGGAGAAGCTAGCGGATGTCCACATTCAGGCGGTTGTGGCACGGCATGTGATTCCAGTCTCGGTGGTTTTCGGATCGGGATGTTCGGTTCACTTCCAGATTCTGGAAGAGATTTCATGAGGAGCTGGGTACTCTTCTGCTTTTCAGCACGACTTTTCATCCGCAGACCGATGGTCAGAGTGAGCGGACTATCCAAACCTTGGAGGATATGCTACGGGCATGTGTTCTGGATTTGGCGGTAGCTGGGATACATATCTCCCATTGGCCGAGTTTTCTTACAACAACAGCTACCACGTCAGTATTGATCGACCTCCTTTTGAGATGCTCTATGGGAGGAAATGTCAGACCCCGATTTGTTGGGGCGAGGTTGGTCAGCGAGTCATGGGTAGCACGGAGGTGGTTCTCCGAACTACTGAGTTGATCCAGTAGGTGCGTGGGAGGTTGCAAACTGCACAGAGCCGATAGAAGAGCTATGTTGATAGGCGACAATCGGATTTGGAGTTTCAGGTCGGGTACATGGTACTCCTGAAGGTGTCGCATTGGAAAGGTGTCGTTCGGTTCAGAAAGCGGGGCACGCTGGGCCCCAGATATATTGGTCCTTTCAGGGTTATTGCCCAGGTGGGCAGGGTTGCGTATCGTTTGGAGCTACCCGAGCAGCTCAGTCAGATTCACATCACTTTTCATGTCTCTCAGTTATGGAAGTGCTTGGTCGATAATTCCGCCGTGGTTCCATTGGAGGACATTCAGGTGGACGAGCGCCTGAACTACATAGAGAGACCGGTTATGATCCTCGACAGGAAGACCAAGGCCCTAAGAAACAAGGTGATGAATCTGGTGAAGGTGCAATGGCAGCATCGGAAAGGCTCATAGTGGAGTTGGGAACCTGAGGAGGAGATAAAGGAGCACTGCCCGAAGCTATTTGCAGTAGCGGACTTCGAGGACGTATTTTGATTCAAGTGAGGTAGAGTTGTAACTGTTGGGTTTTGAGCATTCTAACACTTCCTAAGTGTACATGCAACCCTATTAAACCTTGGATCTATGTTTGTCTAAGATACATGCAAAATATTATTTTCCAAGGTTTATAACCTATCTAGCATGGCATTGGGTACTTTTAACCATAAAAGAACTAGATGAATTACATACCTTTTGTTGATTGTTGATTCCTTGGAGTTTGAGAGCCAAGCACCAATATTGTGAATGCCTCAAATGGAAATCACAAATCACCACAAACTTGGAAAATGTATGAGAGAGTATACTAACTCTTGATTTTGGCCACCACACTTACACACACATTAGGGTGTTTTTCATGCAACATAAACTTGTTTATATAGTGTACATGGTTAGGGTGAAACCCTAATAACCCATGTCTTTTCCTCTTCCAAGGATCCATGGGTAAAAGCTCCATGGATCATCCATGGACTTCCATATAAGCTTAGCCCATTCCCAAATGAGTGTTAGCCCACACCATATAAATATAATAGCCCATGATTTAATTAGTCTTCCTTTTAATCACTAAATTAATTCATAATTAATTCAAGATTAAAACTAATTAAGTAACATGACTTTACATTAATATATTATAACTTATAATATATTAATAGATCGTAAGTATACAACTCTCATAAAATTATCCATAACTAGTTTGGGTGAAGTGCAACCCAAATGGACCATGCCGGGTCGGGTCAAGTATATACCAAATAAGTTATGGACTTAGACATCTTATCCAACAGACTCCCACTTGGATAAGTCTAATAACTGTATTTGCCTATATTACTTCAGGAACCAACCGGCAATCGTAGCTCTCGAAAAATCTTGTGAACTATGAAGCGCCATTTTAGATAAGTGATCATATAATCCTCTGCTCTCATGATATCAGCCGGACAAATACATGGAACAATGTCTTACTTATTGTCTAGCAGTTGTTTCTCGATTTCCGATTTGTTTGACAAAGAACTTAACTGAACACATCAATTTAGTTCTGACCGGGCCCGGTACATGGGTCAACACAAAATCATCGAGGGGCCCAGATATCGCTTCTATTTCTAGAAGGAACAGATAAACTTCGACTCATATGCTTGTTCTACTACTTATTGATTTGCACACAAAGGCACGTTTTATAACATCAAGTTACTGATGCGTTTACGTGCAATCAATGCACAACCAACTCATAGGTAACAACTCATATCTCTAGGTTTGAAGACTTATATGATATTACCGTCTCACGATCACTCGAGATAAATTCCATGAAGTGATACAAGTGAGCGTGGGTTTATTCCAATACTCATAACTTATGAGTACTCATGAATGTTGTAGCAACCATTGCTATGGCCAAACACCTTTAGTCATCTACAATCCCAATTCATGACAGTCTTGATTCATACCTACTTCCGACATATGACCGACTGTGGAGAGTTTGAATAAATTAATTATTCTGGAAGTCAAAACATGCAAAACTGAAACAATAGTAAATAATTGACAATGATAGCAACACTTTACTCATAAATAAATCACAAATTTTATTCATCATCAAACGTCGATTACATTTTACAAGTTTCAGAAAAGGCTATCTAATCTGTAAAACTAATATCGTCCCTCAGCCCGATGCGCCTCGCATGCTGCAAATGCTTCACCCTCGTCAGTCCCTTCGTAAGGGGATCCGCAGGGTTCTCATCTGACGATACCCTCTTTGCCACGAGGAGTCCCTCTTCTATCTTGTGTCTTATGAAGTGATATTTTCTGTCAATGTGTCGGGATCTGCCATGATCTCTTGGTTCCTTGGCTAAGGCAACCGCACTATTGTTGTCACAGAAAATCTCCATAGGCTCCTTAATAGCTGGTACAACTCCAAGGTCTCCGATGAAGTTCCTCAGCCATATCGTCTCCTTTGCCGCTTCACTCGCTGCTATGTACTCTGATTCACAAGTCGAATCAGCTACAGTCTCCTGTTTGGAACTCTTCCAAGTGATTGCCCCTCCATTTAAGGTAAAGACCCAGCCCGACTGAGAGCGGAAGTTATCCCTATCAGTCTGAAAGCTAGCATCACTATACCCTAGTACTCTCAAGTCATCACACCCACCAAGGGTAAGGATCCAATCCTTAGTCCTCCGCAGGTACTTGAGAATATTCTTTACCGCAGTCCAATGAGCCTTGCCAGGGTTCCCCTGATATCTGCTGACCATGCTCAAAGCGAAGGCAACATCAGGACGGGTACAAGTCATAGCATACATGATCGAACCAACAGCGGAAGCATAAGGTAATCGACTCATCTCAGCTATCTCATCTTCTGTACTCGGGCTCTGAGTCTTGCTCAGTTTGGCATTGCTTTGGATCGGTAATTCTCCTTTCTTGGAATTTTGCATGTTGAACCTTTTCAACACCTTATCCAAGTAGATACTCTGACTAAGTCCAATTAGTCTTTTACTCCTTTCTCTTAATATCCTTATCCCTAGGATATAGGGAGCTTCTCCAAGGTCCTTCATAGCAAAGCACTTCCCAAGCCAGGACTTAACCTCCTGCAAGTTTGGGATGTCATTTCCTATGAGTAGTATGTCATCCACATGCAGTACCAAAAAGCTAACTATACTCCCACTAGCTCTGACATACACGCATGACTCATCTTCACTTCTTGAGAAACCAAACTCTTTGACCTTCTCATCGAAACAAAGATTCCAACTTCGAGATGCTTGTTTCAATCTATAAATGGATTTCTCAAGCTTGCACACTCTATTGGGGTACTCTGCACTGACAAAACCTTCTGGCTGATTCATGTAAACATCCTCAGCCAACTTTCCGTTAAGGAAAGCGGTTTTGACATCCATTTGCCATATTTCATAATCATGAAATGCAGCAATGGCTAGCATAACCCTAATAGACTTAATCTTTGCTACTGGTGAAAAGGTTTCATCATAATCAATACCCTGAGTCTGAGTAAACCCCTTCGCAACCAGTCGAGCCTTATAAGTGTGCACCTTCCCATCCATGTCGGTCTTCTTCTTGAAGATCCATTTGCACCCGACTGTCTTACGGCCTGGTACATTGTCAACCAAGTTCCAAACTTGATTGTCATACATGGACTGTATCTCGCTGTCCATAGCCTCCTTCCATTTAGCAGACTCTGGGCCTGCCATGGCTTCCTTAACACTGTTAGGTTCATCCAGATTTACCAGTGTACTGTCACTGATAAATGTATCACCTTCCGTAGTAATATGAAATCCATAATAAAACTCAGGTGTGTTCCTAACCCTTATGGAACGCCTCGGAAGTATAGACTCGTCAGCTGGATCAACAGGAATTTCCTCCTCAAGTTGATTGCTAGTGTCTGAGGTTCCTTCACCAATTGAGTCTTGAATTTCTTCAAGGTCAATTTGCCTCCCACTGTCTCCTTGGTTTATAAATTCTCTCTCTAGAAAGACCCCTCTCCTAGCCACAAAGACCACATTCTCACTGGGTCTGTAGAAGAGGTAACCAAAGGATTTTTGTGGGTAGCCGATGAAAATACACCTTTCACTTCGAGGTTCGAGCTTGTCATGAGTTTCGCGCCTCACGAAAGCCTCGCAACCCCAAATCTTGATATGGTCCAAATTGGGAACTTTCCCAGTCCACATTTCATGAGGTGTTTTGGCAACCTTCTTTGTAGGGACTAGATTAAGGATGTGGGCGGCGGTCTCTAAGGCATACCCCCAAAAAGAGATTGGTAGCGAAGCTCGACTCATCATAGAGCGAACCATGTCCAACAAAGTTCGATTGCGCCTCTCAGCTACACCATTCAGCTGTGGTGTCCTGGGAGGTGTCAATTGTGAGACAATCCCACACTCCTTAAGATAGTCAAGGAACTCAGTACTAAGATACTCACCACCTCGATCGGATCGAAGCATCTTAATGTTCCTGCCCAATTGATTTTCTACTTCCTGTTTAAACTCTTTAAACCTTTCAAAAGTTTCTGACTTATGTTTGATTAAGTAGACATAACCATATCTACTAAAATCATCAATAAAAGTCACATAATAGCGATTAGCATCCCTTGTGGCGGTTTTGAATGGTCCACATACATCAGTATGTATAAGGTCCAACAAACCCTCACCCCTTGCACAAGTACCAGTGAAGGGTGATTTTGTCATTTTTCCAAGTAGACAAGACTCACAACTATCATCCGACTTGAGGCCGAACGACTCCAAGACTCCATCCTTTTGGAGCTGGCCTATGCGTTTCTTGCTTACATGTCCAAGACGACAATGCCACAAAGATGCTTTATCCAAGCTAGTAGAAGAATCAATACATAATACATTATTTCCTAAATTATCTACAACCGATACAGCTTCATACACACCATCACAAGGTAATGCTTTAAAATAAAGAACATTATTAAAGAAAGCATTAATACTACCAACTTCATTATCAAAAGAAAAGGTAAAACCTTGTTTGTACAAAGCATGAAAGGAAATAATATTCCTCGCCATTTCAAACGAGTACACACATTTATTCAAATCTAACTTTAACCCACTATCTAGAAACAAAGTATAAACTCCAATCTTGGTAACAGGTGCAACCTTCTTGTTCCCCATGATTAAGTTTATCTTTCCGTGCTCCACATCCTCACTTCTTCTTAGGCCCTGCAAGTCACAACAGATGTGAATACCACAACCTGTATCAAGAACCCAAGAATTAGAATATGGTGAGTTATTAGACAATATAGTGTAAATACCTGCATGGGATGGTTTCACTTTCCCATCCTTGACATCCTGCAAGTACTTTGGGCAGTTTCGCTTCCAGTGCCCCTTATTTTGACAGTAGAAGCATTCAGCATCCTTAGGGATGGCATAAGGAGTGATAGAACCACCTTTGGTTCCAGATGAGGAGCCTTCAAGGGACTTTCCCTTGGTACCCTTCGAAGGGTGCTTCCTCTTCTTCCCTTTGCCTTGCCAGATAGCCAAAACAGGGGTAGTAGTAGGAGTAGCAACCGACTTACTCTTAAGACCACTTTCGGCAGTCTTCAGAAGTCCTTGAAGCTTACTGAGTGTGACTTCCTCCTTGTTCATGTGGTATGTCATACGAAATTGATCATAGCACGATGGCAAGGAGTGCAAAATGATATCAATTGCCAACTCCTCAGGGAAGTTCACATTCAGTTTCATTAGACGGTCCACATACCTTTGTATTTTCTGCATGTGGCTCGTGATTGGTTCGCTATCCTTCATACGGGTAGTGATCATGGAGGAGATTATTTCATACCGCTCTTGACGAGCACTCTGATGGTACCTTTCCATCAGATCCTGATGCATCTCAAAAGGGTAATAGTCCTCATAGGACTTTTGGAGTTCAGCTGTCATGGTGGCCATCATGATGCATGCCACCTTGGTGGCATCTCTTTCATGTGCCTGATACTCAGCGACCTCCTCAGGAGTAGCAGTGGACTCATCAAGCTCCTTTAGCTCCTTATCGAGGACATATTCCTTGTCCTCGTAAAGAGTAACCATCCTGATGTTCCGGATCCAATCCATGAAGTTGGAACCATCAAAGATGACCCTCCCACAAAGGTTCATGAGGGAAAAGGAGCCAGTAGGGTTAGAGCCCGAAGCTTTGTTGTTGGAAGACATCTGAAAAGAAGAAAACAAGTTTAGATTAGATATATCGAATCCTTAATAATACACCCAAATGTAATATTAAGGCTAGGATCCAACACAATATATTATAACTTAGAAGAGGGATGCCGTAATCTAAGCTATAATATATTTGAAGGTAGGTGAATGACGATTCACCAATTTCCACCATGAAAACGAAATGAATTATTAGGTTTAATTGGTTTTTGAAATTCCTAGATTCTTTTGAGATTCGTTGAACTTTTCAATGGCATGTTTCAATCTCGATTGTGCCCTTCACGTTTTGTGACTGGGATGCCAAGGATCACAAAACAAGGTGTGAATAACCATGCAAATTCACTTGGTACCCTCAAGGTTTATCACTCAATCGATGTGTCGGTAAACCACACACGCTCCACCGATGCTATGGTAAACCTTAAGTCACCCTTTACCTACCTTGTTAAGTCCAAGTTAGTGTGCCGGTTAACCACACACGCTCCACCAACGACTTAAACAAAGTGTAAAGTGTAATTTCATGGATTAGCACCTTATTCACATTTTCCTAAAGTAACTAAGATTGGGAATTTAATAAAAGCATTTAGTTACTTTATAATATTCATCATATTTTTAATGAGAATTTATAAGTCCTTGTCTTACCCGTTCGGCTAACGACCCTCCACCGATCAAGGAAGCGGTGGGTGAGAGTGGACACCCATTAAGTTGTCATTTTATAGGCAACAACCTTATACCCCCCTTATAGACCGGCTTCGTGAATGAGGCGTACTAGCGGTAAGACGACTTGACGTTATACATATATATATTAGTAACTTATAATATTATAAAGTATAAGGGTTGAATTTTAACTTTGAAAATTCTAAGGGTTGGAACTAAAGTTTTAATCAAGACTTTACATGTTCCAAAACTTGAGGGCAAGTTTTGTAAACTTCCAAAACTTTTCATTTCTTATAACTTATGAATTAATTGAGTAATAAAAATGAAGACTCTTCCACACATGCTCATTCACCTAATCAATGTGTCGGTTAACCACACACGCTCCACCGATCTATGATAAACATTAAGTCACCCTTCGTGATCCTTACTAGTCCAAGTTAGTGTGCCGGTTAACCACACACGCTCCAACAACGACTTGGTAAGGTACAAAGTGTGAATTTCATGGGTTAGCACCATATTCACATTTTCCTAAAGTAACTAAGATTGGGAATTTATAAAAGGTTTAGTTACTTTATAATATTCATCATACTTTTAATGAGAATTTATAAGTCCTTGTCCTACCCGTTCGGCTAACGACCCTCCACCAGTCAAGCAAGCGGTGGGTGAGAGTGGACACCCATTAAGTTGCCATTTTATAGGCAACAACCTTACACCCACCTTATAGACTGGCTTCGTGAATGAGGCGTACTAGCGGTAAGACGACTTTGATCTTATACATATATATAATAATTAACCATTAATGTTATAAATAGTATAAGGGTTGAATTTTAACTTTTAAAACTCTAAGGGTTTGGAATTAAAGTATATTAAAGTGTGTGTAACTTTACAAATTCCAAAACTTGAGGACAAGTTTTGAAACTATTCAAAACCTTTCATTTCATAACTTATGAATTAAAGGTTCATATGAAGACTCTTCATTTCCATGTAACTTATGTGTTTTAAGTGTGTGTTTAAAAGAAGTGTCCTTTGGATATCCATAACTTGAGGACAAATTATGGACTCCATTAAAACACATAAATGATTAAGAATTAATCCTAAACAATTCAGCAAATAATTCCTATCATGTTCTAAATTCATAAGAACATGAACATGATTATCAAAGTTTCAAAAATTATATGAACACATACAAAGCATGAAATTTTGATATATGCTATTGTAAATGGATTAGAACAACCATTACACCAACCAAAAACAAGTTTTAAAACACCAAAACAGTTTAGGGTAATGTTTCTAGTCCATTTCCAGCAGCAAAAGTCGAAAATCTGCATTCTGAGGCTCCTACTCGCCGAGTGCACGAACCTACTCGCCGAGTAGGATGAGTTTACTCATGAACTCGGCGAGTCCCCCCATGGACTCGGCGAGTTCATCAGGCAGACAGCAAAAAATTCGACTTTTTTCACTATTTTGCATCAAGTATCAAACAAACAAGCCTAGGCTTTGATACCACTGTTGGGTTTTGAGCATTCTAACACTTCCTAAGTGTACATGCAACCCTATTAAACCTTGGATCTATGTTTGTCTAAGATACATGCAAAATATTATTTTCCAAGGTTTATAACCTATCTAGCATGGCATGGGGTACTTTTAACCATAAAAGAACTAGATGAATTACATACCTTTTGTTGATTGTTGATTCCTTGGAGTTTGAGAGCCAAGCACCAATAATGTGAATGCCTCAAATGGAAATCACAAATCACCACAAACTTGGAAAATGTATGAGAGAGTATACTAACTCTTGATTTTGGCCACCACACTTACACACATATTAGGGTGTTTTTCATGCAACATAAGCTTGTTTATATAGTGTACATGGTTAGGGTGAAACCCTAATAACCCATGTCTTTTCCTCTTCCAAGGATCCATGGGTAAAAGCTCCATGGATCATCCATGGACTTCCATATAAGCTTAGCCCATTCCCAAATGAGTGTTAGCCCACACCATATAAATATAATAGCCCATGATTTAATTAGTCTTCCTTTTAATCACTAAATTAACTCATAATTAATTCAAGATTAAAACTAATTAAGTAACATGACTTTACATTAATATATTATAACTTATAATATATTAATAGATCGTAAGTATACAACTCTAATAAAATTATCCATAACTAGTTTGGGTGAAGTGCAACCCAAATGGACCATGCCGGGTCGGGTCAAGTATATACCAAATAAGTTATGGACTTAGACATCTTATCCAACAGTAACATACGGTTATGAGGTACATTTTATTTTAATTTAAAATTTAGTTTTGGGGTCACCACGGCGTGGCGAGGCATCTTTTGGTCGCGGGTCTCTTTTGACTCACCACGACGTGGCAAGCAAGGCCACGGCGTGGCCGCCGCTGACGTCTTAAACCGTAGTTTTCCGAGTTTGCACCCTATTTATAAGAATGAGGAGGTTAGGGTTTGCTCACCCTCTTTAACCTAGAAGAAACCCTAATTTCTTTTCCTCCATTGTTGAAGCTTTGTTGAGTGCGTTGGATAGATTTTGAAGGAAGAAGCAAGAAGGAGTAAGCCAAGGATCAGCAAGAAAGTCCTCATCTCCTTTCCTAGCTCAATTATGGACCTTTGTAAGTGTTCAAGGCTCTACCTTTTTATTAGAGGTTGCTAGATCTTGGATTTGTCTCATTTTCTTCTTGATCTTGTTAGTTGGGATGATGAGATTTCATAAATGTTGCAACTTTATGAATCTATGGCTCTTTTGGAGTAATTCATGGTCTGGATCTGAAGTTTGATTGGTTGTTTGAGCCATGCATAAGATTTTGGTCATAAAACCCATTTTTACCTAATTTGAGTCCAAGACATGCATTGGAAATGCATGTCTAAAAATCACCAACCTTTAAGTTGGTTTGGGTGTTATAAGCCCTTCTAGAGCAGATGGGCTTGAGAGTTAAGGGATTAAGTGCTTCTTGGTTAAGCCCATGTCATGGTTGTGCCAACCTAATACTTCAGATCTATACCTCTTGGTGAGTCTCAAGGGATAAAGTTGGAAACTTTATCTATTTAGACAATAAAAATGATTAAATCTGGACTTTGGAACCCTTGGAATCGGAGGATTCGACTTAACCCATTAAGACTAATTGAACCTAGTGCCCACGACGTGGCCTAGGTTGCCACAGCGTGGCGACTGGGGAAAACGTGTTTGTTTTGTCGTTTAAGTGCCACGACACAGCCAAGGATGGCCACAACATAGAGAGTTAAATTGACTGTTGACTTTGACTTTGACTTACGTTGACTTTTGGTCAAACCCCTAGTTTTGGAAGGAAAGCTAAGGGTGTACTTTGTATGGTTGTATAAGTGTGTTATAGCATCTGTATTTGCAACAGTAGGAGTAGTAGCAGTTCATCATCGTTTGTTATGTGAGTCTCATCACGGTACTTGTGGGTCGAAGGCACCAATGTCGGTCCACTGGATTATGTTGTAGGATAGTAGTGGTCTTCATGAAACTTACTGATATACATGTATGCGCTTGATCTCTTTGTGACTCTTGCTAGAATGATTGTATGCTTAGCTGTAATGAGTGAAATAGACTCGTACCGGTTGAAAGATACCGAAGGAGTCGGAAGGGACTCAGAGATTCGGAAGGGACTCGGGGGGTCGGAAGGGACTCAGGGGTGAAATAGACCTGTTACATGCTTTAGTATGATATGTATGTTTGATGTATGGTATATGGTATTTGGGGAATTCACTAAGATTTGTGCTTACGGTTTATGTTTATATGTTTTTTAGGTACTTCTGGTTTAAATGGGAAGAGCCCGACATGATCGCATCGCATCCACCAGTGTTTAGATTTTATGATTTTGGGATTGTACTCTGATAACTATTTTCACATTTACATATTTTGATGGTTTAATATGAATATTTGATGGTTTTGGTTGACTTAAAAACAAAATTTTTACTTATGTTTTTTTAGGATATTACATCGAGACAACTTCCGTTCTCAGTCGGGTTGGGTGTGTAACATCCATAAAAATTCAAGCAAATTTAAAACTTTTTAAGTCTTTCAAACACCAATAATTATTACAAACATGTTTTCAAAATGGTTTCATGTCAGAGTCTCCCAGAATTAAATCATAAAAACATAAGGAGGTGCACGATCACGCCTTCGCCTTCCCGCGATCATCAGTAGTACCTGAAACAATAATCGATAAATGTAAACTCGAAGGCTTAGTGAGTTACCCCCAAAATACCTACTCCATAAAACATATCAATAACATATAAGGAAACAACATGCATAATGAGCCTTCAGCGTAACTGGACCGCCTCGCAGGCCTTGCCGATCTGGACCGCTCTCCGAGCCTTCGGCACGTCTGGACCGCCTCGCAGGGCCTACAGCCTATCCAGACCGCTCGCCGGGCCTTCGGCCTGACTGAACTGCCTTGCAGGGCCTTCAGTCTATCCGGACCGCCCTGGGTATGTTGGCCTACAGCACAAAGCAGGACCGCCTCAACCCAACCCCCAATCAATCAAACATGTGCACATAAATATCATACGCTAGCATATATAACAGTCAAACCAATCTAACAGATCACCGATCATGGCAACATCCTATAACAAGGATACATACCTAACCAGTCACTAACATAGCATCATCCTATATACCAGGATACTGACCTAACCAGTTCACTAAGCATATCACCATCCTAATTACCAGGATGTAAATCAATAAGTATATCATGCAATAACCCGGATACAAATCCGAAAAGGGTCGGCATTGGTGACTTAAACCCTCCTGATATAGTGAGGAGAACTCACCTCACAAGTAGCTCGAAGTGATAAAGTCAAACTCCACCAAATGTAGCTCCAATTCCAACACCAATATCCACCAATGATCTACTTCCATAAATTCCCAAATTACCAAAATACCCTCGAAAGTCCAATTGGTCAACCCTTGGTCAAAGTCAAAGTCAAGGGTCAAAGTCAATGGTCCATGTTGACCCGACTCGTCGAGTGCATCTAGCAACTCGTCGAGTTCCTCAAGAGCTCAGGAAAGTCATAAAACCCTAACTGGCTCACCAAGTTTCCAACCAACTCGTCGAGTCCATGCGTGTCTACATGTCGGGGAAAAACCCTAACCGACTCGTCGAGTTCTCTTACTGACTCGCCGAGTTCATGCAGAATTAAATACGGGCAACCTTCATCCGACTCGCCGAGTCGGCTAAGCGAATCGTCGAGTTCATGCAGTCCATTTCTTATACAGATGTTTTTAAGCCACCCCAAAGCTCCATATTGCAGATCCAACCTCCTAGGGCATGGTTGCCACGTAAAGTTGCAAACTTTACGTACATGCATGGTCCTAAATGCCAAAACTAGACTAAGGGAAAGGTTAACTCAAAGGGAAAGGCCCAAGCTTGCCAAATCTCATAACTTTATGGCTATAGGGACCAAGGGGAGTCCAGATCTGAAGTTACAACTTCAGATCTTACTCCAGTACCCGAAATGACTCCCAAATATCCTAAAGATGGCACTAAACTTAGGCATGAAAAGATCTAATTAAATATAAGCCAAGGCAACGACTTTATACCTTCAAAATGATGCCAAGATGAAGTAGAGTCAGATCCACAAGCTCCCCTTTGCTCCAAGCTTCTTATACTTCACACCTTCTTCACAAAATGCACCAAAGTCACTCTTTAAGCCTCACAATCATTCAAGAACAAGGTTAATAGCGATTAGGGTTTCTTCTGGTCGTCAAGGGGTGGTAAGGGACTGGAGGAAAGGACGTAAGGTCCTTTAAATAAGGGGCAAACCCTAAAAATTAGGATTTCATCTCCCAGCTCCTACTCGTCGAGTCCAGGTCCTCTGACTCGTCGAGTAGATCCAATAATCCACGCGGGCTAACCCGCCTCTACACGACGAGTTGGGGGCAACCAACTCGTCGAGTAAGTGCATAAACATGTATATAATGCTTTAAAACTTGTACCTGGGAGTCGGGGTGTTACATTTCTCCCCCACTTGAACTAGACTTCGTCCTCGAAGTCTGCTGCGGCGAACAATCCTGGATAGTGCTCCCGGATCTCTGCCTCCGGCTCCCACGTCCACTCGGATCCCCTCCTGTGTTGGATATAGTATCTAAGTCCATAACTATATTTGGTATGTACTTGACCCGACCCGGCATGGTCCATTTGGGTTGCACTTCACCCGAACAATTTATGGATAATCGTTTGAGAATAGTATAAGTTATGATTTATTAATATATTATAAGTCCTAATATATTAATATAAAATCATATTATTTAATTAGTATTGATCTATAATTAATTTAGAATTAATTTAGAGATCAAAAGTATGACTAATTAAATATGGGCTCTTGTATTTATATAGTGTGGGCTAATGCTTATTTGGAATGGGCTAGGCTTGCATGGAAAGTCCATGGATACTCCATGGAGCTTTAACCCATGGATCTCATGGAAATGAAAAGACATGGGTATTAGGGTTTACATGGATGTAACCCTAATCCACCACACTATATAAAGGAGGCTTTGGTTCTTGAAATTGTACTAGTTGATGTGTGAAAACTAAGAGGGCCGATTTCAAGAAGTTTGTGACTATTCTCTCAAGTTTCCAAGTTTGTGGTGATTTGTGACTTCCATTTGAGGTATCCACATTATTGGTGCTAGGCTCTCAAACTCCAAGCAATCAACTACTACTACAAGGTAAGTAATTCTACTAGTTTTATTTGATTCAAGTACGCCATGCCATGCTAGTTAGGATAAGAACCTTGGAAAAATAATTATTTGCATGTATCTTAGTCAAACATAGATCCAAGGTTTCTAGGGTTGCATGTACACCATAGGAGTGTTAGAATGCTCAAAAACCCATCAGTGGTATCAGAGCCTGGTTTGTTTATTTGATACTTGATGCAAAAAAAAAAAAAAAAAAAAAAAAAAAACTTGAAAATCGAAGTTTTGTTCAAAAGCTCGTATCAAAATTTCAAGTTTTGTATATGTACTTACGATTCTTGAAATTTTTGATATGAACATTCATAAACATATGAGTTTAGAAGATCATAGAAATTATGTGCTAATAATTGATTAGATTAATTCTTGATCTTTATGTGTTTTAATGGTGTCCATAACTAGTTCTTAAGTTATTAAATAACCAAAAGTCACATTTATAAATAACCATTAAAAGAACACATAGGTTACAAAAAATGAAGAGTCTTCATTTTTAATAACCATTAACTCATAAGTTATGAGAAATGAAAAGTTTTGAAAGTTTACAAAACTTGCCCTCAAGTTTTGGAACATGTAAAGTCATATTAAAAACTTTAGTTCCAACCCCTAGAATTTTAAAAGTTAAAATTCAACCCTTATACTTTATAATATTATAAGTTTAATAATATTTATATATGTATAAGATCAAGTCGTCTTACCGCTAGTACGCCTCATTCACGAAGCCGGTCTACAAGGGGGGTATAAGGTTGTTGCCTATAAAATGGCAACTTAATGGGTGTCCACTCTCACCCACCGCTTCCTTGATCGGTGGAGGGTCGTTAGCCGAACGGGTAGGACAAGGACTTATAAATTCTCATTAAAAGTATAATGATAATACTAAAGTAACTAAACTTTATTGAATTCCCAATCTTAGTTATTTTAGGAAAATGTGAATAAGGTGCTAATCCATGAAATTACACTTTACACTTTGTTTAAGTCGTTAGTGGAGCGTGTGTGGTTAACCGGCACACTAACTTGAACTTAACAAGGTAGGTAAAGGGTGACTTAATGTTTATCATAGTATCGATGGAGCGTGTGTGGTTAACCGGCACATCGATTGAAGGGTAATACATTAAGGGTACCAAGTAATTTGCATGGTTACTTCACACCTTGTTTTGTGATCCTCGGCATCCCAGTCACAAAAATTGAAGGGCACACTCGAGATTGAAACATGCCATTGAAGAAAGTTCAATGAATCTCAAAGAATCTAGGAGTTTCTAAACCAATTAAAACCTAATTAAATATTTCATTTTTCATGGTGGAAATTGGTGAATCGTCATTCACCTACCTTCAAATATCTTATAGCTTAGATTACGGCATCCCTCTTCTAAGTTATAAAATATTGTGTTGGGTCCTAGCCTTAATATTACATTTGGGTGTTTTGTTAAGGACTATCTCTATATCTAATCTAATCTATTCCCTCTTCTTTTCAGATGTCTTCCAATAACAATGCTTCTGGCTCAAACCCTACTAGCTCCTTCTCTCTCATGAATCTTTGTGGGAGAGTCATCTTTGATGGGTCCAACTTTACAGATTGGATCAGAAACATCAGGATGGTCACTCGGTATGAGAACAAAGAATATGTTCTCGACAAGGAGCTGAAGGTACTCGAGCCAACTGCTACTCCTGAAGAGCTTGCTGAATATGAGGTACATGAAAGAGATGCTACAAAAGTGGCATGCATCATGATGGCCACCATGACATCCGAGCTCCAAAAGTCCTATGAGGACTATTATCCTTCTGAGATGCACCAGGACTTGATGGACCACTACCATCAAAGTGCTCGTCAAGAGCGATATGAAATAATCTCCTCCATGATAACAACCCGAATGAAGGATGGTGAACCCATCACGGGCCACATGCAGAAAATGCAAAGGTATGTGGACCGTTTACTGAAGCTGAATGTGAACTTCCCTAAGGAGTTAGCAATAGACATCATTTTGCACTCCTTGCCATCGTGTTATGATCAATTCCGCATGACATATCACATGAACAAGGAAGAAGTCACCTTCAACAAACTTCAAGGACTATTGAAGACCGCCGAAAGTGGTCTAAAGGGTAAGTCGGTTGTTACTACTCCTACTCCTACTCCAACTGCGGCCAATGTCTTGCCAATCGGGCATGGCAAAGGGAAGAAGAGAAAGAACCCTTCTAAGGGTACCAAGGGTAAGACCCTTGAAGGCTCCTCTTCAAGCAAAACCAAGAAAGGTTTTGTCACTCCTTCTGCTAACCCTAATAAGGCTGAATGCTTCTATTGCCATGAAAAGTCGCACTGGAAGCGAAACTGCCCAAAGTACCAGCAAGATTTGAAGGATGGGAAAGTAAAACCCAACCATGCAGGTATATACACTATATTGTCTAATAACTCACCTCATTCTAAGTCTTGGGTCCTTGATACAGGTTGTGGTATTCACATATGTTGTGATTTGCAGGGACTAAAAAGAAGTGAGAATGTGGAGCAGGGAAAGATAAACTTGATCATGGGAAACAGGAAAGCTTCACCTGTCACCAAGATAGGAGTTTATTCCTTAGTGCTAAATAGTGGGTTTACATTAGATTTGAATAAATGTTATTATTCGCCAGAAATGGAAAGAAATGTTATTTCCTTTCATGCATTGTATAAACAAGGTTTTACCTTTTATTTTGATAATAATAATGGTAGTATTGATGCTTTCTTTAATAATGTTCTTTATTTTAAAGCATTACCTTGTGATGGCGTGTATGAAACTGTATCTGTTGTAGATAATCTAGGAAATAATGTATTGTGTATTAACTCTTCCACTAGCTTATATAAATCATCCTTATGGCATTGTCGTCTTGGACATGTAAGCAAGAAACGCATAGGCCAACTCCAAAAGGATGGAGTCTTGGAGTCATTTGACCTAAAGTCAGATGATAGTTGTGAATCTTGTTTGCTTGGTAAAATGACAAAGTCACCTTTTACTGGCAGTTGTGCTAGGGATGAAGGTTTGTTGGACCTCATACACACGGATGTGTGTGGACCCTTCAGAACCGCCACAAGAGATGCTAATCGGTTCTATGTGACTTTTACTGATGATTTTAGTAGATATGGATATGTCTACCTAATCAAGCATAAGTCAGAAACCTTTGAGAAATTCAAAGAGTTTAAGCAAGAAGTGGAGAATCAGTTGGGCAGGAACATTAAGATGCTTCGATCCGATCGTGGTGGTGAGTATCTTAGTACTGAGTTCCTTGACTATCTTAAGGAATGTGGGATTGTCTCACAATTGACACCTCCTAGGACACCACAGTTGAATGGTGTAGCTGACAGGCGCAATCGGACCTTGTTGGACATGATTCGTTCCATGATGAGTCGAGCTTCGCTACCAATCTCATTTTGGGGGTATGCCTTAGAGTATGCCGCCCATATCCTTAATCTAGTCCCTACAAAGAAGGTTGCCAAAACACCTCACGAGGTGTGGACTGGAAAAGTTCCCAATCTAGACCACATCAAGATTTGGGGTTGCGAGGCTTTCGTGAGATGCGAGACTCACGATAAGCTCGAACCCCGAAGCGAAAGGTGTATTTTCATCGGCTACCCACAAAAATCCTTTGGTTACATCTTCTACAGACCCAGTGATAATGTGGTCTTTGTAGCAAGAAGAGGATTCTTTCGAGAGAGAGAATTCATGAGCCAAGGAGACAGTGGGAGGCAAATTGACCTTGAGGAAATTCAAGAGTCAAGTGGTGAAGAAACCTCAAACCCTAGCCCTCAACCTGAGGAGAAAACTCCTGTTGAGCCGATTGAAGAATCTATACCTCTGAGGCGTTCCACCAGAGTTAGGAATGCACCTGAGCATTATTATGGTTTTCATATTACTGCAGAAGGTGAGACACTTATCAGTGATAACACACTGGTAAATCTGGATGAGCCTAACAGCTACACGGAAGCCATGGCAGGCCCTGAGGCTGCTAAATGGAAAGAGGCTATGGATAGCGAGATACAGTCCATGTATGACAATCAAGTTTGGAACTTGGTTGACAATGTACCTGATCGTAAGATAGTTGGGTGCAAATGGATCTTCAAGAAGAAGACCGACATGGATGGTAATGTACACACTTATAAGGCACGACTGGTTGCAAAGGGTTATTCTCAAACTCCGGGAGTTGATTATGATGAGACCTTTTCACCAGTGGCCAAGATTAAGTCTATTAGGGTTCTGTTAGCCATTGCTGCATTTCATGATTATGAAATATGGCAAATGGATGTCAAAACCGTTTTCCTTAATGGAAAGTTGGCTGAAGATGTTTACATGGTTCAGCCAGAGGGTTTTGTCAGTACAGAGTACCCCAGTAGAGTGTGTAAGCTCGAGAAATCCATTTATGGATTAAAACAGGCACCTCGCAGATGGAATCTTTGCTTTGATGAGAAAATCAAAGAATTTGGCTTTTCAAGGAGTGAAGATGAATCTTGTGTCTATATCAAGGCTAGTGGGAGTATAGTCAGCTTTTTGGTACTGTATGTGGATGACATACTACTCATAGGAAATGACATCCCAACCCTGCAGGAAGTAAAGTCCTGGCTTGGGAAGTGTTTCGCTATGAAGGACCTTGGAGAAGCTGCCTATATCCTAGGGATAAGGATTTTGAGAAACAGGAGTAAAAGACCAATTGGACTTAGTCAAAGCACCTATGTGGACAAAGTGTTGAAAAGGTTCAACATGCATAACTCCAAGAAAGGAGAGTTACCCATCCAGAGTAACGCCAGATTGAGTAAGACACAAAGCCCTAGTACTGAGGCTGAGATAGCAGAAATGAGTCGAATACCTTATGCTTCAGATGTAGGATCGATCATGTATGCTATGACGTGTACTCGACCTGATGTAGCCTTTGCTTTGAGCATGGTTAGCAGGTATCAGGGGAACCCTGGCAAGGCACACTGGACTGCGGTAAAGAATATCCTCAAGTACCTACGGAGGACTAAGGACTGGGTCCTTACCCTCGGTGACAGTGAGGACTTGAGAGTTGTAGGGTACAGTGATGCTAGCTTTCAGACTGACAGGGATAATTTCCGCTCTCAGTCGGGCTGGGTCTTTACTCTAAACGGAGGGGCAATTACTTGGAAAAGTTCCAAGCAGGAGACAGTGGCTGATTCCACTTGTGAATCAGAGTATATAGCAGCAAGCGAGGCAGCAAAGGAGGCTATATGGATAAAGAACTTCATCGGAGACCTTGGAGTTGTACCAGCTATAAAGGAGCCAATGGAGATTTTCTGTGACAGCAATAGTGCGGTTGCCTTAGCCAAGGAACCAAGAGATCATGGGAGATCCAGACACATTGACAGAAAATATCACTTCATCAAACATCGAATAGAAGAAGGAATCCTCGTGGCAAAGAGGGTATCATCGGATGAGAACCCAGCAGATCCCCTCACGAAGGGACTGACTCGGGCTAAGCATCTCCAGCATGCTCGGAGCATAGGGCTGAAGGATAATATTAGTTTTAGTAGTTAGATAATATTGAAATTTGTAAAATGCAATTGACATTTGATGATAAATAAAAGTTGTTATTTATGAGTAAAGTGTTGCTATCTCTTGTCAATCGTTTACTATTATTTCTTTTTGCATGTTTTGACTTCCAAAATAATTATGTTATGGTTTATATCATATTATTCAAACTCTCCACAGTCGGTCATATGTTGGAAGTAGATATGAATCAAGACTGTCATGGGTTGGCTTGTAGAGGTCTAAGATGTTAGACAAAGCGGGGCTACAGCACTCATGAGTACCATGTCACCGACCTGAAACTCTAACTCACATCGGTGCCGGTCGTCGTAACTCTTTTGCCAACTCTGTGCGGTCTACAACCGCTATTTGATCTGTTGAATCGTCTCGGTAGTCTGTCAGAACTACCTTGGTCCGACCCATCACCCTGTGACCAACCTCGCCCCAACAGACTGGGGTGCGGCATCTCTGTCCATACAACAACTCATAAGGTGGAGCACCAATGCTGTAGTGAAAGCTGTTGTTATAGGAGAACTCTGCAAGGGGTAGGTAGGAGTCCCAGCTCCCTCCGAAATAAAAAACACATGCTCTCGGCATATCCTCGAGAGTTTGTATGGTCCGTTCACTCTGACCGTCCGTCTGCGGATGATAGGTTGTGCTGAAGTGCAGTCGCGTGCCCAGTTCCTCGTGGAACTTCTACCAGAAGCGGGAGATGAACCGCACATCATGGTCTGAAACGATAGAGACTGGAACCCCATAGCGAGCGACAATCTTGTGTATATACACATCGACCAGTTTCTCGGCCGATGAGCTCTCCCGATTTGGCAGAAAGTGAGAACTCTTGGTCAATCGATCCACGATGACCCATATGGCGTCGAATCCATTCGCCGTTCTCGGCAATTTGGTGATGAAGTCCATCGTGATCTGCTCCTATTTCCACATGGGAATCTCTAGAGGCTGCGACTTTCCATGCGGTCTCTAGTGCTCGACCTTAACGTACCAAGCGATCTCTCGCTTCATGCACGGTCACCAGTAACTCAATCGTAAATCCAGGTACATCTTGGTGGCCCCCGGGTGAATAGATAAACGAGACTTAAGAGCCTCCTCCAATATAGTCTGTCAGACCCCACCAGACATCGGAACCCAGACCCAACCGCAACGGGTCAATAATTTGCGGCTATCCTGCACAAACCCGGTGTTCTCACCCTTAATCATCTCCAGCTTCCAGTTCTCCTGACGCATACCCTCTGCCTGGGCTTCCTTGATCAAGCCCACAAGTGGAGAATCCACTGAAATCCTCATGCACGTCACTAGAGTAGAAGATCCAGCTGACTTGCGTCTCAGAGCGTCCGCAACCACGTTCGCTTTACCGGGATGGTATAGGATCTCGCAGTCATAATCCTTGACTACGTCAAGCCACCTGCGTTGTCTCATGTTCAGGTTTGGATGATCCATGATGTGCCTTAGACTCTTGTGGTCCGTGTAAATGGTACAGCGGACCCCATAGAGGTAATGTCTCCAAATCTTGAGAGCGGATACCACCACTCCCAACTCCAGATCATGAGTATGGTATCTCGTCTCATGCGACTTCAACTGCCGCGATGCGTAAACTATCACATGTCCTCTCTGCATGAGGACCGCTCCCAGTCCTGTGATGGATGCATCACAGAATACCACAAAATCCTCGACTCCTTCCGGGAGAGTCAAGATTGGAGCCTCACATAGTCATTGTTTGAGGGTCTCAAACGCCCTCTGCTGCTCGGGCCCCCACCGGAAATCCACCCCTTCCTCGTTAGACGAGTGAGGGGTACTGCAATCTTGGAGAAATCTTGTATGAATCTCTGGTAGTACCCTGCCAATCCCAAGAAGCTCCTGATGTCTGAGGGAGATTTCGGAACCTCCCACTGCATAACCGCCTCGATTTTGGCCGGATCGACCAAAATCCCATCCTGGTTAACGAGGTGTCGAAGGAACTGAACCTCTCGTAACCAAAACTCGCACTTCGAGAACTTGGCATACAGCCGCTCTCGCCTCAAAACTCTCAATAGCTCCCGAAGATGCTCCTCATGCTACTCTCGGGTCTTGGAGTACACCAAGATATCGTCTATGAACACGATGACCGAGCGATCGAGCATCGGTCTGCAGACCCGATTCATCAGGTCTATAAATACTGCTGACACGTTGGTGAACCCAAACGGCATCACCACGAACTCATAGTGTCCATAACGAGTCCGGAACGCGGTCTTCTCCACGTCCTCCTCCCTAACCCTGACCTGATGGTACCCGGACCTCAGGTCTATCTTGGAGAACCAAGATGCTCCCTGCAACTGATCGAAAAGATCATCTATCCTCGGGAATGGATAACGGTTTTTCACCGTCAACTTGTTCAACTCCCGGTAATCAATGTACATGCGGTGTGAACCATCTTTGTTCCTGAAGAAGAGAATTGGCGCTCCCCACGAAGAACTGCTCGGATGAATGAACTGCTTGCCCAGCAGTTCCTGTATCTGTGACGATAGCTCCTGCATCTCTGGTGGTGCCAACAGGTACGGCGCCTTGGCGATAGGGGCTGCACCTGACACTAGGTCGATCCTAAACTCGACCTGCCTCTCCGGAGGCACTCCGGGTAACTCCTCTGGGAACACGTCAGCAAACTCCCTGACTACTGGTAGGGGTGTTCGTTTGGATGGATCGGTTCGATCCGATCCAATTAAGTAAATACAAATTGATTTCGGTTTTCAAAATATGGATCCAAATAGTCCAAACTAAATTCAAACCCTCGGGGGCGCTGCTCGACCCTGACTCCCATCAGTAATCCTCATTGTAGCCGACGTTGGAGCCTGCGTCGGCCTGGCCGCGAGCTGTGGACAGTTGGTATTCATGTGACCAACCTGATGACAGTGGTAGAAGATCCTCATATCCTGAACCGGGGCTGTCTGGCGACAATCCTTCGCATAATGCCCCTCCCTGCCGCATTTGCAGCACGCGCTGCTAAATCTGCAAACCCCCGAGTGACCCTTCCCGCACTTGCCACAAGTACGGCCCTGCTGTCCCCCTGACCTGGCATCAGCAATCTTAAACCGCTTTGGCGCCGGCTGTGACTGTGTCGGGGCCTGCCGCTGCTCCCTCAACTGCAGCTCAATCTCTAGCTCACGCTGCCTGACGGCCTCCTGTAAATCCAGCAAAGTATCACATCGCTGGGTAGCCACAAACTGCCGAATATCAGTCTTGAGCATGCTCAGATAACCTATCATCTGAACCTGCTCAGAAGCAAACTCCGGGCAGAATATCGCCCTCTCCGTGAACATGCGGGTGATCTCCGTCACCGTCTCACCGTTCTGTCTCAAATCCAGAAACTCCTGAGTTAACCGTTCCCGCTCGACTCGTTAATATAGTGAGTGCGGAACATATCCTTGAACTGCTCCCAAGTAACCTCAGCTCTCTGATCATCCGAATACAATCCAGTCATCAATCTCCACCAGTCCTTTGCCCCAGACCTCAGTAGGTTCATGGCACATTTGACCTTCTGGTCAGTAGGACATGAACACGTGAAGAAACACCCCTTCACGTCAGATAGCCACCTCATGGCTTTGATGGGGTCCTGAGTCCCATCAAAAGTAGGGGGCTTCGTGTTGTCGAAGTCCCAATACTGAAAAGCCCGAATGGCTCCTAACCATGTCGCCGTTACAGCTGTTGTAGTTGCTGCGGCAGCCGCCTCAGTGAGGGCTGCATAGCGGTCATTGAAATACTCCACCAAGGCGGTCTTGATAGACCCACACATCTCCGGTAACTGAGCCCTTTACATAGCAGCAACCTCATCATGCAGGATCTCCCGGATCCTGGCGTCCATCTCGTCTTGCCCCATCTGGCCGATAGTCTCGGGCACTGTTGGTGCCTCCTGTCCGCCGCCTCCTGATCGTGACCCGGATCCAGTCACAAATCGTCGAGTAACCACCATGCTGAAAAATATACCAGAAAGATATCAGATATTCCATATAACAATCCGGGAACCAACCCCTAACAAAACCCAAGGGGTTGTGACTTCCTTGCTATGCGTATGGGTCCTGTGCTTTCGGTAGTACAGGCCCATACTACCTTCCACACCTACCCATATTTGTCTCAAGTATCATCACAACGCCCTAAAACTATACGTAAGCATGGCATGCGCTCAATCCTCACTCCTAGAGGAAGGCTAAATATCTCTTAACTGGTAGACTGACCCCCAAATAACTCACTCACCCATGAAACTTCCACCAACCCTGCAACACTAGTGTATGCTAGTCATACATAACGTTGGACCCTATAGACTTTCAAATAACTGATCCTACCCTAAGCCCTTCATCAGACAATAACAGGAAATAAGGCCAAACCAAACATTCTCAGCCTATAAGATCTTAATTATGTACAGCCGTGATGCATACACTAAGCAACTATAGTAATGATGTCAATTTCATATAAGGAAAAACCCTAGGCTATCAGGCATCATATAATCAGGCAATTCTATCATAGAATTCCTGAAGATCCCTAGCCTACTACTAGCATGTTGTTCTAACATATCACATAAATCAAATAATATGTAAGGTATTTTGGGGTCTACTTACTGGCTCCAGTTGATCGTACACTTGCATCCTCCTTATTATTTTGAAAACATTTTAAAAAAATTGTTTTGAAATCGTGTCCTCAGTTTGAGACAGGAGACACATGAGTGCTTCCTCCAATTCACTCAAACAAAAGCTCTAATACCAACTTGTAACATCCATAAAGATTCAAGCCAATTTAAAACTTTTTAAGTCTTTCAAAAACCAATAATTATTACAAACATGTTTTAAAAATGGTTTAATGTCAGAGTCTCCCATAATCAAATCATAAAAACATAAGGAGGTGTACGATCACGCATTTGCCTTCCCGCGATCATCAACAGTACCTGAAAAAATAATCGATAAATGTAAGCTCGAAGGCTTAGTGAGTTACCCCCAAAATACCAACACCATAAAACATATCAATAACATATAAGCAAACAACATGCATAATGAGCCTTCAGCCTGACTGGACTGCCTCGCAGGCCTTCAGCCTATCTGGACCACTCTCTGAGCCTTCGGCACGTCTGGACTGCCTCGCAGGGCCTACAGCCTATCCTAACCGCTCGTCGGGCCTTCGGCCTGACTGAATCGCCTTGCAGGTCCTTCAGTCTATCCGGACCGCCCTGGATATGTTGGCCTTCAGCACAAAGCAGGACCGCCTCAACCCAACCCCCAATCAAACAAACATGTGCACATAAATATCATACGCTAGCATATATAACAGTCAAACCGATCTAACAGATCACCAATCTAGGCAACATCCTATAACCAGGATACAGACCTAACAGGTCACTAACAGAGCATAATCCTATATACCAGGATACCGACCTAACCATGTCACTAAGCATATCACCATCCTAATTACCAGGATGTAAATCAATAAGTATATCATCCAATAACCCGGATACAAATCCAAAAAGGGTCGGCATTGGTGCCTTAGACCCTGTTGATATAGTGAGGAGAACTCACCTCACAAGTAGCTCGAAGTGATAAAGTCAAACTCCACTAAATGTAGCTCCAAGTCCAACACCTATATCCACCAATGATCTACTTCCATAAATTCCCAAATTACCAAAATACCCTCGAAAGTCCAATTGGTCAACCCTTGGTCAAAGTCAAAGTCAAGGGTCAAAGTCAACGGTCCATGTTGACCAGACTCGTGACAACCCGAACCTTTTTCTAGTTTCCGTTAATAAAATTTTATTTTATTGGGTTCCGTCAACTTCTTTCGGTTTGGAAAATCATTTAACTATATATTTTAAGCTCTATATTCGAGTCGGAACCAAAACCACGCGAAATTTCGGAAACTCCTTCAAACAAGACCGAGTTCACGGCCGGACTTGAGTTCACGATCGTACACCCGTGTACGGCCGTACACTCGTATACGGCCGGCGTTGGGTGGACCCCACCACCGACCAACGACAACCCCTATAAATATGAGACCCTACCCTTCATTTACACTCTTCTGGCCGGATACTCTCTCCTCTTCTCTCTATACTATCGACCGTACACCCCTAAAAACACCCTTAACCTTCCGGAAAACATCGAGAAACACCATTTGGGGTCATTTCGGAGCATCTAGAACACGTTTCTCGTCGAAATCAGCACCTTTGTTCTTGAGTGTACAGTCGTAGGGGCGAGATACCATGGGTTGGGATAGCTTAAAGGAGCTTATGCTTGCTGAATACTGCCCAAGGGGCAAGATGTAGAAGTTGGAGCATGAGCTCTGGAACCTGAAGATGAAGGGTTCTGACATTGCCGCTTACACAGCTAGATTCTGCGATCTGGCTCTTCTATGTCCGGGAATGGTCACCCCAGAAAGCAAGAAGATAGAGAAATACATTTGGGGATTGACGCCCCCAACACAAGGGAATGTTTTGGCTGCTAAGCCTACCACCTTTGACAGCGCCAAGTGTCTGGTGCAGACTTTGATAGATCACGAAGTTGGTCTGGAAGAAGTGACAGCCGCTCCCGAACCACCAAAGGAGAGTGGTGGGAGGAAGAAAAAGTTCTGGAACAAGCGTAAGGGTCGGTCTTCACAGGAGCCCTCCAAGAGACAACAAACAGTGGCAGTCCACGCTGCTACTACTCCTGCTGCTGTTCCAACCACCCAAGCACCTACCAGTGGATATGCTGGAAACCTACCCCTGTGCAACAAGTGCAACTTCCATCATCATGGGAAGTGTCGGGAGTTGTTGTGCAATAGCTGTGGTAAGAAGGGACACACAACTCGATTCTTCAAGGCACCAGTCCAACCAACCAATCAGGCTCCTGGAGCGGGCGCCGGTCAAGCCTGTTATGGCTATGGAGAGGTTAGTCACTTCAAGAGAAATTACCCCAAGGCAACAACAGGTGGTAACACAGGGAGGGTGTTGGCGATGGGCCAGGAGGAGGCAGTTGCTGATCCCACAGTTGTTACGGGTACGTTCCTCCTTGACAACTCTTATGCATGCATTCTTTTCGATTCTGGTGCGGAGAGGAGTTTTGTTAGTCATGCATTCAAACACCTACTCAAACATAAATCCCAACCTTTAACTAAAACATTTACTGTCGAGATGGCTAACGGAAAGAAAGAGAGCACTAACGACATATTCATAGGTTGTACCCTTACCTTAAATGACCATTCATTTCCCATCGATCTTATGCCAGTTTCCATAAAAAGCTTCGATGTCATTATTGGTATGGATTGGTTGAGCCCCAATCGTGCCGATATCCTTTGTTATGAAAAATCCATCCGTCTCAATCTACCCTCGGGCGAAGCTCTCATAGTTTACGGTGATAAACTCAGCTCAAACCTTCGTATCATTTCCTGCATTCAGGCTCAGAAATATCTGCGAAAGGAGTGCCATGCATTCCTAGCCCATGTCGTTAACGAAAAGCAGGAAGTTAAGGACCTCGAGAGTATCCCCGAAGTCTGCAACTTTCCTGATGTCTTCCCCGAAGATCTTCCAGGAATCCCTCCCGAGCGCCAAGTCGAGTTCCGTATCGACTTAATCCCCGGAGCTACCCCCGTAGCTAAATCCCCATATCGTTTAGCGCCGGCAGAAATGCAAGAGTTATCCAGCCAGCTCAATGAGTTGCTCAGCAAGGGATTCATCAGACCAAGTTCCTCACCCTGGGGAGCCCCGATTTTATTCGTGAAAAAGAAGGATGGATCCTTTCGGATGTGCATTGATTATCGAGAACTGAACAAGCTTACCATCAAGAACCGTTATCCCTTACCCAGAATCGACGACCTCTTCGATCAGCTCCAGGGAGCCAGTTACTTCTCAAAAATAGACCTAAGATCAGGGTACCATCAGTTGCGAGTTCACGAGAATGATGTTCCCAAGACAGCATTCCGAACTCGCTATGGACACTACGAGTTTGTAGTAATGCCCTTTGGTCTAACCAATGCACCGGCGGTATTCATGGATCTGATGAATCGGGTGTGTCGTCCTTTCCTAAACAAGTTTGTAATCGTGTTCATTGACGATATACTTGTCTATTCCCGAAACAAGGAAGATCATAAACAGCACTTGAGACAGGTGTTGGAAACACTAAGGGCGGAGAAACTCTATGCAAAGTTTTCAAAGTGCGAATTCTAGATCAGAAAAGTAACCCTCCTTGGTTACGTGGTTAGCGAGGAAGGCATACACATAGACCCTTCCAAGATCAAAGCGATTGAGAATTGGTCAGCACCGAAGACGCCCACAGAAATCCGTCAATTCTTGGGTCTCGCTGGCTATTATCGCAGATTTATCCAGAATTCCTCCAAAAGTGCTAAGCCTTTAACCACCCTGACACAGAAAGGTGTAACCTTTAGTTGGGGAGAAAAGCAAGACACTGCGTTTCAAACATTGAAGCAGGCCCTATGCAGCACACCTATCCTGTCTCTGCCCGAAGGGACGGAGGACTTCGTCGTCTACTGTGATGCATCCAATCAGGGACTAGGTTGTGTGCTCATGCAGCGAGGAAATGTTATTGCCTATGCCTCGATACAGCTGAAAACACACGAAGGCAATTATACAACTCACGATCTAGAGTTGGGAGCAGTGGTCTTTGCGTTAAAGATTTGGAGACATTATCTCTATGGAACCAAGTGCACTGTCTTCACCGACCATAAGAGCCTACAACATATCTTCGATCAGAAAGAGTTGAACATGAGAGAGCGGCGATGGGTAGAGCTACTCAGTGATTACGAGTGCGAAATACGCTACCATCCCGGCAAGGCCAATGTGGTAGCGGATGCCCTCAGCTGAAAGGAGTTTTTAGGTCGTAGGGTGAAGGCACTGACAATGACCATCCATTCCCAATTATCCACACAAATCAGAGAGGCTCAGCTGGAGCCTTAAAACCAGAGAACATGTTGGATGAAGCCTTGAGAGGAATGGAAAAGAACTTAGAGGTCAAGGGAGACGGAGTTTACTATTTCATGAACCGGATCTGGACCCCAAAGTATGGCGGGTACAGGGAGGTTGTCATGAACGAAGCTCACAAGACTAGATACTCCGTTCACCTAGGTTCAGATAAGATGTATCTGGATCTCAAACAACTCTATTGGTGGCCGAACATGAAAGTAGAGATCGCTACCTTCGTGGGCAAGTGCCTGACTTGCGCCAAGGTGAATGTGGAATATCAAAAGCCCTCAGGTCTACTTCAGCAGCCAGAAATACCTGAGTGGAAGTGGCAAAGGAATACAATGGATTTCATCACTAAGTTACCCAGATCTCTGAGTGGGCACGATGCCATCTGGGTAATTGTTGATCGACTGACTAAATTCACCCACTTCCTGCCAATCAAGGAAAACTTCAAAATGGAGAGACTCACACGAATCTACATTCGAGAGTTAGTCTGCCTTCATGGTGTACCTGCGTCCATTATCTCCGATCGAGATAGGTTTACCTCGAGATTTTGGCAGTCACTGCAGAGGGCTCTTGGAACTAAGCTGGATATGAGCACAGCTTACCATCCACAGACAGACAGGCAGAGTGAGAGAACCATTCAAACATTGGAAGATATGTTGAGAGCCTGCGTCATCGACTTTGGCATGTCGTGGGACACTCATTTTCCCTTGGTCGAATTTTCCTACAACAGCTACCATATCAGCATAAAGGTTGCGCCGTTCGAAGCCCTCTATGGCCGTAAGTGCAGATCCCCTCTGTGCTGGGCTGAGGTGGGTGACACGCAGCTAGTCAAGGGTCAAGTCCCCGATAGTACTCTCACAGGCCCAGAAATCATCCGAGAGACTACTGAAAAGATCGTGCAAATCCGGGAATGATTAAAAGCTTCAAGAGATAGACAAAAGAGCTACGCCAATAAGAGACGAAAACCCTTGGAATTCCAGGTTGGTGGTCGTGTTCTTTTGAAGGTCTCACCCTGGAAAGGCATGATACGCTTCGGAAAGCGTGGAAAGCTGAATCTGAGATACATTGGACCATTCGAGATCCTCGCTAGGATCGGTCCCGTAGCATACAAACTTCATTTACCCCGAGAACTTAGTAACATTCATCCTGTCTTTCACGTCTCGAACCTGAAGAAGTGTTTGTACGATGAGACACTTGTGATTCACCTCGATGAGATCGAACTAGACGAGAAGTTACACTTCATAGAGGAACCCGTAGAAATCATGGATAGGGAAGTAAAGCGAACAAAACAAAGTCGTATCCCGATAGTGAAGGTTCTCTGGAATGCCAAGCGGGAACCTGAATTCACTTGGGAGCGCGAAGATTCAATGAAACAGAAGTACCCTCATCTATTTCCGAGTCCATGATTTGTATTCTGTGTCTGAATTTCGGGACGAAATTCTCTCTAACGGGGGGATGATGTGACAACCCGAACCTTTTTCTAGTTTTCGTTAATTAATTTCCGTTAATAAAATTTTATTTTATTGGGTTCCGTCAAAAATCCTTCGGTTTGGAAAATCATTTAACTATATATTTTAAGCTCTATATTCGAGTCGGAACCAAAACCACGCGAAATTTCGGAAACTCCTTCGAACAAGACCGAGTTCACGGCCGGACTTGAGTTCACGACCGTACACCCGTGTACGTCCGTACACTCGTATACGGCCGACGTTGGGTGGACCCCACCACCAACCAACGACAACCCCTATAAATATGAGACCCTACCCTTCATTTACACTCTTTTGGCCGAACACTCTCTCCTCTTCTCTCTAGACTATCGACCGTACACCCCTAAAAACACCCTTAACCTTCCGGAAAACATCGAGAAACACCATTTGGGGTCATTTCGGAGCATCTAGAACACGTTTATCGTCGAAATCAGCACCTTTGTTCTTGAGTGTACAGCCGTACACCTTCAAGTTCATCGACCGCACACCAGTCTACGGCTGTACACCTTCAAAGGTCGTACTCCTTCAACGATCGTACAACGTTCACGGCCGTACACCTTGTTCACGGCCGTAAACCCCGTAGACGGCCATACACGCTTCCTAATTGGTGTATTTAACTGAAAGTCCTACTTTCCTCGATTCGATCAAGTCCCGGTAACATTCCTTAACCGAACTCAAGTGTTTTTCTACACTTTATCTAGCGAAATCACTAATTTAAATACATAAATGGATTTAATTGTTATTAGGATTCCGTTAAGTGCCACACGCTACAGCTCGAGGGTCTTCATTTCTGTTCGTTGATTCGACGTTTGCACACTACTAACAGTGAGTTCATACCCCTACGCTTTTACGATTTTTAAATGTTTTCAGGGGAGGGAATACAAGCCAAACACAAATGATTTTTGTGAACTAAAACAAAAGGATTGTTAACAAGTATAAAACTTATGCAATTGATACAGACAAACGATTTCCACGTTTTTATAAAATATTTTGATATTTTATCCCTTTTGTACTATGTTGAGCATAAGGGACGTTTTCAACGTACATCCATAATTGCATAGTTTTCAGATCAATATACGAACCAAATACACAATATACATGCAAACTATAATAGGTATAGTTTGGGGTTTTCAATACACAGCTTTTACGAATTCAGAGTTATACACTGCTAAACATATAAACTATGACAGATTAAGTTTATGATATACATTACTACAAGAGTACAATATTTAATAATTATTTAAGTATAATTATTGCCTTATACAGTATTCAACGGATTCAAATACAAGAGAACAATACAGAATCAAACGTAAACTAGATTATACAAAATTGTGAGACTCTACTTCAAAACTGTACCCTTAGGTGTACTGAATTAAATCCTATCATAGTATAACCAGAGTCTCTTGGAGGGAGAGTGTGAGGTTTGTGAATAGATCTATTCGGTACTGACAATCCCACACCTGAACTGCTAGCTACAGTTAGGCAGGCATGCCCGAGGTGACAAATGTCATGTAACCGACACCTGAAGAATGTCGTAAAGGTCACTAGGTCATATCAAGCATGGTTATACGACTCACAATAGTATAAACTAATCATTTGTTTACAGGATTTCAATCTTCATTAGTTTTATTTTAAGTAATGAAACTACTTTTACATACTGATAGTAACCAAGGTTTTCATACGGAATTACTATACACACTAGTGGTAACCAGAGTTTTTCATACAGAATATATTATTCAAAGGTTTTTGTACAAGAATACACACATACTACGGTTGTTAGTAACTAGACATATAAACTAATGTTTTTCTATACTACAACAGGATACAGTAACAAACATTCATAGTTAATCCTATAATTCCTTAGTTTAGGCATCAGGGTTACGTATGGAGAATATTCGATAGACTGTGGAATGTGCGGTTTCCGCCTCATTTCTTGTTCCTTGTTTGGTTGTGGGCTTAGGGCAGATCCACATAGTCAACTGTCTGTTCAATATTGGTTTATACGTGACTAGCATGAACTAAGTGGTTATAGATGGAACTATCACACCTTTACTAAAGAAAATATTGGATTTTCTTGGAAACACGCGAACATTCTTACAAAGTCATCAACAGGTTTTCATTTCAAAACATCGCTTATGAACTCACCAGCTTTATGCTGATACTCTTTCAAAACTGCTTGTATTCTCAGGAAATCAGTAGACAGGTACCTCCTGGAGTTTTGAGAATACGGCGCGTTTAGAGTCACGTCTTTCTATTTTGATTATACTTTTGATGTATAAAAACAAGAATCAAACAGATGTAAACCCTTTTCATATATGTATTCAATGTAATGGTTGTGTTTACTATGATTGCTATGATACAATTGTTGTGATACTACACATGACGTTATCCACCCCCGAACGTTTCCGCCGTTCCGGTTTGGGGGTATGACACTCGTCGAGTGCATCTAGTAACTCGTCGAGTTCCTCAAGAACTCAGGAAAGTCATAAAACCCTAACTGACTCGCCGAGTTTCCAACCAACTCGTCGAGTCCATGCGTGTCCAGATGTCGGAGAAAAACCCTAACTGACTCGTTGAGTCCTCATATTGACTCGCCGCGTTCATGCATAATCAAATACGGGCAACCTTCATCCGACTCGCTGAGTTGGCTAAGAGACTCGTCGAGTTCATGCAGTCCATTTCTTATACAGATGTTTTTAAGCCACCCCAAAGCTCCATATTGCAGATCCAACCTCCTAGGGCATGGTTCCCACGTAAAGTTGCAAACTTTACGTACATGCATGGTCCTAAATGCCAAAACTAGACTAAGGGAAAGGTTAACTCAAATTGAAAGGCCCAAGCTTGCCAAATCTCATAACTTTATGGCTATAGGGACCAAGGGGAGTCCAGATCTGAAGTTACAACTTCAGATCTTACTCCAATACCCGAAATGACTCCCAAATATCCTAAAGATGGCCCTAAACTTAGGCATGAAGAGATCTAATTAAAGATAAGCCAAGGCAGCGACTTTATACCTTCAAAATGATGCCAAGATGAAGTAGAGTCAGATCCACAAGCTCATCTTTGCTCCAAGCTTCTTAAACTTCACACCTTCTTCACAAAATGCACCATAGTCACTCTTTAAACCTCACAATCACTCAAGAACAAGGTTAATAGCGATTAGGGTTTCTTCTGGCCGTCAAGGGGTGGTAAGGGACTGGAGGAAAGGACTTAAGGTCCTTTAAATAGGGTGAAAACCCTAAAAATTAGGGTTTCATCTCCCATCTCCTACTCGTCGAGTCCAGGTCCTCCGACTCGTCGAGTAGATCCAATAATCCACGTGGGCTAACCCCCTTTACACGATGAGTTGGGGGCAACCAACTCGTCAAGTAAGTCCATAAACATGTATATAATGCTTTAAAACGTGTACCTGGAGTCGGGGTGTTACAGGTGTTTGTGTTAAATGGTGGATCAGTAACTTGGAAAAGTTCCAAGAAGGATACGGTAGTTGATTCTACTTGTGAATCAGAGTACATCACAGCAAGTGAGGCATTAAAGGAAGCGACTTGGTTGAAGAACTTCATCGGCGATCTCGGAGTAGTCCTGACCATTCAAGAGCCATTGGAAATTTTATGTGATAATGATGGGGAGATTTTTTTTAACAAAAGAACCAAAGGATCATGGTAGATCCATGCATATCGACAGAAAGTACCATTATATCATACATAGGGTTGAAGAAGGTCACCCCCTGGTGAAGCGAGTATCATCATAAGACAATCATGCAAATCCTTTCACGAAGGCTCTAAGTATGGTTAAACACAACCATCATGCTAGGAGCATTGGCTTGAGAGACGATGTTAGTTTTAGTAGTTAGTTGATAGGTTGAAACTTTGTAACAAAATAAATGTAATTGATTTTGGTGATTGAATAATGGAGAATTATTTATGAGTATGGTTGCTGCATTTTTCAATTATTTATTCCTGTGTTTCATTTTGCATGTTTTACTTCCTGAATGATTTGATTATTCAAAATTCCACAGTCGCTCATGCTTTTGGAAGTAAGTAGTGAATTAAGATTGTCATGAATAGATTGTAGAATGTACATTGTCTATGGAGATTAGACATTGCAATGGGTTGCTACAATATTCAAGAGTACTTAGAAGAATGGAGGTTTTGAGTATTGGATAAACCCACACTCATAGAATTGCTTCATGGATTATATCACAAGTAATTCTGAGATGATAATATCTTATATTCTTCAAACGAAGATATATAAGTTGTAATTTACAAGTCAGTTGTGCGTTGGTGTTGTGGAAATGCATCAGGAACATGATGTTATAAAACGTTGTGTCATGTATGATTTGGTGAGTAAAAGATACACTTATATAATTCAAAGTTTATTCGTTCCTTTTGCCCTAACAGGAAAAGCGATATCTTTGGGCCCCTCGATGATTTGGTGTTGACATTATGGCGTTGGGCCTAGCCACGACTGAATTGACGTGTTCAATTAGTAGTCTAATGGTGTCATCACAAATCAGGAAATCGGGAAACATAATTTTGGACAATGAGATTGATTATAATCCATGTATCATGTCCATACGATATCTTGAAGAACGAATGAATATTTGATCACTTATCTTAGGGCCAATGTCTAATTGGATCAGAGTTCGACAGTTGCTTCGGAAAGCACACTTTGTTGTTTAATTTAGAAGTTATACTTGCAATTGTAGTTACAGACTTATCCAAGTGGGAGATTGTTGGATTAAAGTGTCTAAGTCAATAACTAAATTGGTATATACTTAAATTAAAAGCAAATTCCTTTTTGGGTTGCCCTCAAAACTAGTAATCGACTAGAATGACTTTTGGAGAGAGAGAGAGAGAGAGGTTGATTTATTGAATTTATTATATGATTAATAAATAGCATTAAATAATTTGTTAATATATTATGAGGTTAATATATTAATTTTAAATAGTATTATTTAATTAATAATTAATCAGAAATTAATTGGAATTAATTTTGGGATTAATTGGATTAATTAAAAGTATAAGGACTTAAGCTGTAATTGTTCAATAGTTGAACAAGAGAAGAATTCTAGATTCTTCCTAGGGTTAGCTGAAATTGGGCTAAGCCTCTAGGGTTTTTAGAATACTCCATGTGGATAATGTTGATAATTAGAAAACTAGATAAATCCATATTTGAAATAATATTGTTTTATTTCAAATTAGGGTTTCTAGGGTTTTCCTATCAGCTATAAATATGACCATTGAGAGTCCTTATTTTCGTATATCACTTCTACCAAAGGAATAGCCGATTTTCCTACTCTCCTCTCCTCTATCCTCAAGTGTTCTAATTGTTAGGGTTTGGGTACAGACCATTAGAGGCATTGAATTTCTGGTGCTTGTTTTCCAAGACATTTGAAGAAGGAATTGTTTTGATTATTTGCTATAATAATCAAAAGGTATGTAAACCCTAATCCCTTGTTAATTTCGATTATAGTAGGGACTCCTTAGGGTTCTTGATGTTCATATATTATAGCTATCAATAGAGAAAACTTAGATCCAAATAGGTTGCATGTGAACTTAAGGGTTAAGTTATTTCGCTTCATGCTTTGAATTATAACCTATAAAACCTATCAAATCCATGCAAGAAGCCCAACATATAATTTTTCCCATTTTACCCTTTGATTCTAGCACACGAATCAAGAGCTTAGATCTCATAACCAATATTATAAACCTTCAATAATGTCAAAACTTTACTTCCTCAAAGCCCAAAGCCTTTACATGATCCAATTATGGTCCATGAACCCTAAATTATGGAATGTCCCGAAACAGGGTGTTACAGTTGTACCATCGAAAACGTGTAGCTTTACTGTTCTTCTACCTTCATGACTATTTTTGGTTGTTATGTTGAGATTCTACTGAATTTTGGCAACTTTTTTTACCTAATTAAATGACGCCTAGGGGTGAGCAAAAACCGCGCCGCAACTAAAATTAACCGCAAAAACCGCAACCGCAATAAAAACCGATGGTGAGGTTTTCAGTTTTTCAAAAACCGCAAATTTGCGGTGTGGTGCGGTTATTAGTTTTCAAAAACCGCAAAAAAAAACAAAAAAAAACGCACTGCACCGTATATATTATATATAATTTTTTTATTAATTATTACTATATTAAATATTAAAAATAAGACAAGTTTTATGGATGAAAGAATGATAAAATTCTGGAGGACAAAAGTGTTAATTTTTTTGTTATGTTTAACTTTGGAAAATGGTGAAATTTCACAATTTTAAGATATTTATTGTTAATTACTAGTAATTTCACGTTTTTAAGATATTAGTTGTTTATGATTTAAGGTAATTGTTTTATACCTTATTCTTTTTTATTATTATTACAAGTAATAAGTTTGAACTCTTAAAACCGTTTGAACTCCAAACTGCGGTTAAAAACCACACCAAATTCATGCAGTTAATAACCGAAAAAAAACGCACCGCAAAAATAACCGCCTAACCGCACCGCAAAAATAACCGCACCAAACGGTTTTGAAAATGGATTAACCGCATTTGCGGTTAGCGGTGAGGTTGTGGCTAATAATCGCACCGAACGCACCGCGCTATTGCCGCCAGATGGTTAAACAAATGCCAATGATTGTATAATGGTCGACTATCTTTTAGCGATAATGATTTCTTCACCAAGACTGAAAAAGGAGAGTTAGTTTATATCAAGGATTCGACTTATTCTAGTTCACAATCGGTTAAATAGGGTTTTGATGCATACCTTATACCTTGAAAACATATTACACTGACGGTGTTCAACAATCGATTCGACGAAATCCAACTGATTCACACTTCCCCAAGCCTCTGTAATCTGTAGCACCGACCAATCAAACGACCAACCCTTATTGATGACATGATTCAAGCACATATCAAAGCGACGATTGAAGATCGACATGATGGAGGAGATGGTGGGCGGTGGTTTGTTGTAGTGGTTTTCCGATTTAGGTGTGAATAAGCATGACGGTCGTTGGGGGACAATCAGAAGAGAAAAACTTACCAAGGGGGATGATGGCGGAGGGTGGCGGTGGAGGTGGGTGTCGTTGGCGGAGGGGAAGAACGGGAGGAGGACGGTGCTGGAGGTGGGTGTCGTGGAATGTAGAAGAGGTGTTGTAGACAGACGAAAGATGAATTTTAGATGGTGTGGGGATTTTTTATCGCAACAAACATCTACCGGGTGAGAAGCGGTGGAGATTAGCTATTGGAAGAGAAGAACGGTGAAGACATTAATCATCCTAAAAGAACAGCAAAAAGCCACGTTAGTCATACCAGCCGTTGACCAGCCAAAAGGAGCCATAAATATCAACCAACCACCACCATCTTTGACCAGCTTTAACCAACCGATGAACAGTAACTAGCTGGCTCTAGGTTACTGTGATAAACCTTCCCACAATTCATATGTATTATATAATGAACTAACACAAAAATTACCACATGGCTCGAATATATATGTATATATTTATCTTTTTGTGCTCCAAACGTTTTGACTTGTCAAGTTGTCGCGCGCAAGATATAGTAGGCTCGACAAACTCAAATAATTTAAGCAATTGGCAGGACTCACATTAAGTTTATATAATTATTTTTTGAAGTGATTCGTGTCTCTACCCAAACAAGAAAAATCAAGAAAGTTTAATCATCAAATTAAGAAGAGAAATTAAATATCCTCCTACTTTTCCTCCTAATTATCTTCCTACCCACTTTAAATGATGACAAGTGTCTTAAAATGATAGGAGAATATTTAATTTCTCAATTAAGAAACAATATTGTTCTAGTGTCCAAAAAGTGATAAAAATGGAAACCAGGGACTGAACCTGTTGGTTTATATAATTGGTCTAGACGGTCGGGCTCTCTCGACATCAGACGCCGTCTATCTTTCTCTCTCTCTCTCGGCGAGAAACATGCACGGAAGACCGAGGAAATCTGCAACACCAGTAGACGAAAATGCATCAGCTCTCAAGGCTGCAAAGATTCGATCCCTTCAAACTCAGTTTCTCCAAAATCATCACAACAATATGTACAAATTCTATCTCAAATCTCCATATTTTTAGTATTTTTTTGTATCAAAGGCATCGATTGATCTGTGTTTATATACTGGGTTTCGTAAAATTAGTTACACGAAAGAAGCCCTAGAACTCAATGCTAAGCTTCTCGAGATTAATCCGGAGTTTATGACCGCTTGGAATTATCGAAAACTGGCGTTTGAGCATAATATTAGTAGTCAATCAGAGGTCGAAAAGGCAGATTCGGATCACGTCAAATCGATTATTGATGAAGAACTGCGAGTTGTAAGTTCTTATCTTGCTCTAATTTAAATGTCTCCTTACACTTCCGATTACATAACCTTAATACTAGGTTCCAAGAAAAGAGTTCACTAACTTTGTGATCAAACGACACATGTTTAACCTAGATATTGATGCGCATTACCTTGTGGAAAGATATAAAACTGTTCTTGCTTGAACATGATAATATTTTAACTGTATATTACAGGTAGAGAATGCCCTGAGGAAGAATTTCAAGTCTTATGGAGCTTGGGATCACCGGAAATGGGTGGTAAGCAAGGGGAATTCTTCAACAGAGCGGGAACTAAAGCTTCTAAATCTGTTCCAGAAGCAAGACACCCGCAATTTTCATGCATGGAATTACAGGAGGTGAAAGACCTCTATTTGCTGACATAGTTAATCAGGGTATTATGTAATCTAAATGGACCTGATCTGTTATACCTTTATCAGATTCATAGCAGGGTTGAAGAACATATCAGATGAAAAGGAGCTACAATTTACAACAGATATGATAAATGATAACTTCAGCAATTATTCTGCTTGGCATAATCGTAGGTATGTTTGAAAAAAAAAAAAAAGATTGTATATGTATGTATCTGTGTATATTTAGTGCACTTCCATTCTATCAAGGGACAAGAATACATGATGGTATTTTCATCTGTAGTGTACTCTTAACTCATCTGCTGGAGAAAAAGGTTGAAGGGTATTTTCCAAAAGAGATCTTTCTAACAGAAGAGTATGAGTTTGTAAGAAATGCTGTCTTTACCGATCCAGATGATCAAAGTGGATGGTTTTATCATCTATGGCTTCTTGATCAGACTGTTAAAGTTGACATGCCTATTATGGTTTCTTCTTGGCCTCCTTGTGGTTCTGATATCAATTTACCAATAGCTAATAAAGTGACATTTCCCATTGTTCTTTATTTCAATGAAACTGTTAAAGGCTTAAACTCACATACAGTTACTGTTGAAACTGAGTCTGATGTGTCTAAAGATATTACTTGGAGTCCACTTTCAACAAATAAGTTTGGATGTGGTCAAGCCTGGGTGAGACATCTGAGTATTCCCCATGAAGAACTTAACTCATCAAAGACTTATGAAGTGAAAATCAGGTCAGAAGATTCTCAAGGGATAACTTCTTTATCTGGGGTTCCTTGTAGCCAGCCCTGGTCTTTTGCATTTAGGGTTTCTGTATGCCATGATCTGCAGCCTGATGAAGGAAAGAGTTTTGGGAGGATAACGTTCACAGATGAATCTTTTTGTACAATTGACACAAGTTTGAAGAGTATCCAATTGTTTAAATCATATTTTGAGGTGACAAAAAGTGATGATGAGCATCCCACATCTTCAAAATGGAAGCTGGAGATGATAGCTAGTGAAATAGCTCAATACCAAGAATTATTGACTTGGGCAGAGTGGTATGTTTGGCCTTTTCCTTACTAAGCTTAATGCGTGTGTTATTTTTAATTTGTTTTTTTTTATTTAATAGTAAAATTGGGAAGCTTACACTTGCGAGATTATTAATGGCACATGATGCCATGATGTCAACTGGCACTTCAATCACTCATGCAGAGGAAGTTTTGGAACTATATTCTGAATTAATGAAATTAGACCCTTCACATTACCAATATTACAAGAATGAACACAGCTTGGTTTTGTTAAAACAGGTAATTTTTTCTTCACATATCATCTTCTTTGGTTCTATTTATACATGTTTGGACTCTATAAGAGCTTTGAATGGTATTATTGCAGATGACTTCTTGCATTGAATCTTTACTGAAATACTGCTGGCAATATAAAGAGTCAAATTCTTTGAATATCACTGGTTCTATATGTTTAAGATTGAATTCTTTATCATTGTCACGAATTGGGTCTTTTGAGAGGCTATTGTGGGTGCAAAGTCTTGATCTTAGCCACAACCAACTTCACTCTATTGAAGGTAAAAAAAACATTTGTAATTTTTATTCTAATTCTCAGTTGCATGCTTCATTTAGTATAACATAAGTTGGGCTAAATGCAAGAAATGGCAATGTATATACATTTATTTGCATTAAACTTTAGAAAGAAAACAACCAAATTGAAAGTACATTGCTATTTATTGACAGGATTGGAGGCTTTGCAGCTTCTCTCATGCTTAAACCTTAGTCACAATAAACTCGCGAGTTTCACAGCTTTAGAGCCTTTGAGATTCTTGAAGTCACTTAAAGTCTTGAATGTCTCCCACAATGAGATTGGTGCACACACTGTAGACACAAGACGATATTTATGCTCATCTCCCATGTCACATACACTTTCATATGATCCAAATTTTGAAGAATTTGCTAATGGTGATGATGCCAAATTGGTCAACTTTTGGGAAGCATATTCGATTTTTGGAGGCTTGAATTTGATGCAATTAGATATAGTGGGGAATGTGGTTGTTGATGAAAGGTTTGTTTTGTTTTTGTTTAAATTGTTGCCTCAACTTAAATGGCTTGATGGTGAAGAATTACATTAGTTATAGTAATTTGCTTACGTTTATGTATTCTATGCATAATTTATATTGGATTAAATATACAAGAAATTGCAACATACTTTTTTTATCTACTTTTATTTAGCCCTTCTATAATCATGTGCACATGGCAAATATTGTTTTTAGAGTAAACTACATTTTTGGTTCGTGAGTGTAGCTGATTTTTGCAATTGTGTAATGTGTTCCCAAAAAGCTCTCTTGCAGTTTTGGTTTTTATTTGATTTTTGCAATTGTGTAATGTGTTCCCAAAAAGCTCTCTTGCAGTTTTAGTTTTGGTTTTTATTTGAGATTTTTGGAACGTGTTTGTCCTATTCCAGTGAAATGACTATTTTTCAATCTATAGTATAGGTTTCTCTTCTTCTTCTTCTTTTTTAATTTCCAAAAGCATAGTCATGTTACTTGGAATAGTGATTACAATAATAGAAAAAAAAAAGTTGCAATAACTTCAAATAAAGACCAAAATTCAAGAGGAAAATTTTTGGGACAAAACTGAAAGAACCAGCTATACTTAGGGACTAAAAATGTAAATTAGTCTTGAAGGGTATAATTGTAAATAACTTGGACCCTAAACTCGAAACCTTAAACAACTCCAACCATCCACCATATTACATTATTTTTTATTACATTATTTTTGTGTTTTAGAGGGCAAGAATACTCCAACTAACCTTCAAATTTAGTATTATTTTTTTGTTAACTCCATTTTAACACCAAATATGAAGGTCAAATGTGAAGGCTTCTAAAACCCACAATTTTAGAGGTTGATTGGAATTTAAACACTATTTTAACGCTAAACAATCACTATTTTGGTGTTTGTGGTTAAAGAAACTCTTAGTTCAATTAACTAACTTTGGATAATAACGTATCATATATATTTTAGATAATTGTATCATACCAAAAATATATTGAATATTTGTTTGTGAAAATATGTTGCCATCTTTATTCATGGCTCAACACGATTTGGATGGTGTAATTGTAATTAACAAGAGTGGTCACATTAGAAAAACAAAACCAATAAATCTTTTAAATATAGTAAAACTTGTCAAAAATCAAGTGATGTTTAGATTTTTGTTGGTGGTTAATGCGATGTGCAATTTTTTTTCTCAAATGTCATTCGATTTAAGAGGATATAACATCACTTCATTTAAAAACAAAACAGATAGCCTTGAAATGTCTTTAGTTGTGTATTTAGAATGGGCGGCATCACCCTTTTGACCCCCCAAAAAAAAATCAACTATGACCAAGCAATTAAATAAATCATAAATATCTTGGAACTTTTATGCTTTAAAGTCTTAAATCGGTGAACATATAGTTAATAATAGTATGTTCCACTATCCTGACGTATTGATGTAAATCTGTAATATAACAAGTGGCGGAGCCAGAATGAAACACAACGGGGTCCATTTTATATCTTATCCATTACCGACTTAATTAGTAAGTGAAAAGGGGCGGCGCCGGTGGCCGTTTCTAACTCCGGCGACGGCGGCCGTGTATCAACCCGTTTTTTTCCCTCTTAAACAGCTACTTTAAACAAAGAAAGAACGGAAGAATAAGGACAGAAGGAGAAACGAAATAGCAAAAGGAAGTTTCTAGTTATTTCAAATCTTGACCGATGGGTGCCAAAGACTAGAGGACCATATAATTACAAAAATGAGCATATATATATATATATATATATATATATATATACACACTAGGTGTCAGACCCGTATATTATACGGGTTTGATAAAACAAAATTTAAATATAAAGGTTTATACAAAAATTTATTTAAATTTGAAATTTTAGATTTGAAATTTAAAATTTATAAGTTTGAATTTAAAAGGAAAAATATTAAATACTATATGAGTACTAATATTGTAATTTATTGGTTATTTTCAATTAAAACAATTATTAATTGAGGTGTAAATATGATGTGTTAATTAAGAAAAGATTAAAAAAAAATAAGAAAATGACAAATGAAAATAACATTTAATCAAAAATACCAAAAAATGACATGTGTCCAAGTTAATGAGAGAGTGACATGTGACAAAATTATTTTCATTTATTAGGGAGGATATATATATATATATATATATATATATATATATATATATATATATATATATATATATATATATATATATGGTGGATTTCAAATTTAAGAAAGGTCCTTAGAACCCACTAATTATACATTGACTCCGTCATTAAAGACCATAATGTCTCTCTTTTCTGAATTTAACATGTTATAAAAATATAACACCCATGCCCACAAAATGAACTTACACCTTTTGAACAAAAAAAATCAACTATAACCAAGCAATTAAATAAAACATAAATATCTTGGAACTTTTATGCTTTAAAGTCCTAAATTGTTGAACATATAGTTAGTAACCATTAAAAGTATGTTCCATTGTCCTGACACGAAACACAACCAGGGTCCATTTTATACCTTTACCCATTAGCGACTTAATTAGAAAGTGAAAAAGGGTGGCGCCGGTGGCCGGTTCTAACTCCGGCGACGGTGACCGTGCAATAACCTGTCTTTTTTTCTCTTAAACAACTACTTTAAACAAAGAAAGAATGGGAGAATAAGGACAGAAGGAGAAAAGAAAAAACAAAAGGAAGTTTCGTTATTTCAAATCTTGACTGATGGGTGCAAAGACCAGAGGACCATATAATTACATAAATGAACATATATATATATATATATATATATATATATATATATATATATATATATATATATATATATATATATATATATATATATGGTAGATTTCAAATTTAAGAGGGGTTAAGGACCCCACTAATTACACATTGGCTCAGCCACTATCACCATAATGTCTCTCTTTTCTGAAATTAGCATGTTATATAAATGTAACATCCATACCAATAAAATGAACTTACACATGTTGATATTTTGAGAATGAATTCTATTTATAATATTAATAGGAATGTTGTGCGAAAGCCCTAAAATTAGGGAATTTGAAGATGAACAAATTAGAAACTGTAGATACGGTAAGCTGAAATGTCTTTTCCAAATCAGCTTCAAATCTTATTTCTCAATTAATTCATCACTACATTTTAATGTAAATGAATAATATTAATCTAGATATCGAGTAAATTATTTATTTGTACCAAAATGGATTGATACTTCTTTTAGTCTTTTCATTTTAGCTTTACACATTCTAGTGATTTATTAGTTATAATTTAAATACAATAATTAATATTTGCAGGATCATGGTATAAATCAAATGTGTTTAATGTAGAAATAGTATGAATACAACTATCTTAATGTAACCTTGAAGAAACTAATAGACAATAGTTTTAGAAATATTGTATTTATAATTGATTTAATTATAAGTATATATCAAACAAGCTCTTAATCTTTATATATCGAATTCAAATAAAATTCTAAATACATTTAAAAAAATAAAAATACTAACATTTTTTATACAAATAATTGTCGTAATAATGTCGAATCGAACAAAATAGTCCTAATAATGTCAAAACAAAAACCGATATTTCAAACCAAATCAATTGTACTTAGAGTTGAATATAAAGTTTGTAATCAACCGAACATTTATTAACCTTTAAACCTACAACGAAAACTTACTCTTCGAGATCTCTAGCTGCAACCTATAATCACATTCATATTCACACGAAAACAATTACCAAATTAAACTAATTAATCACTTAAAAATAGAAAAAAAATCACTTGTCGACTGATGCATATGCGTTCGAGAGAACTTCTCTTCTGCCTATACACAATTATGGAAGAAACCACGACATGAAGGACTCCTAGTGCTACCATAGCTTTAACAAATATATAATCGCTCTCGACAACTACCAAGACAAAGCAATTCATGTCAACCACCGACAGACTAGATTGATGTGGATTCTCCTTCACTACTTGTAGACGATTATGAGGGAAGCCATGTTCGGAAGAAGGACTCCGAGTGCTACCATAACTTTAATAAAGATATAATCTCTCGACAACTATGAAGATCGAGCAACCATTAACACACTGATGCAGATCATCGTTTGCCTGTGCATGCATTGGAAAGCACTTTTCATTTACATATACATGATTATGGGAAAACCCAAGGAATCAAGCACTCAAAGTGTTACCATGTTTTTTATTATGGTGTTTTAGAGACCAATGTAGTATGGTTTGTAAGATGTATCGATGATGGTCTCTGTAGGTGATGTGAGTTCATGGTTTGCAATCAAAAAGGTGGGAATATACAACTAGAGGAGAAAGGGCGAGGTGGAGCCATGGTCAGATATGAAGAAAGATTGGTAATGTAGGAGGGATGCATGAAAGAACAACCCATAGGGTCACCGATGAAATTATTTTGTATGAAATGGTGCGTTGAGTTAGGAATTAATTAATAAAACAATGATAATAATAATAATAATAATAATAATAATAATAATAATAATAATATTATTATATTAATAAAATACAAATTTGAGGGCGTTTTGTAGGATTTAACGGACTAACATTGTCAATGAAACTCAAGATTTTTAGACTTGTGGACAATTTTTTCAGAATATTTACATGTTAAAACAATCGATTGTTTTTTTCTTTATTCAAATCGGTTTTGTAGATCACTACTAACAAACACGAACCATGGGGTTTACCTCATCGGGAAACTTGTAACATCCTAAAATTTAAGACTATGTTTCTAAATTAATAAAGTATATAATTAAAATATGATTTATATAGTTAAATCATCAAGGAATAATCATATCGTCAGTTGGTATGAAGTTTAGAAAGTTGGAAGTGAAAATAATAATATTTTAAAAGTTAAAGGGCCAAAAATATCAAGCCGGAAAAGTGAGTTGACCAAAAGGTTTGACTCAATTAATGGAAGGGACTACCAAAGTTATGTAATTGATGGATGAGGACTTGTTATGACAATATTTTTGGTAAATGTGAAAAAATGAAGTAATGGTAAATTTGACAAAAAAAAACTAAAGGGACCAAATGTGTAAATTTTGGGAAGATAAAGATACATCTATTCTCCTATTGTGAAGAAAAACATGATTGATCTACATACCATCTTCTTACTTGGCGATTTTCATCTCATGAGTTCTAGGGTTTGGTTCAAGTGGAGATTTGAACATCCAAGCAAATAAAAGAAAGAACAAAGGCTTACAAGGTATAATTTCTTCTCTTTTTAACCTAGACAATTTTGTGAAGTGGGTAAAACCCTAATGTTGAGTCTTGTGAGATTCAATTACTAGGGTGTTGGTTTCTAACCTCCCGTGATTAGTTTTGATGGTTACAATCTCAATCCCAATCATCTCATTAATGTATCTGATGATTTGGGTAAATAAACAATCGTAAACCCTAGAATCCCAAATTTGGAGATCTTGTATTTGTATATGAAGTTATGATGGATTCAATGACCTAGATGATGTTTGACAACAATAAATATAACTAGAATGCTCAAACTCATCCATGGTGGTAGAATCATGTATAAGCTTGTATGGAGATGGATGTGGGAAAAATTATGGATCACTACATGATGATTGACATCTAAGAAGTGAATGACATTCATGAACATGAATTGACACTCTATAGATGATATTGGAACATAAACATGAATGAATGCTAGTGAAGTTCTAGCTTTAATGATTGTTTTGGCCTAATGACAATATGGGAATATGGAATGGAATTGAGGATTCCATAGTTACATTAGGTACTTACATTGAGATTGGTTGTGGTTTTATGTACTTGACAACATCCAAAGATGTTTTGAATGACTTTGCAACAAGTCACAATGATTGGAATACAAGGGTGAGCAACTTAAGTTTTTAATCCTTCCAGTTGTGTAATTATGAGCTTATCTTGTAAAAGGAGGACTTAATGAATTAAGTTAAATTTTTGACATGATAAAACGACTTATAGTAGTTCTTGGAAACTTTTAAAGGTGTTACAATTGGTTACCTAAAATACCAAAACCATCCAAGCAAGTTTAAGCCTCTAAAAGTAAGTTTTGGGTGTGTTTGGGGTTGCCTCAGGGTGTGACCCGCGTGGTTAGGGGTGTGGCCCGCGTTCAACATGCCTAACTCAACCAAAATTTTAACTTTAGTATTTTTCTCATAACTTTTGCATACAGACTCGGATTTACGCATAGATTTCGCATACACTCATATTTTTACATAGGGAATGAGTTGAAGCAAAAAAATTTAGTAATGGAACCTATGAGGGGTATTATGGTTATTTATTGACTTTTATACATGTTATATATGTGGTGTTTGAGAGTGTTGTTCCAAGGAAAAGAACTAGAAAAAGGACTAGAAACCTTATTATATATATATATATATATATATATATATATATATATATATATATATATATATATATATATATATAAAATCCAAGGGAGCTTAGCAATAGTACTTTTTTTACCTTTAGGTTTTTGCCACAAGAATTTAGTGAATTTGACATTTTTAGTCCCTAAAGTCAAAACTTTTATATTTTTATGTTTTGATTAAGTTTTTGTGTCTTTAGGTTTTTGCCACAAATCTTTAGTGACTTTGACATTTTTAGTCCTTGCAGTGAAAAGTTTTACATTTTGGTGTTTTTGCCACAAATCTTTAATGAATTTGACACTTTTCGTCCTTGTAGTCAAAACTTTTACATTTTGACATAAAAAACACAAAAAACCTCCTTTTGAATTTTGCCACCATATTTTCTCAACTTTGACAACTTTAACATTATTGTCACAACACTCTTGGATTTTATCCACCAATGTCCTTTTTTTGGTTGTACAAATTTTAGGGGGTGTGTGTTGCCATTTTTTCCACTTTGGGGTACATGGTAAAATAATTTTATGATGATGAAATACCAATGATTTGATATATGAGATGTTTTGAAATGAAAATGTTAAATACTTTTGAAAGAAATGTTTTGAAAGAATGCCTTAAAAGTAAGAACGTTTTGAAAGCAAATAATGTTTTGGAAGAACGAATGTTTTGATATGTGAAATGTGTCTTCTAAAATTATATCTTTCTGGTGATCTATGCTATTATAAATGATGATATAAGTAATGATAATGTTTGAGTGTGAAAGCTAGAAAGAAAGTAAAAAATGTACAAAGAAAACTGTCCGAACCATGATACCTCATAAGAGGAACTAGAAAAATCTATTGGGATGGTACCTTCCATTCGCGAAGTAGATATCTTGATATAGCATGATACCTTGGTGAAATGATTTTGTTCTTTTCACCTTGACACTTAACTTGGAAACAAATTATATGATATTATATGTTATGTATGAAATGATTTTCATGTAAATGTTTTGAAATGTTCTCGATAAAAATGTGATAAATGTTTTGGGTCACAAACCCACGTATCTCACGAGACATTATTGTCTTATGTATCTCTTTTATGCCATGTATCTCGGGTTATACGTAAGGATACAGTGATGATTGATAGAAGCTAGATGATGTGTATTGACAGATAGAGTGGAACTTGTTGAGTTCCTTAATATATGTATTGATGTAATTCATATTTGCTTTCTATGTTTTTTATGATGCTTAATGGTAACACCTAATGTTTAAATCATAAATGTTTTTGTGGGCTCGGTTTTTGTTAAACGTGGGTTAATACTCGAATGTTTTTATAACCATAGTATTTCAAAGTTTGAAAAAAATTGGGATGTTACAAAACCTCAGCCTCAGCAATGCCTCTAGCAGATTCAACATCAACATGCACCGAAAGCTAAACCGACAATGTATAACATTGTCGAAAAAATTGAAACCTCAGCCTCGACTGATGACTTGGGGCCAATTCGGTGTCAACATTTACCAAACGTTGAATCAACAACGTAGTACATCGTCGACGTAACTGAAGGATATGGAGTTGTAACTGGATCTAAAAGAGATGTTAAGACATGACCTGAGATCATCAATCATGACTTTGATCTTGTCGAGATGTTAGTGGTTTCAATGACTTGCTCGGTCTTTGTATCTGTTTATAATAGACTGATAATATTAAAGTCTCTTCTTCAACATATCCTTTAGCTGCATCTCATTTAGATTCAGATACAACTTCATCTCCTTTAAATTATGTTGATGATGTGAATGTCATTGGTTCAAATTCGAAAACATGAATTCCAAACCGGCCTCGAGGCATTAGCCGATGTCTAGATTTCGGTTACGTCGATGGTGTCATAGGTGCGTTGACGTCGAATCCGTATGAGGCATTGACCGAGGTCGAGGATTCTAAATAGGGCAGACCTCATCGTTCCTATTGAAGCTTGTACATGATACACCATACAAGGTATTCTTGATATCTCCTAGAGTCTACAAGTACATACATGAGCATCCAAATCAACAATATACAAATCACAATCATTCCTCAATTCAAAAACAATAGGGCCACTTGGGGCAACTTGTCAATTCATATAAAGAATTTACTAATTAACATTAGTTTGATAATTTTTCAATTGATATGGTGATTCATACATTTCACTAATAGTTAGTTTCATCTTATTTCATTTGACAGTTTGGATCGTGTGTGGTGTATTCTACCCCACTCCCATCTTCATCTTAAATCATATGACAATCGAATCGTGTGTGCTGTATTATACTCCACTCATATCTCCTTCACCAGACTACACCATCAGGAAAATATATTGATGTCTTCATCGTATAGAGTGTTCAAAAAATCATCATTGCATTCGTCCTTGGCATGTGCTTTGAAATAATATTCCGGTTCAACATCTATTAGAACATCCTCAAAATCTCCATCCTCGTACTCATCGTAAACATAAAATTCCTAATTTTCTTGGGATAATTTCTCCATTATATAATCGTGGCAATGTGAAAAATCAAAGAAATGTAACTAATTTTTAGTGAATAAATAGCCAAGACGAGGTTGAAGGGTTAAAATCCGTTGCAATTTACCCACCTTTGGTTCAAAGGGGGTGAGAAACCTAACACATTTCCCAAAATCAAATATCTTTGAAGGGTTTTTTGGGCTATTTTGTAAAAAAAAAAAAAAAGAATCATAGCTAAGGGCCTGTTTGATTTCAACTTACCGGGTCCGGTCAGTGCTGACTGCTGACTCGGTCAGCAGTCAGCTGTTTGATAAATACAAAATATAGCTGATTCGGTCAGCATTCCAATTAACCTCGGTCAGCCAATCCACTTACCCGGTAAGCAAAAAAAAAACTCTTGACTGAAAATAAGAAGCGTACCCTTGCTCGCCTCTAGCTTCCTTCGCTGTTAACCTAGACAAAAGCGACACCTGCTGCAGCTGATCGCCTCCATCGCCAACAGCTCTCCGGCGACGATTACACAGCGCCATCCTCGATCTGCACCTCATGCGCCATCTTCTCTACTGCAGGTAACGTTTTCTTGAGTGTTTTTTTTTTTTGCTTTTTTTTATGACTTTACCCAAGTGCAGAAATCTACTGGTTTTGAAAATATAGAATCTTGATTTGATTCCATTGTCTTGTTTCAAATGGTCTTGAATGTGCATCTGTTTGTAAATCTATTTTTGGAGCAATGCCACTCTAAAATCCGCTAGAAAAGGGAGGAGATAAGTTGTGCACACAACGTGTTTGACAAAATGCCCAAGAGAGTGTTATATGCTTATGAGATCAAAATTTATTTGTATGAAATCAAAATTTATGTTGTATGAAATTTGTTAAGATAAGAAAGTGTTATATGCTATGAATTTTGTTAAGATAAGAAATCAAAATTTGTTAAGATAAGAAAGTGTTATATGCTGTGAATTTGTTAAAATTTATTTGTATGAAATCAAAATTGATGTATGTTTAATTTGGATTTTATATGATAATTTGTGTTTTTATAATTTTTTTATCCAGCACAAGAGACAACACAAGGGTAATATGATCATTTTTTCATTCAGCACAACCATTCAGATAAATAATCAAACAGCATAAACTCAGTCAGATATGGACTCAGTCAGCATTTCTAACCCAGTCAGCTTCTAACCCCGTCAGCTCTAACCAGTCAGCAACTATTAAACGACCCCTAAATCATAAATAAAGTTGGAATGTAGGAATTTAAGGAAGATTTCCCGAATGTAAAAGGGGCTACTAAACGTAATAAAACAAAAAGGGTGCCCCGAATGAACAAGAGTAAAAACCAAAGGGTGCTTCTTGGAAATGCTATAATCTCGATCATCTTCAACCTCCACGATCGATCCTCTTCTTGTTTCTTGTTCCCTTTTCGTTAAATTCCTCACTAAGGTTTTTGTGAACAAGTGGAATTAATTACCTTGGAGAAGAAATCAGCATCAGATTACAGAATAAGACCATAATTTCAGTTAGATCTATTGAACGTCTACGTAGAAGAGGAATTTTGTCGAACAATTTCAGTTTTTTTCGATGGTTTCGCTACATAAGCGATGATCCGCAATCGGAAGGGCGGATTCTCGTCAACGAAGTTTCGGCGAATTAGGTATTTCGATGGATATCTTTGACAATTAAAAATCATAATTTCTCTATCTGCTATTTTGTTTGCCTATGTTAACCGGAAAGCTAACATGGGAGCACATAGCTAATCATCAATTTTCCGAAAGTAATATAAGCCAACATTGTCTGTACTATTTCATTTGTATTCTATGCGACTTAAGTAACAAAAGTTATGAAGTTAGCGAAAGGACGTTAATGCTGAATGTGTCTGTGTATCTGTATTTCTCAATATTGTTGACAGTTAATAGTATGATGCTCCTTTGCATAGTAAGCTAACTACCTTGATCGTATTACATATATTTGACAGCAATCAACCAACTATATCTAGATGATTAGATACAGTGAAAGCAAAAGTAATGTTGAGATTGTGTGTCCAACAAGTTTATTCCATGACATGACATTATTTTGCTTCTCAGATTAAATTATGAACTAGAATTAACATAAATAGCATACTTGAGAGTGAAGAACCAATTTTACATCCCATGAAAAACAAAGGAATACTTAAGCTCTGTGTGTGTGTGTGTGGATTATAATTGCTGTTAGACCAGTTATTTGAACATTTTCTGTTCTATCATATTTTGTTTGCAAGAAAACCTGATCACTTATGTTGAATTAAACGAGTTATTTTGTTTTTGTTTTAATGTGGATTGTATTGTTTTGAAGTTTGATGGGTATAAGTCTTGATTGTGTATGAATATTGGCGGTGGAAGAATGAACATTGTAAGAGGTGTTGCTGGTCTTATTCGAAGGACATCTGGCTATGGTGGTGACTATAGTGTAGGGTCAGCATCTCATAAGTTCCCTGTTCCATCTCCAAAAGTTAAATTCAGGTACTTTTTTTTGCTGATTTCAAGACAGTGATTAGGTATTATCATATAGTCAACAACTGTTACATTTGTAGTGTTTCTGTTGTCTACCTTACGTGTAAAGGCTGGGATTACTGATGTGTGTTATATGATTATATCTAGTGTTGTTATTTGTAAATACAGAAGTTTTACATGTATTAAATAACTGATACATTTGTGGAGCATTGTTTCTTCTTTGCATTGTCCTAAATAGAGTTGCTTTTTTCATCTATAAACGAAAAATATATGTTTTTGGGTAAAAATGCAGTCTAATTGCTTGTTCTTTTTTTACTTCTTGAGTACATGCAGAGTTTTTAAGACTTCCAGTTTTGTTTTCTTTTCAGTGATATTGGTGATGAGGCAATTTTATCTGCACTATGGGAGAGATATCAAAGTGTCTCTGAAAAGGTATTGCGATGTCACTGCATAAACTATTTATCGATTAAAATTGAACTTTGTCATACATCATTTAACATTGACTTGTCTTAATTTGCAGGCAGAAATACAAAAGGCTTTTCATATATTTCTTAAACAATTTTTTGTAATATACAAGAATTGGGAGCCATTAGATTTAGATAATTCCACAGAAGCTGCTTTGGGTGTTGCATCTGGGGAGGAGTCTGAAAATCCTGATGAGGTTATCATTGGCTGTTCTGCTGCACATCCTGCTGAAATCATAGTGATCTTGATAGAAGAAGTTACAAATATAACAGCTATGGTCACTGAATGTAAGTTAACCTATTTTTCACTTTTTAATCTTCATTGGCTTATATTTCTTGCATGAAATTATTTCAATAAACATAAATGATTTGCCTTCATTGACAGGCATATCAGGTTCTTCAAGTAACTTGGTCATTCCACCTGAAGGTTTTCGTGTCTTAAAATGTTTGACTATCATGACCCGGTCAATGCATAACTGTAAAGTTTTGGGCTATTATGGTGGTATTCAAAAGCTGACAGCGCTAATGAAAGGTATATTTCAGGCTATAATATTTTTTGCTTTATTGTCTGACATTGTTTGTGATATGTTTTGGCTGTTTAATCAATAATCAGCCAGATTTGTTCAGAACCTAATGAATAGTGTCTTTGATTCGATCTACAGCACCTAATGTTCTCTTTTAGCCATTAGCTTTTTGACTAAGATATTGTGTAGTTTTTAATGCTCAGATTGTCGTCTTGTATGCTGTAATTGACCAATGAGGTTTGCCAACAAAAGATTTATTGCTTTAGGAGATCTGTGTTTGTATTTTTAAAGGACTATTTGTAGGCTTATGGGAATGATGGGATTCATATGACTATGATGAAACCTTTTCTTTAGGCCAAGATGCTATCTATTCGTATTTGTATTGCCTTAGATATCATCAATCACTTGCCTTTGTTAGTTGGATGTAAAGATTGCCTTCCTTAATATCGTTCTTTAGAAAGAAGTATACACAAAACTCCCACTAGGTTAATTGTTGAGGAAGGTGCATCTAATGAATGTTGACAATGTTCTTATATGGTCTTAGACTATCCCCCAATCCCCTAGAGTGATTAGGGAGTTCAGTATGAAGTTCAGAAGATTATTTAGTGTTCTTGAGGTATCACTAGGGTTGTCCAATCGAATCTTGATGACATTATTATCACTTAAAATGATATTTTTTGGGGTTTCAGAGTTCAAGCACTTTCTATAGAAAACACAAATAGATTTTATTTGCAACTAGTTAGGCATCATTAACATCTTTCCTCCCACTTGAGGAGTGTTAGATATAGTATTTAACTATTTATAGAACATGGCTACATGAGATCTTTACGTTATTAAATTAAATTTCCTATTTAGGTTGTATCCTATTTATAAAATGCGGGCCTAATCTCATAATAGAAACAAAAACCTAAAATATTTACCAGATCTGATTACTACATACTTGCATTTCTGTATATGAAGTAGACAATGCAAACTTGTATATGTCATTGTGTTCTTGTATTTATTCTTTTCTAGCATTTAACATTGCAATATTTGTTTCAGCTGCTGTTGTCCAATTGAAAACCATTGCTGGCGCGCTTTCAGCTGATGAAACTTTATCGAGTTCTAATGTACAAAAGGCTGGTGTTTTACAAAAAATACTTGTACATGTGGTTTCAATTTTATGCGGGTTTATCAATTTACAGCTAGATATATATGGAAAAGCTCAGATAGACGTTGACAACTTGGAGGATAGTATTGAAAAAATGGCCACAACCCCAGAACCTTTCATTGATTCAAGGGATCCTCTTTCTGAAAAAAGATTGCAGTGGCATCAGAAGGCAGTCATATCAGTGATGGAAGCTGGTGGTCTTAATTGGTTAGTAGGTAAGGTATGCATCTTCAGATTTACTTTCTGTTGAGAACTAAACACATTTGAATATCTGAGATAAATAAAAATGGGCTATTAATCACTTTCATTCTTTCCTAGGTTTAATGCTTTCCATGAATCTTTTTTGCTTGCCCTGTTTGCACTTTAAATTATGCTTTTTGTATGAAGGGAGGTAATCTTTTTAATGGTGTTTTCAGAGCTGTTGCGGGTGATTAGACGATTAAGTTTAAAAGAACAATGGACAGATTCGTCTCTTCAGTATATGACTTTAAGGACTCTTCAGTTGGCATTGACTGATAACCCACGTGGTCAAAACCATTTTCGGAGCATTGGGGGCCTTGAGGTGTTGTTGGATGCTTTGGGAGTTCCATCATTTAACTCTTTAAGTTCAAGGAATTCATCTTCTTCTGATCATGGAAGGTAACATATCAATGGTCTTTTTGTGTTTTTAGTTGGATATCTTCTTCATTTATAGTTTTATGTTTTGTTGACATGACTTTTTGGTTCACATTTTTTGTAGTGGAGATGGAAATCGTTTAATGTGGGTTTTGCAGCTCCATGTTCTTTCTTTGGAGGTCCTCAGAGAAGCTGTGTATCCTTTCATTTATGCCCATTTTTTTTTCCATTTTAATATCAGTGAAAAATAGAAATCACTTCATTATACTGTTGATTTGATGCACTTAACCATGATACAGTTTTGGCAACTTGAACAATTTGCAATTTCTCTGTGAAAATGGAAGAGTGCACAAATTTGCAAATAGCTTTTGTTTGCCAGCATTCGTGTTTCAAGAATTCATGCAACAAAGAAGCAACTCATCGGTGGAGGATGATTTGAAAGCCAATATTCAGAGTACAGGAATAACAGAAACTTCTTCGTCTGTGAATAAACCTAGTTGTCAGTATTGGAGTAATTATACTGTTAATTTGAGCAAAACCCTTTATTCCTTTATTATCCCATTAGAGGATTTAAGATCACATCAAGTGCAATCGGGTCGTAGTACTTTTCCATTTTCCTCTGTCTATGGGGAACTTTCAATAAAGTTCATGATGAGGGTTCTTCTAACTGTATTTCCAAGCATCAAGGCCTTTTCAAATCAAAATGAGCTTCCTAGCCACTTAAGGTGAACCATTTTCTAACAACTATTCTTTTTCATATTCTTTTCACATTAACATTTAACTTTTTTCGTCTTCATTTGATTGCAGAATATTTCTGTATTCACTGCAGCATTATGTGCTATTTGTATTTAGGAAGATTCTAGTTTTATCCCCCTCATCACTGGATGTATTTCGGTCAGAAGGGGTGTGGGATTTTATCTTTTCAGAGCACTTCTATTTTGGAAGTGGTTCAAAAGTAATTCCTGAAGCTTATTTTAACTATAGTGATGATCGCCCATGGAGCACTGAGCCTTTTACTCGTTCAAGATCCACTAACAAACGAGTACCAAGCTATGAAACTGATATCCTTCAAACAAATGTAATTTCTGTTGTGGAGTTTGCTGCAACACTGGATGCAACTTCACATAATATGGTAAGTTCCTTCTCTTTTTTCTCCAGACAACTTACTTTATCAGATAAAGGGTCCACATTGGCATAACCAAGATTAGTTTATAAAGTTTTGTGATTGACAATGATAATTTGCACACCTGATTTGGATGTACTATGTTGCTATTATCAGTTTACATATTGCTATCAACATTGCAAGTACGGGTAAAAAAGTGTAAATACATTGTTATTATGGGTAAAAAATAAAAAACAGTCTATATTGGTAAAAATAATAACCTATGTTGCTATTTCCTGCCACTTTTTCCCCTCTAATTAAGTTTATCAGATAGTATTGCTTATGCATCTAATTGTTTTTGTTATGGCAGCCTGAATGCTCTGTGCTGTTAGATGCCCTGGAACTGTTTGCTTGTAATCCTGAGGTTACCACTGGTCTAGCAAAGTGTCTACTCCACATTTTGCAGCTTGCACCTGAGAAAACGTTTACTTCTTTTAAGACACTTGATGCAATTCCTCGTGTGGTCAAAGTTACTTGTATTCAAGCTCAAGAGTCCAAAAGACCTGAAAGTGAAAGGAGTAGTTCACAAATTTTAAAGAAATCAAAGTCACCAGGGAATGTTCGTGGTTGGCGGGATAGTATGGAAGCTTGCATGCAGCTTTTTGCAGAGTTCTTTTCGGTTACTGAAGAAGCAAAGTTTTTGGTTTTGAATAGTTCTACATGTATCGATTGTTTGTTTGATCTTTTCTGGGAAGAATGTTTGAGAAGTTCCATGCTTTCTTATATCTTTGCCCTCATGAAGGTATACTTTCTAGTTTCTTCTTCTCTTTATTCTATATACATGTGTGTGTTTGCGTATCAATGCATTTTTTGTATTCGACTTTGGCAGATCATTCCATCTTCTGAAGAAGACCAAAAGGCAAAGTTATACTTATGTTCCAAATACTTGGAAACCTTTACACATCTCAAAGAAAGGGAGAAAAACTTTGCAAAACTATCAATTGATCTACTGGTTGGGATGAGAGACATGCTTGTGAAAGACCGGATGGTATATTTTCTTTTTCATAATTTTGTATATGATTATACATTGTGGTGTAGTCAAAAGTCAAAACGAGTCTTACGTTTTTTTTTCTTTTTCTTTTGTATATTTGCAGTACTTCCAGACTTTGTTCCGTGATGGTGAGTGTTTTCTGCATGTTGTATCTTTATTGCATGGGTATGCTGAAGATGATGAGGGTGAAAAGCTGGTTTTAAATGTTCTTCAAACTCTAACCTCTCTGCTTACGGGTAATGATGCCTCCAAGGTACTAGATTCATTTTTTCTTATTTGTTGTGTAGGATTTTGTGTCTTGTTTAATAAGCTTATTTTGGTTTCTAATCAAACATTATTGACACCTGAATTTTTTGTAGACTGCTTTCCGAGCTCTTGTTGGAAAAGGTTACCGGACACTGCAAAGTTTGCTGTTAGACTTCTGTCACAGAAGACCCAATGCAGGTCTTTTAACCGCTCTACTCGATATGCTTGTTGATGGAAAGTTTGATCTCAAAAAGAATCCTGTTATGAGGGTAAGTTTCTGTTTCTGTTTCTGTTTTTCCTCCCTATCAAGTCTTGTATGGGTAATGAGTCTGTCTGTATCTTTTGTAGACTGAATTAACCTTCTGAATGAGACTAAATGACCATTTTACCCTTACCATTACGTAAAAAAGAAACAGTCTCCTAAGTTCATAAGTTTTTTTTTTCTTTGTGTTTCACGAGCTGATATTTTTCCTTTTTTTGGCATCAGAATGAAGATGTTATCTTGCTTTATCTGAGTGTATTGCAGAAGGTTGGTTAATCATCTTCCACTTTATATCTCTATTTTGTTATCTTTGAAGCTAGCAAATTAGCAATAATTCTTTTTATAATGATTACGCATAAATCATTCTGAATCTTTACTGTTCCATCTTAAAACTGGGCAGAGCAGTGACTCAATGCGAAATGAAGGGCTGAACATGTTTCTTCATCTACTCAGAGATTCCATATCAAATAGAGCTTCATGTGTCCGAGTGGGAACACTTAGTTTTCTTCTTGACTGGTTTCCTTGTGAAGATAATGACAGTGTTGTCCTCAAAATTGGCCAGTTAATTCAGGTCACTGGTGGACATAGTGTATCTGGGAAAGAAATTCGCAAAATATTTGCTCTACTTCGAAGTGAGAGAGTGGGGACCCGCCAGCAGTATTGCTCATTATTATTAACCAATATTTCATCTATGCTAAATGAAAAGGGACCCACAGCCTTCTTTAACTTTGATGGAAATGATTCTGTAAGTTTGGTTGCATTTAATTGACTGATGGGTATTTGTTTTTATTTATCTGCATACTCAGTTTTTTTTTTTTTTTTTCTTTTTCTTGCAGGGAATAATAATCAACACGCCACTGCAGTTACCTCTTTATAAAGGATATTCTTTTTCTTGTTGGCTTCGTGTAGAAAGCTTTCCTACAAATGGAACAATGGGGCTTTTTAGTTTTCTTTCAGATAGTAGAAGAGGATGCTTGGCTGTCCTTGCAAAGGATAGGCTTATTTTTGAGGTAGAATGATATGTTTTTATAAGAGACTATATATTTTGTTTTCTAGCACATTTTAATTGTGTTTTGTTTATTGTTTGCAGTCAAGATATCAGAAGCAACAGTGTGTTTCATTTCCTCTCAATCTTGTTGGTAAAAAATGGCATTTTCTGTGCCTAACTCACAGTATTGGCAGAGCTTTCTCAGGAGGGAGTCTAGTAAAATGTTATCTGGATGGAGCTCTTGTTTCTTCAGAAAAATGCAGGTCTGAACCATTTGGTTTTAAGAAGAATTTTATGATTTTGTTCTATTACTAACTTTCAGTAAATAACTAATTGCTTGTCTTTTTTATGTTTATTTGTTCAGCTATCCCAAAGTCAATGAACCGTTGACCGGTTGCATGATAGGAGCACCGATTAATTTGCTTTCTTATGAAGAAGATACCACTTCCTCTTCCAGCAAAGAATCATCTCCATTTTTTGGTCAAATCGGTCCAGTTTATCTCTTCAATGATGCCATCACTTCTGAACAAGTGCAGGGAATCAATTTCCTAGGCCCAAACTACATGTACTCTTTTCTTGATAATGAAGTTACAGTTTCTGCTGATAACCCACTGCCCAGTGGGGTTCTTGATGCCAAAGATGGTCTGGCTTCTAAGATTATATTTGGACTCAATGCACAGGTTTTCCTTACAACTTTCCCTGATAATATACATGAAAATTTTCTTTTTCTTTTACAGTCTGCTGTTAAAAGCTAGTCAATTAAACAAGGGCAAAGTTTTCTTTTCTCTTACATTGCTTATGGCCATTAAAGAATTCTTACGTTTGTTCTCATTTTCAGGCTAGCAATCGCAGGGCGTTATTTAATGTTTCATCTTTGCTGGATCATGCGGTTGACAAGAGTTCATTTGAGGCAACTGTTAAAAATGGGACTCAACTATGTTCTCGGCGATTGTTGCAACAGATTATCTACTGTGCTGGGGGCGTTTCTGTCTTTTTCCCTCTCTTCACCCGCATCGATTTGTACGAGAATGACAGTCAGAATCTGCTGACACCTATAACTAAAGAGCGCATAACTGCTGAAATCATTGAGCTTATTGCCTCTGTTCTAGATGAAAACCTCTCAAATCAACAGCAAATGCTCAATCTTTCTGGATTTTCGGTTCTTGGTTTTCTGTTGCAGTCACTCCCTTCCCAACAACTTAATATGGATACCTTATCGGCTCTCAAACATATGCTAAATGTCATCTCAAATTGTGGTTGGTAACTCTTGAGATTTCGTGGTTTAGTCTTTTTAACATATTCTCATGGAATAATTGTTTATTTATTAATTATTATACAGGCTTGGCTGAAGTCCTTGTGGAGGATGCAATATCGCATGTATTTCTCAATCCTTTCATCTGGGTATATGCAGCCTACAACGTGCAAAGAGAACTATACATGTTTCTCATTCAGCAATTTGATAATGATCCAAGGCTTCTAAAATCTTTATGTCGTTTTCCACGTGTTCTTGATATAATCCACCAGTTTTACTGGGATAAAATGCCTTCTCCCATTGCTGGAAGCAAACCTCTCTTGCAGCCTATAACCAACAAAGATTTTGGAGAGAGGCCCAACAAAGAAGAAATACAAAAAATACGGCTGCTTTTACTGAGTATTGGTGAAATGAGTCTTAAGGAGCATATTACAGTGTCGGATATTGAATCTCTTGTATCCTTTTTTGAGACAAGTCAAGACATGGCATGCATTGAGGACATTTTACATATGATTATCCGAGCTCTTTCTCAAAAATCACTGCTTGCATCTTTTCTTGAGCAAGTCACTGTAGTTGGCGGCTGTCGTCTTTTTGTCAATCTGCTTCAAAGGTACTTTTCTCTTGTGTTTAAAACATGACCAATCCTATTTTGATTTGATTTATATATATATATATATATATATATATATATATATATATATATTGTAGGGGCTATGAACCAATCCGATTGCTCGGTTTGCAATTCCTGGGAAGACTTTTGGTTGGTATCCCATCTGAGAAAAAGGAGTCAAAATTCTTTACTTTAGCCATGGGAAGATCAAAGACTCTTCTAGAAGGCCCCAAGAGAATCGAGTTAAGGCTGCCACCCATTTTCTCTGCCATGTCAGACAGGCTGTTCCGATTTCCTCAGACAGATCTTCTTTGTGCAACTTTTTTCGATGTTCTTCTTGGTGGTGCTAGCCCGAAACAGGTGATGTCCCTTGTGGGGATAGTTTTGTCATTCTACTTTTATAAGGCTGTAGTTAACTGAAACACTCTTATGATTTTGCAGGTTATACAGAGACATAATCAGCCTGAGAAGCAAAGAAACAAAGGAACCAATGTGCAGTTCTTCCTACCTCAAATATTGGTTCTCATTTTTAAATTTATGTCTAACTGTGAGGATGCAAATTCAAGAATAAAAATACTTGAAGATCTGCTTGAATTGCTAGATTCAAATACCTCTAACATTGAGGCACTTATGGTAAGAGGTTCAACGAGTATTATTCCTACCACTTTTTTACTGCAAATCTTAAGATAACTCAATTTTTTTTATTATTATAGGAAAATGGATGGCAAGCATGGTTAGTTGCTTCCATGAAGCTTGATGTGTTGAAAACCTACAAAATGAAACCACAACGTGATGGTGACCCTGAATTAGTTGAGCAGAACCATGTGAAGACCTTATTTTCTCTAGTTCTATGTCACTACATACAGTCATCAAAAGGTGGATGGCAACCTCTGGAAGAGACTGTGAATTTTCTCCTGATGCAATATGAACATGTATGCTCTTCCCTTTACTTGTCACACAATCTTTCTAGTTTCATTTTGGATTTATATTTCTAACTTTTTACAGGGTGGCAAGTCATATTGGTACCTGCTACGTGATATATATGAGGATTTGATGAAGAGGCTTGTGGACTTATCTTCTAGAGAAATTATCCTTTCCTCACAGCCATGTCGTGACAATACATTGTACCTTCTGAAACTAGTTGATGAGCTGCTGATCTCTGAACTTGATAACAAGCTTCCAGTATGTTCCTTTAATATCTTTTGGTTGGCTTCTTTGACTCTGTAATTTACGTGGTATGTTATGTTCTCTTATTCTATTGCAGTTTCCAGCATGTGGCTATGATTTCTCTCCTGAACACATTCGGTTGGAAAATGATAGAGATCTTGTTTCTGCTTTGTATGAGGCCCTTCAGGGAGATGGTCATGATCATATCTCAAAGGCTCACAAGCAGTCTGTCTCTAATCAAATTGAAAAGATTGATGAATCATGGTGGAATCTGTATGACAATTTATGGGTTGTGATTAGTGAAATGCATGGGAAAGGGCCAAGCAGGTTGTTACCAAAATCATCATCATCTGTAGGGCCATCTTTTGGTCAAAGAGCACGTGGTTTGGTCGAGTCACTTAACATTCCTGCTGCAGAGATGGCTGCTGTTGTTGTGTCAGGAGGACTCACAAATGCACTCAGTGGGAAACCAAACAAAGTAATCGATAAAGCTATGCTGCTAAGGTCTGAAAAGTGTTCAAGGATTGCTTTTCGACTTATGATCGTATATCTATGCAAATCTTCTCTTGAAAGAGCTTCACGATGTGTCCAACAGTTCATTCCCATACTGCCCTGTATCCTCTCTGCTGATGATGAACAAAGCAAAAGTCGACTACAAGTTTTTATCTGGTATTGCTTTTCTTATTCTTTTGGATTTTCTTTAACAAGTGTTGGTGAATGTGAGATTATAAGATTTTCTTTCACATAGGGCATTGCTTGCTGTTAGATCCCAGTTTGGGATGTTGGATGATGGTGCTCGGTTTCATGTCATTGCTCATTTGATCCGTGAAGCAGTCGACTGTGGGAAGCTGATGTTGGCAACCAGTATTGTTGGAAGAGATGATTTATTAGATACAAGCAGTGTCTCAAAGGAATCCGGAACAATCCAGAACTTGATACAAAAGGATCGCGTGCGTATTGCGGTGTGTCTTATTGCTACTTCCATTTACTTTCCATTCTGTCTTAGTTTGAATACCAATGGAATCTTATTAAATCCAATGATTATGTGATTTTCAGGTTTCAGATGAGGTTAAATATTTAAGAAATAGCCGTGCCGAGCAAACAAAACAAGTTGCTGAGTTTCGTGTTAGAATGAATGAAATTATATCTTCTGATTTGAATCAATGGAGAGCTTTTGAAGATGATATACGCAGTAGCTTAAATTCTATTCTTGCCTCAGATGACAGCAGAAGAGCTTCCTTCCAGCTTGCTCATGATGAGGAGCAACAAGTCACCGCTGTAAGCTTAAAGCTTTATCTTGGCTATTCCTGCTGCCTTGTTTGCATGTGATTATGATTGCCATTTTCCAGATTCTGCTGTTGACAAGTCATACATGTTGCAGCACTGTTTTCACACGATAAACAGACTTAAAATAATGCAAAGCTAATTATATCTTTAAAATTAGGGCAAGTTTTTAATGTTGTTGTAGCACTGTTTTCACACAAAAGCCAAACTTGTAACAGGAAAATTGGATACATATACTTCGCACTCTGATAGATGAAAGAGGTCCATGGTCAGCTAATCCATTCCCTAACAAAATTGTTACACACTGGAAGCTTGACAAGACAGAAGACAGATGGAGGCGTAGGCAGAAGTTAAGACAAAATTATCATTTTAATGAAAAGCTTTGTCATCCTCCTTCAACTGTTCCTACCAATGGGACTGTTCCTTCTCCACCCGAAACAAAGTCAGGGTTTGCAGCTCACATTCCACAGCAAATGAAACAGTTCTTGCTTAAAGGAATTCGAAGGATTACAGATGAAAGTTTTTTGGAATCTGTAGAACTTGATGCTGAAATCAGTGAGCAGAAGGCTTCCACCAGTGAGGATTTACCGGAGAGACAGAACTCAGAGGCTCCAAAAGAGGAAAGTGAGCAGAGGGATTTCCATGACAGGAAAGATCATTCCTCTACTACTACTAGCTCAATAGAGTCGGAGGTATGTCTCCTAGTTATATGAAAAGTTGTTAAATAAATAAATAATCTGAAGAGAGATTACTAAGAACCCATTTTTTCGTGAGAACTGTGAGGATTAATCTGGTCAATTCATTCAATAAGGGCATGATTATCAAATATGATGTCAAGCTTGTAACCAAATAAGTTTTGTTGGAAAAAAACAAACCCACCAACCACAAATTGACATGTGGCTTTTGTTAAATAGATAAAGCAGCATATTTACAATTATGCCATTGTGTCCAACTCCTAATAACATCATTTTCCAAATGAATTTCGACCATTGATCGATCAGATCAATGGATCAGATTAGTCCTCACAAAAAAAAAAAAAAAAAGGTTCTCACCAGATCTTAGGCCTAAATAATCATATACCAATATACCATGTGTATATCTTCATACTTTTCATTTTGATCAACTGCCAGGTCCTCATGTCTGTTCCATGTGTACTTGTTACACCAAAAAGGAAACTAGCAGGTCGTTTGGCTGTGATGAAGAAGTTTCTACATTTTTTTGGGGAGTTCTTGGTTGAAGGCACAGGTGGATCATCTGTTTTTAGAAATATTCAAGCATCGGGTGGTTTTGATTCAAATAGAACCGATAATTTAGCAGCACAAAAGCAAAAGTTCATCAAATGGCCACTTAATTTAGATTTAACATCCGAGGGGGAAGCCTCTGATAACATAAATGCAGTTCTTGGTAATCTTCTTCAGAAGCAATCTGAAAACATCAAGCGCCATAGAAGATGGGAAATTGGCAAGGTTCTTTTTTTCTTTTCTTTTCTAAATCGATCTGTTTCCTCCTTTTCAAATTGATTTCCCTTAAATATTTGGTTTTTTGATAATAGATAAAGGCTGTCCACTGGACTCGCTATTTGCTCAGATACACTGCCATAGAGATTTACTTCAACGATTCAACCGCTCCAATATTTTTTAATTTTGCATCAAATAAAGAAGCCAAAGATGTTGGAAGCTTGATAGTTTCCACTAAAAACGAATCTGTTTCTCCAAAGGGGTACAGAGACAAATCTGGAGTTATTTCCTTCATTGATAGACGTGTTTCATTGGAGCTTGCTGAAACTGCAAGAGAAAGCTGGAGGAGAAGAGACATTACAAACTTTGAATATTTAATGGTTCTCAATACCCTTTCGGGTAGATCATATAATGATTTGACTCAGTATCCTGTGTTTCCTTGGGTAGTGGCAGATTATTCATCTGACACTCTTGATTTTAGCAAATCTTCTACTTTTCGTGATCTTTCAAAGCCTGTTGGAGCACTGGATCAAAAACGGTTTGAGGTTATTTAATTAAACTTGTCTTTCTGTATGAATTCAAAAAAGGGCAAACCACGCAGAATAGCAATGTACTTTAATATGCTATTATCAGTAAAGAAATTTATGAGTTACATATTGCTATTATTGGTGAAAAAATGTAAGCATGTTGTTATTATGGGTAAAATATAAAGCAGATTGTCTATATTGGTAAAAAGAGTAAAATACATTGCTATTTCCTGAAAATTTGCCCATTTAAAAATACCCTCTTGATCAATAGTTTGAATATGCTAAAAGGGTACTTGTTTGCTTATCATTTCAGGTTTTTGAAGATAGATACCGTAACTTCTCTGACCCTGATATCCCCAGGTAATTCTTTTAGTGATCTTGCATTATAGACCTATATAAAAAAAATTAGTAACATGCTGAATATTATTTTGCAGTTTCTTTTATGGATCCCATTACTCAAGCATGGGCATTGTGCTATATTATCTCCTTAGGTTAGAGCCTTTTACAGGCCTCCACCGTACATTGCAGGTATAATACTTATTTGTGTGTTTTTTTTTTTTTTTCTTCCATAAAGTAAGTTGTAGAATTTTGATCAAAGTAAGATAAGATGTGTGTTATTGTTTTATAGGGTGGTAAATTTGACCATGCAGACCGACTTTTTCAAAGTATTGAGAGCACTTATCGGAACTGCCTTTCTAATACAAGTGATGTGAAGGAGTTAGTGCCTGAATTCTATTACATGTCAGACTTTCTTGTTAACTCAAACTCTTACCATTTTGGAGTGAAACAAGATGGTGAACCTTTGAATGATGTTGGCCTCCCTCCTTGGGCCAAGGTATGTATTTCATGCTCACTTGTCACTTCTCTCAAGTAAATGGTAGATATCTTTTTGTTCATTATAATTGTTTTTGGCTCAGGGATCACCTGAAGAATTCATAAGTATAAACAGAGAAGCACTAGAAAGTGAATATGTTAGTTCAAATCTCCACCACTGGATTGATTTAATCTTTGGTTACAAACAACGTGGAAAACCAGCAGTCGAGGTTAAAAAAAAAAAAAACTAACTTTTAACATTCATTACAAGTTTTTGGTTGTTGGTGCATATTTTAATCATTTATAATAATAATAATAATAATATAACAGGCAGCAAATATCTTCTATTATTTAACATACGAAGGAGCTGCTGATTTAGAAACAATGGAAGACGAGTTACAAAGGGCAGCCATTGAAGACCAGATTGCTAATTTCGGTCAAACCCCAATTCAAATCTTCCGGAAGAAACATCCTCGACGGGGCCCACCAATCCCAATCGCCCACCCTCTACGATTTGCCCCTTCTTCCATTACTTTATCCTCAATAGTTTCTAGTACAAGTACACATCCTTCAGCTGTGTTGTATGTCGGTATATCAGAGTCACATGTTGTCCTTGTGAATCAGGGACTCACCATGTCAGTCAAACTATGGTTGACCACCCAATTGGCATCTGGTGGGAACTTCACCTTTTCTAGCTCACAGGTTGGTTTCATTCATTCATTCATGATGATATGATAATTGGTTTATTTTATTTTTATTATAAAATGTTGGTTTTGTATATATATTTTTCAGGATCCTTACTTTGCGATTGGTGCTGATGTGGTTTCGCCTCGTAGAATTGGTAGCCCTTTGGCTGAAAATATTGAACTCGGAGCACAATGTTTTACAACAATGCAGACACCATCTGGCAATTTTCTTGTTTCATGTGGCAATTGGGAAAATAGCTTTCAGCTCATTTCCCTTAATGATGGACGATTGGTGCAGAGTGTCCGACAGCATAAAGATGTTGTTAGCTGTGTTTACGGTAAGAAATAGCAACCTGCTTTCATTTCTTTTTCCTTTTTTTTTTTTTTTTTTTGTAAAAAAGAAAAAGAATCTCATTATATTAAAAAAAAAAAAAAAAAAAAAAAAAAATCCTACAGTTACATCGGATGGCAGCATCTTAGCAACGGGTAGCTACGACACAACCGTGATGATTTGGGAAGTTTTACGTATGCGGACCCCAAGTGACACCTCCCACCGCAAAGACCACGTCATCGCTGACACACCATTCCACATCCTATGTGGACACGATGACGTCATCACATGCGTATACGCGAGCACAGAGCTGGACATAGTGATCAGCGGATCAAAAGACGGGACGTGCGTATTCCACACCCTCCGGAAAGGCCGATACCTGCGGTCCCTCCAACACCCGTCTGGGTGCCAGCTGTCAAAACTGGTGGCATCTAGGCACGGAAGGATCTTGCTTTATGCTGACGATGATTTGAGTTTGCATCTTTATTCGATTAACGGGAAGCATCTGAATTCGTGCGAGTCGAACGGGAGGTTGAATTGTATTGAGTTGAGTGGGTGTGGTGAGTTTGTGGTGTGTGGGGGGGATCAGGGACAGATTGTGGTGAGGTTGATGAGGTCGCTTGAGATAGTTGGGAGGTATAGTGGTGCTGGAAAGATTATTACTTGTTTGACTGTCACACAGGAGGAGTGTGTGTTGGCGGGGACTAAGGATGGGAGTTTACTTTTGTATTCCATTCAGAATCCCCAGCTTCGTAGGACCACTGTTTCCAGGACTTTAATTAAAGCCAGACCTACACCTACACCTACACCTACACCTACTTCTGGGACGTGATTTCATGCTCATTCATACCTTTAGTTGACTTGAGTTCAGGTATTTTTTTTTTTTTTTTAAAAAAAATATATATTTTACACAAGTGATCCAAGTACAATGATTAGGAAGATGTTAAGTATTTTGCTGACTTTGTTACATGTATATATTTTAAAGTGCAGATTATGATAACCAAAATGATGACTTTACCAAGATGTACAACAATACACAGACAGTAGTACCTATATAAATATTCGTGCATTTTCCCCCTTTCAATACTCCCAAGGAAAACGGTGAAACTATGGGTTCGACACATTCTAACACACACTAATTCATGTACATTATATGTGGCCTCTTTTTTTTTTTTTTATAAAGTTATATGTATTACACATAATGAATTAATCATGATAAATGTAACCATAGATGTGTTGATCCCTTTGTACATATCAGATCAACATCAACTCCTTTCTTGCTATTGTTAGTTATAACTTATAATGGCGATCCCCATTTTCAGGGGTTTATAAATATTTTTTTCTTCTCCTTTCCATCTCATGGTTTGTACTTGGTAGTGTTAACAAAGCAATCCTAACAACCTTTAAATAAGGAAAACAATTAAGAGATTGTATATACTAAAGTAAAAATATACTTTATGCAAATTTCAACATTGTTCACCTAGTTGTGATAAAAAAAATTAGCGACTTGATTCATCCAAGTATCCCACGGGCTACAAGGGCAAGATGACTTTCCTTCACTTTTACTCACTAGCAATCTTCTTGAATCGTTTTTTTTTTCATACCACAAGTTACAACCTATAGCAACAATATAATTGGTTATTTGCTTAAGTTTATGGTCACATAATCTCATACCTAAAATGGGTACGATTGTGTCCTATTTTTGTTTGTGATCATAAACAAGAAAGTATCTTCTATGTCGCCTTCAAACTCACCATCTACCCTTCTCGTGACTCAAACCAATTAGTAGAATTCTTTATTGGTATAACCTCATCATCATCTTTATGGTCCATTGATAAGTCATGTATCACCATATGTGCCCATTTCTTTGACTCTCTTCTTCAATCCACTCAATAATTGGTTATTTGTGGCGGCGAGCAGAAGCAAGGTTATTAGATACCTCAAGAAAGCCCGGCTAAAACCATACAACGTGATCAATGTACACTTTGATTTTAGAATCATTACCATACCATAGTAAAAAATTTGCCGGCTTTTCAAAAGTGTGTGTAAAAACCGTATGGGTATACAACGTGTGAATAATTTGTATAAACATTTTTCTCAAAATTTTTATTAAGAATTGCAGATATTATTATGAAAAGAAAGCTCAATTATTCTTAAAAAAAAAGTTGATTAAAATCATGCTGGCCATTGTCGCCTGTTGGCCGTTCAAGAATAATTTATATGGTTTTTCGAGAAGAAGAGAAAATATGAATAATAAGAGAGCTATAGTCAAAAACTCTATATTATGATTCCGGCCATTGAAGACAAAAAACAAAGAAAAAAATACTCAAGGAAAAAAGATTTATGAAGAAAAATTTTTGTAAAAGCTTTCGATTATCATCGTGTTTTATTTTTCTCCTGTATTTATTTCTAGATCAGTATCATTTTTATAAAACCTCATTTAAATATCAATTTAGTATTCATTTAAAATACCTCATTTAAATATCAATTTAACATTAATTTAATATCTTGTTTAGCATTAATGATATCTATTTTTTTTAATTTTATTATTACATATATTAACATATTATTATATAAAGATAATTATATATTGAAATTGTTTTAGTTTATATTTTATTGATATTATTTCTAAATTATAAAAGAATTTCATACAAATACAATAATATAAACTTGACACACTTTTTAACCTAAATATACAAATCAATAGAAAGTAAAACGATATATTTTAACCTTGATATAATATATAAATAAAATCACATATTAATATATCTTTTGAATGATTTTAGTTATAACTAATTAAGATATTTGTTAAAAATATAAAGTAGTTGTTGACATGCCATTAGAAATATTTTTGAAAGAGTATAAAGTAATTATAAAAGATGATAAGTATTGCACTAAAAGTAATTATAAAACACGAGTATAGTGTGTGAACAAAAAAAATCTTGTAAAAATAAAAAAATCTTTTATTAAAGGTTTTTTAATTGAAAGCTTTTTGGATAAGTTTGTTAATTAACAAGTTTTAACCAAGAGGTTTTTCATTTATTGTATGTGACCCATATATTTTTAACTAACTGTAACCAGACAAACTCTACAAAGCTCTCTTATTATGGATGCTCTTAGGATGACAAAATTTTTTCTTTCTTTTCATTCTTTCGCTATCTTCCCTAAGGCTAAGGGATGTGGGGAATTGTGGAGTATGAGGTGTTGTCCCTCACCTCATTTTTTTTTCTTTCATTTTTTTTTCATATGTACATAAAAAGTTTAACATTAAAAAAAACGGTGAAAAATGATTATTTCCTTAGTGAAAAGGGTAATGAGTAGAAGTCGAGTGATACGACACTGAGAAGACAAACAAAAAGTGAGAGATGTGAAACCATAGCCATATGGGAAATGGTTTTTTTTCTCTCTCCCATCCGTAAACCATTTTTAACAAACAAATAAATACAAAATATAAAACAAGAAATTAAAATTAGTAGCAAATAATTTTTATATAGTTTTAAGTTTTACGTCTAATTATAAATTGTCCGATATCCTCCACCCTTAAAAAACTACAACAAAAGAACTTCATCGTTATGTAGGCTCTTATTGACTCAAATCGCCCAGTCTTGCTTGTTTGTTTCCAAATGAGATCAAAGATTAAATTATCTCTTTTTGAGCGGACAAATTTTTATTAAATTAGTAACATGCCATCATAATTTGGGTTTTCTTTTCGGTCTAACTAATGAAAGATTTTTTTTTTCTTCTGTTTTTAACCATGAGTGTTTTTATTTTCAATAAAAAGAAAAACACTAAAAATTTTGAGTTCTATAAAAACATTATAATTTGGAATTCGTTTGGTTTACCAAAACAAGAAATGGATAGGAAAGAAAAAAGTCGGCATTTAATTATAACTCAAACTGTACAGTATATAACTATATATATATATATATATATATATATATATATATATATATATATATATATATATATATATATATATATATATATATTGTCCAATTGATGTTTGTAGAGTTATATTATATACATTCATTACTGAGTCATGAGTTTTGATATGATTTAAGTTATTATAAATAATAATAAATGTTAACCGAAACCAAATCCTTCATTGGCTTCATGGATTGCTAGCAACAGTCTCTCTTCCAGATGCTGCTTTGACGGATATTCCGGTAGATCCAACTGGTTGAAACTGCATCCAACCATATTTATATTTAAACATCACACTCACTCTCAGGGGCAAAAAGGTAATTTGACAGTGAAACATGGTTATCTCTATCTTACCATGTATGAGCAGAAGGCAAACGGTCAGTGCTTCCATAAGCCTTGTGAATTTGAAACTTCTGGGATCCAGAAATACCTTGCAAACCACTAAACCCTTCTAAAGGCACCTGCATTGTATGTATGTAAATACTAAATACAGGGCCAAAAAATAAAAAAAATAAAAAAAAGGTATACTATTATGTACCTTTGAAGTGCCAGTGACAAACTGCAATAAACGAGCCTTGTCTTCTTTACTTAAAGCTTGAGCAACTTCCCAAAACCACTGAATAACAGGAGATGCAACACTGTATCCAGAATACTCTGTATTCCCCCTCATATCATCCACTAACAAACAAAACAAAACAAACTGCTGTGTAAATAACAATAACAAGGAAGAAAGAAAAAACAATTAAAAGTCAAAATAGTTGGCTCACAGTCGATATCTGGAAGTCCACTAATTAACAGCTCCAATTCCTTATCATGAAAGATGGATATGAAATCCCGAGGGACCAATTCATTAAAACCCTCCAAAAATGCATTTATTTGGGGACGAATAGCAGTGGTCAACCGATGCTCAACAATTAAGTCAACATATTCATGTTTGTTTTCGTCTGTAACTCGAATGTTTCTTCCACCAGGGATCAGTTCATAGTCCGTTACCTTCAATCAACACCATAAAATAATTACAAAAATACCCCTCCCAATTACAACATCGATTGATTAAGGTAAAAAAATCTGAAATTAAATTAACAATTCTTACTTCTGTTTTTTCACATAAGATGAGCTTCTCTTCATCCGCATCGATACTAAATGTTAGATCTAAAATATCATTGATATTGTTCTGCACGTGAGTTTTCAATATGTAAGTAAATGTTAAATTAAAAATATATATATATATATATATATATTTTGGATATTTATTAAAATGAGCTGAGTTGACTCACCTCAAGCATCCACTTCAAGTTTTTGAAGTAACCTGGATCGATAGCTTCAATGTCATGGTAGGTTACTTTTACTCCAAGCATATGCTTATAGAAAGATCTTGTGAAATGAACATCAAGCAACTGCCCATCAAAAACTGCTTTCCCAACCTACAAATAAAAACAATCAATCACACTCACATAACATACTGTGTATTCGAATATAAACTCATGGATTTTCACTTTTTTAATAAAATGACTTACAACTCTTCCAATGAATTTGAAGTATGAGAGATGTTCTGTCTGATAAACAGAATTTGGATTTGGCTGAAACGTTGACTCATTACCAACAGTTGTAAACAGCAAAGCTCCCTTGTCAAAAATAACCCTCGATAACAACTGATACCATTCCCTGGTAAGCCCACCTGCATCAATACCTTCTTCCCCTTGAAAATGAACAGTCAACCTTCCTTTCAGATCTTGCGTTGACCTCATTCGCAACTGATTATACGAATCTTCAAGAATGTATGCCCTTCTAACGGAGATTCTCAAAGAACTATGATGATGATGGTGATGATCGTTTTGGTGCTTGATTTTTGATCTGAAATGTGCCCGCTTATTATCAAAATCAATAAAACGTGGGACCCGCAATATCACCGAAAACGATTTCTCAAGTAATCCCGGGTTTTGTCGGATAAAAGCGTTCAAAAGTTTCCTATGTTTTTCTGAGAATTTCATAAAAGCCACATTCTTTTCATCAAGTTTCCCGGAAGTGCTGACATCATCACCCGCCTCTGGTTGCCCAAAATGCAACTTCTCACATGTCACAAAGAAAGATTCGATGTATGGCAAGATGTTTTGAGTGCCCGGGGGTAATGTTCCGGAAGGTTTTGAGGTTAAGGGTATTGATTCATCAGGGGTAGTATCAGTATAAGTCTCGATTTTGCTTATACAGGCACTCAATTCCATCCATAATGGCTCTAAAGCGGTGTTTATGTCGTTTACTAGTGAAAGGGTAGAAGCTTGCTCTTTTTCAACAACTGTGTGTTCTTTTTCTTGATTAAGTGAAGAAACAAGGGAGCTTAATGCTTGTATAACCCTTAAGATTGCTGTTCCATCTGAAGTAGAGGAGGCATTATTGATCAGTGCTTTTTCGATTTCACTAAACAGATGTAACTCATTGATTGCTAATGAAGTCAGGTTCTTCATGGAGCCAGCTAGCTCGGTTATGAACAAATGAGAATGATGAGGAGCAATAGCAACCAACTTCTTCAATATATCAGCCACAAGAGTATAAACATTGTCCGATAAACTGAAATAAAGATTTTGTTAGCACAGCATTCACAAAAAGATGCCATTGTCATATCATCAAACTTAAGGAGTATTAACATTAAATGTGACACACAAACCCTTAAATCAAAATACACAGCTGAAGAAAATAAAAAAATTCAGACCTTTCACGTGCAAGCAACGAGCAGAGAAGGCGAAGTTCTGCTTGTGGTAAGTTTAGCAGAATATCATGAGATTCTTTTTCTTGATTAGCACCAGATGATGAGGGTTTAGAGGCATCATCATCATCCTTTGATGATTTAGGATCAGATTCTTTCTTACTTTCAGCATTATCAATGATGACATCTAATAAGTTTAACAGCTGGAACACAAACACACAAAAAGAATAGATGATAAAGAATGATGAGTATGTTGAAATTTTAGCATATGGGTGAAGAAGAGACTGTTTTTAGTTTTTACCTGCTCAAGATGTGCAATACTTCTCAAATAAAGTGGCTGTTTTAAGAGGCTCAACAACAATGTGATGGACAAGAAACCTTCTGTTTCATCATCTTGAACAATCATGACAGCTTTACCACGAGCCTTATCAAGAGTTTGTGACCCCTCGGAAGCTTCTGGAAGGATTCTAAACTGAAGCAACAGTTTGGCAACAAACTTATGATTCTTGGCTAGGTATGTTAGGGTTTCTAGAACACGCCGCGACACCAACGGTGGTACACCTAAAAATAGAGACAAAGATAATTAGCTCACATAAAACAAAAACATAAACCCCAAACCCTAAAATGCTCTGTAATGTATTACCATCAAAACTTTGAGGGCGAGAATACATGAGATGACTCTGGCAAGAATAAAGCCGAAATGAAGGCTCAGAAGCATTTGAACCACTATTGGGCTTTCTTGTATCAAGGACCAAAAAGTCCATTAATATTTTTACCACATCAGATCTAGTGTACGCATGAGCACATAAATTCAAGAGCAGTCTTTGTAGCTGAGGTTTGTATATTGGCTGGATAACAAAAGAAAAACAACAGAATGATGAGAAGGTGTGAGAGATAATGAGCAGAGTCACTCTGGCTGGATTACTACCTGAACTACTCGAAGCAACCGAATCATTGCTTTGAGATCACCCGTGTCAACTAAAGGAGCTCCATCAGTTTCAATAGGCTTACTTCCTGTTGACCTACGTGTCACAACCCCATTGGATCCAGCTACTTCACCTCTTCTAGAAGACTCGCCTCTCCTACTTCTAGGGTACATACCGAAAAGTGTCCGATTGAAGCGGCCAGCAAACCTCTCTCTCAACATGTTTGCCTCCGCCACAAGAGCAGGTGTAAGATTGGAAAGAACAGCTTCCGACGATGTTAAAAGAACCTGAAGATATATATAAAAATTGGGTTAAAATATAAAAAAGATTACTCAAAAGGAGAATGTCAGGCAAAAAAAAAACCATACCTCTTCCCGTATTTCTGAAGGGAAAGTAGCGATTATTGATACGGTATCCATCTCCTCGGGTTGACCTTCCAATCCGTGTGACCGTTGTGCCCCTTGTGCCTGTTGTTGTGCTAAAACTTCTGCCCGAATATCTGGCGGGAGTGCTGCAAGGAATTCAGGGTCAATTTCATTGTCATTTCCATTGACATTGACATTGTCCCCTCCATTTTGTGGTTCAGTATTTACGGGTTGTGCCACTGGACCCTGGCGACCAGAAAGAACCTCAGCACGCAACCCATCAGGAAGTGCATCCAGGAACGCAGGGTCAATCCGTGCATCTTGATCTTGTTGTTCTGTTTCTTGACTTGGGTTTTCTGAAACCTCAGTTACACTATCAAGTGATGTCATATTCCCATTTGTTCTTGGTTGCCTCTCACCACCACCATCATCACTTCCAATTTCAACATTCAGGCTCTGAAGACTTTCTCCTAACGTGGCTCCACTTTCACTGCTTTCTTGGCTCACACCTTCAACAGATGGACATATGTCTCTTTGAGATTCATTGTTTTCAGTACCAGTACCTTCAGGAGGAATGGAATCGCCAACACCGTTGTTGTCAGTAGTGGGTTCAGGTTCGTTAGTTTCAACCTCCGGTGGCTTTTCAGGACTTGGGGGACTCAATTGAGAAACCAATAAATCTTCAAGGCCTGAGGGAATAACAGATGAATTTGTTCCACCACTTTGCTGGTTATAAGCCCACATGCTTAGACGATGTGAATGTCCATGGCGCCCATTCCTTAAAGACCGGAATACTGATTCCAATCTGGATGAGGTTGACTCTGGATTTCTGTCAGTAAGCCCATCATGAGATGAAGAAGGCTCCAAGAGGAGTGGATGCTGAGAGGGCCCAGCAGTGTCATGTGTCCTCCCAAGAAGATTGTAAATGGACGTTGTACGCCCTTGACGTCTAGAACCAAAAACCTCAACAGGCATCACTTGGAGGGCATCATTGGAAAAACCATGGTCTCTTCCAAATACCTCAATTTGGTCCAATACATTCATCCCATTCATTTCCTCACCAAGTCCTAATATCACTCCACCATCATCATCGTCTTCTTCATCATCATCATCTTCGTCTTCTTCTTCTTCCTCAATCATGTCCTCATCAAAATCATCTTCATCAACTTCATGTTCATGTTCATCTTGATCCGTGTCAAGATGCGGCAAGTGATGGACTTCTTCATCTTCTTCGAGATCATTGTTTTCATCTTCATCTTCATCTTCCTCTCCATCTTCTTCTTCATCATCATCGTCATCAACTTCATCTCCTTCATCCCCTGACATATCTTCATCGTCATCTTCGTTACTCTCTTGATTGTCATCTTGGATTTCAAACCTTATTCCAACAGAATCAAAACCATTTTCAAGCGCCCTAATATTATTCTCAGAAGTTTCATGCATGTAATCATCTTCATTTGGGGGAGCAAAACTTCCATCAATATCCTGATCATGTTCCATGTCATCTATAACAGCTTCAGATCCACGATAAGTCTCAATGCGTTCAGTGGGGCCAGAACTTACGATATTTTCATTTTCAGTTTGCTCATGTTCAGTATGATCAGGAGGTTTTGTTGCATTATCACCTTTTCCAGAATTACCCTCGGCAGCATGGACATGTTCTTTTGTAACCACTTCTAGAACCTTAACCACCACAGGAGCAACCTTGAGTGAATCAACATGATCCAAGTCCATGACTTTTAGGGTTTGTGTAAGTGACTTAACCAGACCAACATCAATAAAAGTAACAGAAGCTTCTCCAGAAATTAAAGAACCTGTAGGCGAGCGAGCAGCCAGCACATCATTCAGCAAATCAACAAAAGCTTGGATATTCTGACCTGGGGGTCGAGGAACCTCAGAAGAATTATAGAAATCAATAAAAACATTATTAATCTCCACAAAGATTCTCTTCCTTGCCTCTACAGAACGCACACAAGAAGCTACTAAAAATTGACTAGCTTTGACCGCAAGTTTATGCCTCCAGTCAACATCTGTCTTCTTCTCCTTTTTATTATTTTTCAAGTAAGGAAGAAATTGATGAAGAATATGATGAAATACTCCACCCTTTTGGGCGCTGCTAACTTCATTATCTCTTCGAAGCAGAACATGAACAGATGGACTATACATCAACAGAATTTCTGTTAGGAGCTTTAAAATGAATACAGCTTTCGCCATAGATGCAAAATACTCCTGGCTATTATTTTCAGATGTGGAAGCAACCACTTTCCCTTTCCCCTTGTTCAAAGCAACATCAATGTCCATATCTGTTGATGATGAATCATCGTCTTTTAAAGGAGGTGTAAAAGTTATAACAGAAGCCAAAAGCAGCTCAATTACATTCACAAAACTCTGAGGAGGTTTACGATGAACTTTGATCTTCACTGGAGTTTTTTCCTTTTCCTTTTCCTTTTCTTTTTCTTTTTCTTTGGACTTATCTTTATCACGGTCTTTTAGCAATATAACATATGGTCTTTCACCAACCATCTCAATTTGGCAAACAGACTGTGCAGCCTGCATGAAAATCATGGGGTCCCTTGAAATGACAGATGTCAGATTCATGAGGAAGTTACGGGGTGTAAGTCTTCCATTAGATTGTCGACTGGCAGCTGTAACAACACTCTGTTTTATTTCAGATTCCATTGCTTGCTGGAGAGTTTGTGGGTCTTCAAGAATATGGCGAATGATAGATCCAGCAGTGTTATCAAAGCCAACAAACAGACTACCTGAAGGCAATGATAGCAGCAAAGGCAAGCCACCAGCATTTAGGAAACTAACAGCAACAGAATGAGTTCTTGTAAGCGTGGAACATAGCTGCAAAACAGCCTGAATCGTTTCAGATGGAAGATGGTTCTTCAAATAGCCACAGGATATCTCAACAAGTCTCTTTTGCTCCTCTATATCTATTGCATTACCAGCATCCTCTTTCTTTAACAGCTCTGAAATATCAGTGTTCATCTTTTCATCCACCTGAGCAAGGCGATCAACAGAAAGAAAGGCTGCTGTCACCCATTTAGGAACCTGCAAAGTTTCATTCTCATGTACACCAGAGTTCCATTTTGACAAAAGATCTGAAGCAACTTTAACTAAACCGATTTTAGAAGCAACTTCACGTAAGTCTTCATCCTTGTTTAGAAGCAAAGCAAGAACATGAAAGAGGGATGACAGCATGACATCATTTCCACTACAAAGCTTCACCTGCTCCACTACAAATGTTATAACATTTGACTTGTAATGACCATCTTCATGAGAACATATCATTAGAAGAAGGTCCCGAACTGAAAATGCTAGAGAATCCTTCGTTTCTAGAAGCTTCTTACAAGTAGACAACAAGTCATCAACAGCAGGTAAATGTACAGTTTCCTCTTCGATTTGCTGATTAGTATCAACTGCAACAGATGAAGAATTACCAAGAGACATAGCAAGTGCTTGAGCAAGTTCATCATCTTCTTGGACTATTTCAGGATGTGAGAAAAGCCATTCTGTTGCCAGCTCTACACTATTGGACCCCACTTGTCTCAAAGCCTCTTCTGCTCGTGATCTCGGAAACCCCATTTCAACTATCATGGATATAGTTGTTTCATTTGGAGGCACAGAGGGACGTGATGCAGAATTTTTCACTTCAACCCCAGAAAACACATGACGGATAACAGAAATCACTGTAGAAACAAAATCATCATTGCAATCGGTGAACTGGGGATGAGTCCATAGAGGAAGCACAGCTTTCAGAATCATGGATTGAAGAACCTTCACAAAAACCTCGGGATCTTTCGGGAAGAGAATGTCTCCATTTACAAGCGGTTGTGTAAGTAAATGTTTTGTAGATGGAGACAAAATAAAAGATGATGTCACAAGGTGATCCATAAGTCTACCATAGTTGGATAATAGACCATTAACCGTTTCTTCTGCGTCAGTTTGCTTCAAGACCCCCTCATCAGTCTCCATTGGAGCCCTAAAAATCAGCTCAGTGGTAGCTTTGAATGTGGTCAAAACTAACTGAACAACCCCAAGACCATATAAACAATTTAACAGAACAGGATTACATGAGTCGGGTTTATCCAGTAAAACACCATCGATAAATTCCACAACTTTTCCAAGGTAGCAACACTTTGCTGACATGGATACCACTGACTTCACATGACCTTCAAATTTCAAATGATCTAGCGAAATGGAAGCAATCATGGAAGCCACTGATCTTGAAGAAGGTGTAACTGTCACTGTATCATCTCGTCTTCTAGAAGGAAGCAACATAGCTTTTCCTAGCTCTTGAAACAAATTTGTGATGTGTGAAGAGAGTGACCTCATCATGTCTGAAGATCCAGCGGGATGTGACCGTTGACTAGTGGGATGTGATCGTTGACCAGCTCCAGAAGAATGAGTGAGATCACGATACAGATTGATCAAATCAAAAAACTGGGATTCAGAACTCAATCCTGACATTTGCCTTCTCATTAAAGGATCAAGAAACTGTCTGAATGAATTAAATCTTTGTTCATCGGTTTCTAAAGGCTGTGATTCTTCCCCATCAACATTTTCATCCTTGATTTCAATCTTAGCATCTTCAAGTAACACAATCTGCCATAAAATCTCACGGTGGACTCTTCCGATATCTTCTAGAACATCTTTGCTACCATTCCCAAATTCCTGGAGTAAAGCAGTAACCCATTTATTGTCCTTCGAGGCAGCTAGAGACAGAAGGAATTCAACAAGAAAAAGAGAAGGAAAAACTCTTGAATCTGGTGTGGATTCCGGATCTAACAGAAAAGAACCTGAAACAACCTGAAATCCTGCTAAAGTTGTCTTCAAATAATCCCGGAGCGAGGAACAAAAAGCACGTGCTAAAGAAGTAGAGTGATGTTGGGTAAAACTTTTGAAAACCATTGTGCTATGTAAAGCTATGGACATTCCTTCGGATGATTGAGTTATACTTGGTCTTAACAAAAGCTTCAACAATGCTTCAATGCCATTTAACTCTACAAACAATCGACAATTTTCAGCATTTTCCATCGTTCGATGAACCAACACCATTACATGAAAAATACATAATTGGATGAACTGCTCATCACTAACTCCTTTTTCCTTCTCTTCAGTGTCCACATCCATAACATCACTCCCATTGATTTGCCCTGTACCTTCACTTTTACTGTCTTCTATTGTAGCAATTTTGTTGATAATCTCAATAATCAAATCTACACCGGTTGGTTTTAGGGAAGTAACATGGCGCATAAGCTCCTCAAAAGCATTAGCCAAAGGCACAATACCATCACTCATTGGAAGGACATATTTCTTGAGGGTAAAAACGTCAACTAAGAATCTCAGAGCTGAAGTTTCTTTGACTGCTTCTAGTCCCTTGGCATTGAGACAAATAGCTGCAAGACCGTTAGGAACACAAGTGAGAGACTTTGAAGAAGGAAGAATGCCAGCTGTCACTGTTGATAAAAAGGCATCAGGTAGACCGGCTTCATCCAATGCAGGATAACAAGTGGGATCTTTGTGAATCAGTTCACACATCACAGTCACAGTTGAAGAATATATATCGCCTCCAAATTTATCCACATTCTGAAAAATCATTACAAGAGTGGCAGGGAGAGAAACGTCATTTGCACTCTGATGAGTGTTTGCTGGAGCATAAGTAGCACAACCCAGTGCCTTCAATAAAACCCTAATGAGCCTCTTCTGTGAAGAAACCAGATCCTCACTTGTATGAGAACACTCCCCGATGCTCATTGAACTATCATATCCTGTAGTTGAATGACTCGAACGAATCACTCTATCCACTTCTGTCTGCAGTCTGATGGTCAAAAGGTCAACCCCTCCCAAGTCTCTGAAAAGGGCAACAGCCGAGTTACTATAATCCATGAGCTTTTGTAGAGTCTTCACAGATAAACACACAAGATGCATGTGTAGAGGATCCATATCCTCTAAAAGAGGTAAAAAGGTTGGAACCATTCCCGGTCCCCGTATAACACTCCCAGGACTTGAAGTTGATATCACTTGAAGCAAGTAGAATTGTAGCAGTGCTTCAACGAATGCAATAGACGATGGATCACTTGACTTGTTTAATGACGAAGTCGCCCTTTGCAGGACATTAAGGAGAATCACACGGTTGCCACCTGCAATGTTTGATCCGTTGAGAATACGTGCCCTCTCATGAGACGATGAATATGCAGCCAGCTGTGATCCCAAAGCATGCATAGCAAGTGTACGAATAGTTGGAGATATAGTCTCTTCAGATTTCACAAGTCTGATCAACTCGTTTGTGTATTCTGGCTCATTTGCAAAAAAGGGCATGAGTTCATCATGGGAATCGCTTGATTGAACAAGAACAATGAAAGCAAGAAGACATATCTTGCTGTACAGCTTGCATATTCTTGAAGAACGAAAGGCATGAGCATATCTAACCCTAGTCAACAACAAAAATCTATGGTCAACTGGGACATTGTACTTCTCAACCAACAGCTTCATTATCGATAGATCATCCTCTTTCCACATATGAAGATCTGGAATGTGAATTGTATCTGTGCCATGCAACTCAAAGTATAGGGTGGACCCCACGTGGTTTTGGGAATTACCATTATCAGAAGGCAAGTCTGAAGGAAATAAGGATAGACTATTGTCCTGTGTTCTTTCGTTTAAAACAACACATGAATACAGGCCTAAGCCCTCTTCCTTGCTTCCCCATCCTTGTGCTAATGATAAAAGACAACTGTTTATTGAACCACATCCTATGAGTTTCCCGTTTCCATGGAGCTTTGAGGGGTTTATTTTCACTAATGTTGAGAGTGTCTCCAAGGTGGCAATGAGAACCTCGGGATCAGTTGATGCAAGTAATAGCTTGAAATGCTGAAAAAAAACAAAAGCACGCTTTAGAGAGGAACATTTGACAGATTTGGAGTAAATATAGAAACATACCTCTAAGCCACTAAATGATCCCTTGTTGTGGCAATTCTCTAAAATGATACGCATCACACGAAGAATTTGGAGAACTGATTGCTTTGGGAAAGGACTGTCATCTTCTATGATATTATCTGTCAAAAGGAGATCCTTCCTAGCAGACAAATAAGTCTTGAAGTATGTATCAAAATGCAGGAACAGTGGCCTCCAATGATGAAAATTGCCCTGAAGATAAAGTAAAATGTTTAGCCAAGTGCCACTTGGACAAATCTTAAAAAAAAAAAGTGACATGGCATATGATCTATCACCTTGTTGTACTCCCAAGAGAAACCTGAAAGGGGGATTGCTATATCTTGTAATGGACACAGTATCACCTTGTCGATAAATGCCTTTACTTTTGGAGGCTGCAAATAAGACAAAACACATAGAATTGATTTCTTGTGGATGTAGCATATTAATTAAAATTGTATTTGCAAGAAGATTCATATCAGCTTCCAACAAGAAGTGCTATGTTTAACATTCAAAATCATAGTGCAGCTAAAGAACAGGAGTAAAAATGCATGAAAACCAAGAATAACTAGCCCTAATGCAATAGGCCAATCATGCAGTACATGACCTGGGACAATTACTATATATACTTTAACTACTCTTTCAATAATGCCATTCCATAATCATGAATTATCTTCTAGAAGCTGCCCTAAATGCATACCAATCAATAACAACACTATAATAAAGAACTCTTAATCCTAAAGGCAACAATGGATTAACACAACACGCATAAGCACCTGCCAAAATGATCACCCAAGCAAAAAAACCACTTCATATTTAACTACATATACCAAACGCAATGAAGCGAACATTAACAAGAAGAAACGAAAACTTACAGTCTCGGAATCGAGTTTAACATTTGGACCAATTGATCCTTCACCGGATAAAAGGTGCCGTAACCTCGACGGCAAGCTCGATCTTACGGTACCCGCCATATGATATCAGACTGTCTTTTTCACTCCTCTACACTCCTGTTATACTGAAAATACGAAAGAAGAAGGATTCAATCAAAGATTAAAGTATGAAACAAAGCGATTGAAAAAGAGCGTAGAAAGAGATATTGACCTGGTTGTGTAGAGGGAGGAAAGAAGGATTAATAACATCAAAATTGACTAAAGAATCTAGAGAGGGAGAGAGAGAGAGTATGAAAGGGTTTAAGCGTGTGTTAGAATGAAGTCCCTAAAGCAAAGCAAAGCAAAGCAAAGCGCAGAAGAAAGAGAGAAATGTTTTGGTTTAACCTGAAATGGGAGAAGAGAGCTGCGTTTTATAGAGAAGGGACGTTGAAGTGGTCCTCTCCTCTCTCTCTTTCGCGACATTGTTTGGGGGAAGGGAAAGGCTAAAAACGTAATTTTAGTTAAATGCTTTTTTAAAAAGAAATTAGAATGTTAAAATTCATGATTTTTTTTTTGAAATCTATTCTTTACAATAACAAATTAAATAATAAATTGTTCCGAGTTCAAGGGAAAAAGAGTAATTGATTGAAATGAAAAAAAGTAAAAAAAAAAAAAATGGTATTTTAAGTTTCATTTAGGGCGTGTTTGGTAAAACTAGCTATTAGCTAGTAGCTGTAATATTTTGTTTTTATTTGTTATATGAGTGTTTGACAAAAAATAAACGGAAGCTAAGGGTGAGCAAAAACCGAACCGATAAAAGAAAAATTGCAAAAACCGCAACCGAAAAACCGAAACCGACGCAAAAACCGATGGTGCGAATTTTATTTTTTTGAAAAACCAAATTTATTGGTGCAGTACGGTTTTTATCTAGAAACCGGACCACCAAAACCGAACCGCACCGCAAGCTTATTAACAATAAAATAAATCACTAATTTATATCATACAATTATACATATTATTTAAAAAAACTAATAAATTCTAATTTATACATATATTATATATTGAACTTGACGGTAATTAGTAATTAGGTATTAAGTTTAATATTTGAGTTTGTCACTTTGTGTTTGTGACTTAATGATTATGTGTAAAGGTAAACACTCTGTGGGCTACAATTTGCAAGCTTGTAACTTCTAAGCACAAATTTAATAAAAAAAATGAGCTTGGAAATATGGGTTGCAAATGATGTTATCAAGTAAACAGCATAAAAAAACTCAAAATTACAGCTTCTAAATTTGAGGAAACGAAATGACACCATGTCATACAATCTTTAATCTTCACATGAACATCACGGTTAAAAAAATCGTACCGGTGAACATAAAAAATCGCACCATATGTTTGACTCGGTTTAAAACCGACACCGAACCGGTACAAACTGAAACCACACTCAAAAACCGCAAAACCGAACCATTGAAAAACCGCACCCAACGGTTTCTAGAATTTAAAAACTGCACCTTGCGGTTTGCGGTTCGGTTTGGCCCTAAAACCGCATCATGCTCACCCCTAACGGAAGCTTTTGAAATATATAAAATTACATAAAAAGACATATATATATATATATATATATATATATATATATATATATATGGAAATTGATTTAAAAAGCTCAGTAGCATTTTGTTAAACGCTACATGAAGTAGCTTTTAGATTTGAGATAAGGCCTAAATTAATTAATATAATAATCAAGTTGCCTTATCTCCTTATCCTAAGCCCCATGAACGAAAATTCTAGGCTATTCCTAGCCAATTTTCGTCCACCCCATCCCATGGGGTTCTAGAGTCTTCTTGCTTCAACTTTCAGTAAATAACCAGACAGTCCCTGCACTTTTAATTAATCAAATTAATCCCAAAATTAAGATCCATTAAGGTGTTTATAAGATCGAGATTTGGAAGTTGGAAGATTTATTGAACTGAATTAAGGGCTTAATAATTAAGTTAGGGCATTAGGGGTTTACGTAGGGCGTAAATCCCCTTACACAGGGCGTAACTCATATTTCCCCCATCTTTGTTTTCTTGAGCTCTACGCAAGGCGTAGAGCTACTACGCTGGGAGTAGATTGGCTAGATGTTGACTTTTGACTTTTTGACCGTGGAACGTTGACTTTGATCAAGTTTGACTTTAGGTCAATTGGAGTATTTTTTAGTGTAGTTTGAAGCTTGATCCCTATCTATTGTATAGGTGACCTGTAGAGCCTGTATTAGGATCAGTTATCAGTTCAGCTATCTTCTAGACATTGAGGTGAGTTTTCCTCACTGTACTTATGGGTCGAAGGCACCAATGTCACCCACTGGATTGTGTTATGTATCCTTATGTATAGGATGTTGCTATGTTGTAGTGATATGTTAGATTGGTAGATCTGTACGATTACACTTTATTTGTTGGTTATTGTTTATCTGTTGCATATGTCAACATAGTGCGGCTGGGTTGAGGCGGTACTGCTTTGTTTTGTAAGCCAACAAACCCGGGAGCAATCCAGTCATAAGTTGAGGGCCGGGAGGCAATCCAGTCTTATGTTGTGGGTTCAGGAGCAAGCCAGTCATGAGCTGTGGGTCGGACGTGGGCTATCCGGTCTCATGTTGTAGGCTCAGGGGCAATCCAGTCTGTTGTTGTGGGCCCATTATGCATGCATTGAATATGTATTGTCGTGTGGGGTATTTTGGGGAAACTCACTAAGATTTGCCTTACAGTTGTTGGTTTCATGATTTTAGATACCTCAGAGGATCGGGGCAAGGCGAAAGCATGATCGTACACATCCTCTTGCTGATATATGTTTTGAGAGATTTTTGATACTCTGATTTTATGGATTTGTCTTGAAACAATGGTTGTTATATTTTGGTTTGTGGAAATGTTTTACAAAAATGAAATTTTTTATCATGATTTTTGGGATGTTACAGAACCCCTTTCTTCACTCGTCGCGGTTCTGGCTTAACAGCAGCCCAACCATTATAGCCTTGGGATATTTTTGTCCCAACTTCTGACATTCATATATTCTTCGTTTCTTACCTGTTTTCTATGATATTTATATCCACGCGAAGGTGGGAACATACTTTATACATCTGATAAGTCATATCTCAATGAATTTGTAACACCCCAAAAATCATGATATAATTTTTTTTTAAATTAATAAATCGTTAATACATATTTTTCCCACAAAATCAGAGTAATTAAGTTTTAACAAAACATTGACAAATCATAGTAGTTCACAGAAAGCGAAAACATGTGGTGTGTGTCTGCAATCATCCCGAGCCCTTCCATTTGAAAACCAGAGTACCTGAAACATAAACTAAAAACCGTAAGCACAAAGCTTAGTGAGTTCCCCAAAATACCACATAACATACAACCATATAATATCATCCACATTATATCATGCAACATACATATAGTTTCCATGGGCTCCCCCATGGTCTTCACCAAGAATGCCATGGGCTCCCCCCATGGTCTTATATCCAAATGTCATAGGCACCCCCATGGTCTTATATCCAAATGACATGGGCTCCCCTCATGGTCTTATATCCAAATGCCATGGGATCCCCCCATGGTCTTTCATGCAAGTATCACAGAGACAACTAGCATTCCACATAACAAGTAATGGGCTGGCATTGGTGCCTTCGACCCCTGGATATAGTGAGAAGACTCACCTCACACGCCGAATGACACAGACGAACCCCGGTTGCTGGCTGACAGATCCACGAACTGTCAATCATCAAAACAACACCCAATTAACAATTGGGTGCCAAAGCATAACCATAAACCCATACTTGGGGTAAAAGACTATTTTACCCCTAACCTAGCTTGGTCTAAAACCAAGGCCTATACTCAAACTCTGGAGGTCCAAAAGCCAAATAATCAACCAAGGCCCAAATATGGCCTAATTTTCCAAATTGGGCCCAAACCCCTTACATGGGCCTTAACCTAAAGCTCATCTAAATATCCTAGTCCATACACTTGTTCTCAGATGGCCCAACAAGAATCCAAACACCTAAGCCCAAAAGAAAGGCACAACTCGAAGCCCAAACATAATTCGGTTACGTCAGCAGGAGCTGTTGTGGAGGCGTTTAACGGAAAAGTAGCTGGAGGTAGAGCAGCGATCGAACTTGGCATTACAGGCAGCGACTGAGAAGGCTCCATGATGGTGGCGGCTGGAGAACAATATGCTAGGGTTAGGGTTTTCATCCTCCAAACAAGAGGGAAGGAGCGTCGGTTTAATCCCGTGCCTTCTTCCAAACTTAAGTCCTTTTTTCCAAGTTCAGTCCCTCCCCATAAGATCTTTTTCAGATTAACTCCCAAACTTACCAAACACCCCTACCTTCTGAATTTCTTTGCAAAACCACCTCGAAAATTATACTTTAACCCCCCGTTATCCAAAATAACAACATTTAACTCCTTGAAGGCAACACCTTGCTAAATTATTATTGATTTTTGGCTACAATAGTATAAACTAAAATATAATTTACATCCCGAAGTTTAGGGTTTATTATTTAATTACTTAATTTCAAACGGAATGTTACATAATTAATACATGTTTTAATATATTAAGTCACCAACTTGTCCCAAAAAGCATAAAAATACCAACTTTACCCTTTTGGTCAAAATGCATCTTCTCATGCATTCTTTCTCTTGAACCTACTCATCTAAACTCTTATAAGTGACTTAAACTCTTATTGTCCATTTTCATGAAGTCACAACTTCATAATCTTATCTATTTCTCATAATTGACCATTTTACCCTTTTGGTCGATATTTAACTAAAAGTCAAATTTTTGCTAAATTTTAGGTTTTTACATGGCGGCCGCCTTCTCTACCACCGAAGCGTCCCTCATTGTCGCCACCCAGGTGGTTCCGACTACCACTATGGTCGCCGTTTATTCCCCCACATGAAGAATTAGAACCTTGATTGTTGTTATGATTCACCTTGAGCACAGTGGATGTGGAGGCATGGTCATGATGAAAGGCTTGAATGATGCGGTTTTGATTATGTAGCATGCATTGTTCTTCAATCGTGAGCATGAATTACATTTATAATCATGTTGGAAACAAATATTTATGGCATATCTTGTGGTAATGTGATCGAACTTCAGTGGTAGACTATTGATAGCGTAAATGACAATATTTCGTTAAGGTACTTCAATATTTGACAACAACTCGGGTATATTCTTGATCAAGGTACACTATTCTATAATTATCGAGTCTCCAAGGACAATGTTCATAAGTTCATTGTGAAGCTCTATTGGCTTCTTTATTGTCTCTAAAGAGCTCTTCAATACCTTTCCATACTTGAGAAGCAGTAAAATAGACTTTTAAAATGGAATTGAGAATACATTGAGATAAAGTACCATACAACCACTGGTTGAAGATAGAGTCGACTTTGGACCACTCCGGATCAGTGGGTTTGTTGTAGGTGTCATCGAGGTGATCATAGATGAAGTACCAAATACAAATCTAAATGATATTTGAAATAATAATTATGATCATATATATATATATATATATATATATATATATATATATATATACATATATATATACATATATATACATATATATATATATATATATATATATATATATATATATATATATATATATATATATATATATATATATATATATATGATGCGACCTAGGTTCCGACCACTTGGGCTACTAGTTCTGATCGCCGGAGGGAAACCTGAGAGGTCACAAGGAAAAGGAAATCGTCAGTCGCTCTCCGGGAGGAGGTCCTGGAAAAATGCTCCGACGGTCAAGTCAGTAGAGTGAATAAGTATAGCTTACTCATCAAGGCAAGGTGAACGTCCTTTTATACTGAGGATCCTCCTCGATCCGCATGAGAGACAAGGACCTGCGATCCCGACAAGATCCATCATCCTCATTGGTGGATCGTGTTCCTCGTAGTGTCAGAGCTAACGATTGGTTCAGGCGATAATGCTCTGGATGTGCCTCTTGTCGCCTGGAGCCGTTGTCTTTGGACTGTTGTGAAGGACAATATTTGGCGAGGGCGAAGCTCTTGCGCGGTCGCCCTGTTGGAGTCCCTAGCAACCAAGATTGCCGAGTCGGGTTTGGTCAGGCCTCGCTGGGAATTCCTCGCCGGGGACTCTCTTAGTTCTGGCCCGCTCTGAGGGGCGTGTCATCAAGTCCCCCAGTCCAGTAATCATAGCGTATGCTAGCTAGCTATGATGTTCTAGACTTAACTGTCGGTATATGTGTCGTGTTTTATCTGGGCGTCGCTTCATTTTCAACGATGTGACCGCTCGTCGTGTGCGGCGGTTACGTCAGCCGTGTCAGGGATTTTCGTAAATCCCGCTCTTTTTTCCCTTTATAGTTTGTGAGCAGATTTTCCTTAGTTCTTATCTTCTTTCTTCGTTCCCTTCTCTTTTTCTTTCCTCCTTGCATCTTCTTTATGGCTTCCTCCATGAGCTTGATCCCGAGTTCCTATGAATTCGCCACCCTTCAAGAGGCATATGGCCTTACTCCAGCCGATGGAGTAGAATTCCCGGTTGCTGGGGCTTCGATCATTTCGCCGCCGCCTGGGAAGGTGGGTGTCTATCAAAAAACCTTCGACGCCGGTCTTCGTCTTCCTCTGACCGATTTCCAAGAGAAAATACTCTGACGCAGTGGATGCAATATTCAGATGTTGACTCCTGGTGTCGTCCACAAGATGGTAGCTTTCGAAATGATATGACGGGCTAACGGCATCATTCCTGACTACTTCGTTTTCAAGTTCTTCTTTAGATTTGCTGCTACTAATGACAATTACACCTTATATGCTCGTCGAGGTGGTCACAATCTTGTCCTTGACAGCAAATCACCAAAGAATTAGCAGGACAAGTGGTTGTGGGTCAACCAGGAACTACTCGGCCGGGAATACCATCGGGCGAATGCTCTGTCGGATGTCACTTCCAAACTGTTCCCTCACAATCAAGCGACTGCTGACTTCTTGCGCACTCTCCAGGTGGACATTGACACGATGTCTGAAGCGTTACTTGCTGGAGTTGGGATGAGTCCTAGTTGGCGTGCCCGGAGGGAGATGTCTGTCTTCTACACTGTCTCTAATGGTGAGTTGTCTTTGCTTCTTCTCCTTTCCCCCTCCCCCCTCTTTTTTTGGGGAGGGGGGGGGGTAGGGAAATGCTTTTTACTTGCTCTTTTTGCTTTCTTGCTTCCTCGTCATCATTTTTCCTTTATGTTTGGTCTTTGCTTTACAGGCACGGAATGCTCTGTTTCCATGGACTCTGTTCTGCGAAAGCGATATCAAGGGAAATTGGAGCACCGGGTGGTGCCTTTGTACGAGACTATGCCTCCGCCTCGGCGCTTGAGTGTCTCTGTTGTGGTGCCTCCACAGCCCGTGGGGAGCTCTACTGTGTCAGGGAGCCAGCCGGTTGTCAATGCTGCCTTGACTCCTGTCGTGATACCTCGCCCATCCAGCGAACCGCCCACCGATGGTGTGGTGGATAGTAAGGATGGGATCATTGCCAACGTCCGTCGAGTAGCAGAGAAATGGAAAGCCGCTCAAGCGATGAGTGGGCCAGCGCCCGAGGGCAATTCTGGTCAGATTAGTCGGCGCGTGGTGCAATGTCGTGGACTTATGTGTTTACTATCTGCTGCGTCGCCACACTCCGAAGATGTGTTAGTGATACCCGATGATGACATTCAACAGTATGAGGGTATCGATGGGGCGCCCCAACAACCCATTATTCCCGATCCAATTGCTTTGAGTCCTGGTGTTAGTTCTCAGTCTTCAGGGGGTAGCGCTGAGCGGTGACTTCACAAGCCTGCTGCTGCAAAGATCCCTCATGGTGTTCTTGTCTTTGTCCCAGGGTGGAATCTTCATCCTGATTCCCGCCTGTCTGTCCGTTCTGCCGCCTTGGAGTTTACTCATCATGCCCTTCCTCCTGCTACTGTCGAGGATATAGACTCTATGAACAACGTTGCCCTTGCTCATAACCTTGCTTATGCTGCTGCACAGGCCATGACTTACTTAGCTGTTGGGTCTCGACGTGTTTAGCACCTCAGCGACTTGGAGCATGCATACTTTGCCTTGGTGGCTAGTGAATCGAGTCTGAAATTGAATTGACAGACCTTGGTGCTGCCGTTCATCGATTGGATCAGCAGAATAAGTCCTTGGTGTCGGAGAAACTGGTGTTGGAGGATGTTCGAAGTGCTTTGGAGGCTCAGGTTGAAACTCTAACTCAAGCGAACGAGGGTTTAATGATACATAATGAGAGCCTGGAGCGTGATCTTGTCGACCGTGAGCGTGAGTTGGAAGTGTTGAAGGCTGATCGCAGTTGGTTGCTCCAGGTTGGACTCGTACGAGTGATGGATAAGCTTATATAGCACCCTGAGTTTACCGGGGGTATCAGTCGCATTCGCCACGTGACATTTGTTGCGGGTGAAGAATCATGTCGGGCTGGTTTAAAAGTGCAAGTTGACGCCAAAACTTATGATCCTTCTGCCAATGACTCTCGTTCGAGTCATTCCTCGGCCTTTGACGATGCTCTCCTGGCTTTTGCGATTATGGACTTTGCTGGTTTACTTGGATTGGGCCAGCTGGATGTAGATGGAGTGAAGGCGTTGTGTGTGTTTGATGAAGGTGATGATGTGGGAACATGTTTTGTTGAAGGAAACGTGGTTGGAGTGGGTGGAGTTGGTGCTGGTGGGCTTGGAGCTGATGAGGTTGGAACTAGTGCAGGTGGTGATGGTGTCTAAAGTTGTTTGGAGCTGCCCTTCGGGGTGTGAAAAATTTGATGAAGCTTGGTTTTATTTTGTTTTGTTTTTTTGAACAATTTGTGGCCTTTAAGGCCTTTCATCATGTTATGTTGGATTACTATGGTTGTTTTTGTTTTTGGACAAATTGTGGCCTCTATGGCTTTAATGTCAACAGTTATGAAACAATGGTGATTTTGTTTGTTTACTTTGTGTTCCTTGTTTGAAATTCCAAGCGTGTCAAACCTCCTTCGCAGGTTTTGTTGTTTATTATGACTCTACTTTGTCGTTATGTTGTGTGTGCATGCGGATCCACTAAGTATCCTCTGTGCTATGTTTTTGTCATACATACTCATTGTGCACAATATATCAAGACTAGTGCATTTTCTTTTATTTATGTAATTCTGATACATGCTAGTTTTCTGCACTACAATTCCCTATCGAACTGCTCTAAGCGTCCGTCTGTTGGTCCGGGTGATTAGTCCGGCCAAGGGATATCTCGTTATCTTCCCTTCTGCATAGGAGCTTATGGTCTTTCCTCAAAAGTGGAACTTTCTCAAGTTCCTCGCGTTCCACGCTCTTGGTATTTGTCTTCCTTCAGGTGTTTCCAGAAAATATGACCCGTTGCGGTGTGCTTCCACCACCTTGTATGGTCCCTCCCATGTCTGGCTTAATTTTCCATGGGTTTGTGTGTGGCTGGCTTCGTTCTTCCGTAGAACATAATCCCCGACCCGGAAGGCTTTATCCTTCACTCGCTGGTTATAGTATATCTCTGTTATTTTTTTGTAGGCGACTTGGTGCATGCTCGAGCATTCCCGCCGTTCTTCCAGGAGGTATAAGCTTTCCCTTAGGTTCTCATCGTTTGCTTGCTTTTGGCAGTATTCTGTCCGTATTGAACCTATCATTATTTCTGCGGGTAACATTGCCTCAGCTCCATAGGCCAAACTAAACGGCGTTCCTTTGTACTGGTCTGTGGTGTGGTTCGATATGACCAAAGGACTTCCAGTAGCTCATCTACCCAATTACCTTTTGCTTTGCCCAACCACTTCTTAATTCCGTGCACCAGCGTCCTGTTAGACACATTTGTTTGTCTGTTGGCTTGAGGGTGTGCTACGGACATGAACCTTTGCTCTATCCCTCTTTCAACACACCAATTTCTGAAAGGGTTCTCAACGAATTGTAGCCCGTTGTCACTGACCAAAACTTTGGGTGTCCCAAACCTCGTTATAATGTTCTTCCACATGAACTTAATCATCTGTTTTCCCGTGATGCATGCCAGTGGCTCGGCTTCTATCCATTTCGTGAAATAGTCGACTGCCACGACTAGGAACTTTACTTTCCTCGGTGCCTCTGGGAAAGGACCGACGATGTCGATTCCCCATTGACAGAAGGCCCACAGACTGACTATCCTTGTCATCTTGGTTGGGGGTACGCCTTGTGCCGGTGAGAAGGTTTGGCATTCCATGCACGTCCGGGTTAACGCGACAGCATCCTGATATATGTCCGGCCAATAGAGTCCCATGCGCAGTACCTTGCTTGTGAGTGCCCGCGCTCCTTCGTGTGCTCCGGCTGATCCTACGAGGGCTTCTTTAAGGGCCTTTTTCCCTAACTCGCCTTCTATGCATTTGAGCCACAGGGTCGTGTGGCCTTTTCTATACAGCGTTCCTCCAAGTATCGCGTATTGAGGGGCTCGTATCCTCGTTTTTCGTGCTTCTTCGTGATCGTCGGGAAGTATGCCGTGTTGCAAGTAGTCTATGATGGGTGTCATCCAGTTAGGTTGTGCCGTGGACAGAGAATCGACTTAGCGTTCGTCAATACTCCTTTCTTTTAGTACTTCCACTAATACCTCCTTAGAGAGATGTCCAAAACATGTTGATGCGAGCTTGCTAAGGGCATCTGCGCGTCTGTTATTTCCCCTCGAGATTTGTTTTAAGGCGAAGCTCTTGAGCGAACTTGTGATGCGCTTGACTGCTTTGACGTACCTTTCCATCCGTTTATCCTATGCTTCAAATTCTCCCGTGACCTGGTTGGCTGCTAGGCGTGAGTCGGTCAAGGCTAGGGATGTCAACAGGACCAAACGGGGACGGAAATAGCTGCCCCCGCTCCCGCCCCCGAAATCAACTGCTTCCCCCGCTCCCGCCCCCGCCCCCGAATCCCCCGGTTACCTAGCCCCCGATCCCGCCCCCGAATACCTCTATTGCCCCCGATCCCTCCCCCGTTCCCCGTTTATGGGCTTAAAATTGATTTTTTTTCTTAAAAATGCTATATTTTGGGTTTAAAAAAAACTACTTTTCATAAAGTAATTCACAGCAAACATCAAAACTTAAATCACACCAACATCATCGCAAACCTCAAGATAGCTAAACTGAAAATTATCACAGCAATCTTTCATAGCAACTTAAATACAATAACAAATCAGAAATCAATTTACAACAACTTAAATCCAATATCAATTCAGTATAAATCAATTCAGAAATTAACTCACTACAACTAAAATCCAATTTCAATTTAGAAATCAGAAAAGAAATCAAAATCGAAACAAGCACACTATCAATTGAAATCAATCCAGAAATCATAGTCTTAATTCAGAAAAGAAACCATAAAATTGACAATCATACAAATTAGAAAACTGAACTGGACTAGAAATCATTGTCTCATTTAAATTGGACCAAAGAAGAAATTACCAAAACCGTCACAGAGAAAAGAGTGCTTGATGTTCGAGACAAGAACTGTTCATCGACGCTGGTGGAGGAAGGTATGTCATCGACAAGTAGACGGCGACTGGGCGCCGGTAGGTGCAGTCGAGCAGTACTCTGTCGTCGTTCCGTTCGTGGTCTTGTACTCCTGTCGCCGACTCGTTCAATTGCAATAGAGGGGATGTGAGTCAGCGACTCGGTGAGTGTAATTTGTGAACTGTGAAGAGTTAAGACGAAGAATAAGACGTGATTGCTAGAGAGTACAGTCGATAAATTGGGAATTTTCTAGAGAGGGGTTGAGAGAAGTCGACTTGAAGGATGAAGTGGATTGAGAGAAGCTGTATGCGTGAAGTGGATTGAGGAAGGAAAAGGAAAGCAGGAAACCCTAAAAATTGATACTCTATTTTCTATATATATTTTATATTAAATATTTTTTATATCAATATAAAAACGGGGCCCCCGCTGGAGTACGGGACGGAAACGCCTACGCCCGACCCCGATCCCGAAAATAAACAGGGTTTAATCCCGCCCCCGCCCCCGCTTTCGCTCCCGAATTTTTTTAAAAATTAGTCTCGTACGGTATCGGGGTCCCTCGGGAAAGGGATCCCACGGGGGTTTTTGACATCCCTAGTCAAGGCTACGACTCTCTCCGCTCCCATTTTTACTGCCAATCTAAGGCCGGCTAACAAGGCTTCATATTCGGCTTCGTTGTTGGAGGTGTGGAAGTCAAAGCGTATAGCATATGTGATTTCTTCGCCTGTGGGGCCGGTCATGATTAATCTCGCGCCTGAGCCTTCCTTGCTGGAGGCTCCGTCCGTGTAGAGGATCCACTGCTCGTCGATCTTTTCTTCCTGGTGTCTCTGCTTGGTCGTGCTGAGCATTTCCTGCTGGAGTTCCCTCGGGATTTCCAACAAGAAATCTGCCAGTGCTTGCCCTTTGATGCTTATCATGGGGTGGTAGCTAATGTTGTGCTCCCCTAACTCAATGGCCTATTTCGCGAGGCGCCTGGATGTCTCTGGCTTCACGAGTACTTGGTTGATTGGGCAACTAGCTAATACCTCTATCTGGTGAGCCTGGAAATACCGGCGGAGTCGTCGTGTCACGTAGATTAAAGCGAGCACCGACTTTTCGATGATTGGGTAATTAACTTCTGGTCCCTGCAGGGCCCGGCTCACAAAGTAGATCGGGAGTTGCCGCCCTTGTCTTTCGACCACTAGCACCGACGAAATGGCCTCCTTTGATGCGGACAGGTAGAATTGCAGCGTCTCGCCTGGTACTGGGCTGGCTAGAGTGGGAAGCACGTGCAGTGCCTTTTTATCTCATGCAGGGCGGACTCGGCCTCCGGTGTCCATCGAAAGTTGTTCTTTTCTATGCATCCCTTAAGCGTGTGGAATAGGGGCATGGCTTTCTCGGCTGACTTAGAGATGAATCGATTGAGCGCCGTTAGCTTTCCGTTTAGCCCTTGGGTGTCCCTTAGCGTGCTCGGCGAGGGTGTCTCTTCGAGCTCGCTAATTTTGGCTGGGCTTGGTTGGATTCCCTCCTTTGTTACGTAATACCTCAGGAACTGTCCCTTTTTTACCCCAAAGGTGCATTTCGCTGGGTTCAGCTTCATCTTAGCTTTCTCCAAGGTTTGCAATGTCTCCTCCACATCGCGTAGCAACTTCCTCTCGTCTGGGATCTTGATGACCATATCGTCGACATAGACTTCGATATTTCTGCCAATTTGATTGGCGAACAGAGAGTCGACTAGTCGCTAGTAAGTTGCTCCGACGTTCTTTAATCCGAATGACATTAGCACCATGATCCGTATAAAAGGCTGTTTTCTCTTCGTCATTTTTGCTCATCAGGATTTAGTGATATCCCTTGTACGCGTACAAGAAGCACTTCCATTGGAAACCTTGTAGGGATTCCACCTTCTGGTCTATCTCCGGTAGCGGGTAGCAATCATTGGGACATGCTTTATTGAGATCTAAATAATCGATACACATGCGCCAGCTACCGTCGTGCTTCTTTACCATTACTGGGTTGGCGATCCATGTGGGGAAAATTGCTTCCATGAGGATCCCTGCGCTGGTCAACTTGGCCACTTCTGCGTTAATTGCCTTGTTTCGATCTCCTCCTTGGACTCGCTTCTTCTGCTTTACTTCTTTGGCTCCTGGTTTTATCATTAGCTTGTGTTCTATGATCCCTCGATCGACCCCCACCATTTCTGTGGGTGTCCAGGCAAACACATGTTTATATTTCTGCAGCAGTCGAACCAGCGCTTGCCTTGTTGTCGTGGGAAGAGTCGTTCCCACGTTCACTTGCTGGTCTGGATACTCCCTGTTGATTACTTCCCCCCCACTCGACGGGTATGGCTTCGGTCTCTTGGCTTCGGCTGAGATGTTTTTTGGTTGCATGATTTCATAGCATTTAAGCTCCCTTGGGGGTGTGGCGAGGATTGTCGTTGGACCCCGGCTCGTACTGAACTTTACTATTCCATGGATTGTTGACGAGATTGCTCCAAACTTTAGTAAGGTTGTTCGTCCCAATATGACGTTGTGTTCGGATGGGTGCCGTATGACCACAAAATCTACAATAGCGGTCTGTTGTCTGGTGTTGTCTTGACTGGTTAATGTAAACGGTAAGTGGATCGTACCTAAGGGTCACAGGCTATGTCCTGTGAATCCTATGAGCTGTCCTGTGGCTGGCCTTAGTCCTTCCTTCCATGCGTCTGACAGCAAACGGAAGCAATGCTCGTAGATGATGTCTGCGGAGCTTCCCGTGTCGACATACACCCGGTGGATCATGATGTCTCGGATGGATCCCTGGATGACTAGGGGGTTGTCCCCTTTCCAACCGGCTGGACTTGGGTCGGTCACGGAGAACGTCAACCCCTGCATGGTTTCCATAATGCTGCGTACGTTGGTTGTATGCTCCGTTCTCCCCCTTTTATGGTGGATCGCGAGGATTTCCTATCTGTAATCTGCTTTCCCAGTGTCGTCCATGGAATTTTCTGCGTCGAATTTGGCCCGCAAGCTTTTGGCGATTTCTATTACGTTTCCCTTCAATTGCTTCTCCTCCATTTCCTTCTTGAGGACCGAGCAGTTGACCGTATCATGTGTCCTACTCTTGTGGTATTCGCAGTACCGCGTCTTAGTGCCTTTTTTTGCTGGTTTTTCGGCGACGGTGTATACTTCTGCCCGTCTTCCCCGCCTCTCGTCTTTGAAGAAAGGTCTGAAACGTCCTTGCGATCGTCTATCCCGTCCCGAGAACCTACCTCCTCCCCGGGAATCGTGGTAGGGAGTAGACTGGTGGTGTCGCCTCCCATTTGAGGAAGACATGGCGTTGAGGTATGCTTGCTTCGACGCTTCGCCCTCTTCTTGGCGTAAGAATCATTCCACTCGTTCCTTTAGTTCTGCCCTTGTCTGGGGTTGTTTGCCCATGATCTTCTGAGATAGCGAACCTGGCAGTAATCCCCAGGTGAACGCTCCCGCGATCAACCCCTCATCGTGCCCTGGGACGTCTAATGTTGCCTTGGTGAACCTGGTGAAATAGTTCTTGACTGTCTCCCCCTCCCTTTGCTTACATCCAATGATGGAATGATAATCACCTTTGTACCTACGGAGTTGCATGAAGTTGGTTAGAAAGAGATATTTCAACTGGCTGACGTTGCTAATGATGCCTGGACGTAGTGTCTTGAACCATGTTCCTGCGTTGCCGTCTAGGGTGGTAGGAAAATATGTGCACCAGAACCGTTCGTCTAGCTTGAGGGATGTCTGAAGGGTTTTAGGTAAAACAAATAAACTAGAAAAACAATTCCTAAGTTCACATGCAACCTACTTTGGATCTATGTTTTAACTATTGAACATACAACTTTGAATTGCAATACAAGAACCCTAGAGGAGAGAGGCTATCATCGAAAATAGTAAACTAGGGTTTAGGGTTTACATACCTTTCAATTGTTATAGCAAACAATTGATATTCCCTTGATCTTGATCTTGATCTTCTTGGAAGCTTTAGCACCACAAGTGTAATGCCTCTAATGGAGTCACACCCAAACTAGCAAGAAGGAAAGTAGAAGAGAGAGAGAGAGGAGAGGGAGTATGCAAAATCTCGGCCTTAGGGTTTCTTCAAAAGAAAGAGTGACCAAAAACATGAACCAAGAGGCTCCTTATATAGCTGAGGGATCTAGGGTTTAAGGGAAACCCTAGTTATCCTTTGCTTAGGGCCTAAGCAAACCCAAGGGCCTTATCCAAGCCCCTATGGACGAAATTATTAGGGTTTCCCCTAAAGATTTCGTCCACCCTCTTCCAAGGGGGTTCTAGAGCCTTCCACTCAACTATTAGATAATTGCAAACTAGTCCCTGCACCTTATAATTAATTCTTTTAACCCCAAAATCAATTCTGATTAATTTCTGGCTAACAATTAATTAAACATAATGATTTCTAATTAATATATTAATCCATTAACATATTAATAAATCATTTATATATATATATTAATTTATTAATCTTATAAATTAATATCTCTCCTTTCATAATTTCCTTGTCCAGTTGCTAGGTTGAGGGCAACCCAAAAGGACTGTGCTGCTGTCAATTCAAGTACATACCAATTATAGTTATGGGCTTAGACACCTAATCCAACAGTCTCCCACTTGGATAAGTCTGTAACTATAATTGCTAGTATGCCTTCTAAATTTGACCAGCAAATTGTAGCTTCCAAAAGCTGCTGCCGAACTCTGACCCAGTCAGTTACGTGTCCTAAGATAAGTGATCATATAACCCTTCGTTCTGCTTGATATCCCCAGACAAAATACATGGAATGTAATCAATCTGTTTGTCCAGAATCTATGTTTCCCGATTCCTGATTTGTGATGATGTAGGACTTCTAATCGAACACATCAATTTAGTCCTGGCTGGGCCCAGCACATAAGTCAACACCAAATCATCGAGGGGCCCACAGATATCGCTTTTCCTGTTAGGGCAAAAGGAACGAATAAACGTTGACTCATATGCTTGTATCTTTTACTCATCAAATTATGCATGACAATACGTTTTATAACACCAAGTTACTGATGCGTTTTCGTATCACCAATGCACAACCGACTTGTAAATTACAACTCATATATCTTCGTTTCAAGATTATAAGATATTATCGTCTCAGTATTACTCGTGATGAATTCCATGAAGTAATACTCTGAGCGTGGGTTTATCCAATACTCAAATCTCAATTTCTGAGTACTCATGAACATTGCAGCAATTCTATTGCCATGTCTATCCTTAGACAATCTGCAATCCAATTCATGACAGTCTTAATTCACTACTTACTTCCAAGAGTACGAGCGACTGTGGAGTTTGAATAATCTCATTATTCAGGAAGTAAAACATGCAAAATATGAAACACAGTAATAAACAATTGACAAAAGGTAGTAGCCAAACTTATAAATAATACTTTATTATTTAATCACCAAAAGTCAATTACATTTACTTTGTTACAAGTTTCAAAAACTAATCTAACTACTAAAACTAATATCATCTTTCAGTCCTATGCTCCGAGCATGCTGAATATGCTTAGCCCTACTCAGACCCTTTGTGAGGGGATCTGCTGGGTTATCTTCAGATGACACCCTCTTTACTATAAGATGGCCTTCTTCAACTCTATGTCTAATGAAATGGTACTTTCTGTCGATATGTCTGGTCTTACCATGATCTCTCGGTTCCTTTGTCAAGGCAACCACTCCTTCATTATCGCAGAAGAGTTCCATAGGCTCCTGGATGGTTGGAACAACTCCGAGATCCCCGATGAAGTTCCTCAACCAAGCTGCTTCTTTCGACGCTTCACTTGCTGCAATGTACTCTGATTCACAAGTAGAATCAGCCACCGTATTTTGCTTGGAACTCTTCCAAGTAACTGCTCCTCCATTCAGTAAAAATACCCAGCCCGACTGAGAACGGAAGTTATCTCTATCCGTCTGAAAGCTGGCATCACTGTAACCATCTACTCTCAAAGTATCACTGCCACCAAGCACAAGAACCCAGTCCTTTGTCCTTCGCAAATACTTGAGTATATTCTTAACTGCTATCCAATGAGCTCTACCTGGGTTTCCCTGATAGCGACTGACCATGCTCAAAGCAAATGCCACATCAGGGCGAGTACATGTCATAGCGTACATGATCGATCCGACAGCGGAAGCATAAGGTACACGACTCATGTCATCTATTTCAACATCTGTACTCGGGCATTGAGTCTTACTCAATTTGGTATTGCTCTGGATATGTAGCTCTCCCTTCTTGGAATTTTCCATACTAAACCTCTTTAGTACCTTATCCAAGTATGTGCTCTGACTAAGTCCAATTAGTCTCTTCTTTCTATCTCTCAATATTCTAATCCCAAGAATATAGGCAGCTTCTCCAAGGTCTTTCATTGCAAAACACTTTCCAAGCCAAGACTTAACCTCTTTCAAGGTTGGAACGTCGTTACCAATGAGTAATATGTCATCGACATATAACACCAGAAAAGTTACTATACTCCCACTAGCCTTGATATACACACAAAACTCATCTTCACTTCTAGAGAAACCAAACTCTTTGACTTTCTCATGGAAGCAAAGATTCCAACTGCGAGATGCTTGTTTCAATCCATAAATGGATTTCTCAAGCTTGCACACTCTATTGGGAAACTTTGCATCAACAAAACCCTCTGGTTGACTCATGTAAACATCTTCAGCCAACTTCCCATTAAGGAAAGCAGTTTTGACATCCATCTGCCAGATTTTATAATCATGAAAGGCAGCTATGGCGAGCAATATCCTAATAGATTTAATCTTAGCCACTGGCGAAAAAGTCTCATCATAGTCAACCCCTGGGGTTTGAGTAAAACCTTTTGCAACCAGTCGAGCCTTGAATGTATGCACATTCCCATCCATGTCTGTCTTCTTCTTGAAGATCCATTTGCACCCAACTGTCTTGCGACCTGGTGCACTATCAACCAAATTCCAAACTTGGTTGTCATACATGGACTTAATCTCGCTGTCCATTGCCTCTTTCCACTTGGAAGCCTCTGGGCCTGCCATTGCTTCCTTATAAGTGACTGGTTCATCTAAGTTTACCAGTGTTCTGTCACTTATGAATGTGTCACCATCTGAAGTAATATGAAAACCATACAACTCAGGTGACACACTCACCCTAGTGGATCTTCTAAGAGGTAATGAGTTATCAATTGGTTCAACAGGAACTGTTTCCTCTGGTTGAGTGCTAGTGTCATCTAAGGTTCCTTCATTGGCTGACTCTTGAATTTCTTCAAGGTCAATAGTGCTCCCACTGTCCTCTTTGAATATGAGCTCTCTTTCAAGAAAGACTCCTCTTCGTGCTACAAAGACCACGTTCTCACTAGGCCTGTAGAACAAATATCCAAAAGACTGCTTTGGGTAACCAATGAAAACACATTTCTCACTTCTAGCTGCTAGCTTGTCGTGAGTCTCTCGTCTTACGAAAGCTTCACAACCCCAGACTTTAATATGTGCTAACGAGGGAACTTTCCCTGTCCACATTTCGTGAGGTGTTTTGGCAACCTTCTTTGTAGGGACAAGATTGAGGATGTGGGCGGCTGTCTCTAAGGCATACCCCCAGAAGTGAATAGGAAGCGAAGCCCGACTCATCATAGAACGAACCATGTCTAACAAGGTTCGATTGCGCCTCTCAGCTACACCATTTAACTGTGGTGTCCTAGGAGGAGTCAATTGTGAGACTATCCCACATTCTTTCAGATAGTCGTTAAACTCGATACTAAGATACTCCCCGCCTCTATCGGATCTAAGTATCTTTATCTTTCTGCCCAATTGATTTTCGACTTCATGCTTAAACTCTTTGAACTTTTCAAAAGTTTCTGACTTATGCTTGATCAAGTAGATATATCCATATCTGCTATAATCGTCAGTGAAGGTCACATAGAATCGATTAGCATCTCTTGTAGTTGATCTGAAGGGTCCACACACATCCGTGTGTATGAGATCCAACAGACCTTCACCTCTTTCACAAGACCCTGTGAATGGTGATTTTGTCATCTTTCCCAAAAGACAAGACTCACACATATCATCTGACTTTAGGTCAAATGATTCCAACACTCCATCCTTTTAGAGTTGGGCTATGCGTTTCTTGTTAATGTGTCCAAGACGACAATGCCACAAGCATGCCTTGTCTACACTATTAGACAAGTCAATATTAAGTACACTATTTCCTAGGCTATCAACACAAGTCACTGTTTCATACACACCATTACAAGGCAAAGCTTCAAACATAAAAACACCATTCTTATAAACAGAAATTGAACCATTCAAATCATTAAAAGAATATGTAAAACCTTGTCTGAACAATGCATGAAATGAAATAATGTTTCTCGTCATCTCAGACGAATAGCAACAATTTATTAAATCTAATCTAACATCATTACTAAGCAGAAGCTGATAAACTCCGATCTTGGTTACTGGTGAAGACTTTCTGTTTCCCATGATCAGGTTTATCCTTCCTCGCTCTATCTCCTCACTTTCCTTTAGACCCTGCAAATCAGAACAGATATGAAAACCACATCCTGTATCAAGGACCCATGAACGAGAAGATAATGAGTTATTAGCAGAAATAGTGTAAATACCTGCCGAAGATGGCTTCACTTTGCCATCCTTGATATCTTGCAGATACTGTGGGCAAGATCTCTTCCAATGCCCCTTTTGGTTGCAGTAAAAGCAAACTGCCTCTTTTGGATCAGAAACATGGGGAGTGGAACCATTGGGCTTAGCCTTTGGGCCATTACTAGATGACCCAGCTTGAGCCTTGCTCTTCCAGTTTTGCTTGGGAGGACCTTTCCTCTTTTTCCCCTTTCCCTGTCCAATAGCCAAAACAGGGGCACTAGCAGGTGTGGAGGGTATACTTTTACCTTTCATCCCTGCCTCAGCTGTCTGCAACAAGTTGTGCAATTGGGCCAAGGTCTGCTCAGTATTGTTCAAATGGTAAGTTAGAATAAACTGACCATAACATTCAGGAAGTGAGTTCAAGACCATGTCAATGGCCAATTCCTCATCAAAGTGAATATTGAGCTTGACCAAACGCTCTATGTAGCGTTGCATTCTTTGCACATGTGACACAACTGACTCCCCATCTTTCATCTTGCAAGCCATGAGTGACTTGACTACTTCGAACTTTTCTTGACGAGCTCGCTTATGGTACTTTTCCATAAGGTCCTTGTTCATCTCGAAAGGCCAGTAGTCCTCATAGTACCTCTGCAGTTCTGGGGACATAGTTGCCACCATGATGCATGCCACTTTGGTAGCATCATCGTAATGTTTCTTGTAGGCAGCAAGATCTTCAGGAGTAGCTTCATTCTCATCAAGCTCTTTGAGCTCCTTTTCAAGAACATATTCTTTGTTCTCGAAGCGAAGAGCCATCTTGATGTTGCGCATCCAATCGTTATAGTTTGAGCCATCCATAACGACTTTGGAGCATATATTGAGCAAAGAGAAGTTTTGGTTGGAGGAGGACGAAGCAGAAGTGTTTCCAGGAGTAGACATCTGAAAAGAAAGAAAGTTTTAGTTAGATTTCAAGATACCTTAATAGAATAACCCAAAGATATAGTATCAAGGTTAGGATCCAACTATGAAGATTCACAACTTAGAAATGGGATGCCGAGATCCAAGTGCAAATTTCATAAAGGTAGGTGAATGACGATTCACCAATTCCACCATTAGACGAAACAAACGAAGTGAAATTCCTAATTCTTTTGAGATACATTGAAACTATTCAATGGCATGTTTTATTCTCAGATTATGCTCTTCTATTTGTGACTGGGATGCCGAGGATCACAAACAAGATGTGAATAACCATGCAAATGTGCTTGGTAACCTCATTGTCTTTATCATTAACTATTGATGTGCTGGTAAACCACACACGCTCCATCAAAATGACAATTATGAGATACCCATTGCTACTCTTTATTAGTGCCTTTTAGTGTGCTGGTTAACCACACACGCTCCACTAACGACCAATAAAGCATAATGTGCAATTTCATGGATTAGCATACTTTTCACATTTTTCCTAAAGTAACTAGAGTTGGGATTTTGAAAATAATGTTCTAGTACTTTCTTTAATATCATTATACTTTTAATGAGAAGTAGTTGTCCTATCAAATCCGTTCTGCTAACGACCCTCCACTAATCAAGGAAGCGGTGGGTGAGAGTGGACACCCATTCAACTACCATTTTATAGGCAGTTTCCTTATACCCCCCTTATAGATTAGCTTCGTGAATGAGGCATACTAGCGATTTGACTGACCATATTCTTATACATATAATATTAAACCTTTAATTATAATATATATATAAGGTGTGTTTTAAAACTTTTTAAAACTTCAAGGGTTTATATAAATTTCGAAATTTAAGCTGTTAAATTCAAATTTAAATAAACCAATTCACTAGATTTAATATTTATCTATTAATTAACTATTAATCAAATTATTAAATCTTGTAAGGATTATCTAATTTAAATTAATCAATTAATTTAATCCTAATCCTTATCCCTCTAATTTCGAAAAATAGGGTAAGGATAATTATCCAATTAATCTAATTAAGTAACAATTATCCAAAAAACAAGAAACCCTAGTTATCCTCTAGCATATTTCGAAATTTACAAGGGAGGAGGCTAGGGTTTTCAAAACCCTAACCCTAATTTCGATTAGGGTTCTTTGGAGGCTAGGGTTTTCGAAAAAACCCTTTGATCCAAAACCCTAGAAATCGAAAATTTGGCCTTTAGGGTTTAATAGCTATAAACCCTAATTTGCAATTCAACAATTGTAGCAATTCAATTTAAAACAACAATGGCTCTGATACCACTGAAGGGTTTTAGGTAAAACAAATAAACTAGAAAAACAATTCCTAAGTTCACATGCAACCTACTTTGGATCTATGTTTTAACTATTGAACATACAACTTTGAATTGCAATACAAGAACCCTAGAGGAGAGAGGCTATTATCGAAAATAGTAAACTAGGGTTTAGGGTTTACATACCTTTCAATTGTTATAGCAAACAATTGATATTCCCTTGATCTTGATCTTGATCTTCTTGGAAGCTTTAGCACCACAAGTGTAATGCCTCTAATGGAGTCACACCCAAACTAGCAAGAAGGAAAGTAGAAGAGAGAGAGAGGAGAGGGAGTATGCAAAATCTCGGCCTTAGGGTTTCTTCAAAAGAAAGAGTGACCAAAAACATGAACCAGGAGGCTCCTTATATAGCTGAGGGATCTAGGGTTTAAGGGAAACCCTAGTTATCCTTTGCTTAGGGCCTAAGCAAACCCAAGGGCCTTATCCAAGCCCCTATGGACGAAATTATTAGGGTTTCCCCTAAAGATTTCGTCCACCCTCTTCCAAGGGGGTTCTAGAGCCTTCCACTCAACTATTAGATAATTGCAAACTAGTCCCTGCACCTTATAATTAATTCTTTTAACCCCAAAATCAATTCTGATTAATTTCTGGCTAACAATTAATTAAACATAATGATTTCTAATTAATATATTAATCCATTAACATATTAATAAATCATTTATATATATATATATATATATATATATATATATATATATTAATTTATTAATTTTATAAATTAATATCTCTCCTTTCATAATTTCCTTGTCCAGTTGCTAGGTTGAGGGCAACCCAAAAGGACTGTGCTGCTGTCAATTCAAGTACATACCAATTATAGTTATGGGCTTAGACACCTAATCCAACAATGTCATGGTCCACTCATATGTGTGTGATGTGGTTGTCCGGATCTGTGGTGCCGTCGTACGTTTTGAGGTGTGGTAGTTTGGCGGTGTTGGGGATTTCGTATTCCAACAGTTCTTTGACAAACGGTGACGTGACGCTTCGGGAAAGGCAATCTTGGTTTGGCGTCCGCTGAACAAAGTGGTACCCCCGTTGTTGCATTGCCAAGAAGGGCTGCACTAGCATGTTGTTGTAGGCTGTAAGGTCTGGCGTTGCTGGGTTGTAGAAATCTGACGGCTGAAACGGAATGGGGAGTGTTTGAGCCATGGGTATTTGTTGGTAAGGCGTGAATGGCGGTGCTGACATGGTACCCGTTACCAATGGTGGGTGGTTTTGTGGTTGTGGTATCACTGGTATGACGCTTGGGCCAGTTGTGGTGTAGCTCGTTGGTGTTACTTGTGTGTGTGTGTGTGGGCAAGTTGTTTACTGGTGGCGTTATGGGGGTGGTTTGTTGTGAGTCATTGGTGGTATGAGCGAATGGTGGTAGAGGGCTGTGGCCGTTGTTTTTAAATCCGATGGTGTTAGGGAAGAACGGTGGCGTACGGTGCACAGTGTAAGGATTAGGTATCCCATTATTTGGGAATGGTGAAGGGGTTGCATAGGGCGGTATGGGCAATGGTGTTTGGTTCTGAGCTACAACCGACGGCGTGGTTGCTATGAGAAGTGACGGTGGGCCGCCGGATGGTGGTGTTACTACAAGAGGAAATGGCGGGCCACCGGATGATGGTGTTGCTAAAGAGGAAGGTGGCGGGCCACCGGATGATGACGCTGCTACAGAGGAAGGTGGCGGGCCACCGGATGATGGCGCTGTTGGAGTGTTGTCTGCTTCCAACGACGCCATCGGATGTATTGGGCTATGTGGTGGTTCCGATGACTCACCCATCATGTTGTTTGTCATGTGGCTAGAGAAAAAGGAAAGGTTTGCGTATCTGTTGTCACACAAACGGATGACGCCAAATGATGCGACCTAGGTTCCGACCACTTGGGCTACTAGTTCTGATCGCCGGAGGGAAACCTGAGAGGTCACAAGGAAAAGGAAACCGTCAGCCGCTCTCCGGGAGGAGGTCCCGGAAAAACGCTCCGACGGTCAAGTCAGTAGAGTGAATAAGTATAGAGGCTAAGGAATCGGGAAGGATAGCTTACTCATCAAGGCAAGGTGAACGTCCTTTTATACTGAGGATCCTCCTCGATCCGCATGAGAGACAAGGACCTGCGATCCCGACAAGATCCATCGTCCTTATTGGTGGATCGTGTTCCTCATAGTGTCAGAGCTAACAATTGGTTCAAGTGATAATGCTCTGGATGTGCTTCTTGTCGCCTGGAGCCGTTGTCTTTGGACTGTAGCGAATGACAATATTTGGCGAGGGCGAGGCTCTTGCGCGGTCGCCCTGTTGGAGTCCCTGGCGGCCAGGATTGCCGAGTCGGGTTTGGTCAGGCCTCGCCGGGGACTCTCTTAGTTCTGGCCCGCTCTGAGGGCGTGTCATCAATATATATATATATATATATATATATATATATATATATATATATATATATATATATATATATATATATATATATATATAAGAGGTGATCATATACATTATACGACTAACGGTTAAAAATAGCAACAATTATAAATAACGTAAAATTAAAAACTTACATTATGTTACCTTTAAAAAGGTGAATGATATTTGAAATAATAATTATGATCAGATATAAAAAAAATGTTCATATAAGTTATATTTAAAATAATTAACCTTAACGATGACTAAAATTAATATTAAATAAAAAATTAAATTTTTTTTCACATGCAAGCTGCAAGCTACTGACATATATCGTTGAGATGTTATGATTTTAAAAGAGGTCTATTTAAATTTTTTAACCATAATAATAGTTAAAAGTAATTATAATTCTAAAAATAAATTTGTTTTTTATTTGAATGTGCAACACACATATAAAACTATTGAGATGATATGCTTTTAATATTTATCTATCTTATGGTATAAATAATTACATTATTTTATAACAACTAAACACAAGAGTCATTATTTAAAGTTAACGACATAATTCTAACGACATAATTCTTTAATAAGATATATTTGTCCACTTTTAATTATATTACATTTTGTACATATTACATTTTGTACAACATACAGACATTCGCCTAGTAATATATATATATTATGTGTTATACGGTTGTCATTTTATACAAAATAGCAACACACTTTAAACTTTATGTAGGATAAAAATGATTAGTTTATTATAATAGAGGTATATTATCATAATGAAAGTCAAATTAATTGTCATATCAAATATGAAATATGTTCGAAAATTGGCCAAAAGATGGACAAAACGAAATGCGTGTCATTGTCATGTTCTACATAGTAAATGGGGCCTAAAGAAACAAAGGTCTTTTGGTCTCACTTTTTTATTCTATAAAATGACAAACAACTCCAAAGCCTACATAGCCAAACAAGTAAAGTTTATATTTATTTTGGGACATGTTTTACACAAGTTGAGTTCTAAAGACTTAAAGGCTTGCATTGAATCACATACACTTGTCCATCTTGCACTACTCCTTCAATATCTTGGGGACATTCGTATAAGTCTTCTATAATCTTTGCAGCTTCCGCAATCTTTGAGTGAATCGAGGCTTGAAAATGTAGATCAACCACCATTGGGTCTCTCGAGTAGACCAACACAACTTCCTCCTTGTTTTCCATTGATATACTGCAAAACGTTTTAGCTGTAATCACAACCTTGTACTGTGTTTGGCATTGGCATGAGACATGCATTGGACAAGAACCAAGGCCAATGTCCATGGTATAAAATAACAACTTTTTGCCCATCCAAAAGGTGGGATAGAGAATCGTTCTCAATCTCTCGTTTGTGCAAAAGACATAAATGCCCTCTCTGCATATGGCCCGTGGAATTTACACTAAACCCTTAACTAACTACATATTTATGCAAGAAAATGTTTTTTTGGACGAACTATGCAACCACATTTCATTCTAGGACAAAGGTATGCAAAATTGTAACCTAACGACATTGACACCAATTAAATGTTTATATATGCAAACAATGTTTCACTTTTTTTTTTACTAATTTATGCGAATGATACGAAATATGCAACCATGTTTCAACTCATTAAGCAGCTAAGCGATAAAATATTGCATCTTTTGGTTCTAAAATATTTCATATAAATATTACATACCTGTCATATATACCATGACATGCATATCTGTTTGTCTTTTCGGATATGAAATCTGGCCTAAAGATGATTGACCTCTTGTTCTTTGCATATAATCCAATGGACTTGCTTGGGTAACAAGTAACCTGAAAGTCACATTACAAACTAGTCATGAAAATGAAATCCAGTTTTCATAGGCATATATGTGCATGTATATGATCTTACAATAGGTGATTTAAGCTCAGATTTCTTAGTAATAGAACTCATAGCACGCCCTGTTGAAGCACCAACTAATGTTTCAACTGACCCCTTGACTATCTGTTCCAAACCAAAAGTAAGTCAAAGGGACCCACCAAAACTTTAATCCATGTAATTGATATCAAATTAGACAAAATGGTCTAAAATGACTAAACTACCCCAACTTATATCTATTTTGTGGTCAACATTAGAACCAAAATTGAAAAATCAGATTAATACCCAGGGACCAAAAATGTAAGAACATAGAAGAAACTTTGAACTAGAGTGAGACTGACACTGACGTCAATGGGTCAAAGATTGGTCCCACCTCCCAAAGGTGTAAAAGACATGAATGCCCTCCTCATTCTCATAATTGAAAATGGCCCTAAACAAAAACAGCCATAAATATGAGACTTACCTCTGTGTATATCTGTGAGGAGTCACGAGACACAGGATGATTTGTGTATGTGACAAAGGCATAATCAGCTCTAATATGTTCTTGAATCAAAATACCAATGCATAATGTATCATGATTCCTGTTTTTATATGCTCTTTCATTCCATTTAGAACCCCAAACCTGGATAGCAGACGTTAAAACCATTCCAATTTTTTATTCAAAATTTCAATAGGTTTGACCATAAAGTCAAACCCCGCAACTACTTTTTGGGAAAGGGGATTTACCTTCTTTATTGCTTGCCAGATTTGATTCCATGTATCCTCTGTGGGACCTTGAGGCCATGGTATTCTTGAACTCTTCATTTTCTTCCTAACCTCAATGCTCTACAAATTTACAAAATTCAGAGCTTTTTCAGATTTTGTTGCAATTAACATTAGAAATCTCAATATAGGAATGAGTAAATTACACGAATGGTCCCTATGGTTTGGGGTAATTTGCGTGTTTAGTCCCTAACTTATTTTTTTAACTCGGAAGGTCCCTACTGTTTGTTTTTGTTACGGGCTTGGTCCCTACTGTTTGTTTTTGTTACGCGCTTGGTCCCTGTCTTACCTAAAAAGACAATTATTTGAATAGGAAAAAATGGTGGGGTAGGTAAAATAAGGTGAGGGGTGAGGTTGGTGGTGTGTTTATTTAAATAAATTAAAAAATCAAGGACAAAATAGTCTTTTTAGGTAAGATAGGGACCAAGCGCGTAACAAAAACAAACAGTAGGGACCTTCCGAGTTAAAAAAATAAATCAGGGACCAAACATGCAAATTACCCTAAACTATAGGGACCATTCGTGTAATTTACTCTATAGGAATATCACATTCTTTATCATGAAATGAAAATGAACATATAAATTCATAATGACCATGTATAATTCAAAATCAAGTATTAATAAATTACCATTCTACGAGGAGCTTTCATTTGCAAAATAGTTTCTTGAATCATCTTAAGCTTTGAAACGTCTCCCCTATCTACATCTTCACAAAGGCAAGCAATTTTTGTTGCTAATTCCTGAAAAAAAATTGATCAATTAATATAAAAGCTTTAGTAAAAGAGACTGATATATGTAACCAAAACACTTGGTAAAAAAACTGTTGGGAGATATGTGTGATACTAAGAATCAACTTGTTGTGATCATATACTTAATTTCACTCATAGAAAAGGCCAAGGGTGAAAAAACGCACAAATTTTTCATGAACAAAAACATGGCAAACCTTATTTATGTCTTCTGATAGAACTTTTTCAAATACTCCAAAAGGAAGGACAACTGATGCTGGAAATTTTATCCATGCTGGCATCTTGTTACTCAAGAATATAATGCTGTTTGACTTTTCACCAACCTGTGTTACCACACTGTCCATATCATTTTGTTTTCTTGTCAACACATATCATTCTATTTTTTATGATGAGGATGAGAAGGGCATTCACGTCTTTTGCACAAACGAGAGATTAAGCATACCATCTCATTGCAGGCTTCTTCAAGTGAAATAGCATACATATTGCTGACAATGTTGTTCTTTTGAGAGAGTCCTTTCCAAGTGGAGGAAGATGTAGATAGTTTTGGAAAGAAAACAGAGTTGCAGAGGTTTCTGTCAATTAAAAGAAAATGTTAAAATTTTGAGTAATTAAGAAACATGCTCCTTCAGAAGTTAAACTTGTTGGATACAGATAGAATGTACCTGTGTCTTAATGGCTTTTCAATCTCCTCATCAGACATTTCATTCAGTAAGCATTTAGAGCTTCTTGCACCATCATCTTCAACCTGAAAAAATGAAATTAAAATCATAATCTAGATACTATGAAAGTATGAAGTAGAGTTTGAAAAGAAAAAGATACTTGCATCGATTTGTTCATGTAAATTGATGTGGAAGCTTACTCCATTCATCTTCAACCTATAAAGGCAAAACTACAGTACATCAGAACCAATTAATAAACTAACATACAATAAATTTTTAAAAAATAGATAAACCATTTATCGTGTTTGGTATCTTTTAGAACAAATTCAATGGCGTGTATCTTAGGATCCCTTAGCTCAATGTTAACAACATATGCATCTCCCTCCTACAAGTGAAATACTCAATAATGAAGCTAGAAAAGTACAGTTTCAAGTTTGAACAATAAGGCAATGATAAAGGACAAACCTTTATAAATGGGGTTCGCAAAGCACTTTTCTTATGAACTCTTGTCCCAGAAGGAATAAAAGAGGGAATAAACCATTTTCTGCAAGAAAAATCAAAATCCAAATGACATAAGAAAGCAACAAGGTTTGAAGTTTAAAAGGTTTCAATCACTTGTTTCCATTGGAAATGCAACCCCAGTGGAGAATCCATGGATGTGAGCAGTTTTGAAGTTGAAGTTTCACTTTTGCATTGTGCCCACTTTTAAATCCAGATACATCAACCTATCGATTAAAAACATTGCTTCCAGATCAGAACTATACTTTGACTTCTGAGGTCAAATAGGTTTACCTTCTAAATTTAAAGAATCATACACTTATTTCATATCCTCAAGAAACAATTGATAAGTACACTAATTTATATTGGATGATACACATAGATGAATGTTGGTGTTAGCCTTTTTAGTTTTTACCTCATTCATACCAATTTTGAGCATGAAAAAGATAACATATTTGACCTTAAGACTGGAATTGCTCATGTGGGTGATGAAAAATGTGAACTACTACTACTAACCTGAAGTATCATTTCATTTTGGAGTTCAAAAAGTTTAACTTGAGTACATTTGCTAGACTTCAAGGATGCCATAGTGTTTGATCTTTGAACACCTGAGAATCTGATAAAACTGAAGTCTGAAGTATGTTACAAACCACAATGAGGTTGAAAATATTCCCAGATTACTCAATTTTGAAGCAAAGACTCACATTCCCCATGATTCTAGAGGACAGGAATATTTTAGAATAAAGCATAATAATAATACTAGTTACAATAATAATAATAATAACGATAATAACAGTAGCCCAGAAGCAACATTACATTTCTTCTACTCCATCCTATCACACCAAATACAACATAAAACATAATGAAAAAAAGGAAAAAAATAAATACAGAATGAAAATGAATTACACAAGTAAAAAGGCTGATAGGATTATTTGAGATTCTGTTACGTGGCAAATTCTAGAAGGTACAACAATAGAACAGAACACCTCCCCCTTTTTTATTGTACCCTTTTTTTCTATACTTTTAATAACTACCATAAATTATCAGCAACTAGAGATGAAACCCTAAACATGAATCACTGAGTAAGAAGCTTGGAGTCACATGCCACTATTTTAACTTGACCAACATTCTCCTGGGTTTCATCATACTTGAAGATGGCATCTTGAACAATGAAAGTCCACACATTATCACAGAATCTGTAGGTGTGCAAGTGCCCCTATTATCATAAAAGTAAGAAATTTTTAGAAACATGTTAAGAAAAAATGGTATGTGTTAATGAGCTTTTTACCTTTATGGTCACCTTGCTTTTAACTTGACTATCAAGAGCTTCTGTCATTGACTGCAATCATTACAACACTGTAATCACCAACTGAGACTTAAATCCACACCATACATACTCCATTAAAGGAATGATCCACCTTTAATTCAAATCTTAAACTATACAATTTATTGATAACTTGTTAATTTATCATATGACAACTCTACAGTCTACACTTCCCATTTGGTCAGATCCACAAAGGAAACACATCTACTTCTATCCTTTTAAAAATCGAACCTTTATTTCCTAGCTACAGCCTACAATCATTTACTAAACGAATTTAAACTAGATTTTGGCAAACGGGGAACATAAAGCATATTTCCAAAGTCTAATCATTTTAGCGTTTCCCTTTGTGGAACGGAGAGTTGAGACGGGATCTATTCAAGGTAGGACATACAGAAACACAATTCAGTAAATTATATGGAAATTTAAGACCTTATCGAACTGAACAAGGACTTGAATTGCAAGCTCCGGACTAAGAACCCCATTCGAAACCATCTCATCCAATGTTTCCGTCAAGCACATACCAATTGTTGATCGGCGGTATAATTCAAAAGTTGCCATTCTTCTTACTGATCAAGATCTGTAAGATGTAAAAAAATGATCTTAATAAGCCTGAAATCAAGAAATAAGTAATCGTTAACCTGAAAAACCTAAATTGTAAAAATATTGGAACGTTGGAGATGAATTTGTAGATTTTGTAGCGAATCTTGGACATTTATAGTTGAAAATGAAGGGCGAAAGAGAGTAATTTCTCACCTGAGTTCGTTGTAGAACAGTGGAGGGAGAGAGATTGGGGGTTTTTATACCTAGAAGTTTGTAGCTGCTGGCTTATATATAAGGGGACACGCGATCAGATGTAATAGCTATACGTACAATGACAAAATTACCCCTACTCTAATTTATTTATTTATTTATTTTTTGTATTGTGATCTGTGAATATGTGGGTCATTAATATTGGCAACAGTGTTGTTTTTCAAAGCATGCGGAAGAGATGTCCGAGAAGTGGTAGGTAATCAACTAGTTTTTCATTAAAACGTACGGTTTTTGTCATTTATATTTCAATCGGTTTTTTAAAATTTTTAATCGGTGGTGCATGATCGGTTTTAATAGGTTGAACTGATTGGTCCAGTTTTTTTAAGGTACACGATCCGACCCGACCCAACCCCACACAAGTGTTATTGATTTTTTTTAGTGGCTTCATTTAATTTGGGAACCATGTGATTTTTTGGTCTAGATTCGCCACTGGTAGGGAGTCGGCTGAGTTGGAGAAGCTGTCAAGTATGATAACAGGTACAACTTTGTATAGAAAGGCAGATTCATGGGAGTGGAAGGCTGGCGAGTCCAATAATTTCTCTGTTAAGTATCTTAGAGATTTAATGGATAATAATTTGGATATCCATAATCATATAGGGGATTTTCATTGGGTGAAATGTGTTCCAATTAAAGTGAATTGTTCGGTTTGGGGGTTGCTTTGCAATAGAATTCCGGTGGCTTGCAAGCTTGTGAGAAAAGGAATTTTGTTGGATTCTGTTACTTGTCACTTCTGCGGGCATACAGAAGAATCAGTTGAGCATATTTTTATGCAGTGCTCGTTCTCAAAGAAGATATGGTCTTTGTTTAGTAATTAGAGTGGTGTACTGCCTTGCATTCCCAATAATTGTGATGAGGTTAAAAATGTTTTGATTTCCTCGGGTATTGATAAGAAGAGACCGAAGCTCAAGCTGATGTTAATATACTCTGTGTTGTGGAGTATTTGGATAACTCGTAATGACTTGGTTTTTAAGAAAAAGATATGCTCTCCTCTCAAGGCGGCGAATGATATTCAAATCCTTACGTTCAATTGGGTATAGAATAGATCGAAGTTTAATTTTATCTCGTAGTTTAATTGGTGTATTTCTCCTTTATATGTTTGTAATTTGTAACTCTTTTTTGTGCCAGCGTCTTGCTAGTTTATATTGCATTTGTCGTTCAAAAAAAATCAAAATGGGGGCAATATTCGAAGATCCAAATAAGAAATGGATCAGTTGACTTTGAATATCTGGTCAACTGAATCGATAAAATAAACTGTAAACGCTTCATTCAAACAAAGAATCATATGGTTTAAATATTATTTGCCGGCTTAAACATGCTTTAAACATGATATTATGGTCCAATATCATATTTAGAAAACCACTAGTGATCAATATAGCCTATTTTCTTTGTGATATTTTGTCATGTTTATTACTTTTCGTGTTTTCATTCCATGGTTGATCGCACGAAAATTGCAACTACCCTAAACGTCTTTTGGAGAACAGTACCAAAAGCTGGCTGGATGAAGTGACTTTCGTGAAGTTGAATCATCATTGAAAATCATTCATCGTGTCCTAGATTTTTTGATCGTCTTGTTGTTGATTAATTCTTAGTATTCAATTATCACATTCACTGTCTAATAAATTCGAACACAAATCCATTTTAGTAAAGTAAGAAAGCATATTTGAAGGATAACCAATCTCCAAATAAACATTTCATGTACAATATGAAGTCAATGAAAAGAATTACTACAAAATGTTCATAAGGCCAAATATTAGTGAAATATTCCAAAATCATTCCACTTGGCCAAATGACCATTTGTGATGAGTATTTGTAGGTTTGACCAAAGTTATACACATCAAGTTTCATATTAAAGCCATATCGGAAAGAGCCTGATTTTATCAACACGAGACCTACATCATGCATGCTAAGGTCTCAACATAAAACACTTACAAAACTTAAGGCAAGATGGCGGAAAATACAAAACATTGAATTGTATGGATTCGTCTATAGATTAATACATGCATGCATACGTTACTATAGACAAAAACAACTAAAATATTTAAGGAAAATATAATTATATTGATTGTCAATAAGAGCAATATGTTATAATATATAGCTCTAGTAAAACTCATTTTCGTTACAAACTCTTGGAAAAACATTAGGCATAAGAGCAATATGTTATAATATATAGTCTAGTAAAACTTATTTTCGTTACGAACTCTCGGAAAATGTTAGTCGATAGGCACTGGATCCGTAAACATATCATGGGTGCTAATGTATTCAATACAAATAATATTTTTCTTCTACTCGTTCTCGTATGTGGAAAATAACTTAGTATCAAAATATAATCCGACCCCACTCGAACTATTGTTGTTTGAAAAACTAATGACAACATAATTGTCACAATAAATCTTTAAATCTTCAATGATCTCGATATGAAGTTAGTGACTTTGAGTCCACTAATAAGATTTTGCAACAACATCTGGTTGCAAGTTGCATTTATAAACCGCAACACATTATGCCATTATTGTCGAGCCCGTCGTTAGTTATTGCTTATGACTAATCCACAAGATAGGCCCGCTTGCTAACATAGAGATGCACCCCGAAGTTGACTTTTATTGCCTTAGCATTTAGCAAAGTAGTCACTTCTAATTTATCAGTTCTTTTATAAGTTAGTTCATACTCTTTTGTCCCTCGAAGATATCATAATACTTTTTTTAAGTTTTCCGATGATCAAAATCAAGATTAGATTGACATCATTCTAGCATTCCAACAAAATAAGTGATATCATGACGAGTACAAACTTGAACATACATTAGGCTTCCGGTATAAAAACATAAAAACATAAGGTATCAATTTCTTTTGTTTCTTTTCCACCTATGTTTTTGGCATTGAAAAGAACAAAAAACGTCTCTTTAACTACGGGAGCAACCGAAAGCATTGTTGCATGTTATAACATTGAAGAAACGTTCAATATAAGCCTTTTTAGACAATCATAACGTCCTATTTAGAAAACTATCAGTGATCAATATAGCCTCTTTTCTTTGTGGCATTTTGTCCGTTCATACGAGATCACTAGGCCAACTAAATTCAAGTCAAAGGTCTTAATGTCTTATACTAAATCAAACTTGATTTATCAGCTCAATATGCCTTCTTGATAAAAGCTTGAGTTTGATTCAAGAAATATTCTAAATTCGAATGATTGATAAATGAAATGGGTAAAATTTCCTTTTTGCCCTTCACTACCATTAAGTCAAAATTTCAATGAGTTAGAGGATAAACTGGGAGCAAGTACGCAAGAGGATTGCGAAGAATGCAGAGTACTTCCCTAAAAAAATGGGTGAACAGTGAAATGACCTTTTTGCCCTTCGAGCCACTATCTTTAGGTCAAATTTTCAAAAGAGTATTTCCCATTAAATTTAAATCTTTTTATATATACCGAATAAAACAGAATGATCACCAGCAATGTCTGGGATGATACAAACTCGAAATCAAATGGCAAATATGTATATATATATATATATATATATATATATATATATATATATATATATATATATATAGTTTTCTATATGTAAATATTTTGACACATGAGACTTGATAAGATCTCAACCTTTGACTTTTTACTTCAGTTGACCGATGTCTGGTTTTCTTTGAAAAGAAGCGATCCAAGAAGAATGGCAATGCCGGTTATGGCTATGGTGAATAAAAGCCGCCTGGTAGAGAAGTCTTGTGGTGGTGGTGGTGGCGGCCTTCTGGCGGCATGCTCTCTTTCAGCTTCCCGTATAGCCCTTCATAAAACATCATCCATGAGTGTTAGAACAGGAGTAGATTCACATGTCTGTTTCGTTGGATTCTGTGGGATTTGGCCGGAATTGGAGTTCAATTCCATTCCAACCACATTTGGTTGCAAACGAGTATGGAATGGAATTCACAAAATTCTTTGCCGGACGAATTTCAACATTCCTTCCAAAAACCCATGGAATTCAATTTTGTATCCATTTGCAACCAAAACATGATTGGAATGGAATTGAATTCCAGTTCCAGCCAAATCCGTGGATACCAGTGAATAGCTAGCAATTAATTAACACATAAGTTTAGAACTAATTTCTAATCTACTTACAAATTTGTCCAAAATCAATCATTCTTTCAAAACATTTTGTTTTCTTTCTCTTTCATTCATCTGTAAAAATGATGATCTTTTTTTTTTTTTTGCAAACCAAAACTGTGTGAGGTGGTTTGACAAGTTAACTCACTCTTTCTTCTTCCCATAAAAGCATCATCATTTACATTAAAGAAAAAAATCCAACATATTATATATTTGGAAGAAAAAAAGAAAATAAATCTAAACCTTGGAATTTCAGCTGTATTATTAGGAACACCGTTGCATGTGACTTCATGGGCAATTCTCTCTCTGAGTCTAATATATCTGTTACAGAGATGACATAGCTCTGTCCTATTTCCACAAACTTCCTGAAATTATAGCATTCTTGGTAATACTAATAAAATAATAATAATAATAATAATAAGAGTAAATTACATTTTTGGACCCTGAGTCTAGCTGATTTTGCAATTTTGGTTCCAAAAATATAGTCATTTTACTTGGAAGAGGCACAAGATTTGCAAATGAAAAGTTTTGGGGGGGCAAAATTGAAAAAAAAAACGGCTCTAAATATGTAATTTGCTCTAATAATTAACAATAATAATAACCTGATGCTCAGATAGATCGGTGGCAGGCAAAGGAAACTCGCAATAATCACATGTCACAATTCTTTTCGGACACTTTTCACCTTTGTGCACAGCTAGGATTTCGCGTTCCATCATCTCATTGCACAGTGAACAAGATACCTGTCCCAAGGGCAGTTTGGTCATTTGATACATACATGGTCAATTGGCAATTAGGAATCCATTATCCATCACAACGATTTTTAAGGCTCCATCTGTATGACAACACAGTTGGTACTGTGTTTGGCATGTACTGGACTTGAACACAGACTGATGTCAATATGACAAAAATAACAAAAAAAATAGGGAGGGTATTTTCGTCTTATAGCAATATATAGTTTGCATACCGGAGCATGGGTGGTTGAGTAGTGTTCATCTGCGTGTTTTCTGGGCACCATATCATCACAAATTTTACACTTTTCCAAATTACGTGAGCAGTGAGCATAATGCAGATCAATATTTGAAAAGGGAATAGCTCTATCACTGCAACACATTCACCAAAAACAAAAATCCCATTAATTAACCACTAAATACAAATACACATCAAGCTCTTAATTAGCATGGACAAACTCGTAAACTACAACTACCAAAGTCTAAGGGGGTGTTTGTTTTTGCAAAAATGACTAATTTGCCACTTATATATTACCGTGTTAGAAAATTTTCACATTCAAGTTGTTTCTACTTATAGTGTTGAAGGCTGAAATCTGGAAAAAAAATCTCTAAATGTTAAGAGGAAGTGTTTGACAAGTGAGATTAATGAAATTTCTGAAGTCTAAATGCAGAGCCATTTAGAATGTTTGACAAGTGAGATAATGAAATGTCTTGATATTTATATTAATCCATATTACACTTTTAAGTTGTTAAAATACTTTTAGTTTTTTTTAAGATCTTAATGAAAAAGAAAATAAATGAGCTTAATTTTCTAATATCTAAACTAAATCACACATTAGACTTCTGCTAAGATCTTATCATAAAACACACACGCTTATTTTTTCACTTACCTCCTATTATTATTTATTATTATAATACAAAGCGGATTTCTTACCAATTTATGCAGCCACATTTCAATTTATTACCAAATTTTTACCAATTTATGCATGCATAACTTGGTAAGAAATCCAATTTGTTGCATAAAGTGGTAAAAAATTGGTAACAAATTGAAATATAGTTGAATAATTGGTAAGATATCCACTTTGTTGCATCAATTGCTAAAAGAATGCAAGTTCATTGCATAAATAAGTCATTAAATTGATGCATAATTAATCAAGATGGTGACAAGACTCATGTACATAGCTACCACCAAAATAATCCATTACTGCAGCTGATCTACTAAGATTAAGCAGTTTCAGCAATTCATGCTTGAAAAAATTGCCACCATAGAAAGACAATTCTCATTCATAAGTCATAACACTAACTAAATATCAGAAACTTTATAATACTACCATATGCAGTTAAGATAATGGAATGACTAATTAATATGTTAACCAGAAGTAATAACCTCCATGTAAGCTCATTAAAATCTCAAATACAGACAACTTAAAATCTAGAAGGACTTAAATTAAAACAATTAATGCAGGAAACTGGATAACCGAAACCTCCAGAAAAAAGTACATACATACATAAATAAGGAAACAGTTTCTGAGGCATCCATGTAACAAGTAACTACACTAAACTTGACCGAAGTCCCATGTGATGCTTCAGTGAAGCATCCTCCATTAGGAAATTTTTATTACCATAATTGTATCTTTCATCTTACTAAAAAGTAAAAGGTATGACTACTGAAATCAAAGTCCATAGAAACGAGTATATGACTCTCTCTGTTTCGCTCACCTTTTATATGTGTTTGCTTGTGTAAAAAAATCCCGTAATTGTTCGCAATTTTGATTAATTTGTTCTTAATACAACCATTGTCATGAATATTCCCCCTCCACAAACTACTGCGGATACCTCAAAATACAATCCATGCTTCATGAATACACACACACACACACACATATTTACTAAAAAAAAATCCAAGAAAGGAATCTTAATATTACCAGTGACTGCAAATCTTGGTGGTGTCGGCATGATCAGAAGCTACGGCCATTGTCTCAACTATAAATATCTAGATATACAAAGGGTCTCCAAATTATCTGCAAATTCAAGATCATAAAATCGAAGTTATAGATTGAGTTAGGTGAAAATTCAATGCTTTAAGATAAGATCATCGAACTTGTCAATAAAACTACGCGATCATGATCCACTATACACAAAATTATACACATAAAAACATCGAATTTTAAAATTAAAAGCCCTAAGAAAGACCTTGATTGAGAAATCGATCGGCCTTGTTTTCTCCAAGATCGAAGACTTTTCCACAGCACGCACACGAGGAAATTATTTCACTTTGACGCTTTTCTTTATTGATGGTTTTTATTTATAGTAATCTGGCTCCATAATTAGTCTCTTAGTTCTAGTGATAATTTTTTTAAACTATTTTGTTAGCCCAGGCGCCGCTGTGGCGCGTGTTTTGACACGCGCCGTTGTTTTCTTATTGGGCTTTAGTACTTGAGTCCAGCATTTGGAATCTCTTTTTTAGACAATATATTCCATCTTTCTGTTGGATCATATGACAATGCTTCCAATTTCCAACATCTTATGCATAACAATTTTTATTCAAACGAATTACATTAAAATGATATATATTTCGTGTTATGTTTATTTCTAAAATATATATTTAAAATTTTATACCTCCAAAATATATTTTTTGGGCTCAACCATTATGACATCTATTTTGATGATATCATGTAGATTAGACGTGACATGATATCAATTCAATTGTAAATTATTCATATGCACTCAAATTAATGACATTGCATAACAAAACTATTTTTATTGATCTTTTGAAGTTGACATGTAAAAATTATATTTAATCATATAATCATAGAGATATACAATTAAAATAGATCCAATGTCATAAAAAACACATTTTATGTTGGTTTTTGTTTTAAAAACATGTTTTTAGATTGTATATTTAAGGATTTATAATTTGAAAAAGTTTTGGATTAAAAATAACAGTTTTTGATGAAAGTGTTTAGTTTTACATACTTTCTTCATCTTATTGCTATGTTATTATTTATTTTATTTTATTTTTTGTATTTTATAAATTAATATTTAATAAAGAAATAATATCATTGTTGTCCAATCAACTATATATTTTGATCCCACTTGGTCCCTATGTAACGTCCCAAATATTAAGACTAAAAATTTCGATTTTTGAATTGATTAAAACCATTATCCAAACAACATCATAAAAACCATGGTGAATCAAAATGTATCGATAACATCCAAGTACATCAGAGTAATATAAAAATGTGGAACGATGTGGTGTGTGCACTACAATCATCCCGGACTCTTCCCCTTCGAACCAGAAGTACCTGAAACATAAACTGAAAACCGTAAGCACAAAGCTTAATGAGTTCCCCAAAATATCACATACCATACATATCAAACATATAATGGGCCCCGCCCGTCATTGGGCCCCACCCGACATCGGGCCCCGCCCGGCATCGATCCCCGCTCGGTAAACAAATTTGCCAGTCATCAAGCCCCGCCCGAGGAAGTCAAACTGAAAGTCAATTTGCTGAGTACGCGAAGCGTACTCAACTCGTACACTTAGCGTACTCCTTCCGGGGCCAGTACGCGCAACGTACCAACTGGGTTCGCCCAACGTACTCCCCAGATCACCAATCCACTCCACTAAGCACTTAATTAGTTGAGACCTCTAGCCAAACTCTCAGATCTAATCCTAAAATGTGACTTAATACGTAAAGTTGGCAACTTTACACCCATGCATGACTTAATGGGACCCAACACTTAAAAACAATCTTAATAGACAAAATTGCGCAAATGGTCCCTGTGGTATATCGAAAATTGCCACTTTGGTCCAAAAAGGTTTGGACTAGCACCAATGGTCCAAAAGTTTGATTTTGTTGCCACTTTGGTCCAATTTGCTTTGCATTTTTTTATAATGACCGTTTTTCCCTTTGCAAAAGAAATTGTATATTCTTTTTTCATTTTTTATTATAGAGATAAAAAAATAGGCAAAAGAAAAATACTCTTTTATCTCTCTCTCTCTCTCTCTCTTAATACATTTCCCTTTCACAATAATATAGTTGCCTTAAAATCAAATCAGACAATATCATCTCGCTGGAGCTACCATCCTCTCGCCAGAAAATCAAATCATACAGTGGCATTCACACGGCTACCTCCCTCTTCCATTTTAGTTTTCATCAGGCGAACCCTAACTCCGGTTAATTATTTACAGATCTTTGGTTCCTCAGAGATAACCAATGTCGGCACCGGATCTGCACCATATATGCAAACCGTCGGCATCGAGAACGGAGATGAGTAGAAAGAAATGGGAATGGAGCAGTTTTTGTACCACCACTTCTTCAACGAACCCTAACCTTAACGCCTCCACCACCGTTTGGCAGTGTTGCAGAAATCGGCCTTGGCGGCAGATTAATCGGTGATTAATCGCTTGGCGGCCTCGAACCGATTACGATTAGAGTGCTTGGCGGAAATTGGTCAAAATCAGTCAAACTCGGGCTTGACGGTCCTTGCCGGCCTCGGCGGTCATAGGCGGAAAATATTTAAAAAATTCAAAAAAAAAAAATTTCAAATATTACATCAAAATTTTAAAATTTAAAATTTTTAAGCTTTTAAATTTTAAAATATTATACTAAAAATTTTAAAATTTCAAAATTTTAAAATTTAAAATTTCCAAATACTTAATTTTTTAGGAAATATTAATTTTCTAAATATTTTTATTAATAATTTAGGGTCCCCGATTAATCTCCGCCAAGTCTGATTAATAGCTTATCGTCAGTCGACCGCCGAGTTACCGCCAAGCGATTTTTACAACCTTGCCGTTTGGAAACCCTAACCCTAGCTCCGTTAAACCCAAAACGACCGATTGGAGTGGCGAATCTAGGGTTTCTGTAACTCGTAGATCATTGTCTCCATCAAAGAAGGATAGAGACGAAGAGAGAAGAAGGCGAAGCTAGGGTTTCTGAAAACGCAAAGTCTTGAGCTAGGGTTTCTTATATGCAACGACAACGGCGAAGTCGGCAATCGTCGATATGTTTTGAATTGATCTTCGTCCCAAGTAGTCGCTCTCTATTTCTTCCCATCTCTCTCTCTCTCTCCCTCTCTCTCTCTCTTTATATATATATATATATATATATATATATATATATATATATATATATATATATATATATATATATATATATATATATATATATATATATATATATATCTGATGGATTCGTTTACATTTTTCCTCTTATTTCCATATCCAACTGGTCGTTGCATGAAAAAAGATGTTGGTGGTGGTGTTGAACTAGTGGTGATGGTGCTCGGCTGTTGGCAGTGGTTTCCGACAGGTGGTGGTGGTTGTTCATATTTTTCCGGCAGCTGATGGTGGTTATGTTATATTCCTTTTTATGAAAAAATCAGAGAGAGAGAGAGAGAGAGAGAGAGAGATGGGAAGAGGAAATGGGTTGAAATTTTCTTTTTCATTTTTATTTTAATATATTTAAATAAATAAATAAACAGAAAAAAAATAAAGTAAGGTCAAAATTGTCATTATAAAAAAGTTCAAAGCAAAATGGATCAAAGTGACAACAAAATCAAACTATTGGACCATTGATGCTAGTCGAAACATTTTTGGACCAAAGTAGCAATTTTCGACATACCATAGGGACCATTTGTGCAGTTTTGTCATCTTAATAAGGCTCTTAACACTTGCATGGACCGATATATTTCATAAAGTTTGAATTTTTATGAACAAGGGACCTCCATGGAGCTAAGATCTAACATCCATGGCTTCTGGAGTAGATCAAAAGCTCAACTTTAGCTCAAAAGACCCAAAAATGCATAAACATGGTCCCAAAACTAGATCTAGCATAATGAACCATCAAGTAGAGAACTTTATACCTCAAATGGCTTGCAAAGATGATGATGAATCTGGATCTACAAGCCCAAGCTACTCCCAAGCCACCACCAAGAGTTATTCTTCTTCTTCTTTCACTAAAACACCACCAAATCTCACTTTCAAGCTCAAAACTCATAAGAGACACTTAGGGTTTCGTTTTTAGGGTATAGGGTGATGGAGGCTGATCAATAGAATGTCCAAAAGTGGTTTAAGTTGTTTAAATATGGTGCAAACCCTAAAAATTAGGGTTTGCCCAATCCTTGCTTACGACCAACGGACTCCCACGTACGCCCAACGTACGTGGGTGAAGCCCGCGACTAGAAAAGAGCTAGTACGGTAAGCGTACTCATAGAGTATGCCCCGCGTACTAGCTAGGGACCAAAATGAAAAGGATTTTGCATTAAGGGGCTAAAAGGAAACTTACCAAATTACGAATGTTACAATTCTCCCCCACTTGAATCAGACTTCGTCCTCGAAGTCCGCTGCCCCAAACAACTATAGGTAATGCTCCCTCATATCGTCCTCTAGCTCCCACATCCATTCTGAACCCTTGTGATGTTGCCACTGGACTTTCACTAACTCAACAACCTTGTTACTCAAGGTTTTCGTCTTCCGGCCAAGAATCGCCACCGGTATCTCGATATAATTCAAGCGATCATCCACCTGAATATCCTCCAATGGAACCACTGCGGAATCATCCAATAGACATTTCCACAACTGAGAGATGTGGCACATGGTATGGATCTGACTAAGCTCCTCGGGAAGATCCAAGCGATAAGCAACCCGACCCAAAACCCTGAAAGGACCGATGTACATGGGGCCCAATTTTCCCCTCTTCCTGAATCGAATGACACCTTTCCAAGGTGACACCTTCAGGCGAACCATATCCCCAAACTGGAACTCTAGATTGATCGACGCTTGTCGGTATAGCTCTTCTGCCGACTCTAAGTTGTATGGAGTCTACTCCGAACCTGCTGAATCAACTCGGTAGTCTTGAGTACCACTTCGGTACTCCCCATGACTCGATAGTCAAAAGGAGGTCGATCAATGCTGGTGTGATAACTATTGTTATACGAAAACTCCGCCAAAGGGAGATACGTATCCCAACTCCCACTGAAATCCAAAACACACGCCCGTAACATATCTTCTAAGGTATGAATAGTCTGTTCGCTCTGACCGTCAGTCTGCGGGTGGAAAGGTGTATTGAAATGAAGAAGAGTACCTAACTCGTCGTGGAACCTCTTCCAAAATTTGGAAGTAAACCAGACGTCCCCATCTGAAACCACAGAAACCGGCACCCCATGCCGTGCCACGACCTCCCTGATGTATACCTCAACCAACTTCTCCGCAGAGATACTCTCTTGACTCGGAATAAAATGCGCGCTCTTGGTTAATCGATCCACGATGACCCAAATCGAATCCACTTCGCGCGCAGTCTGAGGCAACTTCGTAATGAAATCCATAGTAATCTCCTCCCATTTCCAGACAGGAATATCTAACGGTTTGTGACAACCCGAAATTTCTATCTTGTACAAACTATTCACTTCAATCAAAGTCAGACTTGTATCTGCTAGCTTTTAGCACTGTTTAGAGTATGTTTGAGCATTCTAAGCTTAGTACATCAAGGGACCAAGTGTTAGAATGGGTCAACTAAAGTTCCAAACCATTGATCAAGCCATAAACCCTCAAATGAGGAGTTTACGGCCAGGACCATGAGTTTACGGCCGTAAACTCATGGGCAGTAAACTCATGATGGCCGTAAACTCCAACCTATAAGTATGATGCTTGGTCCATTTTTCTGCACTCTTTCCATTTCTAAGGCTTGGAACTCGAAAACTCTCTCAAGAACATCAAGAACACTTAGGTGTTTTGGGCCGAAAAACACCCTTCTTTGCCTTCAAATCGTAAGTATAACTTCCCTATTCTTGTTATCTAGTTAAGACTCAAAATGCTAGCCTTGAAATCAAGCTTTTCCAAGAACATGAGGTGTTTACGGCCAAGAGCATCTCCCTTGGCCGTAAACCCTAGTTTGTGGAGTTTTTGGACCTTAAACTCTTCCTAAGGCTTGGACATGAACCTAGAACCCTTCTTCAATACTTTTTGCCCTTTAAAACACCCATATGCCAAAGTAGCATGAGTTTACGGCCGTAAACTCATGGGCAGTAAACTCTTGGCCGTAAACTCCCTTGGTCATGCCATTTTGGCCGTAAACTCCTTTGAGTGGTCGTACACCCTTAGTATGCAATCATATGTGATTCATATCCTTCAATCTTAGAGTCTCCTAGTCCAAATAAGGTGTTACTTTTCATGATTAGTTGTATAAACTCTAATCTTATGCATATATGTGTCCTTACATGCTAATTAGGATTCGTGTGTGTGCTCAAGTCTTCACTTGACACCTAGCATCCTAGACCGATCTTTCAGTCGTATCGCCCGCTGCAGGTGAGTTCATACCCCTACATTTTCCGTGTTTTTAATGTTTTCAGGGGGGAATACAAGCCAAACATAAATGTTTTCAACAATATAAAACTTATGCAATTCTCATACTTTAACCCTTTTGTACTGTGTTGAGCATAAGGGACGTTTTCACTAAAATTGCATAGTTTTCTGGACTTGATATTCACTACGTTATACATGCAAACTATAATCGGTATAGTTTGGGATTTTCTAAACATAACAAGTACAGAAACTTTCACTACTAAACATATGCCGAAACACTTTACAGTTTACATCACTACTTTATCATGGTATTCATAACTGTAATTATCACTACATACGGTATACATACGAATTTTCACTATGGTAAAACGCTACTACACTACATGTAAACTAGATTGTACGATACTGTGAGGGCTACTTCAATACTGTACCCCTTAGGTGTACAGGGATAAATCCTATCATAGTATAACCAGAGTCTCTTGGAGGGAGAGCGTGAGATTTGTGAATAGATCTATTCGGGACTGACAATCCCACACCCGAACTGCTAGCTACAGTTGGGCAGGCATGCCTAGGGTGACAAATGTCATTTAACTCGACACCTGAAGAACGTTGGAAAGGTCTCTAGTCATATCAAGTATGGTTATACGACTCACAATATGTATAAATCACTCTTGGTTTACAAACTGTCATCCTTTAATAGTTTTATTTTACTAAATAGAACTAATACACACTACAACTGGAGAATTTCCAGGGTTTTCAAACAGAATTGATCATTCAATGGTTTCACGTACGAAATACTTATACATCATGATTAACATTAGCTAGTCACATGATGTATTATTTTCTCATTTCACTATAGTTTTCAGTAGAGGGCATTCATGGTTTTATACAGAATTGAAAACACTACATTTTCACTAAAGAAAATATCGGATTTTCTTGAAACTATACGAACACCTTTACGAGCTCATCAATAAGTTTTCATTACAAAGTACCGCTTATGAACTCAACAGCTTTATGCTGATATTTTTAAACTGCTTGTATTCTCAGGAAATCAGTAGACAGATACTTGCTGGATTTTTGAGAAGCTGGAGCAATAAGAATTTTATGTTTATACTTTACAAAGCTATTTGATGTAATTCAAACAAGTTTCAGACAAAGTTTTAAACTGATGTAAACATTTTTATTTAAGTATTCACTGTAATGGTTGTGTTGCTATGATTGCTATTATTCATTGGTTGTGATGCTACACATGACGTCATCCACCCCAGAACGTTTCCGCCATTCTGGTTTTGGGGTGTGACACGGTTGCATTTTTCCGTGAGGCCGCTGATGCTCGTCCTTGACTTTCCTGCAAGTCAAGCACCTCTCCACGTACCAAGCTACATCCCGCTTCATGCAGGGCCACCAATAATCAGGATGAAGATCTATATACATCTTCGTCACCCCAAGATGAATGGAGAACCTCGATTTGTGCGCCTCCTCCATCAGAACCTGACGCACATCACCCCAATATGGAACCCATACTCTCCGATGAAGAGTCAATAACCATCGGCTATCATAATCAAGGAAGCTACCTGACCCACTATGCGCTCACTCTTTCGGTGCTATTCCTTTAAAGCCTCAACCTGAGCCTCTCAAATCCGCTCCAAAAGTGGAGTAATCACAATCATCCTCATACAAATATCCCTGATCGGAGCCGCGACCGCCTTGTGGCTAAGAGCATCGTGCACCATATTGGCCTTCCACAGATGGTAAAGGATCTCACAATCATAATCCTTCATCACATCCAACCACCGGCGTTGCCTCATGTTCATATTCGGCTGATCCATCAGATACCTCAGGCTCTTGTGATCCATGTAGATAGTACATCGGACCCCATAGAGGTAATGTCACAAAATCTTGAGGGCGAAAACCACACCCCCAACTCTAAATCATGCGTCAGATAATTCGCCTCATGAGGCTTCAGCTGCCTCGAAGCGTAAGCAATCACGCGACCCCTCTGCATTAGAACTGCACCCAAACCCGTGATCGACACATCACAATAAACCAAAAAATCCTCAACACCCTCCGACAGGGTCAAGATCGGTTCCTCACACAATCTTTGTCTCAGGGTTTCAAAAGTTGCATGATGTTCAGGCCTCCAGCGAAAAGTGACTGTCTTCTTCGTCAATCGAGTTAGAGGAACCGCTATCTTGTAGAAATCCTGAATGAACCTCCGATAGTAGCCTTCCAACCCAATGAAACTCTGAATATCAGATGGAGACCTCAGAACCTCACACCTCATCACAACCTCAACCTTGGCTGGATCGACCAGAATATCATTCCGGTTGACAAGGTGCCCCAGAAACTGCACCTCGCGCAACCAGAACTCACATTTGGAGAACCTCTCATAAAGTCTCTCCCTCCTCAAAGTCTCCAATACCTCACTCAAGTGTTCCTCATGCAATTACTGAGTCTTAGAATATACCAGGATGTCATCAATAAACACAATAACAGACCGATCCAACATCGGCCTGCATACGCGGTTCATGAGGTCCATGAACGCGGCTGGAGCATTCGTGAGACCGAAGGGAATCAACACGAACTTATAATGACCATAACGAGTCTGAAAATCCATCTTCTGCATACCCTCCTCTCTGAACCTCATATGATGATAACCCGAACGTAAATCAATCTTGGAAAACCAAGATGCGCCCTAAAGCTAGTCGAACAAATCGTCAATCCTTGGGAGCGGAAAACGATTCTTTACTGTTAGCTTATTCAACTCCCGGTAATTAATACACATCTGATGTGACCCATACTTCTTCTTCACTAACAGGATCGGTGCTCCCCATGACGAACTACTTGGACGAATGAACTCCTTATCTAACATCTCCTGCAGTTGTGTAGACAACTCCTGCATCTCATGAGGAGCTAACCGATAGGGTGCCTTGGCCATTGGAGCCGCACCCTGAACCAAGTCAATCTTGAACTCTACCTGCCTCTCCGAAGGCACCCCAAGTAAATCCTCCGGAAACACATCCGGGTACTCCCGCACAACCGTCACATCATCCACAGTCGCCTTGCTCTTATCACAGGTATCCATAACATAGGTGACATATCCGAAACAACCCTGATGAAGATAACGTCTGGCCCTAGCTGCTAAACATAGAATCAGCCCACGCTGAGCTCTCTCTCCCCGAACCACTAACTCTCCCCCACTTGGGGTCCGAATACGTACTAACTGATGCTCACAATCAATCACCGCCCCATTGGGGCTCAACCAGTCCATCCCTACAATAACTTTGCTCCCATACAGAGGAATAGGAACCAAGTCGATCGGAAACTGCTCGCTGAACATCTCTAGACTACAACCTCGATGAACCCTCGATGCCCGAACTGATCGATCATCTGCAATCTCAACCTCTAATGGAAAATTCAGCTCCCCATGAGCTCCAACAAACCGCTTGCTAAGTGCAAGATATACAAAAGATCGGGTAGCTCCCGAATCAAACAATACCAATGCAGAAATACCGTTCACGAGGAACGATCCTAAAATAAAATACACAAATATAAGCAGGCAATTCAATATAAATAAAGAGATAAAAAAGAAGATACATACCCGTCACCACATCAGGTGTTGTGCGAGCCTCCTTGGCCGTCAACTAAAAAGCCCTGCTCTTCACCACAGGCGCATCCGCCTTGCCCTGTCGGCCATCAGTGATCCGAAGAGTCGCTGGAGTGGGTGCTACCACCGGTCCTGCTGCTGCCAAACTCGGACAATGGGCCTTCTTGTGTCCCTTTTGATTGCAATGAAAGCAAATCAGAACTGATATTGGGGTGGTGGTGGTAGTAGTAGCAGTACAATCCCTGCTAATATGACCTGTCCGGCCGCACTTGAAGCAGTTAGAACCACCCACCTTGTACGCCCCATCGTGCGTCTTTCCCCACTTGCCACAACGTCTCCAGCCCTGTTGGCCTCTCGGTCTCGAATCAAATACCTTCGGCATATTACCCAAACCCCTTGAAACCTGAGCCTGATCCGACTTCCTCTTCCTCTTCCTCTCCATCTCTAAATCAATATCTATCTCTCTAGCCCTTGCAATCATATCCTCTAGTGCCTTGCAAATGGATCAGCTCACGAATTGCCGAATATCACTCCTCAACATCTGGTATCTCGCCTTCTTCATCTCCTCATCCGTAACATACTGCAGAACCAACAACACCCTCTCGCGAAACATAGTGGTGACCTCAGCCACCGTCTCATTATTCTGGCGAAGGTCTTGGACTCCCTCGCCAACTGATGCACCTTAATCACTGGTGCAAACATAGCTCATAATATAGTCACAATATCATCCCATGTCATTGAATCAACTGCCTCATCACCCACAGAGCTCCCAACCTCCTCCCACCAGTCTCGAGCTTTGTCTTTCAGAATACAGGAAGCAAGTCTGACCTTTTCCCCATCGGGACAACTGCTAGTGTGGAAGGTGTTAGCGACATCCGCTAACCAACGCCTACTCGCGATCGAGTCCTTCTCCCCGAAGTACTCTGGAGCCCCGCATGCCCGGAACTCCCTGAAAGTCAACGAACGTGCCCCAATCAAAGCCACCATCTCAGAACGGAAAGAGACCAAGCGCTCCTCTAACAACTCCATGATACCCTTATTGATCGTACCAAAGATCATATTAGTATGATCAAGTATTTTACGGGTAATCTCAGACAAAATGAACTCCCTGTTGGGTTTTGAGCATTCTAACACTCCTAAGTGTACATGCAACCCTAAATACCTTGGATCTATGTTTTCTCTATTATACATGCAAATATGAACTTTCCAAGGTATTCATCCTAACTAGCATAATAACAATGATTCATATGAATATATCAAGTTAGAATTACTTACCTCTTTGATGTAGAATGACTTCATGAAGCTTGAGTGCCTAGTGCCCCAAGTGTGACACCTCAAATGGTTCACACAACACCAAATACACTTGGAATAACTTGAGAGAATTGGAACACTTCATCAAATCGGCTAGCCCTTATGTTCATACTCTAGTGACCGATTTTGTCAACAATAAGATGCTTATATAGTTAGTGACAATTAGGGTAAACCCTAATTGTCATGGCTTTCCATTTCCTTGGATCCATGGGTTCAAATACTCCATGGAGCATCCATGGAGTATCTTATGGGTTTTAGCCCAACTTGACAATCCATGGAGCATTAGCCCACTATACAAGTATGGGTGATTTACACAATCAACCCATATATTTAATTAGTCTTCTTTTGATCACTTAATTAATTCTAGATTAATTCTTGATCAATACTAATTAAATAATCTTATTAATATATTATAACTTATAATATATTAAGAAACCTTAAGTGTTATTTTTCTCATTATAGTCTATCCAAATGCATGATGCCATGCAACCCAAATGGACCATGCCGGGTCGGGTCAAGTCTTACCAATTATAGTTATGGACTTAGACATTAATCCAACAGTCTCCCACTTGGATAAGTCTAAAACTATTATTGCGTATGACTTCAAGAACCGACTGGCAATCGTAGCTCTCAAAAGCTTCCGTCAAACTCTGACCTTACCGATGATCTCTGACCTTTGTCAATGACTTGTCCATTAGATAAGGGATCATATATTCCTCCATTCTAGATATCATATGGACTGAGACATGGATTATAAATCATTCTCTCTGTCCATTTGTTGTTTCTCGCTTTCCGATTTATGATGACTGACTGATTGAACAAATCAAATCAGTCCTGGCTTGGCCAAGCACTCACATGTGTCATCATTAAATCATCGAGGGGCCCACAGATATCGCTTTTATCCCGAAGGTAAAAGGAATGGATAAACTTCGACTCATATGGCTTGTTCTACTACTTGTTGAATCATACACAAAGACACGTTTTATAACATCGAGTTACCAATGCGTTTTCGTGCAATCAATGTATAACCAACTCATAGTAACAACTCATATATCTAGGTTTGAAGAATATAAGATATTATCGTCTCATGATCACTCGTGATAAAATCCATGAAGTGATTCAAATGAGCGCGGGTTGAATCCAATACTCGGAACTTATGAGCACTCATGAGTGTTGTAGCACCGCTTTGTCCAACATCTTAGACCTCTACAAGCCAACCCATGACAGTCTTGATTCATATCTACTTCCAACATATGACCGACTGTGGATAGTTTCAATAACTTAGTCATTCCGGAAGAATAACCTAGTTATTATGGAAGTCAAAACATGCAAAGTGAAACACAAGAATAAATGAATCAAATATGGTATCAAACCCTATGAATATAAATAAACACTTTTATTTATCACCATACTGATTACTCATTATTCATTGTTTCGGTTTTATCAACTTTATACTTGAATTAAAAACACTAGTTGTCGCATGCTCCAAGCATGTACACTATGTTTTTCTTAAACAATAGCTTTTCCATACACCAAGTATGCACTCTATGTTTGTCTATGATCCTTACTTTGTGAAATAAACCAATTGAACATAATTTCAATGATTCTAATTTCACACTCCCAAATCCTTATCGAAAAATGTGAGAATTTCAAATTCCTATCATTTATCGAAATCTGTTTAGATTTTAAACTTATATGCACTGACCCTCCTGTAATGAATATGTACAAAGTCACAAAGACTTGTCAACAGTCATTATAAGGTATGCCAATGGAGATCAACTCCATGGAAACTAAGTCTCATATTCAAAGTACATTGCTTTGGGCATGCTTCTTGCATTAAGTTTTCTAATCTTACACATATAACTTCCACCTATGGAGACAACTCCATATTCTCATTTTGACTATCACTTCTGAATAAGAGATGCCTCTTTTCAGAATATGTCAATATGGTCCTTCCAAAATTAGCACTATACTTACAACTGTCCCTGAACAACCAATCTTTGGTAAACCTCAGATTGTCCTCGACAATTGCTTAATCATTTTAGTCATATCCAATTCTAGACCTTTTCCCTTCTTAATGCCTCTGGGCATTTGGAAAAATTTAGAAATGACAAATATTATAGCACATGCAATCGATCCTGTACCCAAAGCAAATGGTACACGATTCATGATGTCTCACATAAAGACATGATTCTAGACCAGTCTTTTGCTACAATATTTTTATTTGCCATGTTTTCAAAATTTGACTATGAAGAGGGATGCCGTAATCATAATCGAATTTTGAGAACGCAATATATAGAATTTCCTTAAGTTGAACCAATCCAACATGAAATTCATATATATATATATATATATATATATATATATATATATATATATATATATATATATTCTTGACTAAAGATGATTAAGGTCTCAATCTAAGCCTTTAGAACTGAAATGAAGTATATCCTCTCCCTTAATTATAGCAAAACAACTTTTTCAATCCCTGCAGCCTCACGAATTGAAACTTTTGTTTTCTATAATTAACATTGCTAACTTGCAACACTAACAATAATTATCATGCTCCCACTAACATGATGATTATCAGCATAACACTTATGCTCCCACTAGCTTTGACATGTACTCAGAAATCAGCTGGACTTCTAGAAATCAATACTTTATTGACTTCCTTACCAAAGTTCAGATTTCTGATACGAGATGCTTTGATAAAACTTTATCAAAATCATACACCTTTCCTTAGATAGCATGCATGTGTGTCTAAACAATTTCAGAACTATGAAAAGGGATGCCGTAATCATAGTCTCAATTGTTTAGACCTTTTGCCATCTGCTTCAAATCAAATATGGTATCAAAACCTATAAATATAAATAAGACACTTTTATTTATCACCATACTGATTACTCATTATTCATTGTTTCGGTTTAATCAACTTTATACTTGAATTAAAAAACACTAGTTGTCCCATGCTCCAAGCAAGTACACTATGTTTTTCAAAACAATAGCTTTGCCATACACCAAGTATGCACTCTATGTTTTCTATGATCCTTACTTTGTGAAATAAACAAATTGAACATAATTTCAATGATTCTAATTTCACACTCTCAAATCCTTATCGAAAAATGTGAGAATTTCAAATTCCTATCATTTATCGAAATCTATTTAGATTTTAAACTTATATGCACTAACCCTCCTGTAATGAATATGTACAAAGTCACAAATACTTGTCAACAGTCATTATAAGGTATTCCAATGGAGATCAACTCCATGGAAACTAAGTCTTATATTCAAAGTACATTGCTTTGAACATGCTTCTTGCATTAAGTTTTCTAATCTTACACAAATAACTTCCACCTATGGAGACAACTCCATATTCTCATTTTGACTATCACTTCTGAACAAGAGATGCCTTTTTTCAGAATATGTCAATATGGTCCTTCCAAAATTAGCACTATACTTCCAACTGTCCCTGAGCAACCAATCTTTGGTAAACTTTCGATTGTCCTCGACAATTGGTTAATCCTTTTAGTCATATCCAATTCTAGACCTTTTCCCTTCTTAATGCCCCAGGCATTTTGAAAACTTTAGAAAGGATGAATATTATAGCACATGCAATCGATCCTGTACCCAAAGAAAATGGGACACGATTCATGATGTCTCACATAAAGACATGATACTAGACCAGTCCTTTTGCTACAATATTTCTATTTGCCAAGTTCTCATAATTCAGATTATGAAAAAGGGATGCCGTAATCATAATCAAATTTTAGAACGCAAATAATAGACCCATATATAGAATTTCCTAATGTTGAACCAATCCAACATGAAATTTATATATATATATATATATATATATATATATATATATATATATATATATTCTTGACTAAAGATGATTAAGGTCTCAATCTAAGCCTTTAGAACTGAAATGAAGTATAATTTCCTCTCCCTTAATTATAGCAAAACAACTTTTCAACCCCTGCAACTCCACGAATTGAAACTTTTGTTTTCTATAATTAACATTGCTAACTTGCAACCTTTATCATAATTATCATGCTCCCACCAACATGATGATTTTTAGCATAACACTTATGCTCCCACTAGCTTTGACATGTACTCAGAAATCAGCTGGACTTCTAGAAATCAATACTTTATTGACTTCCTTACCAAAGTTCAGACTTCTGATACGAGATGCTTTGATAAAAAAACTTTATCAAACTCATACACCTTTCCTTAGATAGCATGCATGTGTGTCTAAACAATTTCAGAACTATGAAAAGGGATGCCGTAATCATAGTCTCAATTGTTTAGACCTTTTGCCATCTGCTTCAAATCTACTTGGTGGAAGTGTTTCCTCACCATCATTTTCATGAATCGGAGAGAAACCTTATGACCCTTAGATTTTATGGTGTATGTGTTCTTATCCATGTGAATCGTCAAAACCATAGTCACAAGACAAGGATAATGACAAATCCAAACACATATGGACTGAACTCAATCTTAATTTCTTACCACGTGGCAGCTCAAGGGCCTGCCATTGCTTCCAAGTTGTTATGCAACCAACTGAGAACTCTCAAAACTCATATACAAAGCCAAATTTAACTAGAATGGGCACAGAAATGTCAACACGATAGGTTATAAACGTCACGTCGTGTTCTAGTGTTAAACTACAGGTTTTTTATTATTATTATTATTCTTGATTAGATCTTGAAATCTTTTTCAGGATCTTTAAGACTCCCACTGTCCTCTTGACATATAAGACTATCTTGCCAAATATTCAAGAGATAGTTTGGATTCTTTATCAAGACAAACACTTCACACAATTGGCCTTAGTTGGTCTTTGTTTTATCCAAAACATCACAACTTACCAATTTCAAATGTACAAGAGTAGGATACTTTTACTCTTACATTTGACTAGTGTTAAGAAACCTTCCTTTAAATATATGTCACTCAAATTACAATCTTGGGGTATGACTCTAAGATTTGTTTTTGAAACAAAGTATGACTCATCTTCTTGATTTAACCATTTCAACAATTCATGAATCCTCTTCTTAGTCATAGGAATGCACTAAGAAGTCCTTAGAAGACCAATTGTGATGTGGTTCTTTAATCATTAAGATGATCACAAAACATTATACTAAAGTACTCTCCCATCTTTTCAGATTTGAGAAACTTTAATCTTTCTGCCTAATTTGATTCTTCCCATTCGTTTTGCCATACATTGAGACTTTTCCAATGTTTCAGAATTATACTTAAACTTGTAAGTATAACCATTTTTACTAAACTTTAGTAAATCATGACGAATAGTCTTATCGATCTTTGTGGTGGACTTGACCAGTGCACAAGAATGTGTACTCGATCCCTTAGTCCTTCACTTGACTCACATATACATGTGAACAAGGAATTAGTCTTAATTTTCCAAAGCTGAAAGTTCTCATTCATCATACTATACAACTTGCATGATTCCAAGTTTCTATCCAACTGAAGCCTTGGGTGATGAGAATCTTTCCTTATTTGGTAAATTTAGACACTACCACAAATGAAAGAATCAATTTCATATTCCGATGTTGCTATCAATGGAATCATATAAACAACATTTTTCCAAAAATGCTACTGTAAGGATATATATATAAAAATAAATAAAACAAAATTTTCTTTTATTTAAAACTTGCGGAAAAACTTATCCTTACAATGCAAATGCATATGAAAACTATGCTGTTAACTATTCCTAAGCAATCTATCACAACTCTTAAGCAGTAGCTCAAAAATTCTGATCACCGAACCATGCGATCGAAATCTATCTTCGCGATCAGAATCAGCATATACTTCCTTTAAGTTTCTTCACATTTCTTTGATTCTTAAAACATCAACATGTGACCCAGTCACATCATGTAACAAGAATCTCAGAATAGAAACCTAACAGAGTTAGATAGTGGACTTTACCTAAAGTAGAGTCAAACTTCTTGACTTGATCAACTTTATGATCTTTCAGGTAAATAGGCAGCTTCGTAATCAATGCCCCTTCCTTTGGCAAGAGAAACATATGGACTCTTTGGGAATGGTGTACTGGACTATCACAAACTTGCCTTTCTCTTTACCATTTGGTCAACCGAGTTGACTATGGCCAATCCCTTTCCATTGGGAAGCGAAAGCTTTTCTGGATATCCAATGTTACCATTTTCAAAGTCCATGGAAGTTTGGGAAGTTGATCCTCTAATAAAATTTGCTTTACTAGTCCTCCAAATCATTGCTGATTTAGTAGCACCAAGCAGATAGATATGATCATTAAGGTTCATGTCATAGTCTGTTTCATAGTAGTCCCAAAGGAACTCACTATGTGACTTAGAAAGTGATTGAACATCCAACTTTCTTAAGACTTTGACACCCAACTCTCCCGGCTTGTCAATATGTGACTTCATCTCCAAGATGTGATCACACATAGACCTTGCTTGCCATTAGGGCTTGAGTGACCTTGAACTTGTGGGTTAGTGAGAATAAGTGGAGGAGGTGGAGGAAGTAAAGTTCCAAGAGATTTGGGAAGATCATAGATGTCTGAGCTAGACATCTTTTGGGAGATATTCAAGATAGTTGATTCAAAGTCCTTAATATAACACCCAATATGAAATATTAAGGCTAGGATCCAACAACCTATTTATAACTGGAAGAGGGATGCCGTAATCCGAGTTATAAAATAGTTGAAGGTAGGTAAATGACGATTTACCAATTTCCACCATGAAAAACGAAATATAATTAAGTTTTAATTGGATTTGAAACTCCTAGATCTTTTGAGATTCATTGAACTGTTCAATGACATGTTTCAATCTTGAGTGTGCCCTTCAGGTTTTGTGACTGGGATGCCGAGGATCACAAAACAAGGTGTGAATAACCATGCAAATATACTTGGTACCCTTAATAATTTACCCCTCAATCGATGTGCCGGTTAACCACACGCGCTCCACCGATACTATGATAAACATTAAGTTACCCTTTGCCTACCTTGTTAAATCCAGGTTAGTGTGCCGGTTACCCACACGCGCTCCACTAACGACTGAAGCAAAGTGCAAAGTGTAATTTCATGGGTTAGCACCTTATTCACATTTTCCTAAGTAACTAAGATTGGGAATTAATAAAAAGGTTTAGTTACTTAGTATTTATCATTAATTCTTTTAATGAAGGGAGAATTATAGTCCTTGTCCTACCTGTTCGGCTAACGACCCTCCACCAGTCAAGGAAGCGGTGGGTGAGAGTGGACACCCATTAAGCTGCCATTTTATAGGCAACAACCTTATACCCCCCTTATAGACCGGCTTCGTGAATGAGGCCTACTAATGGTAAGACTGACTTGCTCTTATACATATATATATATATATATATTAACTTATAATATTATAACGTATAAGGGTTGAATTTTAACTTTTAAAAACTCTAAGGGCTTAACTTGGAATTAAAGTATTCATGAGAGAAACTTTACAAATTCCAAAACTTGAGGGCAAGTTTTGAAAATATTCAAAACCATTTAATTCCATAACTTATGTGTTTAAAGTAGTTTTAATTAAAAAACTCTTCAAGTTCCATAACTTGAGGACAAGTTATGGAAGACTTTAAACTAATAAAAGAATGTAACTTTTCTTTATTTTTGTAACTTATGGAACTAATTAAGGTTACACATTTTATTACTTAATGAAGTGACTCTTGAACCTCCATAACTTGAGGACAAGTTATGGAGTCATAAAACCATTCAATGAAGACAAGACTCTTCATTTTGTAACCTTTGCCAACTTTTATGAGTTTTAAGAAACTTTAATGTGACTTTTCATGTAACTTGAGGACAAGTTACACAAACACATTTTAGAATCAACTCTTAGATTAATTTGGATTGAAAACAACAATTTCACACAACTTTCCTATTAATCTAAGCAACTCATAAGAACAAGATAATTCAAATCAAACTTTTTCATGAAATTAGCCTAACCATTAAACTAATACAAAACATGAGTCTATTGATAATCATCTTTGAAATTGGATTAACATGAACATTACCACATCAAAACAGGTTTCCAAGTTCAAAAACAGCTTAGGGTAATGTTCCTAGTCCAATTTCAGCCAAAAACATCAAACAACAAGCTGTCAAAACCCAAAACTCGTCGAGTTCCTTGAGGAACTCGTCGAGTTCATGGCCAAAATGATAAACTCGTCGAGTTTTTTGCATAAACTCGTCGAGTTTTATGGTCTGGACAGTTTCAGCTTTGAAAAAACAAGTTTGCATCAAGTATAAGTGAAAACAAGCCTAGGCTCTGATACCACTGTTGGGTTTTGAGCATTCTAACACTCCTAAGTGTACATGCAACCCTAAATACCTTGGATCTATGTTTTCTCTATTATACATGCAAATATGAACTTTCCAAGGTATTCATCCTAACTAGCATAATAACATTGATTCATATGAATATATCAAGTTAGAATTACTTACCTCTTTGATGTAGAATGACTTCATGAAGCTTGAGTGCCTAGTGCCCCAAGTGTGACACCTCAAATGGTTCACACAACACCAAATACACTTGGAATAACTTGAGAGAATTGGAATACTTCATCAAATCGGCTAGCCCTTATGTTCATACTCTAGTGACCGATTTTGTCAACAATAAGATGCTTATATAGTTAGTGACAATTAGGGTAAACCCTAATTGTCATGGCTTTCCATTTCCTTGGATCCATGGGTTCAAATACTCCATGGAGCATCCATGGAGTATCTTATGGGTTTTAGCCCAACTTGACAATCCATGGAGCATTAGCCCACTATACAAGTATGGGTGATTTACACAATCAACCCATATATTTAATTAGTCTTCTTTTGATCACTTAATTAATTCTAGATTAATTCTTGATCAATACTAATTAAATAATCTTATTAATATATTATAACTTATAATATATTAAGAAACCTTAAGTGTTATTTCTCTCATTATAGTCTATCCAAATGCATGATGCCATGCAACCCAAATGGACCATGCCGGGTCGGGTCAAGTCTTACCAATTATAGTTATGGACTTAGACATTAATCCAACACTCCCGTGTCTAATCATCCAACTGCCCGGCTCCGGAACCCGATCTTGAACCCTCATCAGCACCAGAACCACTAAACGGTCTGCCTCGAAGAGTCACCATACTGAAAATAAACCACATAAACCATCAAAATACGCATCAATATATATATATATATATATATATATATATATATATATATATATATATATATATATCAAGGAGTCTCACACCCTACAAGCTTCCTGGTTTCATCGTAACTCTCCTTGACTCGAGTACGGATCTTCTACTTCCAGTAGTACGGGCCCATACTACCTTCCACATCTATCTGTACTTTCCTCAAGGATCGCTTTGAATCCTTCACGATACTTCCTGACCATACATACAATCCTTAACAAGATAAGGCTCCTAACGATAAATCTCTTCCTAGGTTTTCCTAGGGAAATCACCACACTACTATCCGCCATCAGTTGCAGAAGGAACTCCCCTTAACCTCCTCTAACTAGCTCACAAATACAATTACATATCGCTGACACCATATAATTCTTCGAATGAAAGGTCTCACACTACAACGGTTGGACTCAAGCAAGAGTTGTGCAATAGAGTTAAACCTAACCTTCTAAAATTATTTAGTCTCAACAATATGTAACTTAGTATATTCGCTTACTAGTTAGCTGTGATGGGTTTTGAGCATTCTAACACTTCCTAAGTGTACATGCAACCCTAATAACCTTGGATCTATGTTTGTCTAATAATCATGCAAAGTTGAATTCCAAGGTTATATTCCTATCTAGCATACATGGGCAACATTTTTAACTTGAATGAAAGATAGAATAACTTACCTTGTTATTGATTATGATCCTTGAAACCTTGTGAGCCTAGCACCCCAAGTGTGATGCCTCAAATGCTTCACACAACACCAAATGCAAAGGAGTAAACTTTGAGAGAATCTTACACTTGCAAAATCGGCTCTAGCCCTCTTGTTTCTTATGTGTACACGATTTTGGTGGAGAATGGGTTTCTTATATAGTGTTGACACATCTAGGGTTACACCATGTAAACCCTAATGTGTCATGACTCTTCATTTCCATGACCCATGGGTTTGTAACTCCCATGGAGCATCCATGGAGCATCCTATGGGTGGAACCCAACTTGATAATCCATGGAGCCTCTTAGCCCACTATATAAGATATGGAAGATTTACATAATCTACCCATATATTTAATTAGTTATCTTTTGATCACTTAATTAATTCTAAATTAATTCTTGATCAAACTAATTAAATAATATTATTAATATATTAGAACTTATAATATATTAATAAACCATAAGTGTTATTTCTCTCATTTTAGTTTATCCAATTGCATGGTGCCATGCAACCCAAATGGACCATGCCGGGTCGGGTCAAGTACATACCAGAAATAGTTATGGACTTAGACACCTTATCCAACAGTCTCCCACTTGGATAAGTCTAATAACTATAACTGCAATACTTCAGGAACCGATCGGCAATCGTAGCTCTTTCAAGGTCTCTCGGAACTGAGAAGATGATGATACGCCATTTAAGATAAGTGATCATATAATCCTCTGTTCTAGATATCAGTCGGACAAATAAATGGAACAATGTCTTACTTATTGTCCAACAGTTTGTTTCCCGATTTCCGATTTGTTTGACAAAGAACTTAATTGAACACATCAACTTAGTTCTGACCGGGCCCGGTACATAGGTCAAAACAAAATCATCGAGGGGCCCAGATATCAGCTTCTAATCCAAGAAGGAACAGATAAACTTCGACTCATATGTTTGTTCTACCACTCATTGAATTATACACAAAAGCACGTTTTATAACATCGAGTTACCAATGTGTTAACGTACAATCAATGCATAACCAACTCATAAGTAACAAATCATATCTCTAGGTTTGAAGACTTATATGATATTACCGTCTCACGATCACTTGAGATAAATTCCATGAAGTGATTCCAGTGAGCGTGGGTTGAGTCCAATGCTCAAAACTTATGAGCACTCATGAGTGTTGTAGCCATGTCCAACAACTTAGACCTCTGCAACCAATCATGACAGTCTTGATTCATACCTACTTCCGACATATGACCGACTGTGGAGGTTCAAATAATATGATATACCAAACATAATTATTCTAGAAGTCAAAACATGCAAAAGAAATATAGTAAACGATCGACAAGAGATAGCAACACTTTACTCATAAATAAAACACCTTTTATTCATCATCTAATGTCAATTACACTTTACAAATTTCAAGGTTATCTAACTACTAAATCTAATATCATCCTTCAGCCCTATGCTCCGAGCATGCTGGAGATGCTTAACCCGAGTCAGTCCCTTCGTGAGGGGATCTGCTGGATTCTCATCCGATGATACCCTCTTTGCCACGAGGAGTCCTTCTTCTATTCGATGTCTGATGAAATGGTATTTTCTGTCGATGTGTCTGGATCTCCCGTGATCCCTTGGTTCCTTGGCTAAGGCAATTGCACTTTCACTATCACAGAAAATTTCCATTGGCTCTTTAATAGCTGGTACAACTCCAAGGTCTCCAATGAAGTTCTTCAGCCATATCGCCTCCTTTGCTGCCTCGCTAGCTGCTATATACTCTGATTCGCAAGTTGAATCAGCCACTGTCTCTTGCTTGGAACTCTTCCAAGAAATTGCTCCTCCGTTTAACGTAAAGACCCAGCCTGACTGAGAGCGGAAATTATCCCTATCAGTCTGAAAGCTAGCATCACTATACCCTACAACTCTCAAGTCTTCACTCCCACCGAGGGTAAGGACCCAGTCCTTAGTCCTCCGTAGGTACTTGAGGATATTCTTTACCGCAGTCCAATGTGCCTTGCCAGGGTTCCCCTGATACCTGCTAACCATGCTCAAAGCAAAGTCTACATCAGGTCGAGTACACGTCATAGCATACATGATCGATCCTACATCCGAAGCATAAGGTATTCGACTCATTTCTGCTATCTCAGCCTCAGTACTAGGGCTTTGTGTCTTACTCAATCTGGCGTTACTCTGGATGGGTAACTCTCCTTTCTTGGAGTCCTGCATTCCGAATCTCTTCAGCACCTTATCCAAGTAGGTACTCTGACTAAGTCCAATTAGTCTTTTACTCCGGTCTCTCAAGATCCTTATCCCTAGAATATAGGCAGCTTCTCCTAGGTCCTTCATAGAGAAACACTTCCCAAGCCAGGACTTAACTTCCTGCAGAGTTGGGTTGTCATTTCCTATGAGTAGTATGTCATCCACATACAATACCAAAAAGCTAACTATACTCCCACTAGCCTTGACATATACACAAGATTCATCTTCACTCCTAAAAAAGCCAAATTCCTTGACTTTCTCATCAAAGCAAAGATTCCATCTGCAAGGTGCTTGCTTTAACCCATAAATGGATTTCTCAAGCTTACACACTCTATTAGGGTACTCTGTGTTGACAAAACCCTCTGGCTGACTCATGTAAACATCCTCAGCCAACTTTCCATTAAGGAAAGCGGTTTTGACATCCATTTGCCATATTTCATAGTCATGAAATGCGGCTATGGCTAACAGAACCCTAATAGACTTAATCTTGGCCACTGGAGAAAAGGTCTCATCATAATCAACTCCCGGAGTTTGTGAGAAACCGTTTGCAACCAGTCGTGCCTTATAAGTGTGTACATTACCATCCATGTCGGTCTTCTTCTTGAAGATCCATTTGCACCCTACAGTCTTACGACCTGGTACATTCTCAACCAAGTTCCAAACTTGATTGTCATACATGGACTGTATCTCGCTGTCCATTGCCTCTTTCCACTTGGCTGACTCAGGGCCTGCCATGGCTTCCGCGTAACTGTTAGGTTCATCCAGACCTATCAGTGTCTCATCACTGATAAGTGTATCACCTTCCGCAGTAATATGGAATCCATAGTAATGCTCAGGTGCATTCCTAACCCTTGTGGAACGCCTCAGAGGTACATACTTGTCAATTGGCTCAACAGAAGTTTCCTCCTCAAGTTGAGTGCTAGGGTTTGAAGTTCCTTCACCAATTGACTCTTGAATTTCTTCAAGGTCAACTTGCCTCCCACTGTCTCCTTGGCTTATGAACTCTCTCTCTCTCTCGAAAGAAAGCCCTCCTAGCTACAAAGACCACATTCTCACTAGGTCTGTAGAAGAGGTAACCAAAGGATTTCTGTGGGTAGCCGATGAAAATACACCTCTCACTTCGAGGTTCGAGCTTATCATGAGTCTCGCGTCTCACGAAAGCCTCGCAACCCCAAATCTTAATGTGGTCTAGTTTGGGTACTTTACCAGTCCACATCTCATGAGGAGTTTTGGCAACTTTCTTTGTGGGAACTAGATTAAGGATATGGGCGGCAGTCTCTAAGGCATACCCCCAAAATGAGATTGGTAGCGAAGCTCGACTCATCATGGAACGAACCATATCCAACAAGGTTCGATTACGCCTCTCAACTACACCATTCAACTGCGGTGTCCTGGGAGGTGTCAATTGTGAGACAATCCCACATTCCCTAAGATAGTCGAGGAACTCTGAACTAAGATACTCACCACCTCGATCGGATCGAAGCATCTTAATGTTCCTGCCCAATTGATTCTCGACTTCCTGTTTAAACTCTTTAAACCTCTCAAAAGTCTCTGACTTATGCTTGATTAAGTAGACATATCCATATCTACTGTAATCATCAGTAAAAGTCAAATAATAACGATTAGCATCCCTTGTGGCATGTTTGAAGGGCCCACACACATCCGTGTGTATAAGATCCAACAAACCTTCACCCCTCTCACAAGAACCCGTGAAGGGTGACTTTGTCATTTTTCCAAGTAAGCATGATTCGCAACTATCATCTGACTTTAGGTCAAATGACTCCAATAGGCCTATGCGTTTCTTGCTTATATGTCCAAGACGACAATGCCATAATGATGCTTTATCCAAGTTATTATCATTAACAGAATCAATACACAATACATTATTTCCTAAGTTATCAACCACAGATACAGTTTCATACACACCATCACAAGGTAATGCTTTAAAATAAAGAACATTATTAAAGAAAGCATTAATCGAACCAACTTCATTATCAAATGAAAAGGTGAAACCTTGTTTATACAATGCATGAAAGGAAATAATATTTCTTGCCATTTCTGGCGAATAACAACATTTATTCAAATCTAAACTAAACCCACTACTTAGCGATAAAGTATAAACTCCAATCTTGGTGACAGGTAAAGCTTTCCTATTCCCCATGATTAAGTTTATTCTTCCATGCTCCACATTCTCAATTCTTCTTAGTCCCTGCAAATCAGAACATATATGAATACCACAACCGGTATCAAGGACCCAAGAGTTAAAATGGGGTGAGTTATTAGATAAGATAGTGTAAATACCTGTATGGTTGGGTTTAACTTTCCCATCCTCCACATCTTGCTGGTACTTTGGGCAGTTCCGCTTCCAATGTGACTTTTCATGGCAATAGAAGCATTCAGCCTCTTTAGGGTCAGAAGAAGGAGTGACAAAACCTTTCTTGGTTCCACTTGAAGAAGAGCCATCAAGGGTCCTAGCCTTGGTACCCTTCGAAGAGCTCTTCCTCTTCTTCCCTCTACCTTTCCCGATTGCCAAAACCGGGGCGGAGTTTGGAGTAGGAGTGTTAACAACTGACTTACCCTTAAGACCTGTTTCTGCGGTCTTGAGGAGTCCCTGAAGTTTGCTGAGTGTGACCTCTTCCTTATTCATGTGATATGTCATGCGGAATTGATCATAGCACGATGGTAAGGAGTGCAAAATGATATCTATTGCAAGCTCCTCAGGGAAGTTCACATTAAGCTTCAGCAACCGATCCACATACCTTTGCATTTTCTGCATGTGGCTCGTGACGGATTCCCCGTCCTTCATCATGGTTGTTATAATAGAGAATATGATTTCATACCTCTCTTGTCGTGCACTTTGATGGTATCTTTCCATCAGATCTTGGTGCATTTCAAAAGGGTAGAAGTCCTCATAGGACTTTTGGAGTTCCGCTGTCATGGTGGCCAACATGATGCATGCCACTTTTGTAGCATCCCTTTCATGTGCCCGGAAGTCAGCGATCTCCTGGGGAGTTGCAGTGGTCTCATCAATCTCATTAAGCTCCTTGTCAAGGACATATTCTTTGTCCTCGTAGCGGGTAATCATCCTGATGTTTCTGATCCATTCATTGAAGTTGGATCCATCATAAGTGACTTTCCCACACAAGTTCATAAGGGTAAAGGAGCCATTAGGATTAGAGCCAGAAGCAGCATTGTTTGAAGACATCTGAAAGAAGAGGACAAGATTAGTTTAGATATTAAGAGAGTTCTTAATAAAACACCCAAATGTAATATTAAGGCTAGGATCCAATCACAATATATTATAACTGAGAAGAGGTATGCCGTAATCCAAGCTATAACATATTTGAAAGGTAGGTGAATGAGGATTCACCAATTTCCACCATGAAAAACGAAATATAAATATTAGGTTTTTAATTGGTTCTTAGAAATTCCTAGATTCTTTTGAGATTCAATGAACTTTTCAAAGACATGTTTCAATCTCGAGTGTGCCCTCCAAGTTTTGTGACTGGGATACCGAGGATCAGAAAACGAGGTGTGAAGTAACCATGCAAATCACTTGGTACCCTCAAGGTTTATCACTCAATCGATGTGTCGGTAAACCACACACGCTCCACCGATGCTATGGTAAACCTTAAGTCACCCTTTACCTACCTTGTTAAGTCCAAGTTAGTGTGCCGGTTAACCACACACGCTCCACCAACGACTTAAACAAAGTGTAAAGTGTAATTTCATGGATTAGCACCTTATTCACATTTTCCTAAAGTAACTAAGATTGGGAATTTAATAAAAGCATTTAGTTACTTTATAATATTCATCATATTTTTAATGAGAATTTATAAGTCCTTGTCTTACCCGTTCGGCTAACGACCCTCCACCGATCAAGGAAGCGGTGGGTGAGAGTGGACACCCATTAAGTTGTCATTTTATAGGCAACAACCTTATACCCCCCTTATAGACCGGCTTCGTGAATGAGGCGTACTAGCGGTAAGACGACTTGACGTTATACATATATATATTAGTAACTTATAATATTATAAAGTATAAGGGTTGAATTTTAACTTTTAAAATTCTAAGGGTTGGAACTAAAGTTTTAATCAAGACTTTACATGTTCCAAAACTTGAGGGCAAGTTTTGTAAACTCCCAAAACTTTTCATTTCTTATAACTTATGAATTAATTGAGTAATAAAAATGAAGACTCTTCATTTTTATAACTCTTGTGTTCTTTTAATGGCTTTAATAAAGTGAGACTTTTGGTTTTCCATAACTTGAGGACAAGTTATGGACTCCATTAAAACACATTATGATCATGAATTAAACTACCATGAAGGTTACAAACAATTCCTATGATCATCTAATCTTCATAAGTTCAAGAACATGAATATGAACACTTTCAAGAATCAAAAATTACACTTAAAAAAAACTTGTAATTTTAATAATTGCCATTGTAAATGGATTAGCATAAACATTACACCATCTAAAACAAGCTTTAAAACATCAAAACAGTTTAGGGTAATGTTTCTAGTCCATTTTCAGCAACAAATGTGCAAACTTTCATACGAGCAGAAAACAGAAAAACGGTTTTTTTTCAAGCTGTTTGCACACAAAAAAAAAAAAAAACAACAAACGAACCAGGCTCTGATACCACTGATGGGTTTTGAGCATTCTAACACTTCCTAAGTGTACATGCAACCCTAATAACCTTGGATCTATGTTTGTCTAATAATCATGCAAAGTTGAATTCCAAGGTTATATTCCTATCTAGCATACATGGGGAACATTTTTAACTTGAATGAAAGATAGAATAACTTACCTTGTTGTTGATTATGATCCTTGAAACCTTGTGAGCCTAGCACCCCAAGTGTGATGCCTCAAATGCTTCACACAAAACCAAATGCAAAGGAGTAAACTTTGAGAGAATCTTACACTTGCAAAATCGGCTCTAGCCCTCTTGTTTCTTATGTGTACACGATTTTGGTGGAGAATGGGTTTCTTATATAGTGTTGACACATCTAGGGTTACACCATGTAAACCCTAATGTGTCATGACTCTTCATTTCCATGACCCATGGGTTTGTAACTCCCATGGAGCATCCATGGAGCATCCTATGGGTGGAACCCAACTTGATAATCCATGGAGCCTCTTAGCCCACTATATAAGATATGGAAGATTTACATAATCTACCAATATATTTAATTAGTTATCTTTTGATCACTTAATTAATTCTAAATTAATTCTTGATCAAACTAATTAAATAATATTATTAATATATTAGAACTTATAATATATTAATAATCCATAAGTGTTGTTTCTCTCATTTTAGTTTATCCAATTGCATGGTGCCATGCAACCCAAATGGACCATGCCGGGTCGGGTCAAGTACATACCAGAAATAGTTATGGACTTAGACACCTTATCCAACAAGCTGAAGGTACTGGGATCTCCTAAAAAGAGCAAAGAAAGCAACGTTCGAGCATTGAGTAATCGGAACAAGCATAACCTAAACAGGCCATCCTATCACTGACTGATTAGTACTAGCATGCAAGTCTACAAGGTCATACATTATGCATATAAAGGCATCTCTCCTAGCATTCTATCATGCAAATCATGAGCAAATCCTTTGCCCTAACTAGCATGCGATTCACATATTCGCAAATCAAAGCATATCATAAAACATGTATGGGTATTTTGGGAAAACTTACTTGGGCTCGGTCGATTGCATGCACCACACCCTTTTTCTTTTATTAGAAAACCCTTTTTTTATAATACATTTCTTTTTGAAAAAAATTTCTACCAAATCCTTAGGTTGAGTTCAGACACACCCGAGAGTATGTCCGAATCCCTCAAACTAAGGCTCTGATACCAATTTGTAACGTCCCAAATATTAAGATTAAAATTTTCAATTTTTAAATTGATTATGTAACATATCAATGACGAGGTACTTCTAATTTTGGCCTTATAATTGAATTATATTGGTCCCTAAGTAAAAGATAGAGTGCAAAAGGGCCCATAGTGGCACTTTGGTAAATTCGGACTTTGGGGAGTACGCTGAGCGTACGTGTGTACGCTAAGCGTACCAGGGCGCACCTTAATACGCTAGGCGTACACCTCGTACGTAGGACGTACGTGAAGATCATGCAAACCCTAATTTTTAGGGTTTGGCTCATATTTAAACCTTATTATATCCTAACATCTCATTCCTACTCAGCCTCCTTCTGTGAAATCGACCCCCAAGCAAACCCTAAGCAAAAGAGAGCATTTTGGAGCCTTTAGAGTGTTTAGAAGTGTTCTTGAAGAAAGAAAAGGCGGTGAGAAGAACTTGGAGCTTGAGAGCACTTTGGATCTGGGATTTCATTCTTGTTTGCAACCTCCAGGAGGTATAAAGCTTGCAACTTTACCACTCCATCTTGTAGATCTAGACGTTTGTTCTTTTAAGACACTTTTTGGTCCTAAAATGGTGATTCTTGAGCATGACATGTTATTCACCCATTAAGCCGTCCTTTCAGACCTTAGGTAGGGTATTAAGTCATAAAAATGGGGTCTTAATGGTTGGCTTTGCTCCATGCATTCTTTAGAAAGTCTTAATGTATTAAGATGTTGAGTTAAGCACTTAATGGACATGCAAATTCATAAAGTCGGAACCTTTCTGACTCTTGAGGATGATTTAGCCTTGGATCTGAAAGTTGGACGTAAGAGCTTAAGGCATTAAGCTCTTAATGAAGTCTTGAGAAGTCTGGGCGTACGCCCTGCGTAACCTGAGTATACAGCGCGTAGGTGGTCACATCTTCCATTTGCGGTCAAGATTTGAGTACGCCCCAGTACGCGTTCTGTGTCGACTCGGCTGAGTTGACTCGGTTCGGTTGACTCAGTTGGATTATTGATTTTGACCAGTTTGACTTTGACTTTGACCGAGTTTAACTTAAGGGTATTTTGGGTATTTTGGATTGTGGTTGAGAATTGGTCATTTGGTTGGATAGGTGACGGTTAGAGCTGAGATTTCGAGTCGAGACCTCATCAGCTATTGTTCAGACTGCGAGGTGAGTCTTCCTCACTGTACTTACAGGTCGAAGGCACCAAGACCGGTCCATTGGATTGATATCCTGGTGTACCATATGTTGTTATGTTATAGTGATCTGTTAGATAGGTATCCTAGTTTCTAGGGTATTGCAAGGCGTAGTGATCTGTAGATCTGCCTGTTTATCTGTTGGCTGATTATATGTTTATCTGTTATGTATATGTCGACATATTTTGAGTTGTGGTTGAGGCTTTACTGCTTCGTGCGTGAGCCAACATACCGATGGCATTCTAACCCGATGGTTGATTGGGCCCGAGGGTATTCCATCCCGAGGAAGACAGGATTCGTTGTATATTGGCATTCCAACCTGGGGTATTCCATCCTGAGGATGACTAGACCCGGAGGTTGACTGGGCCTGGGGTATTCCAACCCGATGGTTGATTTGACCCGACATGTTGTTGTATATGTTATCTGTTTGTGTGTTGGTACCTTGGGGGAACTTACTATGCTTTGGCTTACGATTTTTAGTTGTTGTTTCAGGTACTTCTGATGATCGCGGAAAAGCGATGACATGACCGTACACATCCTCTGTTTATGGCTTTATGATTTTGGGATACTCTGATATGGATAAACTATTTGGAAACAAAGATTTTGTAAACATTTTATGACTATGGGTTGTTTTTAAAAGTTTAAATTTGTTGTGATTTTTGAGTCATTAAAGATTAAAACCATTATCCAAACAACATCATAAAAACCATGGTGAATCAAAGTGTATCGATAACATCCAAGTTCATTAGAGTAATATAAAAATGTGGAACGATGTGGTGTGTGCACTGCAATCATCCCGGGCTCTTCCCCATCGAACCATAAGTACTTGAAACATAAACTGAAAACCGTAAGCATAAAGCTTAGTGAGTTCCCCAAAATACCACATACCATACATATCAAACATATAATGGGCCCCTCCTGTAATCGGGCCCCACCCGACATCGAGCCCCTCTCGGTAAACAGATATGTCAGTCACCAGGCCCCTCCCGGTATACATATAAACATATAATCATACAACACATGCAATAATCACAAAGATAAATAGCATACAAGATAGTCATCGGGATCCGCCCGGTAAACATATAAACACATATCACATGCAAGAGTCACACAGACAACTAACATACTAAACATAATAAACCATGGGCCGAAATTGGTGCCTTTGACCCACTAAACATAGTGAGGAAACTCACCTCTAGCTGCTGAATCTATCAAAAAAATCTCGGTCTGTTGGTTCGGAAAATCCCCACGCTAACATCATCAAATAATATCCAATTAATAATTGGATCTCGACCCATATTCAAGAATCTAAGCTACTTGACCAATTTCCAGGGTAAAAGACCATTTTACCCTTTTCCTTACTTGGCCCAAAACCAAGGCCCAACCCAACTACTTAAAAGGCCCAAATTCCTCAAATGGCATCACAAGGCCCAATAAGGCCTAACTTCTAAATTAGGCCCAAAAATCATTATGGACCTAATCCCAAGAAAGTCCATAGCCTATCCATGGCCCAAAGTCAAAAGTCCAACTGCCCAACAAGGCCCAAATCCTAAAAGCCCAAAATATGGCCCAAACCCGAGGAAGTCAAACTGAAAGTCAATTTGCTGAGTACGCGAAGCGTACTCAACTCGTACACTTAGCGTACTCCTTCCGGGGCCAATACGCGCAACGTACCAACTGGGTTCGCCCAACGTACTCCCCAGATCACCAATCCACTCCACTAAGCACTTAATTAGTTGAGACCTCTAGCCAAACTCTCAGATCTAATCCTAAAAGGCGACTTAATACGTAAAGTTGGCAACTTTACACCCATGCATGACTTAATGGGACCCAACACTTAAAAACAATCTTAATAAGGCTCTTAACACTTGCATGGACCAATATATTTCATAAAGTTTGAATTTTTATGAACAAGGGACCTCCATGGAGCTAAGATCTAACATCCATGGCTTCTGGAGTAGATCAAAAGCTCAACTTTTGCTCAAAAGACCCAAAAATGCATAAACATGGTCCCAAAACTAGATCTAGCATAATGAACCATCAAGTAGAGAACTTTATACCTCAAATGGATTGCAAAGATGATGATGAATCTGGATCTACAAGCCCAAGCTACTCCCATGCCACCACCAAAATTTATTCTTCTTCTTCTTTCACTAAAACACCACCAAATCTCACTTTCAATCTCAAAACTCACAAGAGACACTTAGGGTTTCGTTTTTAGGGTATAAGATGATGGAGGCTGATCAATTGAATGTCCAAAGGTGGTTTAAGTTGTTTAAATAGGGTGCAAACCCTAAAAATTAGGGTTTGCCCAATCCTTGCGTACGACCAACGGACTCCCACGTACGCCCAACGTACGTGGGTGAAGCCCGCGACCAGAAAAGAGCTAGTACGGTAAGCGTACTCATAGAGTACGCCCCACGTACTAGCTAGGGACCAAAATGAAAAGGATTTTGCATTAAGGGGCTAAAAGGAAACTTACCAAATTACGAATGTTACACCCTAATATTTTTTTAGTATTCTAAGTCCCTAAAATATAATGTTATATGTTAAGACTACGAGGAGTACACTCAGCAAGCCTCTCAACATTATTGAGTTAGCCCGTCACACACTACCCCAGACTGAATATGTCGATGTTACAACCCCAACTCGGCAAAAACTTGTAACATCCTTAATCATCTATTAGTTCTGACTTTTTTTTTCAAAATTTCAAATTTATGCCTACTTTTTATCCAGTATAAATAAAAATACTAATACCATTTTCTTACCACTCTCAATTTCATTCTTCTCTCAAACAGCCACACAATATCAAAATGTCTTATTTAAATTCTTCTAACACCCCAAACAACCAATCTCTCATTATGGCTCCATGAGACCATATTATTCGGCATATCTAACCCAATTCTAATTCCATTTCAATCTGAATTTGACCCCTTTGAAAGTGTTGAAGAAACATAACTACAATCTCAATCCGAGCCTAAGCCCCTACCCGAGAGCCAAAAGGGGAAGGTCCCATCGAAAGAGAAAGTATTGGCCTCATCATGTGTCGATGCTTTGGAGGACCTCAAGGTCAGCAACAACCAAAAAGGGCCAACTTTTAGCAAAAAGTTACAAAATGCTTCCTCATGAAAATGAACAAGGAAAGTGTCGAAAAAGATAAAATCTATATAGAATGGAGGAATATGAACAAAGTTGTTATGGAATTTAACGATTTTTTAACAACTTGAGGCGGGATTGGCGTAGTGGTGAAAACTATGCAACCATATTTGAGTAAAACACTTGAAATTTTCCATAAAGAACATGAGAAATGTTTCAAAATTACTGATTGTTGGAACATTATCAAATAATGCAAAAAATGGTTTGAAATCCAAAAATCGGAAGAGTACATATGTGGTTCTAAAGGAACTAAACATCTAAGTACTCCTACACATCTTCATATGGTCATATCGGGTTTGACCTTAACATTGATAACAACCTAATTGAGATTACACAACCTCCATGCCCAATGGGAAGAGACAAAGTGAAAAGAAAGAGTAAAAGTTTTGCGTCAAATTCATATTATCTACAAAATATGAATGACAAGATGACAATGACAAATAAAAATATCAAAAATTAATTGATATTGACACAGGAACAAGAGCTCAAGAAATAAAAAAAATCCTCATGATATGAAACTTTTACTTCAAGATGTAAGTCACTACCTGGGAGGAACGCGCTTTGGCTTTAACGGTGAAAGGTAAACTAAAAAAGAATAATATTTATTTATCTTTTTTTATTCGTATGTTATTTTTATTATCATGTTTTAATTTAAATTAATGTATTTCTATCTTAAATTTAATGAAATTTATAGGTTTTATTTAAAACAGTTGTTTCAAATTATATATATATATATATATATATATATATATATATATATATATATATATATATATATATATATGGCATGGCAAATCATTCTCTTCAAATGAAAAAAAGTACGACAAAGTTGATATAACACTAATGTGGTAGAAAAAGAATAGTCTAACAAGTATGATATCATTCCATCCGGTCTAATGAGATGGATGAGGATATTTCTTCTTGGTTTTACCGATTACAATGTGTTGTGGATACATCCATGTGGTTGCTATATCCAGCTCATTGCCCACTTGGAATTATTGGTTTTCTTAATATAAATAACTTTAGAAAAAACAAGAAGTATTTATGGAACAAAGTCTTGAAAGTGGAAACCAAAGGCTTGAAGAGCCTACATGGAATTTTATTAGCTCCATCTTTATCTATTTATTTCATCTTCAACCTACTTCCATTTTAATCCTCGAATAGAATAAAAAATAAGGTAAATAATATTTCATATCCAAACATACTTTATTTTTAAACCATTTTGTTACCCTAAAAAAGTATATCCATCATATATTTCATTCATGTAAGTGACATAGATTGTCGAAATATCCATTATACAAAATTAATTTTTAATAAATATATATTCTATCTTTTTTACATTATAATCAATATTATTATAAATTATGTTTTCATAAAATTATAACCAAATGAATTGCATGTATATAATGAATTAGAATTAATTATGAATATATTAAAGAAAAACTTATTAAATGAATAAGATTATATTTATAACATGTTTTTAAATAAATATTATACATGCATTTATATAAATATTACATATACATTTGAAAAAGCTAATATACATTGAGAATTATCCAGAAATCTACTCACTTAACGATACCTAGTTTGTCAAATCTTGCATGGATATAATGAGGGATGCCTCCGGTTTCCCATCCTAAAATGCATGCACATAGAATGATGCCAAAATAGTTTTAAAACCAATCAATAGCTCAAGTAAGAAAAAAAAAATTCAAAATGGTTTTCATGATATGATCAAGTAATACATATAGTACACACATTCTGTTTAAGGTAACCAATAAACATCATACATAAATCATCAAAGGTTGTCAACATAAATAAAGTATAATAAGGATGTGTGTTCCTGGTAAATCATCTTAGTCTATAGCTAAGAAAACATCATTTTGTCTTCATTTGAACTATTATTCACCAAAATCTATGTTTTTCAAGCGACATCTAGAGTTATTATCAAGAGGTGTCAAAATACTAATATACCCTTCTAGAATGGTTCTAGAACTTAAGTATCACCTAGAAGTAACTATAAATGAATCAACATCCTATTAAATGATCCATCAAGTCACTTATCAATATTTTAACTCCAAAATATAAAATTTATACCATCAAGTCACTTATCAATATTTTAACTCAAAAATATAAAATTTATAGTTTCAAAGCATTCCTTATGCTAAACACGAACGTATGCAAAAACGGTGCGTGATTTTGAGTCTGTATGCAAAACTAATGAACAAAACAGTTTTTTTGGTAACAAAGTATAAAATAAATGCATGGCATGTTAAAACGAATCTATCGACTTATAATCATTCCTGGAACTTGACACATGTATTTGATCAACACCAGTTCTGCCACTCGTATCTAGTTGAACTAGTACTTCCTTTCTGCCGTTCCTAGGGAATTCAGTCACATCGAATTAGTGAGCTAAATTCAACCCCTCAACAACTAAAGTAAATGCTTGATTTGTCACCATCCATGATTCAAGCTTGTCACCAAGCATTATGCGACGTGTTTGAAGGGTTTTGAGCATTCTAACACTCCTCAGGTGTACATGCAACCCTAAATACCTTGGATCTATGTTTTCTCTATTATACATGCAAATATCAATTTTCCAAGGTATTGTTCTAACTAGCATAATATGAAGTACATATAATATAAATTCTAGAAGAATTACATACCTCTTTGTTGTAGCTTGATTCCATGGAGCTTAAGATCCTAGTGCCTCAAGTGTGACACCTCAAATGGTTCACACAACATCAGCAACATCTTGGAATAACTTAAGAGAAAAGGTTCCTATGCTCAAATCGGCTAGCCCTCATGTGTACACACACTAGTGCCAATTTCTTGACCCATGGGGTCCTTATATATGGTGGCTATTAGGGTTACACCATGTAACTCATGTCTTTCCATATTCTTCATGCTCCATGGATTAAAACCTCCATGGAGTATCCATGGGTTACTCCATGGGTTTATCCCAAGATAAAGAACTATGGATCATAAGCCCACATATATAAGAATGAATGATTTACACAATCAATCCCCATATATTTAATTAGTCTCCTTTTGATCACAAAATTAATTCTAAATTAATTCTTGATCAATACTAATTAAATAATATGATTTCATATTAATATATTAGAACTTATAATATATTAACAAATCATAAATATCCTTTTCTCACAAAAGTCTATCCAAATTGTTTTGATGCCATGCAACCCAAATGGACCATGCCAATCGGGTCAAGTACATACCAATTATAGTTACGGACTTAGACACTAATCCAACAGACTCCCACTTGGATAAGTCTAAAACTATTATTGCGTATGACTTCAAAACCCGACTAGCAATCGTAGCTCTTAAAAGCTGTTGTCGAACTCTGAACAAATCAATGACGCGTCCGTTAGATAAGGGATCCTATATTCCTCCATTCTAGATATCACATGGACTGAGACATGGATTATAATCATTCTCTTTGTCCATTTTTTGTTTCCCGATTTCCGATTTATGACTACCGACTAATTAAACAAATCAAATCAGTCCAGGCTTGGCCAAGCACTTCGGGGTGTCATCACTAAATCATCGAGGGGCCCACAAATATCGCTTTTATCCCTTTAAGGGTAAAAGGAATGGATAAACTTTGACTCATATGCTTGTTCTACTACTTGTTGAATCATACACAAAGGCATGTTTTATAACATCGAGTTACCGATGCGTTTTCGTATAATCAATTTATAACCAACTCATATCTCTGGGTTTGAAGAATATAAGATATTATCGTCTCATGGTCACTCGTGATAAAATCCATGAAGTGAGTCAAATGAGCGTGGGTTTAATCCAATACTCAGAACTTATGAGCACTCATGAATGTTGGAGCAACTGTTGCTATGTCCACTACCTTGGACATCTACAAACCAGCTTCATGACAGTCTTGCCTTAATACCTATTTCCAACGTATTATCGAATGTGGATGGTTTGAATAACTTAGTCATTCAGGAAGAACGACCTAGTTATTCTGGAAGTCAAAACATGTAAAGTGAAACACAAGAATAATCGAATCCAATATGGTCTCAGAACTTATGAATATAAATAGAACACCTTTTATTTATCACCATATTGATTACACATTATTCATTGCATACTGTTTCAAACTATCAACTTTATACTTGAATTAAAACAATAGTTGTCCCATGCTCCAAGCATGTACACTATGGTTTTTCTAAACACTAGTCATGCCATACACCAAGTATGCACACTATGTTTTTCCAAACATTAGTTATGCCATACACCAAGTATGCACACTAAGTTTGTCTATGATCTTTACTTTGTGAAATAGATCGATTGAACACAATTCCAATGACTCTCATTTCACAATCCCAAATCCTTACCGCAAATGCAAGAATTCCAAATTCCTGCCATTTACCTAAATCTGTTAGATTCTAAACTTATATGCATTGATCCTCTTGTAATGATTATGCACAAAGTCACAAAGACTTGTCAACAGACATTACAGAGTATTCCAACGAAGATCAACTCCCTGGAAACGAAGTCTCAAATTCAAAGTACATTGCATTGAACATCCTTCTTGCATTAATTTTCCTAATCTTACATAGATTTAATGAATAACTTCCACCTATGGGAACATTTCCATATTCCCATTTTGACTATCATTCCTGAACAAGAGTTGCCTCTTTTCAGAATAAGTCAATATGGTCCTTCCAAAATTAACACTATACTTCCAATTGTCCCTGAGCAACCAATCTTTGGTAAACCTTAGATTGTCCTCGACAATTGCTTAATCAAATTAGTCATATCTAGTTCTAGTACTTTTTCCCTCTTAATGCTATGGGCATTTGGAAAAATTTAGAACAGATGAATATTATAGCACATGCAATCGATCCTATATCCGAAGCATATGTACTCAGAAATCAGCTGGACTTCTAGAAATCAATACTTTATTGACTTTCTTACCAAATTTCAGATTTCTAATACGAGATGCTTTGATAAAACTTTATCAAAATCATACACCTTTCCTTAGATAGCGCACATGTGTGTCTAAACAATTTCAAAACTATGAAAAAAGATGCCGTAATCATAGTCTCAATTGTTTAGACCTTTCCCATTCTTTACAAGTCCATGTTAGTGTGCCGGTTAACCACACACGCTCCACTAACGACTTTGAGAATGCAAATATCACACTTGCTATCTACCTAAAATCTACTTTGTGAAAGCGTTTCCTCACCATCATTTTCATGAATCGAAGAGAAACCTTATGACACTTAGATTTTATGGTGTATGTGTTCCTATCCATGTGAATTTGTCAAAACCATAATCACAAGACAAGGTTAGTGACAAATCCAAACTCATATCGATTGAACTTGTGCAGTCTTAACTTCTTGCCACATGGCAGGACAAGGGCCTGCCATTGCTTCCAAGTTGTTATGCAACCAATTGAGAACTCTCAGAACTCATATGGAAAGCCAACTTTAACTGGAATGGGCACAGAAATAGGAATATGTCAACACGATAGGTTTTAAACCTCAAGTCGTGTTCTAGTGATAAACTACAGATTTTATTCTTGATTAGATCTTGAAATTCTTTCAGGATCTTTAAGACTCCCACTGTCCTATTGACATATAAGACTCACTTGCCAAAAATTCAAGAGATAGTGCAGATTCTTTATCAAGACAAACACTTCACACAATTAGCCTTAGTTGGTCTTTGTTTTATCCAAAACATCACAACTTACCAATTTCAAATGTACAAGAGTAGGACACACTTTACATTTGACAAGTGTTAATAAACCTTCTTTAAGATGTATCACTCAAATTACAATCTTGGAGTATGACTCTAAGACTTGTTTTGGAACGAAGTATGACTCATCTTCTTGATTTAACCACTTCAACAATTTATGACTCCTCTTCTTAGCCATCAGAATGCACTAAGATGTCCCTAGAGGATGAATTGTGATATGGTCTCACAATCATTAAGATGATCATAAAACATGATACTAAAGTACTCTCCCATCTTTTCAGATTTGAGAAACTTTTATCTTTCTGCCTAATTTGATTCTTCTCATTCGTTCTGCCATACATTGAAACTTTTCCAATGTTTCAGAATTATACTTAAACTTGTAAGTATAACCATATTTACTAAACTTGAGTAAATCATGACGAATCGATCGTTTGTGGTGGACCTGACCAACGCACAACCAAGTGTACCTGATCCCTTTGTCCTTCACTTGACTCACATATACATGTGAACAAGAAATTAGTCTTAATTTCCTAAAGATGAAAATTCTCATTCATCATACTATACAACTTGCATGATTCCAAGTTTCTATCCAACTGAAACTTGGGTGATGAGAATTTTTCCTTATTTGGTAAATTATGACACTACCACAAACGAAAGAATCAAATTTATTTTCCAATATTGCTATCAATGGAAACATATAAACAACAATTTTCCGTAAATGCCATTGTAAGGATACTTAAAATAAATAAAATCAAAATTTTCTTTTATTTTAAAACTTGCGGAAAAACTTATCCTTACAATGCAAATGCATATGAAAACTATGTTGTTATCTATTCATAAGCAATCTATCACAACTCTTAAGCAGCAGCTCAAAAATTTTGATCACTGAACCATGCGATCGAAATCCATCTTCACGATCAGAATCAACTTACTCTTCTTTAAGCTTCCTCTATTTTCTTTGATTCTTAAAACTTCAACATGTGACCCAGTCACATCATGTAATAAGAATCTCCAAATAGGAACTTAATAGAGTTAGATAGTGGACTTACCTGAAGTAGAGTCAAACTTTTTGACTTGACCTTCTCTCAAATCTTTCAGGTAGTTAGGGCAGCCTCGCAACCAATGTCCCTTCCTTTGGCAATAGAAACATATGGACCCTTTGGGAATGGTACACGAGACTATCTCAGACTCAGCCTTTCGCTTTACCATTTGGTCAACCGAGTTGACTATGGCCGATCCCTTTCCATTGGGAAGAGAAAGCTTTTCTGGATTTTCAATGTTACCATTCTCAATGTCCATGGAAGTTTGGGAAGTTGAACTTCTAATCAAATTTGCTTTACCAGTGCTCCAAATCATTGCTGATTCAGCGACACCTAGCAAATAGATAAGATCATTAAGGGTCATGTCATAGTCTGTTACATAGTAGTCCCTAAGGAACTCACTATGTGACTTAGAAAGTGATTGAACAACCAACTTTCTCAAGACTTTGACACCCAACTCTCCCGGCTTGTCAATATGTGACTTTATCTCCAAGATGTGAGCACACATAGACTTTGCTTGCCAATAGGGCTTGAGTGACCTTGAACTTGTGGGTTAGGGAGAATAATTGGAGGAGGTGGAGGTAGAGAAGTATGATTTCCATGAACCAACCATGGGACATCATCTTCATTAGGAAAGCTTGTTCCTAAGGATTTGGGAAGATCATAGTTGTCTGAACCAGACATCTAAAATGGGAGATATTCAAGATAGTTGATTTAAATTCCTTAATACAACACCCAATATGAAATATTAAGGCTAGGACCCAACACAATATTTTATAACTTGGAAGAGGGATGCCGTAATCCAAGCTATAAAATATTTGAAGGTAGGAGAATGACGATTCACCAATTTCCACCATGAAAAACGAAATAATTAATTAGGTTTTAATTGGATTTGAAACTCCTAGATCTTTTAAGATTCATTGAACTTTTCAATAGCATGTTTCAATTTCGATTGTGCCCTCTCAAATTTTGTGACTGGGATGCCGAGGATCACAAAACAAGGTGTGAATAACCATGCAAATATACTTGGTACCCTTAATATTTACCACTCAATCGATGTGCCGGTTAACCACACGCGCTCCACCAATACTATGATAAACATTAAGTTACACTTTGCCTACCTTGTTAAATCCAGGTTAGTGTGCCGGTTAACCACACATGCTCCACTAACGACTTAAGCAAAGTGCAAAGTGTAATTTCATGGGTTAGCACCAAATTCACATTTTCCTAAGTAACTAAGATTGGGAATTTATAAGAGTTTAGTTACTTAGTATTTATCATTAATACTTTTAATGAAGGGAGAATTATAGTCCTGTCAAACCCGTTCGGCTAACGACCCTCCACCAGTCAAGGAAGCGGTGGGTGAGAGTGGAAACCCATTAAGTTTCCATTTTATAGGCAACAACCTTATACCCCCCTTATAGACTGGCTTCATGAATGAGGCCTACTAACGGTAAGACTGACTTGCTCTTATACATATATATATTATTAACTTATAATATATAAAGTATAAGGGTTGAATTTTAACTTTTAAACCTCTGAGGGCTTAACTTGGAATTAAAGGATTCATGGGGAAACTTCACAAATTCCAAAACTTGAGGGCAAGTTTTGAACAATACAAAACTTTTCAATTCCATAACTTATGTGTTTAAAGTAGTTTTAATGAAAAACTCTTCAAGTTCCATAACTTGAGGACAAGTTATGGAAGACTTTAAAGAATTTAAAAATGAGACTCTTCACTTTCATAACTTATGGAAATCTTATGAGTTTTTAAAAAAAAAATCATAAATGTGACTTTTCATATAACTTGAGGACAAGTTACAAAAACACATTTCATGAATAACTTTTAGAATAATATGGATTGAAAACACATTATCTCATAACTTTTCTATTAATCTAAGCTAACTCATAAGAACAAGATAATTCAAATCATCAATCTTCAAGAAATTAGCATGAACATAAAACTAATACAAATCTTGAAATTATGAAAATTATCTTTGAAATTGGATTAGCATGAACATTACTACATCAAAAACAGGTTTATAAGTTCAAAAACAGCTTAGGGTAATGTTCCTAATCCAATTCCAGCGTTAAAAGTCGAAAATATGCTGTCAGGGGCTTCTACTCATCGAGTGTATGAACCTACTCGACGAGTAGGATGAATTTCTTCATGGACTCGGCGAGTCCAGTGCCCAGATAGCCAGAAAATCATTTTTTTCAGCTTTTTCAGCAATTTGCATCAAGTATAATTGAAAACAAGCCTAGTCTCTGATACCACTGAAGGGTTTTGAGCATTTTAACACACCTCAGGTGTACATGCAACCCTAAATACCTTGGTTCTATGTTTTCTCTATTATACATGCAAATATCAATTTACCAATGTATTGTTCTAACTAGCATAATATGAAGTACATATAATATAAATTCTAGTAGAATTACATACCTCTTTGTTGTAGCTTGATTCCATGGAGCTTAAGAGCCTAGTGCCTCAAGTGTGACACCTCAAATGGTTCACACTGTTGGGTTTTGAGCATTCTAACACTCCTAAGTGTACATGCAACCCTAAATACCTTGGATCTATGTTTTCTCTATTATACATGCAATTATGAACTTTCCAAGGTATTACCCTATCTAGCATACAATACTTGATACTTGGGTAATCAAATGGATAGAATACATACCTTTGTTTGATGTAGCTTGTCTCCATGAAGCTTGAGTGCCTAGTGCCCCAAGTGTGACACCTCAAATGGTTCACACAACACCAAATGCACATGGAATGACTTGAGAGAAATGGAACACTCCTTGAAATCGTCTAGCCCTCATATTCACACATTAGTGCACGATTTCTTGAGCCATGTGATTCTTTTATATGGTGGCTATTAGGGTTACACCATGTAACTCATAACTTTACCCATTCCTTATGCTCCATGGATTTTATCCTCCATGGAGTATCCATGGGTCACCCCATGGACTTAGTCCAACATAAGGAATCTTGGATCACAAGCCCACATATATAAGAATGAATGATTTACACAATCAACCCATATATTTAATTAGTCTCCTTTTGATCACTTAATTAATTCCAAATTAATTCTTGATCAATACTAATTAAATAACCTTATTAATATATTAGAACTTATAATATATTAACCAACCTTAAGTGTTATTTCTCTCATTATAGTCTATCCAAATGCATGATGCCATGCAACCCAAATGGACCATGCCGGGTCGGGTCAAGTCTTACCAATTATAGTTATGGACTTAGACATTAATCCAACAGTCTCCCACTTGGATAAGTCTAAAACTATTATTGCGTATGACTTCAGGAACCGATAAGCAATCGTAGCTCTCAAAAGCTTCTGTCGAACTCTGACCTTGTCGATGAACTCTGACCTTTTTCAATGACTTGTCCATTAGATAAGGGATCATATATTCCTCCATTCTAGATATCATATGGACTGAGACATCGATTATCAATCATTCTCTCTGTCCATTTGTTGTTTCCCGATTTCCGATTCATGATGACTGACTGATTGAACAAATCAAATCAGTCCTGGCTTGGCCAAGCACTCACATGTATCATCTTTAAATCATCGAGGGGCCCACAGATATCGCTTTTATCCCGAAGGTAAAAGGAATGGATAAACTTCGACTCATATGGCTTGTTCTACTACTTGTTGAATCATACACAAAGGCACGTTTTATAACATCGAGTTACCAATGCGTTTTCGTGCAATCAATGTATAACCAACTCATAGTAACAACTCATATCTCTAGGTTTGAAGAATATAAGATATTATCGTCTCATGATCACTCGTGATAAAATCCATGAAGTGATTCAAATGAGCGTGGGTTGAATCCAATACTCAGAACTTATGAGCACTCATGAGTGTTGTAGCACCACTTTGTCCACCAACTTGGACCTCTACAAACCAACCCATGACAGTCTTGATTCATATCTACTTCCAACATATGACCGACTGTGGATGGTTTAAATAACTTAATCATTCAGGAAGAGCGACTTAGTTATTCTGGAAGTCAAAACATGCAAAGTGAAACACAAGAATAAATGAATCAAATATGGTATCAAACCCTATGAATATAAATAAACACTTTTATTTATCACCATATTGATTACTCATTATTCATTGTTTCGGTTTTATCAACTTTATACTTGAATTAAAAACACTAGTTGTCCCATGCTCCAAGCATGTACACTATGTTTTTCTTAAACAATAGCTTTTCCATACACCAAGTATGCACTCTATGTTTGTCTATGATCCTTACTTTGTGAAATAAACCAATTGAACATAATTTCAATGATTCTAATTTCACACTCCCAAATCCTTATCGAAAAATGTGAGAATTTCAAATTCCTATCATTTATCGAAATCTGTTTAGATTTTAAACTTATATGCACTGACCCTCCTGTAATGAATATGTACAAAGTCACAAAGACTTGTCAACAGTCATTATAAGGTATGCCAATGGAGATCAACTCCATGGAAACTAAGTCTCATATTCAAAGTACATTGCTTTGGACATGCTTCTTGCATTAAGTTTTCTAATCTTACACATATAACTTCCACCTATGGAGACAACTCCATATTCTCATTTTGACTATCACTTCTGAATAAGAGATGCCTCTTTTCAGAATATGTCAATATGGTCCTTCCAAAATTAGCACTATACTTACAACTGTCCCTGAACAACCAATCTTTGGTAAACCTCAGATTGTCCTCGACAATTGCTTAATCATTTTAGTCATATCCAATTCTAGACCTTTTCCCTTCTCAATGCCTCTGGGCATTTGGAAAAATTTAGAAATGACAAATATTATAGCACATGCAATCGATCATGTACCCAAAGCAAATGGTACACGATTCATGATGTCTCACATAAAGACATGATTCTAGACCAGTCTTTTGCTACAATATTTTTATTTGCCATGTTTTCAAAATTTGACTATGAAGAGGGATGCCGTAATCATAATCGAATTTTGAGAACGCAATATATAGAATTTCCTTAAGTTGAACCAATCCAACATGAAATTCATATATATATATATATATATATATATATATATATATATATATATATATATATATTCTTGACTAAAGATGATTAAGGTCTCAATCTAAGCCTTTAGAACTGAAATGAAGTATATCCTCTCCCTTAATTATAGCAAAACAACTTTTTCAATCCCTGCAGCCTCACGAATTGAAACTTTTGTTTTCTATAATTAACATTGCTAACTTGCAACACTAACAATAATTATCATGCTCCCACTAACATGATGATTATCAGCATAACACTTATGCTCCCACTAGCTTTGACATGTACTCAGAAATCAGCTGGACTTCTAGAAATCAATACTTTATTGACTTCCTTACCAAAGTTCAGATTTCTGATACGAGATGCTTTGATAAAACTTTATCAAAATCATACACCTTTCCTTAGATAGCATGCATGTGTGTCTAAACAATTTCAGAACTATGAAAAGGGATGCCGTAATCATAGTCTCAATTGTTTAGACCTTTTGCCATCTGCTTCAAATCTACTTGGTGGAAGTGTTTCCTCACCATCATTTTCATGAATCGGAGAGAAACCTTATGACCCTTAGATTTTATGGTGTATGTGTTCTTATCCATGTGAATCGTCAAAACCATAGTCACAAGACAAGGATAATTACAAATCCAAACTCATATGGACTGAACTTATGCAATCTTAACTTCTTGCCACCTGGCAGTACAGGGCCTGCCATTGCTTCCAAGTTATTATGCGACCAATTGAGAAATTTCAGAACTCCTATGCAAAGCCAACTTTAACTGGAATAGGCACAAAATATGTCAACATGATAGGTTATAAACCTCAAGTCGTGTGCTAGTGAAGAACCTCATGTTTTATTCTTGATTAGTTCTTGAAATTCTTTTTAGGATCTTTAAGACTCCCACTGTCCTCTTGACATATAAGACTATCTTGCCAAATATTCAAGAGATAGTACGGATTCTTTATCAAGACAAACACTTCACACAATTGGCCTTAGTTGATCTTTGTTTAATCCAAAACATCACAACTTACCAACTTCAAATGTACAAGAGTAGGACACTTTTACTCTTACATTTGATAAGTGTTATAAACCTTTCTTTAAGATATGTCACTCAACTTATAGTCTTGGAGTATGAATCTAAGACTTGTTTTGAAACGAAGTATGACTCATCTTCTTGATTTAACCATTTCAACAATTCATGACTCCTCATCTTAGTCATAAGGTCCTTAGAAGACCAATTGTGATGTGGTTCTTTAATCATTAAGATGATCACAACACATGATACTAAAGTACTCTCCCATCTTTTCAGATTTGAGAAACTTTTATCTGTCTGCCTAATTTGATTCTTCCCATTCGTTCTGCCATACATTGAGACTTTTCCAATGTTTTAGAATTATACTTAAACTTGTAAGTATAACCATATTTACTAAAATTTAGTAAATCATGACGAATAGTCTTAACGAGCTTTGTGGTGGACTTGACCAGTGCACAAGAATGTGTACTCGATCCCTTTAGTCCTTAACTTGACTCACACATCCATGTGAACAAGTCTTAATTTTCCAATGCTTGAAAGTTCTCATTCATCATACTATTCAACTTGCATGATTCCAAGTTTCTATCCAACTGAAGCCTTGGGAATGAGAATCTTTCCTTATTTGGTAAATTATGACACTACCACAAACGAAAGAATCAAGTCCATTTTTTTTTCAAATATTGCTATCAATGGAATCATATAAACAACCATTTTTCATAAATGCCACTTGTAAGGATATTTAAAATAAATATAAAATTAAAAACTTTTATTTTATTTCAAAACTTTGCGGAAAAAACTTATCCTTATAGTGCAAATGCATACGGAAAAACTTGTTGTTATCTATTCCTAAGCAATATATCATAACTCCTAAGTAACAACTTCAAAATTCTGATGCGATCGAAATCCACCTACGCGATCAGAATCAGCATATACTTCCTTTAAGCTTTCTCTCTATTCTTTGATTCTTAAAACATCAACATGTGACCCAGTCACATCATGTAATGAGGATCTTAGAATAGAAACTTAACAGAGTTAGATAATGGGCTCTACCTGAAGTAGAGTCAGACTTATTGACTTTAACATCCTTAGGTAAACTTGGCAGCTTTGCAATCAACGCCCCTTCCTTTGGAAAAATAAACATATGGACCCTTTAGTAATGGGACTATCTCATACTTAGCCTTTCTCCTTACCATTTGGTCAACCGGGTTGACTATGGCCAATCCCTTTCCATTGGGAAGAGAATGCTTTTTCTGGATTTCCAGTGTCACCATTGTCACTGTCCATAAATTTTTTGGGAAGTTGGTCTTCTAATCAAATTTGCTTTACTATCGTTCCAAATCATTGCTGATTCAACAGCACCAAGCAAATAGATATGATCATTAAGGTTCATGTCATAGTCTGTTTCATAGTAGTCCCAAAGGAACTCACTATGTGACTTAGAAAGTGATTGAACATCCAACTTTCTCAAGACTTTGACACCCAACTCTCCCAGCTTGTCAATATGTGACTTCATCTCTAAGATGTGATCACACATAGACCTTGCTTGCCATTAGGGCTTGAGTGACCTTGAACTTGTGGGTTAGGGAGAATAATTGGAGGAGGTGGAGGAAGTAAAGTTCCAAGAGATTTGGGAAGATCATAGATGTCTGAACTAGACATCTTTTGGGAGATATTCAAGATAGTTGATCTAAAGTCCTTAATATAACACCCAATATGAAATATTAAGGCTAGGATCCAACAACCTATTTATAACTGGAAGAGGGATGCCGTAATCCGAGTCATAAAATAGTTAAAGGTAGGTAAATGACGATTTACCAATTTCCACCATGAAAAACGAAATAATGTAATTAGGTTTTTAATTGGATTTGAAACTACTAGATCTTTTGAGATTCATTGAACTTTTCAATGGCATGTTTCAATCTCGAGTGTGCCCTTCAGGTTTTGTGACTGGGATGCCGAGGATCACAAAACAAGGTGTGAAGTAACCATGCAAATATACTTGGTACCCTTAATATTTACCCATCAATCGATGTGCCGGTTAACCACACGAGCTCCACCGATACTATGATAAATATTAAGTTACCCTTTGCCTACTTTGTTAAATCCAGGTTAGTGTGCCGGTTAACCACACACGCTCCACTAACGGTTTAAACAAAGTGCAAAGTGTAATTTCATGGATTAGCACCTTATTCACATTTTCCTAAGTAACTAAGATTGGGAATTTATAAGTGTTTAGTTACTTAGTATTTATCATTAATACTTTTAATGAAGGGAGAATTATTGTCCTTGTCCTACCCGTTCGGCTAACGACCCTCCACCAGTCAAGGAAGCGGTGGGTGAGAGTGGACACCCATTAAACTGCCATTTTATAGGCAGTAACCTTATACCCCCCTTATAGACCGGCTTCGTGAATGAGGCCTACTAACGGTAAGACTGACTTGCTCTTATACATATATTTATTATTAACTTATAATACTATAAAGTATAAGGGTTGAATTTTAACTTTTAAAATTCTAAGGGCTAACTTGGAATTAAAGTATTCATGGGGAAAACTTTACAAATTCCAAAACTTGAGGGCAAGTTTTGAAAATATTCAAAACTAATTAATTCCATAACTTATGTGTTTAAAGTAGTTTTAATTAAAAAAAAATCTTCAAGTTCCATAACTTGAGGACAAGTTATGGAAGACTTTAAACTAATAAAAGAATGTAACTTTTCTTTATTTTTGTAACTTATGGAACTAATTAAGGTTACACATTTTATCATTTAATGAAGTGACTCTTGAACCTCCATAACTTGAGGACAAGTTATGGAGTCATAAAACCATTTAATGAGGACAAGACTCTTCATTTTTGTAACCATTGCCAACTTTTTATGAGTTTTATGAAACTTAAATGTGACTTTTCATATAACTTGAGGACAAGTTACAAAAACACACTTTAGAATCAACTCTTAGATTAAAATGGATTGAAAACACATAATCAATTAACTTTTCTATTAATCTAATAAACTCATATGAACAAAGATAATTCACATCAATTTTTTTTTCAAGTAATTAGCATAACTTTTAAACTAATACAAAACATGAATCTATTGACAATTATCTTTGAAATTGGATTAGCATGAACATTACCACATCAAAAACAAGTTTATAAGTCCAAAAACATCTAAGGGTAATGTTCCTAGTCCATTTCTAGCCAAAACAGTCGAATATATGCTGTCAGGGGTTCCAAAATTCGATTTTTCAGCTAATTTTGCAAGTATAACAAGAAAAAAAACCTGGCTCTGATACCACTGTTGGGTTTTGAGCATTCTAACACTCCTAAGTGTACATGCAACCCTAAATACCTTGGATCTATGTTTTCTCTATTATACATGCAATTATGAACTTTCCAAGGTATTACCCTATCTAGCATACAATACTTGATACTTGGGTAATCAAATGGATAGAATACATACCTTTGTTTGATGTAGCTTGTCTCCATGAAGCTTGAGTGCCTAGTGCCCCAAGTGTGACACCTCAAATGGTTCACACAACACCAAATGCACATGGAATGACTTGAGAGAAATGGAACACTCCTTGAAATCGTCTAGCCCTCATATTCACACATTAGTGCACGATTTCTTGAGCCATGTGATTCTTTTATATGGTGGCTATTAGGGTTACACCATGTAACTCATAACTTTACCCATTCCTTATGCTCCATGGATTTTATCCTCCATGGAGTATCCATGGGTCACCCCATGGACTTAGTCCAACATAAGGAATCTTGGATCACAAGCCCACATATATAAGAATGAATGATTTACACAATCAACCCATATATTTAATTAGTCTCCTTTTGATCACTTAATTAATTCCAAATTAATTCTTGATCAATACTAATTAAATAACCTTATTAATATATTAGAACTTATAATATATTAACCAACCTTAAGTGTTATTTCTCTCATTATAGTCTATCCAAATGCATGATGCCATGCAACCCAAATGGACCATGCCGGGTCGGGTCAAGTCTTACCAGTTATAGTTATGGACTTAGACATTAATCCAACACACACAACATCACCAACATCTTGGAATAACTTGAGAGAAAAGGTTCCTATGCTCAAATCGGCTAGCCCTCATGTGTACACACACTAGTGCCAATTTCTTGACCCATGGGGTCCTTATATATGGTGGCTATTAGGGTTACACCATGTAACTCATGTCTTTCCATATTCTTCATGCTCCATGGGTTAAAACCTCCATGGAGTATCCATAGGTTACTCCATGGGTTTAGCCCAAGATAAAGAACTATGGATCATAAGCCTACATATATAAGAATGAATGATTTACACAATCAATCCCCATATATTTAATTAGTCTCCTTTTGATCACACAATTAATTCCAAATTAATTCTTGATCAATACTAATTAAATAATACGATTTCATATTAATATATTAGAACTTATAATATATTAACAAATCATAAATATCCTTTTCTCACAAAAGTCTATCCAAATTGTTTTGATGCCATGCAACCCAAATGGACCATGCCAATCGGGTCAAGTACATACCAATTATAGTTATGGACTTAGACACTAATCCAACAGTGTTTTCTTTGGATCACATGACACGTTCCACATAGTACTTCCATTTTTAGTTTTTTTCTCATTTGACCTTCCTATTATGCATATTTGCTTTAGGTCATTTCCCAAACCTTTTGTACCATATGAATTATCTAAGGTTACTTGCTAATGAAAATTATTACTTCCAATAAATAAATAATTTCCAATTTAATTATAAGAGTTTATTGAATATTTATTAAAATCAGTTTCTAATAAATAATCAATTGTATCAAGTTGTTGTTAATGTGACCCATTAGTATCATATGTTAATTAGCAATATCACTTTAATATGATTCTTGAGTATAGTAGATCTTTCAATCTCCCACTTATGCAATATTCATATTAGACTGATATAGACAATGGTGAACGCCTAGCAACATTTCACTGCCCCCATCAACATACGACTTTGTGTCATTCTATCTAATTCCCCAAAAGCTCCAAGCTACATTTGGTATATAAGGTAAGTCATCAGTTATCCCTTTGTCACAGACATCATTTTGAACATGAGATACAGAGCGCAATCAATCTCATCTAGTGTTCAACTTTTGGTAAGGCGCCTTAGATATCTAACTCTCAACACATAAGAGGAAAAAATCTCATCTTGACTACATAAGCCTCTTGCATAGTTCATACCATACCTGAAAATGGTTTTTATAACTTCCCGATTAAGGACCAATGTTTTACCATATCTAAGCATAGTACTCCCTACACTTAAGTCTCACTGTGTATCCCAAGTGTTAAGGATACAAATATAGTACCTTTTAATCAAGTGTCATTCATGACAGCGATCCATGAGATGATCTTGATGCGGGTCAGTTCAATACTAGTTCTCTGACAAGTACCTATGAAACTTGGTTACAACCCATTGCCTACCTTCATCCGGTGAAAGTCAACCAGTCCAAATCATATTAGTCTTACTTTATAATTGCTCCCACTATTATAACTGACTATGAACTTTCAGAATAATAAGATTATTCATGGATTAAACATGTTAATATATAACACAACAAGTATTGATATTATGATCATATCCCAATATATCAAAACATTATATAATAGTTGGTGTCACAATGTTCCAATATCTAAATACTAAATCTAAATCAAAATCCCATTTCTAGAATAATAAAGTCTTATAGCTGAAGTGTGACCATTCATACTTAGCTTAGAAGAAGGGCTTTATAAATGGGTTTGACGAAACTTAATTTGTGTAAATTTTGCGAATACTATCGTCTCCATATTTGACTTTACTCTAGGTATAGTTAAATATCTTGGAGTATATGATTGGTATTCTTTCGTGACATATAGTCTCTTAGCTCAATTAAGTATACTCTCGTAGTCACAAAGATTTCTATATGATCATTGAATGGAAGAAATCAACATAGTTTTTCAATTAACCCATTCATCCAATCATATTAGATTTCAACTTCTAAAGTAGTGTATTCTTATTTTGTAGTATATTATGTCATTTTGTTTTGCTTGGACCTCATTTCAACTAAACTTACTCTTCATCCCACAATGAAGTCATAATCCAATTATAATTCATAACTATATACATTTGTTTAGAAATCATAATCTTATGTAGCTATTTACATGAAGATTTTATTATATACTATACATTCTCTTAGTTCTTCTAAAGTACTATTAGAATGTTCCTTTAGTCATCCGATGACTTAACCATGTATTTAATTGACATATTATGATATGCTCATAGCATGATCATATACCAGGTCTTATGCATAATACGACATAAATGATGGATTCATTTTCCAAGTAAATCGAATATAAATCATTTCATCTAGTTCAAACCTATGAGCTAGGTTCCTTTTTGTTGGATTAGGTGTCTAAGCCCATAACTATAATTGGTATGTACTTAATTTGATAGTAGCATGGTCATTTTGGGTTGCCTTCACTCATTCAACTTGACATGATGACTAGTGAAGAGAGAGTAGAAATTATTATTTGAAATAATAAATTGGTGCTCAAAATGATTTTATAAATATATATTACAAGATTAATATATTATTTGGAAATCATATTATTAATTAGTACTTAAGAAGAAATTAGTCTGGGATTAATTTTGGGATTAAAGGAACTGATTAATAATGGAGGGGCTGTTTTGCAAATCATTGATAGTTGTGAAACTGGGCTTAGGACTCCATGAAATGGAGTGGACGAAATTTATAGGGTGGCCCTATAAGATTTCGTCCAAGGGCTTCCCCAAGGAGGTCAATGGGTTGCTTAGGGTTTTGGATGAGAACTGGGGTTTCCTTATTCAAGTCCAACTTTAAGATTAAGCAACCTAGCCCTATATAAAGCCTCCAAAACCCTTAGAATTTCGGCATGAAGATATGGTTCCTAACCCTAGCCGATTTTTTAAGACTCTCCTCTCATCTTATTGCATTGGGTGTTTGTGAACCATTAGAGGTGCAATATTTGGGGCACTAAGCTTTCGAGAGTCAAGGATCTTCAAGATTGTCTTGTTATTACTACATAACAAGTAAGGTGATATTCTAACCCTAATTTATACATAAATTTCGATTTGTATGCCAGTTTCTAGGGTTATTGCTTTGGTATTCAATTTTCATGTTTAATTAGTGAAAAACTTAGATCCATAGCAATTAGGGTTGCATGATCACATAAGATTGTAGATATGCTCAAAACGCAACATTGGTATCAGAGCCGAGGATGTTTTTCAATTGAACTGATGCAATAGTGAACTGTCCAAAGAAGAAGCAAATCGTTTTTTGCTATCTGCTCCTGGAACTCGACGAGTTGGTCCTACTCGACGAGTTCACTGCCCTGAACTCGACGAGTTGACTCGCCAGATCCCTAATTTTTCGATTTCGATATCTTTGTTTGATTAGGATAATTGCCTTAATTCGTTTTTAATGCTTAAAACTGAATTTTCTGAAAGGTAATATGATATCTTTATCTTAATTAAAGGACAATTAATAAATCCATGTGTGGTTTAAATATTAAGGCTAGTACCCAACACAATAACTGAATTTTATTAATAATTTAATTAAAAAGATTAATTAAAAGACATTTAATAAATCCATGTGTGGTTTAAATTTAATTAAATTAAAAGTTTAATTTATTAAAAGAATAAACCCTTAGTATTTTAAAAGTTTAAAATACATCCTTATACTATATAAAATTAAAAAGTATAATATTATATATGTATAAGAAAAGTCAGTCTTACCGTTAGTAGGCCTCATTCACGAAGCTGGTCTATAAGAGGTGTTTAAGGAAGCGACCTGTAAAATGACCGTAATTGGGTATCCATTCTTACCCACCACACTCTTGACTAGTGGAGGGTCTTTAGCCGAACGGGTAGGATAGGACATTAAACTCTCATTAAAAGTATAATGAATTATAAAGTAACTAAACTCTTTTATAAAATTCCCAATCTAGTTACTTTAGAAAAAAAATGTGAATTTGATGCTAACCGATGAAATTGCACATTGCACCTTATTGGCCGTTAGTGGAGCGTGTGTGGTTAACCGACACACTAATATGGGACCAATATTTTTGGCAATGGGTGTATCGTAAATTATTGTTGAGTAAATGGAGCGTGTGTGGTTAACCGACACATTGATTAGATGATAAATGACATCGAGAGTGCCAAGTTAATTTGTGTGGTTATTCACATCTCGTTTGTGATCCTCGGCATCCCAATCACAAATTGAGAGCATAATTGAGATTAAACATGCCATTGAATAGTTCAATGAATCTTAAAAGATCTAGGAATTTCATCCAAAACCTAATTCAATTTTAAATTTCGTTTTCGTGGTGGAATTGGTAAATCGTCATTTACCTACCTTCAAATAATTTACAATTGCATTACGACATCCCTCTTCTGAATTGTGAATTATTGTGTTGGGTCCTAGCCTTAATATTTTATTTGGGTGTTATATTAAGGATCCAAATCAACTCACTTGAATTTTCTCCCTTTTATAGATGTCGGGTTCAGACAATTATGGTCTTCCTCATCCTTTTGGAAATGCTTCTGAAGATGATCTTCCATGTGTCGATCAAGGTGAAAGATCATTCCCTTCTTCGCGTATTGGTGGAACTAGAAATCATGTTCTTCCTCTACCTCCTCCAGTGATTCTCCCTGACCCACAATTTCGTCAACTTGAAAAGTTCAAGGTTACTCAAGCCCTATTGGCATGCAAACACCAAGATGGAAATTCTGTATGTGCACATGTTCTAAACATAAAGTCGCACATTGACAGATTGGGAATGTTGGGTGTCGTTTTCCCAGAGGAGCTGGCTGTTGACTTGGTTCTTCACTCGCTTCCTGAGTCATATAGTCAGTTTGTTAAAGACTACTATATGAGTGACAACGACGTGACCTTTATTGATCTGACGTATTTGCTAATTTCTGCTGAAATTGAAATGCTAAAGTGCAATGATCAAGCAAATGTTTTTGAAGGATCAATATCTCAAATTTCCATGAACCTTAACAATGGCAACGTTGGTAGTCCAGAAATCATTTCTCCTCCTAAGGAAGAGAAATCGGCCAAGGTCAAAAAGTTTAACCATAAGAGAAAGGCTAGTTCTGAGAAAGTTCCATGTGCCGATGCAAAAGAATCCATCTGTTTCTACTGCCAATTGAAGGGACATTGGAAGCGAAGCTGTCCAGACTAATTGAGAGATCTTAGAGAAAGTGAAGTCAAATTGTATGACTCTACTTTAGGTACATCCACTATCTAACTCTGTTAAGTTCCTATTTATAGATTCTTATTACTTGATGTGATAATCACATTTTGATGTTTTGTAGGATCGAAGAGAAAGAGTGAAGCTTAAAGGAGGAGTAAGCTGAGTCTGATCGTGAGAAATGGATTTCGGTCGCATGGATCGATGATCATTTTTTTGAGCTGCTTCTTATGAGTTATGATAGATTGATAGATTGCTTAGGAATATCTAGAAACATAGTTTTCAAATGTATTTGCATTGTAAGGACAAGTTTTCCACACATTATCAATAAAGTAAATTTTGGTTTTATCTTATTTGATTTATGATTACTTGCAATGGCATTTATGAAAATTGTGTTTATATTTCTATTATTAGCAATGTTGAAAATGGATTTGATTCTTAGTTATATCGCTTGTGGTAGTGTCATAACTTACCAAGTGAGGAAGGATTCTTATCACCCAAGTTTCAACTGGACAGAAACTTGGAGTCATGCGATTTGAATTGTGTGATGTATGAGAATATTGATCTTTGGTAAATTGAGACTAACTCCTTGTTCACATGTATGTGTGAGTCAAATGAAGGATTAAAGGATCTAGTTCACATTGATGTGAACTGGTCAGATCCACCACAAAGGATGATAAGTCTGTTCCTCACAATTTACTAATGGTTTAGTAAATATGGTTATGCTTATAAGATTAAGTATAATTCTGATACCTTAAAAAGTTTCAAAGTATAGCAGAACGAATAAGAAGAAATGTTTATAATACCTCATGAAATGTGGAGTAGAATTGTTTTCTTGCTCTAGCACATTTGAAATTGGTCGTTGTGATGTTTTGGTTAAAACAAAGACCAACCAAAACCAATTATATGAAGTGTTTCTTGACAAGAACCCACACTAACTCTTGAATATTTGTTTGTCGAGGAATGTTCCTTGACATAGAATCTTATATGTAAAGAAGTCAATGGGAGTCTTGTTGATCTTGAAAAGTTTCAGGAAATAATCGAGAATAAACCTTTTAATAATCACTAGCACACGACCTGAGGTTGATAACGTATCGTGTTGACACATTCTTGTTTCTGTGCCCATTCCAGTTTAGTTGGCAATGCTTATGAGTTCTATGGTTTTCATCTGACTGCATAAGGCAAAGCACCTTGTTTAATGAAAGTACATTGATCTGTATGGGTGAGCTGCTAAATAACTTGGAAGCACTGGTAAGCCCTTGTGCTCACGAGTAGAAGGAAATTAAGATTAAGCAAGTTCAGTCCATATGAGTTTGGGCCATTGGTGTTATGATTGGGTCTTATTGGGCCAAGGGGCCCATTAATGATTTTTAGACATGGACTTTGGTGTGACAACCTGAAATTTCCAAGCTTGTTTAATCAATTAAACCTATCAGTGTTAGACTCATTTTGCTTCCAGTTATCACTGTTTGGAACCTGTTTCGAGTGTTCTAACCCTAGTATATCAAAGGAATAAGAGATTTGAAATAGCAGCTTAAGTTCTTAACTGCCTGCAACCGTAAACCTCCTCTAAAAGGGAGTTTACGGTCAAGACCAATGAGTTTACGTTCATGGTGACCGTAAACTCAATGCTATATATATGGCCCTTAGTCATTTTCAATCACTTTTCACAATTTCAAGCCAAAGAACTCATTCTCTCTCAAGTACCATCCGAATTTTCCCTTAGATCTTCAAGATTGTAAGTGTTTCTTCACTTGATTTGTTGATATCCTTCAATATCAAATGAATACACATGATTTCATCCATGAAATCTCTTATTTTGACTAGATCATCAAGTGTTCTTCATTTCACCAAGAACACCAAGAAAACACACTAGTGTTTTTGGACCTTAATCACCCTTTCAAGCTTTTATATCGTGAGTACTCTCTCCTAAGCTTGTTGTATACTTGTAATACTTGAAGAACACTTAGAAAACATTAATTTGTCAAGAACAAAGGGAGTTTACGGTTGAATCTCCTTAGACCGTGAACTCTATGACCGTAATATCATTGGACCGTAAACACTAAGACCGTAAACACCTAGGACCGTGAACACTTGGACCGTGAACTCCAATGGTCATACCTCTTTGACCGTAAACTCTATAGGGTGGCCATATACCCTAGTTATGCAATCATATGTGATTGTATTCCTTCAATCTAAGAGTTTCCTAGTCTATTAGGGTGTTATCCCTTATAATTAGTTGTTTATACACTAATCAAATACACATACATGTCATTATATGTTTATTAGGATCTTTGTGTGCTCAAGGTTTCACCTGACACTCTGCAACCTATTTCCAAACATACTTTCGTATCACTCACTACAGGTGAGTTCATACCCCCGCATTTTCCTAGTTTTTACTGTTTTAAGGGCCAGGGGGGGGGGGGGAATACAAGTCTAACACAAAGTTTTTGTGTTATAAACAAGTGATTTCAAATATCTTATCAAAATGGATTTCAATTATCATTAAATCAAATGGTTTTCAAAGATTGTTTCAAAATGACATCAAGTCACCAAAACGAATTTCAAAATATCAAACTTCTTTTAAATGTTTTATAAACTTATATTTTTCCCCAAAAATCATACTAGTATGCATATATTTATATAAATAGAATTTAAAAGATTTAGGACTAATAACTCGCCTTAATTCCTTTTCCTTGTTTGGATGTGGGATTACAAGTATAAGTTGTTTGTCCGAGTGTCATTTAAATTTTACTTATATATTTATATATGTATACAAGTATAAAAGTTTATTCATTTAGTTTCAATTACGCTTTGTAACATGTTGAGCAAAGGGTTACATTCATGAATACTCAATATCAAATCAGAAAGTACATATAAATTATAATAGGTATAATTTATGATTCAAAGAACATTAATTCACGATTCAAGTATACTAGATTACACTATTTTATAAGAACTAAGATTGATTCAAAACTATTCAAAGATATACATTCTTCAAATATATGTTAAGAGTACTAATTCAAGAAGATACTATCAATCATTTACTTTAGAACAATTGGGTTTTCATAACTAATATACATGTAACGTTTATATGCTTTTATGAGACAAGTAGTACAGTTTGTTTAATTCATTTTAAACAATATAGTAAAGACCTGATATTATAACCAGAGTCTCCAGCAGGGGATCGAAACAATGGGTGTATAGATCTATATTGGGATTGACAATCCCGCACTCGGACTGCTAGCTACAGTCAGGCATACACGCATGTGAGTGACAATTGTTATCATCAACTTTCAGCGCATTCATAGTGTTGGATCAGGCCATCTAGTTAGTATGGTTATAATAACTCATTTAAAAGATATTAACAATACGTTAGTGTATAATTAACTAAACTTAAGTACATTTTCAAAGTATTAGTTTACAAGATACAGTTTACAAGATACAGTTTACAAGATACAATTTACAAGATACAGTTAACAAGATACAAGTTTACATAAAGATTACAAATACAGATAAATGATTTACAAATAGAACCGTTTTATACAAATACAACTACTTTTCATAAACAACAGAGAATATAGGATTTTCTGGAAATAGTTTACATATTCAAGAAACAGAAGATATTCTTACATACATAAATACTTATGCACTCACTCAACTTTATGTTGATACTCTCTTTTCAAATTACTTGTATTCTCAGGGAACCAGTAGACAGGTATACCCCGAGCTTTTGAGAAGATGGAGCTATTTATGTCTTTTCTTCTTCTTTTGTACAACTTTATAGTTTCAGTATACAATGTGAAACACATGTAAATATTTATAATTTTTAATACAATGGTTGTTTGTACTCTGATTACTATATTACATGTGTTGTGATACTACAAATGAAGTCCTCCACCCCCAGACGTTTCCGCCGTCTGGTTTGGGGGTGTGACATTTGGGCCCATTAGCAAAGAAAGGATATTTGGGCCTTCATGGAGGGACTTGGGGTTTGGGTTTTCCCTTTTATTGTGATGCCCTAACATGGGTTAATATTATTATTCAGCATGGGAGGTTACCGACTGTTAGGAGAGCAACTTTCACATTCGGCAGACTGAGGTGAGTCTTCTCACTATACCAATGGGTCTAAGGCACCAAGGCCGGCCCATTTTGTGTAGATTGTGGATTCAATAGGAGATATGATATTATGAAATTTGCATGAAAGACCACGTGGGGGTTCCCTTGGCACTTGGTATAAGACCTTGGAGGGTTTCCATGGCATCCTAGTATATCTACTTGTATAATTTGCATTATGTCTTGTTTGGTAAGAAGACCTTGTGGGGGTTCCCAAGGCAGGAAGACCTTGTGGGGGTTCCCATGGCAGATAAGACCACGTGGGGGTTCCCATGGCATTAGGTGTAAGACTCTGGAGGGTTTTCAGGGCTTCCTTATATGTTGTATGCATGGATTATGTGATATGTGTAGCTTTATAGCTAATATGATATGTGTTATGTGGTTTGTGTGTGGGGTATGCTCTGGGGGACTCACTAAGCATTAGCTTACAGTTTGTGGATTTGTTTCAGGTACATCTGAGCCCAAGGGCAAGGGCAAGGCGTGATGGCGCGGCGTGCACTCTCTCACCGACATTTTATGGGACACTCTGATATTTTGGAAATAAAGTTGTAATGAATATGGTTTTGAAAACAATTGTAACTGGTTTTGTGGATGATGAGCACACATTTTGGATAATTAAAAATGAAAAATTTCTTTTGAAAATTTGGTCGTTACACGATGTAAGGGTCGAAGACCTGTTGTAATATGTCGAAGACTTCAGTTTATTTTACAAGGCATTTTTGTAACGAAGCGTACTGTTTTAGTCCTTGTATTTTTTGTGTGCTTTCATGTTTCCTATAAATAGGGACATTGCTTAGAGTTAGATAAGAGTCTTTTTATGAACTTGTCTATGTTCTGTCTGTAAGAATTGAAAGCATAATAGAGCTGAAACCAGATCATATTTACATCGTGTGTTCAATTTACATTTCTGTTACTCTGATTTGTTAGATTCTCGATTCATCACTTCATCAATTGGTATCAGAGCAGGAATCATTATCTGCAATCTGATTTTCACTCTGATTCAAAAGGTTTTTGAATCAAATTTCTGGTTCAAAAAGTTTCTGCACCTTTTGAAGTGAAAAAGCGTTCTAGATCTTCAGTTGTGATTCGATTCTGCAACTGATTTGTTGAATCGAGTGTTCTGTTTGTTATCTCAGTTCACTTCAGCAATTTGCTTTCTAATTCTTTTTGATTTCTCAAAAAATTCTCAAAAATTTTCATCCGTATATTAATGGCGAACTTCAATCTCAACTCGATGACTTCGTTCTCTCATTTGCTAGGATCTTCAACTAAGATTCCTATGCTTATTCCTGAATACTATGATCAATGGGCAGATCGGATGCAAGATTACTTGAATGGAATCGATGAAGAGCTTTGGTCATGTATCTCTTGGAATATTAATCCTCCGACAAATGTTCAAACAATTGGATCATCATCTGGAACTTCAAGTGTTGATAATCAAACTGATCGATTGAAGAAACTTGAGAAAAGATGCATAAGAGAGTTACGCGGTGCATTTCCTCCAGTTGTATATAACTATGTCAGGAGTTGTACAACTGCAAAAGATATCTGGAATAATCTCAAAGACAAGTTTCAGGGAAGCGAGAAGACAAAAATAAATTCAGTTAAGCAATGTTTGATTGAATTGAAGGAGTTCAAGCAAAAAGATGGTGAAACGATTGAATGCTATTATGATAGGCTGAATGAGTTGATCTACAAATGCAATCGATATGGAATCACGAGGACTGCTATGGAATTTAATCTCATCTTCGTTATAGGTCTCCGTAAAGAATGGAGGAGTGTTAGTATGATGGTGAAAAATCAGCAAAGTTTCGACACTTCTTCTCTAAATGATTTGTACAATCAATTGAAAACTCACGAAAGTGAAGTAAATGAAATTGCAGAAGAGTCGAAGCTTAGTCTGGGAGGTCTATTAGCACTTGTATCTAAAGTGTCTGAAAAGGAAGCAGTGGAAAAAGGTGATTCTGATGAAGAAGAGGGGTTTATCATGAATTCGGATGATGAGGCAGTAGCTTTTTACTCAAACAACAGAGTCAAAAGGGTTTTCAAGAAACCGTTCGTTCCAAAGGTGAAGCAAAGTGAGGGAAAAAGTAATTTCGTGAATAAAGCTGCTGGAGAGGAGAAGAAGAAGTATGAGAAGAATGATGGGAAAGTTGCTGAGGAGAAGAAAGAGAAGAAACTGAAAGGAAATTCGGGTATGGATTGCCATTATTGCAACGGAGCAAATCATCTAGCAAATGATTGCATGCTTCGTAAGAAGGATGAGAAATAGAATAGAGTAAAGGATGAAGCGTATTATGTGGAGAGATTGGAAGAGGTGCGTACGAAGTCGAAAAATTTATCTTTGGTGGCTCAAGGTGAACAAGAGGATGATGACACATATCAAATTTGGTCTTCAGGCTCAAATGATGAAGAAATGCGTAATCCTACGCATGGAGACATGGATGCGAAGCTGGAGGAAGATTCGGACGAAGAGGTGACGGGACGATGTTTTGTGTCAAAGTCTGCTGATAAGTCTCCAAAGACAACTAAGGTACGTAATATTCTTCAATCTTTCAATATTCCTTTGAGTGCATATGATTCTGAAATTGTTGCTTTTGATGATACTGTTGCTTATTTTGATAATTTGGTTGTTTCTGCTAGCAATGAAGCTAAGAAATTAAGCAATCAATTGTTAGAGACTCAGAAGAAGTTAGATTCAAAAGTTGTCAAGATATAATGTTTAGAATTGCAGATTACGAACATTATGGTTGATAGGGATTCGTTGTCTAGTGATGTAAAACTCTTATTAGCTCAAAGAAATATATATTGTAATTATGCTAAACGTCTGTATGGAAAATTAACTGCATTGCATCATTCGTGTGAAATTAGCAAAGAACAACATAGGAAATTATTACCATTCTTAGCATATGAGAGAGAGAAGGTTGATAATATTTCGTATGATTGTGAGAAAAATATTGTTGAGTTTGACAAAATTCCTGATGCTAGATATGCTTATGGAATTGTCAAAATTGATGAATGTCTGGATTCGAATGAATTAGTTAACATAGTGAATGAAACTTTGACTAAATCAGAACAAATCAAAATTTTGAAAAAGACTGAGAATTCAACATCTGATTCTCAATCTAATTTTGCTGATATTGAAGATAACTCTGACAATATTAGTGAAATTAGTGATATTGAGGATGTTGATTATTCTCAGTTGTCTGTCATTAATGTTGCATCAAAATCTAAAGGAAAAGAAAAACTTAAGGATTTGATGGTTAAGATTGACACTGGCAAACCTTCAACTTCGAAAGTTTGTGACCCTGATTTTGTGGATATCCGAGATAGTCAAACGGATAGCAGTGATGATGAAAATGATGAAGACAATTCGCACAAAAAGGTCTCGTCAAACAAAGCTTCGAAAGAAACTGAAATTCCACGCGTTGTTGTTGATCAAGTGTTTGGGAAGACTGAAAATTTCGACAAAGTGTTGTCTGAAAAAGGAGCCCATTATTTGGAAACAAATCAAGTGGTATATCCAAATTTCAAGTGTACTGAAGATGTTGTATTTCCAAATCAAGTGTTTGTCACTACTGGAAATGTTGATAACATTAAACCAGAAATCAACAAAATGGTCAAAGATGACAATAAGAAAATAACAGACGAAGGATTCTTTTCAAATCAAAGCACTGTCGAAAATAATCTAACAAAGAATTTGTATGTTTTTCAAAGACAAAAACCACAACGCAAATGGGTTGAAAAATCTGATGTTGTGAAAGAAGTTACAAAAGAGGTTGTTGTGGAAAATGAAACTATTGTCAAATTAAATTCAAAAGAATTTAAAGAACAAATTGACAAGTTTTCAAAAGAAAATGAAATTTCAAAAAGACAAGCTCGAAAGAAGATTTTTTGGCAAACCATGGAGTCTCGAAAGAAGCAAAATGGGTTGACATTGAAAATGTCTGAAATCACAAAGACTAAATCTGTTGAGAACAAGTCTTCAAATTCAGCATCTTATTCAGATCAAAAGACAAATCCCGCTCATTCAAATAAAACAAAATATGAATTTTACTCAAAAACAAATTCTTCGAAAATTCAAAATACAACGTTTTCCACAAATATTAAGCATACCTCAAAGAGCTTTCAAAATCATCCCTCAACTCAACGATTTTCTTCTAATCAACAATCAAGATTTTCTCAAAATCAAAAACCTCACATTCGATTTTCTCAAAATACAAGTGTTGGAAACAATGATGGAAGTCGATATGCAATGGCATTTCGTCCTAAATCAAATGTTGATTTCGTCCCACAAAAGCCAAAATTTTCAAATCCTTCAGGAAAACAAACCTTTAAAGTTTCATACATAAAAGGGTTGTCTCGTGACAAAAACATTGATCATTGGCTGGAAGGAAAAGGTCGAATGTATCAATCAAGGAAATACTCTCAACAACAAATTCAAGAAGCTTATGAGAAGTATGTGAATACTTCGTCAACTGAAAGCTCATCTTCAAAAGATTCGAATGTTTCGGTAAAAAATTGGCAACCGGTTTCGAAAGAAAAGTGTCTTCATACTCGATCTAAAAAGACAAAGGCATGTGTCAGTGACAATCCCAAACTAACGAAAACTTATGTTTCTGTTCCTTTACCTAGTGATGTGGACTTAATTGATAGTCTCAAAACTATAGTTTGTGATTGGGTTAAAAGTTCTGCATTTCATTATGTTTTTAAAGCTAATTTCCAAGGACCCAAACAACCTTGGGTACCTAAATTCTTTCATTGATCGCAGGTGTTATGTGACGAGCAATATGATGAGAAATGGTATATCGATAGTGGGTGCTCACGTCACATGACCGTACGAAAAGAAAATTTGAGAGATTTTCGAAGCTTGGAAAATCCAGGTGTTGTGAAGTTTGGGAACAATCATAAATGTCAAGTGAAAGGCTATGGGAAAGTAACGAATGGGCAGTTTATTGTAAATCGCGTTGCTTATTTCGAAGGACTGAAACATAATTTGATAAGTGTTTCATAACTCGTTGTGGGCACTGGCAATCAAGTTGTGTTTAACGAAGAAGGGAGTATTATCTCAAAGGTTGAAACGAATGAAGTATTGTTGAAGTCGAAATGTTATGGCGATATGTTTATTCTTGATCTAAAACCGATTGTTGGGAAACCTTCAGTTTGTTTGCTTTCGAAAGCCACATCTGATGTTAGCTGGTTATGGCATCGTCGTTTATCACATTTAAATTTTTGCAATTTAAATAAGTTGGTACATGATGATCTTGTTCGAGGCTTACCGGTTTTAAAATTTGACAATGATACCTTATGTGCAGCTTGCGAACAAGGGAAATAGCATAGGAAAGGACATCCAATTGTGATAGATTCGAAAATTATGGAACCATTGGAACTTCTTCACATTGACCTTTATGGACCATCAACTATTGAAACCCTTAACAAGAAACGGTACATTTTGGTTATAGTTGATAAATTTTCACGATTCACTTGGGTGTATTTTCTCAGGTTAAAATCTAAAGTTGCTCAAACAATGATCGAATTTATCAAGAAAATTGAGTTGAGTCTAAAGAAGAATGTTCGAAGTATCAAAAATGATAATGGCTCTGAGTTCAAAAACAAGATGCTGGATTCGTACTTAATTGAAAATGGAATTTCGCATAATTTTTCGTCACCATATACACCACAACAAAATGGTGTAGTTGAACGAAGAAATAGGTCACTTTGCGAAGCAGCCAAAACAATGTTGACATATGCGAATCTTCCTCAATATCTATGGGCCGAAGCAGTGTCAACAACATGTTTTACTCAGAATCGTTCTTTTATCAATTGATGTTTCAACATTACTCCGTATGAAATTATCAATAACCGAAAACCTAATGTCAAATTCTTTCATGTGTTTGGTTGTAGGTGCTTTATCATGAATCTCAAGGATAATCTTTCAAAATTTTAAGCAAAGGCTGACGAAGGAATATTTTTGGGATATTTACACAACTCGGTGGCATACAGAGTGTTGAATAAGCGCACACGCAAAGTCGAAGAGACATTTAATCTTACTTTTGATGACTATTATGTCAAACAAGTTGAAAAACATTTCGAACAAAAGCCGATTATTAATGAACCAACAAATGAATCTGAACTTGTGAATTCATCTGATTTTGATTATGATTTAATTTTGGTGTTCCTGACAGGGCTGTGGATGCTGAAGTTCATGCGAATGATAACCAGCACTCTGAATTTTCGAAGCATCGTGATGACTCAGAACCCACTCAAAATATTGTTGATAGGATTTCAACAACGAATTCTCCAGAAGTTGACGAAAGTATGCATCCTAATCCAGTGGAGGGGGAGCACTTGGATTTGACTACTCTGGTTGAGGGGGAATATTCTTTCGAGGGGGAGAATGGGAGAATGGTTGAAGATGTTGAGGGGGAGCATCTTGTTGAGGGGGAGCATCAGAATGATAATTCTGTCGAAAGTAGACATAATGATGATGAGATGATAAGTCTTGATCAAAATGATGAATTTCACGAAATAAATGATAATCTTTCTGTTGCAGGATCTGAACATGAAGAGATGTACGAAGATGCACCTTTGGAATTTGATCCGGCATATCCACCATTAGAGAAATGGACAAGGACTCATCCGAAAGATCAAGTTATTGGGAATCCTCAAGATGGAGTATTAACAAGAGCTCAGATTCGTGCAAAGAATGAGGTATTAAATACTCATCAAGAATTTTGCATGTTCAATGTTTTCATCTCGAAAATTGAACCAAAGACTGTTAAGGTTGCAATGGAACACTCAGATTGGGTTGTTGCAATGCAATCTGAACTGGTTGAATTTGATAGAAACAAGGTTTGGAGATTAATTTCTAAACCTGAAAATGTTTCGATTGTCGGGTTAAAATGGATTTTCAAAAACAAAACCGATAAGGATGGAAACATTGTAGGAAATAAGGCACGATTAGTCGTAAAAGGATATTCGCAACAAGAAGGGATTGATTATGAAGAAACCTTTTCCCCTGTCGCAAGACTCGAGGCTGTTCGAATATTTTTAGCTTATGCAGCTCACAAGGATTTCAATGTCTATCAAATGGATGTGAAATGTGCTTTTCTCAATGGTGAACTCGAAGAAACAGTTTACGTTGAACAACATCCAGGGTTCGTTAATGAAATGCATCCTGATCATGTGTACATTTTAGATAAAGCTGTATATGGGTTAAAACAAGCACAAGAGCATGGTATGCAACTCTTACCAGTTTCTTAAAGCAGTCGAAATTTAAACAAGGATCAGTTGACCCCACATTATTTCGAAAGAAAGTTGGGAATCATCTAATGCTTGTTCAAATTTATGTCGACGATATTATTTTTGGCTCTACTGACCCTGCTTTGTCTAGTGAATTTGAAAATTTGATGAAAAGCCAATTCGAAATGAGCATGATGGGTAAAATCAATAATTTTCTTGTCTTAAATATTTATCAAAGCAGAGAAGGTATTTTCATCAATCAGGAAAAATATACAAGGAATTTGCTCGAGAAATTTGGTTTGACAAATAGCACGAAGCTAAGAGTACCAATGGCGGTTGGCACAAGGGTATAACCTTCGTTAGAAATGCTTGCGGTTGATCTTACCTTATACAGGAGCATGATAGGTTCATTGCTTTATCTTACTGCAAGTAGACCTGATATCATGTTTTCTGTATGTAATTGTGCTAGGTATCAAACAAATCCACGAGAACCACATTTAACTGCTGTGAAGAATATCTTTCGTTATCTCAAGGGAACAATTTCGTTAGGATTGTGGTATCCTTCGAAAACAGGATTTTTCCTTCAGGCATTTTCAGATGCAGATCTAGGAGGATGTACTTTGGATCGAAAAAGCACAAGTGGTGGCTGTCAATTTTTGGATGGAAAGTTGGTTAGTTGGCAGTCAAAGAAGCAGACGTGTGTTTCGATTTCTACTGCTGAAGCTGAATATGTTGCAGCTGCTGCTTGTACTTCACAAATCATTTGGATCCAGAGTCAGTTGCGAGATTATGCCGTTAATATGAAAAAGATTCCATTGTACTGTGATTCACAAAGTTCTATACACATTTGTCATAATCCAGTACAACATTCGAAAACAAAACATATTGCTCTTCGTTATCATTTTATCAAAGATCATGTGGAAGATGGCAACATTGAAGTCCATTTTGTAAAAACAACTGATCAGCTTGCAGATATTTTTACAAAAGCTTTGGATGAAAAATCATTTGTTCGTATTTTGACAGGTTTGGGAATGATCGAAGCAAGTTCAGTTCCAGGAATGATTTCGAATGTATAACAAAGGAGTGTTGTACAAATATGTCGATTCAGAGGCAATTATACTTCATTCAGAGGTTACTGTTCATAGTCAACGCTTCGACATGCTTCGAATTCGACACATTATGCATTTTGGTTTGTGGTAAAACCTTTCGTTAGTTTGTCAAATTTTCGTTAGTTTGTTAAATTTTCGTTAGTTTACAAATTTTCGTATGTTTGTAAAAATGTCTTTAGATAGTTTGTATCTTAGCTTTAATTTTCGAAAAATCAAAAATTACAAAAGTATTTTATTTTTGTTTTGTCATTTTATTTTCGAAAAATCAAAAATTCCAAAAAGATTTTCTTTTGTTCATTATTTTCTTTTTCGAAAAACTTACAAAAACACAAAAATATTTTCTTTCTGTTCGAAAAATCAAAAATATCAAAAGATTTTTGTTATTTTGTTATTTGTGTTTCCTTTGTGCAGATCACACGAACGTTTTCCAAGGGTCATGCTTGCGTTTATAAGGGAAGGTACAATTTCGACAACTATGTACTAGTTAGACTGTCCCTAGAAGCATGTTGCAGCATGTTGACCCAAGCCTCCATAGACTCAATGTGTGTTTACGAAAGCCTTAATGAACTTTTTCATACGAAAATTTCTTCCCAAGTCAGGCTTATATTCACATTAGTCAAAAGAGCTACCTTACTCTTCTCAAATAAGTTAAGAGTTGTCTGTTTGGTCCAATTATAACAGAGGTACAATTGATTTCGTGAACCAATCTTTTTCATCACAAAATTCTAACACATTTCACACACAATGACATATGTCCAAGAGGTCATCGATCAAACCAATCATGACTTAGGCATATCAAATTTCTGTGTTAATGATCTAACATCATGAGACAGTGATGAAAGTGAAACCCAACCTTACGAACCCATATAAGGAATTGACGAGGAACCACGTTCCAATTTTTAACGAGACATTTGTTTCAGTATCAATTTTCGAAGCTCCGAATCATATTCATTTCTCATGAGTGGTCTTGATCAAACTATCGAAACCCACGATGTTTGTTACCCAACAGGACCTATCAAATTTTTTTTATGAATATGATTTTCGTGTGAGTTTCATTTGATTTCAACGTCACTTGCAAAATAATTCAAAGCATACTTGTCACTGACTACATTGGTCAAACAGGTAATTTCGGTTACAATTACTCACCTTATGTTTAGGTTGATATGTAACGAAATTGTAAATCACCCACGAAGCCTTATAAAAGAAGCCCTTCGATACTTCTCTATAAGTAGTCGATTGTAATTCACGGGAAAATACACAAGCAGTTGATTATTTCTCTTGATAATTAACGAATCAACCTTTGCCCGGGGTTTATCTGCTTTTGTTTCGAATTTCTTTTTCGACATCACAGATCCAAATTTTCGTTAATTTGCTTCTTATCTTTTATTTGGCACACTGCACTCACGAAATCCTTGAGGTTCTGAGTAATACCAACTCAGGCTGATGATTTCGAATGTCTAGCAAATGACTTCGTCTCTCAACCCAAAGACGAAAGAGCTTTACCTCCATCCGAAGGTTGGTGACGGTTACAATTCTATTGGGAGACACGAACAGACTATATGGTAAGACGTTTTGTATTCAGTCAAGGTTTTAAGACGATGTGACAGTTACTTTTTGACGCATGGCTACTTTATCGGCAGAGTGGTGCGAGTTTCAAGGTGCCACGTCAGATCTCAGTTAATGCTTATCCCGCGTTAAATTCAAATTCTAAGGTTACATATAAAAGGGGATTCAAGGGTTCTTTGTCCGTTTACGCTCACAAAAGAAATATTCCCAAATTGTCTCTGTTCTTCAAAGCTTCCAAATCCTAATCATGGCTGCTCATGCCGGTGCTGATTCTGCATCCAGAACAACTGAAGACATTACTTCCCAACCGATTATGAAGATTCAAAGCACAAATTATCAAGTCGAAGGGGATGTTTCACTGTATCCCGAAGAATTGAAGATGTTGATTGTTGCGTTGAAAAGTTATGTTCTTTCAACTGCTATGTTCAACTCGTTTGATGTTCCTCTTTCATGGCTTTCACAAGCAGGATCCAGTGCTACTTACAGCATAGCAATGGATGTTATCACTTTTCAACTGGTGAATGATAAGAAGATACGATTGACCAAGAAGTTATTCTGTCGGATTCTTGATATCCCTAATTCTCCACCTTATACTGATCTTTCTTTTTCTCAAGTTAATCACATGTTCAATGAGATGGGTCATCAACCCCCACTCACCAAGATCAGCGATTTCAAGAAATCTGGACTTCCGACTGTTTGGAATTTTCTTTTTGGAATATTTCTACGCTGCTTGACTGGTCGCAGTGTTGGGTTAGATAAAGGTCGAATGGAAATTTATGCTATGGTTGCTGGATTGTATTATGATATTTCAGTGGATTAATCAACTCAGTTGTGGAAAGAATTTCAGAAGAGTGTCGAAAACATGAATGTTGTTCAAGGAGTTTCGTGTGCAAGGTATTGGAGTTTGCTTCTTTGTTACTTCTATGACAAAGAAGGGATTGAGGTGCCTGCTGATGAAGAAAAAGCTGAATTCATGAAATATCACTTTCCAAAGGAGGTTTCTGATGATGCTGAGGTGTTCACACACATTGCCAGGATCCCTGATGCAATGTTGAAGCGTGTTGATCCAACCAATCCTGTGTTGGTTGAGTATTTGAAGACCATCAATCCTGATGATGAAACTGGAAAATTATTATCCAAAGAAGATGCTGGTCCTTCTAAGAAATCGAAAAATTTGAAGAAGGATGTAAAGGCTACTCTTGAGAAGCCTATGAAAGAATCCAAACACAAAAAGTCTCCAAAGAAAAAGATGAAGCCAGAAGAAAAAGTTTCGAACGTTTTTATTGAGCCGGTAGCGCATGTTATTGATGAAAACGCAAAGGAAACCATTCCATCAAAGTCTGGTATCTTTCGAAGAATTAAGAAGACGTCTGGTGGTTCACGAAAATCTCCTACCATGCTTCGTAAACCACATCTTAGTCACCAAGGGGTTCTTATTCGTGAAGTTCCAGCTCCTGTTTCTCCTTCATCAAAGAAACGAAGAGCTGAAAATGTAGCCAAACATATTTCAAAGAAGAAAAAGAAACGAAAGTTGGTTATTCAAGAGGAATCGTCCGAAGGTGAGAAAATTCCTGAAACACATGAACCTAATATTTCCCTACCAACATCCACTCCTGAGAAGACTGTGGTCACACCACCCGAAGTTTCGTTAACCAAGTCAGTTCCTGAGGAGGTTCGAACTTCAGACATCACTACACACGTATCTGATACAAATGTAAATGTCACTATGGGTGAAGGAGTTTCAAATAGAGAAATTGTTGTTAAAACTCAAGGTATTCCTGAACCTTCTGCAATGGATACTTTTGTTTCTTTACCGCCGTTTATCATTCCTGTTTCAAACACTACCAATTCACCCACTTTTGCAACCATTCTCAATCAACCTTTCACTACTCTGTTCTCATCTCAATTAACCGTTCCACCCAAATGTACTGAGGACACTGATATTGAAGAAGGAGGATTTGGAGGTACATTTGACGAATTGGAATTTGATGAAGAAGAAGAAACTTTTCTAGATCACATGTTAATGACGATGAAGCAGTTTAAGATTCTGAATAAAAAGATGAATTCGATTATTCAGTCTCAAGCTGACATGGGGGGAAGTCAATCTGCATCCAGTGTAGAAATTGTTGTTCCGTTGAAAGCATTCAAATCTAGACTGGTTAGCAAAGTTTCTGGAATGATTCGAGACACGGAGTCTAGAATTTTGGAGAAGGTGGATCATAACGATCAGAACAATGAGTTACGTATGAACTCTCAATCCGCAAATTTTCTGGGTGAAGTTAAAGAACTGAAAAATGCAACCAAAGAAAGACACACATTATTTGTTCTTGATGTGAAGAAAGTTTGTGAAGATGTAAATCTCAAGCTTCAAGAAATTCGTGAAGATATGGTCAAAGAGATTACTTGTAACGCCCGTAGATCCGGGCTAGTCAATTTAGAGAAGATAAGCATCAAAAATGACTTTTTGATGGAAGATTATTTAGAAGGATTAATCTTAACCAAGTTGTAGTATATGTCTCGAGGTTTCTGAAAATATAAAGAACGCCGAAATCCGAGTTATAACGACGAAGTTATGACCTGTCGAAGTTTCGCGACAAAACCGGCACGGTGCCGAATGTCGTAAAAAGTGAGTTTTTGATAAAATACTTTTTAGCCTTAGTAATCTAAACGAAACTCGTAGTATTCGTTAAACCGAGAAGTTCGATAAAAAGAACACCCAAATCTGACTTCGTATGAGGAAGTTATGATTTTTCGAAGTTTCAGCTTAGCAGTAGACAACTAAAAACTCGAATTTTAGATCGAGTGATGTTTAGCTGACACGACCTAAACGAGAATCGAAGGTCTCGTCATTAGCAGTACAACGGTAAAAAGTCTGACGAAAACGGACGTCGGATGAAGAAGTTATGAATTTTTAACGGATTTACCAGTCCCGGCCTGTTAAAAATAATAATATAAAAATAAATCAAAATTTTCCGACGAAGTCTAAATGAAAGTTGTAGAGCATAATTTTCTCTACGCGTGCATATAAAGAACGTCAAAAACGGAGCCCGTATGAGAAAGTTATGGATTTTACAAGATTGGGCACATTTTTCGAGAAATTTCGCATGAATAGTGCTGCCACGTCACCCTCGCTCGGAGCTGGCCACGTGTTCGAAGCTGCTGCATGACATGTACGAGAAGCGACGCGTGTCCCACAGGTGTCTGAAGCCACGTGATCTCGCATGCGCCCCACGTGATCCGACCCGCGTGTAGCATCCTGATTCGACCGAGGTGTTGGCCCAATCCGAACCGCGCACCTGTCCGAACCGAGCCTCGCCCTGCTGCCACCTGGTCCGAGACTCGCAGCCACCTGCCCTCTTCCCTTCGCTTCGGATCCGAACCCTCGCCTATAAATACAAGGCCTGCGAGATTACCCGGCTACTTTTAGGAAATTGGCAATTTTGGCCCCTTTTTCAATATTTTGGCTATCTCGACGTCCCCCGAAGCCCCATTATCGATTATAACACCCGGAATACGCCCCGAAGTGCCCGAAGACCCGGAAAATTTATCTTTTCGGTTTCGAAGCCCGACCCTTCGCAGAGCCCGGTTTCTCAATAAAACTCCCGGTTTTATTAGAAACGATCGTTTTAGGAAACGAATTGCTGCCCGATTTTCATTAAATCAGGTGAGTGTGTAGTCACTTTCATCTTACACATAGATATGAAGTATTTTATATAACATACGTGCTATGTGTGTATATGTTGTTTCTTTATTTGAGATAGATGTTGAATGAATGTTTTATACATGTTTAAAATGATTTAAAATGTATAAATATTTTATCTTCAAATATGCTGGGTAAAACATGGGTAGATAAAGAATGATGGATAAAAGTACAGTATAGATGTACGTTGGTAGCTATGTATTTAGTACGTTGGCAGCTATGGACTTAGTGCCTATTAGATAAGCCTTGGCAACGATGTGACTTCGTGCCTATGAATTTAGTACAGTATAGATGTACGTTGGTAGCTATGTATTTAGTACGTTGGCAGCTATGGACTTAGTGCCTATTGTATAAACCCTGGCGACGATGTGACTTCGTGCCTATTAGATAAACCCTGGCGACTATGAGACGTAGTGCCTATTGTATAAACCCTGGCGACTATGAGACGTAGTGCCTATTGTATAAACCCTGGCGACGATGTGACTTCGTGCCTATTAGATAAACCCTGTCGACTATGAGACGTAGTGCCTATTGTATAAACCCTGGCGACTATGAGACGTAGTGCCTATTGTATAAACCCTGGCGACGATGTGACTTCGTGCCTATTAGATAAACCCTGGCGACTATGAGACGTAGTGCCTATTGTATAAACCCTGGCAACTATGAGACGTAGTGCCTATTGTATAAACCCTGGCGACTATGTGACGTAGTGTCTGCTGTATAAACCTTGGCGACGATGTGACTTCGTGCCTATTTGACATAAATTGCTGAGGGAAAGCAATATTGTCACCCCGGTGTTTGTTTTATTTGACATAAATTGTTGAGGGAAAGCAATGTTGTCACCCAGGTGTTTGTTTTATTTGACATAAATTGCTGAAGGAAAGCAATGTTGTCACCCCGGTGATCGTTTTATTTGACATAAATTGCTGAGGGAAAGCAATGTTGTCACCCCGGTGTTTGTTTTATTTGACATAAATTGCTGAGGGAAAGCAATGTTGTCACCCAGGTGTTTGTTTTATTTGACATAAATTGCAGAGGAAAGCAATGTTGTCACCCTATTGGTTGTCTTATTTGACATAAATTGTTGAGGAAAGCAATGTTGTCACCTTATTGGTTGTTTTATATTAGGATGTCTAGTTTGACCTAAATTGCTGAGGAAAGCAATGTTGTCACCCCATTGGTTGCCTTATTTGACATAAATTGCTGAGGAACCCCCGAAGCAATGTTGTCACCCCTAATGAAAATCCTTAGGCTAGGTCCCTTGTAATAGTTGTTTTAGGGACGTAAGGTGAGGATAACGGGAATGGGTAATTAGGGTTGTTTTTCGTTGATGAAATTAGTAAATTATTTGTTGATTGATAAACTTAAAGAGTTTATTATTTATTGTGGGTTGAAAACCCTATATGCTCACCAGGCTTCCAAGCCTGACCCGCTCAGCTTTTTATATTACAGGTAGTGGACCCCGAGCATAGTCGGATGATGACAATGAGTAATTTTTGGATTATAGGCAGTAGTTGTAAATAACTGTGTAAGGTTTATAATGTCTTGTTTATGCTTTTGATCTGTATCGGAACATGACATCCCGAGGTTTTGTTATGAAATAAAAATATATATTTCTTAAAGAAAGGTTTTGATAAACTTTTATCATGTTTTGTTTTGGGGACCAATTCCGCAACATCTTTTAAAAAGATTTATCTGATTTTATTTTAAAAAGCATAAACGAAATCGATCTTTTCTGGCCGTGAAATTGGGGATGTCACAGTTGGTATCAGAGCATTAGTTTAAACGAACTAGGAATTTGTAGGATTTCTAGACTTAAACTTAGAATGCTAAGCGATGATTGTGAGATGAGTGTCTGCTATATTTTAGACACGAGCACAAGTTTATTTTAGGAAAGATGCCTAAAATGTTTTATGTGTTAAATATTTTATGTTATAGCTATAAGGATGCCTTATATGCTATTATTTGTTCGGATATTTGGTCTGTTGCCGACCGGATCTGGAAACTTTATGTGTGTAGGATTCTAAGCGTATAATTACGAGATTAGAACTAACATGTAGCGTTTCGAAGTGATAAGGAGATTTATACGTTTATCGTAAATAAAGCTTTCCTATCTTAAGTTCTCACCCGGTACACCGAACGTTCGCTTGGGTGTACAAAACATTATGGTGAAGACTCGTAGAGAATTGAGTAGATGGAGGAAATGAAAAGCTTATGATAGTGAATGATACCTATCAGAAGATATCATAAGAGTGGTATCTTGCCTTTAGAATATGTCTAATAAAATAACGGAACGTTTAGAGGGGTACGGTACGTCTGAAGAACACCTCCGATTGGCAGGATGATGAATGGTTGGTGTAATTCTTGAAGTTGTCCCATCGTCTGGAATTTCCATCACCAACCAAGTTGAAGTAGAATTGATGATTGAAGATACGCGTGGAAGAAGTCCTATTAGAGTCTAGGAATATTCTATGATTAATTGGACACATTCGTATGTGTTAAATTGTTTTGTGATTTTAGGACTTGGGGACTGCGAGATAGTACTTGGGACGAGTATGAGTAGGTGTGAATAGTAGTAGAGATCTATACTACTGGAAGCACAAGACTCACGCTTGGATAAGGGAAAGTCACAAGGTTACCCAGAAACCAGTGATTGATTCCGTTTTATTCGGATATGTCATTACCCTTGTTTCGGTAATGACTAGTAAGTTCGTTGTTATTCCGACCCTAGTGGTCATATCAAGTTGAGTCCGACTACGATGAGTTTGTTACATGGTTCGGAGGACCAAGTTCGATGTAGCATCTGACTAAAGTCAGAAGGTTGAAATTAATGCGATCGATAGCATCGTGCTCGTTGTTAATGAAGCTTGTAGCTGGAAATGCTATATGCTAAAATGTGATTATATCACATTAAGATACGAACGAAGGTATATTCCATTCTGGAATTTGACTCAAAGAGACATGAGTCTAGACGTTGCATCATCCGATGAAGGTCATTAGAACATGACCCGTCGATCTGTTACAATAGATAAAGGGAAGTACTTATCCTAAGAAGAAGAAGGAGTCCTCAGTAAGGATTTATTTTGTAACTTGTAGGTTACGATTGAAAGTCCAACCTAGTACGAAGAGCAGGTGTAAGATTGAGCATCATGGTTATTACTTAGGATGGAAAGATAACGTATGGAATCATTATACAAGTCCTATTTTCGTTGATGATTCCGGGACGTAATCATCCTAAGGGGGAGATAACTGTAACGCCCGTAGATCCGGGCTAGTCAATTTACAAACGATAAGCATCAAAAATGACTTTTTGATGGAATATTATTTAGAAGGATTAATCTTAACCAATTTGTAGTATATGTCTCGAGGTTTCTGAAAATATAAAGAACGCCCAAATCCGAGTTATAACGAAGAAGTTATGACCTGTCGAAGTTTCGCGACAAAACCGGCACGGTGCCGTCGTAAAAAGTGAGTTTTTGATAAACTACTTTTTAGCCTTAGTAATCTAATCAAAACTCGTAGTATTCGTTAAACCGAGAAGTTCGATAAAAAGAACGCCCAAATCTGACTTCGTATGAGGAAGTTATGATTTTTCGAAGTTTCAGCTTAGCAGTAGACAGCAAAAAACTCGAATTTTAGATCGAGTGATTTTTAGCCGACACGACCTAAATGAGAATCGAAGGTCTCGTCATTAGCTGTACAACGGTAAAAAGTCTGACGAAAACAGACGTCGGCTGAAGAAGTTATGAATTTTTAACGGATTTACCAGTCCCGGTCTGTTAAAAATAATAATATAAAAATAAATCAAAATTTTCCGACGAAGTCTAAACGAAAGTTGTAGAGCATAATTTTCTCTACGCGTGCATATAAAGAACGTCAAAAACGAAGCCCATATGAGAAAGTTATGGATTTTACAAGATTGGGCACATTTTTCGAGAAATTTCGCATGAATAGTGCTGCCACGTCACCCTCGCTCGGAGCTGGCCACGTGTCCGAAGCTGCTGCGTGGCATGTCCGAGAAGCGACGAGTGTCGCACAGGTGTCCGAAGCCACGTGATCTCACATGCGCCCCACGTGATCCGACCCGCGTGTAGCCTCCTGATTCGACCGAGGTGTTGGCCCAATCCGAACCGCACACCTGTCCGAACCGAGCCTCGCCCTGCTGCCACCTGGTCCGAGCCTCACAGCCACCTGCCCTCTTCCCTTCGCTTCGGATCCGAACCCTCGCCTATAAATACAAGGCCTGCGAGATTACCCGGCTACTTTTAGGAAATTGGCAATTTTGGCCCATTTTTCAATATTTTGGCTATCTCGACGTCCCCCGAAGCCCCGGTATCGATTATAACACCCGGAACACGCCCCGAAGTGCCCAAAGACCCGGAAAATTTATCTTTTCGGTTTCGAAGCCCGACCCTTCGCAGAGCCCGGTTTCTCAATAAAACTCCCGGTTTTATTAGAAACGATCGTTTTAGGAAACGAATTGCTGCCCGATTTTCATTAAATCAGGTGAGTGTGTAGTCACTTTCATCTTACACATAGATATGAAGTATTTTATATAAAATACGTGTTATGTGTGTATATGTTGTTTGTTTATTTGAGATAGATATTGAATGAATGTTTTATACATGTTTAAAATGATTTAAAATGTATAAATATTTTATCTTCAAATATGCTGGGTAAAACATGGGTAGATAAAGAATGAGGGATAAAAGTACAGTATAGATGTACGTTGGTAGCTATGAATTTAGTACAATATAGATGTACGTTGGTAGCTATGTATTTAGTACGTTGGCAGCTATGGACTTAGTGCCTATTAGATAAGCCTTGGCGACGATGTGACTTGATGCATATGAATTTAGTACAGTATAGATGTACGTTGGTAGCTATGTATTTAGTACGTTGGCAGCTATGGACTTAGTGCATATTGTATAAACCCTGGCGACGATGTGACTTCGTGCCTATTAGATAAACCCTGGCGACTATGAGACGTAGTGCCTATTGTATAAACCCTGGCGACTATGAGACGTAGTGCCTATTGTATAAACCCTGGCGACGATGTGACTTTGTGCCTATTAGATAAACCCTGGCGACTATGAGACATAGTGCCTATTGTATAAACCCTGGCGACTATGCGACGTAGTGCCTGTTGTATAAACCCTGGCGACGATGTGACTTCGTGCCTATTAGATAAACCCTGGCGACTATGAGACGTAGTGCCTATTTTATAAACCCTAGCGACTATGAGACGTAGTGCCTTTTGTATAAACCCTGGCGACTATGTGACGTAGTGCCTGCTGTATAAACCTTGGCGACGATGTGACTTCGTGCCTATTTGACATAAATTGCTGAGGGAAAGCAATGTTGTCACCCCGGTGTTTGTTTTATTTGACATAAATTGTTGAGGGAAGGCATTGTTGTCACCCAGGTGTTTGTTTTATTTGACATAAATTGCTGAAGGAAAGCAATGTTGTCACCCCGATGATCGTTTTATTTGACATAAATTGCTGAGGGAAAGCAATGTTGTCACCCCAGTGCTTGTTTTATTTGACATAAATTGCTGAGGGAAAGCAATGTTGTCATCCAGGTGTTTGTTTTATTTGACATAAATTGCAGAGGAAAGCAATGTTGTCACCCTATTGGTTGTCTTATTTGACATAAATTGCTGAGGAAAGCAATGTTGTCACCTTATTGGTTGTTTTATATTAGGATGTCTGGTTTGACCTAAATTGCTGAGGAAAGCAATGTTGTCACCCCATTGGTTGCCTTATTTGACATAAATTGCTGAGGAACCCCCGAAGCAATGTTGTCACCCCTAATGAAAATCCTTAGGCTAGGTCCCTTGTAATAGTTGTTTTAGGGACGTAAGGTGAGGATAACGGGAATGAGTAATTAGGGTTGTTTTTAGTTGATGAAATTAATAAATTATTTGTTGATTGATAAACTTAAAGAGTTTATTATTTATTGTGGGTTGAAAACCCTATATGCTCACCAGGCTTCCAAGCCTGACCCGCTCAGCTTTTTATATTACAGGTAGTGGACCCCGAGCATAGTCCGATGATGACAATGAGTGATTTTTGGATTATAGGCCAGTAGTTGTAAATAACTGTGTAAGGCTTATAATGTCTTGTTTATGCTTTTGATATGTATCGGAACATGACATCCTGAGGTTTTGTTATGAAATAAAAATATATATTTCTTAAAGAAAAGTTTTGATAAACTTTTATCATGTTTTGTTTTGGGGACCAATTCCGCAACATCTTTTAAAAAGATTTATCTGATTTTATTTTAAAAAGCATAAACGAAATCGGTTTTTTCTGGCCGTGAAATTGGGGATGTCACATTACTACTGTTCAGCAAGACTATGCATCTCTCAATCAGAAGGTGGATATCATTTGTGATGCTGTCACAAGGTATGTTAAGATGTACGAAAGTTTGAGTCCTCAAGTAAATCAACTTTCTACGGATAACAACAAAAGTTTTATGGAGCTTAGTACTTTGCTCACGGAGCTGAAAGAATTATCTGTCAAGCCTGTTTCCTCTTCGATCATTACACCATAATTTTTATCTCAAAAGTTTTCTCAATTCGAAGCTGTTCTGCATAAACAGTTGGCTCCTTTGTCCAAGTTTCAAGTCTTTTACCAACAGATGCCCCACCTGTTGTCACAGGGGTGCAAGGGGGGAGAAAAGAAGGTTGGTTATGCGAAAGTTGGTGAGGCTTCGCATGAAGCTGTTAAGAGTGTTGGGAAAAATTTTCAAACAAAGATTCCATCATCAAAGCCAATTGTATCAACTGCTGGGCCTGCTACTTCAACGGTTGTTACCACAATGCCAATTTCCACGAAGCCAATTTCAAGGCCAATTACTAAAGGAATTATGATTGGTTCTTGTGCTGAAGGTGGTAGTAGTTCGAAGCCAAAGGATACTATTAATAATTCTTCGCACAAAGACAAAGGAAAAACAATTTTGGTTGAAAATCAAAAGAGGAGAAGAAAGCTGAGGTTGAAGCTGAAGTGGAGAAACTGAAATTAGTTCAGAGCATTATGACTGGACGTGCAAGTGACCCTCCTGGAATGAACAAAGGTTATCCAAGCAAGCATTACAACTATGAAACGATTGAAGCAAGAGTTGCATATAATCATATGTATGCTTTTGAGAAGAAACCAAAGCAGAGCTATGTTTGTTTGAATACAGATATGAGTCAACTTGACTTTCCTATCAACGAAATGATGTTCATCATGGCTCAGTACAAGATTGCTGAGAAATTCGACAATGATGAAGAATATACATATATGAAACTAAGGTTTCATGCTGTTCTTGGGAAACTTCCAGAGGAAATATGGTCTCTTGTGAAAATAAAGAAGGTGATCAGCAATAAGAAGGATGTTTTGTTCGAGAAAATGATGCAGAACTTTCATTTTCATGTTGCAAGAGCAAATGGTCAAGTATGTGATTTTTTGGTGGCTGATTTTTCGTTGATGAACTTGTACGATCTTATACAAGTTGCATTGCTTTTGAAAGACAAAGATGCTTCGTATCTTTGAGAAACTGATCCAGAAGTTTTTCGTCTTGGTCTTGCTCACATCAAGATATTCATAGACAACTACTATGAATGTTTGGCATTAACTGATGTGGAGTTGGCAACTGCGAAAGGATTGGAAGTGAAAGTTCCTATGGAACCAACGAAGCCCCAAGCTGAATTAAAGAAGTATGCTGATGGGGAGATATGCTTAAAGCCATTTGGAATGGTCTTCGCAGGAAAGGATAAGAATGGGAAGGCCAAGAGATTCTTATTCCAGGCATGCGAAGTAGAGAGATATACGACGTCCCAGTATACGAACTTTATTGTTCGTATGAATAACCGCAGGAAGAATAATGAAGGAGATAAGAAAGAGTTGAAAAAGATTATTTCCTGGTACTCTGAAATACGAAGGGTAATGCTGTATTCTATACAGATCCTCTAGAACTGAAGATTTTTGACATTATTACAAAGGGGGAGATTGTAAGGGTCGAAGACCTGTTGTAATATGTCGAAGACTTAAGGTTATTTTACAAGGCATTTTTGTAACGAAGCGTACTGTTTTAGTCCTTGTATTTTTTGTGTGCTTTCATGTTTCCTATAAATAGGGACATTACTTAGAGTAAGATAAGAGTCTTTTTATGAACTTGTCTATGTTCTCTCTGTAAGAATTGAAAGCATAATAGAGTTGAAACCAGATCATATTTACATCATGTGTTCAAATTATATTTCTGTTACTCTGATTTGTTACATTCTCGATTCATCACTTCATCACACAATATCTGTGGGCCCCTCGATGATTTAGTGATGACAACCCTAAGCGCTCAGCCGAGCCTGGACTGATTTAATTTGTTCAATTAGTCGGTCGTCATAAATCGGAAATCGGGAAACAACAGATGGACAGAGAGAATGATTATAATCCATGTCTCAGTCCATATGATATCTTGTTGAATGGAGGAATATCTGTGTCACACCCCCGGACCAGACGGCGGAAACGTCCGGAGGCGGGTGACTTCATTGTGCAGTATCATAACAATTGAATATAAATGAAACAGAGCAATCCAAACATCATACATTGAGATAACAAACTTACATTGTTTACATATTGTATTTGTTCTTCGAGTTACATAAAAGAGACATAAGTAGAAATTCCAAACTACAGCTAAATAGTCCTGCAACCGCGTCCCTTGTTACCTGCTTACTAGATACCTGAGAATACAAGTCGTTTTGAAAAACGTCAACTAAAAAGTTGGTGAGTTCATAAGCAGTTTTGTGTATAAAATCGTTTACACTTGGTTAGAATCGTTCTTATTATACTTTCAGAAAATCCGATATTTCTATGAAATCGTTTGAAGTCTTGCCTTGAAAATCATGGATATGTGTGTGCATGACATTACTTTTGTTCATCCTTATAAGGAGTGATTTTGAAAAGTAGTGTGATTTGTAAAAGCGAAATGTGTCCGAGAATAGTTCTTTTGAATAGTAACATTCAACCGTTTCAAGAAAATCCCTTATTTTCAAAAAAGGAATATGGTTGAAAATATTGTTCTTCTTATCGAGTAACATTGAGTGTGTGCGTTGTAGTTTATCGTTATCGAAATCGTAGAAAAATCATTTTCTCCAGAAAATCCTATATTTTCTGCTATAAAATATTCGTAAGTTCTAGTTTATCGTTATCGAAATCGTAGAAAAATCGTTTTCCCCAGAAAATCCTATATTTTCTGCTATAAAATAATCGTAAGTTCTAGTTTCCAACTATGTATATGTGTGGGTTAGTTTATCGTTATCAAAATCGTTTACAAACGTTTTCCATAGAGTCCTACGCTTTTTAATTTGTAAAAATAGCAGTATTACGACTCTATACTTGTAGGAGAAAGAATCAACATGGCTATTGTGGACATTCTACGCGATGAAGAAGGACAGTCAACACAACAAATGCGGACCATCACCTATCACGTGTAGGACAGTCAACACAACGTGCCAAAATTTATTTATTAGGTTTTCCTTAAATAAATTTCTAGTTAATATAACATATTCTAGTGAGTCGTTATAACCATACTAATCTGACGGAGTGCCTGTTTTGGCGTTTCTCAGGCACCCTCGGTTTGGATAAGACATTTGTCACCCTAGACTGGCCTGTCTAGCTGTAGCGAACAGCGAAGGTGCGGGGTGTCAACCCCGTATAGATCTATACACAAATTCCCGCTCTCCCTCCAGGAGACTCTGGCTATAACTCCTTACAGGACTTAGACGTACATTAATATTTTTATATTTATGTACTTTTGAGATTTTTCTGACTAGAATATTAACAACCTTTTGAGCAATCGTTAGAGATCCATTATTTGTTAGATAAATAATGAAACTCGTACTTATTGAATAGAAATACCGTTCTCGTTCCATATCGTTCATTGTGCTCGTTAACTAGGTGCTCGTGTTCGTTCCTTTTCGTTTATTGAAAAATAAGTCATTTTAGTCAAGAGAAAAAGTGTCAAGTTATAATTTATATAAATTTATAACGGCCGGTTATGACACGCATTTTCTGTTTTATGACATATATAACATTACTTATGTTCTTGGAGGTTTTATGACAGCAGCTTATGACATGCAAATGTTTCTGTCATAAAGGCTCTATTTGTATATTTTCTTGACGCAAACTTTTATGTTGAATATTTATAAAATACTCCCTGATAGTTTGCAAAATAGTCAAAAAGTTTCTATTTTCGAAAATCACTAGAAATGGTGTCCACTTAGTAAGGTTCCTTTTTATAACTTTTATCTTTAGACATGAAAGCATAGATAAAGGGTTTAAGTTGGACACAGTCAATAGTTGGGAGGCTCTTTTGCACAAAGTGTCCTATGTTCTTTATGAATTTGAGAATTCTTACGTTCATGAGTATATTACTAAAATATTAATTTAATAATATTTCACACACACATACAAACCTACGCATATATGCAAATATTCAAGTATTTAGGCAAGATTTGACTTGTACTCTCCCCCAAAAACATTAAAATATTGAAAAGGTGGGGGTATGAAGCTCACCTTAGTTGACTTGCTGGGTGATTTGAAAAAGCTGAGGAGGAGTTTCCAAGTTCCAACACTTAGGAGTTTCTTTGAACTTAAAAATATCCTAAGAATAATTTTTGTGTAAATGTAATGAAATCTTAGAATAATGTGAAGAATTATTGTTCAAAGAGGATAAGAATACTCACCAAAGAAATCTGGGAATTTCTTTTGAAGAGATGAACTTGAAGTTTGAAGGAGTTGAGAGCACTCTTAGAAGTTTGCTGGAGATGAAAATGAGAAGTGGAGAAAAGGGAGAAGAGGAGTTCACGTATTCTAAGTGGAGGGATAAGAGTGATATGACACTTGCTTGGAGGACTGGTGTGCAAGACTTATATCCATGGGTATTTTTGTGTTTAACTGGGATTTGCTTGGGAAATGAGGAATTTACATCCCATCATAAAGTCAAACTCTTTGTCCTCATCTTGATTTAGGATAAGATCTTCCTAAATCCCAAACATTTATTTTTATGTGAATATGTTTAAAATAATTAATTTTAGCATAAAATAAAGGTTTTAGGGGTCTTAGTTAAGAAAAACACGAGTGTGGGGGGATTCCCGGCCTCAAAATACCCCAAAATGAAGAAAATGTCTGGAATAGTCCAAAATCTGGGGCTAAATAGTGAATTCCGGAGCTCTAGGGCAATTTTCGAAGTCCTTCTGAAATTTCCGGAGCATTTCTCAAAGTTCCGGAGCCTCTTAGGAAAATCCGGAGTCAATTGGGTCAATTCCGAAGCTGCTGGGTAGGTTCTGAAGGTGCTGGACAAGTTCCGAAGTGAACAGTATTTTTCGGAGTCATCAGGCGGAGTTCCGAAGTCGATGCCCACTTCCGGAGTCGGGTGCGAGATTAGGTATGTCCGGACCGAGGATGCGAAGCGAAGTTGTCCGGTGCAAGGCCCTTCCGGAGCAAGCCTTAGTCTTCCGGAGTCACTTCAGAGGTTCCGAAGATGCTTCCTCTTGGCCCTTAGAAGGCATTCCGGACTAAGAGGTTCCGGACCAGGAGGGTTCCGGACCAAGAGGGTTCCGGCCAAGAGGTTCAGGACCAAGAGGAGTCCGGACCAAGAGGGTTTCGAACCAAGTGGTTCCGGACCAAAATGGTCATTTTGGGGTTTCCTCTTCCGGTTTTGAGCTGTTTTCGACTAAGGAAGGTATTTAGGGAGATTTGAGATACGTGGAGAGATTTGGGAGAGATTTCACATACTTGGAGAGATTTGGGAGAGATTCACTATTCTTGGAGAGATTTCGCATACTTAGCGAGATTTGGGAGAGATTCACTATTCTTGGAGAGATTTTGGAGAGATTCACTATTCTTGGAAAGATTTCACATACTTAGGGAGATTTGGGAGAGATTTCACATACTTAAAGATATTTGGGAGAGATTCACTATTCTTGGAGAGATTTCGTATACTTAGGGAGATTTGGGAGAGATTTCACATACTTGGAGAGATTTGGGAGAGATTCACTATACTTGGGGAGATTTGGGAGAGATTCACTATTCTTGGAGAGATTTGCATTCTAACACTTTATGGCTCCTTAGGAACTCATATTGAACACTTAGGAGTGTTAGCACAAATCTCAGAATAGTCCTTACTTACCTGAGGACGGAATTTCCTAGCCAAAAGTGCTAGTTGTGACATTATCCCCCCGTTAGAGGGAATTTCGTCCCGAAATTCTTTCGAAAGGTAGAGTCATGAATATGGGAATAGATGAAGGTACTTTCGATTCATTTGGTCCTTACGTTCCCAAGTGATTAGGAGGTTTTAGTTCACCTTAGTCTTGTCTAGTGGGACTGGGAGGGTTGTCCGATAGACACTTTCTAGGTTCGATACATGTAATACAGGGTGTGCGTTACTAAACTCGGAGGGTAATTGGAGTTTGTAGGCTACCGGGCCGATCCGTGCGAGGATTTCGAATGATCTGATGCATCGGGGATTTAGTTTACCTTTCCCTTCAGCTCGAGTCATTTTTCCCCGAGTGGAGTTCTTAAATATACCCCAATTCCCTACTTGGGATCTCAAGGTTTTAAGATGTTATCAGCATAGCTCTTTTGTCGGCGTTACTATGGTTGGGGTCGTGTTCGGGTTTGGACTATCCTTTCCGTGGTTTCTCGAATAATCTCGGGTCTAGTGAGTGTGCTATTGGGCGTTTGCCGTCTTGTCGGCTGGGTATCTCCCATCTCATCCTAACAGAGGATGATCTGCACCTTTGGCCACATAGGGCCTCGAGGGGTGCAACTCCTATGCTCGAGTGGTAGTTGTTGTTATATGAATACTCGATTAGAAGCAAGTGGGTATCCCAAACTTTGTCAATGTCCATTTCACATGCTTCTCTTCGAGGTGTGGGTTCGTGTTTACCTTGACCTTGACAGGTGGGATTTCTAGAGTTTCGGTGGTCTGACCTCATGAGCGCTGAGCACATGGAAGGTGAAATGCCCAAACTAGTTCCTTATGTTCATCGGAGACTATGAGTTATCGGGCCCTTTCTTGGCGAGGCCTTTTGAATGGTCTTCTAGGGATCGGGATCCTGGTGTCGTAGAAGTAGAGTTTTCTGGGCGTTAGGAGTTGGTACTATGGTCACCAAGGTTGCGTTGGCGAGTGGTGTAATTAACTTTATGAGTCTTAGATTATGTTGGGAGTTTTCTTCCTATAGTTTTTCCAACCTAATGGTAGGTCGGCCTCTGCCAGTTCTTTGTTGGTGGTTGAGCGAACCTCCAATCGGGGTAGGGAGTATCGATCCTTGATGATGGGTTCGTTTGGCTTACTCGTAGTCAGTGGTGCTAATGGTAGTTTTCGTCTTTCTCCCTTACGAGTTAGACAGGTGCTTCCTGTGGTTAGGGACTGGGTCTGATGTTTACTTTATCTATTATGTCGATCTTGCGATCAGACACTATCTTTTCTTGTGACTGTGCTAAGTGGTATCGCGTGTTTGGTTATTGGGGTGGTTCCAGGAGTCGGGGTGATTCTAATTCCGCTTAGCACTTGGTTGAGGTTTCCAAGAGGTTTTGGGAACCGTTGGAGGAAGGGTGGAAGCCTTTCGGATTCCCTTAATGCCTTTTGCTCCTTGATTTTTAAATCTTTATCGGGGCTAGGGAAAAACGTGTGTCAATCCTTACACCAGGACTTAGGTGTCTAGTTGCTAGGGATTTGCCGTTATCGGCTGAAAGAGTTTTGTTACCCGGTGGAGTAAGACAAAAGTCTATTTGTAGTGCCCTGGGTTTGTAAGGTGAGGATCAAGCCTGTCCGTGCCAATTGATGGCATTGAACTTCTTGTTGTTACGTCGATTCGAGGAGCACTGGTTGCTAGAAATGATAGGGTGTTCTATGTTCATGTTCTTATCGTTGCTAGTTTTGTTTTCGTTGTTACCATTTGGGTCTATCTTATTTCTGTTTATTAGGTGTTCCAGTGTTCGTGTTCTTTTCGTTGCTAGTTTCGTTTTCGTTGTAACCATCAGATCTATCTCGTTTCTGCTTGTTAGGTGTTCTAGTATTCGTGTTCTTATCGTTGCTAGTTTCGTTTTCGTTGTTACCATCGGATCTATCTCGTTTCTGCTTGTTAGGTGTTCTAGTGTTTCGTGTTCTTATCGTTGCTAGTTTCGTTTTTGTTGTTACCATTGGGTCTATCTCGTTTTTGCTTGTTAGGTGTTCTAGTGTTGTGTTCTTATCGTTGCTAGTTACGTTTTCGTTGTTACCATTGGGTCTATCTCGTTTTTGCTTGTTAGGTGTTCTAGTGTTGTGTTCTTATCGTTGCTAGTTTCGTTTTCGTTGTTACCATTGGGTCTATATCGTTTCTGCTTGTTAGGTGTTCTAGTGTTTGTGTTCTTATCGTTGCTAGTTTCGTGTTCGTTGCTACCATTGGGTCTATCTCGTTTCTGCTTGTTAGGGGTTCTGGCGACACGAGGGTGATGCTATAAGGCAAGGGAATTCGTAATCCGAATCCTGCCAGGTCCTTCCACTATAGATGGAGGGGACCTAACCGTACATACTTAGGATCTTTAGAGATGTTTGACTGTAGGGTTCTGTCCCAATCGCTATTCAGCCTAGGGACAGAAAGTAAGGCAGAATCGCACGTTCTTAGTTCGCGGAATCCTAACCATGTGTGATACTAACGTTTATATGGGACCATCATGGTCCATTCGTAAGGATCCCTAGCTTCCCGTAATTTACAGGATTTGCTCTAACGAGACAATAGGTTTTGGATTACGTTTTTAATTGACAAAAACTTTTGTGATTGATCGATGCTTAAGTTTATCGTGGAACGTACCAAAAGCTGTGGCAGGGTTCCTTGTCGTCAACTCCTCTCTAGTCGTCGACTCCTTCGTTAGTCATCTCTGTTGGACAATCTCTCAAGAAATGTCCTGTTGCACCGCACTTGTGAGGGGTGGAGCAACACATGGGGCCGGAGCCCTACAGTAGCGGGAGGTGTGCCCCCATCTTGTTGCACCTTTTGCAACAAAATGTCTGGCCGGCTCCCCAATGATGGTATTGTTGGATTAATGTCTAAGCCTATAACTATAATTGGTAAGACTTGACCCGACCCGGCATGGTCCATTTGGGTTGCATGGCATCGGGACAATTGGATAGACAAGATGAGGAAAAAGGATACGAGTGATTTATATTAATATATTATAAGTTCTAATATATTAATATATATAATCATATTATTTAATTAGTATTGATCAAGAATTAATTTATAATTAATTAAGTGATCAAAAGGAACTAATTAAATATGGACTCTAAGATATATGTGTGTGATGGGCCAAGTTCATTTAGGTTGGACTAAGCTTTCATGGATAGTCCATGGAGTGTTTAACCCATGGATCATATGAAATGAAAGGTCATGGGTATTAGGGTTTAACCCTAATCTCCACACTATATAAAGATGTCCTTGGTTGGTGAAATGGGTACTAGTGTGTGTACACAAAAGGGCAAGGCTGATTTCACTAGAGAGAACCAAGGTATCCTTATTCTCAAGGTTATTCCAAGTGTTCATGGTGTTGTGTGAACCATTTGAGGTGTCACACTTGGGGCACTCAAATTTCATGAAGACAAGTTACATAAAAAAAGGTATGTATTCTATCTATTTTATTACCCAAGTATATGATATTTGTATGCTAGTATAGGGTAATATCTTGGAAACTTCATATTTGCATGTATAATAGAGAAAACATAGATCCAAGGTATTTAGGATTGTATGTGCACCATAGGATGTTGTAGTATACTAAAACCCAACAGTGGTATCAGAGCCATGAGTTGTTTTCTGTTATTTTCATGCAAATGTTTGATTTTCAAAGTTGAAAAAAAAAAGAAAAAAAAACATGAAGTTTGTCAAATTTTAAGATAATTACTTGTTTTGTGAAAAACTAATTATTTGTAAAATTTGAATCATTTGCTATATGAGTTGAATTAGGTCAAATTTAGTAAAAGATAAAATGATATGATTATTTTATTAGTTTTAAAAGTTTGATCTAAATGTTTTAAGGAGTTACAAATTTTGTCATAAAATTTTGGAGCTCAAAATGTTTTTTTTTAAGTTTTGATCTTATGTGTTTTGAAACCTCTATAAGTTATGGATATGAAAAGGTTTTAAAAAAAAATTTATTTTTATGGAGTTACAAAATTTGGTGTTAATGTTTTAAAGAATTCCACAACTTATTCTTAAGTTATGGAACATGAAAAGTTTCATCATAAAACAAGCATTTAACTCCATAAGTTATGGATTACCAAAAGTTCTATGTTTCCTTGATTTATGAGTTAGTTTAGATTAATGGAAAAAAATTGTGTTTTAGTTGTTTTCAATCCTAATTAATCTAAAAGTTGTTTATAAAATGTGTTTTTTTTGTAACTTGTCCTCAAGTTATATGAAAAGTCACATTTATGAATCTTAAAAAACTCATAAATATGCCTTAGGTTACAAAAAAAATGAAGAGTCTTTTCTTATAAATAGTTTTTATGGCTCCATAACTTGTCCTCAAGTTATGGATGTCCAAGAGTCTCTTCAATAAAAGTTTTAAAGCTTTACTTAAAACTCATAAGTTATGAAAATCCAAGAGTTTTGAATAGTTTCAAAACTTGCCCTCAAGTTTTGGAATTTGAAAAGTTTTCTCTAATGAATACTTTAATTCCAAGTTAAGCCCTTAGAATTTTAAAAGTTAAAATTCAACCCTTATACTTTATAATATTATAAGTTATATATATATATATATATATATATATAAATATATATATATATATATATATATATATATATATATATATATATATATATATATATTATAAGTTAAAATTCAACCCTTATATATATATATATATATATATATATATATATATATATATATATATATATATATATATATATATATATATATATATATATATATATATATATGTGTGTGTGTGTGTATAGGAGCAAGTCAGTCTTACCATTAGTAGGCCTCATTCACGAAGCCGGTCTATAAGGGGGGTATAAGGTTGTTGCCTCTAAAATGGCAGCTTAATGGGTGTCCACTCTCACCCACCGCTTCCTTGACTGGTGGAGGGTCGTTAGCCGAACAGGTAGGACAAGGACTATAATTCTCCCTTCATTAAAAGTATTAATGATAAATACTAAGTAACTAAACCTTTTATTAATTCTCAATCTTAGTTACTTAGGAAAATGTGAATAAGGTGCTAATCCATGAAATTACACTTTGCACTTTGTTTAAACCGTTAGTGGAGCGTGTGTGGTTAACCGGCACACTAACCTGGATTTAACAAAGTAGGCAAAGGGTAACTTAATATTTATCATAGTATCGGTGGAGCTCGTGTGGTTAACCGACACATCGATTGAGGGGTAAATATTAAGGGTACCAAATATATTTGCATGGTTACTTCACACCTTGTTTTGTGATCCTCGGCATCCCAGTCACAAAACCTGAAGGGAACACTCGAGATTGAAACATGCCATTGAAAAGTTCAATGAATCTCAAAAGAATCTAGGAGTTTCAAATCCAAGTAAAAACCTAATTAAATTATTTCGTTTTTCATGGTGGAAATTAGTAAATCGTCATTTACCTACCTTCAACTATTTTATAACTCGGATTACGGCATCCCTCTTCCAGTTATAAATAGGTTGTTGGATCTTAGCCTTAATATTTCATATTGGGTGTTATATTAAGGACTTTAGATCAACTATCTTGAATATCTCCCAAAAGATGTCTAGTTCAGACATCTATGATCTTCCCAAATCTCTTGGAAGTTTACTTCCTCCACCTCCTCCAATTATTCTCCCTAACCCACAAGTTCAAGGTCACTCAAGCCCTAATGGCAAGCAAGGTCTATGTGTGATCACATCTTAGAGATGAAGTCACATATTGACAAGCCGGGAGAGTTGGGTGTCAAAGTCTTGAGAAAGTTGGATGTTCAATCACTTTCTAAGTCACATAGTGAGTTCCTTTGGGACTACTATGAAACAGACTATGACATGAACCTTAATGATCATATCTATTTGCTTGGTGCTGCTGAATCAGCAATGATTTGGAACGATAGTAAAGCAAATTTGATTAGAAGATCAACTTCCCAAAAACTTTATGGACAGTGACAATGGTGACACTGGAAATCCAGAAAAAGCATTCTCTTCCCAATGGAAAGGGATTGGCCATAGTCAACCAGGTTGACCAAATGGTAAAGAGAAAGGCTAAGTCTGAGATAGTCCCATTACCAAAGGGTCCATATGTTTATTTTGCCAAATGAAGGGGCGTTGATTGCAAAGCTGCCAAATTTACCTAAGGATGTTAAAGTCAATAAGTTTGACTCTACATCAGGTAGAGCCCATTATCTAACTTTGTTAAGTTCTATTCTGAGATCCTCATTACATGATATGACTGGGTCACATGTTGATGTTTTAAGAATCAAAGAATAGAGAGAAATCTTAAAGGAAGTATATGCTGATTCTGATCGCGAAGGTGGATTTCGATCGCATCAGAATTTTGAGCAGTTGCTTAAGAAGTTATGATATATTGCTAAGGAATAGATAACAACAATTTTCTATGTGGATTGTAAGGATAATTTTTTCCGCAAAGTTTTAAAATAAAAGAAAATTGTTTAATTTTATTTATTTGAAGTATCCTTACAATGGCATTTGTGGAAAATTGTTGCTTATATGATTCCACTGACAGCAATATTGGAAAATGGATTTGATTCTTTCATTTGTGGTAGTGTCTAAATTTACCAAATCAGGAAAGTTCCTCATCGCCCAAGTTTCAATTGGACCGAAACTTGGAATCATGCAAGTTGAATAGTATGATGAATGAGAACTTTCAAGCATTGGAAAATCAAGACTAATTACTTGTTCACATGGATGTGTGAGTCAAGTGAAGGACTAAAGGGATCGAGTACACATTCTTGTGCACTGGTCATGTCCACCACAAAGCTCGTTAAGACTATTTTGATTTACTAAAGTTTAGTAAATATGGTTATACTTACAAGTTTAAGTATAATTCTGAAACATTGGAAAAGTCTCAATGTATGGCAGAACGAATGGGAAGAATCAAATTAGGCAGAAAGATAAAAGTTTCTCAAATCTGAAAAGATGGGAGAGTACTTTAGTATCATGTTTGTGATCATCTTAATGATTTAGAAATCATATCACAATTAGTCCTCTAAAGGTCATCTTAGTGCATTCTTATGACTAAGAAGAGGAGTCATGAATTGTTGAAATGGTTAGATCAGGAAGATGAGTCATACTTCGTTCCAAAACAATTCTTAGAGTCATACTCCAAGATTGTAACTTGAGTGACATATCTTAAAGAAAGGTTTAAAACACTTGTCAAATGTAAGAGTAAAAGTGTCCTACTCTTGTACATTTGAAATTGGTAAGTTGTGATGTTTTGGATAAAACAAAGACCAACTAAGGTCAATTGTGTGAAGTGTTTGTCTTGATAAAGAATCCGCACTATCTCTTGAATATTTGGCAAGATAGTCTTATATGTCAAGAGGATAGTGGGAGTCTTAAAGATCCTAAAAAGAATTTCAAGAACTAATCAAGAATAAAACCTGAGGTTCTTCACTAGCACACGACTTGAGGTTTATAACCTATCGTGTTGACATATTCTGTGCCCATTCCAGTTAAAGTTGGCTTTGCATAGGAGTTCTGAAAGTTCTCAATTGGTTGCATAACAACTTGGAAGCAATGGCAGGCCCTGTACTGCCAGGTGGCAAGAAGTTAAGATTGCATAAGTTCGGTCCATATGAGTTTGGATTTGTCATTATCCTTGTCTTGTGACTATGGTTTTGACGATTCACATGGATAAGAACACATACACCATAAAATCTAAGGGTCATAAGGTTTCTCTCCGATTCATGAAAATGATGGTGAGGAAACACTTCCACCAAGTAGATTTGAAGCAGATGGCAAAAGGTCTAAACAATTGAGACTATGATTACGGCATCCCTTTTCATAGTTCTGAAATTGTTTAGACGCACATGCATGCTATCTAAGGAAAGGTGTATGATTTTGATAAAGTTTTATCAAAGCATCTCCTATCAGAAATCTAAACTTTGGTAAGAAAGTCAATAAAGTATTGATTTCTAGAAGTCCAGCTGATTTCTGAGTACATGTCAAAGCTAGTAGGAGGATAAGTGTTATGCTAATAATCATCATGTTAGTGGGAGCATGATAATTATTGTTAGTATTGCAAGTTAGTAATGTTAATTATAGAAAACAAAAGTTTCAATTCTTGAGGCTGCAGGGATTGAAAAAGTTGTTTTGCTATAATTAAGGGAGAGGATATACTTCATTTCAGTTCTAAAGGCTTAGATTGAGACCTTAATCATCTTTAGTCAAGAATATATATATAAATTTCATGTTGGATTGGTTCAACTTAAGGAAATTCTATATATTGCGTTCTCAAAATTCGATTATGATTACGTTATCCCTCTTCATAGTCAAATTTTGAAAACATGGCAAATAAAAATATTGTAGCAAAAGACTGGTCTAGAATCATGTCTTTATGTGAGACATCATGAATCGTGTACCGTTTGCTTTGGGTACAGGATCGATTGCATGTGCTATAATATTTGTCATTTCTAAATTTTTCCAAATGCCCAGAGGCATTAAGAAGGGAAAAGGTATAGAATTGGATATGACTAAAATGATTAAGCAATTGTCGAGGACAATCTGAGGTTTACCAAAGATTGGTTGCTCAGGGACAGTTGGAAGTATAGTGCTAATTTTGGAAGGACCATATTGACATATTCTGAAAAGAGGCATTTCTTGTTCAGAAGTGATAGTCAAAATGAGAATATGGAGTTGTCTCCATAGGTGGAAGTTATCTGTGTAAGATTAGAAAACTTAATGCAAGAAGCATGTCCAAAGCAATGTACTTTGAATATGAGACTTAGTTTCCATGGAGTTGATCTCCATTGGAATACCTTATAATGAATGTTGACAAGTCTTTATGACTTTGTACATATTCATTACAGGAGGGTCAGTGCATATAAGTTTAAAATCTAAATAGATTTCGATAAATGATAGGAATTTGAAATTCTCACATTTTTCGATAAGGATTTGGGAGTGTGAAATTAGAATCATTGAAATTATGTTCAATTGGTTTATTTCACAAAGTAAGGATCATAGACAAACATAGAGTGCATACTTGGTGTATGGCAAAGCTATTGTTTAGAAAAACATAGTGTACATGCTTGGAGCATGGGACAATTAGTGTTTTTAATTCAGGTATAAAGTTGATAAAACCGAAACAATGAAATAATGAGTAATCAGTATGGTGATAAGTAAAAGTGGTCTATTTATATTCATAGGGTTTGATACCATATTTGATTCATTTATTCTTGTGTTTCATTTTGCATGTTTTGACTTCCAGAATAAACTAGGTCATTCTTCCTGAATGACTACGTTATTCAAACTATCCACAATCAGTCATATGTTGGAAGTAGATATGAATCAAGACTGTCATGGGTTGGATTGTAGAGGTCTAAGATGTTGGACAAAGCGGTGCTACAACACTCATGAGTGCTCATAAGTTCTGAGTATTGGATTCAACCCACGCTCATTTGAATTACTTCATGGATTTTATCACGAGTGATCATGAGACGATAATATCTTATATTCTTAAAACCTAGAGATATGAGTTGTTACTATGAGTTGGTTATACATTGATTGCACGAAAACGCATTGGTAACTCGATGTTATAAAACGTGCCTTTGTGTATGATTCAACAAGTAGTAGAACAAGCCATATGAGTCGAAGTTTATCCATTCCTTTTACCTTCGGGATAAAAGTGATATCTGTGGGCCCCTCGATGATTTAGCGATGACACATGTGAGTGCTTGGCCAAGCCAGGACTGATTTGATTTGTTCAATCAGTCAGTCATCATAAATCGGAAATCGGGAAACAACAAATGGACAGAGAGAATGATTGATAATCCATGTCTCAGTCCATATGATATCTAGAATGGAGGAATATATGATCCCATATCTAATGGACAAGTCATTGACAAAGGTCAGAGTTCATCGGCAAGGTCAGAGTTCGACATAAGCTTTTGAGAGCTACGATTGCCAGTTGGTTTTTGAAGTCATACTCAATAATAGTTTTAGACTTATCCAAGTGGGAGACTGTTGGATTAATGTCTAAGTCCATAACTATAATTGGTAAGACTTGACCCGACCCGGCATGGTCCATTTGGGTTGCATGGCATCGGGACAATTGGATAGACAAGATGAGGAAAAAGGATACTAGTGATTTATATTAATATATTATAAGTTCTAATATATTAATATATATAATCATATTATTTAGATTGTATTGATCAAGAATTAATTTATAATTAATTAAGTGATCAAAAGGAACTAATTAAATATGGACTCTAAGATATATGTGTGTGATGGGCCAAGTTCATTTAGGTTGGGCTAAGCTTTCATGGATAGTCCATGGAGTGTTTAACCCATGGATCATATGAAATGAAAGGTCATGGGTATTAGGGTTTAACCCTAATCTCCACACTATATAAAGATGTCCTTGGTTGGTGAAATGGGTACTAGTGTGTGTACACAAAAGGGCAAGGCTGATTTCACTAGAGAGAACCAAGGTATCCTTATTCTCAAGGTTATTCCAAGTGTTCATGGTGTTGTGTGAACCATTTGAGGTGTCACACTTGGGGCACTAGGCACTCAAACTTCATGAAGACAAGTTACATAAAAAAAAAGGTATGTATTCTATCTATTTTATTACCCAAGTATATGATATTTGTATGCTAGTATAGGGTAATATCTTGGAAACTTCATATTTGCATGTATAATAGAGAAAACATAGATCCAAGGTATTTAGGGTTGTATGTGCACCATAGGATGTTGTAGTATACTAAAACCCAACAGGTATTTGCACTTATTGCAGGGTGGATTGTTCCCAAGGTATGATTGTCTCGATGGGGGAGGTGTAGGGTTAATAGGGGTAGGGACTGGTCCCGCTTGTTGCCTTTTAGTAAGCCTTTGAGTCGAACTATCTCCTTTTTCGTTCCCGAACTTCCATTTCTTGTTCTTAGGTTTAGGTTTTTGAGTGCATGGGTGGGTTCTTCTTCGTTGGTTTCCTTGGTTGTTGTTACGGTTGGAGTTACCAACACTGCTTTCAACTTCGCTTGTGTCGTTGGCATTGAAGTATGCCATGACGGCTGCCACGGCCGCTGTTACAGTGGCTTGGAAAGTGGCGGAGTCTATTCGTAAGACCGATGCATCGTCAGGGTACTGGTTGTCTCCATGGGAAGACATGACCCTGTTGCACACGAAAGGTGAGCTCGTAAGTACTTGTAGCTAGTTTTAAGTGGGTTTACTCCTATAATCTTAACGTACCGGTGCTAATTGTGTCAACCTACATCCCCATGATGCAGTTATGGTATTGAGTGGGAGCATGTATTATCTGTCGTAAAGTTCGTCAAAATAGCACATAGCTAGCACTATAGTTAACGGATTCGGTTGTGTGGATTCTTGGAGGATGTACTCCTCTTGGTTTACTACTACTGGTTGCGATTAAGGGCATTATGAACCTAAGGCGAGTAGTGTGGTGATCCTCTTCTGGCGCACAAAGTGCTTGGCCATTTCACTCATATTAAGGGTGACCTTTTTGTGTTCCTTACGCTGCTAAGGTTGTCCTAGCCTTGGTTGCTATGAGTTGTGGTCTCCACATGACCATTTCCTCTTTTAAGGAGTGCACATGGTCTGCCTAGTTTTCTGGTCCTACTTTTGGGTTTCGCAAGGCATTTGGAATGGTGTTCTGGTTACTTGTTGGGGGATCGGATTTTCATTCCCATATATCGGGCTTTGTTTATGGTCTCCATTACTCCATGACAGAGGGTTGGAAACCGGGAGTCACTTTAGGTTACTTATGGTTTAAACGGATGTCTGTTTCGTTAGGGCGTCGTCTATCGGAGTTCGGTGCACATCGATTGTGGATCGGGTTGTCTTTTGTGGAGATACGCTCTAAATGGGATAGGAGACAATTTCTCAACTTGTGTTTGCGTGGGTATCGTTGTGTTTCTAGGTATGTCTATTCCAGGAGTACCTATATCGGGTGTTTATGTATCTGGGAAAAGTTAGGTGAAAGGGTCTCGGGTCTACTCTCAGTTGGGCAAAGCTTATCAAGGGTTTCCTTGGCTCTTTTATCCTTGCTGGGTTCTTAATCGGAATTCTCACTTTCACGATTCATCCCTTGGTGTTCCTTAGGATCCACTTCTGGATTTTTCCTCATGGACTTCCTCTGGTCTCTCCTTGCCCCATCCATAATTTATCGTGACAGGGTAGTAGAAGTCTTGGCGAGGAATTTCAACTACTTGTTTGTGGGAGAATCGAGGTACGAGATATACGGGGAAAGTTTTGGTGTGGGAGGGGTTTATAGTATCCTAAAATACTCCTATAGTTTTTTAAACTTGATGTTCGATTCTAGTATTCTCTTGTACTCATAGTTGGTAGGTTTTAGGTTTGTTGCAACACCACCATCACTCCCAAGCACAAGTTGGTCATATCTCAAATAAATATAGTTGATCAGGCTATATTGATCCCATATATGATTACATAACTACCCAGGTTTGACTGTAGTGTTCAACCTTTAGTTACTTTCGGTTTCTTCTCGTTATGATACTGTGTTAGTAGATATGTATACTTTTATAAAATACTTATCTTTTTAAAGTATACTTTTAAGCAGAGTGTGCTTTAGTCCCATTGTATTTATAGTTGTATATGTTGTATGGCTAGATATACCAGTTCACTATAAACAATGCTCTGATACCAATCTATCACACCCCGGACCAGACGGCGGAAACGTCCGGAGGCGGGTGACTTCATTGTGCAGTATCATAACAATTGAATATAAATGAAACAGAGCAATCCAAACATCATACATTGAGATAACAAACTTACATTGTTTACATATTGTATTTTTTCTTCGAGTTACATAAAAGAGACATAAGTAGAAATTCCAAACTACAGCTAAATAGTCCTGCAACCGCGTCCCTTGTTACCTGCTTACTAGATACCTGAGAATACAAGTCGTTTTGAAAAACGTCAACTAAAAAGTTGGTGAGTTCATAAGCAGTTTTGTGTATAAAATCGTTTACACTTGGTTAGAATCGTTCTTATTGTACTTTCAGAAAATCCGATATTTTCTATGAAATCGTTTGAAGTCTTGCCTTGAAAATCATGGATATGTGTGTGCATGACATTACTTTTGTTCATCCTTATAAGGAGTGATTTTGAAAAGTAGTGTGATTTGTAAAAGCGAAATGTGTCCGAGAATAGTTCTTTTGAATAGTAACATTCAACCGTTTCAAGAAAATCCCTTATTTTCAAAAAAGGAATATGGTTGAAAATATTGTTCTTCTTATCGAGTAACATTGAGTGTGTGCGTTCTAGTTTATCATTATCGAAATCGTAGAAAAATCGTTTTCTCCAGAAAATCCTATATTTTCTGCTATAAAATATTCGTAAGTTCTAGTTTATCGTTATCGAAATCGTAGAAAAATCGTTTTCCCCAGAAAATCCTATATTTTCTGCTATAAAATAATCGTAAGTTCTAGTTTCCAACTATGTATATGTGTGGGTTAGTTTATCGTTATCAAAATCGTTTACAAACGTTTTCCATAGAGTCCTACGCTTTTTAATTTGTAAAAATAGCAGTATTACGACTCTATACTTGTAGGAGAAAGAATCAACATGGCTATTGTGGACATTCTACGCGATGAAGAAGGACAGTCAACACAACAAATGCGGACCATCACCTATCACGTGTAGGACAGTCAACACAACGTGCCAAAATTTATTTATTAGGTTTTCCTTAAATAAATTTCTAGTTAATATAACATATTCTAGTGAGTCGTTATAACCATACTAATCTGACGAAGTGCATGTTTTGGCGTTTCTCAGGCGCCCTCGGTTTGGATAAGACATTTGTCACCCTAGACTGGCCTGTCTAGCTGTAGCGAACAGCGAAGGTGCGGGGTGTCAACCCCGTATGGATCTATACACAAATTCCCGCTCTCCCTCCAGGAGACTCTGGCTATAACTCCTTACAGGACTTAGACGTACACTAATATTTTTATATTTAGGTACTTTTGAGATTTGTCTGACTAGAATATTAACAACCTTTTGAGCAATCGTTAGAGATCCATTATTTGTTAGATAAATAATGAAACTCGTACTTATTGAATAGAAATACCGTTCTCGTTCCATATCGTTGATTGTGCTCGTTAACTAGGTGCTCGTGTTCGTTCCTTTTCGTTTATTGAAAAATAAGTCATTTTAGTCAAGAGAAAAAGTGTCAAGTTATAATTTATATAAATTTATAACGGCCGGTTATGACACGCATTTTCTGTTTTATGACATATATAACATTACTTATGTTCTTGGAGGTTTTATGACAGCAGCTTATGACATGCAAATGTTTCTGTCATAAAGGCTCTATTTGTATATTTTCTTGACGCAAACTTTTATGTTGAATATTTATAAAATACTCCCTGATAGTTTGCAAAATAGTCACAAAGTTTCTATTTTCGAAAATCACTAGAAATGGTGTCCACTTAGTAAGGTTCCTTTTTATAACTTTTATCTTTAGACATGAAAGCATAGATAAAGGGTTTAAGTTGGACACATTCAATAGTTGGGAGGCTCTTTTGCACAAAGTGTCCTATGTTCTTTATGAATTTGAGAATTCTTACGTTCATGAGTATATTACTAAAATATTAATTTAATAATATTTCACACACACATACAAACCTACGCATATATGCAAATATTCAAGTATTTAGGCAAGATTTGACTTGTACTCTCCCCCAAAAACATTAAAATATTGAAAAGGTGGGGTATGAAGCTCACCTTAGTTGACTTGCTGGGTGATTTGAAGAGCTGAGGAGGAGTTTCCAAGTTCCAACACTTGGGAGTTTCTTTGAACTTAAAAATATCCTAAGAATGATTTTTGTGTAAATGTAATGAAATCTTAGAATAATGTGAAGAATTATTGTTCAAAGAGGATAAGAATACTCACCAAAGAAATCTGGGAATTTCTTTTGAAGAGATGAACTTGAAGTTTGAAGGAGTTGAGAGCACTCTTAGAAGTTTGCTGGAGATGAAAATGAGAAGTGGAGAAAAGGGAGAAGAGGAGTTCACGTATTCTAAGTGGAGGGATAAGAGTGATATGACACTTGCTTGGAGGACTGGTGTGCAAGACTTATATCCATGGGTATTTTTGTGTTTAACTGGGATTTGCTTGGGAAATGAGGAATTTACATCCCATCATAAAGTCAAACTCTTTGTCCTCATCTTGATTTAGGATAAGATCTTCCTAAATCCCAAACATTTATTTTTATGTGAATATGTTTAAAATAATTAATTTTAGCATAAAATAAAGGTTTTAGGGGTCTTAGTTAAGAAAAACACGAGTGTGGGGGGATTCCCGGCCTCAAAATACCCCAAAATGAAGAAAATGTCTGGAATAGTCCAAAATCTGGGGCTAAATAGTGAATTCCGGAGCTCTAGGGCAATTTTCGAAGTCCTTCTGAAATTTCCGGAGCATTTCTCAAAGTTCCGGAGCCTCTTAGGAAAATCCGGAGTCAATTGGGTCAATTCCGAAGCTGCTGGGTAGGTTCTGAAGGTGCTGGACAAGTTCCGAAGTGAACAGTATTTTTCGGAGTCATCAGGCGGAGTTCCGAAGTCGATGCCCACTTCCGGAGTCGGGTGCGAGATTAGGTATGTCCGGACCGAGGATGCGAAGCGAAGTTGTCCGGTGCAAGGCCCTTCCGGAGCAAGCCTTAGTCTTCCGGAGTCACTTCAGAGGTTCCGAAGATGCTTCCTCTTGGCCCTTAGAAGGTATTTCAGACTAAGAGGTTCCGGACCAGGAGGGTTCCGGACCAAGAGGGTTCCGGCCAAGAGGGTTTCGGACCAAGAGGTTCCGGACCAAAAGGGTCCTTTTGGGGTTTCCTCTTCCGGTTTTGAGCTGTTTTCTACTAAGGAAGGTATTTAGGGAGATTTGAGAGAGATTTGAGATACGTGGAGAGATTTAGGAGAGATTTCACATACTTGGAGAGATTTGGGAGAGATTCACTATTCTTGGAGAGATTTCGCATACTTAGGGAGATTTGGGAGAGATTCACTATTCTTGGAGAGATTTGGGAGGGATTCACTATTCTTGGAGAGATCTCGCATACTTAAAGAGATTTGGGAGAGATTCACTATTCTTGGAGAGATTTCGCATACTTAGGGAGATTTGGGAGAGATTTCACATACTTGGAGAGATTTTGCATACTTAAAGAGATTTGGGAGAGATTCACTATTCTTGGAGAGATTTCACATACTTAGGGAGATTTGGGAGAGATTTTACATACTTGTAGAGATTTGGGAGAGATTCACTATACTTGGCGAGATTTGGGAGAGATTCACTATTCTTGGAGAGATTTGCATTCTAACACTTTTATGGCTCCTTAGGAACTCATATTGAACACTTAGGAGTGTTAGCACAAATCTCACAATAGTCCTTACTTACCCGAGGACGGAATTTCCTAGCCAAAAGTGCTAGTTGTGACAATATGATCCCTTATCTAATGGACGCTTCATTGACTAGGTCAGAGTTCGACAACGGTTTTTAAGAGCTACGATTGCTAGTCGGGATTTTGGAGTCGTACTTGCAATAATAGTTATTAGACTTATCCAAGTGGGAGACTGTTGGATTAGATGTCTAAGCCCATAACTATAATTGGTATGTACTTGACCCGAGAGTAGCATGGTCCATTTGGGTTGCATATCATCAGGACAATTTGTTAGGATAGACTTTTGAGAAGAGGTTATTTATGGTTTATTAATATATTATAAGTTCTAATATATTAATATGAAATCATCTGATTTAATTAGTATTAATCAAGAATTACTTTGGAATTAATTTAGTGATCAAAAGAGACTAATTAAATCAATGGGGACTAATTGTGTAAATTAGTTATATTTACATGTTGGGCTTATGATCCATGTTGGACTGAGTTTATGTATGGATTCATAAAGAGTTGGGCCACATGAACCATGGACCATAAACCCATGGTTATGGATTAGGGTTAACACATGGCCCTTGGAATTCTACATATAAATATGTTGCTCCATGACCAAAATCGTGTGCATCTATTCTTAGAGAATTATGAGCCGATTTTGTGTGAAAGGAATACTCTCTCAAAATTTCATCCCTTTTCCTAGATGTGTTGTGATTCCATTTGAGGCATTCACACTATTGGTGCTAAGTTCTTAAAGGCCAAATACATCAAGGATAGCAAGCTACAACAAAAGGTATGTTATCTAACTTGTTTTATTACCCAAGTATCAAAGTTCTGTATGCTAGTTAGGGTAATACCTTGGAAAAAGAAAGTTTGCATGTACAATAGAGAAAACATAGATCCAAGGTCTTTAGGGTTGCATGTACACCTTAGGAGTGTTAGAATGCTCAAAACCCATCAAACGCATCAGTAACTTGATGTTATAAAACATATTATTGTGCGTGATTTGATGAGTGAATAGTGCAAGCATATGAGTCGAAGTTTATCCGTTCCTTTTGCCCTAACAGGGAAAAGCGATATTTGTGGGCCCCTCGATGATTTGATGATGACATCTAAAGCGCTTGGCCAAGCCTGGACTTAATTGATGTGTTCAATTAGTCTAATATCAGTCATCATAAATCGGAAATCAGGAAACAAATCTTGGACAGAGAGAATGATTATAATCCATGTCTCATGTCCATACGATATCTTGTAGAACAGTGGGATATTTGATCACTTATCTAAAGGACACGTAACTGACTAGGTCAGAGTTCGACAACGAATTTTGAAAGCTACGATTGCTAGTCAAATTTTGAGGTCATACTTGCAATCATAGTTATTAGACTTATCTAAATGGGAGACTATTGGATTAGGTGTCTAAGCTCATGACTATAGATGGTATGTACTTAATTTGATAGTAGCATGATCCTTTTGGGTTGCCTTCACTCATGCAACTTGACAGGATGACTAGCGGAGAGAGAGTAGAATTTATTATTTAAAATAATAAATTAGTACTCAAAATGATTTTATCAACATATTACATGATTAATATATTATTTGGAAATCATATTATTAATTAGTAATTAATCAAAAATTAGTCCTGGATTAATTTTGGGATTAGAGGAACTGATTAATAATGGAGGGGCTGTTTTGCAAATCATTGATAGTTGTGAAACTGGTCTTAGGACTCCATGAAATGGAGTAGACAAAATTTATAGGGTGACCCTATAAGATTTCGTCCAAGGGCTTCCTTAAGGAGGTCCATGGGTTGCTTAGGGTTTTGGATGGGAACTATGGTTTCCTTATTCCAGTACAGCTTTAAGATTCATCAACCTAACCCTATATAAAGCCTCCAAAACCCTTAGAATTTCAGCCTGAAGATATGGTTCCTAACCTTAGCCTATTTTCTAAGACTCTCCTCTCATGTTATTGCATTGGGTGTTTGTGAACCATTAGAGGTGCAACATTTGGGGCACTAAGCTTTCAAGTGTCAAGGATCTTCAAGATTGTCTTGTTATTACTACATAACAAGTAAGGTAATCTTCTTATCCTAATTTATACATAATTTTCGATTTGTATGCCAGTTTCTAGGGTTATTGCTTTGGTATTCAATTTGCATTTTTAATTAGTGAAAAACTTAGATCCATAGCAATTAGGATTGCATGATCACATAAGATTGTAGATATGCTCAAAACCCAACACTTTTGAGGCTGGCTCAAATTCAGTGCCATGTGACAATGCTAAGGTTCCTCCAAAGGAATCTTCTATCTTGATCTCTTTCAAGATGTTCTCAATATATGTATAAAGACATAAAATTTTTAACATTCATTTTATCTATCTCTACAGATTTTACATTCCAAGATTGTATCTTTTTCTTCATAAGTCTTTCATTTTAGAAATACATTCCGAGTCAAGGTGAAAAGGCTTGGCATGGTCAGAATGTAATTTCTCATGATTAAGTATGTCTTATTCATACAAGATTAGGAATGTCAGTATGCTCCCACTAGTTCTTAGTAAACACATGTTCTATTCATTTTGATATAAAAACATACCTTATGGTTTTACTTTAAAATGATTATTGCGACATTGAGATGTTTGCTTTATATCTACAAGTGGATCTCAAGCTTGTCACATTTTGTTAGGATAACATGGATTAAGAGAACCACCAGGCTAATCTATATAGATATTTTCTAGTATATGTCTATTAGAAAAAGTGGTCTTTCTTGAAATCTATTTACTATATCTCATATTGAGAATATGCATTTATAGTAAACAATATCCTTGTTGATCTAATCATAGCTAATTGTAAAAAAGGTTTGATCATAGTCAATGTCATGAGTATGATAAGGACCATAGTCAATGACATGGGTATGAGAAAATCCTTTTATAACAAGTCTTGCTTTAAATGTGTATGGTTATCTGTAACGCCCGTGTTTCTAGGCTAGGCATTAATATTGACATATGGGTCTAGGTTAACCTTTGTAACTCATTTAGAAGAAATGAAAAGGAATTATGTGAATTTTATGTGAATTATGTGTTTTATGCTTAATTATTAGGGTTTAATTAATTAAGAATAAAAATGAGCGTCAAAATTAAATATTAGATAAAGCCAATATCTATTAAGAAACTTGTAGTGGGCGTGACAAGGATTACAGATATATAAAGAATGCCGAAATCCAAGTTATAACGAAGAAGTTATGACCTGTCGAAGTTTGACGATAAACCGGCACGGTGCCGAATGTCGTAAAAAGTGAGTTTTTGATAAACTACTTTTTAGCCTTAGTGATCTAAACGAAACTCGTAGTGTTCGTTAAACCGAGAGTAGGTATAAAAAGAACGCCCAAATCTGACTTCGTATAAGGAAGTTATGATTTTTCGAAGCTTCAGCTTAGCAGTAGACAACTAAAAACTCGAATTTTAGATCGAGAGATTTTTAGCCGACACGACCTAAATGAGAATCGAAGGTCTCGTCATTAGTAGTACAGCGGTAAAAAGTCTGACGAAAACGGACGTCGGATGAAGAAGTTATGAATTTTTAACGGATTTCCTGTCCCGGTCTGTTAAAAATAATAATATAAAAATTAAAATCAAAATTAGCCGACGAAGTCTAAATGAAAGTTGTAGAGCGTAATTTTACCTACGCGTGCATATAAAGAACGTCAAAAACGGAGCTCGTATGCAAAAGTTATGGATTTTAGAAGTTTTGGCGCAAAAACCGAGAAAATTCGCATAGGTGGCTTCGGCCACGTCACCTTCGTTGTATGAGTGCCACGTGTCCGAAATCAGTGAGTAATGCGAGCCATGTGGCGAAATCTACTGATTCATCCGAAGACGTGTCGCGATCCTTCCGAGTCCGAAGCCGCGGTCCACTAAGAATCCGACGCGTGCCCTTTGGTGCGTGTCCGAGCCTCGCAGAGGGTGCCACGTCCGAAGTCTCGGACCTAGACCTCGGTCCAATCAGAGGCTGCCACCGAGCCCTTCGCACACGCAACCCACATGGCCTCGCTCCGGATCTGCTGACGCGTGGAGGCTTCTCAGCCCTCGAATCCTAACCCTCGCATACTATAAATAGGAGGGTGCGAATCCTCCCGGCTAAAGTTAGAAAATTGGCAATTTTAGCCCCTTTTTCAATATTTTAGCTATTTTGACCTCCCCCGATGCCCCGAGATCATTTCCAACGCCCGGAACACGTCCCGGAGTGCCCGAGAAGCCCGGGAAATTTATTTTTTCGGTTTCGAAGCCCGACCCTCGCAGAGCCCGGTTTCTCAATAAAACTCCCGGTTTTATTAGAAACGATCATTCTAGGCAACGAAGTGCTGCCCGGTTATCGTTAAATCAAGTGAGTGTGTAGTTACTTTCACCTTACACATATATATGAAGTATTTTCTTTAAAATACGTGCTATGTGTAATTATATTGATTGTTTAATTAAGGTGACTGTTGAATAGATGTTTTATACAAGTTTTAAACTGTATATATATATATTTTTATCTACAAATATGTTGGGTAAAACATGTGTAGATGAATTAGATGATGTGTGATGAAATAAAAGTGATGAGAGGTATCGATGTTTAAGATGATCTAGTCATCTAGCAGAGTATAGACAACGGCCACAGACTATATTAGATAGTCCATTGGAACGTTAGTAGACTTGTAATCGGTACGTATGTTTGAACAATATGTTCATAAAGTGTTCTTGAACTATATGTTCATTAGGTGTTTTTGAACTATGTGTTCATCTGTTAGTTCTTCTTTTTGACACTATTACGTGTCGGGGTACGGGAGCGTACGGGAGTACTTTATCAGTATTTTCCCTATACTTTTATTTGGAAGAGCTTTGGAGTCTTTGTTCTTTTATGAAGTGATCGAACGAGATTCATGAGTTAGTGATATAGATCATGAGTTAAATAGTGGGTGTGTAATGAAAGGTGAGTTGGATAGATGAGATGATCAGTGATATAGATCATGAGTTGAGAGTGAGTGGTGAAATATGAGAAAAGCCCTTACTGAAACGTTGGCGTGAGTGGTGCAATATGAGAAAAGCCCTTACCCAAACGTTGACCCCCGTCATTCAGCAGAGTATGGATGACAACCATGGACTGTTCTAGACGGTCTGTGGAACACTAGCAGGCTCGCAACCTGTAGGTGTTAATGGACTTGAGTGTTCATTCGTTGTACTCTATTCCCCTCATGAGTGCCTTTTGGGCATGTATGGCTGGGGAAACCCTTTAGTATGTTCATCAGCTGTATGGAAAACCCATTGACATGTATTGCGGGGGGAACACCCGTGGGAAATACCGTCGATGAATAAGAGCTATGGACTTAGCATATGGAAAACCCACTGACATGTATTGCGGGGGGGGGGGACTCCCGTGGGAAATACTGTCAATAAATAAGAGCTATGGACTTAGCACATGGCGACGATGTGACTTCGTGCCTATTTGACATAAATTGCTGAAGGAAAGCAATGTTGTCACCCCGATGTTTGTCTTATTTGTCATATATTCCAGAGGGAAGCAATGTTGTCACTTTATAGGTTGTTTTATGTTAGGATGTCTTGTTTGACATAAATTGCTGAGGAAAGCAATGCTGTCACCCCTTGTGAAAATCCTTAGGCTAGGTCCCTTGTGATAGTTGTTTTAGGGACGTAAAGTGAGGATAATGGGAATGGGTAATTATTAGGCTTATTTTGGTTGATGAAATTAATAAATTTATTGTTGATTGAGAACTTAATAAGTTTATTATTTATTGTGGGTTGAAAACCCTATATGCTCACCAGGCTCCCAAGCCTGACCCACTCAGTTTAATTGTATCACAGGTATCGATACGAAGTTGCTTTACACTGAGAGATTAAAAGAGAAGTATGTAAATGAATGTAAGTTTTGTTTATGCTTATGTTTTTGTATTGACAATGACATCCCAATGGTTTAAGCGAATAAAATACATTTCTTCGGAAATGATTTGATAACATATTTATCATGTTTTTCTGGGAACAAATTCCGCAACACTTTTAATCAAATGATTACTCTGAAATTATTTTAAAAGCATAAATTAAATCGGTCTTTTCTGGCCGTGTAATTGGGGATGTCACATTATCCATGTAATGTATTCTTTCTAGAAGAATCACTTACTCCTTATAGCTTTGATATAGAGAGAAAGTTCAATCAAGACCATACTTGATTATCATACATGATTTATATCTCATGTTCATGACTCTAAGTCATTTATCATATTCGAGATCTGACATAGCATCTTGGTAATTGATGGATTTGCCAGAAACCATCAATAAAATGTCATCAATAAGAGATTTTACATTTCTCAAGTCATAGATGATTTCTGCCACTAATGCGAACAATTTGTGTTTATGAGTAGCTATTATTCAAGTTTAACAATCCTTGTTAAAACTAGTGCCAACTATTACTACATCAGGTTATGGTTCTTAAGCTGCTTCAAGTTCCTCCCACTTGCTTTGTCATTAGAAGCTTGCTTTCTGCTAACTCAACTATCAGAGGAATAAGAAAACTTATTCTTGGTGGGTTTTCACATAATAATCTAAGCCACATTTAGAGTATTATATAATATGTATTTATTATATTTTGGGTTTAAAATCTTTAGTCCAACATAGGCTTTAAATCCATAAAACATTTAAGTAAGATAGGGATGAAGACTTTCCATACAAAATCTTACAAAGAAAATGTTAGATCTGCTTATTAGTTGGTGTTTGTACTCAAGGTAAAATTAATAGTGGTCTTGGTGTTATCCCAAGGAAATAAAAGGAGGACATTTCTACAAATTAGAAAGTAAATCATACAAAGTAAGATTTAATTCATCCTTTATTATCATTAAGGCCTTAGATAGTTCTTACCGGTTTGTATTTCAACTTTATATTTGAAACCTTCAACAAAGATTTCACAATTATGTTTTAACATGTAAAATATAATTTATAACTACTATAGTTAATAAAATTGGTTTGTTATCTTGTACTAAATATTAGACATTGATTAGAAAGGAAGTCATACACCATAGTGTATAGTTCCTTAATATTTATTTTCTATACTACTTAGTGAAAATATCATTAGGAATCTTTTATATATAAATAAGATTTACATATTTCAAATAAACTACATTATTTGCCTTCAAGGATCCCTTTCTTGAAATTGGAATATGTGAATGTCATTTATATAATAAAGATAACAATGTCAAAGATGAGTTTGATTTAAAACAAGTTTAAGTCAAAAGTATTTTGCGTATAGAACTTGTTATTTATAAAATATTGATATTTATTCTATAATAGAGATCTAGTTTCATAATTAGAATTTTAATCATTTCTGAATATGAAGGTGATCGTTATGAAAAATGATTTAAGTAAATAGTCAATCATTCATAAATTAAAATAACCGAGACATATATTTAGACAAGCTAAATTAAAACATACATTGTTCCAAAACAAACATTGTTTTATCTTACAAGTACATTATATTCCTAGCATAATTAATAAACTAAATTCCAAGAGTGTAGTTCCAACTTGATTGTGCTCAGCTGGTTACTCTTCTGTAAATATCTACAAGCCATTTACAAATATTAGATTAACGTTAAAGTACCAAGTACCTAAGTGTTATATGAAAATTATAAGTTCTATCTAGTAGATACCTGAAGTACTAGTCTCTTCCAGAATTTCTTTCCAAATAAGAGGAGCAGTTCCTCTTCCAGTGTCTGGTTTCTCCAAAAAAGAAACAAGGTCTATGTGGGCCTTATTGGATCTCTTGGGCTTAAAGGTGTTCAGTCCATAAAACATGGGCCTCCTAGATTACACAAGGTGGCTCCTTTTAGTCTTGTACTATTCCTAGTTTGATGTTAGTGTTGGATTAGGTGTCTAAGCCCATAACTATAATTGGTATGTACTTGACCCGATAGTAACATGGTCCTTTTGGGTTGCCTTCACCAGAGCAATTTGATAGGATGAACTTTTTAGAAAGAGGTTGTTTGTGATTTATTAATATATTATATGAATAATATATTAATTGAGAAATCATATTATTTAATTAGTATTGATTAAGAATTAATTTGGAATTAATTTAGTGATCAAAAGAGACTAATTAAATTTACGGGGACTGATTAAGTAAATCAGTAATACTTATAGTTTGGGCTAATGATCCATGTTGATTAGGGATGGGCTAAACCTATATGATAGTCCATGAAGGTTTAACCCAAAGGGCCGAAGAAATATGAAGGGTCATGGTGAGTTAGGGTTTGCATGGAAGAAACCCTAGGATTTCCACACTATAAAAGTAACACTTTAACCCCCCCAAAATTGGCTAGTGCATTCTAAAGGTAAACCTCATAAGCCTCCTCTTGAATTTGGTGTTTGTAACACATTAGAGGCATCACATTTGAGGTGCTAAAGCTTTTAAAGGCCAAGAACTACAAGCTACACTAAGAGGTATTCATCTAACTAATTTTTTGTTGTATATCTCCAATTGCATGCTAGCTAGGGTGTATGCTTTGGAAAAATGAAATTTCACGTATAATTAGAGAAAACTTAGATCCAAAGCATATAGGGTTGTATGTGCACCATAGGAATGTTATAGTACTTAAAACCCAACAGTGGTATCAGATACTAGGGTGTTTTCTATTATATTGATGCAATTGTGGTATTTTCAAAGCTGAAACAAATTGCAATTCTGGACTCTAACTGTTGGACTCGACGAGTTGGATATGATTTGATGATGAACTCGACGAGTCCATATCCAGATTCGACGAGTTGGATCGTCAGATGGTAGTTTTTTTGAGTTTTTGGCTATAATTGGATTAGGACCATTACCACAAACTGTTTTGTATCATAAAATTGGTTTTTTGTGATATGATAGTGATTATCTTCATCCAATTAAAAGACAATTATCAAATTTTAAGATAATGATTTGATTATATGATAATTTGATTATTTGTATTGTTTGATTTGAATTGTCTTGCTATATAAGTTAAATTAGGTCAAATTGGTAAATGATAAATTATATGATAATTGTATTAGTTTAAAAATTTGATCTAAATGTTTCTTGAAGAGTTTCATAACTTGCCCTCAAGTTATGGAATATGAAAAGTCTCATTCATGAAACATTAACTCCATAAGTTTTGGAACTCAAAAGGTTTTGAAGAGTTACAAAACTTGCCCTCAAGTTTTGGAACTTGAAAAGTCTCATTTATGAAACTTTAATTCTAAACCCTAGATTTTAAAAGTTTAAAATTCAACCTTTATAGTATTATAATATTAAAAGATTAATACTTATATATATGTATATGACAAGTCAGTCTTACTGTTAGTAGGCCTCATTCACGAAGCTGGTCTATAAGGGGGGTATAAAATAATTGCCTATAAAATGGCGATTGAATGGGTGTCCACTCTCACCCACCGCTCCCTTGACTAGTGGAGGGTCGTTAGCCGAACGGGTAGGATAGGACATTAATCCTCATTAATAAGTATAATGATATTATAAAGTAACTAAACTTTAATAAATTCCCAATCTTAGTTACTTTAGGAAAAATGTGAAAATGTGTTATGCCATGAAATTGCACTTTGCACCTTGCCAAGTCGTTAGTGGAGCGTGTGTGGTTAACCGACACACTAATTTGGGACTAACAAGGGTAGAAAAGGGTAGATTGATGTTTATCATAGATCAATGGAGCGTGTGTGGTTTACCAGCACATTGATTAGGTGATAAGTGACATCAAGAGTACCAAGCAATTTGCATGGTTATTCACACCTTGTTTGTGATCCTCGGTATCCCAGTCACAAACTTGAAGGGCATAATCGAGATTTAAACATGCCATTGAAAAGTTCAATGAATCTCAAAGATCTAGGAATTTCAATTTATTTAAAACTTAATGTCTTTTTCGTTTTTCATGGTGGAAATTGGTAAATCGTCATTTACCTACCTTCAAATATTTTGTAATTGGATTACGGCATCCCTCTTCCAAATTATAGAATATTGTGTTGGGTCCTAGCCTTAATATTTCTTTTGGGTGCTATATTAAGGATTCTTATCTAATCTAAACTTTGTTCTTTTTCCCTTTCAGATGTCTACCCCAAACAACACTTAAGGCTCCAACCCTTCTGGCTCGTTCTCCCTCATGAACTTGGTTGGGAGAATTATCTTCGATGGGTCAAACTTCAACGATTGGATCCGAAACATTTGTATGGCCCTTCGCTACGAGTACAAAGAATATGTCCTCGATAAAGAGCTAAAGGAGATTTATGAACAAACTGCTACTCCTGGGCAAATCGAGGAATACAAGGTACATGAGAGGGACGCGACAAAGGTGTCGTGCATCATGATTGCCACCATGACTGCTGAGCTTCAAAAGTCCTATGAGGACTTTTGGCCCTACGAGATACACCAAGACTTGATGGAAAGGTACCATCAAAGTGCTCGACAGGAAAGGTATGAAATCATTACCTCCATGATTACAACAAAAATGAAGGATGGAGAGTCTATCACGGCCCACTTGCAAAAGATGCAAAGGTTTGTGGACCGTTTGCTGAAGTTGAATGTCAAGTTCGATGAAGAGTTGGCTATTGAAATTATCCTACACTCTTTTCCTCCTTGTTATGATTTGTTCAGAATGACTTACCATATGAACAAGGAGGAAGTCACTCTGAACAAGCGTCAAGGTCTACTAAGAACTGCTGAAAGTAATTTGAAAGGCAAGTCTTTTGTACCCACTCCTACTGCTGCTGCCCTTGTTCTGGCAATTGGACATGGGAAAGGAAAGAAGAGAAAGGCTCCTTCTAAGAGCCACAAGGGAAAGATCCATGATGGATCCTCTTCTAGTGGGACCAAAAGTGGTTCTGCTAAACCCTCTTCCAATCCAAAGGAAGCAGAGTGCGTCCATTGTCATGAAAAAGGGCACTGGAAATGAAGCTGCCCCAAATACTTGCAGGACATTAAGGATTGGAAGATAAAGCCCACCTTCACAGGTATTTACACTATTCTGTCTAATAACTCGTCACATGCTAATTCTTGGGTCCTTGATACAGTATGTGGTTTTCACATTTTTTCTGATTTGTAGAGTCTAAAAAGAAGTAGGGATGTGGAGCACGGGAAGATGAACTTGATCATGGGGAATATGAAAGTGTCGCTTGTCACCAAGATTGGAGTTTATTCTTTATTGCTTAGTAGTGGGTTAAATTTAGAGTTAAATAATTGTTGCTACTCGTCTCATATGGCTAGAAACAATATTTCCTTTCATGGTTTATATAAACAAGGTTTTAGATTTTCGCTTAATAATGAAATTGGTTCTATTAATGCTTTTTATAGTCGTATCTTTTATTTTGAACCATTGCCTTGTAATGGTGTATATGAAACTGTGATGGTTGTAGATAACTTAGGAAATAATGTGTTGCATATTGATTCGTCCAATGGTTTGGATAAGGCATTCTTGTGGCATTGTCGTCTTGGACATGTCAACAAGAAGCGCATAGCCCAACTCCAAAAGGATGGAGTGTTGGAGTCATTTGACTTAAAGTCGGATGACACATGCGAATCTTGTTTGTTTGGAAATATGACCAAGTCACCCTTCACTGGTTCTTGTGCAAAGGGTGAGAATTTTTTGGATCTCATACACTCTGATGTGTGTGGACCCTTCAGATCTGCCACAAGGGATGCTAACCGCTTCTATGTGACTTTTACCGATGATTATAGTAGATATGGGTATATCAACTTAATCTAGCATAAGTCAAAAAACTTTGAAAAGTAAAAAGAGTTTAAGCAAGAAGTGGAAAATCAGTAGGGCAGGAAGATAAAGATGCTCCGATCCGATCAAGGTGGTGAGTATCTTAGTATCGAGTTCCACGACTATCTTAAGGAATGTGGAATTGTTTCACAATTGACGCCACCTAGGACACCGCAGTTGAATGGTGTGGCTGAGAGGCGGAATCGAACCTTGTTAGATATGGTTCGTTCCATGATGAGTTGAGCTTCGTTACTTATCTCATTCTGGGGGTATGCCTTAGAGAGTGTCGCCCATATCCTTAATCTAGTTCCACCTAAGAAGGTTGCCAAAACACCACACGAGATGTGGACAGGGAAGGTTCCCTCGTTAGCGCACATCAAGGTTTGGGGTTGCGAGGCTTTCGTAATACAAGAGACTCATGACAAGCTCAAACCTCGAAGTGAGCGTTGTCCTTTCATCGGCTACCCACAGAAATCCTTTGGATATCTCTTCTATAGACCGAGTGACAATGTTGTGTTCATTGCGAGGAGAGGGGTTTTCCGCGAAAGAGAACTCATATGTCAAGAGGATAGTGGAAGGCAAATTGACCTTGAAGAGCTTCAAGAGTTAAGTGATGAAGGAACCTCAAACACTAGCGTTCAACCCGAGGAGGAAACTCCTGTTGAACCAATTGACGAGTCTTTACCTCTGAGGCGTTCCGGTAGAGTTAGAATGACACCTGAGTTTTATGGTTTCCATATTACTACTAAAGGTGATACGTTTATCTGTGATAGTACAGTGGTAAATTTGGATGAACCTAACAACTACAAGGAAGCCATGGCAGGCCCCGAGTCTGCGAAATGGAAAGAGGCGATGGACAGCGAGATTCAGTCCATATATGATAATCAAGTTTGGAACTTGGTTGACAATGTACCAGGTCGTAAGACAGCCGGGTGCAAATGGATCTTCAAGAAGAAGACCGACATGGATGGGAAAGTACACACTTATAAGGTGCGATTGGTTGCGAAGGGCTTTACTCAAACTCCTGGAGTTGACTATGACGAGACCTTCTCACCAGTAGCAAAGATTAAATCTATAAGGGTTATGCTAGCCATATCTACATTTCATGATTATGAAATATGGCAAATGGATGTCAAAACTGCTTTCCTTAATGGGAAGTTGGCTGAAGATGTTTACATGAATCAGCTAGAGGGTTTTCTCGATGCCAAGTAACCTAATAGAGTGTGTAAGCTTGAGAAATCCATCTATGGATTGAAACAAACATCTCGCAGATGGAATCTTTTTTGATGAGAAAGTCCAGGAGTTTGGATTTTCGAGAAGCGAAGATGAGTCTTGCGTATATGTCAAAGCTAGTAGGAGTATAGTTAGCTTTCTGGTATTATATGTGGATGTCATACTGCTCATAGAAAACGACATCCCAACCTTGTAGGAGGTTAAGTCCTGGCTAGGGAAGTGTTTCGCTATGAAGGACCTTGGGGAAGCTGCTTACATTCTAGGGATAAGGATATTGAGAAATAGGATAAAAAGGCTAATAGGACTTAGTCAAAGTACCTACTTGGATAAGGTGTTGAAACGTTTCAACATGGAGAATTCCAAGAAAGGTGAATTGCCCATCCAGAGCAATACCAAACTGAGCAAGGCACAGAGTCCGAGAACTGATGAAAAGATAGCGGATATGAGTCATGTGCCATATGCCTCCACTGTTGGCTCAATCATGTATGCTATGACGTGTACTCGCCCTAATGTGGCTTTTGCTTTGAGCATGGTTAGTCGATATCAAGAGAACCCTGGTAGAGCTCACTGGACTGCAGTAAAGAACATTCTTAAGTACCTGCGGAGGACTAAGGACTGGGTCCTTACCCTCGGTGGGAGTGATGACTTGAGAGTAACAGGGTATAGTGACGCTAGTTTTCAGACCGACAAAGATAATTTCCGCTCTCAGTCGGGCTGGGTATTTACCCTAAATGGAGGAGCAGTAACTTGGAAAAGTTCCAAGCCGGAGGTTGTAGCTGATTCAACGTGCGAATCAGAGTACATAGCAACGAGCGAAGCATCAAAGGAGGCGATATGGTTGAAAAACTTCATCGGATACCTTGGAGGTGTACCATCCATAAAGGAGCCTATAGAGATTTTCTGCGATAACAAAGGAGCGGTCGCCTTAACTAAGGAACCGAGGGATCATGGAAGATCCAGGCATATCGACATAAATTACCACTTCAGAAGACATCGAGTAGAAGAAGGACTCCTCGTAGTAAAGAGGGTATCGTCAGAGGATAACCCAACAGATCCCCTTATGAAGGGACTGAGTAGGGTTAAGCACTTGCAGCATGCTAGGAGTATCGGGCTGAAGGACGATATTAGTTTTAGTGATTAGATAACTGCTTAGAAACTTGTAATAGATAAAAATGTAATTGACATTTGATGATTAAATAAAAGAAGTTTTATTTATAAGTAAAGTTACTATATTGTGTCAAGTGTTTACTATTGTTTCATTTTTGCATGTTTTGACTTCCAGAATTATAAGATTATTCAAACTATCCACAGTCGATCATACTTTGGAAGTAAGTTATGAGGCTAGACTGTCATGAATTGGCTTGTAGATTGTCTAAGGTGTCTCGACATAGCAAAAGTTTGCTACAACATTCATGAGTGCTCTTGAAATAAGATTTGAGTATTGGATTAAACCCACACTCACATGAATCACTTCATGGAATTTATCACGAGTGATTGTGAGACGATAATATCATATAGTCTTCAAACCAAGATATATGAGTTGTTGACTACGAGTTGGTTGTGCATTGATAGTATGAAACCGCATCAGTAACTTGATGTTATAAAATGTATTGTTGTGTATGATTTAACGAGAAGTTAGTACACGCATATAAGTTGAAGTTTATCTATTCCTTTTATCCTAAGAGGATCAAAATCGATATCTTGGGCCCCTCGATGATTTTGTCTTGACTTATGTGTCGGGCCCGGTCATGACTCAATTGATGTGTTCAGTTAAGTTCTATGTCAAACGAATCAGAAATCGGGAAACAAACAGCTGGACAATGAGTATGACCTTATTCCATGTCTTTTTCCACACGATATCTTATAGAACTGAGGATTCTATGATCCCTTATCTAAAGGACGTGTCACTGACTAGGTCAGAGTTCGACAACGGCTTTTGAGAGCTACGATTGCTAATCAGTTTTTGAAGTTACATTGGAAGTTATAGTTATTAGACTTATCCAAGTGGGAGACTGTTGGATTAGGTGTCTAAGCCCATAACTATAATTGGTATGTACTTGACCCGATAGTAGCATGGTCCTTTTGGGTTGCCTTCACCGGAGCAATTTGATAGGATGGACTTTTGAGAATGAGGTTGTTTGTGATTTATTAATATATTATATGAATAATATATTAATTTAGAAATCATATTATTTAACTAGTATTGATCAAGAATTAATTTGGAATTAATTTAGTGATCAAAAGAGACTGATTAAATTTACAGGGACTGATTAAGTAAATCAATAATACTTATAATTTGGGCTAATGATCCATGTTGATTAGGGATGGGCTAAACCTATATGATAGTCCATGAAGGTTTAACCCAAAGGGCCTAAGAAATATGAAGGGTTATGGTGAATTAGGGTTTGCATGGAAGAAACCCTAAGATTTCCACACTATAAGAGTAACCCCTTAACCCCCCAAAATCGGCTAGTGCATTCTAAAGTTGAACCATAACCGATTTGGTGCTTTCTAACCTCTCTATCATATCCTCTTGCATTTGGTGTTTGTAACACATTAGATGCATCACATTTGAGGTGCTAAAGCTTTTAAATGCCAAGAACTACAAGCTACACTAAGAGGTATTTATCTAACTAGTTTTTGTTGTATATCTCCAATTGCATTCTAGCTAGGGTGTATGCTTTGGAAAAATGAAATTGTATGTATAATTAGAGAAAACTTAGATCCAAAGCATCTAGGGTTGTATGTTCACCATAGGAGTGTTATAGTACTTAAACCCAACAGTTAGAAACATCTTTAGCATCACAATGATGCCTTTACTAGGTATCATGTTCAAGTTTATTGCTCAAAGAAAATAGTTTAGGACTAGGACCTTCAAGTGTATACAATTTCATATGTCTCACGAGATTGTCTCTTAAGACATGAACCCATTAATTGAAGTTGTATCTAGTGAATGTTAATGTTTCATTAAGACATTAAAGAAAAATGACAATTCATGGTAATGAGAATGAATTATTTAACTACAAAATTTTAACAAAATTCATTTAGTATTTTCAATATTTAAACTCTTTAATAATTAATACCCCTTTATTTTCCAAAAAAGTTAATTATCAAAGTCTAGGATCCAAGTTGCAAAACCAATAAATGGTTAGGTGACATTTATCCCATTTGTTTGAATCCAACCCGATAGATATCGATTATCATTTATATCTTATTATATAATTCCTAGATTTATGGGATCGCTAATAACAAATTTAATTAGACATGTTCGATCTCATCTATGCCATATAACTCTCTTGCTTAGGTGACCTTTATCACAAAAGATTTCTGATCAAATCATCCAATTTGAAAACATGTGTAATCGGCCTATAACTTGGTTATAGAAATCGCGAAGACACCCCGGTCATCAAAAGATAACATTAAGCGGTTAGGTGACCTTTATCCCACTAGTGCATACAAGAGATGTGTGAGTGTTTTTCCAGATGGATTGCATATATTTGAGGTTTGAAAGGGTCTTTTATATGTTTTATAATTCTAATTTTAAAACATATGATATCATTGTTATTATATGCATATAATAAACCATTCTACTAATTTTTAAAAAGAAAATCACTTTTAAAGGTTCTATATAAAAGCTAGTTTTTATATAATTTGACGCGATTCAATTTTAATAATCGTTATTAAGTTTGAGTGCATTTGGACCTTTTATATCTTTAATAAAACTTCTTTTTATTACTTATATATTTGGACTTTGTATAAGTTACAAAAATCACCATTTTAAACTTATAATTTAGCATTTCAAAATTTGAGGTTATTAACGTTTTAGCATTACAAACATGTATAAAATATATGTGCATAAACATAACCAACTAATAACATTTTTTTATGAGCCAACACAAAAAATGTCAAGTCCATTCCTAAAGGGACATTTTAAGGGACCAAAAAATATTCTTGTAACGTTGTTGTAGAAGCTCCCACTTGAGAAAACACTCATTGCTTACAAAATATTGGAAAAGCTTCTTGAAATCAATATTTCAGCAACTGTCGCTAAAAGACTAACAACCCTTAAGAAACAACATTAGTGACACTTTTCAGAAACTGTCACTAACTTTCAGCATGCTCTTAAACTCGAAAATTGCTCTTTGGTCTTCAAAAAATGACTCCAACTTCATTTCTTGTTATATTTTTGTACAAATAAATTATTTATAACAACTAATCTATTATTTACAAAAATAAACCAAGAAAACTAATCTATTTAATTTATTACATACCACATGAATAAATAAATTACTACAACCATTTTTATAATAAAAACAATAAACACAACAACACAACAAACACAATGGTCATTGGCTAGTTTATGTATAGATATCAACATACACATCAAACAACCTTTGTTTTTCTAAGACAACTTTAATTGACAAAAGATGCATACAACGTTTGTCATAAAAAATAACAATTATAAAGTTGTCATGGAAAATATGCATGAACTTGTTTTTATACTAAACAAAGTTATTTATATTCTCCAAAAACTAAGATTACCAAAAATAAAAAAAATCTAACCAAATTTGCAAGGCGGCTATGATACCAATTGTTGGGTTTTTATTTAAAATTAGTTTAAAAAACAAGAGATTTAGCAATAGAAGACTTGACAATTTTGAATAACATAAACAAGTTTAAACCCACCAAGGATCATCTTGCAAGTTGTAGAAAGATTCAATCACCAAGGAAAGAAGAGATGAAGAAATAACAACCTTTGTAGTTCTTTGGATCCTCATGGGAGGCTTGGAAGTTGATGAAGAATGATGAACTTAAGGGACACCAACAATGAGTCAACTTGATGTATAATGCTATTTCTTTTGTATAAAACTCTTAAGACTCTTAAGCTTTATGTTCTTATCAAAATAAGAACACAAAGAGAGCATAAGATGCAAGTAATCTTCAAGACTTTAGAAGAAGAGAGAGAGAATGCATGCATACAAGCATGTTATAGTTTTATATATGTCAAGAGAAAATCAAAGTGAAAGCCCCATAAAGTCATTCATAAAGCTATTCCATGGACCATTAGTCCTTAACATTTTAAGAACATTATGTCTTATATACTCTACTTGTCTCCCATACTCCTCAAAACATGGCTTATTTTCCTTTAAATAATCATAAGACCATGCCCCTCTTTTGAATAAACTAGTCAAAAGACCATCCCATCTTTTGTCTCTTAATTTCGAAAATAAGAAGGCAAAAGAAGATAAAAGCTTCTATATTTTATAAACAAAGTTTATAAAATATAAACTTTAACATTTTGGTAAAAGAATTATTTAATGTTACTTGCTAATGAAAATTATTACTTCCAAGCAATAAATAATTTTTAATTTAATTATAAGAGTTTATTGAATATTGATTAAAATCAATTTCTAATAAATAAACAATTGTATCAAGTTGTTAGTGTGACCCATTAATATTATATTTAAATTAGCAATATCACTTTAATATGATTTTAAGCATACTAAATCTTTCATAGGGGAGGTCATGATGATGTGATTTTGTAAATTGATGGTTGTAATAGGTGTTATATGATTAATTAAGTTACATACTAGCTCATAAACATCATGGATGACCCAAATCCAGGTTTCTTTTGAAAAAAGGGTTGAAATCCCAAAAGATGTATTATGAGATTGGGAAGGTGTGATATGTTTAGCCATGTTATGGATGTGAAATGAGTTAAAGAATACTATAATTAGATTACGTTGATGAAAAGAGGGAAATACATGGGCAACATGCAAACATTATATAAGTGGATACATAAAAGATGTCACGTTCTTATAGAAAAATTTATACAAAGTAGAGATGTTAAATATTGTATATATCAAAAAGAGACTTATATTTTTAAAAATTTCAACCTAAAACCTGTTACATTTATTATATGTAAGTAAAAATTGATATTGACGTTGCTTGTAGTGAAACGTAGTTACTATGTTAATGGCATTGTAGTAAAATATTTATAATAATTGAACGAAACTGAAATTTAGATGTTTAACTGTCTTAAAATGTTTGATTGATAGAAAAGGATTAAAATGTTTGATTGATAGAAAGGGATTAACGTTTAGTAGTTACTTATATTGTTACAACGTTTTAACCTGTAACCGGTTGCTTGGTTAAGAAAACTTTTTTAACAAATTTATTACAAGTGAACAAAATTAGAACTTGCTTAAGGTGTTGTTTGTTTTTTCTGAGGCAAAATGATTTGCAATCTGCGGACCACATCTGCATAGCCCTGCAGTAGAAAAGGTGGACCAAACGTCTGCAGTCTGAAAGATGAAGACTGTTTGTTTTTTTAACATCTGCAGGCTATTAAAATCGAAATAATTTGATTTTTTTAAAAAAAAAAAATTTGAAAGATTTTTCAATATTTTTATGACTTTATTATAGACGATTAGCAAATCTAGATCAATTTTTATGTATTATTGTATAAAAGTGAAAATAAAATTGTACGGATTAATATATATATTTTAATAAAAGACACCAAGTTTTGGTTGCAAAGTTATATATAAACATTGTAATTATGGACCAAAGAATTTGACACAAAATTTTCATTTTACTTTTTCAATTAAATCAATTAAAAACTTACTATAAATATTTTTTTCAAGAAATGGATGATATTTTATTAAATAATGTTTTATAAAATTTAGCACAAAAAATATAAGATAATATTATGATTTTTTTATATCTATATAAATAGTTATAACGACCATTATTGTAATTAAACTTTTATTTATATAGTTGTCACAAAGGTCATGTTTGTATCGTCAAACCTTTTTTTTTTGAAGTATTGTAATTTGTTTTTTTCCAAATTATTTATTATAGATAAAGTTGGAATAAATGTAAGTTTTAAAAAACAAAGATATATGTGTTTTTTTAAGATTAGAAGATGTTAGAAAACTTTGGTCCACATCTGCACCAGGAAGAGGACGCGCATACATTTTAAGGTTTGCAGTTTTCAAAAAAACAAACAGTCTGCGAAAGTTAAAGTTTGCGCGTGGTCTGCACGCCGCAGACAGAAGAGGCGACGAAGATTGTAGGAAAAAGAAAACAACACCTAAATCTCTTAAGAATAAGTAACATAAATGAAATAAGTATACAAATTTAATTATTATTTAATACATTTAATACATTTTCTGTATTTTGTCCTTTAGTAAACACTAAATTTCGTTTATTATTACTCTCAAAAAACTTTTTGGCGGTATAAAAATGCAAACGGATAAAACATGGAAGAAAAAAGCGAGAGAAATTAGAAACATGATGGGATAAAAGACAAAATAAATCATCAATAGAAAAATAATCATAGACAGCTACGAACGAAGTATGGTATTATGAATATAAAAAAATATGACACACATGGTATAACAGTATAACTGGTCACCGTACCAATCAAAATTGCTTTTTAATGATATTATTCTCTGCTCTAACTTCAACATAATGCTAAAAATTATACTTTAAGACCACCTAATAAATTTATGTCAAGCTTTTTCTTTCCAAATCTGTTCGCATATTTCTAAATCTAAAATATAGCTAAAAGATAATTTAATCTATTACACATGATGATGCAACTTATGAAGAATCTTTGAAGAAATAACCAAATATTAATTTTTTTGTCCAGCTAGTCCCCTTTTGTCATTTGCAGGTTTAATAACTTAATACTTCATATTAATTTAAAAGTAACTTTAACCAAGTGGGTGTAAGAATGATTTTCTTGTGAGATGGATGCGCTAGATGATAAGGTATGGATATTTATGATAGAAGTTTAATTGGTAAATGATTTTTTGAAAGTTAAAAATGTTATTATAGAACTTTATTCAATCTATTTTTTTATAAAGCTTGTAAATTATGACCTTTTTCATGAAGTTTTACAATTATTATGATTAGTCCCGTAAATTATGTACTGGATGTGAATATAAACTTAAACAAATAACAGTAAAATTAAATTAATAAAATTGACAGTTAGCATAAATAAGTCGTTGACAACGTTCTCATTTTTTGTATTTTATATTTTTAAATTGATACATTATACTTAGTTTTAATGAAAAAAAAAACTTAACAAAACCCTCTACTATTGGGATACTCGAAACAACATAATTTAGTATGTAGGATCACGTGAGAAACAAATTTTTTTTTTTTTTTTTTTTTTTTTTTGTAAGAAACGTTAGAAATAAACAATGAGTTTATTCGGCAAATGACCAAAATTTAGGGTTACTTTGAAAAAAATGACCATGGAAATGAGGAATTCGGAAAATGACCACAGGTTCCGCAGAGGGGTTCTGCGGAACCATAAACGCCTCTGAGGAACCATGAAGACCTCTGCGGATCTTGATTTTTTTAATATTTTTTTTTTCGTTTTTTCGTTTTTTTTATTTTTGTTTTCGTTTATTAATATTATTATTATTTTTTTAATCACATATGGTATTATGTGATTATTATGTAAAAAATTTTGTTTTCGTTTTTCGTTTTTCGTTTTTCTAATTTTATTACCCGTTTAAAAAAGCTGTGTGTTTAATAAAAATTATACAAATATTCCATGTTTTTTATAAAATTACACACACCGGTATTCTGAATAATAAACATACTTTAAGTAGGTTACAAAACATACTTTAGAAAACATAAACATACAACCTTTATAATAAACATACTTTGAAATAAACTTCATTCATTCAAATCGAACCACGAAAACTTTGATCTGCAGAAGTCCAGATAAGGAGTTTTTGACACATCACTTATCCACGTAAGAACTGTTTTCTGCGGATCAGTGTACACCTCTACGGATCGGTTATAGAACTGTTTTCTGCGGATCAGTGTACACCTCTGCATAACGGTTAGGGAATACGGATAACTATTTTATGCGGATCAGTGTACACCTTTGCATAACTGTTAGGGAATACGCATAACTGTTTTCTGCGGATCAGTGTACACCTCTGCGGATCAGTGTACACCTCTGCAGATCAGTTATAGAAGTTATAGACGTATTTAAGTGGTTTTTTGTGACTTTGTGAGTTTCAATTACCAGTAGAAGTTGTTTTTTCGTTGTGTTTGTGGAGAGTGATTTGTAAAATGAGTTTTATTATTTTGTGTACGGGAGGGTCGTGACAGTTAGTTAATGGAGATGAGGTTTATGTTAGAAATAATGTGAAAAACTGTGGTTTAAATCTTCCTCCTAACATTGACCATGAAATGTTATTACAAATGGTTAGAAGTAAGGCAGGTGTGTTAAATAGTCATATATGTTTGTCTTTTAAACACCCGGAGTTAGGGTATGTCATGGAGCTTGGGGATGAAACTGATGTATTTCAATTGAGACATGTAATGTCTGAATCAAAGAAGACGATGCATTTGTATTTAACGGTGGTAGGTGAAGAAGCTGAAGAACAAGCAGTGGTTAACAACCAGTTTAATCCAGCAAAAACTAATAGAGGTCGTAGAGAAAGCCAATGTGATGGAAACCGTTCAAGGGGGAGGAAATGAAGTGCCAGTGGGTTATGAAAAAAAAGTTTCGGTTACTGATAAATTTGTATCTGATAATGACACTTTTGTATCAGATAATGATAAAGAAACAAAAGTGGGCATGACTGAATTACAACGTCAAAATTTGTTCGAGTTTGGAGAAGTTCCTGAAATTGATGATCGAAGATGTGAGGAAAAATCAAATGAATGATGGTCGGATGATGAGTACACGCAACGAAAAACTGCTTTTAATCCATGGTATTGTATTCCTTCTATTCCTGATTGTCCAGAACCTATTCTTGAACCTGGACCATTTCACAGTTTAGGTCCGAATGATAAATTAATTGTCAATCAAACCTATAACACGAAAAAAGAGCTAGCATTTGCTGTTAAATTCAAAGCCGTTAGAGAAAAGTTTCAGATAAAGGTTGAAAAATCTTCAAAATCTCGGTACCAGGTTGTTTGTATGCAAGAAAACTGTCATTGGCGTTTATACGCATCTCTCATTAAAGGAACATAAATGTTTGAAATTAAGATGTTTAATGACGAGCATACATGTTCTTCATTGCTTATACACCAAAATCATAGGCAAACAAATAGAGAAGTTGTGGGAACCATAATACATGACATTATGGGTCAAGGAAGTTTGAGAGTTTGGAAGCCTAATGATATAATTAGAGATATGAATGCTTTGCTACAAATAAATATGAGTTATTCACAAGCGTGACATTCTAGAGAATTTGCTCTGGGATTGATGATGGGGACCCCCGAAGAAAGTTTCTCCAAACTTCCAGTTTATTTTCACAATCTGAAGAAACATAATCCTGGTACTGTGGCGTACATAAAAACTGATTTGCAGGATCGTTTTGAGTATTGCTTTTTCGCTATTGGATGCGCGGTAATATATTTTTAAATATATTTGTTATTTTCTTAAATGTTTATAAACAAATTATATTGTTGATATATTAATGGTTTTTAAATTGTTGTTGCAGATACGTGCTTTCAGAGAGTGTTGTAGAAAAGTTATTATTATGGATGGTGCTCGTTTGAAGGGAAAGTACAAAGGCACCATCTTGCATTGTAACGCCCGTGTTTCTGGGCTAAGCATTAATGACGATGTAATAGTCTAGGTCAACCATTGTAACCCATTTTAAAGTAATAAAGATGAATTACTTGAATATTATGTGAATTATGTGCTTTTGTGTGCTTGTTACTTGTTTATAATAATATAATAAATAAATGATAAAAATAAGCGTCAAAAATAAAATGTTAGATGAACCCGATATCTACGAAGAAAATTTTAGTGGTCTTGACAAGGATTCCGGACATATAAAGAACGCCGAAATCCGAGTTGTGACGAAGAAGTTATGGCCTGTCGAAGTTTCACGACAGAACCGGCACGACACTGCGTGACATACATAGTGAATTTACGATATAGGACTTTTTAGCCCGAGCAATCTGAACGAAAGTCGTAGTGTTCATTAAACCGAGAGCGTGCATAAAAAGAACACCCAAATCTGACTTCATATGAGGAAGTTATGATTTTTCTAAGTTTCGGATCAGCAGTGCACAGCCCGAAGTTCGAATATTAGATCGGTCGATTTTTGGCCGGCACAACCTAAACTAGAATCGAAGATCTCGTTAATAGTAGTGCAACGGTAAAAAGACAGACGAAAACGGACGTCGGATGAAGAAGTTATGGGTTTTTAACGGACTAATCTTGTCCCAGTCTGTTAAAGAATATAAATTTAAAATTGGTCGAGAATTAGCCAACGAAGTCTAAACAAAAGTTGTAGAGTACTGTCCCACCTACGCGTGGATATAAAGAACGTCGAAAACGGAGCTCGTATACAAAAGTTACGAATTTTAGAAGTCAAGTATGTTATTTGCGAAGCTGTTGCGAGAAACGATGACGTGGCACGATCCCAACTGTTGCTTGTTTCCCAAGGCCTCACTTCGGATGATGACACCTGTTGCGAGGGTTACGCCCAACATAATCCAAGAACGCACATCATAACCGAAGGACGCCTTGCATGCAAAGTACGCCCCGTGTCCGAACCTGGTACGCCCAACGGTCTAACTTTCCTCGGTCCACATTGAGCCACGATGATCCACCGAAGCAGCGACACGTGTTGCACGAATGAGCCATTACGCCCAGCGTAGGTCGGAGGTACGCCCAGCGTACCAAGGCCTCGCAGGCTATAAAAAGGCAAAGAGGCCAGCCTTATTTCTCACAACTCTCAACCTTTTCTTTCTCTCTCTACACTCTCTCTAGCCCCTAATCCAACCCGAAGCCTAGGAAACCTCCCTAGAATTAGAAGAAAGCCTTGAAGTGCCCGAAGGCTCTAAGAAAAAGAGTTTTTCGGTTTGAAATTCTACCCGCGCAGAGCCCGGTTTTCAAGCAAACTTCCCGGTTTCGTCAAAGAAGATTATTTTAAGAAGCGAAGTGTTGTTCGAATCACTCCGTATCAGGTGAGTGTGTCGTCACTTTCATCTTACATATATATGAAGTATTTTATATAAATTATGTGCTATGTGTACATATATCATCTGTCTACTTGGGATCTATGTTGGATGGAAGATCTGAATCTCTTTCTTCTCAAATCTGAACTTTTTCTTTCAGATCTAAACTTTTCTTCCAGATCTTGTAACATTCGGATTTCCAGGCATGACAATTTGAGTATTTCTTTTTGAGTTATGAGGAGGGACTCGACGAGTTGACGCCTAGACTCGTCGAGTAGGATCGCGATTTGCTGACTGGATTAATGAAGGGACTCGACGAGTCGATGGGTGGACTCGACGAGTCCGTGCTGGCGGCAGAAACCCTAAATCTTTAGGCCTGTGCCCTATTTAAGGGTCCTTATAGCCCTCATTTGCGGCTACCAGTCCAGAGAGAAAAACCCTAGAGAGCTTGGGCGAGTTGTGTGTGAGAGCAAGCCATTTTAATCCTTTTTGGTGTTGTTTTGCAAAGAAGAAGGTGTTTCCAACTAGAGGAGGTCAAGAGGATTGCTAATCTGTGGTTTCCAAGCTTGGATCTACAGTGTTGAGGTAGCAAATCGAACTCTCCTTCTGTTTTGGTTAAGATCTATGAATCTAGGGTTTTCTATACCCTTTTTATGGCTTGAATTGATGAGTTTATGGTCCCTTTATATGTTAGGCTTCGGATCTGGACCTATAGAGGTCCAGAGAGCATTATCCATCTTGCTTTATGAAGTATAATGGAAGGAATGAACTTAGGTTGCCATTTTTGAGGCTATTTCTTCAAAAGGAACCATATATGTGTTGCATGAGTGTAAAGGTTTCACCTTTACGTGATTAGTGGGTATGGAAAGGTCAGATCTATAGGTTAGAGAAGAGGATCTGACCTCAGAAGGTCATTTGAGTGTTGTCATGGACGCAACTTGCCGAGTTCATAAGTGGATTCGACGAGTCGAGTCGGGGTTGCCCCGCGATTCATGACAGGAGTAACCTGTCGAGTGAAGGGATGACTCGACGTGCCAAGTGATGTTAGAAGGATTCAGAGGACCCGCATGGACTCCCCGAGTCGCCCATGTGCACTCGACGAGTCGGGTCAAAGTTTGACCGTTGACTTCATTTGACCTTAGGGTTTTGGTCAAGCTGATTCAGGAAAGTTAAGGGAGGGGTAGAATGGCCTTCTACCCAATCTTTAGAGATGAGACTATGAGAGGGTATTGACCAGGAATGTTATTCAGATGATAGGAGGAGGCTAGGTCGGGACGTCAAGCACGAGAGGTTATCCGACTTCGTACGAGGTGAGTCTTCTCACTATACTGTACCTAGAGTGGTACCTATGTGTGACCGGAAGGTCTTATATGCTATGAGATGTATGTGGTGTATGCTGTTATATGATATGGATGTGTTATGTATGTTATGAATGCTAAGGACCGGAAGGTCATTATGATATGGACCGGAAGGTCAAGATGATATGGACCGGAAGGTCATTACGGGTAGGACCGGAAGGTCTACTAGGGTTGTGGGACGGAAGTCCTCTGAGACACAGTGTCCGGAAGGTCTTATAGCCTTGAGTGGCATATGTGCGTATGTGGTATTTTGGGGAACTCACTAAGCATTTATGCTTACCATGTTATGTGATATGTGTTTCAGGTACTAGCGAGGATCGCGGGAAGGCGCCGGCATGATCTGTACACACTGATGAAGATTTATGTACTTGAGATTCTGGGGTTGTTTATTGAGATAATATGTGATACAATGGGTTTTGAAATTGTTCTTATGAAATTATTATGATTGAAAATGAAAAATTGTTTTGGAAATTCACGTTGTTACAAGTTGGTATCAGAGCCTTGGTTTGAGGGATTCGGATGCACCTTCGGGCGTATCTGAACTCAAACTGATGATTTGAGAAAGTTTTTCATAAAAAGGAACGATTTTTCTAAAAGGGTAAAAGACTTTGAGAAAAGCAGAAAGGAGCAGTGTGTACGATCAGCCAGCGCCCGAACGGTGATTTCCCAAAATACCCTTACAGTATGTATTATGAGATATGATATGATATGCTATGCATGCTAGAGTAGGCTAAGTATTCATATTAGGACTAGAGTGGCCTGATTTGTGATGCCTTAGCCTAGGAGATTACTGCTGCTATGTGATGCTTCGAGAGTGAGTAGGTAGCAGTGAGGAGCTTATGAGAGGTCTACCGAAGGGTAGCCTATGCTTAGCGAGGTGTAGAGTACTTGTGATCTGGGATCCTAGGAGGAGGACTTGGGATGAATACTGATGCGGTGTGAAAGGTAGTATAGGGCCCGTACTACTGGAAACACCGGATCAGTGAGCAGTTCAAGTAAGAATCCTTAGGGTACTAGGGAACAAGTAGGGTTGGGTGATCGAGTGCGAGTATACTCGATCGAGTCTCTGGTATCTTTGTGTTGTGTTTCAGAGACATCATGGTTGGTACACCACACACCGGAGAGTAGCGGTGTTAGCGATGATGAGATTCTCCGTATGATTCATGACGAGATGACAGCGGCGATCCGGAAGGTTAATCCGGAGGATTTTAAGTAGCGGGTTGAGAAGTGATTTGATGGTTCGAGTACCATGATAAGTAGCGGATTGAGAAGTGATGACATAGTTCGAGTACCATGATAAGTAGCGGATTGAGAAGTGATGACATGGTTCGAGTACCATGATAAATAGCGGATTGAGAAGTGATGTCATGGTTCGAGTACCATGATAAGTAGCAGATTGAGAAGTGACGTCATGGTTCGAGTACCATGAGTTGTAGCAGGTTGAGAGGTGATGTCATGGTTCGAGTGCCATGATGTGAGGTGGAATGAGAAGAGGGAACACGGTTCGAGTACCATGATTCGTAGAAGATTAAGAGGAGATAACATGGTGCAGGTACCATGATTCATAGCAGATCGAGAGGTGGCCACGCGGTTTGAGTACCATGACATGTGGCGGTTAGTATTTCTGGTTTTTACCGGTTATTCCGTGGGGATTGTCTAGACTGAGATCAGAGGTGAATGAATATGGGGCCAGAAGGCCTTGGTGAACAAGTTTTAGTGGAGCATCCCTTGAAAAGAGAAATCGAGTGAGCTCCGAGGGATTGTGGGTGATATGCCAGTTGGAGTCGCAAGACTCAGGGATGAGTAGGGATGGTGCATTATGGGAGAATACGGTCTGGGCTGGGTGACCGGCCGATAGTGGAGAGGTCACTTTTTGTGACCCGAGTGGTGCTATTTCCGTTTCCTGTGGGAGACGTAAGAGGTGATGAGATTTCGGTTTTTGAGTTTGGGGGTGAGCCCTGTGGGATTGCACGGATGGTGATCTCCAACCAGAGTATATGGCAGTAGGTCTGCCGCGAGGTAAAGATATAGCTTGAACAGGTCGTCAGTGGGGACTGAGATGGTCAAGGACCAGGATACACCCTAATTGAGTATAGTAGGGCATGTGTTAGCTGCAGCGTCGGACGATCAAGAGGAGTATATCAGGGCGGTGGCCCTTATTGTCTTTGATGGGTATTAAGAGTGGAAAAATGGTTTCTGCTCTTATGATAAGTGACGTGATGGAACGTTGGTTGAGGAGTCGATGATGACGAGTACGGTAGATCATTACTTCCAGACTAAGAGTCAGGGTTAATACTGGACAGTTGGGAGGTCCGGTGATGGAATGGTGTGAGATTCTGAATGACTAAAGGCAGTCATGGTGGGAAGTTCTGAGGATTTCATCTAAGTTTCAGGGCATTTGGAGTTGCTCGATCTCTGTCGGGAGATCATCGAGCGTTGCGTAGCACCTTCCAAGAGTAGGTGCGATGATTACTGGTGGAAACAGTCGGTGTGATAGATTGCTGGTGCGCCGATTGGGGATGGTTCGAGCCCTAAGTGGGGGAGAACCGGTTATTTTATTGAGGGGATCAGAGATTCGATCGAGAATGGTTAGAAATCTGGATATAGAGACCAGCGGTGCGAATTCATTGAGCCCAAGGTTGTTGGTGATTGAGACGAGGTGCAGAGCGAGATAATGCATGTGTTATGTTTGAAAAGGATGAGTGCCTCCACGACAAGTGGCCGTCGATCGGAGACCTTGGGGTGAACGGGAATTCTTCAAGGTCATAATGGTGAATTCAAGATGGTTGGCTCGTAGGGTGAGTTCGACGGTTGAGAAATTCTGGTTCAATGATGGGGCTGTTATTCAGCTTGAAAAGGGCAGAAGTTGATTAGACAACCAATTTCAGGTTGTGGAACAGGAAGATCAGTGGATGAGACGAGACGTCGTGAGGTCCTATGGGGTGTATCGAGGTATCCGAATTTAATGCATTGGATTTCGGATAATTTTGAGTCTTGAGTGGAGACGGCAAGTGGTGGGTCAAGCATCGATGATTCCAGTGGGAGCCCTTTAAGTTAATGACAACAAGTGAGATTGTCCAAGAATATGGATCGTAGCAGGGAAGGGTGTTTTGTTATGACGATTGCCGCCATATATAGTGATGCATAATTTGGGTAAGTGCATGCACCTATCTATGATTGATCCGCGGATTGTGAATCAGTCAGAGGTTGTTGTGATGCTACGGGAAGCCGTAGTACTCACTAGTCAGAGGTTGTTATGATGCTACGGGAAGTCGTAGTACTCACTAGTCAGAGGTTGTTGTGATGCTACGGGAAGCCGTAGTACTCACTAGTCAGAGGTTGTTGTGATGCTACGGGAAGCCGTAGTACTCACTAGTCAGAGGTTGTTGTGATGCTACGGGAAGCCGTAGTACTTTGTGATGCTACGGGAAGCCGTAGTACTCACTAGTCAGAGGTTGTTGTGATGCTACGGGAAGCCGAATTACTCACTAGTCAGAGGTTGTTGTGATGCTACGAGAAGCCGTAGTACTCACTAGTCAGAGGTTGTTGTGATGCTACGGGAAGACGTAGTACTCACTAGTCAGAGGTTGTTGTGATGCTACGGGAAGCCGTAGTACTCACCAGTCAGTGAGAGGTTGTGGTGATACCGCGGGAAGCCGTAGTACTCACCAGTCAGTGAGAGGTTGATGTGATGCTACGGGAAGCGTAGTACACACTAGTCAGAGAGAAGTTGTCATGATAAAGTACTCTTTGATCAGAGCATGGCGCAGAAGAGTTTTAGGCATGGTATGGCCCTAATTTATGAGTTTTTGGGAACCTGGTGGTCGGAACAGGGGCAAGACCGGGGTCTCCTCAATGATTGGGAGTCATTATGTTCTGAGTAAGGTGTGGTCATCGCAATCCGAAATAATGGGATAAGTGAGGTACGCATGGGTTGCGGGAAATGAGTTCTGAGTTGAGTGCTTCGTTGGGACGAGTGGTTCCAACTCTGGGTCGGACCAAACTCTCGAGTTTGAGTTTGGCTCTGGTGGTGCGTTGGATAGGCGAGATGAGATTCTGGATTCTGAGGTGGGTTCCATGTTGAGGAGTATTGTTTGTCATCTGATGTCTTAGACCTGTGTGGGTCAGTACTCGGGTACGGGAGGTACCGCAAGTTGCATGGAACGATGAGTAACAGATGACAGAGGTCGGGGTTGAGTCGATCTCCAGTTGGGAAGGTAGCATTCGCTTAGGGTTAAGCGAACTTCGTTACTTGTGTGTCACATTGGGCCGATGTAGTTATAGTAAGAAGGAAACCATGGAGACGGTTGGGATAATGCAATAGATGACCCTGGAGGTTCAACTATTGGGTCGAGATCAGACCTGGTACTCAGTGTTAAAAAGGGATACGAGGGATGCTTATGATTTTAGATGTCTGAGGACTTCTGAGCGAGCATGATTCTCTTGTGTCAGAGAACAAGATGTTGAAAGTTTATTGTTCGGATGGATTCTGATAGTAGTTCAGTGGATGAGCCCTGGTGGGATGTAAACCCTTTCGTTCCTTGGGGCGTGATTCACACTGTTTTGGTATGTTGGTATGAGTGATCGGTAGCCGATTGTCGGATTTTGTCTTGTGAGAATCAGAGGAGCATTGAGTTATCAGGGTTTGATGTTCGAAGAGCGAATATCATGGTGATAGCGTGAGTGGGCGGTCTGGCGGCGGGCCAGGCCACTAGAGTTCCCGATTCCGAGAAGGTCAGAAAGGGGTATTTTAGCGACAGAGGGGCCGGTTTTGTTCCAAATTTGGAGTTCCTGGTCGGATCCAGGTATTCATGGAGAATGATATCGTTTTGGTGTGAAAACCTCTCAGTGGTGCTTTTCGAGTGTTTGGTTTCTATCTATGTAGTTGAGGAGCGATTTCGAGGACGAAATCTATTTCAAGTGGGGGAGAATTGTAACATCCGGATTTCCAGGCATGACAATTTGAGTATTTCTTTTTGAGTTATGAGGAGGGACTCGACGAGTTGACGCCTAGACTCGTCGAGTAGGATCGCGATTTGCTGACTGGATTAATGAAGGGACTCAACGAGTCGATGGGTGGACTCGACGAGTCCGTGTTGGCGGCAGAAACCCTAAATCTTTGGGCCTGTGCCCTATTTAAGGGTCCTTATAGCCCTCATTTGCGGCTACCAGTCCAGAGAGAAAAACCCTAGAGAGGTTGGGCGAGTTGTGTGTGAGAGCAAGCCATTTTAATCCTTTTTGGTGTTGTTTTGCAAAGAAGAAGGTGTTTCCAGCTAGAGGAGGTCAAGAGGATTGCTAATCCGTGATTTCCAAGCTTGGATCTACAGTGTTGAGGTAGCAAATCGAACTCTCCTTCTGTTTTGGTTAAGATCTATGAATCTAGGGTTTTCTATACCCTTTTTATGGCTTGAATTGATGAGTTTATGGTCCCTTTATATGTTAGGCTTCGGATCAGGACCCATAGAGGTCCAGAGAGCATTATCCATCTTACTTTATAAAGTGTTATGGAAGGAATGAACTTAGGTTGCCATTTTTGAGGCTATTTCTTCGAAAGGAACCATATATGTGTTGCATGAGTGTAAAGGTTTCACCTTTACGTGATTAGTGGGTATGGAAAGGTCAGATCTATAGGTTAGAGAAGCGGATCTGACCTCAGAAGGTCATTTGAGTGTTGTCATGGACGCAACTCACCGAGTTCATAAGTGGACTCGACGAGTCGAGTCGGGGTTGCCCCGCGATTCATGACAGGAGTAACCTGTCGAGTGAAGGGATGACTCGACGTGCCAAGTGATGTTAGAAGGATTCAGAGGACCCGCATGGCCTTCTACCCAATCTGATTCAGGAAAGTTAAGGGAGGGGTAGAATGGCCTTCTACCCAATCTTTAGAGATGAGACTATGAGAGGGTATTGATCAGGAATGTTATTCGGATGATAGGAGGAGGCTAGGTCGGGACGTCAAGCACGAGAGGTTATCCGACTTCGTACGAGGTGAGTCGTCTCACTATACTGTACCTAGAGTGGTACCTATGTGTGACCGGAAGGTATTATATGCTATGAGATGTATGTGATGTATGTTGTTATATGATATGGATGTGTTATGTATGTTATGAATGCTAAGGACCGGAAGGTCATTATGATATGGACCGGAAGGTCAAGATGATATGGACCGGAAGGTCATTACGGGTAGGACCGGAACGTCTACCAGGGTTGTGGGACGGAAGTCCTCTGAGACACAGTGACCGGAAGGTCTTATAGCCTTGAGTGGCATATGTGCGTATGTGGTATTTTTGGGAACTCACTAAGCATTTATGCTTAGCATGTTATGTGATATGTGTTTTAGGTACTAGCGAGGATCGCGGGAAGGCGCCGACATGATCTGTACACACTGATGAAGATTTATGTACTTGAGATTCTGGGGTTGTTTATTGAGATAATATGTGATACAATGGGTTTTGAAAATTGTTCTTATGAAATTATTATCATTGAAAATGAAAAATTGTTTTGGAAATTCACGTTGTTACAGATCTGAACCCTTTTCCTTCAGATCTAGACTTTCTCACTTCATATCTAAACTTTTCAGATCTAAATTGTATATGTATGTTTTATACTTTGAGATCTATGCTGTGTGAAAGATTTAAACTTTGTTTTCTAGATCTGAACTGTACATGTATTTTATGTCTACAAATATGTTGGGTAAAACATGGGTAGATGAAATAGTTGGTGTGTGGTGAAATAAAATGATGAGAGACATCGATGTTGGCGTTGATCCAGTCATCTAGCGGAGTATGGATGACGACCACAAACGTTTCTAGGAAGTCCAGTGGAACGCTAGCAGGCTCGCAACCTGTGGGTGTTTGTGAACGATGTGTTCACCGGTGTACTCCATCGCCCCCATGGTTGCCTTACGGACACATATGGATGAGGAATCCCCTTAGCAGTAGTGTTCATCCCGATGAAATTCCTTAGGATAGGTCCCTTATGATAGATGCTTTAGGGACGTAAGGTGAGGATAATGGGAACGAGTAATCGGGTTTAATGATTGTTGAATATAATAAACTTATTTATTGTGGGTTGAAAACCCTATGTGCTCACCAGGCTCCCCAGCCTGACCCACTAAGTTTCTTGTATTATAGGTAGTGGGAAAATCATAGTTGGATGACTCGACGAGAGATTATGGATTTTAGGCCAGTAGAAAATAAATGGAATGTTGTAAGGCCTATGTTGTTTTGAGGCCAGATTGTGTTTTGTGGCCTATGATATTTTTGGTTTATGCTTATGATCTGTATCGATGATTGACATCCCGAGTTTTTGTAATGTAATGAAAATACATTTCTTTAAGGAATGCTTTGATAAATTTTTATCATATTTTGTTTTGGGAACAAATTTCGCAACACTTTTCTTAAGAAGTTTCTCTGATTTTTATTAAAAAGCATAAACGAAATCGGTATTTTCTGGCCGTAAAAATGGGTATGTCATAGTTGGTATCAGAGCATTAGTTTAAGCGAACTAGGAATTTGTAGGATTTTTAGACTTAAACTTAAGATGCTAAGCGATGATCGTGAGATGAGTGTCTTCCATATTTTAGACACGAGCACTAGTTTATTTTAGGAAAGGTCCATAAAATGCTTTTATGTGCTAAATGCTTTATGTTTGCCTTGTATGTTATTATTTGTTCGGATCTATGGTCAGTTGCTGACCGGATCTGGAAACCTTATGTGTTCAGGATTCTAAGCGTTCAATTACGATATTAGAACTAGCATGTAACGTTTCAGAGTGATAAGGGGAATTTAAACGTCTATCGTGAATAAAGATCTAAATTCACCTAATTTGGTGTATAGATCGAGATGGCAAGAACCCGAAGCGGAGCTGGAAACATGGATGAAAACAGGAATCAACGACCTCAACCCCAAGTGATTCAACATGTGCTGATAGTAGAAGCTGCACCTAAGCCAGTCACAATGGTTGGAGTACAAGCCATGATTCGGGCTATGATGGCTGAACAGAGGGAAGAAATGAGACAATTGTTGCAGAATAACATAAATGAACCTTCGATGGCTGTTGAACAACCATAAATGAATGACAGAGAGTCCGAAGAAGGGAATAACAGCAGCACTGTCAGTCAATTGGAACCCCCAGTGGTGAGGAGGAATGACCCGAAGAGGGTAATCGACAAAGATGGGCGTATATATAAGAACTTATTGGGTGCCAAACCACCAAGTCATTCCGGAAACCCAAAGCCTGTGGAGATTATGGACTGGATCTTCGAAATGGAGAGGGTATTTGAAAGCTGCAACTGTAGCGATAAGCAGAAAACCGTCTTTGCGGTTCGACAACTAAAGACCGGAGTCTTGAGCTGGTGGAAATTGTTGGCGGATACGATGCCACGAGGAGAATCTTTGAAGATGTCTTGGGAAGCGTTCATGGAACAGTTGAAGATGCAGTACTGCTCCGAGATAGATCTGATCGATCTAAACAATGAGTTCCAAAACTGGAAGAAAGGGAAAATGAGCATTGATGACTATGCTATTGCGTTAACTGAGAAGATGAAGCTATTTCCATACTTGGTGCCGATTGAACTCGCCAAGATAGAGTAATTTGCTAATGGATTGCCATCAGACTTTGACCCAATAGTCAAAATGGCAAGCACGTTGAAGGCAGCCGTTAGAGCAGCCAAGAATGTTGAGACCCAGTTAAAGGAAAGGGGTCTAGAGAAAATTGAGGTGGGTGAGAAGAGGAAGTTCGAGGGATCTTCGAGATCCAACAAGAAAAGTAAATCCTCGAAGTCTGGTTTGAGAGGAGGAGGAGGCGAAGCGAAATGGTGCGAAAAGTGCAAAAAGAAACATCATGGGAAGTGTGACGGGGAGGTCACTTGTTTTAAATGTGGGAAGCCTGGGCACTATGCCAACGAGTGCACGTTCAACAAGAAAGTTTGTTATGGTTGTAATGAGGAAGGGCACCTTTTGAGGGACTTCCCGAAGAAGAAGGAGGAAGCAAGGCCTAATGTCCCACCGAAGCCAAAAGCCAGAGCTTTCCAGATGACACTCGAAGCCGCGAAGGATGCAGCAGACGTCGCTTCAGGTACCTTTCTTGTAAATGGATTTCCTGCCAATATATTGTTCGATTCTGGAGCAAATTACTCCTTTATATCACATAAATTTGGTGGAAGACTAGCATTGCCTATAGAAAAACTTGATGATGCTCTAGTTGGAGAAGTTGCCAGTGGCAAATTCATACCTGTTAGCGATTGCATTAGGAATATCGTTATCGACCTGAACGAAAACGAATTCCATGAGGAGTTGTTGCCTATTGAGCTGAATGGTTTCGATATCGTACTGGGAATGGATTGGCTTAGCGCCAATGATGCCGAGATACTGTGCAAGAAGAAGATAGTAAGAGTAAACCCGCCTGGAAAAGAGTCATTTGTGGTGTATGGGGAGAAACGTAGAGTGAATTCTGGAATCATTTCCCTAATGAAAGCCATATCATAGCTGACCGAACCATAGGCTAGCCCCTACACCCACTACCGGTGGGCTCACAGCACTTGCTTTGTTGATTGAATCGATCGGGATGACCTCGGGGGCATCCATCCCTGCACTTGTACGGAGGTGCATGCATAAAGGTTTGGAACTTTTTTATTATCTGAATCTTAAGAACTGGACCCTACCCTATTCTCGAACCCTCTTCCGAGCTCCACCCTGCCCGCATTTCTTTTTTTTCTTTTTTGAAGGGGCAAAAGAAATGTCTCCACCTGCTGCCAACAGTCTTTCTTCGGAATTCTACTGAACGGGTCGATCCTCGGATGCACATCATACTTGGCATTTGTGATCGATGCTAAGAAGGAGAAAAAGGAAATGCAAAATATACCAGTGGTGTGTGATTATCCGGAAGCCTTTCCCGAAGATCTTCCTGGATTGCCCCCTGATAGACAAGTAGAGTTTGGAATAGACTTGTTACCAGGAACGACACCAATAGCAAAAGCACCGTACCGATTAGCACCGACGGAGATGAAGGAGCTTATGACGCAACTTCAGGAGTTGTTGGACAATGGTTTCATTAGACCAAGTTCATCACCCTGGGGAGCTCAGGTGTTATTCGTGAAAAAGAAGGACGGTAGCATGAGGATGTGTATAGACTACAGAGAGCTGAACAAAGCAACAGTGAAGAAAAAGTACCCGTTTCCAGGGATTCATGACCTGTTCGATCAGCTGCAAGGTTCGAGCTATTTCTCCAAGATCGATCTTAGGTCAGGATATCATCAGCTGAAGGTGAGAGAGCAGGATATTGAGAAAACCGCATTTAGAACGAGGTACGGACACTATGAGTTCTTGGTTATGTCGTTTGGACTAACCAATGATCCAGCAGCATTCATGGATTTGATGAACATGGTTTGTAAACCATTCCTCGATAAATCTATAATAGTGTTCATAGATGACATTCTGGTTTACTCAAAAAGCCAGCAGGAGCATGTCAAGCACCTGCGAGAAGTGTTAGAAGTTATGAAGAAGGAGAAGCTGTACGCTAAGTTCTCCAAATGCGATTTTTGGATTCAAGAAGTCCAAATCTTGGGTCATGTGGTTAACCAAGAAGGAATCATGGTTGACCCAGGAAAGATTGAAGCTGTAATGAAGTGGGAACGACCGAAAAGTCCCACGGAGATCCGAAGCTTTCTGGGATTAGCTGGATATTACCTAAGATTTATCCAAGGCTTTTCTTCGATAGCTGCTCCATTGACAACTTTGACCCATAAAGGAGCCACTTATACTTGGAGTGAGAAACACGAAGAAGCATTCGAGAAGATAAAGAAGAAGTTGTGTGAAGCACCGATTCTTTCTCTGCCCGAGGGAGTTGAAGACTTCGCAGTTTATAACGATGCATCTGGAGTTGGGTTAAGTTGCGTTCTGACCCAAAGGGATAAGGTGATAGCATATGCATCGAGACAATTGAAAGAACATGAAAATAACTACCCCACTCATGATCTGGAGTTGGCAGCAGTAGTATTTACACTAAAGATATGGAGGCATTATCTTTACAGCACGAAGTGCAAGCTTTTCACTGATCATAAGAGTCTTCAGTATCTCTTTGATCAAAAAGAGTTGAATATAAGGCAACGACGCTGGCTAGAGTTGCTTAAGGATTACGACTGTGAGATACTTTACCACCCTGGTAAAGCAAATATTGTGGTTGATGTTTTAAGTCGGAAAGTGAGCCTTGAAAGGAGAAGGCCAAGAGCGTTAAGAATTGAAGTTGTCTCAACGATTGTGGAAAGCATTAAGAAAGCTCAGGAAGAAGCTTCAGAGAAAAATGACCGAAAGGAAGAACGCTTGGGCAAAACGTTAGTGTTCGGTACGAATAATCAAGGATTGAAGGTATTCCAAGATAGGATTTGGGTACCTAAAACGGGGGGAATAAGAGATCTTCTGATAGAAGAAGCTCAAAAAACCATGTACTCGATTCATCCCGGCAGCACAAAAATGTATAGGGATCTGAAACCCTACTACTGGTGGCCGACGATGAAGCTCGATGTTGCAAAGTATGTGGCCGAATGCGTAAGATGTGCGAGAGTTAAGGCACAACATCAGAAACCGTATGGGAGTTTAGAACCTTTACCTGTACCCATGGATAAGTGGGAAGACATCACCATGGATTTTGTCACTAAATTGCCCAGAACGAAGGACGGTCACGACATGATTTGGGTGGTCGTTGATCGGTTCACTAAGAGTGCACACTTCATAGCAGCCAATGAAAGATGGTCTATGGATAAGCTTGCTAATGCTTGCATGAAGGAAATAGTAAGACTTCACGGAGTTCCTTTAACGATTGTATCAGATCATGATAGTTGTTTCACGTCAAGGTTCTGGAGAAGTCTACAAGTGGAATTGGGTACAAAATTGTGTTTAAGTACAGCTTACCATCCGTAGACCGATGGTCAGAGCGAAAGAGAACGATTCAAACACTTGAAGATATGCTAAGAGCGTGTACCCTGGAGTTTCAAGGTAACTGGGATGAACATATGCCTCTGGTAGAATTTTCCTACAACAATAGTTACCATTCGAGCATCAAGATGGCACCTTAACAAGCCTTATATGGACAAAAGTGTCGTACGCCGTCTTGTTGGCTTGAAGCCGCAGAAAAGCAGTTTATGGGCCCCGAGATAGTCCATCAGACTGCTGAAAAGCGGAAAGTAATTAGGGAAAGGATGTTAGCAGCTCAGGATCGTCAGAAGAGCTATGCTGATAAGAAGAGATGACCGATGACATTCGAAGTTGGGGATTCAGTTTTGCTCAAAGTTTCGCCGTGGAAGGGACTTATAAGATTTGGGAAACGAGGAAAGTTGAGTCCAAGGTTTATTGGACCGTTCAAAGTTCTTCAAAGGATTGGGAACCAAGCTTACAAGCTAGAACTACCAGAAGAACTAGAGGGTATTCATAACACATTCCATGTGTGTTATTTGAGGAAGTTCACGGGAGAAGTTCCCGACATAATTCCAATTTCAGAGTAAAGGATAGATGAGAATAAGAAGCTAATAGAAGAGCCCGAGGCAATTGTTGACCATAAGACGAAGAAGTTGCGATGCATGATGGTCGACTTAGTGCTTGTGCGATGGAAACATTCGAATGGGCCAAATCTCACCTGGGAAACGGAGAGTGACATGATGAGTCGCTATCCGCATTTGTTTGCTAATGCATGATTCCGAGGACGGAATCATCCTAAGGGGGAAAGAATTGTAACGCCCATGTTTCTGGGCTAAGCATTAATGACGATGTAATAGTCTAGGTCAACCATTGTAACCCATTTTAAAGTAATAAAGATGAATTACTTGAATATTATGTGAATTATGTGCTTTTGTGTGCTTGTTACTTGTTTATAATAATATAATAAATAACGGATAAAAATAAGCGTCAAAAATAAAATGTTAGATGAACCCGATATCTACGAATAAAATTGTAGTGGTCGTAACAAGGATTCCAAACATATAAAGAACGCCGAAATCCGAGTTGTGACGAAGAAGTTATGGCCGGTCGAAGTTTCGCGACAGAACCGGCACGACACTGCGTGACGTAAATAGTGAATTTACAATAGAGGAATTTTAAGCCCTAGCAATTTGAACGAAATTCGTAGTGTTCATTAAACCGAGAGCGTGCATAAAAAGAACACCCAAATCTGACTTCATATGAGGAAGTTATGATTTTTCTAAGTTTCGGATCATCAGTGCACAACCCGAAGTTCGAATATTAGATCGGTCGATTTTTGGCCGACACAACCTAAACGAGAATCAAAGATCTCGTTAATAGTAGCGCAACGGTAAAAAGACAGACGAAAACGGACGTCGGATGAAGAAATTATGGGTTTTTAACGGACTAATCTTGTCCCGGTCTGTTAAAGAATATAAATTTAAAATTGGTCGAGAATTAGCCGACGAACTCTAAACAAAAGTTGTAGATTACAGTCCTGCCTACGCGTTGATATAAAGAACATCGAAAACGGAGCTCGTATGCAAAAGTTACGAATTTTAGAAGTCAAGTATGTTATTTGCAAAGCTGTTCCGAGAAACGATGACGTGGCACGATCCCAGCCGTTGCTTGTTGCCCAAGTCCTCGATTCGGATGATGACACCTGTTTCAAGGGTTACGCCCGGTGTAATCCGAGAACGCCCAGCGTAACCGAAGGACGCCTTGCATGCGAAGTACGCCCCGCGTCCGAACCCGATACGCCCAACAGTCTAACTTTCCTCGGTCCACATTGAGCCACAATGATCCACCGAAGCTGCGACACGTCTTGTACGAACGAGCCAATACACCCAGCATAGGTCTGAGGTATGCCCAGCGTACTGAGGCCTCGCAGGCTATAAAAAGGCAGCGAGGCCAACCTCATTTCTCAGAACTTTCAACCTTTTCTTTCTCTCTCTACACTCTCTCTCTAGCCCCTAATCCACCCGAAGCCTAGGAAACCTCCCTAGCATTAGAATAAAGCCTCGAAGTGCCCGAAGGCTATGAGAAAAAGAGTTTTTCGGTTTGAAATTCTACCCGCGCACAACCCGGTTTTCAAGCAAACTTCCCGGTTTCGTCAAAGAAGATTATTTTAAGAAGCGAAGTGTTGTCCGAATCACTCCGTATCAGGTGAGTGTGTGGTTACTTTCATCTTACACATAGATATGAAGTATTTTATATAAATTATGTGCTATGTGTATATATATGATCTGTCTATTTGGGATCTATGCTGGATGGAAGATCTGAACCTCTTTCTTCTCAGATCTGAACTTTTTCTTTCAGATCTAAACTTTTATTCCAGATCTGAACCCTTTTCCTTCATATCTAGGCTTTCTCACTTCATATCTAAACTTTTCAGATCTAAACTATATATGTATGTTTTATACTTTGAGATCTACGCTGTATGAAAGATTTAAATTTTGTTTTTTCCAGATCTGAACTGTACATGTATTTTATGTCTACAAATATGTTAGGTAAAACATGGGTAGATGAAATAGTTGGTGTGTGGTGAAATAAAATGATGAGAGGCCTCAATGTTGATGTTGATCCAGTCATCTAGCGGAGTATGGATGACGACCACAAACTTTTCTAGGAAGTCTAGTGGAACGCTAGCAGGCTCGCAACCTGTAGGTGTTTGTGAACGATGTGTTCACCGGTATACTCCATCCTCCCATGGTTGCCTTACAGACACATATGGCTAAGGAATCCCCATAGCAGTAGTGTCCATCCCGATAAAATTCCTTAGGATAGGTCCCTTATGATAGATGTTTTAGGGACGTAAGGTGAGGATAACGGGAACGGGTAATCGGGTTTAATGATTGTTGAAAATAATAAACTTATTTATTGTGGGTTGAAAACCCTATATGCTCACCATGCTCCCCAGCCCAACCCACTCAGTTTCTTGTATTACAGGTAGTGGAAAAAGCATAGTTGGATGACTCGACGAGATATTATGGATTTTAGGCCAGTAGAAAATAAATGGAATGTTGTAAGGCCTATGTTGTTTGGATGCCAGATTGTGTTTTGTGGCTATGATATTTTTGTTTTATGCTTATGATCTGTATCGATGATTGACATCCCGAGTTTTTGTAATGTAATGAAAATACATTTCTTTAAGGAATGCTTTGATAAATTTTTATCATATTTTGTTTTGGGAACAAATTTCGCAACACTTTTCTTAAGAAGTTACTCTGATTTTTATTAAAAATCATAAACGAAATCGGTCTTTTCTGGCCGTAAAAATGGGGATGTCACATGCATGCAGTAGCCATGGATGGCAACAATCAGATCTTGCCTATTAGGTATGGAATTTTTCTCAAAAGAGACTATGAATTCTTGGACATGGTTTCTTGAAAAACTGCAAGAATGCATTGGTGATGTGGAAGGTCTGACAATGGTCACAGATAGAGCACCCGTAATTGCTATAAGTATTCAAAATGTTTTTCCAAATGCTCAACATGTATTGTGTGGTTTTCATCTAATAGGAAACATAGTCCACACCTTTGGAAAAAACAAAAAAACAACAATTTTGTTTTGGAAGCTGGTAAGAGCTTGCAAGACCACTGAGTTTTAATTCTATCGGGGGAGACTTCGTAATATAAGAGATGATGTAGCGACATATCTCAGTAAAATTCCATGTGAGAAATGGACCAGAGCGTATTTCCCTACCACGAGGTATGATTATATGACCTCAAATAGTGTGGAGTCCATGAATGTTGTATCAAATAAAGCAAGGAAGTTGCCTATATTACCACTTCTTGAGTTCTTTCGTGCACTTATGCAGAAATGGTTTTACAAACGGCGGATGGCTGCAGGTATGATTATGTTTAATTTTAAATTATATGATAAATGTCATATATAATAATATATGTTTGTTTTAACAGTAAAAAGTACAGCAATACTTACAAAGTGGGCTGAAGATATGGTTAAAAAAAATAAAGAGGGGATTCAAGGATGGCCGGTATCCGGTGTTGACAATACAACATATCAAGTGCATGACTTCGAAAGTGGTGGCATAGTGAATTTGAGGGAAAAGACTTGTTCTTGCAAATATTGGCAACTAACTGGTTTGCCATGTGGTCATGTGATAATGGTTTTAACGCACTTGAAAAATGATCATTGTAGGCATATGGCTATAGATGCTTATAAAATTGAAACATATCGAAGAACGTACGAGCATGCCGTATACCCTCTTTCAGAACTTAGTGATTGGGAGGTTCCGGATGACCGTATGGCTGTTAACCCTCCTGTGATGGAAATACGTCAAGCCGGTAGACCAAAAAAGACCAATCGACAATCGTATTCCCTCTCAAGGTGAGGAACCAAAAATAAGGTGTAGTAAATGCCATATCACAACTCATAATGCAAGGACGTGTTAGGAAATCATTCCAAAGAACCAAAGTAAAAGTAAAAAACGTATTGGGACGTCAGGAAGTGGGACAAAAGCGACATAAGAGGAACCGAAGCAAGCGACCGAAAACCAATGGCAACATGAGCCAGAGAACCAATGGACGCAACATACCGAACATCAATGGCATCATCAGCCAGACAACCAATGGACACAACAGACCGAACATCAATGGCAGCAGCAGCTAGACAACCAATGGACACAACAGACGAAATATCAATGGCAGCAGCAGCCAGGCAACCAATGGACACAACAGACCGAACATCAATGGCAACAGGAGCCACAGAACCAATGGACGCAAGGGACCGAATACCAACCGCGGGAAGAGCCACAGAACCAATGGCAGGGTTGCACCGAGTACCAATGGCAACAAGAGCCAGATAACCAATGGACGCAAGCGACAGTAAACCTAGGGACACAAGCAATAGAAAACCCATGGCCGGAATACGAAAACAGATCAAAGTTTCCGTGGTTCGATTTGAATGAATGAAGTTTATTTCAAAGTATGTTTATTATGAAGGTTGTATGTTTATGTTTTCTGAAGTATGTTTTGTAACCTACTTAAAGTGTGTTTATTATTCAGAATACCAGTGTGTGTAATTTTTTAAAAAACATGGAATATTTGTATAATTTTTATTAAACACACATCTTTTTTAAACAGGTAATTAAATAAGAAGCTGTACAACTGCAAAGGAGATCTGGAACAGTCTGAAACGGATAATTTTTATTAAACACACATCATAATGACCTTGCGAGGAGCTTTACCTCAAGTTGTGTACAACTACATAAGGAGCTGTACAACTGCAAAGGAGATCTGGAACAGTCTGAAAGATAAATTTCAAGGAAGTGAGAAGACGAAAATCAATTAAGTCAAACAGTGCTTGGTTGAGCTGAAAGACTTCAGACAAAAAGAAGGTGAAACAATCGAAGTCTACTATGATCGACTGAACGAGTTAATCTATCGTTTTAATCGCTATGGAATTACCAGGACTTCAATGGAATTCAATCTCATCTTTGTGATGGGTCTTCGAAAAGAATGGAGAAGTGTTAGTATGATGGTGAAGAATCAGCAAAGTTTTGATACATCAACTCTCAATGATTTGTACAATCAGTTGAAAACACACGAAACTGAGGTAAATGAAATTGCTGAAGAGACGAAGCTAAATTTGGGAGGTCCAATGACACTTGTGTCAAAGATATCTGAGAAAGAAGCAGAAAATGGTGATTCTGAGGAAGAAGAAGGATTCATCATGAATTCGGATGATGAGGCAATAGCTTTTTACTCGAATAATTGTGTTAAGAAGTTTTTCAAAAAGACGTTCAATCCGGAAACTAAGCTTGCTGAGGTAAAAGGAAGTGTTGTGAGTAAAACTGCTGATGAGGAGAAAAAGAAAGTCGAGAAGAAAGATTCGAAAATGTCTGAAGGAAAGATTGAGAAAAAGCTGAAAGGTGATGCTGGAATAGATTGTCATTATTGCAACGGTGCGAATCATCTTGTGAATGACTGTATGCTTCGAAAGAAGGATGAGAGGAAGAATAAAGTCAAGGATGAGGCGTATTATGCAGAAAGGCTTGAGGAGGTTGGTGCGAAAGCCAAGAATTTGTCACTGGTTGCAAACGGTGAACATGAGGATGAAGATGGAACTTATCAAATCTGGTCATCCGGATCAGACGATGAAGAAATGCGAAATCCGACACATGGAGCGTTGTATGCGAAAATGGAGGAGGACTCGGATGATGAGGAATTCGAGTTGAAAGGACGATGCTTCGTATCCAAAGCGGCAGACAAATCTCCAATGACAACAAAGGTACGTAAAATTCTCAAATCTTTTAATATTCCTACACATGCTTATGATTCTGAACTAATATCTTTTGATGAGACGGTTACTTATTTTCATTCAATTGTTGTGTCTGCTAGCAATGAGGCCAACAAATTGTCCATGGAGTTATTAGAGACCAAAAAGAAATTAGACTTGAAAATAAGCAAAATTGAATGTTTGGAATTACAAATAACAAATATTATGTGTGATAGGGATACTTTAACGAGTGAAGTCAAACTTTTGTTAGCACAAAGAAACATTTATTGTAATTCTGCTAAAAGACTTTATGGCAAATTAACTGATTTACATCATTCAAGTGACATAAGTAAAAAGCAACATAGAAAATTACTACCTTTTCTAGCATTCGAAAGAACTAAGGTAGATAATATTTCGTATGATTGTGAGCAAATAATAGCTGATTTTGACAAAGTTCCTGATGATAGATATAAATATGGAATTGTCAAAATTGATGAATGTCTTGATGCGAATGAATTAGTTAACATCGTGAATGATACTTTGACTAAATCTGAACAAATTCAAATTTTGAAAAAGACTGAGAATTCAACATCTGATTCTCAATCTAATTTTGCTGATATTGAAGATAATTCTGACAATATTAGTGAAATTAGTGAACTTGAAGATGTTGATTGTTCTTAGTTGTCTGTTGTTAATGTTGCATCAACATCTAAAGGAAAAGAAAAAGTTAAGGATGTGATGGTTGAAAATGAAACTGATATACCTTCAACTTCGAAAGTTTGTGATATGAACTTCGTGGATCTCAAAGACAGTCAAACAGATGATAGTGATGATGAAGATGAAGAGAAAATTTCGAAGGAAAAGAAATCTTCAAAGGAAGAAGAAACTCCTCGAATAGTGGTTGATCAAGTGTATGGTGATACACAAAAGTTCGAAAAAGTAATGAATGAAAAAGGTGAACACTATCTTGAAACGAATATAGTGGTTTATCCAAATTTCAAATGTACAGATGATGTTATTTTTCCAAATCAAGTTTTCGTAACTACTGGAAATGTTGAGAATATCAAACCAGAATTCAAGAAGTTAGTTGAGGAGGATAATCCAAAAACAACTGATGAAGGTTTTTTCGCAAATCAAAGCACAGTTGAAAACAACTTAACAAAGAATTCGTATGTGTTCCAACGTCAAAAACCACAAAGAAAATGGGTTGAAAAATCAAATATTGAAAAAGAGAATTCAAAACATGTTGTAAAGGAAAATGAAAAAGTTGTCAAACTAAACTCTAAGGAATTTAAAGATCAAATTGACAAATTTTCGAAGGAAAACAACATTTCAAAAAGACAAGCAAGAAAGAAAATAATTTGGCAAAATATTGAGTCTCAAAAGATGTCTGAATCACAATCACCCAAAAATGTTTTCAAAGCTAAAAATTCCTCTTTTTCAACAAAACCTCAACAGTCATCTCAATCAAATCATTCAAGGTGTGAAGTGAATAAACAACCAAGGTTTTCAAAAGTTTCAGAAACTAACAATTCAAGAACATTTTCAAATAAATCAAATCAAAATCAAAAATTCTTTCAACATCAAAATTTTAAATCAACAGTTGATACATCATATGCTCAATCTTTTCAAACAAATCCAAAAGTTGATTTTGTTCCTGAAAAGCCAAATTTTCCTAATAAAACGAAGAGAGAAACTATGAAAATTTCACGGGAAAAAGGAATGACTTCAAGGAAGAACATTGATCATTGGCTTGAAGGCAAAGGAAAGATGTATCAGTCGAATACATTTTCAAAGGAGCAAATTCACGAAGCATATGAGAAGTATGTGAATACTTCATCCAACGACAGTTCATCTTCTAAGGATTTGAACATATCAGTTAAAGCTTGGAAACCGGTAATAAAAGCAACGATTGTTCATTCACAAACTCAGAATTCGAAGGGTAATGTCAGTGAACATTCGAAACCATCAACAACTTATGTTTCGGTTCCTTTAAATGAAGATGTAAACTTAATTGATAGTCTCAAAACCAAAGTTTGTGATTGGGTTAAAAGTTCTTCATGACATTCGAAATTGAAATCTAATTTCCAAGGACCCAAAAAGCCTTGGGTACCTAAATTTTTCCACTGATTGTAGGTACTATGTGACGAGCAATATGATAACAAGTGGTACATTGATAGTGGTTGCTCTCGTCATATGACTGGGAAGAAGGAGAATTTACGTGATTTTCGAAGTCTCAAAAATGCTGGAGTAGTGAATTTTGGGAACAATCAAAAATGTCAAGTCAAAGGATATGGGAAAATCACGAATGGACAATTCACAATGAATCGAGTTGCATATGTTGAAGGTCTTCAACATAACTTGATAAGTGTTTCTCAACTTGTTGTGGGCACTGGAATTCAAGTTCTTTTTAACGAAGAAGGAAGTGTTATTTCGAATGTCAACACAAAAGAAGTGTTACTGAAATCCAAAAGGAAAGGTGACATGTTCACTTTGGATATCAATCCAATAGTAGGGAAACCTGCTATATGTCTTCTTTCGAAAGCAACAACAGACTTAAGTTGGCTATGGCATCGAAGACTTTCTCATCTCAATTTTCGAAACATCAATAAACTTGTGGTGTAAGATCTGGTAAGAGGTTTACCTGTACTTAAATTTGACAATGATTCTTTATGTGCAGCTTGTGAAGTTGGGAAGCAACATAAACAAGGTCATCCAATTACGATTGATTCGAAAATCGTCGCACCTTTGGAACTCTTACATATTGATTTGTGTGGTCCTTCGACAGTTTCAACTCTCAACAAGAAAAGATGCTTCATTATAAATCTCAAGGATAATCTTACGAAATTTCAAGCTAAAGCAGATGAAGGGATTTTCTTGGGATATTCGCATAATTCAGTCGCATATCGTGTGTTGAATAAAAGAACACGAAAAGTTAAAGAAACTTTTAATCTTACATTTGATGATTACTACATAAAACAAACTTCCTCACAGTTTGAAAATCATCCTATTCTGAAAGACATACAAGATGAATCTGAATCCTCACAAACATTAGATATTGATTATGATTTAATTTTGGGAATTTCAGATCATGCTGTTAATGCTGAAATAAAAGCAAATGATAATCATCTCTCTGAACTAACGAAGCTTACTGATGATTCAACATCAAATTCTCCAGAGAAAGGCGAAAGTATGCAAAACAATCCAGTGGAGGGGGAGCAATTGGATTCGAATACTCTAGTTGAGGAAGAGCATTCTTTCGAGGGGGAGAATGGAAGATTGAATGCAGATGTTGAGGGGGAGCATAATGTTGAGGGGGAGCATTTAGAAAACATTGAGAATAATAATGATTTTGATGATGTTTGTTCGATTGCAGGTTCAGAGAATGATGATATGTACGAAGATGCACCTTCGGAATTTGATCCAGCATATCCGCCAATGGAAAAGTGGACAAGAGATCATCCGAAGGATCAAGTAATTGGGAATCCACAAGAGGGAGTTTTAACAAGAGCTCAAATTCGTGAAAAAAATGAGGTATTAAATACTCATCAAGAATTTTGCATGTTCAATGTTTTCATCTCTAAAATTGAACCAAAAACAGTTAAGAATGCAATGGAACACTCAGATTGGGTTGTTGCAATGCAATCTGAATTGTCTGAATTCGAACGAAACAAGGTTTGGAGATTAATTCCTAAACCTGAAAATGTTTCGATTGTCGGGTTAAAATGGATTTTCAAAAATAAAACCGACAAAGATGGAAACATTGTTCGAAACAAAGCCAGACTTGTTGTTAAAGGATATTCACAACAAGAAGGAATCGACTATGAAGAAACTTTTGCCCCTGTCGCAAGACTCGAGGCTGTTCGTATATTTCTGGCTTATGCAGCTCACAAAGATTTTGATGTTTATCAAATGGATGTGAAGTGTGCATTTCTAAATGGAGAGCTTGAAGAAACTGTTTATGTGGAACAACCCCCAGGTTTTATTAACGAAGAATATCCAAATCATGTTTATATTTTAGATAAGGCAGTTTATGGTTTGAAACAGGCACCACGAGCATGGTATGCAACTCTTACTTCATTTTTGAAACAATCTAAATTTAAACAAGGATCGGTTGATCCCACATTATTTCGAAAGAAAGTTGGGAATCATGTAATGCTTGTTCAAATTTATGTTGATGATATTATTTTTGGCTCAACTGACCCTGCCTTGTCTAGAGAATTCGAAGATCTGATGAAAAGCAAGTTTGAAATGAGCATGATGGGAAAAATCAATAATTTTCTTGGACTGAATATTCGTCAAAACAGAAAAGGGATTTTTATTAATCAGGAAAAATATACGAAAAATCTGCTAGAAAAGATTGGATTGACGAATAGCACAAAGTTACGAGTTCCTATGGCAACTGGCATAAAATTGACACCTTCGTTAGATAAACCTGCAGTTGACCTAACTCTTTACAGGAGCATGATTGGTTCATTACTTTATCTTAGAGCAAGTAGACCTTATATCATGTTTTCTGTGTGTAATTGTGCTAGGTATCAGTCAAATCCACGAGAACCACATCTCACTGCTGTGAAGAATATATTTCGTTATCTTAAAGGAACAATTTCGTTAGGATTGTGGTATCCTTCGAACACTGGGTTCTTTGTACAAGCATATTCGGATGCAGACTTGGGTGGTTGTAATCTTTATAGGAAAAGCACAAGTGGTGGATGTCAATTTCTCGATGGCTAATTGGTGAGCTGGCAGTCGAAAAAGCAAACATGTGTCTCAATCTCAACAGCTGAAGCAGAATATGTGGCTGCTGCTGCTTGCACTTCACATATTATATGGATTCAAAGTCAATTGCGTGATTATGCAATCAATATTAAAAAGATTCCATTATATTGTGATTCTCAAAGTCCAATAAGAATTTGTCATAATCCTGTGCAGCATTCGAAGACTAAACATATTGCACTTCGTTATCATTTCATCAAAGATCACGTGGAAGATGGAAATATTGAAGTGCATTTCGTGAAAACAACTGATCAGTTAGCTGATATTTTCACGAAACCTTTAGATGAAAAATCTCTTGTGAAAATTATAGAAGGGCTTTGTAATGATCGATGGAAATTCTGTTCCATGCAAAAAAGAAGAATGATGGTTGATCAAGAATGATTCAGAGGCGATGAATGAAAGACAAAGCAATATCCGTCGGCGTTCAGAGGTTACTGTTCATAGTCAACGCTTCGACCCCTTCGAATTCGTAAATTTGTCACTTATTTTAAGGGTTGATTCAGAGGTTACTGTTCATAGTCAACGCTTCGACCCCTTCGAATTCGTACATTTTACACTTATAAGGGGATGATAAAATTTTGCATTTTTGCAACAAGTACAGTTTATTTTCAATTTTTGAAAAATCAAAAAATCCAAAAAGATTTTCGTTTGTTCTGTCTTTACTTTCGAAAAATCAAAACAACAAAAATATTTTGATTCTTATTTCTTTTTAGTATTTTGTTGCAGATAATCATGTAGATACGGAGTGGATTATGCTTGCAGCTCTAGGGTCAGGTACATTTTTCGTATGAATCGATAAATTTTTCATCCTTTGAACTAGTTAACTTGTCCCTAGAAGCATGCTGCTGCATGTTGTCCAAAAGCCTCCAATGACTCAATGTGTGTGTACGAAAGCCTTAATGAAATTTTTCATATGAAAATTTCTTCCCAATCAGGCTTATATTCACATTAGTCCCTGAGCTACCTGACTCTTCTCAAAATGAGTTAAGAGTTTACTGTTTGGTCCAATCATAACAGAGGTACTTTTCGTGTCTTACATCAATCTTTTTAACCCATAAAGTTCTTACACGATCACACACGAAGACATATGTCCGAGAGGTCTCTGATCAAACCCATCGAGACTTAGACATATCAAAAATCTGTGTTAATGATCTGAAATCATGAGACCGTGATGAAAGTGAAACCCAATTGTCACAACATTTTTAAGGAATTGACGGGGAACAATGTTCCAGATTTTCACGAAACTTTTGTTTCTGTACCAAAAATTCGAAACTCCAAATCATATTCATTTCGACTGAGTGGTCTTGATCAAACATTCGAAACCCATGATGTTTGTTACCCAACAAGATCAGCACAAATTTTTGTTCATGAATATGATTTCCGTGTGAGTTTCATTCGAATATCCAAGTCATTTCAAATTTATCAAAGCAAACTTGTCACTAACTACACTGGTCAAACAAGTAATTTCGGTTACAATTTATCACCTTATGTTTAGGTTGACATGTAACGAAATTTTTGATCTACCCACGAAGGTTAATAAAAGAAGCCCTTCAATACTTATCAACAAGTATTCGATTGTAATTGACGGGAACCCACACAAGCTATTGTGTCACACCCCAAAACCGAGAACGGCGGAATACGTTCTGGCGTGGAGGACGTCATGTACAGTATCATAACAATGCATAATAGTAAAGACAAGCAACAACATCGATTGCATTAATATAATAATTTTAATACAAGCGTGTTCTGTACAGTTTGTTAGACACCAAAAGTATAATCAAAATAAGTAGGAGTCTGGTATATGCTCCATCTTCTCAAAAGCTGCATCTGTACCTGTCTACTGGTGACCTGAGAATACAAGTTATTTTGAAAGCGAGTATCAACATAAAGATGGTGAGTTCATAAGTATTTAGTGTCATTGCTTGTATAAAAATGTTTACAACAAGGTGGTATAATAACTGGTTTCAATGTTTGAAAATAGAATACTTCCTAGAAAACCCTATGTTTTCCAGTAAAAAGTACCCTTCTACCAAGACTCAATTGTTTGTATATTTGTTCTTTCATAAATGTGGAGATTTTCTCAGTGAAACTATTATTATAAAAATATAGTTTTTGACCTCATTAATGTAAAGAAATGGGAAAATAATGTTTTACCCCAGCAGTGTCACTGTCGGCTGAATGTAATGAAAATGCAGACTCCAGGTGGTATTAAATGTACAATACACCTCGGGGAGTCTGTTTTGCCTTTAATAAAGTGTTAATTAAAGGTCTGAATGTGAACTCGTATGTAACCATGCTGATTGACGATTGAATAACTGATGACCCTCCAGGTCATACGTAGTATGGTGACATTTTGTCACCCCTGGGCCTAGCAGCTCGGACTAGCAGTCGGGATGTGGGAGTGTCTGTCCCGTATAGATCTATACACATAATGCCCGCTCTCCCTCCAGGAGACTCTAGTTACACGGTGATAGCACAATGAAGTGTCGTATCGAGATGTAGTATGTCACATTCTATTTTAGTATATTCTCTCATATATCGTATAATGTACTTTCTGGTATAATGTATAGAGTGTTCTCTTGTATAGTATATAACATTCTCTTTGTATAGTATTTAGTATTCTCTTTGTATAGTTTTTAGCATGTATTGACTCATAACTGTGCTGACTTTGGTAGTTGTCATGGCCATAGTAGTAATGAGTAGCAATCCTTAACTGTACCTATTATAGTTAAATAGTAATGTTGGTTGTATGCCTTTGATACACAAAGGCACTGAACTGAAGTGAAGACTTTTAAATATAACACAAATATAGATGATATATAACTAAGAATTCAACGACAGTCGGACAAATAACAAAAACCCTAAGCCCGCAATCAAACAAGAACATGAAGTAAGGTGAGCTATTAGTCCTAAGTCCTTCAAGTCTTACTTATATATATATATATATATATATATATATATATATATATATATATATATATATATATATATATTGGTGTAGATATAGTTTGGGAATAAAAAAAGAGTTTCAAAATAGTTTTATAACCATTTAATACGAAAATGAGTTTGATAAACATTTGAAGCAGTTTTGTTGGCAAAGAAGTTGAAAATATAGAAAATTCTTTTGGTTGCAAGTTATAAATCACATGTGATTGATACTATAACTTGTTTGATTCAACATGTATTCCCCCCCCCCCCATAAAAGCATTTAAAAACATTTAAAAGGTTAATTAAGGGGTATGAACTCACCTGCAGTGAGTAGTTTGGATGGAAGTGTCGGGTAGGATGCTAGGTGTCAAGTGAGGACTTGAACACACACACGGATCCTATACAATATGTAGTGATACATAAATGTATCTAATTAGTTAATTAATCACTAATTAAGTAAGTAAAGACACTCTAATGCATGAAAACACTTTGTTTCAAGTGCTAGGAGTGCTAAGGGTTGCTTCTAAGGAGTGTATGGCCTCACTATGGAGTTTACACTTCAAATGGTCACCCTATATGAGTTTACGGTTGATGGACCATTCCCCCCATGAGTTTACGACCGTAAACTCATGGGAATGGTGCATTTGGGTGTTTCAAGGTCTTATGTTTCACAAAGAAGTGTCCTAGGGTTGAATCAACGGCTTAGGAAGTGGTTAGGGCTCGAAATGGCACTCCTTTGGAGTTTGCGGTCCTTGGACCACTCCTTGGGAGTTTACGGTCATAAACCATAGAGTTTACGGCCGTAAACTCTTGGCCACTTCATCTTTTTCGTGTTTTGTGGTTCCTAGTTCATGCATGCAAGTTTCTAGCCTCTTGTCCAAGCATTAGATGGTGTTTAGGGGCATCAAAACACCACCTTGTAGAGTTTACGGCCTAAGGACCATATCCTTATGTGTTTACGGCCGTAAACTCTTATGGGAATGTGTTTTGATTGTTGTTTAAGGTCTTAAACACTTCTAGGAAGGATCAAGGCTAACATCCAAGGCTTAGGAAAGGACTAAGGTCCATTTATCCTCATTTATAGGAGTTTACGGCCCAAGAACATCCCTTGGCTGTAAACTCCATTGATCATGTGATTCTCGATGATTTTCAAGTGTAAACGAGTTCCTATTAAGCACACAAGAAGCTAGGGCAAGTGTACTTACAAGATAGAAGCTTGATTGGGTGTTTAAGGTCCAAGAACACTAGTGTGTGTTCTTGGTGTTTTGAAGAACACTTGAAGATCTAGATGAAAAGCAAGAATGAATGGATGAAATGATGTATAACTACTAGATGTTTGGTTATAACCACAAATCAAGTCGAGAAATACTTACGTTTTCGGAAGATCGGGTGAAGAACGGGATGATAGTTGAGAGAGAATGGGGAGTAAACTTGAGGTTGGAAGTTGGAGAATGAAATAATGGAGAGTAAACTCATGCTTTATGCATGAGTTTGCGGCCCTAAGGGAGTTTATGGCCCAAACTCCACAAGTTTGGCCGTGAACTCCTTATTAAGGTGTTACGTGTGTGTTTGCTACTCCGAGACCCGAGAGAATACTTCCTTTTATCCGTTCGTTTCAAGAATAATTATTAAAAATAATCAGACGGACTTTAATCCGGCTAAAAATGTACTGAAATGTTTTTGACTAAAATTTGACGTGTTTGACTGTAGAAATTATACAAATGAAAATTTCGGGTTGTCACATATTTATCATTTCTCTTAATGATTAATGAAGTAATCTTTGCCCGAGATTTCATCTGCTTTTGTGTCAATTGTTTGACATCACGATATCCCAAAATTTTCTTATATTTGTTTCTCGTCTACATTCTTTGGAACACTGCACTCACGAAATCCTTGAGGTTCTGAGTAATACCAACTCAGGCTGATGATTTCAAACTTCTGAGATATGACTTCGCTTTTCATCCCAAAAGTGAAAGAGCCTTGCTTCCATTCGAAGGTTTCTGACGGTTACAATATTCTTGGGGAAAACAAGAGAGGCTGTTTATAAATGACGTATGGTATTCTGTCCGTTTTCAAGGCGATGTGACAGCTACTTTTTGACGCATGGCTATTTTTACGCAGTAATGGTCCGATTTTCAAGGTGCCACGTCGGATATCATTAATTACCTATCCCGCTTCAAATTCAAACTTCAGGGTTACATATAAAAGGGGATTCAAGGGTTCATTATCAGTTTACGCGATCAAAAAGAAAAATTCCCAAATTCTCTGTTCATCAAAATCTTCAAACCCTAACAATGACGACTTCTGCTCATGTTGATTCTCATACCACTGAAGATGCCTCTTCATTACCAATAATGAAGATTCAAGCAACAAACTATCACTTGGAGGGTGATGTTTCTCAATACCCGGAAGAATTGAAGATGCTAATCGTTGCTTTGAAGAACTCTGTTTTGTCAAAGGCGATGTTCAGTTCATTCTCTGTTCCAATATCATGGCTGTCTCGAGTAGGATCTACTGCAACTTACAACAAAGCTTCTGATACGATTACTTTTCATCTGGTGAATGATAAAAAGGTCAGGTTAACCAAGAAACTCTTTTTTCAAATTCTTGAAATACTAAATTCACCTCCATATGTTGCTTTCACATTCCCTCAAATAGTTAACATGTTTAATGAGATGGGATATCAGCCTCCATTGTCTAAGACCAGTGATTTTAAGAAATCTGGTCTTCCACGTATATGGAATTTCTTATTTGGAATCTTTCTACGATGTTTAACAGGGAGAACAGTTGGTCTTGATAAGGGAAGAATGGAAGTTTATGCAATGGTTGTTGGAATCTATTATGACCTTCAAGTCGATTATTCTACACAATTATGGAAGGAATTCCAAAAGGGTGTAGAACATACGAATGCTATTCATGGTATTTCGTGTGCAAGATACTGGAGCCTGATTTTGCAGTACTTTTACAACAAGGAAGGGATTTTGGTACCCAATGATGAAGAAAAAGCCGTTTTTCAGTCGTACCACTATCCGAAGGATGTCACAGACAGTGCTGAAGTTTTTTCTTCAGTTGCTCTTATTCCCGATGCAATGCTTAAAAGAGTTGATCCTTCGAATTCTGGTTTGGTAGCATATTTGAAGACCATTGATACAACAATCGAAACTGGCATACTATTGGGCAGAGATGATAAGAAATCCAAGAAGACGAAGAAGAATGAAACTGAGTCAAAATCTTCGAAATCTCCAAAAAAGAAGCCTGAAACCGTTGAAGTGTCTGTTGCTGAGACTCAAGTTATTGAGCCTATTATTGAAGAAACTGTTGGGTTTTGAGCATTCTAACACTCCTAAGTGTACATGCAACCCTAAATACCTTGGATCTATGTTTTCTCTATTATACATACAATTATGAACATCCAAGGTATTATCCTAATCTAGCATACAAAATAATAAATATAACAAGATAGAATACATACCTCTTTGATGTAGAATGTCTTCATGAAGCTTGAGTGCCTAGTGCCCCAAGTGTGACACCTCAAATGGTTCACATAACACCAAATACACTTGGAATAACTTGAGAGAAACTTGAACACTCCTTAAAATCGTCTAGCCCTCACACTCACACATTAGTGCACGATTTCTTGAGCCATGTGATTCTTTTATATGGTGGCTATTAGGGTTACACCATGTAACTCATAGCTTTACCCATTCCTTATGCTCCATGGATTTTAACCTCCATGGAGTATCCATGGGTCACCCCATGGACTTAGTCCAACATAAGGAATCTTGGATCACAAACCCACATATATAAGAATGAATGATTTACACAATCAACCCATATATTTAATTAGTCTCCTTTTGATCACTTAATTAATTCCAAATTAATTCTTGATCAATACTAATTAAATAACCTTATTAATATATTAGAACTTATAATATATTAACCAACCTTAAGTGTTATTTCTGTCATTATAGTCTATCCAAATGCATGATGCCATGCAACCCAAATGGACCATGCCGGGTCGGGTCAAGTCTTACAAATTATAGTTATGGACTTAGACATTAATCCAACAGTCTCCCACTTGGATAAGTCTAAAACTATTATTGCGTATGACTTCAGGAACCGATCAGCAATCGTAGCTCTCAAAAGCTTCTGTCGAACTCTGACCTTGTCGATGAACTCTGACCTTTGTCAATGACTTGTCCATTAGATAAGGGATCATATATTCCTCCATTCTAGATATCATATGGACTGAGACATGGATTATCAATCATTCTCTCTGTCCATTTGTTGTTTCCCGATTTCCGATTCATGATGACTGACTGATTGAACAAATCAAATCAGTCCTGGCTTGGCCAAGCACTCACATGTATCATCTTTAAATCATCGAGGGGCCCACATATATCGCTTTTTTCCCGAAGGTAAAAGGAATGGATAAACTTCGACTCATATGGCTTGTTCTACTACTTGTTGAATCATACACAAAGGCACGTTTTATAACATCGAGTTACCAATGCGTTTTCGTGCAATCAATGTATAACCAACTCATAGTAACAACTCATATATCTAGGTTTGAAGAATATAAGATATTATCGTCTCATGATCACTCGTGATAAAATCCATGAAGTGATTCAAATGAGCGCGGGTTGAATCCAATACTCAGAACTTATGAGCACTCATGAGTGTTGTAGCACCACTTTGTCCACCAACTTGGACCTGTACAAACCAACCCATGACAGTCTTGATTCATATCTACTTCCAACATATGACCGACTGTGGATGGTTTGAATAACTTAATCATTCAGGAAGAGCGACTTAGTTATTCTGGAAGTCAAAACATGCAAAGTGAAACACAAGAATAAATGAATCAAATATGGTATCAAACCCTATGAATATAAATAAACACTTTTATTTATCACCATACTGATTACTCATTATTCATTGTTTCGGTTTTATCAACTTTATACTTGAATTTAAAACAATAGTTGTCCCATGCTCCAAGCATGTACACTATGTTTTCTAAACACTAGTCATGCCATACACCGAGTATGCATACTATGTTTGTCTATGATCTTTACTTTGTAAAATAGATCAATTGAACATCACTCCAATGATCCTCTTTTCACAGTCCCAAATCCTTACTGCAAATGCAAGAATTCCAAATTCATGCCATTTACTGAAATCTGTTAGATTCTAAACTTATATGCATTGATCCTTTTAATGATTATGCACGAAGTCAGAAAGACTTGACAACAATCATTACAGAGCATTCCAAAGGAGATTAGCTCCTTGGAAACATCCTTCTTTCATTAAGTTTCCTAATCTTACACAGATTGACTAATTTCTAACTTTGAAACATTTCCATATTCCATTTTGACTATCACTTCTGAACAAGAGTTGCCTCCTTACAGATTATGTCAATATGGTCCTTCCAGAATTAACATTATACTTCCAACTGTCCTTGAGCAACCAATCTTTGGTAAACCTTAGATTGTCCTCGACAATTGCTTAATCATTTTAGTCATATCCAATTCTAGACCTTTTCCCTTCATAATGCCCCAGGCATTTGGAAAATTTTAGAAAGGATGAATATAGCACATGTAATCGATCCGATATCTGAAGCATATGGGACACGATTCATGATGTCTCACATAAAGACTAAACCAGTCTTTTGCTATAATATTTCCATTTCAATTTGCCAAGTTCTCAAAATTCAGATTATGAAAAGGGATGCCGTAATCATAATCGAATTTTAGAACGCAAATAATGGACCCATATATAGAATTTCCTTATGTTGAGCCATTCCAACATGAAATTCATATATATATCCTTGATTAAATACGATTAAAATCTCAATCTAAGCTTTTAGAATTGAAATGAAGTATAATTTCCTCTCCCTTAATTATAGCAAAACAACTTTTTCAACCCCTGCAACCTCACGAATTGAAACTTTTGTTTTCTATAATTAACATTGCTAACTTGCAACCTTTGTCATAATTATCATGCTCCCACTAACATGATGATTATTAGCATAACACTTATGCTCCCACTAGCTTTGACATGTACTCAGAAATCAGCTGACTTTCTTACCAAAGTTCAGATTTATGATACTAGATTGTTTTGATAAAACTTTATCAAAATCATACACCTCTCTTAGATAGCTCACATGTGTGTCTAAACAATTTTAGAACTATGAAAAGGGATGCCGTAATCATAGTCTCAATTGTTTAGACCTTTGCCACTTCTCACAAGTCCATGTTAGTGTGCCGGTAAACCACACACGCTCCACTAACGACTTTGAGAATGCAAATATCACAATTGCTATCTAGCTAAAGTCTACTTAGTGAAAGTGTTTCCTCACCATCATTTTCATGAATCGGAGAGAAACCTTATGACACTTAGATTTAATAGTGTATGTGTTCTTATCCATGTGAATTTGTCAAAACCATAATCACAAGACAAGGTTAGTGACAAATCCAAACTCATATTGATTAAACTTGTGCAATCTTAAATTCTTGCCATTTGGCAGCTCAGGTGCCTGCCATTGCTTCCAAGTAGTTGTGCAACCAATTGAGAACTCTCAGAACTCCTATGCAAAGCCAACTTGAATAGGCACAAAAATTTCAACACGATAGGTTATAAACCTCAAGTCGTGTGCTAGTGAAGGACTTTAGGTTTTATTCTTGATTAAGTCTTGAAACTTTCAAGAGCTTTAAGACTCTGTCCTCTTGACATATAAGACTCCCTTGTCAAATATTCAAGAGATAGTGCGGATTCTTTATCAAGACTAACACTTTACACAATTGGCCTAAGTTGGTCTCTGTTTTATCCAAAACATCACAACTTACCAATTTCAAATGTACATGAGTAGATAACCTTTTACTCTTACATTTGACTAGTGTTAACAAACCCTCCTTAAGATATGTCACTCAAGTTACAATCTTGGAGTATGACTCTAAGAATTGTTTTGGAACGAAGTATGACTCATCTTTTTGATTTAACCATTTCAACAATTCATGACTCCTCTTCTTAGTCATAAGAATGCACTAAGATGACTTTAGAGGACCAATTGTGATATGGTATCTTAATCATTAAGATGATCATAAACATGATACTAAAGTACTCTCCCATCTTCTCAGATTTGAGAAACTTTTATCTTTCTGCCATACTTTGATTCTTCTTATTCGTTCTGTCTCACATTGAAACTTCTCCAAAGCTACAGACTTATACTTAAACTTATAAGTATAACCATATTTACTGACCTTAAGTAAATCATGACAAATAGTCTTCTTGATCTTTTGTGGTGGACTTGACCAGTGCACAAGAATGTGTACACGATCCCTTAGTCCTTTCCTTATTCACATAAGGAATTAGTCTTAATTTTCCAAGCTGAAAGTTCTCATTCATCATACTATACAACTTGCATGATTCCAAGTTTCGGTCCAATTGAACCTTGGGTGATGAGAATCTTTCCTTATTTGGTAATATTAGACACTACCACAACCGAAAGAATCAAATCCATTTTTCCAATATTGCTATCAATGGAATCTTATAAGCAACAACTTTTCACAAATGCCATTGTAAGGATACTTAAAATAAATAAAATCAAAACCTTTTTCTTTTATTTTAAAACTTTGCGGAAAAACTTATCCTTACAATCCATATGAAAACCTTGTTGTTATCTATTCCTAAGCAATATAAATATCATAACTCTTAAGTAATAGCCCAAAATTCTGATCACCGAACCATGCGATTGAAATCCATCTTCGCGATTAGAATCAGCATGTACTTAATAGAGTTAGACAATGGACTTTACCTGAAGTAGAGCCAAACTTATTGACTTTAACATCCTTAGGTAAATTTGGCAGCTTCGTAACCAATGCCCCTTCCTTTGGCAATAGTTACCTATGGACCCTTGATAATGGGACTATCTCAGACTTCGCCTCTCTCTTTACCATTGGGTCAACCGAGTTGACTATGGCCGATCCCTTTCCATTGGGAAGAGAGAGCTTTACTGGATATCCAATGTCATCATTGTCAATGTCCATAGCGTTTTAGGAAGTTGATCTTAGCAAATAGATAAGATCATTAAGGGTCTTGTCTTAGTCTGTTTCATAGGATTCCCAAAAGAACTCACTATGTGACTTAGAAAGTAGTTGAGCCACCAACTTTCTCAAGACTTTGACACCCAACTCTCCCGACTTGTCAATATGTGACTACATCTCCAAGATGTGATCACACCTAGACCTTACCTTGCCAATAGGGCTTGAGTGACCTTAAACTTTTTAGGAACTTGTGGGTTAGGGAGAATAATTGGAGGAGGTGAAAGAAGTATGATATCCATGGGACATCATCTTCATTTAGGAAAGCTTGTTTCAAGAGATTTGGGAAGATCATAAATGTCTAGACCAGACATCTTTTTTGGGAGATATTCAAGATAGTTGATTTAAAGTCCTTAATATGACACCCAATATGAAATATTAAGGCTAGGACCCAACAAACTATTTTATAACTTAGAAGAGGGATGCCGTAATCCAAGCTATAAAATATTTGAAGGTAGGTGAATGACGATTCACCAATTTCCACCATGAAAAACGAAATAATTTATTAGGTTTTAATTGGATTTGAAAGTCCTAGATCTTTGAGATTCATTGAACTGTTCAAAGGCATGTTTCAATCTCGAGTGTGCCCTTCAGGTTTTGTGACTGGGATGCAGAGGATCACAAAACAAGGTGTGAATAACCATGCAAATATACTTGGTACCCTTAATATTTACCCCTTAATCAGTGTGCCGGTTAACCACACACGCTCCACCGATACTATGATAAATATTAAGTTACCCTTTGCCTACCTTGTTAAGTCCAGGTTAGTGTGCCGGTTAACCACACACGCTCCACTAACGACTTAAGCAAAGTGCAAAGTGTAATTTCATGGGTTAGCACCAAATTCACATTTTCCTAAGTAACTAAGATTGGGTATTAATAAGAGTTTAGTTACTTAGTATTTATCATTAATACTTTTAATGAAAGGAGAATTATAGTCCTTGTCCTACCCGTTCGGCTAACGACCCTCCACCAGTCAAGGAAGCGGTGGGTGAGAGTGGACACCCATTAAACTGCCATTTTATAGGCAGTAATCTTATACCCCCCTTATAGACCGGCTTCGTGAATGAGGCCTACTAACGGTAAGACTGACTTTACTCTTATACATATATATAAATATTATTAACTTATAATATTATAAAGTATAAGGGTTGAATTTTAACTTTTAAAATTCTAAGGGCTAACTTGGAATTAAAGTATTCATAAGTGAAAATTTTTCAAATTCCAAAACTTGAGGGCAAGTTTTGAAACTATTCAAAACTAATTAATTCCATAACTTATGAGTTTAAAGTAGTTTTAATTAAAAAAAAAAAACTCTTCAAGTTCAATATCTTGAGGACAAGTTATAGAAGACTTTAAACTAATTAATAAAAAAAAATAATAACTTTTTTTTATTGTAACTTATGGAACTAATTAAGGTTACACTTTTTTTTTAATTTAATGAAGAGACTCTTGAACCTCCATAACTTGAGGACAAGTTATGGAGTCATAAAACCATTTAATTAGAACTAGACTCTTCATTTTGTAACCTTTGCCAACTTTTATGAGTTTTATGATTCTTAAATGTGACTTTTCATATAACTTGAGGACAAGTTACAAAAACACACTTTGGAATCAACTCTTAGATTAAAATGGATTGAAAACAACTATTTCACACAACTTTTCTATTAATCTAAGAACCTCATAAGAACAAGATAATTCAAATCATCAATCTTCAAGAAATTAGCATGAACATACAAACTAATACAAATCTTGAAATTATGACAATTATCTTAGAAATTGGATTAGCATGAACATACAAACTAATACAAATCTTGAAGTTATGACAATTATCTTAGAAATTGGATTAGCATGAACATTACCACATCAAAAACAAGTTTATAAGTCCAAAAACATCTTAGGGTAATGTTCCTAGTCCAATTCCAGCCAAAACAATCGAATATATGCATCCAACTCGATTTTTCAGCTACTTTTGCAAGTATAACAAGAAAACAAAACCTGGCTCTGATACTACTGTTGGGTTTTGAGCATTCTAACACTCCTAAGTGTACATGCAACCCTAAATACCTTGGATCTATGTTTTCTCTATTATACATACAATTATGAACATCCAAGGTATTATCCTAATCTAGCATACAAAATAATAAATATAACAAGATAGAATACATACCTCATTGATGTAGAATGTCTTCATGAAGCTTGAGTGCCTAGTGCCCCAAGTGTGACACCTCAAATGGTTCACACAACACCAAATACACTTGGAATAACTTGAGAGAAACTTGAACACTCCTTAAAATCGTCTAGCCCTCACACTCACATATTAGTGCACGATTTCTTGAGCCATGGGATTCTTTTATATGGTGGCTATTAGGGTTACACCATGTAACTCATAACTTTACCCATTCCTTATGCTCCATGGATTTTAACCTCCATGGAGTATCCATGGGTCACCCCATGGACTTAGTCCAACATAAGGAATCTTGGATCACAAGCCCACATATATAAGAATGAATGATTTACACAATCAACCCATATATTTAATTAGTCTCCTTTTGATCACTTAATTAATTCCAAATTAATTCTTGATCAATACTAATTAAATAACCTTATTAATATATTAGAACTTATAATATATTAACCAACCTTAAGTGTTATTTCTGTCATTATAGTCTATCCAAATGCATGATGCCATGCAACCCAAATGGACCATGCCGGGTCGGGTCAAGTCTTACCAATTATAGTTATGGACTTAGACATTAATCCAACAGAAACACAAGAGAATGTAATCATTCCTTCGAAGACTGGTATGTTTCGAAGAATCAAAATGAAGTCAACACACAAAAGCAAGTCTCCTACACATAAAGTGGTTCGAAAACCTCAAATCACTCATCAAGGTGTGTTAATTAGAGAAGTGCCAGCACCTGTTTCTCCAGTGTCCAAGAAACGTAGGGCTGAGGATATGGCAAAACATTTGTCAAAGAAGAAGAAGAAGAAGACTCGAAAACTCGTGATTTCGACTGAGTCAACAGAAGATGATGATGAAAGAATTCCAGAAACCCCAGAGTTAAATCCTAATGCAGGAAGTTCAACTCCTGAGTAGACAGTCATCATTCCACCCGAAGATTCGATTGCCAAATCAGTTTCTGAGGCGGTACGAACTTCAGGCATCCCTGCAGACGTATCTGATACGGATGCACATGTCAATATGGGTGATGAAGGTTCGAAAAATGATGATCAAGATAAATCTACTTCTGCTCCTTTCGAAAGTATTGTTTCTTTATCACAATCCACTATTCCCATTACATCAACCACTGATTCCCCTACATTCGAACACATTATCAATCAACCATTCACTTCTATTTTTTCTTCTCAATCCACTGACACATCCAAACGGACTTCGAATGTTGAAGAAACCATTTTTATGGAGACAGAAACTGATACTGAGGGGTTTGGAGGCACGTTTGATGAATTGGAATTTCATGAAGAAGAAGAAGAGCAGTTTCCAGATCATATGCTGATGACCATGAAGCAGTTTAAAATTCTGAATCAGAAGTTGAATTCGATAATTCAATCTCAAGTTGATCTGGGGGGTGGTTCATCTATTTCAAGTTTGGAAGTTGATACTATGTTGAAGATGTTCGAAGCCAGAGTTGTGAGCAAAGTATCTGGAATGATTACTGACTCTGAATCTCGAATTTTGAAGAAGGTTGATTATAATGATCAAAATAATGAACTTCGGATCAAATCTCAAAATTCAATGTTTACCAGTGATATGAAAAATTTGAAGAATGTCACAAAGGAACGACATGTCCTTTTTGTTCAAGAAGTGAAGAAAGTAAAGTAGGATGTTAATTTGCAAATTCGAGAACTCCGCAAAAATATGCAAAAAGAAATTGGAAATTTTCAAAAAGATTATGCTTCTCTGAATCAGAAGGTTGATATCATTTGTGACACAGTCACACGATTTGTGAAGTTGTATGAAAATTTGAGTCCACAACTAACTCAACTTTCAACATCCGAAAGCGCAAACTTTGAGGAAGTGATTACTTTGCTCAAGGAGTTAAAAGAACTTTCTGACAGGCCGGTTTCTTCTTCCTTGATTACTCCTGAATTTTTATCACAGAAGTTTATCCAATTCGAATCTATTCTCAACAAACAACTTGCTCCTCTCTTTCGCATATCAAGCCTTCTCCCAACAACAAATGCCCCACCTGTTTTCACAGGGGTGCAAGGGGGAGAAAGAAAAACTGGTGAATCGAAGGCTGGTGGTGAAGATGCGAAAGTTGTAGGAAAGGTATTTTCTTCGAAGATTCCAACAACAAAACCAGTCATAGTTTCTGTTGGGATGGTTACTTCAACAGTTGTCACAACGTTACCTATTACAAGACCTATTTCGAAAGGAATTGTAATTGGTAAATCTATGGAGACTGGTGAGAGGTTCGAAACCAAAATAGGCAATTGACAATCCAGCTTTGAAAGATAAAGGGAAATCGATTGTAGTGGAAATGTCAAAAGAAGAAAAGAAGGCTGCAGCAGAAGCTGAAATCGAAAAACTAAGGTTGATTCAAAGCATTATGGCTCAGCGTGCTGGTGATCCGAAGGGAATGGACAAAGGTGATCCTGCCAAACACTACAATTACGAAACAATCGAGGCCAAGGTAGCGTATAATCACATGTATTCGTTTGAGAAGAAACCAAAACAAAGTTATTTGGTTATGAATACAGATGCAAGCCAGCTGGATTTTCCAATAAACGAAATGATGTTCATCATGCCTCAGTTCAAAGCTGAAGGAAATTTTAAAGAAAAGGATGAAGGTACTCACATGAAAATTCGTTTTCATGCTGTTCTTGCAAAAGTCCCTGAGGAAGTGTGGTCATTGGTTAAAATCAAGAAAGTGATCAGTATGAAAAAGGATGTGGTATTCGAAAACACAGTCCAGAACGCTAAGTATGTGGTTGCCAGGGCAAATGGAAAAATTTGCGAATTTACGATTGTTGATTTTCCATTAATGAACTTGTATGATCTTATACAAGTTGCATTGCTTTTGAAAGATAAATCATTTTCGTTCCTTCAAAACACTGAACCAGATGAATTCAAGCTTGGGGTTGCTCACATCAAGATTTTCATAGAAAATTACTATGAGTGCTTGGCTCTTACTGATGTGGAGTTAGCTACAGCCAAAGGAATGGAAATAAAAGCACCAATGGCACCGACAAAGACTCAAGCAGAATTGAAGAAGTATGCTGATGGTGAAATCTGCTTGAAGCCTTTTGGAATGGTATTCGCAGGAAAATACAAAGCTGGAAAAGCTAAACGGTTCTTATTCCAGGCAAGCGAAGTGGAGAGATATTCAACATCTCAATATACGAACTTAATTGTTCGTATGAATCATTGCAAGAAGAACAATGAAGGAGATAAGAAAGAGCTGAAGAAGATTATCTCTTGCTACACGGAGATTCGAAGAGTGTTACTGTATTCCATCACACTTCTTACGAATTAAGGATTTCGACTATGATTACAAAGGGGGAGATTGTAAGGGTCGAATTGTTGTAATTAGTCGAAATGTATTTTGTACTCTTCGAATGTTTTGTAATGTATTTTACTAGGGCGCTTTTATTCGAAGCTTAAGTGTCTATGCCTTAGTATATTTTTTGCACGCTTTCGGTTCACTATAAATAGGGTTATTTACTAGAGTTAGATAAGAGTTTTTACAGACCTGTCTATTGTACTCTGTAAACATACGAAAGCGTAATAAAGCTGAAACAAGATCATATTTACATCCGGTGTTCAAATATCGCATTCTTACTTGAATTCATACTCTGATTAATTCAATACTCGATTCTTTGATTCTTCAGTTTCTGGCAAATCCATCAAATACCAAAATGTTATATCAGATCTCAAATCTGATTAATGACTTAGAGTCATGAACACTGAGATGTAATCCATGTATAATAATCAAGTATGGGCTTGATTAATCTTCCTCAACATAGTAAGGCTAGAAGGAGTAAGAGATTCTTTTTGAAAGAATACATACATGGATATCTATACACATTTAACAAGGCTTGTCATAAAAGGATTTTATCATACTCATGGCATTGACTATGACTAAACCTTTTCATAAGTTGCTATGATTAGATCAAGAAGGATATTATATACCATGACTTCATATCTTAATATGTGTAACATCCATAAAATTCATGAAAAATTTAAACTTTTCAAACAATTCCACAAACCATCATTGTTTACAAAATAGTTTCCAAAACATGTTTATTATCAGAGTTTTCCTAAAATCATACAACAAAACACGAAGAGGTGCATGATCAAGCCTTTGCCTTCCTGCGACCATCTGAGGTACCTGAAACATAACGCAAAACTGTAAGCCTAAAGCTTAGTAAGTTCCCCCAAAATACCAACACACGGAAAATAACACATATACAATAACACCATACCATGGGTCCAATCAATCTTCAGGTTGGAATACCCCAGGCCCCTCAACCATCGGGTTGGAATGCCTACATACTATGGGTCCAATCAACCATCGGGTTGGAATACCCAAGGCCCCTCAACCATCGGGTTAGAATGCCAACATACTATTGGTCCAATCAACCATCGGGTTGGAATACCACAGACTCTCAACCATCGGGTTGGAACGCCAACATACTATGGGTCCAATCATCCTCGGGATGGAATACCCTAGGCCCTTAACCATCAGGTTGGAATGCCGTGGCATGTTGGGTTACACACAAAGCAGTGAAGCCTTAGTCACCGACCAAACATGTGTACATATAACAGATAAGCATACAATAACTAGCCAGTAAACAAACAAACAGATCTTACAGATCACTGAGCATAACATCATCCTATATAGTAGGATAGCGATCTAACAGATCACTACAACACGATAACATACTATCACACAACAGGATATCTAATCCAAGGGGCCAGCCATGGTGCCTTTGACCCACAAGTATAGTGAGGAAAACTCACCTCACAACTGGATAGTACTGATAAGGGTCGACTCCGAATCTCAGCTCTCAACACAAAACCTAAATCCACCAAGTGACAAATTCCATCAAAATCCCAAAATACCCAAAATGCCCTCAAAGTCAAACTTGGTCAAACTCAAATTCAACTGGTCAAGGTCAGCTGCCCAAACCCAATAAACCAACTGAGTCAACCTAACCGAGTCAACTCGACATGGGCTGACTCATTCGAGTACGTGGGGCGTGACCCAGAAGTACGCTCAACGTACGCAAAGCCTTGCGTTGACCATATTACGGGGTGGCTGACCGAGTACGCGGGTCGTACTCCTACCTACGCGGGGCGTACCCTTGCAACCTCTACAACTTCATTAAGTGCTTAATGGCTTAAGCACTTAAGCCCAAACTTCAGATCTACGGTCCAAATGCATCCTTGAGTCATAAAGTCTCCAACTTTATGACTTTACATGTCCAAAAAGTCCTTAACACAAGGTCTTAATCCATTAAGACCCTCTACAAGATGCATAAGACAATTCTAGCCATTGGGACCTCATTTTTATGACTAAGGACCCCTCCAAGGGTTTGAAAGGACAACTCAAAACATCCAGAACTTGCCATGCTCAAGATGGAGCATTTGGGACCAAAAAGAAACATAAAAACACCCAAAAATGAGATCTAGCAAACAAGTCATCAAGGTATGAACTTTATACCTTGGGATGATGGAGAAAAGAGAAAAACTTCCAGATCCAAGCCTTGCTTCAAGATTCCAAGCTCCTTGATGCAACCCCTTCTTCCTTTATCACACCAAAAACACACTATTGAGCTCAAAACACACACTAAGGGGCTAGGGTTTTGCAAAAAACGTCTCAAAGGGTTTGGAGGCTGAAAAGGTGGAGAGAAATGATCTATAAGGATGCTTAAATACCTCCCAAACCCCAAAACTTAAGGTTTCCTCCTGACGTTAGTACGCTCAGTGTACATAAGTGTACGCCCAACGTACCCTCATGTACGCTTAACGTACTCCTGTTGCCTGAAATTACCATATTGCCACTAGGGCTTCAAGGCACAATCTCTTGGACTTAGGGACCCAAAATGACATATAATAAAATTATAGGGATGGATTTAGAAATACATGAACATTGGGGTGTTACAATTCTCCCCCACTTGAACTAGATTTCGTCCTCAAAGTCTGCTTCGGTGAACAAATCCGGATAATGCTCCCCCCTATCTCAGCCTCCGGATCCCAGGTCCACTCGGAGCCCCTCTGGTGTTGCCACCGTATCTTTACCAAAGGTACTTCATTGTTACGCAAAACCTTAACCTTTCTTTCCAAGATAGCCACCGGCTTCTACACATAGTTTAGGCGCTCATCTACCTGAATATCATCCAAGGAACCACCACATCCTCATCCAATATGCACTTTCACAGCTGCGAAACATGGAAAGTGCTATGAATATGACTAAGCTCCTTGGGAAGATCCAATTTGTAAGCAACCTTGACAAACCTGGCGATTAATCGCCCGGGGACCCAATTTCCCCCTCTTCCTAAAGCGTATCACACCTTTTCAAGGTGAGACCTTCAGTAATACCATATATTCGACTTGAAACTCTAACTCGGATCGGCGTCGGTCGACATAGCTATTTTGCCGACTCTGATCGGTCTGCAGTCTCTGTCGGATCTGCTGAATAAGCTCTGTGGTGTTAAGGACCACCTTAGTCCGCCCCATAACTCTGTGACCAACCTCGCCCCAACAAACCGGGGTACGACACCTCCACCCATACAAGAGCTCGAAAGGCGGAGCACCAATGTTGGAATGATAATTGTTGTAGGAAAACTCTGCAAGTGGCAGGTAGGAGTCCCAACTCCCCCCCGAAATCAATAACACAGGCCCGCAACATATCCTCAAGGGTCTGTATCGTCCGCTCACTCTGGCCGTCAATCTGTGGATGATAAGCAATGCTGAAGTGCAAGCTCGTGCTCGGTTCCTCATGGAACTTCTGGCAAAAAACGGGAGGTGAACCGAACATCACGGTCTGAAACAATGGAGACCGGAACCCCATGGCGAGCAACGATCTCGTGAACATACACATCTGCCAACTTCTCGGCCGAAGAACTCTCCCGAATCGCCAGAAAGTGGGCACTCTTGGTCAATTGATCCACGATGACCCATATAGCATCAAAATCCATTGCCGTCTTCAGAAACTTGGTGATAAAATCCATCGAAATCTGCTCCCATTTCCACATGGGAACTTCCAGAAATTTGGTGATAAAATCCATCGAAATCATGCTCAACTTTGATTATCCTGCAGGTCAAGCATCTCTCTACATACCAGGCTATCTCCTTCTTCATACATGGCCACCAATAACTCAATCTCAAATCCCGATACATCTTGGTGGCCCCCGGATGGATAGAAAAACGAGACTTATTAGCCTCCTCCAATATAACCTGTTTAATCCCACCAGAAACTAGAACCCAAACCGGACCACACTGGGTCAACAACGCACGACTATCCGTGACAAATCTGTTAATATTACCTCTAATCCTCTCTTACTTCCAATTCTCTTTCTGAACTCCCTCGGGCTGAGGCTCCCTGATCAATCCCAAAAGCGAAGAATCAACTGATATCCTCATACACGACACCCCATCTGAAGACCCAATCGACTTGCAGCTCAAGGCATCCGCCACAACATTCGCTTTACCCGGATGGTAAAGGATCTCGTAGTCATAATCCTTGAACATGTTCAGCCACCTGCGCTACCTCATGTTCAGGTTCAGTTGATCCATAATATGCCTTAAACTCTTGTGATCCATGTAGATAGTACAACGGACCCCATAAAGATAGTTCCTCCAAATCTTGAGGGCAAAAACCACTGCCCCTAACTCCAGATCATGAGTGGGATATCGCGACTCGTGCGGCTTCAGCTGATGCGAAGCATAAGCTGTGACGCGTCCTCTCTGCAAGAGGACCGCCCCTAAACCAGTGATGGATGCATCACATAATACCATAAAATCCTCAACGCCCTCCTGGAAGGTCAATACCGGGGCCTCACATAACCTCTATCGAAGGGTCTCAAATGCCGACTGCTGCTCAGGGCCCCATCGGAAATCCACCCCCTTCCTCGTCAAACGAGTGAGGGGTACTGCAATCTTGGAGAAATCCTGAATGAATCTCTAATAGTACCCTGCCAAACCCAAGAAACTCCTGATATCCGAGGGAGATCTCGGAACCTCCCACTGTATCACGTCCTCGATCTTGGCCGGATCGACCGATATCCCATCCTGGTTAACAAGGTGTCCAAGGAACTGAACCTCTCGTAACCAAAACTCACACTTTGAGAACTTAGCATAAAGCCGTTCTCGCCTGAAAACCCCTAGGAGCTCTTGAAGATGCTCCTCATGTTGCTTTCTGGTCTTAGAATACACCAAGATATCATCAATGAACACAATAACGGAACGATCGAGCATCGGCCTGCATACCCGATTCATCAAATCCATGAATATTGTAGGCGCATTGGTGAGCCCAAATGGCATCACGACGAACTTGTAATGCCCATAATGAGTCCGTAACACGGTCTTCTCCACGTCCTCCTCTCTCACTCTGACCTGATGATACCCAGATCTCAAATCAATATTGGAGAACTAAGATGCACCATGCAGCTGATCAAAAAGGTCATCAATCTGCGGAAGGGGATAATGGTTCTTCACCGTTAACTTGTTCAACTCCTGGTGGTCAATGCACATCCGGTGTGAACCATCCTTCTTCTTGACGAACAAAATCGGCGCTCCCCACAGAGAACTGCTCGGTCTGATGAACTGCTTGCCTATCATCTCCTGCACCTGAGATGACAACTCCTGCATCACAGTCGGTGCCAAACGGTATGGCGCCTTAGAAATAGGGGCCACACTTGGCACAAGGTTGATCCTGAACTCGACCTGCCTCTCGGGAGGCATACCAGGTAACTCCCTGACGACCGGGACCTCTGATACTGAAGTAGGGTCCCCAATACGCATATCCATTACATAAGCCAAGTAGCTTGCACACCTATGCTGAATATACTGCCTAGCCCTGGCTGCAGAACAGAACCCTGAACCCATCCTGGTGCCCTCTCCATAGATAACCAATTCTCCCCCACTTCGGGTTCAAACTACCATGCGCTGGCCCTCACAATCAATCATAGCACCGAACCGGCTCAGCCAATCCATAACCACAATCCCGCAAACATCCCCAATGTGGATAGGGATCAGATCGATCAGATAAGTCACCCCGACGATCTCTATAACACAACCCTGCTACACTGATGATGCAGAAACCTCGTGTTCGTTGGCGATAGAAACCCGAAACGGACACTCTAACTCCCTAATAGGCATATCAAACTCCCTACTGAATGAACGAGATACAAAGGACTGACTCGCACCTGAGTCAAACAACACAAGTGCAAGCAAAGAGTTCACTAGGAACCTACCTAACAGAGGCACATATATAAGCATACCACAACACATATACAACAAGATTATGAATAGAAACATACCAATCACAAAATCTGGAGCTGCTATGGCCTTCTCGGCATTGAGCTGGAAAGCGCGACCTCGAGCCCTCGGGGGCTCCACCTAGCCCTGACTCCCATCAGTGATCCTTAAAGTAGCCGGCGCTGGAGCCTGCGCTGGCCTAGCAACAAACAAAGGACACTGGGCCTTCATATGGCCCACCTGATCGCAATGGTAACAAAGTCTGATGCCAGAAGTTGGAGCCTGCTGCCGGCAGTCCCTCACAATGTGACCTTGCTTGCCACATTTGTGGCATCCCGAAGAAGATCGAAAAGCTCCATAATATACCTTACCGCACTTCCCATAAGTGCGGCCCCTCTGAATTCCCGACCTAGAATCAGTGGTCTTGAACCGCTTCGACGCAGGCTGCGACTGCGCTGGGGCCGCTCTCTTCTCCCTCGTCTGCAACTCAATCTCAATCTCACGCCGCCTGGCGGCCTCCTGCAAATCCAGAAAGGAAACATAGCGTTGGGTGGATACAAACTGATGAATCTCTGTCTTGAGCATGCTTAAGTAATGGGTTATCTAATCCTGCTCAGATGCACCAAACTCAGGACAAAACATGGCGCTCTCGGTGAACATCTTGGTGATCTCCGTCATGGACTCTGTCCCATGTCTCAAATCCAGATACTCCTGCGCCAATCTCTCACGCTCCACCAGCGGCAGATATCTAGAGCGGAACATCTCCGAGAACTGCTACCAAGACACAGCAGCTCTCTGCTCAACAGAAAATGAACTAGTAGCAAGTCTCCACCAATACTTCACTCCGGACCTCAGAAGGTTCAGAGCGTACCTGACCTTATGGTCAGCTGGACATGAGCAGGTGAAAAAGCATCCCTCAACATCATATGTCCACCTCATGGCTATGATCGGGTCCTGCACTCCATCGAGAGTCGGGGGCTTCATATTATCGAAGTCCCGATACTGAAAACCCCGACCCGATCCAACTCCAGCAGCTGCAACGACTTTGGAGGCTGCAGCAGCAACAGTCTCAGCAACAGCTGCATATCTGTCATCAAAGAACTCCATCATCATGGTCTTAATAGACCCAAATAACTCCGGTATTTGATCCTTGAAGATAGCCACAATCTCCTCATGGAGAATCTCCCTAATCCTGTCATCCAACGCAGCTGGCCCACCCTGACTGCCAGCTCCTTGTCCCGATCCGGACCCAACCTCAAATCGCCTCGTAGTCAACATACTGAAAATAAACCAGGGGATATCAGATAACATGCATAGCATATCGTGGGAACCAACTCCCAACAAAGCCCTAGGGGTTGTGACTTCCCTGTTACGCATACGGGTCATGTGCATCCAGTAGTACGGGCCCATACTACCTTCCACACCTACCCTTATTTTCTTCAGAGGACCATCACAACAACCCTAACAATACACACTAGCATAATCATACACTCAATCCTCATACCCTAGAGGAAAGGCTAATCATCTCGGAACTTGCCGACTGACCCCACACAACTCATCCATAAAACTTCCACTAACCCTGCAGCACTCGTGTATGCTAATCATACATAACACTGGACCCTATAGACATCTGATCCTACCCTAAGCCCTTCATCAAATAAGAACAGGAAATAAGGCCAAACCAAATATTCTTAGGCTATAGAATCTTGGTTATGTATAACCATGATGCATACATTAAGAAAGTACAGTAATGATGTATATTCCATATAAGAAGAACCCTAGGCTATCATGCATCATAAAATCAGGTAATCTATCATGCAAATGCCTGAAGATCCCTAGCCTATCACTAGCATGATGTTCTAACATATCGCAAAATCAAATAACAGTGTGGTATTTTGGGGCCTACTTACTGGCTCTAGCTGATCGTACACATCACATACTCCTTGATTATTTTAAAAACATTTTGAAAATCGTTTTTAAAATCTTTTTCCTAAGTTTGACACTGGATTCGCAAGAGTGTTCCTCCAATTCACTCAAACCAAGGCTCTGATACCAACTTGTAACATCCATAAAATTCATGAAAAAATTAAACTTTTCAAACAATTCCACAAACCATCATCATTTACAAAATAGTTTCCAAAACATGTTTATTATCATAGTTTTCCCAAAATCATACAACAAAACACGAGGAGGTGCACGATCAAGCCTTTGCCTTCCCGCGATCATTTGAGGTACCTGAAATATAACCCAAAACTCTAAGCCCAAAGCTTAGTGAGTTCCCCCAAAATACAAACACACGACAAATAACACATATACAATAACAACATACTATGGGTCCAATCAACCATCAGGTTGGAATACCCCAAGCCCCACAACCATCAGGTTGGAATGCCAACATAGTATAGGTCCAATAATCCATCGGGTTGGAATACCCTAGGCCCCTCAACCATCAGGTTAGAATTCCAACATACTATGGGTCCAATCAACCATCGGGTTGGAATACCACAAGCCCTCAACCGTCGCGTTGGAATGCCAACATACTATGGGTCTAATCATCCTCGGGATGGAATACCCTAGGCCCTCAACCATCGGGTTGGAATGCCCCGACCTGTTGGGTTACACACAAAGCAATGAAGCCTTAGCCACCGACCAAACATGTGCACATATAACAGATAAGCATACAATAATCAGCCAGTAAAGAAACAGACAAATCTTACAGATCACTAAGCATAGCATCATCCTATATACCAGGATACCGATCTAACATATCACTATAGCACAATAACATACTATCATATAACAGGATATCTAATCCAATGGGTCGTCCTTGGTGCCTGCGACCTGCAAGTACACTGAGGAAAACTCACCTCGCAACTGGATAGAACTAATGAGGCTCGACTCCGAATCTCAGCTGTCAACACAAAACCTAAATTCACCAAGTGACCAATTCCATCAAAATCCAAAAATACCCAAAATGCCCTCAAACTCAAACTTGGTCACACTCAAAGTCAACTGCCCAAGCCCAATAAACAAACTGAGTCAACCTAACCGAGTCAACTCAACAAGGGCTGACTTATACGAGTACACGGGGCGTAACCCAGAAATACGCTTAGCGTACGCGAAGCCTCGCGTTGACCAGATTACAGGTTGGCTGACCGAGTACGCGGGGTGTTCTCCCACCTACGCGGGACGTACCCTTGCAACCTGTACAACTTCATTAAGTGTTTAATGGCTTAAGCACTCAAGCCCAAACTTCAGATCTACGGTCCAAATGCACCCTAGAGTCATAAATTCCCCAACTTCTTTACACGTCCAAAAAGTCCTTAACACAAGGTATTAATCCATTAAGACCCTCTACAAGATGCATAAGACAATTCTGGCCATTGGGACCTCATTTTTATGACTAAGGACCCCTTCAAGGGTCTGAAAGGACAACTCAAAACATCCAGAACATGTCATGCTCAAGATGGAGCATTTGGGTCCAAAAAGAAACATAAAAACACCCAAAAATGAGATCTAGCAAACAAGTCATCAAGGTATGAACTTTATACCTTGGGATGATGGAGAAAAGAGCAAAACTTTCAGATCCAAACCTTGCTTCAAGCTTCCAAGCTCCTTGATGCAACTCCTTCTTCCTTTATCACACCAAAAACACACTATTGAGCTCAAAACACACTAAGGGGGTAGGGTTTTGCAAAAACATCTCAAAGGGTTTGGAGGTTGAAAAGGTGGAGAGAAATGAGCTATAAGGATGCTTAAATACCTTCCAAACCCTAAAACATAGGGTTTCCTCCTGACGTTAGTACGCCCAATGTACATAAGTGTACACCCAACGTACTAGGTCGCGCCCTAGTACGCTCATCGTACCCTCATGTACACTTAGCGTACTCATGCTGCTTGAAATTAACATATTGACACTAGGGCTTCAAGGCAATCTCTTGGACTTAGGGACCCAAAATGATGATGGGTTTTGAGCATTCTAACACTCCTATGGTGTACATGCAACCCTAGAAACCTTGGATCTAGGTTTGACTAAGATACATTCAAATAATTATTTTTCCAAGGTTCTTATCCTATCTAGCATGGCATGGGGAACTTGAATCAAATAAAGCTAGTAGAATTACTTACCTTGTAGTTGTAGTTGATTGCTTGGAGTTTTAGAGCCTAGCACCAATAGTGTGGATGCCTCAAATGGAAATCACAAATCACCACAAACTTGGAATTTTGAGAGAATAGTAATCACCTTTCTTGAAATCGGCCCTCTTACTTTACTCACCACAACTAGTGTGATTTCAAGAACCAAAGCCTCCTTTATATAGTGTGGTGGATTAGGGTTACATCCATGTAAACCCTAATACCCATGTCTTTTCATTTCCATGAGATCCATGAGTTAAAGCTCCATGGAGTATCCATGGACTTTCCATGCAAGCCTAGCCCATTCCAAATAAGCATTAGCCCACACTATATAAATACAAGAGCCCATATTTAATTAGTCATACTTTTGATCTCTAAATTAATCCTAGATTAATTATAGATCAATACTAATTAAATAATATGATTTTATATTAATATATTAGAACTTATAATATATTAATAAATCATAACTTATACTATTCTCAAAAGATTATCCATAAATTGTTTGGGTGAAGTGCAACCCAAATGGACCATGCCGGGTCGGGTCAAGTACATACCAAATATAGTTATAGACTTAGACACTATATCCAACAGTCTCCCACTTGGATAAGTCTAATAACTATAGTTGTAAGTATGACTTCAGGAACCGATCAGCAATTGTAGCTCTTTAAACTCTGTTGAACTATGAAGCGCCATTTTAGATAAGTGATCATACAATCCTCTGTTCTAGATATCAGCCGGATAAATACATGGAACAAGGTCTTGCTTATTGTCCAGCATTTGTTTCCCGATTTCCGATTTGCTTGACATAGAACTTAACTGAACACGTCAATTTAGTTCTGACCGGGCCCGGTACATAGGTCAAAACAAAATCATCGAGGGGCCCAGATATCGCTTCTAATCCAAGAAGGAACATATAAACTTCGACTCATATGTTTGCTCTACTACTTGTTGAATTACACACAAAGGTACGTTTTATAACATCGAGTTACCAATGCGTTTTCGTACAATCAATGCATAACCAACTCATAGGTAACAAATCATATGTCTAGGTTTGAAGACTTATATGATATTACCGTCTCACGATCACTCAAGATAAATTCCATGAAGTGATGCCAGTGAGCGTAGGTTGAATCCAATACTCAGAACTTATGAGCACTCATGAGTGTTGTAGCCCCGCTTTGTCTAACATCTTAGACCTCTACAAGCCAACCCATGACAGTCTTGATTCATATCTACTTCCAACATATGACTGACTGTGGAGAGTTTGAATAATATGATATAAACCATAACATAATTATTCTGGAAGTCAAAACATGCAAAAAGAAATAATAGTAAACGATTGACAAGAGATAGCAACACTTTACTCATAAATAACAGCTTTTATTTATCATCAAATGTCAATTACATTTTACAAATTTCAAGACTATCTAACTACTAAAACTAATATCATCCTTCAGCCCTATGCTCCGAGCATGCTGGAGATGCTTAACCCGAGTCAGTCCCTTCGTGAGGGGATCTGTTGGATTCTCATCCGATGATACCCTCTTTGCCACGAGGATTCCTTCTTCTATTCGATGTCTGATGAAGTGATATTTTCTCTCAATGTGTCTGGATCTCCCATGATCTCTTGGTTCCTTGGCTAAGGCAACCGCACTATTGCTGTCACAGAAAATCTCCATTGGCTCCTTTATAGCTGGTACAACTCCAAGGTCTCCGATGAAGTTCTTTAGCCATATAGCCTCCTTTGCTGCCTCGCTTGCTGCTATATACTCTGATTCACAAGTGGAATCAGCCACTGTCTCCTGCTTGGAACTTTTCCAAGTAATTGCCCCTCTGTTTAGGGTAAAGACCCAGCCCGACTGAGAGCGGAAATTATCCCTGTCCATCTGAAAGCTAGCATCACTGTACGCTACAACTCTCAAGTCATCACTCCCACCGAGGGTAAGGACCCAGTCCTTAGTCCTTCGCAGATACTTGAGGATATTCTTTACCGCAGTCCAGTGTGCCTTGCCAGTGTTCCCCTGATACCTGCTAACCATGCTCAAAGCAAAGGCTACATCAGGTCGAGTACACGTCATAGCATACATGATCGATCCTACAGCTGAAGCATAAGGTATTCGACTCATTTCTGCTATCTCAGCCTCAGTACTAGGGCTTTGTGTCTTACTCAATCTGGCGTTACTCTGGATGGGTAACTCTCCTTTCTTGGAATTATGCATGTTGAACCTTTTCAACACTTTGTCCACATAGGTGCTTTGACTAAGTCCAATTAGTCTTTTACTCCTGTTTCTCAAAATCCTTATCCCTAGGATATAGGCAGCTTCTCCAAGGTCCTTCATAGCGAAACACTTCCCAACCCAGGACTTTACTTCCTGCAGGGTTGGGATGTCATTTCCTATGAGTAGTATGTCATCCACATACAGTACCAAGAAGCTTACTATACTCCCACTAGCCTTGATATAGACACAAGATTCATCTTCACTTCTTGAAAAGCCAAATTATTTGACTTTCTCATCAAAGCAAAGATTCCATCTGCGAGGTGCCTGTTTCAATCCATAAATGGATTTCTCGAGCTTACACACTCTATTGGGGTACTCTGTACTGACAAAACCCTCTGGCTGAACCATGTAAACATCTTTAGTTAACTTTCCATTAAGGAAAGCGGTTTTGACATCCATTTGCCATATTTCATAGTCATGAAATGCAGCAATGGCTAACAGAACCCTAATAGACTTAATCTTGGCCACTGGTTAAAAGGTCTCATCATAATCAACTCCCGAAGTTTGAGAATAACCCTTTGTAACCAGTCGTGCCTTATAAGTGTGTACATTACCATCCATGTCGGTCTTCTTCTTGAAGATCCATTTGCACCCAACTATCTTACGATCTGGTACATTGTCAACCAAGTTCCAAACTTGATTGTCATACATGGACTGTATCTCGCTATCCATAGCCTCTTTCCATTTAGCAGCCTCAGGGCCTGCCATGGCTTCCGTGTAGCTGTTAGGCTCATCCAGATTTGCCAGTGTGTTATCACTGATAAGTGTCTCAGCTTCTGCAGTAATATGGAAACCATAATAATGCTCAGGTGCAGCCCTAACTCTGGTGGAACGCCTCAGAGGTATAGATTCTTCAGTCTGCTCAACAGGAGTTTCCTCCTCAGGTTGAGTGCTAGGGTTTGAAGTTCCTTCACCACTTGACTCTTGAATTTCCTCAAGGTCAATTTGCCTCCCACTGTCTCCTTGGCTCATGAATTCTCTCTCTCGAAAGAATCCTCTTCTTGCTACAAAGACCACCTTATCACTAGGTCTGTAGAAAATGTAGCCAAAGGATTTCTGTGGGTAGCCGATGAAAATACACCTTTCGCTTCAGGGTTCGAGCTTATCGTGAGTCTCGCGTCTCACGAAAGCCTCGCAACCCCAAATCTTGATGTGGTCTAGATTGGGAACTTTTCTAGTCCACACCTCGTGAGGTGTTTTGGCAACCTTCTTTGTAGGGACTAGATTGAGGATATGGGCGGCAGTCTCTAAGGCATACCCCCAAAATGAGATTGGTAGCGAAGCTCGACTCATCATGGAACGAACCATGTCCAACAAGGTTCGATTGCGCCTCTCAGCTACACCATTCAACTATGGTGTCCTAGGAGGTGTCAATTGTGAGACAATCCCACATTCCTTAAGATAGTCAAGGAACTCAATACTAAGATACTCACCACCACGATCGGATCGAAGCATCTTAATGTTCCTGCCCAACTGATTCTCCACTTCTTGCTTAAACTCTTTGAATTTCTCAAAGGTTTCTGACTTATGCTTGATTAAGTAGACATATCCATATCTACTAAAATCATCAGTAAAAGTCACATAGAAACGATTAGCATCTCTTGTGGCAGTTCTGAAGGGTCCACACACATCCGTGTGTATGAGGTCCAACAAACCTTCACCCCTAGCGCAAGTGCCAGTAAAAGGTGACTTTGTCATTTTACCAAGCAAACAAGATTCACAACTATCATCTGACTTTAGGTCAAATGACTCCAAGACTCCATCCTTTTGGAGTTGGCCTATGCGTTTCTTGCTTACATGTCCAAGACGACAATGCCATAAAGATGCTTTATCTAAGCTAGTGGAAGAGTCAATACACAATACATTATTTCCTAGATTATCTACAACAGATACAGTTTCATACACACCATCACAAGGTAATGCTTTAAAATAAAGAACATTATTAAAGAAAGCATCAATACTACCATTATTATTATCAAAATAAAAGGTGAAACCTTGTTTATACAATGCATGAAAGGAAATAACATTTCTTTCCATTTCTGGCGAATAATAACATTTATTCAAATCTAATGTAAACCCACTATTTAGCACTAAGGAATAAACTCCTATCTTGGTGACAGGTGAAGCTTTCCTGTTTCCCATGATCAAGTTTATCTTTCCTTGCTCCACATTCTCACTTCTTCTTAGTCCCTGCAAATCACAACATATGTGAATACCACAACCTGTATCAAGGACCCAAGACTTAGAATGAGGTGAGTTATTAGACAATATAGTGTATATACCTGCATGGTTGGGTTTTACTTTCCCATCCTTCAAATCTTGCTGGTACTTTGGGCAGTTTCGCTTCCAGTGCGACTTTTCATGACAATAGAAGCATTCAGCCTCATTAGGGTTAGCAGAAGGAGTGACAAAACCTTTCTTGGTTTTGCTTGAAGATGAGCCTTCAAGGGTCTTACCCTTGGTACCCTTAGAAGGGTTCTTTCTCTTCTTCCCTTTGCCATGCCCGATTGCCAAGACATTGGCCGCAGTTGGAGTAGGAGTAGGAGTAGTAACAACTGACTTACCCTTTAGACCACTTTCGGTGGTCTTCAAGAGTCCTTGAAGTTTGCTGAGGGTGACCTCTTCCTTGTTCATGTGATATGTCATGCAGAATTGATCATAACACGATGGTAAGGAGTGCAAAATAATGTCTATTGCTAACTCCTCAGGGAAGTTCACATTCAGCTTCAGTAAACGGTCCACATACCTTTGCATTTTCTGCATGTGGCCCGTGATGGGTTCACCATCCTTCATTCGGGTTGTTATCATGGAGGAGATTATTTCATATCGCTCTTGACGAGCACTTTGATGGTAGCGGTCCATCAAGTCCTGGTGCATCTCAAAAGGATAATAGTCCTCATAGGACTTTTGGAGCTCGGCTGTCATGGTGGCCATCATGATGCATGCCACTTTTGTAGCATCTCTTTCATGTACCTCATAATCAGCAAGCTCTTCAGAAGTAGAAGTTGGCTCGGGTACCTTCAGCTCCTTGTCGAGAACATATTCTTTGTTCTCATACCGAGTGACCATCCTGATGTTTCTGATCCAATCAGTAAAGTTGGACCCATCAAAGATGACTCTCCCACAAAGATTCATGAGAGAGAAGGAGCTAGTAGGGTTTGAGCCAGAAGCATTGTTATTGGAAGACATCTGAAAAGAAGAGGGAATAGATTAGATTAGATTTTGAGATAGTCCTTAATAAAACACCCAAATGTAATATTAAGGCTAGGACCCAACACAATATTTTATAACTTAGAAGAGGGATGTCGTAATCTAAGCTATAAGATATTTGAAGGTAGGTGAATGACGATTCACCAATTTCCACCATGAAAAACGAAATATTTAATTAGGTTTTAATTGGTTTAGAAACTCCTAGATTCTTTGAGATTCATTGAAATTTCTTCAATGGCATGTTTCAATCTCGAGTGTGCCCTTCAAGTTTTGTGACTGGGATGCCGAGGATCACAAAACAAGGTGTGAAGTAACCATGCAAATTACTTGGTACCCTTAATGTATTACCCCTCAATCGATGTGTCGGTTAACCACACACGCTCCATCGATACTATGATAAACATTAAGTCACCCTTTACCTACCTTGTTAAGTTCAAGTTAGTGTGTCGGTTAACCACACACGCTCCACTAACGACTTAAACAAAGTGTAAAGTGTAATTTCATGGATTAGCACCTTATTCACATTTTCATAAAATAACTAAGATTGGGAATTTAGTAAGGTTTAGTTACTTTAGTATTATCATTATACTTTTAATGAGAATTTATAAGTCCTTGTCCTACCCGTTCAGCTAACGACCCTCCACCGATCAAGGAAGCGGTGGGTGAGAGTGGACACCCATTAAGTTGCCATTTTATAGGCAACAACCTTATACCCCCCTTTTAGACCGGCTTCGTGAATGAGGCGTACTAGCGGTAAGACGACTTGATCTTATACATATATATATATATATTATTAACTTATAATATTATAAAGTATAAGGGTTGAATTTTAACTTTTAAAATTCTAAGGGTTGGAACTAAAGTTTTAATCATGACTTTACTTGTTCCAAAACTTGAGGGCAAGTTTTGTAAACTTTCAAAACTTTTCATTTCTTATAACTTATAAATTTAATTGAGTATTAAAATGAAGACTTTTCATTTTTCTAACTCTTGTGTTCTTTTAATGGTTTTTAATAAAGTGTGACCTTTGGTTTTCCATAACTTGAGGACAAGTTATGGACTCCATTGAAACACATAATGACCATGAATTAAACTACCAAGTAGGTTACAAAAAATTCCTATGATCATCTAATCTTCATAAGTTCAAGAACATGAATATGAACATTTCAAGAATCATAAAATTACTCATAAAACTTGTAATTTTTGATTATAGCCATTGTAAATGAATTAGCATAAACATTACACCATCTAAAACAGGTTTTATAACACCAAAACAGTTTAGGGTAATGTTTCTAGTCCATTTCCAGCAGCAAAACTCGAAAAATTGGACACTGCAGCCTCTACTCGTCGAGTGCATGAACAGACTCGACGAGTAGCATGCATTTCTTCATGGACTCGTCGAGTCCCCCCATGGACTCGGCGAGTTCATACGGTAGTGAACAAAAAAATTCGATTTTTAAACTATTTGCATCAAGTATCAAGTAAACAAGCCTAGGCTCTGATACCACTGATGGGTTTTGAGCATTCTAACACTCCTATGGTGTACATGCAACCCTAGAAACCTTGGATCTATGTTTGACTAAGATACATGCAAATAATTATTTTTCCAAGGTTCTTATCCTATCTAGCATGGCATGGGGAACTTGAATCAAATAAAGCTAGTAGAATTACTTACCTTGTAGTTGTAGTTGATTGCTTGGAGTTTTAGAGCCTAGCACCAATAGTGTGGATGCCTCAAATGGAAATCACAAATCACCACAAACTTGGAATTTTGAGAGAATAGTAATCACCTTTCTTGAAATCGGCCCTCTTACTTTACTCACCACAACTAGTGTGATTTCAAGAACCAAAGCCTCCTTTATATAGTGTGGTGGATTAGGGTTACATCCATGTAAACCCTAATACCCATGTCTTTTCATTTCCATGAGATCCATGGGTTAAAGCTCCATGGAGTATCCATGGACTTTCCATGCAAGCCTAGCCCATTCCAAATAATCATTAGCCCACACTATATAAATACAAGAGCCCATATTTAATTAGTCATACTTTTGATCTCTAAATTAATCCTAGATTAATTATAGATCAATACTAATTAAATAATATGATTTTATATTAATATATTAGAACTTATAATATATTAATAAATCATAACTTATACTATTCTCAAAAGATTATCCATAAATTGTTCGGGTGAAGTGCAAACCAAATGGACCATGCCGGGTCGGGTCAAGTACATACCAAATATAGTTATGGACTTAGACACTATATCCAACAAATGACATATAATAAAATTATAGGAATGAATTTAGAAATACCTTAACATCAGGGTGTTTCAATATGATATATAGCAAATAGATTTCAAGAAAGACTGCTTTTCTTAATAGACATCTACTTGAACATATCTATATAGCTTACCCTGAACGTTTTCTTAATCCATGTTATCCTAAAAAATATGCAAAGCTTATGATTCACTTGTGGATATAAAGAAAACATCCCAAGGTTAGAATCCCTATTCTAATATATAAATACAAAGTGTACTTTTATATCAAAATATATATGACATTTGTATTTACCAAGAATTAGTGGGAGCCTAGTGATATTCATAATCTTGTATGAATGAGACATACTTAATCATGATAAATTACATTCTGACCATGCTGAGCTTCTTCACCTTGACTCACAATGTGTTTCTAAGATGAAAGACTTAGGAATGATAAGATACATTCTTGGAATGTAAAATCTATGGAGATAGATAAAGATTAATGTTATAGTTTTAAAATATTTATGCACATATGGACAATATATTGAAAGAAATCAAGATATAAGATTCCTTTAGAGGACTCTTGACATTGCCACATGACATTAAGTTTAAGCTAGCCTCAAAAGGACCTAGCACATAGTTTTGAGATAGATAGAATGATTTATATCCAAATTGATTGGCAAATGAATCCATCATTATGCCATATTATTCACAAAACATGGTATATGATCATGCTATGAACATAACATAAGATACCAATTAGATACATGGGTAAGTCACTGGATGAATTTGAGAACATTCTAAGAGCACTTAAGAGGAACTAAGAGAATGTACATGAGATAATCAGTTTAGAAGAAGATCTTTATGCAAAGCGCTACACAAAATGTTAACTTCAAAACGGATATACGGAATATATATATATATATATATATATATATATATATATATATATATATATATATATATATATATGAATTATAATTGGAATATGAATTCATTATGTAATGAATAGTAAGTGTAACGTCCAATTTTCAAACCAAATTTTTCATTTTTAATTTAGATAAAACATTGTTCATAAAACCCTCATCAAGAAAACATAAATGTTAAATACAGTCATCCCAAAATATCAGAGTGTCAAAATATGCGGAAACACAAAACTGCAGGCGAATGTATACAATCAAGCCTTCGCGTTCCCGTGATCCACTACTAAAAAAAAATACCCTTTAATGACACGCAAATGCATGTCAAGGAAGACCCGGTCATAAAGGAAGACGACACGCAGTTGCATGTCATAACCGTACAACGCGCATTTACAACACATAATACGTATCAAGGAAGCCCCTGTCATAAAGGAAGACGACAAGCATTTGCGTGTTGTAACCTTATGACGTGCATTTACGACACACATTGTGTGTCATAATTTTAAATGTTTTAAAAAATATACTCCCTCCGTCCCAAAATTATTGTCCACGGACAAAAAACACACAGATTAATGAAACATTAATTACCACTAACTTTATATAATAAAATGACAGTTTTGTCCTTAGTTTGCATTTAATGTTCCATTAAATGCTTAGTTGGTTAAGTAATAATGAGGGGGTATTTTGGTAAAAATGTTATTTATTTTATAAGTGAACTATTATTTTGGGACAAACCAAAAAGGAAAGATGGACTATAATTTTGAGACGGAGAGAGTGTTTTTTAATATATATATATATATATATATATATATATATATATATATATATATATATATATATATATATATATATATATATATGTATATATATATATATATATATATATATATATATATATATATATATATAGATGTACTATTTTTCAAAGAAATGATAATTAATCATAACACAACATAAAATACATTATATAAGAAAAAAAAGTCTATTTCATACAATAAAAGTACCAACAATCTTTCATCTAATCTACTTTGTGTTTCATACAAAAAAATCTATTTCATACGATAAATGTTCATCAAAAGAAACCATTTCCTTAATTCCTCTTTGCAACCTAGGAATATCATAAGATAGTAAACCAGTCTTGTGTATCTCAATCAATAAATATTTTCAATAAATTTATCAACCTTTGATGAACACTCTTTATGTTCCATTTCCATACGTTTCACATGTGCGTACAAACAACCATAAGCTTTTGTGTTTTCATCACCATAAATAATAATTTTACATAAAAAAGAAATAACATGAACTAGTAGTTTTACCTTATTTTCTAACTTTTTCTCTCAAGATTTTTATCATCCATTTTATTTCTAAGTTTTTGCAAACCTTTAAGAATACTACTGATGTGTGAATCACAGTCCTTGACCTTCTTACGAGTTGCATTTAGCTCACTTTGTGCTTGACTGTGTTCATCTTTCAATGAAATAACCTGCAAAAGTGAAAATGTTATCTTTCATTGTGTCAGGGGGAGGGGTTGCATTTAGCTCACTTTGCTTTTCATTAACATCAGATTTAGCTTTTCCAAGATCTTTATCGATTCTTTTTACTGTTTCACTAAGCTACATCACACATAAATAAAAAAATACAGAAATAAATTATAGGATCAATAATGAATAAAAGAGATAGACCCATCAATTAAAAACAAAATAGAGTGGAACTTGCTATGTATCCACATTAAGCACCTATTTGAGATAAGGGTAATTTGGGAAAATCAGTAAATAAGGAATATCTTATTAGTATACATTTTTTCATCAGTGTATTAAAAATAAAATGGAACAAAATAGTGGTGGTGATGGATTTGTTTACCAGAAGGAACCTGATTTATAGGAACAACCATTGATGATTGATTCAGGAACAAATAAAAATGTTGCTTTGATTGATGACCCTTTGGTTCCTTCAACAGAAGCAGTTAAGGAGATTAAACTAAAGACAATGAAAGATCAAGTGTATGAGAATGATTGCTTACAGGTGGGGGACCTCAAGTGTTCATGTAACCTGACAAAACATAGTGTGATTAAAGTCGAATAAGGCGTTCTCATTAGTTCCCTAGATCAAGATCCTAGCATTTTAAGTAATTTGTCTATTAAATTGATCGACTAACATACATTTAAATTGAAATTTTAAAGGTGCTTTATGATTCTTCATTGGAATGGTAAGACTGTTTCAGTACAACATTTTTATGCCACATACCTGTGAGGGTAATTGATGACTACACCACCAACAAATCCAGCACGCATAACATAACTTAAGATTAGTTCTCTTTGAACATTATTTTCAGGATATAATTGGAAAATAATTCCAGCTTCCCTACCCAAGCATCTATAAAGTGATCCAAAGAAAGCCCTGCAACAACATACATAAGGTTCCAAATTCAAGCCTAATTGTACTTCATTTTATTTCAACTTGTAGTGATTTTTATACCAAAAGAAGTGATCAATTTTCAAGAAGTAAAAATTACGTACAAAAATTGTACATAATATTACTTTATGGGAACAAAAAGAATGAAACTGTACATACTTCAATCTCAATCGTGGCTCATGACAAGATTTATCAACATTGCACAACCACTGCATATAATCAAATCAAACTGTTGGAATAATCATTTTTTAACAAGATGTGCAATCTAGATGCATCATTTGGTGAGAAATAGACCAATTTAACACAAAGAAAAAAGGATCAATATAAACTCGGACTACTGAGATACTGATAGCACCATAGATCACTCCATGATGAATTCCAAGGCCCTGACCCATATCACCAAGTATAAGATCACCATCAGTCTCCTGCTCTAAAGCAACATTTGAATTAGCTAATTATAGACATATATAATACAGATGATAAATCCAAATCTCAAACTTTTGAACATGAAACCTAAATTATTACATACCAAGCATTGATTTTTAATATATCTAGAATAATCCATTCATGTCTACTCTTTGATATTGTTTCACCACTAAGTCTAGAATCACAACCTGCAAAAGTGAAAATCATAAGAGCAAGAACATCTCAAGTCTATGATTATTTCAGAAAGATAACCAAGAACAACATCAGCTTATTACTAACAAAGATATCCATGCAAGAACCATAAATGAGATGTTTTGCATAGAATTAGGCCAAATTAATTAGCTTAATAGATTTTCATACACTTGGACCTAAGAAAACTTATCAACATTCATGCTAAATGTATAAAAGAACATGAAAGGGAGCAAACAATTTACACATATCTATACATAAAAATTCAATAACTGATTTCAGCATAAAGGTAATATATATTTCACCAAACATACATCTGATTTTAGAAAGAAAAAAAATCAAAGGGCTAGAAGAGTACCAGTAAAGGCAGGAGAAGGGGTGGCCGGACGGAGGGTTGGAGGCAGAAGAATTCGTTGCTAGAGCAAGAGAATGTGTGGTCGGTGCTACTTGATGTCGGAGAAGGACAAACCTGGTGGGCGGTGGAGGCACTACTTAAGGCGGTGGCAACTTAGCGTGTCTAGCGTAAGGGTTTTTTTTTACCGGCGGGAAGGGTTTTTTTTTACCGGCGGGAAGGGTTTGTTGACCGGCTTAGGGTGGTTGGTGGAAGAGAACACGAAAACGACTCGAATAAGATGATTTACTGTTTCTTCAATAACTTACAACAACCAGAAGAGAAGAAATAGAGATGGCCCTAAATCGTCGGTGTGATAGGAAGAAATAGAGACATATAGTAAGCGTGAGAAGTTGCTATGAGCTCGAAGAATTTTGTGAGGTCCGGTTCAAAACCCTAGTATCATTTTTGATTGTGTGAAGACGGGCCATTTGTGAAGATACAAGATGGAGACAGATCATATCTGAAGAATTTTGGGCGAAGGTTTGGTTGGATCCGATTCAACTATAGATTTCAAAGCGGCCATGGAATTTGCAGAGCTTTATTAATTAGATCATGGAAAGAAGAAGGGGTTTTCGGCCGGTAGGAGATGAGAACAAGGCGGTGGTTTTAATTTTTTGGGATTTGATTCCCCCTAAGTATTAAATATGGATAACGCGTGAAAACTTTATAAAACGATATGCTTAGACGACACGCCATTTATGTTGAGTGCCCTCCATGTTATTATTATTATTATTATTGTTCAGACCCTAATTTTAAGGGCACGAAAAAATGTGTGTCCTAAATCCTTCAAATTTGAGAAGAGATGACTTTATTTTTAGGAAACACGCATTTGCGTATCATAAATCACTGCGTGTAAGGGTTCGCATGTCATTAAAGGCCTATATTCTAGTAATGATCATCTGAAGTAGCTGAAACACATTTATTCAACAATTGTAAGTTTGAGGCTTAGTGAATTCCCCAAAATATCACATACAAAACAACATAAAAAAATAACTATGGGTTATCAGCAGCCTTGGGGATTATCAACAATCCCAATAGGCTAACAGCATGCCCGGTGGGTTATCTACAACCATGGGGACTATCAGTAGTCTCAGTGGACTAACAGCACGCCCGATGGGTTATCAGCAACCCTGGAGACTATCAACAATCTCAGTGGGCTAACATCATGCCCATGATTTATCAGCAACTCTGAATAACACATAACAATAAATATCAAGTAAGACCCTGTTGGTCAACATGCACACATACTATAACATAGGCAATACAGTGAGAAGACTCACATATCGATACTAGACTCCTCCTACTAATCATATCCAACAATAATCCTAATTAACAATTAAGGTAAATACCCCAACTCAGGAAGTCCAAATACCAAGACTAATCCTCATTTAGGAAAAAGACCATTTTGCCCTTCTAAGTCCTCAACCCCTCACAGTTGACCAAAAGTCAAACTGGTCAAAAACTCAACAATCAACCTTCTGTTGACCTACATGCGGCGTACACCTAGCTCTACACAGGGCATAGAGCCTTAACCAAAAAATGGGTGAAACCCACGCTACGCTGGACGTAGCCCAGATTACCCCCCGTATACAACAGTTTTGCCAATCTTCATATTAAGCAGTTAATACATTAAGAGCTTTCACTCAAAACTCAGATCTGACCCTACTGGACATTCTAAATCATAAATTCTCTAACTTTAACCCTTTTCATGACTAAAAGGAGCTCAAATTCAAAACCCTAACTATTTACTCATTCTCATGTTCCATATCTCATGGATGGATGGAAGGAAGGGGACAAGATTGCATTTTTATGACTTAATACACTCCAAACGTCTAGAGATGCTACTCACAAGGTCTGGAGTAGTTCATACCCAAAAAGACCAAGAATATGGAACAAAAAGGAGATAAACTCATAAACTAGTAAGATCTAGCAAAGCATTCATCTAGGTTTAAACTCTATACCTTCTTAAGATGGAAAACAAGATGAAAGATCTGGATCCAAAAGCTTGAGTGCACCAGAACTTCAACAATGGCCTTCCTTCACTATCAAAATACACCGAGAATCACTCACAAGCTCCAAAACTCTCTCCAAGGGTTTAGGATTTCGAGATGGGGGCTAAAGGGGATGGAGGCTCGTCATAAGAAGGTCCTCCAAGGGTTTAAGTCTTTAAATAGGGGTCACAACCCCGAAATTTAAGGTTTGTCGTTAGCGCGGCTATGCCCTACGTAGTAATGCTCTACCCCCCGCATAGATCACTAAGTCCCCTCATGCGCTCAATCACCTACGCTAAGTGTAGGAGGCTAACTACGCCCAACATAGCGTATCCAATACCAATATTAATAAAAATTAAATCAAATAAATATACCTTCGAGACACATGTAACCTCCCAAATTTTCAACCCAAATTTTTCATTTTTATTTATTAAAATAGATCAGAGTTATATTTACATTATGCGGAACATGTTGTGAATGCGTGTGTATACAGTCGAAACTTGCCCTTCTCACGAAGTACCTAAAAAGCATTTGTAACAATTGGGTTAGCGCTACGTTTAGTGAGTTCCCCAAAATATCATATCCTACAATACATATACAATAGATACACATAATGGCCTTCAACATAAAGCTGGTCCGCCCTTGGTCTTCAAAATGAAGCTGGTCTGCCCTTTTTTCCTACATCATATAGTTGGTCCGCACTTTTGGCCTTTAGCATAATGCTATTCCGCCCGAGTCTATCGGTCTTCAGCCCGAGGCTGGACCGCCATCAACTCCCCACATAATTATATCAACACATATATTTAGTGTAACAGACAATAATCTAACACTACAGGCAAACTAGCCTAATGACGTACTATTGGGAAACTATATCATAACATACAAAGGATATATATTGGAGCAAATAATATAGTGAGAAAACTCACATTGACATTGAATCAGAAGATTGACAAATATCTGAGTGATTCTACTGACGATCCAACTGACGGATAACGAATTATGACTATAAATATAAGATACACTGAAAATAAAAGAGTATGACTTGGAATTACTGATAAATCTTATTTATAGGTTCATAATAACGAATTATGACTATAAATATAAGATACACTGAAAATAAAAGAGTATAGCTAAACTTACAGAGATTTCTTTGACAAAGTCCGGAAATTGCATTGGCAGAACTCCGGCCTGGTAGCTACTAGTTGTTGGGCTCTCCGAGGCCTCAAATCTTCACTAAACTTTCCTAAATACTAAGGAGATATCGAAACTATAACTCATAAGTTCGAGAGAGAGAGAGAGAGAGAGAGAGAGAGAGAGAGAGAAAGAGAGAGAGAGAGAATTGGACGGTGTGAGGGAGAGAATGAGGGTTGCTGGCTGCTGCCCTTTTATAGGCCATATTTGGGGTGCATGGCGTGAAAATGGGGTGCACATAGCGCATTTTAAGGTGACGTCTCCCCAACCATTTTGTGCCACGTGTCAGGCTCTCCGTGGTCCACATTTTCACCTTCTAGAAGCGCACGTCGCGCGACGCAAAACACAGATTTTGTAAATTTCATAACTTTTTCATACAGACTCCATTTTTACGTTCTTTTTTCCACGCGTAGCTATCAAAATGTACTACAACTTTCCTTTAGGCTCCATTTACTAATTTTGACTTTATTTTTAGCACTTATTTTTATATGATTTAATGATTTTGCAAAAATCATAACTCTCTCGTACGGACTACGATTTTGGTGTTCCTTTGACCAAAATTCCTATCTTAAAAAGTACTACTATTTTCATTTTGGTGACTTTACACAAAAGTGAACCATTATCTTTGTATCTTTTGATGTTAATATTTTTTAATTACGCGGTTGATTTTTATATCTTATGAAATTCATATCTTCTTCATATGAACTCAAATTTCTATGAAATATATATTTTCGGGATCGGGACGACATGTACTCTCTCTCTCTCTCTCTCTCTCTCTCTATATATATATATATATATATATATATATATATATATATATATGTATATATATATATATATATATATATATATATATATATATGTTTTCGTGCATCTATTCTTACGATTTACGGACGATTCAGTTGATTGAATTCTATTGGAATACGAAAATGGAATGTTAAAACTCTCCCCCACTTGTAAAGACGTCGTCCTTGAAATCCTAATACTAAATCACCTTAGGCTAATGGCTATAAAGTAACATACTGGGATTTGACGAGATTAATCTAAGATTTAGTTGGCGTTGCTGCATCGAATTCATCTTCCTGCATTCATTTAGCCATGAAAGCTTTTTTCTACCTTATACGTACTTGCGAAATCTTCTGAAACCGGGAACTCGTGGGTCTGGACTTCCAGAATCTTATGTTCTGCAATGGATAATCGCCTTCGGACGTGAAATGTCGACACAATCGATTCGATATAAAGTGATGAATTATGGAAATTGATCTATGACATCCTAACATGATTCACTTTTCGGAACATGCCTCCATAATCATGTGTTTTAACATCCTGAATTTTAACCACAATTACTATAACGAATTTACTGGCTTGAAAACACTAAAACCAATACTCTAATATTGGAGACAGACTCATAATATGTAACACCGTAAATTTTCAAACAAAATTTTCATTTTTAAATCATATAAAAACTCAATGTCACATGTTCTCAAAAAACACAATGTATCAAATGTCAAGCACAAGTCAAAAAAACAACTGATAATCCCATAATCCACAACATAATCTGCAACAAGTGTGTACAATCAAGCCGACGCCTTCCCGCGATCCTGAGAAGTACCTGAAACACATATCACACAACACTGTAAGCACAAAGCTTAGTGAGTTCCCCAAAATACCATAAACACAAATAATAAGCCTCTCATGGCTATAGCTCGGCATGGACCCTCCGGTCATGCGTCTTGGTGAGGACCCTCCGGTCTCACGGCTCAGTATGGACCCTCTGGTCATGTGTCTCAGTGAAGACCCTCCGGTCTCACAACTCGGGTCGGACCCTCCAGTTCTGTATCTCAGTGAAGACCCTCCGGTCCTATCTCAGTAATGCACAAAATAATATAGCATATATCACAAAGACAACATGCATAATATCACATAACTCAATATAAGCACATAGGACCCTCCGGTCGATAACTCAAATAAGACCCTCCGGTCACACAGCATTACCACTCACGTAAGTATAGTGAGAAGACTCACCTCGTAAGCAAACAAGTAGATCTAGCACCCCACGAACAGTCTAGACTCCGCCTACATAATATAATTATCTCTAATCAACATTTTGTAATAACCACCAAGCTAACTCTTCTACTAGGTCTCAAAAAGGGTGAAAAGACCATTTTACCCCTCCATGGTCTCCAAAGTCCACTATTGACCAAACCCTAAAAGTCAACAGAAGTCAACACTTGTGTCAACAGTCCATGTTGACCGAACTCGGCGAGTGCACCTATGTGACTCGTCGAGCTCCCCTGTCCTCAGAAAATCGGGAAAACTCCAACTCAACTCGTCAAGTTGTCTCACCAACTCGTCGAGTTGTAGCGTGTTCAGACTATCGGGGAAACCCTTGCTGACTCGGCGAGTTGGCTCATGCACTCGTCGAGTCCCTCAAGACCAAATTCTCATTTCGACGATTCTAAGCAGAAATAACGTCCTAAACTCTAGATCTAGCCTCCCATGGCTAAAAAACCACGTAAAGCTGCAAGCTTTACGTCCATGCATGGCATCTAGGGCTCAAAATGCCATAATAAGCTCTATATGGGGTCTAATGCATAAAAGCTTGCCTTTAGCTTGATAAAGCTTGGATCTTTGGACTCAAGGGACCTCCTTCAGTCCAGATCTGATGTCTCAACTTCATGTCATGCTCAAATGACTCAATACCCAAAAGATTGATGACAGAAAGTGCTAAAACTCCCTAGAAGAGATATATCAAAGAAATGATCAAGGTGGTAGCTTTTTACCTCCAAACTGAAGCTGGCACAGAAAAACTCTTGATCCAAAAGCCTATTCTCTTTCCAAGCCTTGATGCTCTTCACTCCCCTTCCAAATGTGCACTAGAACACCCAAAGTTAGCTTCTCTTTCTCTCACAAACGAATACACTCGATTAGGGTTTCTCACAGAGTAGAAAGGTGATAAGGGAGGCAGAAATGAAGGCTTAAGGTCCTTTAAATAGGACACAAACCCTGAAAATTAGGGTTTTCTTACTCAGTACCTACTCGTCGAGTTGGGGTCCTCCAACTCGTCGAGTAGACTCTAAAAATCATGCGGCCATTAACTCCTCGACTCGGCGAGTTGGGGCATCCAACTCGTCGAGTTGATCTGAAATACAAAAGCAAATTTAATTAAATATTATACCTGGGAGTCGGGATGTTACATAATAAGGCTTGCTTATCTACTAGATTTTAATGAATACTAGGTCGCCTAATATCCCTCCAACGAGGCTCTAACCATATTACCTATATCGAGGTACAACTATTGTTTTAGCAATTCATTCACGATACGTCGTGATTTTTATCCAACTACTGAATGTCCTAGTCATCATCCTTCCTTGATATCAGCTTATCACCATCGATATTTATTTTCTAAAGTTTGAGGCTAGAACTAATTTAGAGGTCCGTAATCTACACTATACAGTTGTTAAAATCTAACCGTCGTCCTAAATTGTCCTACAAATGTTGAACCTTGTTCATACTTTTATATTAATTCTTATTCTTATTATCTAAAGGAATAATTAAATCAAATATGTAGCCCACCCCGAAAACTAATGATGCATAAGCAGTTGCACTCGACAATCTATCTAATGTGACTCTTAACTTAAACGAATGGGTTCTACGAATTGATACTACTTTATTACGATCCCTTTGTCTTCCCTATCGCCAACCGTACCTTGCATCCTACAAACTTGAACAGCTCTTCGATAATATCCTACCCTCTTACTGCAAAATTGAACCTTATGGGAAATCCTTAGATCTTTTCCTTGCAAGTCCATCTTTTATTGACATCTGACGAGATGTATTTACAACTGAATCTCCAAAAACTACTACTACTCACACAGTTTGAACATCGAGTCACTCCTTAAATTGAACTCTTGCTAATTTACGCTAGGGACTCTTAGTTAATCTTAACTGCTACTGGAAACATCAAGACCGTTTAGTTGAACTGGATCAATAACCTGATCTATCAATTACCTATACCTCTGATACATCTGCAATCCTTTAGAAAGCACTATCGCTTCTCTCAATTGATATGGTCCATCCTGAACGATCCTCTTCTAGGCGTCTCTATATGAAATTTAGATGATGACTTGGAACGTTCGTACTACGAAAACACTTTCCCTTGAATCCGATCCTATTGTTACCATCTTTTGGTATAAGGCAACTAAGTTCTTACTACAAGCTTAACTAAGCTTCCTAAGTCTAATGTATCACTTGAGTACTCGACGATCTCTATGGCAAAATACGCCACCTATTGAAATCTCGATCCTTTGCTGCGAGGATATATCTCTCATCCGTGAAGTTATGAACCTAAATGTAACATCCCAGGTTCAGGTATTACCTTGTTAACCCTTGATCATTTGAGTAATTGGCCATTTTACTCCCTTTATGAGAAAAGGTGGTGAATGAGTACGCGGGGCGTACGCGAGTATACGCTCAGCGTACTCATATGCATGCATTTGACGTGGAAGCCACCTAGTACGCTGGGTGTGCCAGAGGGTACGTTGGGCGTACTAGGCCCATAGTGAAAACCCTAATTTAGGGTGAGTCCCCTATTAAAAGGATATGATGGCCTCATTCCTGGCCACCATTCTCAGACACCAACCCTCCTAAACCCTAGCTTTCGTTCTTAGAGCTTGTGAGTGCATTTGAGAGCCTTGTGAGTATTCTTGAGTTTCTTTGGAGTGAAGAAGGAGTCTTGAAGAAGAAGGAGTGGGATCCCAGGCCTTGGATCTGAGCTTATCCGAGTGTGGAGCTTCATTTTGAGGTATAAAGCTCAAAGCTTTTTCACTCTTTTGGTTTTTGCATCGTAGTAGGGTATTTTAGGGTTTTGTCCCAAAAGTTGGAGACTTTATGTGATATTGTACTCCAGAGACTATGATCCACCCCCTTTGAGTGTATTTTGTGGTGTAATGCCATAAAAATCCAATCTTGGTCGTTGGTATCAAGCCATGCAAGAGCTATGAGCTTGTTGTAAAAAGAGAGTGAGTGTTTTGTGTGTTTGTGACCATTCCATCCATGCAAAGGCTTAAAGTCACTGACTTTATGGAGTAAGAGCTATTAGGGAGTCCAGATCTATGATATGAGCCAAGGTCTTAACTGATTAAGATCAAATGAGTGAGTAGGGTGAAACTGGGACGTACGTTGGGCGTAATCCCAATACACGCAGCGTAGGGGTCGAGCATCCCCGATGCCTGCATGGCAGCTGAGTACGCCCAACGTAGAAAGTTGGTAGGCGCAGCGTATTCCCTGCCGTTGACTTTTGGTTGACTTTTAGGGTTTGGTCAATTTGTGGACTATTAAGGCCATAGAGCGGTAAAATGATCTTTTGCCCTTCTGTGAGTATGTAGAAGGGTTAGTTTAGCTTCAGTGAAAACCTTATTAATTAGGGATAATTATCGTTGTGTTAGGCGGAGGCTAGACCGGTGATCCGAGTTCGAGATTATCCGAGTTCTTACGAGGTGATTCTTCTCACTATACTTACCTTGAATGGTATCCTATGTGTGACCAGAGGGTCTTATGTGCATATATACATTGTATTGAGATATCCTGCTATTTGTCTTTGTGATATGTATGTTGTGTATTATATTGAATTGCTGAGTCGAGGGACCGGAGGGTCCAGCTGAGTTGTGGGACCAGGGGGTCCCACTGAGACACATTTGATAGAGGGTCTTATCTAAGTATAGCCATGAGAGGCTGATGAGATATGAGTGCTATTTTGGGGAACTCACTAAGCTTTGTGCTTACCGTGTTATGTGTTATGTGTTTCAGGTACTTCTCAGGATCACGGGAAGGCGCCGGCTTGATTGTACACACGTCAGAGATTTGAGTCATGTTTTGAGAGGATCCTAGATTTGCTATATATACAGTTTTGGATATGTGTTTTGATGACTTGATATTATGACACTTTGAGATGTTTTGAAATTGAGAAAAATGTGTTTTAAATTTGAAAATTTTGGTTTGAAAATTTACGTTGTTACACTAAATGGTTTTCTTTGTTATCTGAGTCATACCTGGGAGTTTGGAAAATACCTAAATCCTATCAAACATTTGGAATGAAAGATTAACCTTTGCTCGAGAAGCAAGAAACTCATAGCCTATTGGTAATCTAACAGGAGACTTTCATTTTTCTGTTACTCGAAAACGAAACTAACTATCTCCACCCACTCATGTTGCTACCCTTTTGGACCTTAAAAGTTGATCTGCCCTTCGTCCTTTCTCCTTAAGCGTCGTTTCTCCTCCACTTGGGTCCGAACCATCATCTGCTGTTACTTGTGACTTAAGCTAGCTCAGCCTATGTCATCTGTGTCTCTTTTTGACTTTGAAGAAACTCACGGTTGTTATTTCCAATGACCATCGACATTTTTATCGTAGTACTAATGATTATGCCTACCATAAGTGATCTTTTCACATAGCATGACCAAAGCAGGATAAGGTCGTGATAAGCATGATATTTTCTAAAAATGCACTATCACACACGTATGCGAAAGATAATTTTATTGCATAATGGAATTTTACAAGCAATAACGTGGATTATTGGGTTACATACTAATACCTAAGTACCGAAAACAACCATAATGGCATACTATAAAATACTTCCTACTGGTGTCACTTGTTATTCCTTGATAGGAAACAACACAACTCCTTCATTGGTCATGGGTTCTTTTCGCATAACTTTTTCCTCTTTCTGCAAAAATGCAAGTTTTGGGGTCTGAATTGCCTCTTCTGCTAATCCGGGGTAGTTAGATTTGTTATGGCCAGGTTGGAAGCAGTATAAACACCTCTTCATTGATACAGTCTCAAAAATCATGCCCTTTTGTCCACACTTGCAGCATTTGAACGTGTGGCATGTAAATCTGTGGGTTTCTCCACAATTTGTATAGATGGGGTGGTCCTCTGGGCCATGAACATATGTCTTACCTGTTGGATTAATGTCTAAGTCCATAACTATATTTGGAATGTACTTGACCCGACCCGGCATGGTCCATTTAGGTTGCACTTCACCAGCACAATTTATATGGATACTCTTTTGAGAATAGTATATTTATGATTTATATTAATATATTATAAGTTCTAATATATTAATATGGAATCATATTATTTAATTAGAATTGATCAAGAATTAATTTAGAATTAATTAAGTGATCAAAAAGAACTAATTAAATATGGATTCTTATATATATGGAATGGGCCAAGTTCATTTAGGTTGGGCTAAGCTTTCATGGATGGTCCATGGAGCTTTTAACCCATGGATCCTATGTAAATGAAAGGTCATGGGTATTAGGGTTTACATGGATGTAACCCTAATCCTCCATAATATATAAAGGGGTCCTTGGCTCAAAAATTGGCACAAGTGTGTGAAAATAAGAGTTGGCCGATTTTAGTGTGCATACATATTCTCTCAAGTTCTTCCAAGGTGTTTTGGTGATTTGTGATTCCATTTGAGGCTTCCACACTATTGGGGCTAAGCTCTTAAAGCTTGAAGACATCAAGCTACATCAAAAGGTATGTCATCTAACTAGAACTTTGTAGTATAGGTGCTTCATAATATGCTAGTTAGGATGAAACCTTGGAATAGTTAATATTTGCATGTATAATAGAGAAAACATAGATCCAAGGTTTATAGGGTTGCATGTACACCATAGGAGTGTTAGAATGCTCAAAACCCAACAGTGGTATCAGAGCCAGGTTGTTTTCTGTTATATTGATGCAAATGTTTTATTTTCAAAGATGAAAAAAAAAGGAAAAAAAACATGACGTTTGTCAAATTTTAAGATAATTACTTGTTGTGTGAAAAACTAATTATTTGTAAAATTTGAATCATTTGCTATATGAGTTGAATTAGGTCAAATTTAGTAAAAGATAAAATGATATGATTATTTTATTAGTTTTAAAAGTTTGATCTAAATGTTTTAAGGAGTTACATATTTTGTCATAAAATTTTGGAGCTCAAAAGTTTTTTTTAAAGTTGTGATCTTAAGTGTTTTGAAACCTTCATAAGTTATGGATATGAAAGTTTTTTTTTAAAAAAAAATTGATTTAAAGTTTTTATGGAGTTACAAAATTTGGAGCTAATGTTTTAAAGAATTCCATAACTTGTTCTTAAGTTATGGAACATGAAAAGTTTCATCATAAAACAAGAATTTAACTCCATAAGTTATGGAATCCAAAGGTTTTCAAGAGTTAAAAAACTTGCCTTCAAGTTTTGGAATTTGGAAAAAGCTTTTTATGAAAAAAAAAAGAATTGAATTCTAAAACTCTTGGGTTCATAACTTAAACAATTAATTAAATTGTTTTAATTTTGAATTTAATAATTGGAATTATAATGTTTTTATTGAATAATTCAATTAACTCTTATGGACTTTATTAATAGTTAATTAAAGCGTTTAATTAAAAGAGTATTATTAAATCCATAAATAAAGATATGGTTAGAGTTTAATTAAATTAAAAGTTTAGTTTAATTAATAGATTAAACCACCAAGTATTTTAAATGTCTAAAATACACCCTTATACTATTATAATATTAAAAGTTTAATATATTATATGTATAAGAGCAAATCGTCTTACCAATAGTAGGCCTCATTCACGAAGCCGGTCTATAAGGGGGTATAAGGTTACTGCCTATAAAATGGCAGTTTAATGGGTGTCTATTCTCACCCACCGCTTCCTTGACCGGTGGAGGGTCGTTAGCCGAACGGGTAGGACAAGGACTATAATTCTCCCTTAATTTAAAAGTATTAATGATAAATACTAAGTAACTAAACTCTTAATAATACCCAATCTTAGTTACTTAGGAAAATGTGAATTTGGTGCTAACCCATGAAATTACACTTTGCACTTTGCTTAAGTCAGTTAGTGGAGCGTGTGTGGTTAACCGGCACACTAGCTTGATTTAACAAGGTAGGCAAAGAGCAACTTAATGTTTATCATAGTATCGGTGGAGCGTGTGTGGTTAACCGGCACATCGATTGAGGGGTAAATATTAAGGGTACCAAGTATATTTGCATGGTTATTCACACCTTGTTTTGTGATCCTCGGCATCCCAGTCACAAAACCTGAAGGGCACACTCAAGATTGAAACATGCCTTTGAAAAGTTCAATGAATCTCAAAAGAATCTAGGAGTTTCAAAACCAATTAAAACCTAATAATACATTTCGTTTATTTTGGTGGAAATTGGTGAATCGTCATTCACCTACGTTCAAATATTTTATAGCTTGGAGTACGGCATCCCTCTTCCAAGTTATAAAATAGTTTGCTGGGTCCTAGCCTTAATATTTCATATTGGGTGTTATATTAAGGACTTTAGATCAACTATCTTGAATATCTCCCAAAAAGATGTCTGGTTCAGACATCTATGATCCTCCCAAATCTCTTGGAACTTCACTTCCTCCACCTCCTCCAATTATTCTCCCTAACCCACAACTTCAAGGTCACTCAAGCCCTATTGGCAAGCAAGGTCTATGTGTGATCGCATCTTGGAGATGAAGTCACATATTGACAAGCCGGGAGAGTTGGGTGTCAAAGTCTTGAGAAAGTTGGATGTTCAATCACTTTCTAAGTCACATAGTGAGTTCCTTTGGGACTACTATGAAACAGACTATGACATGAACCTTAATGATCATATCTATTTGCTTGGTGCTGCTGAATCAGCAATGATTTGGAACGATAGTAAAGAAAATTTGATTAGAAGATCAACTTCCCAAAAACTTTATGGACAGTGACAATGGTGATACTGGAAATCCAGAAAAAGCATTCTCTTCCCAATGGAAAGGGATTGGCCATAGTCAACCCGGTTGACCAAATGGTAAAGAGAAAGGCTAAGTCTGAGATAGTCCCATTACCAAAGGGTCCATATGTTTATTTTGCCAAAGGAAGGGGCGTTGATTGCAAAGCTGCCAAATTTACCTAAGGATGTTAAAGTCAATAATTTGACTCTACATCAGGTAGAGCCCATTATCTAACTCTGTTAAGTTCTATTATGAGATCCTCATTACATGATGTGACTGGGTCACATGTTGATGTTTTAAGAATCAAAGAATAGAGAGAAATCTTAAAGGAAGTATATGCTGATTCTGATCGCGAAGGTGGATTTCGATCGCATCAGAATTTTGAGCATTTGCTTAAGAAGTTATGATATATTGCTAAGGAATAGATAACAACAATTTTCCATGTGGATTGTAAGGATAAGTTTTTCCGCAAAGTTTTAAAATAAAAGAAAACTGTTTAATTTTATTCATTTGAAGTATCCTTACAATGACATTTGTGGAAAATTGTTGCTTATATGATTCCACTGACAGCAATATTGGAAAATGGATTTGATTCTTTCATTTGTGGTAGTGTCTAAATTTACCAAATCAGGAAAGTTCCTCATCGCCCAAGTTTCAATTGGACCGAAACTTGGAATCATGCAAGTTGAATAGTATGATGAATGAGAACTTTCAAGCATTGGAAAATCAAGACTAATTACTTGTTCACATGGATGTGTGAGTCAAGTGAAGGACTAAAGGGATCGAGTACACATTCTTGTGCACTGGTCATGTCCACCACAAAGCTCGTTAAGACTATTTGATTTACTAAAGTTTAGTAAATATGGTTATACTTACAAGTTTAAGTATAATTCTGAAACATTGGAAAAGTCTCAATGTATGGCAGAACGAATGGGAAGAATCAAATTAGGCAGAAAGATAAAAGTTTCTCAAATCTGAAAAGATGGGAGAGTACTTTAGTATCATGTTTGTGATCATCTTAATGATTTAGAAATCATATCACAATTAGTTCTCTAAAGGTCATCTTAGTGCATTCTTATGACTAAGAAGAGGAGTCATGAATTGTTGAAATGGTTATATCAGGAAGATGAGTCATACTTCGTTCCAAAACAATTCTTAGAGTCATACTCCAAGATTGTAACTTGAGTGACATATCTTAAAGAAAGGTTTAAAACACTTGTCAAATGTAAGAGTAAAAGTGTCCCACTCTTGTACATTTGAAACTGGTAAGTTGTGATGTTTTGGATAAAACGAAGACCAACTAAGGCCAATTGTGTGAAGTGTTTGTCTTGATAAAAAATCCGCACTATCTCTTGAATATTTGGCAAGATAGTCTTATATGTCAAGAGGATAGTGGGAGTCTTAAAGATCCTAAAAAGAATTTCAAGAACTAATCAAGAATAAAACCTGAGGTTCTTCACTAGCACACGATTTGAGGTTTATAACCTATCGTGTTGACATATTCTGTGCCCATTCCAGTTAAAGTTGGCTTTGCATAGGAGTTCTGAAAGTTCTCAATTGGTTGCATAACAACTTGGAAGCAATGACAGGCCCTGTACTGCCAGGTGGTAAGAAGTTAAGATTGCATAAGTTCAGTCCATATGAGTTTGGATTTGTCATTATCCTTGTCTTGTGACTATGGTTTTGACGATTCACATGGATAAGAACACATACACCATAAAATCTAAGGGTCATAAGGTTTCTCTCCGATTCATGAAAATGATGCTGAGGAAACACTTCCACCAAGTAGATTTGAAGCAGATGGCAAAAGGTCTAAACAATTGAGACTATGATTACGGCATCCCTTTTCATAGTTCTGAAATTGTTTAGACATACATGCATGCTATCTAAGGAAAGATGTATGATTTTGATAAAGTTTTATCAAAGCATCTCGTATCAGAAATCTGAACTTTGGTAAGAAAGTCAATAAAGTATTGATTTCTAGAAGTCCACCTGATTTCTGAGTACATGCCAAAGCTAGTGGGAGCATAAGTGTTATGCTAAAAATCATCATGTTAGTGGGAGCATGATAATTATTGTTAGTGTTGCAAGTTAGCAATGTTAATTATAGAAAACAAAAGTTTCAATTCGTGAGGCTGCAGGGATTGAAAAATTTGTTTTGCTATAATTAAGGGGGAGGATATACTTCATTTCAGTTCTAAAGGCTTAGATTGAGACCTTAATCATCCTTAGTCAAGAATATATATATGAATTTCATGTTGGATTGGTTCAACTTAAGGAAATTCTATATATTGCGTTCTCAAAATTCGATTATGATTATGGCATCCCTCTTCATAGTCAAATTTTGAAAACATGGCAAATAAAAATATTGTAGCAAAAGACTGGTCTAGAATCATCTCTTTATGTGAGACATCATGAATCGTGTACCATTTGCTTTGGGTACAGGATCGATTGCATGTGCTATAATATTTGTCATTTCTAAATTTTTCCAAATGCCCAGAGGCATTAAGAAGGGAAAAGGTCTAGAATTGGATCTGACTAAAATGATTAAGCAATTGTCGAGGACAATCTGAGGTTTACCAAAGATTGGTTGCTCAGGGACAGTTGGAAGTATAGTGCTAATTTTGGAAGGACCATATTGACATATTCTGAAAAGAGGCATCTCTTATTCAGAAGTGATAGTCAAAATGAGAATATGGAGTTGTCTCCATAGGTGGAAGTTATCTGTGTAAGATTAGAAAACTTAATGCAAGAAGCATGTCCAAAGCAATGTACTTTGAATTTGAGACTTAGTTTCCATGGAGTTGATCTCCATTGGAATACCCTATAATGATTGTTGACAAGTCTTTGTGACTTTGTACATATTCATTACAGGAGGGTCAGTGCATATAAGTTTAAAATCTAAACAGATTTCGATAAATGATAGGAATTTGTAATTCTCACATTTTTCGATAAGGATTTGGGAGTGTGAAATTAGAATCATTCAAATTATGTTCAAATGGTTTATTTCACAAAGTAAGGATCATAGACAAACATAGAGTGCATACCTGGTGTATGGCAAAGCTATTGTTTAAGAAAAACATAATGTACATGCTTGGAGCATGGGACAACTAGTGTTTTTAATTCAAGTATAAAGTTGATCAAACCGAAACAATGAATAATGAGTAATCAGTATGGTGATAAATAAAAGTGTTTATTTATATTCATAGGGTTTGATACCATATTTGATTCATTTATTCTTGTGTTTCACTTTGCATGTTTTGACTTCCAGAATAACTAAGTCGCTCTTCCTGAATGATTAAGTTATTCAAACCATCCACAGTCGGTCATATGTTGGAAGTAGATATGAATCAAGACTGTCATGGGTTGGTTTGTAGAGGTCCAAGTTGGTGGACAAAGTGGTGCTACAACACTCATGACTGCTCATAAGTTCTAAGTATTGGATTCAACCCGCGCTCATTTGAATCACTTCATGGATTTTATCACGAGTGATCATGAGACGATAATATCTTATATTCTTCAAACCTAGAGATATGAGTTGTTACTCTGAGTTGGTTATACATTGATTGCACGAAAACGCATTTCGTAACTCGATGTTATAAAACGTGCCTTTGTGTATGATTCAACAAGTAGTAGAACAAGCCATATGAGTCGAAGTTTATCCATTCCTTTTACCTTCGGGATAAAAGCGATATCTGTGAGCCCCTCGATGATTTAGTGATGACACATGTGAGTGCTTGGCCAAGCCAGGACTGATTTGATTTGTTCAATCAGTCAATCATCATAAATCGAAAATCGGGAAACAACAAATGGACAGAGAGAATGATTATAATCCATGTCTCAGTCCATATGATATCTAGAATGGAGGAATATATGATCCCTTATCTAATGGACAAGTCATTGACAAGGTCAGAGTTCGACCGCGGCTTTAAGAGCTACGACATGGTCTAAGTGGGAGACTGCTGGATTAATGTCTAAGTCCATAACTATATTTGGTATGTACTTGACCCGACCCGACATGGTCCATTTGGGTTGCACTTCACCGGCACAATTTATATGGATACTCTTTTGAGAATAGTATATTTATGATTTATATTAATATATTATAAGTTCTAATATATTAATATGGAATCATATTATTTAATTAGTATTGATCAAGAATTAATTTAGAATTAATTAAGTGATCAAAAAGAACTAATTAAATATGGATTCTTATATATATGGAATGGGCCAAGTTCATTTAGATTGGGCTAAGCTTTCATGGATGGTCCATGGAGCTTTTAACCCATGGATCCTATGTAAATGAAAGGTCACGGGTATTAGGGTTTACATGGATGTAACCCTAATCCTCCATAATATATAAAGGGGTCCTTGGCTCACAAAATTGGCACAAGTGTGTGAAAATAAGAGTGGGCCGATTTTAGTGTACATACATATTCTCTCAAGTTCTTCCAAGGTGTTTTGGTGATTTGTGACTCCATTTGAGGCTTCCATACTATTGGGGCTAAGCTCTTAAAGCTTGAAGACATCAAGCTACATCAAAAGGTATGTCATCTAACTAGAACTTTGTAGTATAGGTGCTTCATAATATGCTAGTTAGGATGAAACCTTGGAATGGTTAATATTTGCATGTATAATAGAGAAAACATAGATCCAAGGTTTATAGGGTTGCATGTACACCATAGGAGTGTTAGAATGCTCAAAACCCAACATTACCCTCACCAAATTCCTTTGACCTTATTAGAGGGGATGGCTCTTGTGTTCGTTTCCTCTTCCCTGGTTGCGCCTCCTGACTTCTGCCTGGGGTTGCTCCTGGTTTTTCATCAATAGCCTGAGTAGCTATAATTCGCTCTATAAATCTGACAATCAGCCTGTCAAAGATCTGGTCAATCATTCTAGGTAGCTCTTTTATGACGGCTTGAGAAACCTCAGTCGAAACCCAGTCACGTAGACCTGTGACATCCGATCTTGATCCTAACTCAGTACTTTGCTTCGTAGGGGTCCCCATTCTATTAAATAACACAAAGTCGTCATCACCTATCCTAATAGTACTTTGATGAAAATTGGTTCATGATAAAATAAATCTAACGCCTAACATAGAAGGCACCTTCCTTCATGTTCTAATGTGGTATAGACACCTTATTGTGGGTAGCATTTCTGGCTATTGGGTATTTAGCCTTAATAACGACTTCAATCTGTCTACTGATTGCCTTGGTCATCTTCTTCTTCCATCTTACAACTAAAGGAGGATACTACACTGAGCTTACTTCGCAAATTTATCTTAGTCAGACTCGATTCGTTATGATCACTGAGGTCGGAATAATATGAATTTTCTTACGAAACGATGGTAATGATGGAAATGAAATGAGTTTATAGTGTTAGCTACACTATTTACCTACCTACCAGCGCCTTAGCAACTTTGTGACTCTCCCTAATCTAAGCGCGAGTCCTGTTCTTCGGGTACTATAGGCATCTACTACCTTTCACACCTACTCATAATTATCCCAAAAATTGTCTCGTCATTTCTAAGTCACTTCCAATACTATATACAACGATCACTAAACATATATGTATGTGTCCCATGAGCACATATCACAAGTTTTTCCTAAACTTTATTAGAGCTTTGCATCTTTACCGATGCCATATTTACAAATATATGACCTATCAAGCATATATTAAATTTCATAGACTCTCCTTCTAAGATCAATTTCTACTTTACCCTACTATTTGTTGAGGAAGAACTTCTACTAATATTAACTAATTATCGGACGAATACAATTCCATGTTGCTAAAATCAAACAATATGTCAACTGAATGACCTGACACTACAACGGTTGGACTCAGACAAGAGCTACACAATAACGCCAAATCAAACAATATAAAACAATTTAATTTTAGGACCATACAACCTAACGTATCTGTCAAACAATTAACTAATATCAATATATCTTCTAAACACAATTAACAAGCAAATACCTAGGCTATACGACATCTAATTTACCAGGTAATTCTAATCTACAATTTCTGAAAAGATCCCTAACCTACATACTAGCATGCATTTCTAACATTTAATATAGGGTTTAGGTCATTTTTGGTCACTTAACTTTTGACTTTGTGCTCATTTGGTCACTTAGCTCATTTTGAGTTTTAAAAGGTCATCGAACTTTTGGTTTTGTGCTCATTTAGTCACTTAACTTTTGGTTTGGTCACTTAACTTTTGGATTTGTGATCATTTAGTCACCTAACTTTTAAAATTATGCTCACTTGGTCACTAAACTTTTAAAATATTTTAAAAGTTTAGTGACTAAATGAGCACAATTCTAAAAGATATGTGACTAAATGAGCAAAAATCCAAAAGTTAAGTGACCAAACCAAAAGTTAAGTGACTAAATGAGCACAAAGCCAAAACTTTGATGACCTTTTAAAACTTAAACAGAGTTAAGTGACCAAACGAGCACAAAACCAAAAGTTAAGTGACCAAAAATGACATAAACCCTTTAATATATTAGTAAACATAAAATATATGAATATTTTGGGAATCACTTTCCTTTTTGAGCTTTGGCTAACCGTACGCATCTCATTCTTTCCTTCTTTCCTTCTTTTTTTTATTAGAAGATTTTATTAATTACTCAGATCCTTAGTTTGAGTCTGGAATCCCACGAGTGTTCATCCAGTTCACTCAAACACGGCTCTGATACCAACGTGTAACGTCCCGAATTTTTGACCCAAATTTTTCATTTTTATTTATTAAAATATATCAGAGTTATATTTACATTATGCGGAACATGTTGTGAATGCGCGTGTGTATAGTCAAACATTGCCCTTCTCACAAATTACCTGAAAAACATTTGTAACAACTGAGTAAGCGCTAGGTTTAGTGAGTACCCCAAAATATCATATCCCACAATACATATACAATGCATACACATAATGGCCTTTAGCATAAAGCCGGTCCGCCCTTGGCATTCAGCATGAAGCTGGTCCGCCCTTTTTTCCTACAACATATAGCTAGTCCGCACTTTTGGCCTTTAGCATAATGCTAATCCACCCGAATATATCGGTCTTCATCCCAAGGATAGAACGCCCTCAACTCCCACATAATTATATCAACACATATATTTAGTGCAACGAGCAATAATCTAATACTACAACCAAATAACAGAACAAAACTAATGACGTACAACTGGGCAACTATATCCTAACATACAAACGATATATAATGGAGCACATAATATAGTGAGAAAAATCACCTTGACAATGACTTAGAAGATTGACAACTATCTGAGTGATTCTAATGATGATCCAATTGACGGATAACACGTCAAACGAGTATTAACCTATAATACTTTATCCTATTAATCTCTATGGCAATATGGTAATGAAAAATAGATCTTTCACTAATCCCAGTGAATACAGATAGTTCTATCAATTAAGGATGAACATCGCAGGACAGTTGGGAGGGAGGATCATTTCGACATATAGCCTTTCTAGAAATCCAACAACCAACCTAACGTGACCATTCTAGACACCTCTCCCGTAAGTAGATCAATCAGTATCTTGACTTGGAGATACTGATAAATCTTATTTATAGGTTCATAATAATGACTTATGACTCTAAATATAGTTACACTGAAAATAAAAGAGTGTAGCTTAACTTACAGAGATTTCCTAGACAAAGTCCGGAAATTGCACTGGCATAACTCCATCCTGATAGCTACTGGTTGTCGTGCTCTCCGAGGCCTCAAAGATTCACTAAACTATCCTAAATACTAAGGAGATTTCGGAACTAAAAATTAGAAGTTCGAGAGAGAGAATTGGAGAATGTGAGGGAGAGAATGAGGGCTGCTACCCTTTTATAGGCGATTTTTGGGGTGCACGACGTGAAAATAGGGTGCACGTAGCGCATTTTATGCCAAGTGTCAGACTCTCTGTGGTCCAATTTTTCTCATTCTAGAAGCGCACGTCGCGCAACGCAAAATGCAAATTTTGTAAATTCCATAACATCTTCATACAGAATCCGTTTTTTACATTCTTTTTTCCACGTGTAGCTATCAAAAAGTACTTCAACTTTTCATTAGGATCCATCGGCTAATTCTGACTTTATTTTTAGCACTTATTTTTTATATGTTTAATGATTTTGCAAAAATCATAACTCTCTCGTACGGACTCCGATTCTGGTGTTCCTTTTACCAAAATTTCTATCTTAAAAAGGACTATGATTTTCATTTTGGTGACTTTACCCAAAAGTCAATCATTCTCTTCGTATCTTTTAACATTAAAAATTTTCAGTTATGCGGTTGATATTTATATCTTATAAAATTCATATTTCCTTCATATGAACTCGAATTTCTACGAAATTTATATTTTCGGGATCGATACGACGTGTACTATATATATATATATATATATATATATATATATATATATATGTTTTGGCGCACTAGTTTTTATGATTTACGGTCGATTCGGTCTATTGAATTCTATTGCAAATAAAAAATGAGGTGTTACAACACGGTTGTTACAATTGTCACCCACTTGAATCAAACTTCACCCTCGAAGTCCTCAGTTGTGAATAGATTGGGGTAATGCTCACACATCTCAGTCTCGGGCTCCCAAGTCCACTCGGAGCCCTTCTGATGCTACCACTGAACTTTGAGCATACACTTCCTCAACTGAGAAATATGGAAGGTGTCATGAATTTGACTAAGCTCATCTGACAAATGTAACTGATAGGCCACTTTGCCTACCCTGGCTACTACTCTGAAAGGACCGATAAACCTGGGACCCAGCTTGCCCCACTTCCTGAATCGGATAGCACCTTTCCAAGGTGATACCTTCAGAAGTACCATATCTCCAATCTGAAACTCTAACTCAGAACGTTGTCAGTCCGTATAACTCTTCTAGCGGCTCTGAGTCGTCAATAACCTCTGTCTGATCTGTTTTATAAGCTCTGTCGGGTTGAGCACTATCTCAGTGCTCCCCATGACCCTCTGTCCGACTTCCCCCCTAACAAATAGGGTTCATACACTTTCTCCCATAGAGAAGCTCAAAGGGAGGCATACCAAAACTGGCATGATGGTTGTTGTTGTAAGAGAACTTAGCCAACGGGAGGTAGGAGTCCCAACTCCCACCAAAATCAATAATGCAAGCTCTCAACATGTCATTGAGCATCTAGATAGTCTGTGTACTCTGCCCGTCTGTCTGCGGATGGTAGGCGGTACTGAAGTGCAATCGGGTACCCAACTCCTCATGAAACCTCTTCCAAAATCTAGAAGTGAAACGAACATCCTGATCAGACACGATAGAAATAGGTACAACATGGCGAGCTCCCATCTCCTGAACATAAACCTCAACCAATTTCTTGGCAGACAAGCTCTCACATATAAGTAGAAAGTGAGCGTTATTTTTCAAACAATCCACTATCACCTAGATGGCATAAAAACCTTTGGCGGTCTTTGGTAGTTTTGTAATAAAATCCATTGTAATCTCCTCCCATTTCCACAATGGGACCTTCAAAGGGAGGAACTTGCCGTGAGGGCACTGATATTCGGCCTTGATCTTCAGGCAGGTAAAGCACCGCTCCACAAACCAAGCTATATCTCTCTTCATACATGGCCACCAATAGCCATGTATCAGGTCAAGTGTAACACCCGTTCCAGGTATCATCTAAAAGTTTCCAAGTTTTAGGGTTTTAAGCTAGGACTCGACGCGTTGGGGAGCTCCGACTCGTCGAGTAGAGATCATTTATGAGGACGCATGATTTAGATCCTACTCGAGGAGTCGGAAGGCCCCGACTCGACGAGTAGGCACTGTAAAGGGAAACCCTAATTTTTAGGGTTTTCACCCTATATAAAGAACTTAATCCGCTTCTTGTGGCCTCCCTTACCACTTCATTGCCCAGAGAGGAAACCCTAGCCGTTCTTTGTTGCTTCCTTGTGCTTGTGAGACTAAAAGGGTGCTTTTGGTGCATTTTGTTGAAAGAGTTTGAAGGTTGAGAAGCTTGGAACGGGAAAGAGATTGTAGATCCAACATCTACAACGTTTGGGCACCCCTTTGAAGGTAACAAGATGTTACCTTGATCATCCTAGCTTTAGATCCTCTTTTCTTGGGTTTTAGGTCATTTTTTAGTATATATGTGAAGCTTTTCGGGTGTTGGGTAAGATCTGGAGTTGCAACTTCAGATCTGGACTCCTCTAAGTCCTTAGAGTTATAAAGTTACAGAAAGCATTAAGCTTTGGCCCTTCTCTTTGGTTTAAACCCCTCCCTTAGCTTGGTTTTGGCATTAAGGGCTTGCATGCACGTAAAGTTTGCAACTTTACGTGGAAACCATGCCTTAGGAGGCTAGATCTGCAATCTGGAGCTTTGGGGTAGCTTAAAAACGTCTGAACACAAAAAGTACTGAATGGAATCGTCGAGTCCCTTAGCCAACTCGACGAGTCAGGTAGGGTTTACCCGTTTTCGAGATTATGAGTGATTTCGGTGAAGGATTAGAGTTTTCTGTCAACATAAGTTTGTGGTCTTCTGAACATTTAGGAACTCGACGAGTTATACAGGTAACTCGGCGAGTTGATGATTTACTCCCGTAACTCGGCGAGTTGCTGGATGACCTCGACGAGTTGGGGTCAACATCGACTGTTGACCTTGACTTTGACTTGGGTTGACCAGGGTTGACTTTGAGGGAATTTATGGTGTTTCGGGATTGTCACAAGTTAATCACATGATGCTTATAGGCACTTGAGTTGGAGCTGTACGTTGGATTTATCAGATCTTATCTTGTCAGTTCAGCATTCACGCGGGAGGTGAGTCTCCTCACCATACCAATGGGTCTAACGCACCATGGCCGACCCATTATTTGTTATGTGACATGATAGTTGGTTATGCAATATGTGGTATGCTAGTTGTAATGTAGTACTTGCATGAAAGACCTCGGGGGTTTCCAGAGGCACTAGGGTGTAAGACCTTGGAGGGTTTCCATGGCATCCTTAGTAAAGACTGTGGGGGGGTTCCCGAGGCACTTGGGTGTAAGACCTTGGAGGGTTTCCATGGCGTCCCTGGGCTAAGACCATGTGGGGGTTCCCATGGATACCAGAGTAAGACCCTGGAGGGTTTTCAGGGCATCCTGATATGTTTGCATGTCTGGTTTATATGGTAGTGGCCTAAGACCATGTGGGGGTTCCCATGGCACCCGGAGTAAGACCCTGGAGGGTTTCCAGGGCACCCCTATATGTTATATGCATGGCTGTTGTAGTATATGTTGCTTTTATAGCTAATATGATTATGTGTTTATGTGGATTGTGTGGGGTATGCTCTGGGGAACTCACTAAGCATTAACTTACAGTTTGTGGATTTGTTTCAGGTACATCTGAGCCTAAGGGGTAGGGCAAGGCTTGACGACATGACATGCACTCTCTCTCAGGCGTTTTTATGGGATACTCTGATGATTGGAATAATATTGTTATTGTTATGTATTTGAAAACAAATGTAATTGAGATTTTATGGTTTATGGAAAATGTTTTTGACTATTTAAAAATGAAAATTCCTTTTGAAAATTGGTTCGCTACAAGTTGGTATTAGAGCCTTGGTTTGAGGGATTCGGGCACACTCTCGGGTGTGTCAGGACTCAAACTAACATAGAATTGTTTTCAAAAATAAAAGTTAAAAACTTTTAAGAATGGATAAGAGGAGAGTGCAACGCGCGTGATCTGCCGAGCCAAGTAAGTAGTTCCCCAATATGTTATCCATGTTATATTAATATCTAAGTTATGATAATCATATGGATCTTGCTATGTGTATCCTTTTAAAATTGTATACGGTTAGGAGCTTATAGCCTTAGAATGATTGATTTGGCCTTATTACCTGTTCCTTTTCTGGTTGTGGTCCTAGGGTAGAATCTATTACTCGAAAGTCTATTTGATCCTTTTTTGTGTATAATTTGCATGCATAAAGGCAACCTGTTATGATTAAGTTCTGGTTTGATATGGATGGAGGAAATCTTAGGTTAGCCTAGGATTTGAGCTATGCGGTAGCCTATGAGATGTGATTTGTTATGGGACGAATTAGAGTTATCAGGTAGAGCCTTGGGGAAGGTACAGGTAGGTGTGGAAGGTAGTATTGGGCCTGTACTAATGAAAGCATAGGACCTGTACTCGAACTGACGTTAGAGTTGGAAGCTCTAAGGAGAACCAGTGTGGTAGGATCCCCTCTTTGGACGATTGATCATTATGGTTTATGACATTGCATTTCAGTATGGTGATGACACGACATGGAGTTGGGGGATCAAAATCAGGATCCGGATCTGGGTCGGGCGACGGTACCGAGCCCATTGATGAGAGGTTGCGCGAGCTCATTGCAACCGAGGTGACGAGGGGCATCCTTGATGCTACCCCAGTGATTTTTGGGATGGTCAAGGAGGGTATGATGGAGATCATGGAGTAGAGGCTCAGGTCATTCAAAGCCGAGATTGTTGCGGGCCAGGTCGGGGCCCGAACTCCCTCGTTCAGGGAGTTCAAGGCGTGCGGGGCACCAGAGTTTTTCGGGGTCAGGGACCCCATTCTTAGCCGACGCTGGGTGGCGGACATAGCGAACGTCCAACACACGAGTTCTTTCCCAGATGCGGTGAAGGTGGGGTTTGCTTCTTGTATGCTGATAGATCGAGCCCGAAACTGATGGGGAGAGGTGACTAGCCAGGTGGGAGCAGCCGGTGTGGCTGAGATGACATGGGCCGAGTTTGTCAGGTGATTTGACCTGGAGTTTGCACCAGCCATTGAGGTGCATCGATTGGTGAGGGATTTTCAGGAGCTCTAGCAGACCACCGAGACTGTGGCAGAGATCACTGCCAAGTTTCGGGAACGAGCATTATTGATCCCACAGTATGCTACAGATGAGGACATGAGGTGGACGAGGTATCATTCCGTGTTGAGGGATGATATCCGGGAGTTTGTGAGATTCACAGGGTGAAAAACCCTGAGTGAGATGGTGCAGAAGGCCCATGAGCAGGAGATGGAGTTGGACTTCCGCACCAAGCGGAAGCCTGAGCAGGTACAGACAGTAGTAGGTCAGGCTAAAAAGCCTAATTCCTCGGACTTATCCAGTAGGGGCCAGCAGGGTCGTGGCTGGTGTGCCAAATGTGGGAGATCCTATGGTGGAGCTTGCCGGGGGACGGGCCCGATATGTTATACATGTGGTCATCCGGGCCAGGTGAGCAGGGATTGCCCAAAAGGGCTTTATTTTTTTCCACTGCAACCATACCGGTCATAAGTGGGCTGTTGGTGCATGGAAATGTTCCACAAATAATGAGTGTTTATTAGGTTGTATTTTCCCTTTATTGTATTTATGGTGTAAATACTCTCCCTCCTATATAAAGGGAGAGTTGGTCATTTATTCCTTTTTAGCTAGCTTATCTTTTCCTTAGTAAGAGTTACACTTTTCTCACAATGTAATCTCTAGAGAGAGAAAGTTGGTGGGTTCTCCCATCCAGGGAGAGTTTCTCTCCCACCATGTTCTTCATTGATATATTTTATTCTCTCTTGTTCTTGGTCTCTTTTTATGAACTCATAATATGTTCTTCGTGTTCATACTTCCAAAAACACGATTAATCTCGAGATATCCTTCTTCCGCACTCACCGTTCGTTATAAAAATGGGTCTCTACAATTGGTATCAGAGCCGTACCTTGAAGATCTCACGATTATTTCAAGGGAACGACTCCCATTCGGTGATTATCTTGTGATTTTTCCGTGTTTCTGCAAGAAAAAAAATTTCGGGTTGCAAACCGGAATTTTTTTTTTATGATGTTCTTTCTTATTTCTATCTTCCGGGTGATTCTATCTTAGCAAAAATAAAAGTTGCTGCTGCTGATCGTTCTATTATTGCTGGAAAAAGATGTTCTTACAAGTTTATTATTTTGCTGTTGAAGAAATGAAGAAAAATGGGAAGAGAAATTAATTTTGTGGTCTTTTAAAAGTTGAAGATTTGCTCCAGGAGTTTCTTTTTCTTGGATGAGAAGACACAAAAATTATGGGCTTAATTATTGATAAAGTTGAAGCATTCTTTTTTGAAGACATTTCCCAGCAACTTTTGTCATCCAAAAGGTATGAACTTCTGTTGTTCATAAACAAATTGTTGCTGTAGATCTTTATGAAGAATGTATGGACGTAATTCTTTGGTTTTCATAAAGCCACTTGTCCTTGTTACTCTTTTTGGTAAAGAGTATTCAACTTTTATTTTCCCTCCCAAGATAACATGTGACTATGACAAATCTCATCACCTTTTGTCCCCTAAAACCCCCTGCACACTCTTCCTTTTTGCCTTCCCAAGACCACATGTTGACTTAAAATGCTTTATAAAAAGATTCCCTCATTAAAATATGAATAAATGACCTTTGCGGTACCATTTTTCATGAAAAAATAGCATTTTTCGTCACCTGTTCAGCCCTTTCCTGACCCCAGAACCGCAGTCAAAAACTGCCTACCGGAGTCTCCTTAGAAGCCTACCCGCAGCCACTTCTTAGCCATGATCTGCGGTCCTCTCAGGTCTCATCCGCAGCCTCGGTCAGCAGCCCAAGAGACCGCAACCTTCCCTCTTATACTGAACCGCAACTTCGGATCTCTGATAGCTTGGACCGCAGCCTCGGACCGAGGTTCTTGCACCGCAGTCTTCTATCTTGGTTCGGACCGCAGGCGCTCCACTGCAGTCTCGAACCGCGGCTAGCTTACCTCCCTTGCACCGCATCGCCTACTGCAGCCAGCCCCATCCGCACCTAGCTCACCATCCGCGCCCAACCCTTCTTCGACCGCAACCACCTCCCACCCTAGCCACCCTCTTCCATCCGCACCCAAGAACCCCACCTTCCCCTCTGATCCGCATTCACCTACACCCGCAAGCCTCCTCCCTCCAGCGCCCCCCCCCCTCCCCCCCTCCTCCATCAGCAGCCTTCGACCTCCCTTCTCCACCCTCCTTCAGCCCCTCCCTTCCTCCTTCCTCCTTTTCCTTCTTCCTCCTTATTCCCCCCCCCCCATATTCCTCCCCCTTTCTTTTTAACCCTCTTATTTTTTTTAAGCCCTTTTCTTTTTTATTTATTCAGTTTTTTTTTTATTATTATTTTTTTTTTCAGTTTTTTTTTTAACGACAATTATTTTTTTAACACCTATTTTTTTTACACCAATTTTTTTATTTAGCCAATTATTTTTTTTACACCAATTTTTTTTATTTAGCCATTTTTTTATTAAAACCAATTTTTTTTATTACGCCAATTATTTTTTAACACCAATTTTTTTTATTTTAGCCAATTATTTTTATTTAGCCATTTTTTTATTAAAACCAATTTTTTTATTACGCCAATTATTTTTTAACACCAATTTTTGCCACAACCGAACCATGGATTGTCATATTGGTTCATTTCATGTCGGTTATTATTGGAAGAATACTCCTACCGCAGTCGGACTTCATATTATTTTTGTGATGCTTGCACCGCAACGGCGAGTGATCAACAAAGTTGTTTCGCATTCTTCACATTATGGGATTTTATGACTTGTCGCTCTTGATTTTTGGTTGACGAATCATGTATCTTGAGCATGTGGACTTTATTCTCTATTGAAGACCACTTCAAGTGTTCCGGCACCGCAGTTTGGATATTTGGATATATTTTTGGCACAACAGATTATTCTCAGCACAGTTTCAGCAACTATGTCACCCGCCTCCTCATGACCGCAAGAGTATCTCTTTTACTCTGTCTCGTTTCTTATCGAGACCCTTCATACATCTAGGGAGAGCTTCTCTATTAGCTTTTGGTATCCGACACTCTCCATCCGATGATTTGTTGATTTTTGATATCCGATCATTGGTTATCAAAAATAGGGAGAGAATATCATCCGGATTTGGTTATTATGATTGTTTGAGTTTGGATTTTGAAGACTTCTGAAGACGATTATTTATTTAGTGATGCGCTGTGACACTTCTTTTTGGTCTTTACGGATCAATTTTTTGGCATTACTCGATGTTTTCCGATTCAGATTATTTATTATTCAGACTCTACCACAGGATGATTTTGTGTTCGCATCCGGTTCAGATCTTATGGTTTCACGAGTTTGGATTTGTGATATGTTGAAGACGAAGATTATTTTGGCAATGTGACGTGTCACTTATTTTTGGTCCTTGGATCAAATTTTCGGCATTGCTAGACCATGTTTTTGGACTCACATTATTTTTATCCGGACTTCAATTTATGGATTCTTCACATTTTTAGCAGGTTATTCTTTGAAGAATTTCGGTGTATTATGATTCGAGAACTCGAGATGTTTTTCAGATTTTTGAAGACGAAGTGTTTCTTTTATTGGATCTTCTACTTGCTCATGGTGACCTCCTTCTTCGGGTGATTATGACTGGTTTGAAGATTTGGATCTTATTTTTTCTGCTTCATTGGTTGTGCTTTGAAGCCGAAGACCTTCATTTCAGAGATTCATGACCAGTTTCAGACTGCATAGACACTTCAGAGTTTCAGAGACATTTCAGCACTTGGTTTCATTTTATTACCACACTTGCTAGTCGGATTACTGTATTACAGCCTTGTATCACTTATTGGATCTCTCATCATTTGTAAGCATTTAGGGAGAGAATGTTGGTGCATGGAAATGCTCCACAAATAATGAGTGTTTATTAGGTTGTATTTTCCCTTTATTATATTTATGGTGTAAATACTCTCCCTCCTATATAAAGGGAGATTTGGTCATTTATTCCTTTTTAGCTAGCTTATCTTTTCCTTAGTAAGAGTTACACTTTTCTCACAATGTAATCTCTAGAGAGAGAAAGTTGGTGGGTTCTCCCATCCAGGGAGAGTTTCTCTCCCACCATGTTCTTCATTGATATATTTTATTCTCTCTTGTTCTTGGTCTCTTTTTATGAACTCATAATATGTTCTTCGTGTTCATACTTCCAAAAACACGATTAATCTCTAGATATCCTTCTTCCGCACTCACCGTTCGTTATAAAAACGGGTCTCTACAGCGGCACCTGTTCCCGCCACAATGAGGATCACTGATGGCCGCCCTGCTAAGGCGGATGCTCCAGCAGTGAAGAGTCGCGCATTTCAGCTGACCACCGAGGAGGCTCGGTCAGCGCCAGACGTTGTGGCTGGTATGTATTTTATCTTCTTGGTCTATATTTATTTGCATTGCTTATGTGTACATTGTGCTTATGTATAGGGACCTTTTTGGTCAATAGTATGTCAGATCACGTTCTATTCGATTCGGGTGCTACCCGATCGTTTGTATCTCTTGCGCTTAGCAAGAAGTTCCAAGATACACAGGGGACTTTGGGTTCCCCACTTAAGGTTGAGATTACGGATGACCGCACTGTGAGTGTTGCGAGGGTGTATCGGGACTGTGTCCTGAATGTGCTTGGGGAGAGGTTTCGTGTTGATCTAGTCTCGATACCATTGCGAGGGCTGAAGGTGATTGTTAGGATGGACTGGTTGGGGGCCAATGGGGCCATGATAGACTGCGAACGCGACGGATTTGGGCAGTGTACCGGTTGTACAGGAGTTTCAGGATGTCTTTCCCGATGAGTTACTTGGAGTGCCTCCGGAGAGGCAAGTGGAGTTTCGCATTGATTTGGTGTCGGGTGCCGCTCCGATAGCCAAGGCACCATACCGGCCAGCTCCGCCTGAGATGTAGGAGCTATCTACGCAGCTTCAGGAGATGCTAGACCGAGGGTTTATGCGTCCGAGCAGTTCCACGTGGGGAGCACCAATCCTGTTCGTGAAAAAGAAGGACGGGTCCCACAGGATGTGCATTGATTATCGAGAGCTGAACAAACTAACGGTGAAAAACCGCTATCCTTTACCGAGGATCAATGATTTGTTCGGTCAGCTGCAGGGTGCGTCTTGGTTTTCCAAGATTGATCTTCGGTCGGGGTACCATTAGATGGGGATTCGGGATGAGGATATACCGAAGACAACTTTCAGGACTCAGTATGGGCATTATGAGTTTGTGGTGATGCCATTTGGGCTCACCAATACCCCAGCGGCGTTCATGGATCTCATGAACAGAGTGTGTCGACCGATGCTGGATCGGTCGGTGATCGTTTTTATTGATGATATCCTGGTCTATTTTAAAACCAAGGAGCAACATGAGCAGCATCTGAGGGAGGTATTGGAGACACTAAGAACGGAAAGGCTTTATTGCAAGTTCTCCAAGTGTGATTTCTGGCTGCGAGAGGTACGGTTTTTAGGGCACATCATCAACCAGGAGGGTATTTCGGTGGATCCAGCCAAAGTGGAGGCAGTGATGCGGTGGGAAATACCGAAGAACGTGTTGGATAAGGTGTCTAAGTCCATAACTTATTTGGTATATACTTGACCCGACCCGGCATGGTCCATTTGGGTTGCACTTCACCCAAACTGTTTATGGATAATTTTATGAGAATTGTATACTTACGATTTATTAATATATTATAAGTTATAATATATTAATATAAAGTCATGTTATTTAATTAGTTTTAATCTTGAATTAATTATGAATTGATTTAGTGATTAAAAGGAAGACTAATTAAATCATGGGCTATTGTATTTATATGGTGTGGGCTAATGCTCATTTGTTAATGGGCTAAGCTTATATGGAAGTCCATGGATGATCCATGGAGCTTTTAACCCATGGATCCTTGGAAGAGGAAAAGACATGGGTTATTAGGGTTTCACCCTAACCATGCACACTATATAAACAAGCTTATGTTGCATGAAAAACACCCTAGTGTGTGTGTAATAGTGGTGGCTGATTTCTAAATGTTAGTATACTCTCTCATACATTTTCCAAGTTTGTGGTGATTTGTGATTTCCATTTGAGGCATTCACATTATTGGTGCTTGGCTCTCAAACTCCAAGGAATCAACAATCAACAAAAGGTATGTAATCTAGTTCTTTTATGTTTAAAAGTACCCCATGCCATGCTAGATAGGTTATAAACCTTGGAAAAATAATATTTTGCATGTACCTTAGACAAACATAGATCCAAGGTTTATTAGGGTTGCATGTACACTTAGGAAGTGTTAGAATGCTCAAAACCCAACAGTGGTATCAGAGCCTAGGCTTGTTTGTTTGATACTTGATGCAAAATAGTGATAAAAAGTCGATTTTTTGCTGTCTGACTGATGAACTCGCCGAGTCCATGGGGGGACTCGCCGAGTTCATGTGTAAACTCATCATACTCGCCGAGTAGGTTCGTGCACTCGGCGAGTAGGAGCCTCATAATGCATATTTTCGACTTTTGCTGATGGAAATGGACTAGAAACATTACCCTAAACTGTTTTGGTGTTTTAAAACTTGTTTTAGTTGGTGTAATGGTAGTTCTAATCCATTTACAATAGCTTATATCAAAATTTCATGCTTTGTATGTGTTCATATAATTCTTGAAACTTTGATGATCATGTTCATGTTCTTATGAATTTAGAAGATGATAGGAATTATTTGCTGAATTTTTTAGGATTAATTCTTGATCATTTATGTGTTTTAATGGAGTCTATAATTTGTCCTCAAGTTATGGATATCCAAAGGTCACTTCTTTTAAACACACACTTAAAACACATAAGTTACATGGAAATGAAGAGTCTTCATTTTTATGAACCTTTAATTCATAAGTTATGAAATGAAAAGTTATGGAGAGTTACAAAACTTGCCCTCAAGTTTTGGAATTTGTAAAGTTTCACACACTTTAATAAACTTTAATTCCAACCCTTAGAGTTTTAATAGTTAAAATTCAACACTTATACTATTTATAACATTAATGGTTAATTATTATATATATGTATAAGAATAAGTCGTTCTACCGTTAGTAGGCCTCATTCACGAAGCCGGTCTATAAGGGGGGTATAAGGTTGTTGCCTATAAAATGGCAACTTAATGGGTGTCCATTCTCACCCACCGCTTCCTTGATCGGTGGAGGGTCGTTAGCCGAACGGGTAGGACAATGACTTTAAATTCTCATTAAAAGTATAATGAATATTATAAAGTAACTAAACCTTTTATAAATTCCCAATCTTAGTTACTTTAGGAAAATGTGAATATGGTGCTAACCCATGAAATTCACACTTTGTACCTTACCAAGTCGTTGGTGGAGCGTGTGTGGTTAACAGGCACACTAACTTGGACTAGTAAGGATCACGAAGGGTGACTTAATGTTTATCATAGATCGGTGGAGCGTGTGTGGTTAACCGGCACATCGATTAGGTGATAATATTAAGGGTACCAAGTGAGTTTGCATGGTTATTCACACCTTGTTTTGTGATCCTCGGCATCCCAGTCACAAAACCTGAAGGGCACAATCGAGATTGAAACATGCCATTGAAAAGTTCAATGAATCTCAAAAGATCTAGGAGTTTCAAATCCAATTAAAACCTAATAAATTATTTCGTTTTTCATGGTGGAAATTGGTGAATCGTCATTCACCTACCTTCAAATATTTTATAGCTTGGATTACGGCATCCCTCTTCCAAGTTATAAAATATTGTGTTGGGTCCTAGCCTTAATATTTCATATTGGGTGTTATATTAAGGACTTGAATCAACTAACTTGATTTTCTCCCATTGTAGATGTCTGGTTCAGACAACTATGATCTTCCCAAATCGCTTGGAACAAGCTTTCCTCTTGAAGATGATGTCCCTCAACATCATGCTTCACTCCCTCCACCTCCTCCATTTATTCTCCCTGACCCAAAAGCCCGAAGACTTGAAAGGTTCAAGGTCACTCAAGCTCTACTAGAAATGAAACATAAAGATGGAAGACCTGTGTGCACTCATGTCTTAGGAATGAAGTCACACATAGACAGGTTGCGAATATTGGGTGTTGTTATTTCAAGGAAGTTCGCTGTTGACTGGGTTCTTCAGTCTCTTCCTGAGTCATATAGTGAGTTTATTAAAGACTACCATATGACAGATCCTGACATAACCCTAATAGATCTTTCTTATTTGCTTGTTGCTGCTGAATCAGCAATGATTTGGCGCAATGGTCAAGCAAATATTAATGGAAAATCTATTTCTCAAACTTCCATGGACATGGACAATGGTAACATTGGAAGTCCAGAAAAGCTTTCTCGTCCCAATGGAAGGGGATCGGCCTTGGTCAACCCGGTTGACCAAAAGGTAAAGGGAAAGGCTAAGTCTGTGATTGTCTCGTGTACCATTCCCAAAGAGTCTATATGTTTTTATTGTCATGAGAAGGGACATTGGAAGCGAAGCTGCCCTGAATACCTGAAATATTTGAAAGCAAGTAGAGACAAAATGTTTGACTCGGCTTCAGGTAAGTCCACTATCTAACTTTGTTAAAGTTCCTAATTGTTGATTCTTATTACATGATGTGACTAGGTTGCATCTTGATGTTTAGCAGGATCGAGCAAAAGGAAGGTTAAAATAAGAGTGTGTTGAATCTGATCACGAAGATGGATTTCTATCGCATGGTTCGAGGATCGGATTTTGAGCCACTACTTAAAAGTTATGATAGATTGCTAAGAAATATGTAATAGCATAGTTTTCATTTAAAGTTGCATTGTAAGGAATATTTTTCCGCATTTTAATAAAGAAATAAAAGTTTTGTTTAGTTTATTTTATATTATATCCCCTTACAATGGCATTTATGGAAAATTGATGTTTGTATGTTTCTAGCAATATTGGAAATATGAGTTTGATTCTCTCATATGTGGTAGTGTCTGAATTTACCAAATGAGGAAAGGTTCTCATCACCCAAGCTTCAGTTAGACAGAAACTTGGAATCATACAAGTTGTATTGTATGATGAATGAGAATTTTCATCTTTGTAAAAATTGAGACTAATTCATTGATCACATGCATATGTGAGTCAATTGAAGGACTAAGGAATTAGGTACACTGGGTGTGTGTTGGTCAAGGTCCACCACAAAGATCAATTCGTCATGATTTACTAAAGATTAGTAAATATGGTTATACTTATAAGGTTAACTATAATTCTGTAACATTGGAAAAGTTTCAATGTATGGCAGAACGGATAAGAAGAATCAAATTTGGCAGAAAGATAAAAGTTTCTCAAATCTGAAAAGATGGGAGAGTACTTTAGTATCATGTTTTTATGATCATCTTAATGATTATGAAACCATATCACAAATTCATACTCTAAGGACATCTTAGTGCATTGTTATGACTAAGATGAGGGGTCATGAATTGTTGGAATGGTTAAAATCAAGAAGATGGATCATACATGTTTTTATGATCATCTTAATGATTATGAAACCATATCACAAATTCATACTCTAAGGACATCTTAGTGCATTGTTATGACTAAGATGAGGGGTCATGAATTGTTGGAATGGTTAAAATCAAGAATATGGATCATACTTCGTTCCAAAACAACTCTTAGAGTCATAATCCAAGATTGTAACATTGAGTGACATAAAGTAAGGTTTAAAACACTTATCAAATGTAGTGTAAAATGTTTTCTACTCCTGTACATTTGAAATTGGTAAGTTGTGATGTCTTGGATAAGACAAAGACCAACTAAGACCAATTGTGTGAAGTGTTTATCTTGATAAGAATCTGCACTATCCCTTGAATATTTGTTTTGTCAAGGAATGGTTCTTGACTAGGGAAACTTATATGTCAAGAGGACAGTGGGAGTCTTAAAGATCCTGAAAGGATTTCAAGATTTAATCAAGAGTAAAACCTGAGTTTTATCACTAGCACACGACTTAAGGTTTGCAACCTATTATGTTGACATAATTCTTGTTTCTGTGTCTGTTCCTATTAAGTTGACTTTGCATATGAGTTTTGTTAGTTCTAAACTGTGTGCATAACAGCTTGGAAGCATTGGTGGGCCTTGTGCTACCAGGTGACAAGAAATGAAGATTGAACAAGTTCAATCCATGTAAGGGTAATTTGTCACTAACCTTGTCTTGTGATTATGGTTTTGACAAATTCACATGGATAGAAACTCATACACTATAAAATCTAAGTGTCATAAGGTTTCTCTCCGATTCATGAAAATGATGGTGAGGAAATGCTTTCACTAAGAAGATTTTAAGTAGACAGCAATTGTGATGTTTGCATTCTCAAAGTCGTTAGTGGAGCGTGTGTGGTTAACCGGCACACTAACATGGACTTGTGAGAAATAGAAAAGGTCTAAACAATTAAGACTATGATTACGGCATCTCTTTTCATAGTTCTGGAAATTGTTTAGACACACATGTGAGCTATCTAAGAAAGGGTGTACGAATCTAAATTTCAGAAGTCCAGCTGATTTCTGGAAATATGTCAGAGCTAGTGGGAGCATAAGTGTTATGCTGATAATCATCATGTTAGTGGGAGCATGATTATTATGTTTAGTGTTGCAAGTTAGCAATGTTAATTATAGAAAAACAAAAGTTTCAATTCGTAAAGTTGTAGGGGTTGAAAAAGTTGTTTTGCTATAATTAAGGGAGAGGAAATTATAGTTTATTTCAATTCTAAAAGCTTAGATTGAGTTTTAATCATCTTTAGTCAAGGATATATATATATATATATATATATATATATATATATATATATATATATATATATATATATATATATATATATATATATATATGAATTTTATGTTGGAATGGTTCAACATAAGGAAATTCTATATATATTGCGTTCTCAAATTCGATTATGATTACAGCATCCCTCTTCATAGTCGATTTTTGAAAACATGGAAAATAAAAAAATATTGTAGCAAAAGACTGATCCAATATCAGGTCTTTATGTGAGACATCGTGAATCGTGTCCCATATGCTTCGGGTATAGGATCGGTCACATGTGCTATAATATTCATCCTTTCTAAATTTTCCAAATGCTCAGAGCATTAAGAAGGGAAAAGTCTAGAATTGGATAAGACTAAAATGATTAAGCAATTGTCGAGGACTATCTAAGGCTCACCAAAGATTGGTTGCTCAGGGACAGTTGGAAGTATAGTGTTAAATTTTGGAAGGACCATATGGATATATTCTGAAAAGAGGTAGCTCTTGTTCAGATATGATAATCAAAATAGGAATATGGAAATTTTCCATATTGGGAGTTGGATATTAAGAATCTATGAGAAAGTTAGAAACTTTTATGCAAGAAGGATGTTCAAAGCAATGTACTTTGAATATGAGAGTTCGTTTCCATAGAGTTGATCTCCTTTGGAATCCTCTGTAATGACTGATGACAAGGTTTTGGTGACCTTGTGCATAATCATTACGAGAGGATCAGTGCATATAAGTTTAAAATCTAACAGTTTTTTTTTGGTAAATGGTAGGAATTAGGAATTCTTACATTTACAATAAGGATTTGGGATTGTGAAATGAGCATCATTGGAATCATGTTCAATTGATTTATTTCACAAAGTAAAGATCATAGACAAACATAGTGTGCATACTTGGAGTATGGCATAACTATTGTTTAGAAAAACAAAGTGTACATGCTAGGAGCATGGGACGACTATTGTTTTTGTTCAAGTATTAAGTTGATTATTTGAAACATTATACAATGAATAATGTGTAATCAATATGGTGATAAATAAAAGGTGGTTTTATTTATATTCAAATGGGTTCTGAGACCATATTGGATTCGATTATTATTGTGTTTCACTTTGCATGTTTTGACTTCCAGAATAGCTAGGTTATTCTTTCCGAATGACTAAGTTATTTAAACACTCCACAGTCGTTCATACGTTGGAAGTAGGTATGAATTAAGACTGTCATGAATCGAGTTTGTAGATGGCTAAACGTGTTTAGACATAGCAATGGTTGCTACAACATTCATGAGTACTCATAAGTTATGAGTATTGAAATTAACCCACGCTCACTTGTATCACTTCATGGAATTTATCTCGAGTGATCGTGAGACGGTAATATCATATAAGTCTTCAAACCTAGAGATATGAGTTGTTACCTATGAGTTGGTTGTGCATTGATTGCACGTAAACGCATCAGTAACTTGATGTTATAAAACGTGCCTTTGTGTATAATTCAACAAGTAGTAGAAACAAGTATATGAGTCGAAGTTTATCTGTTCCTTCTAGTCCTTGGAGGATTAGAAGCGATATATGGGCCCCTCGATGATTTTGTTTTGACCTATGTACCGGGCCCGGTCAGAACCTAATTGATGTGTTCAATTTAGTTCTTTGTCAAACAAATCGGAAATCGGGAAACAAACTGCTGGACAATAAGTACAACATTGTTCCATGTATTTGTCCGGCTGATATCATGAGAACAGAGGATTATATGATCACTTATCTAAAATGGCGCTTCATAGTTCAACAGAGTTTTCGAGAGCTACGATTGCTGGTTGGTTCCTGAAGTAACATACGCAAATACAGTTATTAGACTTATCCAAGTGGGAGACTGTTGGATAAGGTGTCTAAGTCCATAACTTATTTGGTATATACTTGACCCGACCCGGCATGGTCCATTTGGGTTGCACTTCACCCAAACTGTTTATGGATAATTTTATGAGAATTGTATAGTTACGATTTATTAATATATTATAAGTTATAATATATTAATATAAAGTCATGTTATTTAATTAGTTTTAATCTTCAATTAATTATGAATTGATTTAGTGATTAAAAGGAAGACTAATTAAATCATGGGCTATTGTATTTATATGGTGTGGGCTAATGCTTATTTGTTAATGGGCTAAGCTTATATGGAAGTCCATGGATGATCCATGGAGCTTTTAACCCATGGATCCTTGGAAGAGGAAAAGACATGGGTTATTAGGGTTTCACCCTAACCATGCACACTATATAAACAAGCTTATGTTGCATGAAAAACACCCTAGTGTGTGTGTAATAGTGGTGGCTGATTTCTAAATGTTAGTATACTCTCTCATACATTTTCCAAGTTTGTGGTGATTTGTGATTTCCATTTGAGGCATTCACATTATTGGTGCTTGGCTCTCAAACTCCAAGGAATCAACAATCAACAAAAGGTATGTAATTCATCTAGTTCTTTTATGTTTAAAAGTACCCCATGCCATGCTAGATAGGTTATAAACCTTGGAAAAATAATATTTTGCATGTACCTTAGACAAACATAGATCCAAGGTTTATTAGGGTTGCGTGTACACTTAGGAAGTGTTAGAATGCTCAAAACCCAACAGAACGCATCTGAGATCCGTAGTTTCTTGGGTTTAGCAGGTTACTATCGGAGATTCATTTAGGATTTCTCCAAGATTGTTGTGCCTTTGACCTGCTTGACCAAGAAGAATGTGATATTTCGATGGGGCACGGATCAATAGTTGGCTTTTGAGACTCTGAGACAGAGATTATGTGAGGCTCCGAGTCTAGTACTACCTGAGGGACTGGATGACTTGGTAGTGTACTGTGATGCATTGATCTCAGGGTTAGGCGTGGTACTGATGCAGAGGGGTCATGTGATCATTTACTCCTCGAGGCAGTTGAAGCCTCATGAGGCGAATTACCCCACTTACGACCTGGAATTGGGGGCAGTGGTGTTTTCCCTCAAGATTTGGAGGCACTACTTGTATGGAGTACGGTGTACTATTTATACTGATCATAAGAGTTTAAAGTATTTGATGGATCATCAGAACCTCAACATGCGGCAGAGGAGGTGGTTGGACGTGCTGAAAGATTATGATTGTGAGATCTTATACCACCTAGGGAAGGCCAACGTGGTGGCCGATGCATTGAGCCGCAAGTTGGCAGGTTCCCCGATTGGGAACGTTTTCTTGAGGACGACGGTGATCTCTCCATTGTTTTATTTGATCAAACAAGCTCAGGTCGAGGGTGTGAAGAAAGAGAATTGTAGGATAGAGCGGATTCGGGGTCAGTATCCCTTATTTGTTCGGGATAGCCAAGGTCTTCTGACACAGTGTGGCCGGGTGTGGGTACCGGTGACTGGAGGAGTGAGACAGAAGATATTAGAGGAGGCACACAAGTCCAAGTTCTCTATACATCCGGGGGCTACAAAAATGTATAGAGATCTGATACTGAGCTATTGGTGGCCCTGCATGAAGCGGGAGATCGCTTGGTTCATGAAAGGGTGCTTGAACTCTAGAAAGGTCAAGGCCAAACATCAGCGGCCGCATGGCAAGGTTCAGCCGCTACCCATTCCTATGTGGAAGTGGGAGGAGATCACTATGGACTTCATCACGAAGTTACCGAGGACAGCGAGGGGTGTGGACGCCATATGGGTTATTGTGGATAGGCTGACGAAGAGTGCCCACTTTATTCTGATCTCTAAGAGTATTGTTGGATTAGTGTCTAAGCCTGTAACTATATTTGGTAAGTATTTGACCCGGTTGTGCATGGTCCTTTTGGGTTGCCTTCACCAAAGCAACATGATAGGATGATTTATGAATAAAGAGGTTATTATGATTTATTAATATGTTATATGAATAATATATTAAAGGAGAAATCATATAGTTTAATTAATATTAGACAAGAATTAATTAAGAATTAATTTTTTGGCTAAAAGAGATTAATTAAATAAAGGGGACTGGAACTGTCAATTGTGTGATAGTTGATTTGGGCTGAGAATCCTTTTGGATTTAAGGGGTGGACGAAAATTAGAGTGGGAGCCCATCTAATTTTGTCCAAGGCCTTTATTCTAGAAGGTTCTTTGGACTGCTTAAGGCCTAAGCTATCCAATTAGGGTTTTGACTGAAACCCTAACAATACAAGTATAAATAGACCCCTTAGGCTTCAGAAATCGGCTAACCCTACTTCTAAGAGTACTATATCCGACTTCAAGAGCTTCCAACCTCTCTCCAAGATCATCCTCTTGCTTGTGGTGTTTGTAAGCCATTAGAGGAGTGACGTTTGTGACTCTAAGCTCCAAGGATAAGAAGATTCAAGCTTTGAAGAAGAGGTAATCATCTAGATCTGTTTTGTTATGTTAATTTTGAATTATATACACTAGTCTAGGGTTTGAAAGTCTTGGATGAATTGCATGTACATTAGAGAAGCCTAGATCCAAGCTTTAGGGTTTGCATGAGCACATAGGATGTTATTTTGTGTAAAACCCATAAGTGGTATCAAAGCCTTGATTGGATTCTATTGTATTGATGCTTTGTGTTTTCATTCATGCTTTAAAATCGATTTTTTTGGCCCTTGACTGACAGACTCGGTGAGTCCCATAGTGGGCTCGACGAGTAGGATGAACTCGACGAGTCCATAAGGGGACTCGACGAGTCGGGACGTCTGTAAGAGGGATTTTCCGGATTTCTTGCTGTTTTGCTGAAGGATAATTATCAAAATCGTTTTTGACTAATAAAATCCGAATTTTATTGCTGTTATATGTTTATCCTTTCCAAAACAAAAGATAATTACTATTTATTTGAATAATAAATTCCTTATGTGATAATATTTTATTATTTAAATTACTTGATGAATTATCTTGTAAATAAAATTGATAAGGTCAAATTTAGATAATCATTAAATTAAATGTTTGATTTTAAATTATTTGCTATTTGACCCTCTATGTTTTTAAAAGTTCAAAACTTGCCCTCAAGTTTTGAAATTTAAATTTTTGATTAAAAGTTTAATTTGAACTATTTAAAAGTTTAATTTGAACTATTTAAATCTCAAGCCCTAGAATTTTACAAGTTTAAAATTCAACCTTATACTTTATAATATTATAAGATATATATATATATATATATATATATATATATATATATATATATATATATATATATATATAACTTAAATGCTAATCTTACCGTTAGTAGGCCTCATTCACGAAGTCGATCTATAAGAAGGGGGGGGGGGTATAAGGTTATGGCCTATAAAATGGCCGTTTAATGGGTGTCCACTCTCACCCACCGCTTCCTTGATTGGTGGAGGGTCGTTAGCCGAACGGGTAGGATAGGGCAACCCTTTCCTCATTAAAAGTATAATGAAATTATAAAAGTAACTAAATGTTTTTTTCAAAATTCCCAATCTTAGTTACTTTAGGCAAAAGTGAATTGATGCAATTCCATGAAATTACACTTTGTACCCTTGCTAAGACGTTAGTGAAGCGTGTGTGGTTAACCGGCACACTAATTGGGTTCTAAGCAAAGGTGGCAAAGGGTGACTCATTGTTTATCACAGTTCGATGAACCATGTGTGGTTAACCGGCACATCGAATAGGTGACTGTAACAATGAGGGCACCATGTACATTTGCTTGGTTATTCACACCCGCTTTGTGATCCTCGGCATCCCAGTCACAAAATTGAGGGGCGTATCGAGATTTAAACATGCCATTGAAAAGTTCAATGAATCTCCAAATATCTAGGAGTTTTCAATACATTGAAAACTTAGCTTTAATTTGTTTTTCATGGTGGAAATTAGTGAATCGTCATTCACTTACCTTCAAATTATTTACTTGTTAGATTACGACATCCCTCTTCTAATTTGTAAATAATGTTGTTGGATCCTAGCCCTAATTTTTCATTTGGGTGTTTAATTGGGGATTCATTTCTAATCAAACTTTGTTCTTTTTCCTGTTCAGATGTCGAACATCAACAACAACGCTTCTGGTTCAACTTCCTCTGGCTCGTTCTCACTCATGAACTTGTGTGGGAGAGTGATCTTTGACGGGTCCAATTTTAATGATTGGATCCGCAACATTCGAATGGTCACTTGTTACGAGGACAAGGAGTATGTCCTCGATGAGAAGCTAAAGGAAATCAACATCAACACTGCCTCTGCTGAAGACATCGCGGCTTTTGAGGCCCATAAGCGTGATGCCACGAAAGTCCATTTCATCATGCTAGCGACTATGACTGCAGAACTCCATAAGTCCTATGAGGACATGTACCCCTATGAAATGCATCAGGATCTGCTGGACCGGTACCACCAAAGCGCTAGGCAAGAAAGGTACGAGATCATCACTTCGACGATCACTACCAAAATGGGTAATGGAGAGTTCCTTACTGCTTATCTACAAAAGATGCAGAGATATGTCGATCGCCTGCTAAAGCTAAATGTTAACTTTGATGAAGAGCTGGCAATTGACATCATCCTTCATTCATTGCCTCCCTGCTATAGCCAGTTCCGCATGACCTACCATATGAACAAGGAGGAGGTCACCTTGAACAAGCTTCAAGGACTGTTGTGGACTGCTGAGAGCAACCTCAAAGATAAATCTGTTGCATCATCTCCAACTCCTACTGCTGCCCCAGTCCTGACAATTGGGCAAGGGAAGGGTAAGAAGAGGATGGCTCCCTCAAAGAGCCACCATAAGGGAAAGTCCCAACTCCAACCCCAAGGAGGCAGAGTGCCACTACTGCCATGAAATAGGGCATTGGAAACGAAGCTGCCCGAAATATGGGCAAGACATCAAGGATGGAAAGATCAAGCCGTCCTACGCATTTATTTACATTATTAAATCTAATGATTCATCAAATGTTATTTATTGGGTTCTTGATACAGGATGTGGTTTTCACATTTGTTCTGATTTACAGGGATCGTCGCCTATCACCAAGATCGGAGTGTACTCTTTAATGCTCAGTAGTGGATTAGGATTAGATTTAAATAATTGTTGCTATTCGCCAGATATGGCAAGAAACATCATTTCATTTCATGGTTTATATAGACAGGGTTTTAGATATTCATTTGATAATGAAAAGGGTTCTATTAATGCTTATCTTAATGGTGTTTTCTATTTTGAAGCATTGCCTTGTAATGGAATATATGAAACTGTGATGGTTATAGAAAATTTAGGAAATGATGTTTTGTGTATTGATTCTTCCAATGATTTGGATAAAGCATGCTTGTGGCATTGTCGTCTTGGACATGTCAACAAGAAGCGCATAGCCCAACTCCAAAAGGATGGAGTAGTGAAGTCATTCGACCTTAGGGACGATGACGTGTGCGAATCTTGTTTACTTGGAAAGATGACCAAGTCACCCTTCACTGGCACTTGTGCGAGGGGTGAGGGTTTATTGGAACTCATACATATAGATGTATTTGGACCGTTTAGATCCACCAAAAGGGATGTGTGCCGCTTCTACGTGACTTTTACCGATGATTATAGCAGATATGGCTATATCTACTTAATCAGGCATAAGTCAGAAACCTTTAAAAAGTTCAAAGAGTTTAAACAAGAAGTGGAGAATCAGTTGGGCAGGAAAATCAAGATGCTTCGATTCGATTGAGGTGGAGAGTACCTAAGTCTTGAATTCCACGACTACCTCAAGGAATGCGGAATTGTTTCGCAATTGACGCCACCTAGGACACCACAGTTGAATGGTGTGGCTGATAGGTGTAATCGAACCTTGATAGACATGGTTCGTTCCATGATGAGTCATGCTTCGCTACCTATCTCATTTTGGGGGTATGCCTTAGAGACTGTCGCCCATATCCTTAACTTAGTACCTACAAAGAAGGTTGCTAAAACACCTCACGAGTTGTGGACAGGGAAAGCTCCCTCGTTGGCACACATCAAGGTTTGGGGTTGCGAGGCTTTCGTAAGACGAGAGACTCACGACAAGCTCGAACCTCGTAGTGAGCGATGTATTTTCATCGGCTACCAGTAGAAGTCCTTTGGATATCTCTTCTATAGACGGAGTGACAATGTTGTCTTCGTTGTGAGGAGAGGGGTTTTCCGAGAGCGAGAACTCATAAGCCAAGGGGAAAGTGGGAGGCAAATCGATCTTGAAGGACTTCAAGAGTCGAGCGATGAAGGAACCTCTAACACTGGCGCTCAACCCGAGGAGGAAACTCCGGTTGAACCGATTGACGAGTCCTTACCTCTTAGACGTTCCGAAAGAGTTATTGTTCCACCCCGGTTTTATGGTTTTCGTATTACTACAGAAGGGGATACGTTCATTAGTGATAGTACACTAGTGAATCTGGACGAACCTAACAGCTATAAGGAAGCCATGGCAGGCCCGGAGTCTGCAAAATGGAAAGAGGCTATGGACAGCGAGATTCAGTCCATGTATGACAACCAAGTTTGAAATTTGGTTGACAATGTTCCAGGTCGTAAGACGGTCGGGTGCAAGTGGATCTTCAAGAAGAAGACCGACATGGATGGGAATGTACACACCTATAAGGCGCGATTGGTTGCGAAGGGTTTCACTCAAACTCCTCGAGTTGACTATGATGAGACCTTCTCACTAGTTGCAAAGATAAAGTCTATCAGGGTGATGCTGGCCATTGCTGCATTTCATGACTATGAAATATGGCAAATGGATGTCAAAACCGCCTTCCTTAACGGGAAGTTGGCTAAGGATGTTTACATGAGTCAGCCAGAGGGTTTTGTCAATACGAAGCATCCCAATAGAGTGTGTAAGCTTGAGAAGTCTATTTATGGACTGAAACAAGCATCTCGCAGATGGAATCTTTGTTTCGATGAGAAAGTCAAAGAGTTTGGTTTTTTGCGAAGCGAGGATGAATCATGTGTATATGTCAAATCCAGTGGGAGTATAGTAAGCTTCCTCGTATTATATGTCGATGACATACTAATCATAGGAAACGAAATCCCAACCCTGAAGGAAGTTAAATCCTGGCTTGGGAAGTGCTTCGCTATAAAGGACCTCGGAGAGGCTGCCTATATTTTGGGAATAAGGATAGTGAGAAACAGAAGTAAGAGACTGATAGGACTTAGTCAGAATACTTACTTGGACAAGGTACTAAAACGTTTTAGTATGGAGAATTCAAAGAAGGGAGAGTTACCAATCCAAAGTAATGCCATGTTGAGTAAGACTCAACGCCCGAGTACCGAAGTCGAGATAGCAGAAATGACCCGAGTACCATACGCTTCCGCAGTTGGCTCGATTATGTATGTTATGAATTGTACTCGCCCTGATGTGGCTTCCGTTTTGAGCATGGTCAGCAGATATCAGGGGAACCCTGGCAAAGCACATTGGACCGCAGTCAAGAATATTCTTAAGTACCTTCGGAGGACCAAGGAATGGTTTCTAGTCCTCGGTGGGAGTGATGACTTAAGGGTGTGAGGGTATAGTGACGCCGGTTTTCAAACTGACAGGAACAACTACCGTTCGCAGTCGGGCTGGGTCTTTACCCTAAATGGAGGAAAGGTGACATGGAAAAGTTCCAAGCAGGAGTCCGTAGCTGATTCAACGTGCGAATCAGAGTATATAGCAACGAGCGAAGCGTCAAAGGAGGCAATATGGTTGAGGAACTTCATTGGAGACCTTGGAGTTTTTCCAGCCATAAAGGAGCCCATGGAAATTTTCTGTGATAATGAAGGAGCGGTTGCCTTGACCAAGGAACTGAGGGATCATGGCAGATCTCAACATATCGACATAAAATATCACTTTATTCGACATCGGGTGGAAGAAGGACTCCTCGTAGTGAAGAGGGTATCGTCAGAGGATACCCCAGCAGATCCCCTTACGAAGGGACTGAGTAGGGTTAAGTACTTGCAGCACGCTAGGAGCATCGAGCTGAAGGACGATATTAGTTTAGATTAGATAGTTTAGAAACGTGTAATAGATAAATGTAATTGACATTTTATGATTAAATAAAAGAGTATTATTTATAAGTAAAGTTACTGTCTTATGTTAATTATTTACCAATTGTTTCATTTTGCATGTTTTGACTTCCTGAATAATAAGATTATTCGAATGTTCCATAGTCACTCATACTTTGGGAGTAGGTATGAAAGAAGATTGTCATGAATTGGTGTGTAGATTGTCTAAAGCATATTAGACATGGCAAAGGTTTGCTATAACGTTCATGAGTGCTTATGAGTTCGATTTGAGCATTGGATTACACCCGCGCTTGATGGTATCACTATTGGATTAATGTCTAAGTCCATAACTATATTTGGTATGTACTTGACCCGACTCGGCATGGTCCATTTGGGTTGCACTTCACCGGCACAATTTATATGGACAGTCTTTTGAGAATAGTATATTTATGATTTATATTAATATATTATAAGTTCTAATATATTAATATGGAATCATATTATTTAATTAGTATTGATCAAGAATTAATTTACAATTAATTAAGTGATCAAAAAGAACTAATTAAATATGGACTCTTATATATATGGAATGGGCCAAGTTCATTTAGGTTGGGCTAAGCTTTCATGGATGGTCCATGGAGCTTTTAACCCATGGATCCTATGTAAATCAAAGGTCATGGGTATTAGGGTTTACATGGATGTAACCCTAATCCTCCATAATATATAAAGGGGTCCTTGGCTCACAAAATTGGCACAAGTGTGTGAAAATAAGAGTGGGCCGATTTTAGTGTGCATACATATTCTCTCAAATTCTTCCAAGGTGTTTTGGTGATTTGTGATTCCATTTGAGGCTTCCACACTATTAGGGCTAAGCTCTTAAAGCTTGAAGACATCAAGCTACATCAAAAGGTATGTCATCTAACTAGAATTTTGTAGTATAGGTGCTTCATAATATGCTAGTTAGGATGAAACCTTGGAATGGTTAATATTTGCATGTATAATAGAGAAAACATAGATCCAAGGTTTATAGGGTTGCATGTACACCATAGGAGTGTTAGAATGCTCAAAACCCAACAGTGATATCAGAGCCATGGGTTGTTTTCTGTTATATTGATGCAAATGTTTTATTTTCAAGGTGAAAAAAAAGGAAAAAAAACATGACGTTTGTCAAATTTTAAGATAATTACTTGTTTTGTGAAAAACGAATTATTTGTAAAATTTGAATCATTTGTTATATGAGTTGAATTAGGTCAAATTTAGTAAAAGATAAAATGATATGATTATTTTATTAGTTTTAAAAGTTTGATCTAAATGTTTTAAGGAGTTACATATTTTGTCATAAAATTTTGGAGCTCAAAAGTTTTTTTTAAAGTTGTGATCTTAAGGGTTTTTGAAACTTCCATAAGTTATGGATATGAAAGTTTTTTTTTTAAAACAAAAAATTTGATTCAAAGTTTTTATGGAGTTACAAAATTTGGTGTTAATGTTTTAAAGAATTCCATAACTTGTTCTTAAGTTATGGAACATGGAAAGTTTCATCATAAAACACCATTAATTCCATAAGTTATGGAATCCAAAGGTTTTCAAGAATTACAAAACTTGCCCTCAAGTTTTGGAATTTGAGAAAAGTTTTTTATGAAAAAAAGAATTGAATTCTAAAACTCTTGGGTTCATAACTTAAACAATTAATTAAATGGTTTTAATTTTGAGTTTAATAATTGGAATTATGATGTTTTGTTGAATAGTTCAAATTAACTCTTATGGACTTTATTAATAGTTAATTAAAGCGTTTAATTAAAAGAGTATTATTAAATCCATAAATATATGGTTTGAGTTTAATTAAATTAAAAGTCTAGTTTAATTAATAGATTAAACCACCAAGTATTTTAAATGTCTAAAATACACCCTTATACTATTATAATATTAAAAGTTTAATATATTAATGTATAAGAGCAAGTCGTCTTACCATTAGTAGGCCTCATTCACGAAGCCGGTCTATAAGAGGGGTATAAGGTTACTGCCTATAAAATGGCAGTTTAATGGGTGTCCACTCTCACTCACCGCTTCCTTGACCGGTGGAGGGTCGTTAGCCGAACAGGTAGGACAAGGACTATAATTCTCCCTTCATTATAAGTATAATGATAAATACTAAGTAACTAAACACTTATAAATTCCCAATCTTAGTTACTTAGGAAAATGTGAATAAGGTGCTAATCCATGAAATTACACTTTGCACTTTGTTTAAGCTGTTAGTGGAGCGTGTGTGGTTAACCGGCACACTAACTTGGACTTAACAAGGTAGGCAAAGGGTAACTTAATGTTTATCATAGTATCGTTGGAGCGTGTGTGGTTAACCGGCACATCGATTGAGGGGTAAATATTAAGGGTACCAAGTATATTTGCATGGTTACTTCACACCTTGTTTTGTGATCCTCGGCATCCCAATCACAAAACCTGAAGGGCACACTCGAGATTGAAACATGCCATTGAAAAGTTCAATGAATCTCAAAAGAATCTAGGAGTTTCAAAACCAATTAAAACCTAATAATACATTTCGTTTATCTTGGTAGAAATTGGTGAATCGTTATTCACCTACCTTCAAATATTTTATAGCTTGGATTATGGCATCCCTCTTCCAAGTTATAAAATAGTTTGTTGGGTCCTAGCCTTAATATATCATATTGGGTGTTATATTAAGGACTTAAATCAACTTTACGTGAATTTCTCCCATTGTTGATGTCTGGTTTAGACAACAATGATCTTCCCAAACCAAGCTTTCCTAATGAATATGACTTCCCGAGTTTGGCTCATGGAAGTCATACTTCTCTTCCTCCACCTCCTCCAATTATTCTCCCTAACCCACAAGTTCAAGGTCACTCAAGCCCTAATGGCAAGCAAGGTCTATGTGTGATCACATCTTAGAGATGAAGTCACATATTGACAAGCCGGGAGAGTTGGGTGTCAAAGTCTTGAGAAAGTTGGTGTTCAATCACTTTCTAAGTCACATAGTGAGTTCCTTTGGGACTACTATGAAACAGACTATGACATGAACCTTAATGATCATATCTATTTGCTTGGTGCTGCTGAATCAGCAATGATTTGGAACGATAGTAAAGCAAATTTGATTAGAAGATCAACTTCCCAAAAACTTTATGGACAGTGACAATGGTGACACTGGAAATCCAGAAAAAGCATTCTCTTCCCAATGGAAAAGGATTGGCCATAGTCAACCCGGTTGACCAAATGGTAAAGAGAAAGGCTAAGTCTGAGATAGTCCCATTACCAAAGCGTCCATATGTTTATTTTGCGAAAGGAAGGGGCGTTGATAATTTGATTAGTGAATAGTAAATGCATACAAGTCGAAGTTGATGTTATAAAACACACTCTTGTGTATAATTTGATTAGTGAATAGTAAATGCATACAAGTCGAAGTTTATCTGTTCCTTTTATCCTAAGAGGGTAAAAGTGATATCAGGGCCTCTCGATGGTTTTGTTTTGACTTATGTGTCGGGCCCGGTCAGGACTGAATTGATATGTTCAATTAAGTTCTATGTTAGACGAATCAGAGATCGAGAAACAACTGCTGGACAATAAGTATGACAATGCTCCATGTATTTGTCTGCATGATATCTAGAACGGAGGACTATACGATCCCTTATCTAAAGGACAGGATACAAATAAGATCAGAGTTCGACTGCGTCTTTGAGAGCTACGATTGCTAATCGGATTGTATTTACATTTGTAGTTACTAGAATTATCCAAGTGGGAGACTTTGGATTAGTGTCTAAGCCCGTAACTATATTTGGTAAGTATTTGACCCGGTTGGGCATGGTCCTTTTGGGTTGCCTTCACCTAAGCAACATGATAGGATGATTTATGAATAAAGAGGTTATTATGATTTATAATATGTTATATGAATAATATATTAAAGGAGAAATCATATAGTTTAATTAATATTAGACAAGAATAATTAAGAATTAATTTTGTGGCTAAAAGCGATTAATTAAATAAAGGGGACTGGAACTGTCAATTGCGTGATAGTTGATTTGGGCTGAGAATCCTTTTGGATTTAAGGGGTGGACGAAAATTAGAGTGGGAGCCCATCTAATTTCGTCCAAGGCCCTTATTCTGGAAGGTTCTTTGGACTGCTTAAGGCCTAAGCTATCCAATTAGGGTTTTGACTGAAACCCTAATAGCACAAGTATAAATAGACCCCTTAGGCTTTAGAAATCGGCTAACCCTACTTCTAAGAGTACTAGAGCCGACTTCAAGAGCTTCCAACCTCTCTCCAAGATCATCCTCTTGCTTGTGGTGTTTGTAAGCCATTAGAGGAGTGACATGTGTGACTCTAAGCTCCAAGAACAAGAAGATTCAAGCTTTGAAGAAGAGGTAATCATCTAGATCTGTTTTGTTATGTTAATTTCGAATTATATACACTAGATCTAGGGTTTGAAAGTCTTGGATGAATTGCATGTACATTAGAGAAGCCTAGATTCAAGCTTTAGGGTTTGCATGAGCACATAGGATATTATTTTGTGTAAAACCCATCAAGTATATCCGCCGAGAAATTGGCGGATATTTATGTGCGAGATGTGGTGGCTAGACGCGGGGTGCCAGTGTCAGTAGTCTCGGACCGGGATGTCCGATTTACATCTGGATTTTGGAAGAAGATCCACGAGGAACTAGGCACTCAGTTACATTTCAGCACGACGTACCACCCCCAGACAGACGGCCGGAGTGAGAGGACGATCCAGACACTCGAGGATATGCTTCGGGCATGCGTGTTGGATTTTGGAGGTAGTTGGGATACATACCTCCCATTGGCAGAGTTTTCATACAACAATAATTACCATGCCAGTATCAGCCGACCTCCGTTCGATATGTTGTATGGTCGGAGATGTAGGACCCCATTTTGTTGGGATGAGGATGGATACTGAGTCATGGGGAGCACTGAGGTAGTGCTCAAGACTACCAGACTGATTCAACAGGTACGCGACCGGCTGCGAGTCGCACAGAGCCGTCAGAAAAGTTATACTGACCGACGACGATCAGACCTTAAGTTCCAGGTGGGGGATTTTGTGTTACTAAAAGTGTCGCCATGGAAGGGAGTCATTAGGTTCTGGAAGAGGGGCAAGCTAGGGCCCCGATATATTGGCATGTTCAAGATTTCGGTCCAAGTGGGCAAGGTGGCTTACCGCTTAGATCTGTCGGACGAGCTTAGCCAGATACACAACACCTTCCATGTTTCTCAGCTCCGGAAGTGTCACAGACGAGGCGGAGGTCGTTTCTCTGGACGAAATTCAGGTGGACGAGAGCCTGAATTACATTGAGAGGCCCGTTGCGATTTGAATAGGAAGACCAAGGTTCTTCGGAACAAGGAAGTGAAGCTAGTAAAGGTGCAATGGCAGCACCGAAGGGGCTCCGAATGGACATGGGAGCCGGAAGAGGAGATGCGAGATCACTATCCAGACTTGTTCACGTCAGTAGACTTCGAGGACGAAGTCTAGTTCATGTGGGGGAGATTTGTAACACCCATTCCATGTATCATCTAAAAGTTTCCAAGTTTTAGGGTTTTAAGCTAGGACTCGACGAGTTTGGGAGCTCCGTCTCGTCGAGTAGATATCATTTATGAGGACGCGGGATTTAGATCCTACTCGACGATTCGGAAGTCCCCGACTCGACGAGTATGCACTGTAAATGGAAACCCTAATTTTTAGGGTTTGCACCCTATATAAAGAACTTAATCCGCCTCTTGTGGCCTCCCTTACCACTTCATTACCCAGAGAAGAAACCCTAGCCGTTCTTTGTTGCTTCCTTGTGCTTGTGATACTAAAAGGGTGCTTTTGGTGCATTTTGATGAAGGAGTTTGAAGGTTGAGAGGCTAGGAACGGGAAGGAGATTGTAGATCCAGCATCTACAATGTTTGGGCATCCCTTTGAAGGTAACAAGCTGTTACCTTGATCATCCTAGCATTAGATCCCCTTTTCTTGGGTTTTTGGTCATTTTTTAGTATATTTGTGAAGCTTTTCAGGTGTTGGGTAAGATTTGGAGTTGCAACTTCAGATCTGGACTCCTCTAAGTCCTTAGAGTTATAAAGTTACAGAAAGCATCAAGCTTTGGCCCTTATCTTTGGTTTAAACCCCTCCCTTAGCTTGGTTTTGGCATTAAGGGCTTGTATGCACGTAAAGTTTGCAACTTTACGTGGAAACCATGCCTTAGGAGGCTAGATCTGCAATCTAGAGCTTTGGGGTAGCTTAAAAACTTCTGAACACAAAAAAGACTGAATGGACTCGTGGAGTCCCTCAGCCAACTCGACGAGTCAGGTAGGGTTTACCCGTTTTCGAGATTCTGAGTGATTTCGGTGAAGGATTAGAGTTTTCTGTCAGCATGAGTTTGCGGTCTTCTGAACATTTAGGAACTCGACGAGTTACACAGGTAACTCGGAGAGTTGATGAGTTACTCCGGTAACTCGGGGAGTTGCTGGATGCACTCGACGAGTTGGGGTCAACATGGACTGTTGACTTTGACTTTGACCAGGGTTGACTTTGAGGGAATTTATGGTATTTGGGGATTGTGACAAGTTAATCACATGATGCTTATAGGCAGTTGAATTGGAGCTGTGTATTGGATTTATCAGATCTTATCTTGTCAGTTCATCATTCACGCGGGAGGTGAATCTCCTCACCATACCAGTGGGTCTAAGGCACCAAGGCCGACCCATTATTTGTTATGTGACATGCTAGTTGGTTATGCGATATGTGGTATGCTAGTTGTAATGTAGTACTTGCATGAAAGACCTCGTGGGGTTCCCGAGGCATTGGGTTGTAAGACCTTGGAGGGTTTCCATGGCATCCTTAGTAAAGACCTTAGGGGGTTCCCGAGGCACTTGGGTGTAAGACCTTGGAGGGTTTCCATGGCGTCCCTGGGATAAGACCATGTGGGGGTTCCCATGGCTCCCAGAGTAAGACCCTGGAGGGTTTTCAGGGCATCCTGATATGTTTGCATGTCTGGTTTATATGGTAGTGGCCTAAGACCATGTGGGGGTTCCCATGGCACCCGGAGTAAGACCCTGGAGGGTTTCCAGGGCATCCCTATATGTTATATGCATAACTGTTGTAGTATATGTAGCTTTTATAGCTAATATGATTATGTGTTTATGTGGATTATGTGGGGTATGCTCTGGGGAACTCACTAAGCATTGGCTTATAGTTTGTGGATTTGTCTTAGGTACATCTGAGCCTAAGGGCAAGGGCAAGGCTTGATGACGCGACATGCACTCTCTCTTAGGCGTTTTTATGGGACACTCTGATGATTGGAATAATATTGTTATTGTTATTGTTATGTATTTGAAAAAAAATGTAATTGAGATTTTATGGTTCATGGAAAATGTTTTTGACTATTTAAAGATGAAAAATTCCTTTTGAAAATTGGGTCGTTACATCAAGTTACATTTTTGTAGCTCCCGGGTGAATGGAAAATCTCGATTTGTGGGCCTCATCCATCAAAAGCTTCCGAGATCCACCAGTGAAGGAACCCAAACCCTATCATGCAGTGTCAACAACCCTCTGTTATCTATGTCAAAAGCTGAAACTTGACCAACCACCCTCTCGCTCTTCTGATTTCTCCCCCTTGATGGCCTCCAACTGCACATGTCTGATCATTTCTAAAACTGGAGTCACCACCGTCACCCTCAAACACACCTCGTGAATCGGAGCACTAACTGCCCTGTGGCTCAGAGCGCCGGCCACCACGTTGGCCTTACCGAGGTGGTATAAAATATCATAAACGTAGTCCTTCACTACGTCGAGCCACCTCCGCTGCTTCATATTCAGATTAGGTCGATCCATCAGATACCGCAGACTCTTGTGGTCCATGTAGGATACCTCATTTCATGGTGCCAAACCTTGAGAGGAAAAACCACCACCCCCAACTCAAGATCATAAGTAGGATACCTCATTTCATGAGGCTTTAGCTGCCTTCGAGCGTACGCAATCGTGTGCCCTCTATTCATCAAACATGATGGATGCATGAAAATAAACCGAAAAATCTTCAACTCCCTTTGGAAGGGTAAGTATTGGCGCCTCACAAAGCCTCTGGCGAAGAGTCTCGAATGATGCCTGCTAGTTAGGCCCGCAACTAAACATGACATCCTTCCTCGTCAACTTGGTGCGAGGAACTGCAATCTTGGAAAAGTCTTGAATAAATGTCTGATAGTAACCTTCCAAACCAAGGAAAATCCGAATCTCAGATGGAGACTTCAAAACCTCCCACCGCATAACCGCCTCAATCTTGGCCGGGTTAACCAAGATACCCTCTTGGTTAACGAGATGTCCCAAAAACTGAACCTCGCGCAACCAGAACTCACACTAAGAACTTGGCATACAACATCTATGCCTTCAGAACTCCAAGAATCTCATGAAGATACTCCTCTTGTTGCTCCCTGGTCTTTGAATAGACCAATATATCATTGATGAAAACAATCACTGATCAATCCAACATAGGCCTACATGCACGGTTCATGAGATCCATGAACGTTGTCGGTGCATCGGTGAGCCTAAAAGGCATCATCACGAACTCATAATGTCCATAATGAGTCCGAAAGGTCGTCTTCTGTATATATCCTCATCTCGAACCCTCATCTGATGGTACCTAGACCTTAAATAGATCTTGGAAAACCAGGATGCTCCTTGCAACTGATGAAAAAGATCATCAATCATCGGAAACAAATAGTGGTTCTTCACTGTCATCTTGTTTAACTACCGGTAATCAATACACATCCGATATGAACCATTCCTCTTCTTGACAAAAAGGATCGGTGGTCCCCACGGTGAACTGCTCAGCCGTATAAACTCCTTACCTAATAGCTCCTAAAGCTGAGAGGACAACTCCTGCATCTCATTTAGCGCAAGGCGATACGACGCCTTGACAATTGGGGTCACACTAGGGATCCGATATATCGGGAACTCCTCCCGCCTATCGAGAGGCACACCAAAAGAATCCTCGGGGAAGATATTCGGGAAGTCACACACTACTGGAAATTCAGAGATCGAAACCAATTTCTTCCCATCATCTTGTGTGTCAACCACATACGCAAGATAGCCCATTCACCCATGCTGCAGACACTATCTCGCTCTGGCGACAGAACATAAAGTTGAGCCAACCCTAGTACCCTCGTCGTAGATGGTAAGCACTCCCTTACTTGGGTCTTGAACCCTCATCAGCTGCCGCTCATAGTCAATCAGAGCCCTGAACTGACTTAAGCAATCCATGCCCACGATAACAAAAACATCCCCCATTGCAATAGGAATAAGATCGATCAGATATCCAACACCAAAAATCTCCAATACGTAACCCCGTAACACAACAGTAGCTGAGACCGCATGCTCATCTGTAATGCCCACGTTTTCCCATTAGGAATTAATAAGCTGATATAATAGTAATGGTCAACAATTGTAACTTTTATATGAAGTAATTATTAAGTATTATGTGTTCTCTGTGTAGTTATATGTAGTATACATGCTTAACGTGATATAATAAAATAAGAAATAAAATACGCATCTTAAATAGAATAATCATTAGGCTGAATATCCTTGATGAAAGAGGAAGTAGTCATGATGAGGATTCTGAAGATATAAGGAACGCTCCAATTCTTAGTATATCGAAGAAGATACGATTCATTGAAGTTTCGCATTCGACCCGATACGGCATTGAGTGTCGTAAATAGCAAATAAGATATAGATCGCTTATTAGCCTCAGTGATCTAAACGAAAGTTGTGTAACCGTAAAAATGAGAGTGTGCATACAGAGAACATCTAAATCTGATTTCATGAGAGGAAGCTATGTTTTTTCTAATATTTCAGTGTAACTATGTTAGCACATAAATCGAATTTTATATCAGTTGATTTTAGCCAAAACAATCTAAATGAGAATCGAAGATCTCGTTAATAGGAGTCTAACGATATAAAGACAGTCGAGACCGGACATCGGACGAGAGAGTTATGAATTTTTAACGGACTCTAACAGTCAAAGCCTATTAAAAATATAACTTTAAACATAAAATCAAAATTAGCGGTCGAAGTCTAGATGAAAGTTGTAGATCTCATTGATAGTTATGCGTGGATATAAAACCTGTCAAAAACGGAGCTCGTATGAAGAAGATGAGTTTTATAAGATTTTATAGAAATTGGCACGCAGTTGCGCGCACAGACAAGATGTGCGGCGTGCATCTAACGACCTATAAGATTGCAACTGTAACATTCGTTATTCAGGTATTTTACATTGTTGACCCTTAATATGAAATTTTATTGCAAAGTTGGTCCCTTGGTGCATTAATATGAACCCCGTCACTTTGATGCATACGTTGGGCGTACGTGGTTAGTGGTCAAACCCTAAAGTTTAGGGTTTGAGCCCTATTTAAGCATCATTAACTCCCCCAGACTCCTTCCCTCATCAACCTCCAACCATATTTCGTGACTTGCAAACCCTAATCCATCTTTGTGAGCATTTTGAGCCTTAGAGTGTGTTGTTGGTGTTCTTGAAGGAGGAAGAAGAAAGTGGATTCACCTTAGGAGCTCAATACCATCTAGATCTAGAAGTATATTGCCCTCAAACAGCCTTTGGAGGTATAAAGTTTAGACCTTGATGTTTATTTGCTTTGGATCTTGTTAGATCTTACGTTTTGTGCTTTTTAGTCCCATATTATTGGTCTAAGTGAGTATGTATTACTCCAGACCAAATGAGTTATCCTTTTGGACGTTTTAGAGTGTCTTGAGTTATTAAAATGAAATCTTGATTGTTCATATCCCTCCATGCATGCTCTTTAGTGGTTTAGAACCTTGTGTTAATTTAGGGTTTTGGTGGTGAGCACTTGATAGCCATGCAAGATCATAAAGTTGGAAACTTTATGATTTAGAACGTTATTTGGGACTAGATCTGGGCTTTGGACAAAAGGACTTAAGAGAATAAGAACTTAATGAGAAAGTTTCCATCTTCTGAGTACACTGGGCGTACTTCTGACTACGATGCGCGTACTCCCTTGGGGCCCTGTTTCTGGAATAGTGAGTACGCTATGCATACATGCTGAGTACGCTGGGCGTACTCAGCCTGGGTTGACCCAGTTGAATTTTTGACCTTTGACCTTGACCAGGATTTTGAAAAGTGTAACCTACGTGTACTTTGGGTATTTTTAGTTGTGGTTGAGTATTGGTTACTGTTTAATGTATATGTTACATGTACAGTTAGTAGTCGGAGTTGTTATCTATTCAGCTATTCTTTCGGACTGTATGGTGAGTTTTCCCTCACTGTACTTGTGGGTCGAATGCACCAATATCGGCCTACTGGATCTTGGATCCTGGTATATTGGTTTGATGTTATGTTGAGTATGTGTTAGATTGGTAGATTTGTATGATTACCTGTGTTCACTGAGTATGCGTTAGATTTGTGGATCTGTATGATTACCTTTATTATTGGTTATTGAATGTTATTTGTATATGTTGCCATGTTATGGTTTGTTAGGTTGAGTCAGTCCTGCTTTGTGCTGAAGGCCAAGACACCCGGGGCGGTCCGGATAGACTAAATGTCTTGTAGGCGGTCCAGTCAGGCCGAAGGCCCAGAGAGCAGTCCAGATAGGCTGTAAGCCCTACATGACGGTCCATTCAGGCTGAAGGCTCATTGATGCATGTTGTTATCTATTCTGTTTGTGTGTGGTACTTTGGGGGAACTCACTAAGCTTTGGCTTACGGTTTAAGTTTTATGTTTCAGGTACTTCAGATGATCGTGGAAAAGCAAAGTCGTGATCATGCACATCCTCCTGGTTTTATGATATTGGATTTTGGGATACTCTGATTTGGGATATTTAATTTTGGAAACAATGTTATGTAAACAATTATGATTTTTGGTTGGGTTTTAAAAATAAAATTTTTTCCTTGATTTTAGGATGTTACAAGTTGGTATCAGAGCCCTAGTTTGAGAGAATTGGATGAGCATTCGTGTGAATCCATACTCAAACTAAGGATCTGTAAAAAAATTCAAAATTGTTTCCAAAATAGTTTTCAATAAAATTGTTTTCACAAGTAACCAAGGAAGGATGAGATGTTTACAATCAACCAGAGCAAGAAAATGTACCCCACGATACACATACTGTTATTTGTTTACGATTTCTATGATAGAACCGCATGCTAGTGATAGGCTAAGGATCTTCAAGAATTGCGTGATAGAATTGCCTAATGTATGATTCTTGATAGCCTAGGAGGACTTCCTATATGTTAGATAAAATTGACATCATTAGTGTAGTTGCTTAGTGTCCGCATCATAGTTGTGCATAACTAAGATTCTATAGCTTTAGAATGTTTGATTTAGCCTTATTTACTGTTCCTTGTCTGGTTGTGGGATTAGGGTAGAATCAAGTATTCGACTGTCTATGGAATCCAACATTATGTATGATTAGCATGCACGAGCGGCTGCATGGTTGGTGGAAGTTTCATGAGTGAGTATTTACCTGAAAATCAAAAAAATGAAAATTTCGATCAAATGACCAAATATTCGATTGTGATCTCCAAAAATTCGATCGAATTTTATGATTTCTTGCTCTCGAAGACTTTGGATTGTATATGTAGGTAGTCTCTCTGATCATATTAAAGGTTGGTCGATTCCTAAAGCTCTAGACGACGAAAAAGACGATTTCTAAGGCGATTTCTCTCTGATTTCTGAAGATCTGAAGACTGTGAATCGTGTCTCTCAGTTAGTTTAGTAAGATTAGTAGTTTAATGTTTCTATTTACTAGTTTTTATCATATTTTAGCCATGTCTGGTTAAACCCTAGTTTTTAGTTATGCAATAGACTAATATTTTTCATGAGATTAGTTATTAGATTTGGTTTTCATTGTGTGCTTCTATCTAGTTGTTTTAGTTTTGAGCTTAATGAATATTTGATTAATAATTCTTGTTAGTCTAATAAACTAGCTAGGGTTTAATCATTCTAGTTAATCAGTTAATGGAATCTGTAATTGTTCTTGTCAACTGGTAATAAGTAACAACTATCAGATTTGTTCAGTGTTGGGATTTAACTCTGATATAAACTGAAATTTCGTTAATTTAATTAGGTAAAAGAGGTTATACTAGAGCTTGTCAATTTTTCTCAATACCGGCTTAAATAGAACGCATTCTGAATAAACAGATCTGGCCTGATTGCATGATTAGGAAAGTCACAGCATAACTGAATTCGTTTTTATTACTGATTTCGTTTAGTTTATTTCACTGTAATTTTTAGTTTTAGTTTTAAATCAAACCCCCTTTTTTATATTTACTGTTTAAATGATTAGTATGTACCATACGCAAAAAGGCATTGATTTTTACGTTGTGCCCCTAAGGACTCGACCCTACTTCCCTGTGCTATCCATTAGTGCAACCAGTGGATAGATTTTTTATTTGCTTAAATCGTGCACGACAACGGTTTAACAAATTATGCCTATGTCAACTATATATATGTTCATTTTAAATTAATAACCAATTAAGTATCATAAATAATAATTAAGTGTGTTAAGTTATAAAACTTTTGAGTTGTAGTGGTTAACTAATCAAAAGTTGAAAAATGGTGGGAGTATTTGATTTAAAATTTAAGTTAAAGAAACTCTTGAGTGGTTGTTTTTAATTATTGGAATGTGAAGAGTTATAAAGGTTTCAAATGAATATGGTGAAATGAAAGTAGCCTATATTATAATATACTAGGCGAATGCCCGTGTGTTGCGCAGAAACACATATATAGTTGAAATCTTTACAAATATATGTTTTCTTAAATATAACAATAACGTTGTTAAATTTGATATAATAATTCGTATACTAAGTTGATATAATATATTGATTATTTTGAATTGTATGATAATATATACATCTATTAAAATTACATAATCTCAATCGTTTAAATGACATCTACCTAGGGTTACAGATGAATGAAAATAAAAAATAATATATGGTTTAATGTTATTTATAGTTGTTGTTATTGTTAATTAATTTTTTAAATTTTATTTGTTTAACGTTTTAATTTCTATCATTGTAATTATTTAAAACATCAAACATTGTTTTTTGTTTTTAAATGTAACAATATAATCATTTATATAGAGTTATTTTTAACTATTGTTAGTATAAGTTATTTTAAGCTACTTATTTGAAAACTTTTAATGATTACAAAAATATCTTTAGAAAATATTTTAGTTAAACCGAGATTACAATTTAGTTTTTGCATTTAACGCTACAATTTATCATTTTTACTATTCACAAAATATTCTTTGATTTTTAAGTAGAACTGAAATTTATATTTAAATTGACCATGCAATGTTATATTTAAATTAACAATTTAAGTATTTTATCCAAACTGTTCAAAAAATGTAGCTTTACACTGATAATGGTTTACATACAACAACATATTAAATCTATTAAATTAAGGATAATATGTTAAAAGTTAAAAACATAACTTTATACGTAGAAGTAAAGATATTATTTTAATATTGAAATTTACTTTATTTATTATTACACTTTAGGTTTGATATTTATTTAACCTTATTAACCAACTTATAATCATTATTAGAAAGACACTACAGCTTATCACTTTTAACTATTTACAAAATATTATTTCGGTTGTTTAAGTTGAACTAAAATTTATATTTAAGTTGACATTGTAATGTTATATTTAAATTAACAATTTAAGTATTTTATCCAAACTGTTCAAAAGTTGTAGCTTTAAAATGGTAATGGTTTACATACAACAATATTTTAAAACTAATAAATTAAGTATAATATGTTAAAAGTTAAAGACATAACTTTATAAGTAAAAGTAAAGATATTATTTTAATAAGTTTATATTTGATTAAACTTTAGGTTTGATATTTATTTAACCTTATCAAACAACTTATAATCATTACTAGAAAGAAAATGAAAAGTCATGGAAGTTTCAAGTGAATGTGGTGAAAGGGAAAATGCTTCCTTTATAAGTATACTAGGCGAATATCCGCGCGTTGCGCGGAATAAAATTATATAGTTAACCTTTTGGTAATCAAATGCTTTGAAAATAAATTTGTCATTTATATTAACTAAAAAATAATTATTTTTATATTTAGACATTTAGTTAATGTAACATTATAATTAATTTGAACAGTAGATAATATAACACTTAGTAAAATCGAATCATTTAATAGTATCTACTCAGGCTTTACGTGTGTATAAAATTATTTATATTTCTTATCTATTTTAGTTAACTAATGTAATAATTTATTAACTTTAAATAAAAATTGACGACATTTTAATTTCATCATGATGATTATTTAAATTATCAATCATTGTTTGTATTGTAACACAATTTAATTTATAACTTTATGTTATTTTAACTATTATTATTATAAATTAATTTTTAATTAACTTAATTGAATTTCAGTTATTATAAAAAACGGTTTTTGGAGATCTTTTAGTTAATTTTACTTTTAGATTTATGTTCTTTACGTTTATTCTATTTAATGTTTTCCTTTTAACTCTGTAAAAAAAATATATAATTGAGTCTTTTTAAAACTTTATTTGATATTTTACTTTAGGTTTTAAATTTTACACTATATTTTTAAGTTTGTTTGATATATTAATTTAGGTTATGCATTTTACACTATATTGAAGTTATTGATAATTCAAGAAGTCTTCCATTTATTATAATATTTATAATTAATAACATATTTAATTTAGAAAATATATTATATGGAAATATGAAAAGCTGGGAGTTTCAAATTGATGTGGTGAAAGGAAAAATGTTTTCTTTATAAGTATAGTATGATATATATATATATATATATATATATATATATATATATATATATATATATATATATGTTTGTGTGTAGACAATTGTTATAGTGGAGGATCTGTCAACTCACATATTGTTTATGTCAACGGCGTGATTTTTATTTGAGATTATTGCTCTACAAACTTCTAAAACCTTAATCATTTGTTGCTTCCAATTAGCTTTCGGCCTAAAATAAATTTCTCTAAAATCAAAGTGTTTGGCATAGGTGTAAAGTCCTCTTAAGTTTCATCTATGGACCACATTCTTCATTTCCAACATACATCCCTCCCCTTCACATAATTTGGCCTTCCCATGGGGGATAATATGCTCATGTATAAGAATTGGAAACCAATTATTGACAAATTTCATAGCAAACTATGTGATTGGAAGGCTAAAACACTTCCCTTTACAGGTAGACTGACACTTATTAGGGCCATTCTTAAGAGTCTCTCATTTTACTATTTCCCCCTTTTCAAATCTTCATTCAAAGTCATCAAATCCTTTGGAAAACATTCAAATAAAGTTCGTATGGGGTAGAAATAATAGGAATTCAATAATTAGTCGGATCACTCGGAGTAAAATAATGTCACCAAAACAACTTGGAGGTCTATGGGTGGCTAGTCTAAGAGCGTCAAACCTTGCGTTATTATCGAAATGGTGGTTGAGATATAAAAATGAGCCTCTTGACCATCGGCTCAAGTTTTAGATTTCATTCATCGTTCTAGACCGAAACAAAACTTCATCCCAACAAAATTGGGTCTCTTGGGGATGTGGTGTAATATTTCCAAGGAGAATTTATAATCATGTGCACTCAATACATCCACGGAATGTACCGTGGTAGAAAAAAGAGAAATTGGGGATTCAGTTTGTTGGAAATGGTCATGAAGAAGATCTATTAGGTTGGGGACAAGATCAAATCAATTACTTCATTCTCTACATATACGAATTTCGCTAGGTCCATCTGGTGAAAAGTGAAAAATTCATGTGGTTTGGCGGATATCAATCAACCTTTGGTGAAATACTTATTAAGTATTTCATCCCCGTTGCCTAAACCAACCAAAGAAAAAAAGATGTTGTCCATAATTCTTATAGTTTTGAGTTGATTGATATGGAAATCTATGAACTCCAAAGTGTTTGAAGGCAAAACAATTTCCTCCTCGATAGCGTTTAAAGACACTAAGACGATGACATATGTTTGGATCTAGAACAGGGCCTATAACAACTCTATAAAGTAGAACTTTTGGTGTATTTTATTATGTAGATATGTTGTAAACATCATATTTTCTAACGTCTTTCAACTTTTAATGTAACACACCATTTTCGCATTCCAATAGAAATAGATATAAACCGTCGTTTATAAAATTCGAAGTAGACATATATTACTTTTTAGCCAAAGTAAGCATGATAAACATGTGCAAAACATCAATACGATTTTCGTAGATATATGGAACGCCCGAATCGGACTTCGTATGAAGATGATATGTTTCTTCGAAGTTTCACGATTAAACTGACACGACTTAGCATATCGTAAAAACTGAATTTTAGATAGGCTGCTTATTAGCCTAATCAATCTAAGCGAAATCCGTAGTAGTAGTTAAACTGAGAGCGTGCATATAGAGAATGTCCAAATCTGACTTCGTATAATGAAATTGTGATTTTTTGAAGTTTAAGCGCATCAGTGTGCGACACAGAAACCGAAATTGTGATCGGTCGATTGTTATCCAAAACAATCTAAATGAGAGTTGAAGATCTCGTAGATACAATTCCATCAATATAAAGACAGTCGAGAATGGATGTCGTATAAAAGAGATATGAATGTTAAACGGAGTTTAGTAGTCTAAGCCTTCTAAAATAATAAACTACAAGCAAAGTGAGAATTAGCCGACAATGTCTAAAGGAAACTTGTAGATCTCGTCGATAGCTATGTGCATATATATTGAACGTCGAAAACGGAGCTCGTATGAAGAAGTTACGAAATTTAAAAAAATCAAAAAATCACATGCGTATGCACGCGCGGCGCGGCACGCAAGTTTCTAGAAAGTGACATGTGGACCACCATGAAAGTGACACATGGAACCCCAGGCACCACCCAAGTGAGCGACGTGCATCCTCGAAAAATTTCCTATAAATACCACATTGAGCCCATTTGTCCTCACATCTATCCCTCTTTCTCTCTTAAGTATTATGAGGTTATAAGCTCAAGTTTTTCTAGTTATTAGGAGTATTTAGCAAGGCTCTGAGGAAACTGGGTGTCTAGAGAATAAAAGTGCTCGGTATCGAAGTTCTTCCTGTGAAATTCCCGATTTTCGCTAAAAACTCTCTATAAGTAGGCTACACTTATTACACTTTAAGTTTAACTTATATTTATATTCATAGTCAGTGTTATGGATATATAAATAAGATTAATCAGTAATTCCTGTTATAATTTTGATTGATCTAATTACAGGAGAGGTGTCTAGAATGGTCACATTAGCTTGGTTGTTGGGTTTCAGAAAAACTATATGGCGAGATGGTACCGACTCCTAACTGTTCGACCTGACTGATCCTTATTTGATAGAACTCTCGGTATTCACTGGGACTACTAAAAGATCTAGTTTTCAATACCAGATCCATAAGGATTAATAAGTAATAGCATTATAGGTTAATACTCGTTAGACGCGTTACCCGCTAGTTGGATCGCAAGTAGAATCAACCAGATAGCTGTGGATCTTCTTAGAAACTATACAGGTGAGTTATCTCATTATACTATGTATTACAATACATGTCTATGTATGTTAGGATAAAGAACTAATATAGTTGAGTTTAAAGAATAGTCTCTATGTGCTTAAGTGTAAACTGATAGAGTAGAAAGTGTAAATGTGTCTGTATTAGTAGAATCTAAAGTGCAATCTCTATGTGTGTGTGTTTGTTGTAATTAAAAACTTAGTTACGGGATGATGGTGGAACGGTTAAAGATGTCGGGAGCCTAGAGGCCCGTGTGTTAACGAAATGACGTGAAGGCCATAAGTACACATAGACTCTGTGTTAACGAAATGGCGTGTAGGCCGTAAGTACACATATTATTGGCAGATTGCGAGCCATTATATGTATGCATGTATATGTACTGTGGTATATGGTATTTTGGGAACTCACTAAGCCTCGAACTTACCCAGTTGAGTAAAAATGTCTTTCAGGTACTTCAATGGTTCGTGAAAAGGGAAATGTTCAATTCTACATACGCGAATTCGCAACATGTTTTCGCACAATATAATCATACTCTGATATATTTTAATAAATAAAAATGAAAAAATTTGGGTTGAAAATCGGGACGTGACATTTAATAAAATCTTTTCCTTTTGAAAAAAGTTAAATGATCTTCACTTGGGTTGGGTGATTCTCCTTAGGTTCACAATCCCTTTTATGGGCTTGTTTGTAATTATATTTAACTAGACGACTGTCTGTACGTTGCGCATATTAAAATATTTTTGACAAATGTATGTTGTTGAAATTGATTATATCATTAAAATTCACTATGAAATAATAATTTTTACATTATATTGATATGTAAAAATGTAGCTATTTATTTTGAACGATATCATAAAATAAGAATCAAATCACTTAATGACAAATGCTTTCATGAAGCAAGTTAAATATAATTCTTGATTTAATGTTAATTTTAAATGTTGATATGATTAAATTTTTTAAAAATTACTAATTTGACTTTTTTTTTTAATTTTTTCTCATTAGTTAGAATATCAATATTTATAAGGTTGTATAATGTGATTTATAATTTAACGTTTTTGTAAATTATTATTATTAATTAATTTAAAAACCAAATATTATTATTAAAAATTTATAAAAGATTAAAATTTAGGTATAAAGTTTTTTTTTTTATCTCATATTATTTAACCAATTTATGTACTATTAGAAATTTAAAAATTCATTAGAGTTTATTAGAAATTTGAAAGGTGTTATGAGTTTCAAAATAATATCATGCAAGCAATTTGCCTATTTTATAATATACTATAAATAGAGATTACGAACTCAATGATATATATCTTATATCTAATTTACTAATTTTTAATTAATGTGATAATATATTTAATAATGCATCTATTAATAGGTACGTACTATCGTTTATTTGTTTAGAATTCCGAAGTTAATTAGAAATATTTTAATTGCAAGTACACAATTAAACATAAAAAATATATTCTATAAAAATCAAGATCAATATCTCAAATAAAAAAACGATATCGCTTTCCATGAATTCAAAGTTAAACTTTCATAATTAATTATAAAAAATATTACCATAATTAAATTTGAAATACATTTATTATGGAGTTATTAATGCATTTCACATTTAATTATGATAATATTTCTTATAATTAATATATTTTACATTTAATTATGGTAATATTTGTCATTAATTAATGTTTTTTATATGTGCTCTTATGTGCTCTTAGGACACATATTAGAAAATCCCTAAAAATTAAGATATATAAGTTCTAAAGTTAATTTTGCCTGTTTTTATTTTGTGTTTACATATTAAAATATTTATACAAGACACAAAATCAATATCATTATGAATATAGATAAATGTGTGTCATTACCATAAAGAATAGAAGACATACACTTGTTCGTCATAAATTTACAACAAACATTTATGACATACGTTTACACCATATATTTACCACGGGCGGCTCAATCTGGGAGCTCTAAGCAAACCAAATATATGTGGCCCTTACGTCTTTACTATAATTAATGTTATAAACTCTCATGTTTTAACCTTAATCGGCTGACCCTAATATAGTAATAGATAATAGAAAATTAGAAACGCATACTGTGACAACCGGCTATTCTGGGTCAACAAAAGTCAAATCAAGTCAACAAAAGTCAAACAATTCAACAAAAGTCAAAATAGTTAGAACATAAAACATGAATTATGCCTTGCTTTTTGAGTTTTTTGGTTTTGGGACCCAAAAACTATGAGATTTCGGTTGTGATGGACCGAAATACTTGCCTAGGCCGAAAACACACCTAGGCCGAAATCATACATGGGCCGAAATCTTGCTAGAACAGAAATCAACATTTGTGGGTGGTGCATGACCGAAAACTCAAAGGATTTGGTGGCTTAAGGGTGATTTCGGTGGCTTAAGGGTGATTTCGGTCATGCCTTGGCCGAAATCACCAATTTGATTCAATGGTGCTGCCACTTGATTGGTGGATTCTTTTCCCAATGTGATAAATTACACAATTCAAGGCACATGTCATTTCAACCCACCCCCCTTCTTCGTGTGTTTATATATATATATATATATATATATATATATATATATATATATATATATATATATATATATACACATAGTAGGCAGAGAACTTCTCACAAATCCTCATTTACATATTCATACTTTCCCACTTTCCTCTCATGAAACCAAGTTCAACTTCATACATTTCCTTCCCATAAACAAGATCAAGGCATTCCCAGGAAGCTATTCTTCAAGTCGATTCCAAGAGATTTTGGTAAGTTTCATTATTAATCTAGTGTTTTTACAACACTTCAATATTAGTTTAACTAATTTACACATAATATCGTGTGTTAAATACTCATAGGATACGAACACAGTCACATATTCTAACTTGAAGATCATCCCCCATCACTTCATTATCCAGGCAATAACACACTCGAGGTGAGTTCATACCCCCACAATTTTCGAGATTTTCAATGTTTTAGGGGGGGAATACAAGTTAAAACACAAGAGAACTTGTGTTAAAATACAAAATGGTTAAATATGTTTTCTTACTTGTTATATAAAATGCTAGACTATGAAACAACTTTATTTCCTAATTTGTGAAACATATACATACAAGGTTTTGACTAAAAACGCAACGCTACGAAAAACAACGTACAAATACACTACGTTATTCTACACACACACACACACACACACACACACATATATATATATATATATATATATATATATATATATATATATATATATATATATATATATATATATATATATATATGTGTGTGTGTGTGTGTGTGTGTGTGTGTAGAATAATGTAGTGTATTTGTACGTTGTTTTTCGTAGCGTTGCGTTTTTAGTCAAAACCTTGTATATATATGTGTGTATATATATATATATACACACACAAAGGGTTCATCATTTCAGCGAAACAATTTTTTAAAAAGTATAGTAGATATAGTTTGTGGGGCATTCACACTATTTTACCCATTTCGGGACCAAAAGTGTAATTATGTTTACACTATGTAACCAGCATGGAAGGGTGATACTTGTATTTACAAGAAAAGGGGGTTTTCAGTACACGTAAACCGGTTGATACAATTTTGTGATACATTTGGCTTCACCGTACCTTCCAGAGTACACACCAAGTCATGCATTATAACCAAAGTCTCTTGTAGGGAGAGCGTGACACTTGTGTATAGATCTATATGGGATTGACAACCCCGCACCAGAGTTGTTAGCTACAGTTAGACCGGCCAGTCTAGGGTGACAAATGTCATAACAGTTCCGACACCTGAAGAACGTCGTAGTAGGCATATCAGTCATTAGCATGGTTATGATAACTCACATGGGGTGTTAATAAAATATTTGGTTTATGGGGATAACATACATTCAAGTAGTTTTATATAAAGATAAAATGTCATAATACTATTTTTTTTCAGTACAATACTATTTACATTTCTAGTCTTTGGATGTAAGACTTACAGTTCATTCTTAAAGAAAATATTGGATTTTCTGAAAGTACACTCTATCATTTTTCAAGTAAAAACTACTGATTTCTCTCATACAAAACGCTTATGAACTCACCAACTTAATTATTGACACTTTTTCAAACCACTTGTATTCTCAGGAAACCACTAAGACAGGTAACAACAAGCTTCTGAAGATGAGACGCTAAGACGTCAGTCAAATCTTATATCATCATATTGTAATTGTTTTTGAAACATGTAGCTCGTACAACAATGTAACTATTTCAAATTATAATTATGATGGTTGTTTTTGCTTTGATCACTCTTATTCAATTGTTATGATACTATACATGAAAGTTATCCACCCCCAGACGTTTCTGCCGTTCTGGTTTGGGGGTGTGACACATACCGTTACAGTTGAGGATTTGAACAATCGAGAAATGAGAAGGAAGAATAGGAGATAAATGTCACTTCAGTTTAAGAATGAGGATTGTTTCAATTTTGTCTCCTACGTCATATGTTTCGCTCTGTCGCTCACTGTGATTGTCGATTGAAGTTGTGGATTGTGGCCTATCGGACATTAAGACAATTACTAATGGACGAATTCAGTAATTGAGATTTGAGATATATTGAGTTAAGTTTGGACAATTTGGGGCCCTTTAGAATTGAGGTCCCTAAACCCTAGATTAAAATTTTACAAGGTTGAGATGACCCTGATATTTACAATCGATTATTTATATGCTGTATTTAACATTTTCTTTCAAATATTTGATAAGCATTTTATGACATACATTATTTTTTGCAATATATAAATTTTTCTAAATATACTAATCTTCAAAGTAAATCACATTAATGTTTAACAATACAAAAATATCACATATAAAAAGAAATACAATCTATTACACAATAACTAAGTTACATAGTCATTGAATGTATTCAATGTTTTATAATACAAAAATATATCCAATAGGTCATGTAATTAGGAAAAGTGAATATACCTTAAAACAGTATATAAACTTAGATACCTTAACCCCAACATACTACGTTGTTTTATATCATATATGCATTGTAATTGTCTAATGTTCTTAAACTTCTACTCGTAACTTGATTACTTCCAAGATTTTCAGGAATTTATTTATTATCTTCATTTTTCATAATTTTCATTTGCAACTATGGTATATATAGCCCATCATATGTTCAACAGAACCTTGGACGATTACAATGCAAATATGATACAAAACAATGTAGTATGGTGAATTGGTGTGTTGGGTACCTAAGATTATATACTATTGTAAGGTATATACACCTTTCCCCATGTAATTTCCTTTTTGCTAGCAGGAAGAACTTGAAGTTGGTCTCATCCATGCTCCTATATGAATGTCCAATGATGGATTGACCATTAACACTCCAAATCCAACTATGCATTTAAAGTCTAAAAAACACCAAGGATATATAAATCCAAATATTAAAAGGAATAAAAAAGGATGCTAATTTTGATAATAGTTTTACATAAAGTCATAAGAAGGTAAGTCTTACCAACCCTAAAGTGAAAAAAAATATTATAAATTTATAGATTCTAGATTTTATGTAAATAATTATAATAAAGAAAACGTAAAATATATAAACCTAGTCGTGTATGCCACAAATTGACCATATACAACCAACATATCCATTTGGATCTCTCCTGTCAATATGATATTGTGAACAAAGTCATTAAAGAAAAATCAGTTGTTAATGAAGATTGAAGACACAATCATAACATAATACGTTGATAATTGCTTTGGATTTGAATGACTATGTCATTGTTATAGTTAGGTAAGTTTTCTAAATATAATGTTGTAATAGGATGCATCGTAATTAGGATGTTGTAATAAGAAACCATACATGACCAGTGAACTAGTTCATGTAACGTCCCAAAAATACCGAGTAAAATTTTCATTTTTAAATTAGTCAAAACCATTCATGTATTATCCCAAAAGACGATCAAAGTAAAAGTATTCTCAAAACATCATAGTAAAATCATAAACAATCATTGCAGAATAAATCTCTAGGGGATGCAGTGCGATCAAGCCGAGCTCTTCCTTTTGAAACTGGATGTACCTGAAAATGTTTAAACCACAAAACCATAAGCACAAAGGCCATCTCATAGTGAAAAGAGTCTCATCAGAAGATAATCATGCAGATCCTCTCACAAAGGCTCTATGTAGGATTAAGCATAGACATCATGCTAGGAGCATTGGATTGAGAGATGACATTAGTTTTAGTAGTTAGATGATTAGTTTGAAACTTGTAGAAAAATAAATGTAACTGACTTTTGGTGATTAAATAATATAAATTACTTATAAGTTTATATACTGTCTTTATCAATTATTTATTCTTGTGTTTCGTTTTGCATGTTTTACTTCGCGAATAATTTAATTATTCGAATTCCACAGTTGCTCATACTTTGGGGAGTAAGTAGTGAATTAAGACTGTCATGCATTGGATTGTAGTCTAAGGAGGTTAAACATAGCAATTCTATTGCTACAACATTCATGAGTACTTAGAAATGGAGATTTAAGTGTTGGATAAACCCACGCTTAGAGAATTACTTCATGGATTATATCATGAGTAATTCTGAGACGATAATATCTTATATTATTGAAACAGAGATATATGAGTTGTAATTTACATGTCGGTTGTGCATTGGTGTTGCGTAAACGCATCAGTAACATGATGTTATAAAACGAAGTATCATGTTTGATTTGATGAGTAAAGGATACAAGCATATAAGTCAAAGTTTACTCGTTCCTTTTGCCCTAACGGGAAAAGTGATATCTTTGGTCACCTCGGTGATTTGGTGTTGACTTATAGTGCTAGGCCCAGCCAGGACTCAATTGATGTGTTCAATTTGAAGTCTTATGTCGTCATCCTAAATCTGGAAATCAGGAAACAAAATTTTGGACAATGAGATTGATTCTAATCCATGTATCATGTTTGTATGATATTACGTAGAACAGAGTTCAGTAGTTGCTAAGGAAGCACTATTTGCTTTTTAATTTAGAAGTTATATCAGTAATTTAGTTTTAGACTTATCCAAGTGGGAGACTATTAGATTATGTGTCTAAGCCAATAACTAAATTAGTATAATGTTGAATTATTAACAAAGTCATTTTGGGTTTCCCTCAAACCTAGTAACTGAATATGATGACTTTTAGAGAGATATTGATTTATTAATTTATTATATTATTAATAAATTAATTAGAAATCAAAATGAATTTATTAATATGTTATGAAAATGCTATATTAATTAGAAATCATATTATTTAATTAATATTTAATCATAAATTAACTAGAATTAATTGGATTAATTAAAAGTGCAGGGACTGTTTGGTTATTTATTGAAAGTTGAAGTAGGAAGGCTCTAGAACCCTATGGTATGGGGTGGACAAAAATTGGCTAGGAAGAGCCTACAATTTTCGTCTAATGGTCCTTGGATAAGAAGATAAGACAACTTGCTTATTATATTAATTAATATAGGCCTTATCCCAAAAACCCTAGCTTTGGCCCCAAGTTTCCTTCAACTATATAAAGACCCCCCTGACCTCATATTTTCGTCCACTCCTTTCCAAGAAGTCAATGCAGAAATTTTTGAGCTCCCCTCTTCTCTCTCTATAAGCCTCCTTGTTATTAGGGTTGGATATGAACCATCTGAGGCACGAGACTTCTGGTGCTAGCTTCCAAGCAATTTCAAGAAGAGTTTTGATTTGATTATCTGCTAGCATAATCAAAAGGTATGTTTTATATATCCTTTTATGAATTTTGAAAATAATAGGGTTCTTGTAGGGTTCTTGATATTCAAATTAATTATTGCATTCAATAATGAAAACCAAGATCCTTAGGGTGTATGAAAATTTACGGTTTTATCTTTTCCGCCAAAAATATGTTTTTGTTATCTATAAAACCCATCAATACTTACTGGAGTTCGGTTGATTGCATGCATCGCACCCCTTTTTCTTAGAAAACCTTTTTATAAAATCATTTTCTTTTAAAAGATTTTAGAAATCCTCAGTTTGAGTTCAGAAACACCCTTAGTGTGCCCGAATCCCTCAAACCAAGACTCTGAGACCAACTTGTAACGTCCTAAAAATATCGAGTAAAATATTCATTTTTAAATAAGTCAAAACCATTCATTTATTATCCCAAAATACGATCAAAGTAAAAGTATTCTCAAAACATTAAGTAAAATCATAAACAATCATTGCAAAATAAATCTCCAGGGGATGCAGTGCGATCAAGTCGGGCTCTTCCTTTTGAATATGGATGTACCTGAAAATGTGTAAACCACAAAACCATAAGCACAAAGCTTAGTGAGTTCCCCAAATTACCACATACACCATATATGTATATAACAACACGTAGCTGCGTCAGGTCCGTATCAACCCCGAGTACATAACAACACGTAGCTGTGTCGGGTCCGTATCAACCCCGAGTCCATAATGACTCCATATAATAACACGTAGCTATGTCAAGTCCGTATCAAACCCACATACATAAGAGATACAGTCATATCAACAATTGTCACAAAAACAACAAGCACATACAAACATATTAACATGTGTCACAAAGACAACTACCATCCTACAAACATAATCCAATGAGCTGGCATTGGTGCCTTCGACCTACAAGTTCAATGAAGTGACTCACCTGAACTACTCAACAAAAGCCCTACTGCTACCTCAACATCAGAACAACCAACCCTTAGTCAAATACTTAATTCTACCCAAGTTTGACCAAAAGTCAAACCGATCAAAAAGTCAACGATCAAAGCAAGGTCAAAATTGTCAATCAGCAGCCCTCCATGTCGTGGCCCTCCTTGGCCAAGTTGTGGGCACTAAATTCCAAAACAGTCGATGATTCCTTAGTCGCCACGTCGTGGTAGCCTAAGGTCACATCGTGGGGACTGGTTTGAACAACTCAAACGAGCTTAATCCATTTTCTTCCAAATTCAAGAGCTCTAAAGCAAAGATATGGTCCATTCCATGGTCTTAATGGATAAAGTTTCCAACTTTATCCCTTAAGTCATCCCAATAGGCCAAAACCTCTAACCCTAAGTCCTTAATCACATCATGAGGCATGGTTTAACCCATTAAGCTCCTAATCGACCTAGACACCCCTCCAAACTTTCCAGTAGACCTTCATACCCAAATACACCATAAAAATGTGTGCTTTATGGTCATGCATGACCAAAGCATTGTTGGGTTTTGAGCATAACAACATTCCTATGGTGTACATGCAACCCTAATGCTTTGGATCTAGGTTTTCCTCAAGTTATACATGCAAACAATCTTCCAAAGCATAAACCCTAATCTAACATGTCTAAGAACGAAATTCATATGTAAATAAGGGTTTGGAATCTTACCTTAACTTGTTATGTAGTAATAACAAGAACTCTTTCACCTTTGAAAGCTTAGTGCCCCAAGTGTTTCACCTCTAATGGAGTCACAAACACCACTAACAACAAGGAAGAACAAGAGAGAGAGGAGAAGGCTTCAAAAGTCGGCTAGGGTTCCTTCTAAAGGCATAGGCTGATTTTGAGAGCCATTGGGGTTCCTTTTATAGTTGAGGATTACTAGGGTTTTCATCTTGGAAATCCTAATTCCCTTGCTTAGGCCCTAAGCAACTTATGGACTCCTATTTGGAAAGCCTTGGACGAAATCTTTATGGACTCTCATATAGATTTCGTCCACCTTACACTAATAAGGTCCATGAGCCCAAACTATAAATATTACTCATTTACATAATCAGTCCCCACTAATTTAATCAGTCTCTTTTGATCACAAAATTAATTCCAAATTAATTTATGATCAATACTAATTAAATAATATGATTTCTCAATTAATATATTATTCTTATAATATATTAATAAATCATAATTAATCCTCTTTCTCCATAATTCATCCTATCAGTTGCTATGGTGAAGGCAACTCAAAAGAACCATGCTCATAATCAAATCAAGTACATACCAAAAATATTTATGGGCTTAGACCCCTAATCCAACAATCTCCCACTTGGATAAGTCTAATCACTATTATTGCGTACGACTTCAGAATCTGATTAGCAATCGTAGCTTTCAAAATCCGCTGTCGAACTCTAATCTTATCAGCAACGTGTCCTTTAGATAATGGATCATATATTCCTCCATTCTAGATATCGTATAGACATGAGACATGGATTATAATCATTCTCTCTGTCTATGTGTTGTTTTCCGATTTCCTATTTATGACGACTGACAACAGACTACTATTGAACACATCAACTTAGTCCAGGCTTGGCCAAGCGCTTAAGATGTCATCACTAAATCATCGAGGGGCCCACATATATTGCTTTTATCCCACTTTGGGTAAAAGGAATGGAAAAACGTCGACTCATATTCTTGCACTATTTACTCATCAAATCACACACAACAATACGTTTTATAACATCAAGTTACTGATGCATTTACGTATTATCAATGTGCAACCGACTTGTAAACAACAACTATATGTCTCCGCTTGAAGAATATAAGATATTATCGTCTCACAATCACTCGTGATAAAATCCATGAAGTGATTCACGTGAGCGTGGGTTTAATCCAATACTCAAATCTTATTTCAGGAGCACTCATGAACACTGCAGCAGACTTTTACTATGTCTAAATGCTTTAGACAATTTACAGTCGAATTCATGACAGTCTTACCTCATTACCTACTTCCAAAGTATGATTGACTGTGGATGTTTAAATAACCTAGTTATTCGGGAAGTCAAAACATGCGAAGTGAAACACAATAATAATCGAATCCAATATGGCCTCAAAACTTTTGAGTATAAATAAAACACCTATTATTTAATCACCATATTGATTACACATTATTCATTGCATAATGTTTCGATTAATAAACTTAATACTTGAATTATAACAATAGTTGTCCCATGCTCCAAGCATGCACACTATGTTTACCTATGGTCCTTACTTTGTGAAATAGATCAACTGAATACATTTCCAATAATGCTCATTTCACAATTCCTAATCTTATATATAAGTGTAAGAATACCAATTTCTTTCCACTTTTAGGGTATGTTAGATTCTAACATTTCATGCAATGACCCTTTTGTAATGTCACAGCACAAAAGTCACAAAGACTTTGCCAATGATATTACAAAGTGCTCCATTGGACATTGTTACAAGACAATTCCATAGATACGAAGTTTCACATTCAAAGTACATTCCTTTGAACATTCTTCTTGCGTAAAAGTTTCTAACCTACACATAAATTCTTAATATCTAACTCCCATTATGGAAACATTCCCATATTTGCCATATGACAACTCATTCTTAATAAAATCCTATCTATTCATAATAATGTTGATATGGTCCATTCATTACTATACTTCCAACTTCCCACAAGTGACCAATCCTTAGCGAACCTTAGATCGTCCTTGACAATTGTTTAATTATTTTAGTCATAACCAGTTCTGGTCCTTTTTCCTCTTAATGCCCTAAGACATTTGGAATAAACAGAACGGTCGAATATTACAACATATGTAATCGATTATATACCCGAAGCGTATGCGATACGAAACATAATGTCCTACACAAAGACACGATACATTACCAGTCTGTTGCTATAATATTGCCATATATATAGAATTTCCTTATGTTGAACCTTTTCAACATAACATTCACATATGTCCTTTGACTAAATTTGATTAAAATTTCTTGATCTAAGCTTTTAGATTTGAAATGAAGTATAATATTCTCTCCCTTAATTATAGCAAAACAACTTTTCAACCTCTGTAACTTTGCGAATTGAAACTTTTGTTCTCTATAATTAATATTGCTAGCTCGCAACACTTAACATAATAATCATGCTCCCACTAACATGATGATTATATCTTTACCAGCATAACACTTATGCTCCCACTAGCTTTGACATGTACTCAGAAATAACTGGACTTCTAGAAATCAATACTTATTGACTTTCTTACCAAAGTTCATATTTCTGATACGTGATGCTTCGATAAGACTTTATCTAAGCTCATACACCTTTTATTAGAAAGCTCATATATGTGTCTAACAATTTCAGAACTTAAAACAATAAGTCTTAAATTTTAAACCAATAGCCAAATCTCACAATTCGGACTATGAAGAGGGTTGTTGTAATCATAATCGAATTTGAGAATGCAATTTACACAATCACTATCTCCTTAAAATCTTCCTAGTGAAAGCGTTTCCTCACAATCATTTTCATGAAATGGAGAGAAACCTTATCAGTTAGATTTTACGGTGTATGTGTTCCTATCCATGTGAAATTGTCATAACCATAATCATAAGACAATGTTTGTGACAAATCCAAACTCATATGGACTGAACTTGTTCAATCTTAATTTTTTGCCACCTGGCAGCACAAGGGCCTACCATGTCTTCCAAGTTGTTGAGCAGATCACCCATACAGATCATTGAACTTTCATTGATTAAGGTGCTTTGCCTTTATGCATTCAAATGAGAACTCATAGGACGCACATGCATAGTCAACTTTAAATGGAATGGCACAAAAACAAGAATATGTCAACACGAAAGGTTATAAACCTCAAGTCGTGTGCTAATGATAGACAATAGGTTTATTCTCGATTAGTTCCTAAAGATATTCAAGACCATTAAGACTCCCACTGACCTCTTGACATATAAGATTCTCTTGTCAAGAACCATTCATTGACAAACAAATATTCAAGAGTTAGTGCAGGTTCTTATCAAGACAAACACTTCACATAATTGGTCTTAGTTGGTCTTTGTCTTGTTCAAGACATCACAACTTACCAATTTTAAATGTACAAGAGTAAGAAACTTTTCTACTCCACATTTGATGAGTGTTATAAACCTTCTTAAGATGATGTCACTCAAGTCACAATCTTGGAGTATGACTCTAAGACTCGATTTTGGAACGAAGTATGATTCACCTTTGATTTAACCATATCAACAATTTTCGATTCCTCTTTTTATCCATACTAGTGTACTAAGGTGTCCTTAGAGGATCAATTGTGACACGGTTTCATAAACACTAAGTTAATCATAAAACACGATACTTAAGTACTCTCCCTTCTTTTCAGATTGGAGAAACTTTTATCTTTCTGCCTAATTGATTCTTCTTATTCGTTCTGCTATACGTTGAAACTTTTCCAATGATTCAGAATTACACTTAATCTTGTAAGCATAACCATATTTACTAAACTTTTAGCAAATCATGACGAATATTCTTATCGTTCTTTGTGGTGGACTTGACTAGTGCATAACAATGTGTACCAAATCCTTTAGTCCTTCACTTGACTATTTGTCAAGGAATTAGTCTTAATTTCCCAAATACGAAGGTTCTCATTCATCATACAATACCAGTTGCATGATTCCAAGTTTCTGTCCAATTGAGACTTGGGCGATGAGAATCATTCCTTATTTGGTAAATTTTCGACACTACCACAAATCACTAAGAATCACATCCATTTTCAATATTGCTAACAGAAACATACAAACATCAATTTTCACAAAAGTCATTGCAAGGATATATAAATAAGACAAAAATCAACATTTATTTTATTTATAAAAACGCAGAAAAACTTGTCCTTACAACGCAATAACAAATGAAAATTATGTTACTAAATATTCCTAAGCAATCTATCATAACTCCCATGCAACAGCTTAAAAATCCGATCATCGAACCATGCGATCGAAATCCATTTCTTCGTGATCAGTCTCAGCATACTTTTCCTTTAAGCTTCCTTTCTTTTCTTCGATCCTATAAAACATCAAACTACAATCTTATCACATCAGGTATTAATAATCTACAAATAGGAACTTAATAGAGTTAGATAGTGGATTTTACCTGAAGCAGAGTCATACATCTTGACTCTCCCATCCTTTCGATCTCTCAGGTAAATAGGGCAACTTCGTAACCAATGCCCCTTCTCTTGGAAGTAGTAACAAATGGACTCTTTTGGAACAGCACATGGGACAATCTCCGATTCATCCTTTCTCTTTACCATACGGTCAAACGGTTTGACCTTGGACAATCCATTTCCATTGGGAAGAGAAGACTTTTCTGGACTTCCAATGTTGCCATTGTCAATGTCCATGGAAGTTTAGGAGGTTGACCTACCAGTCAAATTTGCTTTACCAGTGCGCCAAATCATTGTTGATTCAGCAGCAATTAGCAAATAGGTAAGATCAATGAGGGTCACGTCGTGGTCCATCATATAGTAATCTTTAATGAACTCACTATATGAGTGAGGAAGTGATTGAACAACCAAGTCAACAACCAACTTCCTTAAGACATCGACACCCAACATTTCCAACTTGTCAATGTGCAACTTCATCCCTAGGACGTGAGCACATGTAGATTTTCCACCTTCGTGTTTACTTGCCAAAAGGGCTTGAGTGACCTTGAACTTTTCAAGTCTTCGAACACGTAGGTCAGGGAGAATAATTGGAGGAGGTGGAGGAAGTGAAGAATGATTTCCATTTCCACGATCCAATCGTGGAACATCATCTTCATGTGGAAAGCTTTTTCCAAAGGATTCAGGAAGACCATAGTTAAAATTTGACATCTACAAAAGGGAGAAATTCAAGTTAGTTGATTCAATCCTTAATATAACACCCAAATGAAATATTAAGGATAGGATCCAAAACAATATTCTACAATTCGGAAGAGGGATGTCGTAATCCAATTGCAGAATATTTGAAGGTAGGTAAATGACGATTTACCAATTTCCACCATGAAAAACGAAAATGAAAATTAGGTTTTAAATGAATTGAAACTCCTAGATCTTTTGAAATTCATTGAACATTTCAATGGCATGTTTAATCTCGATTATGTCCTTCAAGTTTGTGACTGGGATGCCGAGGATCACAAACAAGGTGTGAATAACCATGCAAATTAGCTTGGTATTCTCGAAGACATATATCACCTAATCAATGTGTCGGTTAACCACACACGCTCCATTGATCTATGATAATCTACAAGCTACCCATTGTCATCCTTCATTGGTCCCATATTAGTGTGCCGGTTAACCACACACGCTCCACTAACGACCAATAAGGTGCAATGTGCAATTTCATGGATTAGCACCAAATTCACATTTTCCTAAAAGTAACTAAGATTTGGGAATTTATAAAGGTGTTTAGTTACTTCATATTTCATTATACTTATAATGGAAGGTTGTGTCCTATCCTACCCGTTCGGCTAACGACCCTCCACTAGTCAAGGGTACGGTGGGTAAGAGTGGATACCCAATGACGGTCATTTTACAGGCCGCTTCCTTAAACACCCCTTATAGACCAGCTTCGTGAATGAGGCCTACTAACGGTAAGACTGACTTTTACTTATACATATATAATATATTAGACTTTTAATTTTATATAGTATAAGGGTGTATTTTACACATTTAAAATACTAGGTGGTTTAATTTATTAATAAATTAAACTTTTAATTTGATTAATCTTAAACCATATTATTATGGATTCATTAATTTTCTCTTTTAATTGAACACTTAATTAATTTAATAAAACCATAAGGGGTGATTTGAACTATTCAAAATACGAGGGTTTTAGAATTTAATATTTCAAAATTAAAACTTTTTAATCAAATTTTAAATTCCAAAACTTGAGGGCAAATTTTGAAAGTTTTCAAAATATCTTTTAGATCATTTTTGAAAAATAATTAAATATTATATAATTAATAATTATCACATAATTTGACCTAATCTATTTTACTTACAAGATAATTCAAATAAAAATACAAATAATTAATCTTTATCTTATAAAACAAGTAATTATCTTAAATTGACAATTATCCATTAATTTGATTAGGATATCAATTACCATAACAGAAAATCTGATTTTCAATTTGAAAACACAATTTACGGTAATTATCCAAATCAAATTAGGGTAAAATTTTGAAATTCTGCTGTCACACTGTGTTCACGTCGTGAACACACTGTGTTCACCTCGTGAGTCTGGTCCAGATTCGAAATTCACAATTTTTCAGCTTTGAAAACTTAACTTTTGCATCATATAACAGAAAAACTACCCTAGTCTCTGATACCACTGTTGGGTTTTGAGCATAACATTATTCCTATGGTGTACATGCAACCCTGATGCTTTGGATCTAGGTTTTCCTCAAGTTATACATACAAACAATCTTCCAAAGCATAAACCCTAATCTAACATGTCTAAGAACGAAATTCATATGTAAATAAGGGTTTGGAATCTTACCTTAACTTGTTATGTAGTAATAACAAGAACTCTTTCACCTTTGAAAGCTTAGTACCCCAAGTGTTTCACCTCTAATGGAGTCACAAACACCACTAACAACAAGGAAGAACAAGAGAGAGAGGAGAAGGCTTCAAAAGTCGGCTAGGGTTCCTTCTAAAGGCATAGGCCGATTTTGAGAGCCATTGGGGTTCCTTTTATAGTTGAGGATTACTAGGGTTTTCATCTTGGAAACCCTAATTCCCTTGCTTAGGCCCTAAGCAACTTATGGACTCTTATTTGGCAAGCCTTGGATGAAATCTTTATGGACTGTCATATAGATTTCGTCCACCTTACACTAATAAGGTCTATGATCCCAAACTATAAATATTACTCATTTACATAATCAGTCGCCGCTAATTTAATCAGTCTCTTTTGATCACCAAATTAATTCCAAATTAATTTCTGATCAATATTAATTAAATAATATGATTTCTCAATTAATATATTATTCTTATAATATATTAATAAATCATAATTAATCCTCTTTCTCCATAATTCATCCTATCAGTTGCTATGGTGAAGGCAACGCAAAAGGACCATGCTCATAATCAAATCAAGCACATACCAAAAATAGTTATGGGCTTAGACACCTAATCCAACAAGCATGACTCTCCCAAAATAGGTCAAGTCCATGAATGGAAAAGGGCTCAAACTTGCATATGAGGCCAAATACACCAAGGAACACAAGATCTGAAACATATAACTTGAAATAGACCTCAAAGATCCATAAAGTTGCCAAATTTATGGAATCCATTCCTTAAACTCTCACAATCATGAAGAAAAGGGACGAGAATCCTAGATCTAGAAGCACAAACCAAAAAGGTAGAAACTTGAAAACTCACAAGGGTCCAGAATATGCACAAGATGATGATGATGTTGCTTGCTGGATTAATGAACCAAAACACCTTCTTCTTCTTCAAGGCACCAAGAATACCAAAATGGACCAAAAATCTTTAAGGGAGGCTAGGGTTTTGAGGTACAGGGTTGGAGGCTGAAGAGGATGTCGTAATCCTCTCGAAATGTTGTTTAAATATGGGAGGAAACCCTAAAATTTCGGGCTTAGGCCAGAACATCTGCCACGTCGTGGCCTCCTACTGCTACGTCGTGACACTCATTAAAACATGTGTTCCATTTCTTCTATGCCACGTTGTGGGCATCATTGCGCTACGTTGTGGCTTCAGAGTTCTTCCTAAAAACTCCATCTTTGGACCCTGATAAATATCAAGCTAAACCATTCTGGAACACGAGTGTTACAACTCTCCCCCACTTAAGTCAGATTTCCTCCTCAAAATCATTCCTTACAACTTACTCTGCCACACAAGATAACCGCCTACTAACACTGCTAATGAAACCTCAACTCAGCAAAAACCACGTATACTGACGAATAACGAACCATAACATTTGGCCCCCAGATGACAACCATAATGACTCTAAATGTTATAGATCTAAGTGACTTACCGATGCTTGTAATTTTACATTCCTTTCTACCTTTTCTATCTGGACTAATCCGAATAACTAAATCCACACGGAGAAATTTTTGGATCATGAGATTTTTTATATGGTTTTATAGGAGAAGGTAAAGTAAATGATAAATCTAATATATTAATATCCATGTTCTCAAGGGAGAGATAAAATGAAGGCAATGTAAAAATAGCACATTAGCAATGATTATTAAAAAAGTAGCACACCTTTTTATGTTCTACATGTTTATCCAACTAAAGTAACTTCTTGTGGGAGTTTTGGAGAAGGGTGTGCTCCTATGTTTTGTTGTTTCTTCATTTATGACAATCAAAATCATCCATATATATTACAAATAAGTTGATTAAAGAAACACATAACAATTATTTTGGGAGAAATTGTCAAATATAACTATTGTTTAATCCCATCCCCACCCCCCCACCCCCGCTTCCAAAAAAAAACAAACAAAAATACCCACTTTCTAGAAATGACCTTGCATTTTGCCGAAGGCCGCTCTACGGAGTCATTATTTTTAATCTTTTTTTAATAGGTTTGCATATTACACATAAGTATCAGCTTTGTTGGATTGGTAAGGCGCTAGTGATTGCTACCAGAGTTCTGGTGTTTGAATCTTTCTAGTGTTTGAATCTTTCTAACACGCGTTATCTCCATCTTTAATTTGTTATATGACGACCATTTTATTTCGTCCTACAACGGACATACCACAAAATTTCCACCTTATATAGCCCTTATATAATATTTTACGAGTCCCACATCGACAGTTGCGTATTAAATCAACCCATCCTAGCCTCTATGTAATAACTTCTCAAGGCTTATAAATTTGGTTGTGAATAGGTTTGAGTTAAACCCCAAACCCGAACCAGTAGTAACCGGAAACCGAATCGATAAGTTTGGATATTGGGTTTGATTTGGAATATTTGAAAACCAATGCCATCAGTTTAGGTTGAATTTTAGGTCCAAACCGACTCATGCTCACCATTATTTGATGGGTCCCCAAACCACATCCACTTTCCTTTCTGGTTGGATTTACAACTCTACAAAACTCTATAGTGCAATTTGCAAATTCAGCAACTTCGTTACTACATGTTGGTAGTCTTTTCCAATTCCAGTCTTGAATAAAAATATCCCCCAATTTTACATATCGGTATACAATAGAGCAACCTTTTGAGTGCCCATCCCATAAGGAAGGAGATATTTGACATACAATGGGTATAGACTAGCCCACCATTTGCACCAAAAGGAAGCTTGCTCCTTGGCCCAACACCTTTTTAAAAACCTCTAGTGAATTAATATCTAAAACAACAAAATCAGACTACAAGTTAGTGATATTTTTCCATGCACCCAATATCCCAAGTTGACCGAGAATAGTTTCATATTTTGCTAGAACCATGTACCTCCTCTATTGTTGTATCCCAAAGTGCATATGGGGTCCGATTTTAGTCTCTAAATCCATTTAGCTAATAAATATGGATTGGAGGATCTCAAACTCACATCCCCAACCCACCAAGCTTCCTATGCATAAGAACCTTGTCCTATACAATCCATAATATCTTTTTGTTGAATCATTGCCACCCTTTAAGAATTTCTCCTAATCCCCTCGAGATCAAAAATTATCTTGAGTAGGGCCTTGAAGAGGAAAAAGTAGTAAATTAGGAGGCCAACAAGCACGAAGTTAATAAAGGCGATTCTACATCCAAAAGATAATTTCTTGACTCATAAAGAAACCCTATATTAAAACTTCTTCAATATCAACTTCTAGCTTTTAAATAATGTCATGTTTGCTCCCATCGACAACCAAAATTATGAGAACGAGGCATAGTGTTGTAGTCTCAATAATGTCCATGACGGGGTTGTTAAGCATCACACCCAAAATAATGTGTCAATCAAACTTAACGCGTTATGACATAATTTTTTGTTCAAGACGTGGTGTTACAACCCAGAGAATACATCCTCAGTCGTTGTAGATAGCCAACGTCAAAACACAATAATACAATATTAAAAACGCCTAATATTTTCGACTATCACCCGTATTGACGTCAAATCATAGGCTCAAAAATAAGTGTGCAAAAAGTCGCGTCACTTTGAGAGCATGTTAGCATAATTAGACTCCTTACGCTACCGTAATTCCAGAAATATAAATTTCACAAGAATCCGACACAGTATAGGTGAGATATGACATTTATGGTAAATAAATGTTTTTCGTACTTAGAAAGTTACAACGAAAAACACTACAAGGAGATTGGTCGACTTTTGGGAAAAGTCACCAACTAGGCAATCGTAGTACTACTTAAAGTAGGAATTATGAAACAAAGAACGTCTAAAGCGGAAATCGTATGAGGAAGATATGATTTTTATAAAATCATAATAGTAATAAAAACAAGCCAAAAAAAAGTCAAAACCAACAAAAATGGAAAGTTGTAGAGAACGATGAGATCTACAAGGATATATAAAAGTCGTAGAAAATTGAGTTCGCATGTGAGAGTTACATAATTTCAAAGTTTAATATTACCGTCACGTGGGCTGGCACGCAGTGCGCTGCATGCACCTAACACTTGATATGTCTAGATACGTGTGACGTGGTATACTGAGAGGACGACACGTGGCAACATCATACGGTTCGCGTACATATTTCACGACACACAATGCACGGCGTGCAGCCAAAAACTCCTAGAAATAGCAAGTCTTCGCTACTCGCTTCTCACACCTCAACACCTCTCTCTCTCTCTCTCTCTCTTTTTCTCTCTCACACACACACACACACACTCTCTCTCTCTCTCACTCTCTCTTAAAATTCGTACCAATGACTCCCGAGCGCGTCTCTACTGCCGGACTTGTGCTTTTTGTAACCTACGTCAGTGGTTTCATGAACTACAGGTGAGTTCACAACCCCATTTTCCAAACCTATTTTTTGAGGGGGGGAGGGGGGGGCGATACATGGTTAAAATGCAACTTTACATAGTTATTACTAATTGTTGTTAGATAATTATGCTCATAACATTAGGATGATATTACGCCCGGTAGATACTCTGTTCAAACTCTTTAGCTAATATTATGCCTACTCGTTATGCTATACCACTATGACAGATAAGATCATTCCTAGTTGTCATGCTGGCCAGTTGCCAGGAAACGCTGAAAGTCATTATTATAGCCACACTTTGGATAAGATTAGTACCTAGTGTTACTCTACCCAAATAGTTGGCAACGCAAAACACAATAATTATATATATATATATATATATATATATATATATATATATATATATATATATATATACATATCAGATAAATAATATATATATAATAAGTAAACTCGTATAAATACAACATGAATAACAACACGACCGACCAGGGGAATCCCCCAGAACAAGAGTTAGATGAGACACGATTCATCAACACGCTGATAGATTTTCAGCTAGCTTCCAACCTATAATCGTTGAATCTTAAGTGAGTGGGAGAGATATGTATAGATCTATACGAGATTGACGCTCCTACCTGTGGTTGCTAGCTACAACCTAACGGCAAGTCAAAACAAACATAACTTTCTAAACACATAGCGACGTCCGATGAAGCGTTGTGGTTTTCGGGATCAACAACATAGCTCGATTATAGGAACTTATCGTAACTTTGTTAAACTAAAACTAAACTATCATATACTACTAATACATTACGTAGTGATAGTATACTCAAACTCGAGGAAACGAGTTCAGAATATGCTCATTAAATTAAATATCCACTATACTTGAGGAACGCCTTGAGAAGTAGTGCCTACAATATGATAAAAGGAATATTAGGGGAATATTATCATAATACTAACCATGAATTAAAGTGACACATAAAATATACATCCTCTATCCAAATCAGGATTCAGATTTAGTCATTAAACTATCTTAATCCCATTACCAAAACACTAGAAATTAAACTAACACACTGACTTAGGATGAGAATACAACGAGTGCTAACTTAAGAACTTCGATAAATTATTTTTCACACTTACCAAACCTGTGAATTCACCAACATTATATTGACCCTCTCAAAATCACATGCTTAGGTTAATAACATAAACAAAAGAATATCCAACCAAAGAGTGTGGACAACTCTCAAACTACCGAAGAAGACGATGATTATAGACCATATTCGCAGGCTAGCCTCTTCCATAAGCCGACATTCTGGAACGTAAGGTCGCTCGGTGTTTCCGCCACTTGGGCGAGGGTGTGACAGATTGGTATCAGAGCTTAAGGGTTATAGCGCATTAGTAACTCTTTAGGGAAAACGACTATAACCTAGGGACATATACTCTATAAAAGATCTGTCCTCAGATCTACAATTACAAGTATTATTAAAATACACTACCGATAGACTACTTACAGGAGATGTGACTAGTTATAAGTATCGCTTGGTTTGCTGGATTCCAGAACGGCTATATGCTGAAATGGTCCTTCCCTCCGGTACTTCTCACATGGCTGATCCTTATTTGATAGTCTTGAAGTACAAAACTAGAAATTAATAAAATACACAATAAAATCCCTATGGAATCAATATTTTAGGTTAAGCACCCTACATAAGTTTAGTAGTAAATTGGTCGAACCAAGATTAGACATAAAACTGATAATCTATGATTTATTTTGGATGAGTCTAATGCACTACTAAACCTGAATATGGTAATTAATTAATAGATTAAAATCTTGAGAAATCTAGAAGGGCACAAAACAGATACAATAATAAACGAATAAAGATATAAATATATATACAATATCAAAAGAAATCCACATAGATACATCGTAAAGTCATCTACCAAAAAGAGGGCATCTATGCCCATACATCACCGCTAGAACATACAAAAATAAGAGTATCAGAAAGCGGTTTTCATACCCAACAACAAATAAACATAACTAGTCTACATACTCCTCGTCATCTCCATCACCATCGTCATCACTCTCATTATCGTCGTCGTCATCATGATGCGTCCCTAACGTTCCCGCCCCATCACTCGGTCACTGGTAGGGGGATAAACAAACCCCTGATAAGCAAACCAATCACTCATAGCTCCCACCATCCACTGCTAGCAATGACAGACCTCACAAACCTCCCTACCCAACTTGTCAATGCGCCTAGAGAGATGAGATATATCCATATCATGTTGGGGACCCCGTTGAGAAGTAGGAAGAGCGCTTCAAACTCGATACTGACGATAAACCTACTCAAACTCTCACTCCTCTCCATGCTCCGCATATACCTGGCGAATGGGCACAACGACATCATCAGGAGGAATCCTTAAAACTCGATTTGGCCCACACACAAATGTCCATAACCGCCTCAGTGCCACCTCGTCCAGCTCCCAGAGGGGATAATGAGTCATACCATGTGTATCAACCCCATAAGACCGATCCAAGCGGCTGATCAAATGCCACCACATATCTTACTCCGCGGCTGAGCACCTAGAGCTAAACTGGAAAGGAGAAAAGAGGTGATGGTGTAAGGAATGTGAAGTACAGAAGAAGGTACCACATAGGATAAAGGTCTCCTGTAGGTCATCACGATGATGGATGATAAGGCGGTTCATGAACCTGTGCAGAGGAGATCTGAAACTACTCTCCTTCGCCGACCTCGATACATTCTCCCCGACGGAAAGGGCCTAGACACTCAAATGGTTGTATTCCCTCACCTGTGCATAGGAGATCTAAAACTACTCTCCTTCGCCGACCTCGATACATACTCCCCGACGGTAAGGGACTAGACACTCAAATGTTTGTATTCCCTCAGCTCCGAGAGAATACAACTATCAAAGTAGGCCTCCAAAAAAAGGGTTATCAGCATCCTCAGCAGGATATATCTCCAAACGTTTCCTAAGCTCTATCAAACTGCAAGAATGGGCAACTTTACCCAGCCTGAAAGACAAGGCTGAGTCTTCTGACCAAATCCTGGTCTCCCAGTTAAACCAGACAGTAGAAATGAACTCTATAATGGGCTCCCTGAAGATGATCTCCTGGAATCCCAAAACGGGGGGCCATGTGTGACTGACGAAAGTCACGAGACCTGTCTCATTGTGAAGTGATCATGTAAGAAAGGACTCCGGTAGCACCGTCAAACCGAAGTCATCCATAGTATGCCAGTATAGAGTCTGTGGAATGTTGATATGCTTAGTCAGTAGCTATGAATCCCTCCTGATATAAGACTCTCGGTCAGGAAGAGTAGTCGGGAACGACAGAAACGAGTGTGTCATCCAGTCATGACAAAACGACCCAGCTCGTTGTCGTCTGTTCATCGTGGAACCTGAGAAAATTAATTAGGAACATTAGTAAATTGACATAAAACTTAAAAATGGAAAAATGTGCTCCTCACGCGCATTTCATAACGCACGTCGTGCATTGCAAGATGCGCCCCAGGCATCTTCATATGCGCCGCGCGCCTCAAGAACACGTCGACGACATATCAAGATTCAGGCCCAATTTTGTCAAATTTTCAACCTAAGAAGCATTAGGGTTCGATAATCGGTACTCCTACAAGCTTATTACACCACCAATTTGGTTTAAAACGCAATAGAAATCCAGATTCAAACCAAAACCCTAAGTATTTCCCAAGAACTCGAAATACATTAAATTGGGACATAACTACTATAACCGGTTGATATAATAGCTATTTAACCCATCATTTTCACATTATCACACACAAAACAGAAAAACCCATAAAAATCTAAAAACGGGGATTCAAGCCCCATTGTCAATAGAAAGGTAGTATGGATAAGAACACGTGTACCTGAGTAAGAGAAGAGACAAATGGAAGAAAACTAAGAACTTGGAAATCATGGTGTTCAAATCTCGTATGGGGTCTGGAATCGCCAAAAGTGGAAAGAAATCGGAGGTGCATGTCGACCGGGAGGGGGACCATCGCGCCCTTTTATACCTGGCCCCAATGCACGCAACGCAGACGCTTGCTCGGTGCGCATTCCAAGAAACCTAGAAACTTCAAATTTAAACCCTACACTGTCTTCCTTGACTTATTCCGATCTAAAACCCTAGAAATTTACCTAGAATACCCATCCATCAAATTAAAAACGAGCTCTAGATGCACCAAAAAGTTATAAGTTGAAATAAACAAACAAGAAATAGATAACTAAAGAAACGAATAACAAACCTACCTGGAAAGTAATAAGTAAATAGATTGCTAAGAAACCAACTACAACTTGTAATTTAAAGCACAAATCTCTAAGCGAAATCAAGAAAAACCAGAATTTCAGGAGGATACCCGTAACATAGTAGCAACCTAGAAACGTCTACCAGAAATTCATGAGTAGCCATTCAGGATCCTTCCATAAGGAAAAAGGAGCAACCAGCTTAGACTCTCGGGCAAAACAAATAAAAACAATCCTACAGACCCACAATAGTGTTAAGAAGAGTTAGGTTAAGATTACCACCCATAGTATATCACTCAACTTGTAGAATACTAAGATGCAAATCTGAGGAATGAATACTCCACCCTCTAACCTCTAGAAAAGTATGAATAACTTGATGATAACAAAACTATACCCACAGAAGTAACCCCAAAAGTAGAAACACATGTCAAACCTGGAGTAAGTATAAACATCGCTTACTCGACAAAGATAGGAATTTCAGGAACGAAAAAGCGCATAAAAAGATGGAACCCCAAAGACTTGAACACCTACTAGGGTTAAGAAGGCCCTAACCACTTATGATAGAACATGTCATTTAGGGCAAGATACACTGCAACCCTAGAGGAACTCCCGCATACCACCATACAAATAGAATAGAAAAACTAAAACTGAAAGTCTATATCACGAAGGGCCATACAACCAGGAATCATAGAAATCCGACCCTCATGATAACAACTATTACCCATAGACTTAGTCAGAAAGTATATTAGATTAGTCATTCAAGATAACGCAAAACTATGAGGTTCATGACAAACCACTAGGTTAAGTAGATACCCATCATCTCAAAAGAACTCACACCAGTTGGTTAGAAGTAAAACCTTGAGCAAACTCTACAAAAGCCAACTAAGACGGGTCATGTATCCAAATATAAGATAACATAATAAGAAAGATCACCGCATCTAGCATGAAACAATTTAGATAAGAAACATGAAACCACAACTCGAAGCAAAGACATAAGCACTCCTAAAAATAGAAACAACGAGACTGCAAAACGTAAATTAGAGGTTCAAGGGAACCTTAACACAATTGGTCAATAGGAACTTTAGGTTTCCTCTTAATGTAAAATAAAATAGAAATGGGACTCTAAATATATAAACACTAAGAGAACGAAAAGAAATTGAAAAATTAGAAGTAGGAATACACATCCAACTACCTCACAACCCTTCACTAGTAGTCAAATACCCGACAAAATTTAAAACTTAAAGGGATTGAACATTTAACACTTATGGACCTTACCATCAGCCTCCCGACAGATTTCAATACGGTTCCCAACCTCATTGCAAAAAAAAAACTTAAGAAGAGAGAATACTTCTATAAGACTACACCATAGGAATAATTCCAAAAGATAAAATCCATTAAGATACCCCCAACCAAGTGCCTTCACGTCAGGCACTACAAGTTGAATTTCGGGGATGAAATTTCTCAGTCAACATGGGGAGGATGTGACAACCCAGAGAATACATTCTCAGTCATCATATATAGCCAACGTCAAAACACGATAATACAATCTTAAAAAGCGCCTAATAGTTCGAGTATCACCCTTATTGACGTCAAACGATAGGCTAAAAAATAAGTGCGCAGAAAGTCGCGTCACTTTGAGAGCAGGTTATCATGATTAGACTCTTTACGCTACTGTAATTCCCGAAATGTAAATTTTGCAAGAATTCGACACAGTATGGGTGAGATATGACATTTGTAGTAAATAAATGTTTGTCGTACTTAGAAAGTTACAACGGCGAAAACTACAAAGAGATTGGTCGACTTTTGGGAAAAGTCGCCAACTAGGAAATCATAGTACTACTTAAAGTAGGAATAATGGAACAAAGAATGCCTAAAACGGAAATCATATGAGGAAGATATGATTTTTATAAAATCATAACATTAATAAAAACTAGATGAAAAACGAAAGTCAAAACCAGAAAAAACGACCAAAACAGAAAGTTGTAGACAATGATGAGATCTACAAGGATATATAAAAGTCGTAGAAGACGGAGTTCATGTGTGAGGGTTACGGAATTTCAAAGTTTAATATTATCGTCACGTGCTCTTGCGAGCAGTGCGCCACGAGCAGCTGACACTTGATACCTCTAGATACGGAGTGACGTGGCACACTGAGAGGACGACATATGGCAGCATCGTACGGTTCACACGCATATTGCGCGACGCGTAATGTGCGGCGTGTAACCCAAAACTCCTATAAATAGCAAGACTCGGTTGATCCCTTCTCACACCTCAACACCCTCTCTCTCTCTCTCTCGCTCTCTCTCTCTCTCCCTCTCTTAAAATTCGTGCCAATGACTCCCGAGTGCCGGACTTGTGGTTTTTCTACCCCACATTAGTGGTTTCTTGAATTCAAGTGAGTTCATGGCCCTATTCTTCCAAACTTTTTCGGAGGGGGGGGGATACAAGTTTAAGGTGCAACTTTACATAGTTATTACTAATTGTAGTTACATAACTATGCTCATAACATTAGGATGATATTATGCCGAGTAGATACTCTGCCCAAACTCTTTAGCTAATATTATGCCTAGTTGTTATGGTAAACCACTATGATAGATAAGATCATACCTACTTGTCACGTTGGCCAGTTCTCAGGAAACGCTGAAATTTGTTATTATAGCCACCATTTGGATAAGATTAGTACCTAGTGTTACTCTACCCAAATACTCGACTACGTGAAACACACACACACACACACACTATATATATATATATATATATATATATTAGATAAATAATATATATAATAAGTAAACTCGTATAAATATAACACGAATAACAACAAGACCGACCAGGAGAGGCCCCCACAACAAGAGTTGGATGAGACTGATGGGTTTTGAGCATTCTAACACTCCTATGGTGTACATGCAACCCTATAAACCTTGGATCTATGTTTTCTCTATTATACATGCAAATATTCAATATTCCAAGGTTTCATCCTAACTAGCATAATATGAAGTATATACAATACAATAATCTAGTAGAATGACATACCTCTTGCTTGTGGTTGATTCCTTGGAGCTTGAAGAGCCTAGCACCAATAATGTGGATGCCTCAAGTAGAATCACAAATCACCAAAAACACCTTGGAAAACTTGAGATAATAGTAAGCACTTCTAGAAATCGACCCACCCTTTGTACTCACACACTAGTGTCATTTCATGTGCCAAAGACCTCTTTATATAGTATGGAAGATTAGGGTTACATTCATGTAAACCCTAATACCCATGACCTTTCATTTCCATAGGATCCATGGGGTAAAAACTCCAAGGACTATCCATGCAAGCTTAGCCCATCCTAAATGATAATTGGCCCATTCTATATATATAAGAGTCCATATTTAATTAGTCTCTTTTGATCACAAAATTAATTCCAAATTAATTCTTGATCAATACTAATTAAATAATATGATTTCATATTAATATATTATAACTTATAATATATTAATAAATCATAAATATACTATTCTCAAAAGATTATCCATACAAATTGTTTCGGTGAAGTGCAACCCAAATGGACCATGCTATTCTCGGGTCGACTACATACCAATAATAGTTATGGGCTTAGACATCTAATCCAATAGTCTCCCACTTGGATAAGTCTAAAACTATTATTCAAGTATGACTCCAAGATCCTGACTAGCAATCGTAGCTCTTATAAGCTGCTGCCGAACTCTAACCTAGTCAAATGACGTGTCCATTAGATAAGGGATCATATATTCCTCCATTATATATATCATATGGACTGAGACATGGATTATAATCATTCTCTCTGTCCATTTGTTGTTTCCCAATTTCCGATTTATGACGACTCACTAATTGAACAAATCAGATCAGTCCAGGCTTTGCCAAGCACTTAGGGATGTCATCACTAAATCATCGAGGGGCCCACAGATATTGCTTTTATCCCTTCAAGGGTAAAAGGAATGGATAAAATTCGACCCAAATGTTCGCTTGTACTTACTCATCAAATTACACACAAAGATATGTTTTATAACAACCAAGTTACTGGTTGCGTTTACATATGTCAATGTGCAACCGACGCGCAACTACAACTCACACGTCTCCGTTTGAAGAATATATAAGATATTATCGTCTCATGATCACTCGTGATAAAATCCATGAAGTAATACAAATGAGCGTGGGTTGAATCCAATACTCGAATCTCATTCCAGGAGCACTCATGAATGTTGTAGCAACTTTTGCTATGTCTAAACACTTTAGACATCTACAAGCCCACTTCATGACAGTCTTCATTCATACCTACTTCCAAAGTATGATTGACTGTGGAGAGTTTGACTAACCTAGTTATTCGGGAAGTCAAAACATGCAAAGTGAAACACAAGAATAATCGAATCCAATATGGTCTCAGAACTTATTTATCACCATATTGATTACACATTATTTATCACCATATTGATGACCATATTGATTACACAGAATATAAATAAAACAGCTTTTATTTATCACCATATTGATTACACATTATTCATTGTATAATGTTTCAAATAATCAACTTAATACATGAATTAAAACAATAGTTGTCCCATGCTCCAAGCATGTACACTATGTTTTCTAAACAATAGTTATGCCATACTCCAAGTATGCACACTATGTTTGTCTATGATCCTTACTTTGTGAAATAGACCAATTGAACATGATTCCAATGATGCTCATTTCACAATCCCAAATCCTTACCGCAAATGTAAGAATACAAGATTCTTTGCCATTTACCGAAATCTGTTAGAGTCTAAACTTATATGCATTGATCCTCTTGTAATGACTATGCACAAAAGTCACAAAGACTTGGCAACAAACATTACAAAGTATTCCAATGGAGATCAATTCCATGGAAACGAAGTCTCATATTCAAAGTGCATTCCTTTGAACATCCTTCTTGCATTAAGTTTTCTAATCTTACACAGATTGAATAACTTCCACCTATAGAGACATTTCCATATTCCCATTTTGACTAGCATTTCTAAACAAGAGTTGCCTATTTTCAAAATATGTCAATATGGTCCTTTCCAAAAATTTACACCATACTTCCAACTGTCCATGAGCAACCAATCTTTGGTAAACCTCAGATTGTCCTTGACAATTGCTTAATCATCTTAGTCATATCCAATTCTAGACCTTTTCCCTTCTTTAATGCCCTAGGCATTAGGAAAATTTAGAAAGGTTAAATATTATAGCACATGTAATCGATCTTATATCTGAAGCATATGGGACACGATTCATGATGTCTCACATAAAGACATGATCCTAGACCAGTCTTTTGCTACAATATTTTTTACTTGCCATGTTTTCATAATTCGACTATGAAGAGGGATACCATAATCATAATCGAAATTTGAGAACGCAATATATATAGAATTTCCTTATGTTGAACCATTCCAACATAAAATTCATATATATTTCCTTGAATAAACATGATTAAAATCTCAATCTAAGCTTTTAGTTTTGAAATGAAGTATAATTTCCTCTCCCTTAATTATAGCAAAACAACTTTTCCCAATTGAAACTTTTGTTTTCTATAATTAACATTGCTAACTTGCAACACTTATCATTATCATGCTCCCACTAACATGATAATTATTAGCATAACACTTATGGTCCCACTAGCTTTGACATGTATCCAAAAATCAGCTGGACTTATAGAAATCAATACTTTATTGACTTTCTTACCAAAGTTTTGATTTCTGATACGAGATGTTTTGATAAAACTTTATCAAAATCATACACCTTTCCTTAGATAGCTCACATGTGTGTCTAAACAATTTTAGAACTATGAGAAGGGATGTCGTACTTATAGTCTAAACTGTTTAGACCTTTGCTATTTTTCACAAGTCCATGTTAGTGTGTCGGTTACCCACACACGCTCCACTAACGACTTTGAGAATGCAAATATCACAGTTGCTATCTACTTAAAATCTACTTAGTGAAAGCGTTTCCTCACCATCATTTTCATGAATCAGAGAGAAACCTTATGACACTTAGATTTTACGGTGTATGTGTTCCTATCCATGTATTTGTCAAAACCATAATCACCAGACAAGGTTAGTGACAAATTCAAACTCATATGGACCGAACTTCTTTACCAGTGCCCCAAATCATTGCTGATTCAGCAGCAACAAGCAAATAGGTAAGATCATTAAGGGTCATGTCGTGGTCTGTCATATAGCAGTCCTTAATGAACTCTCTATATGACTCGGAAAGTGACTGAAGAACCCAGTCAACGGTCAACTTCCTTGAGACTTCGACACCCAACTCTCCCAGCTTGTCAAAATGTGACTTCATCTCCAGGATGTGAGTACATATAGACATTGCTTGCCAATAGGGATTGAGTGACCTTGAACTATTCAAGAACTTGTGGGTTGGGGAGAATAATTGGAGAAGGTGAAGGAAGAGAAGTATGATTTCCAAGATCCAATCGTGGTACATCATCTTCATTAGGAAAGCTTGTTTCAAGGGATTTGGGAAGATCATAGTTGTCTGAACCAGACATCTACAATGGGAGAAATTCAAGTCAGTTGATTTAAGTCCTTAGTATAACACCCAATATGAAATATTAAGGCTAGGACCCAACACAATATTTTATAACTTGGAAGAGGGATGCCGTAATCCAAGCTATAAAATATTTGAAGGTAGGTGAATGACGATTCACCAATTTCCACCATGAAAACCTAATAGGGTATTGGGTTTTAATTGGTTTGAAACTCCTATATCTTTTGAGATTCATTGAACTTTTCAACGACATGTTTAAATCTCGGTTGTGCCCTCTCAAGTTTGTGACTGGGATGCCGAGGATCATAAACAAGGTGTGAATAACCATGCATATTATCTTGGTACCCTTAATTTTATCACCTAATCGATGTGCCGGTTACCCACACGCGCTCCACCGATCTATGATAAACATTAAGTCACCCTTTGCCACTCTTACTAGTCCATGTTAGTGTGTCGGTTACCCACACACGCTCCACCAACGACTTGGTAACGTACAAAGTGTAATTTCATGGGTTAGCACCAATTTCACATTTTCCTAAAGTAACTAAGATTGAGAATTTATAAAAGGTTTAGTTACTTTATATTTATCATTATACTTTTAATGAGAATTATAGTCCTTGTCCTACCCGTTCGGCTAACGACCCTCCACCAGTCAAGGAAGCGGTGGGTGAGAGTGGACACCCATTAAACTGCCATTTTATAGGCAGTAACCTTATACCCCCCCCCCCCTTATGGACCGACTTCGTGAATGAGGCCTACTAACGGTAAGATTGACTTTTACTCTTATACACATATATAAATATTAAACCTATAATATTATAATGTATAAGGTTTGAACTTTAAACTATTTAAAATTCTAGGGTTTGGAACTAAAGTATTCAAAAGTGCAACTTTACAAATTCCAAAACTTGAGGGCAAGTTTTGAACAATTCAAGAAACTTTTGGAATCTATAACATATGAGTTTAATATGGCTTTTAATGGCAAGACTCTTGAAAATCCATAACTTGAGGACAAGTTATGGATGTCATAAAACAATTTATGGAAAAAGACTCTTCAAGTTTCTATAACCTATGGCTTTAAAAACTCTTTTAAAGAAAAACTTTTGGTTTTCCATAACTTGAGGACAAGTTATGGAATCCATTAAAGGCCATTTATATCATCTAATAAACAAATAAACATGTCAAGAAAAAACTATGATCTAGATTAAACTCATATGAACAAGACAATTCAAATCAAACAATTTTCATGTAATTAGCCTAACCATTAAACTAATACAAAACATGAATCTATTGACAATTATCTTTTGAATTGGATTAGAATGATCATTACCACATCAAAAACAAGTTTATAAGATCAAAAACAGCTTAGGGTAATGATTCTAGTCCAATTCCAGCCTTAAAAATCGAAAATCTGCACTGAGGGCCTCCTACTCGTAGAGTGTATGAACCTACTCGACGAGTAGGATGAATTTCCTCTTGGACTCGGCGAGTCCCCCAGTGGACTCGGCGAATCCACTGTCCAGAAAGCCAGAATTTCGATTTTTTCAGCAATTGCATCAAGTATAACTGAAAACCAAGCCTAGGCTCTGATACCACTGATGGGTTTTGAGCATTCTAACACTCATATGGTGTACATGCAACCCTATAAACCTTGGATCTATGTTTTCTCTATTATACATGCAAATATTCAATATTCCAAGGTTTCATCCTAACTAGCATAATATGAAGTATATACAATACAAGAATCTAGTAGAATGACATACCTCTTGCTTGTGGTTGATTCCTTGGAGCTTCAAGAGCCTAGCACCAATAATGTGGATGCCTCAAGTGGAATCACAAATCACCAAAAACACATTGGAAAACTTGAGAGAATAGTAAGCACTTCTAGAAATCGGCCCACCCTTTGTACTCACACACTAGTGCCATTTCATGTGCCAAAGACCTCTTTATATAGTATGGAGGATTAGGGTTACATTCATGTAAACCCTAATACCCATGACCTTTCATTTCCATAGGATCCATGGGTTAAAAACTCCATGGACTATCCATGCAAGCTTAGCCCATCCTAAATGAACATTGACTCATTCTATATATATAAGAGTCCATATTTAATTAGTCTCTTTTGATCATAAAATTAATTCCAAATTAATTCTTGATCAATACTAATTAAATAATATGATTTCATATTAATATATTATAACTTATAATATATTAATAAATCATAAATATACTATTCTCAAAAGATTATCCATACAAATTGTTTCGGTGAAGTGCAACCCAAATGGACCATGCTATTCTCGGGTCGAGTACATACCAATAATAGTTATGGGCTTAGACATCTAATCCAACAGTCTCCCACTTGGATAAGTCTAAAACTATTATTGAAGTATGACTCCAAGATCCCGACTAGCAATCGTAGCTCTTATAAGCTGCTGCCGAACTCTGACCTAGTCAAATGACGTGTCCATTAGATAAGGGATCATATATTCCTCCATTATAGATATCATATGGACTGAGACATGGATTATAATCATTCTCTCTGTCCATTTGTTGTTTCCTAATTTCTGATTTATGACGACTCACTAATTAAACAAATCAGATCAGTCCAGGCTTGGCCAAGCACTTAGGGATGTCATCACTAAATAATCGAGGGGCCTACAGATATCGCTTTTATCCCTTAAAGGGTAAAAGGAATGGATAAAATTCGACCCAAATGTTCGCTTGTACTTACTCATCAAATTAAACACAAAGATATGTTTTATAACAACCAAGTTACTGGTTGCGTTTACATATGTCAATGTGCAACCGACGCGCAACTACAACTCACACGTCTCCGTTTGAAGAATATAAGATATTATCGTCTCATGATCACTCGTGATAAAATCCATGAAGTGATACAAATGAGCGTGGGTTGAATCCAATACTTGAATCTCATTCCAGGAGCACTCATGAATGTTGTAGCAACTTTTGCTATGTCTAAACACTTTAGACATCTACAAGCCTACTTCATGACAGTCTTCATTCATACCTACTTCCAAAGTATGATTGACTGTGGAGAGTTTGAATAACCTAGTTATTCGGGAAGTCAAAACATGCAAAGTGAAACACAAGAATAATCGAATCCAATATGGTCTCAGAACTTATTTATCACGATATTGATTACACATTATTTATCACCATATTGATTACCATATTGATTACACAAAATATAAATAAAACACCATTTATTTATCACCATATTGATTACACATTATTTATTGTATAATGTTTCAAATAATCAACTTAATACTTGAATTAAAACAATAGTTGTCCCATGCTCCAAGCATGTACACTATGTTTTCTAAACAATAGTTATGCCATACTCCAAGTATGCACACTATGTTTGTCTATGATCCTTACTTTGTGAAATAGACCAATTGAACATGACTCCAATGATGCTCATTTCACAATCCCAAATCCTTACCGCAAATGTAAGTATACAAGATTCTTTGCCATTTACCGAAATCTGTTAGATTCTAAACTTATATGCATTGATCCTCTTGTAATGACTACGCACAAAAGTCACAAAGACTTGGCAACAAACATTACAAAGTATTCCAATGGAGATCAATTCCATGGAAACGAAGTCTCATATTCAAAGTGCATTCCTTTGAACATCCTTCTTGCATTAAGTTTTCTAATCTTACACAGATTGAATAACTTCCACCTATAGAGACATTTCCATATTCCCATTTTGACTAGCATTTCTGAACAAGAGTTGCCTCTTTTTAGAATATGTCAATATGGTCCTTTCCAAAAATTTACACCATACTTCCAACTGTCCATGAGCAACCAATCTTTTGTAAACCTCAGATTGTCCTTGATAATTGCTTAATCATCTTAGTCATATCCAATTCTAGACCTTTTCCCCTCTTTAATGCCCTAGGCATTAGGACAATTTAGAAAGGTTAAATATTATAGCACATGTAATCGATCTTATATCTGAAGCATATGTGACACGATTCATGATGTATCACATAAAGACATGATCCTAGACCAGTCTTTTGCTACAATATTTTTTACTTGCCATGTTTTCATAATTCGACTATGAAGAGGGATGCCGTAGTCATAATCGAAATTTGAGAACGCAATATATATAGAATTTCCTTATGTTGAACCATTCCAACATAAAATTCATATATATTTCCTTGAATAAAGATGATTAAAATCTCAATCTAAGCTTTTAGTTTTGAAATGAAGTATAATTTCCTCTCCCTTAATTATAGCAAAACAACTTTTCCCAATTGAAACTTTTGTTTTCTATAATTAACATTGCTAACTTGCAACACTTATCATTATCAAGCTCCCACTAACATGATAATTATTAGCATAACACTTATGCTCCCACTAGCTTTGACATGTATCCAAAAATCAGCTGGACTTATAGAAATCAATACTTTATTGACTTTCTTACCAAAGTTTTGATTTCTGATACGAGATGCTTTGATAAAACTTTATCAAAATCATACACCTTTCCTTAGATAGCTCACATGTGTGTCTAAAAAATTTTAGAACTATGAGAAGGGATGCCATACTTATAGTCTAAACTGTTTAGACCTTTGCTATTTTTCACAAGTCCATGTTAGTGTGCCGGTTACCCACACACGCTCCACTAACGACTTTGAGAATGCAAATATCACAGTTGCTATCTACTTAAAATCTACTTAGTGAAAGCGTTTCCTCACCATCATTTTCATGAATCGGAGAGAAACCTTATGGCACTTAGATTTTATGGTGTATGTGTTCCTATCCATGTGAATTTGTCAAAACCATAATCACCAAACAAGGTTAGTGACAAATTCAAACTCATATGGACCGAACTTGTTCAATCTTAATTTCTTGCCACCTGGCAGCACAAGGGCCTACCATTGCTTCCAAGTAGTTATGCAAACAACCGAGAACTCTCAGAACTCACATACAAAATCAACTTTAACTGGAATGGGCATAGAAATAAGAATATGTCAACACGATAGGTTACAAACCTCAAGTTGTACGCTAGTGATAAACTACAAGTTTTATTCTTGATTAGTTCTTGAAACTCTTTCAGGATCTTTAAGACTCCCACTGTCCTCTTGACATATAAGACCCTCTTGCCGAGAACCATTCATTGACAAACAAATATTCAAGAGATAGTGCAGATTCTTATCAAGACAAAACACTTCACATAATTGGCCTTAGTTGGTCTTTGTTTTATCCAAAACATCACAACTTACCAATTTCAAATGTACAAGAGTAAGAAAACATTTTACTCTACATTTGACAAGTTTTATAAACCTTCTTAAGATTATGTCACTCAAGTTACAATCTTGGAGTATTACTCTAAGACTCAATTTTGGAACGAAGTATGCTTCATCTTTTGATTTAACCATTCCAATAATTCGCGATTCCTCTTCTTCGTCATACGACTGCACTAAGATGTCCTTAGAGGATCAATTGTGATATGGTTTCATAATCACTAAGATAATCGTAAAACACGATACTAAATTACTCTCCCATCTTTTCAGATTGAAGAAACTTTTATCTTTCTGCCTAATTTGATTCTTCTTATTCGTTCTGCCTTACATTGAAACTTTTCCAATGTTTCATAATTACACTTAAACTTGTAAGTATAACCATATTTACTAAACTTTAGTAAATCATGATGAATAGCCTTATCGTTCTTTGTGGTGGACCTGATCAGCGCACAACCAAGTGTACCCGATTTCCTAGTCCTTCACTTGAATCACATATACATGTGAACAAGGAATTAGTCTTAATTTCCCAAAGATGAAAATTCTCATTCAACATACAATACAAGTTGCATGATTCCAAGTTTCTATCCAACTGAAACTTGGGTGATGAGAATCTTTCCTTATTTGGTAAATTATGACACTACCACAAACGAAAGAATCAAATCCATTTTCCAATATTGCTATTAATGGAATCACATAAACAACAATTTTTCACAAATGCCATTGTAAGGATACTTAAAAATAAATAAAATCAAAAATTTTTCCTTTATTTAAAACTTGCAGAAAAAACTTATCCTTACAATGCAAATGCATATGAAAAACATGTTGTTATCTATTCCTAAGCAATCTATCATAACTCTCAGCAGCAGCTCAAAATTCTGATCTTCACGATCAAAATCAGCTTACTCTTCCTTTAAGCTTCCTTTCTTCGATTCTACAAAACATCAAAATGTGACCTAGTCACATCATGTAATAAGAATCTCCAAATAGGTACTTAATAGAGTCTTTAGTAATGGTACATGGGACTATCTCAGACTTAGCCTTTCTCTTTACCATTGGGTCAATTCGACTTGACCATGGCCGATCCCTTTCCATTGGGAAGAGAAAGCTTTTCTAGACTTCTAATGTTACCATTGTTAATGTCCATGGAAGTTTGGGAAGTAGATCTTCCAATCAAATTTTCTTTACCAGTGCCCCAAATCATTGCTGATTCAGCAGCAACAAGCAAATAGGTAAGATCATTAAGGGTCATGTCGTGGTCTGTCATATAGCAGTCCTTAATGAACTCTCTATATGACTCGGAAAGTGATTGAAGAACCCAGTCAACGGTCAACTTCCTTGAGACTTCGACACCCAACTCTCCCAGCTTGTCAAAATGTGACTTCATCTCTAGGATGTGAGTACATATAGACATTGCTTGCCAATAGGGATTGAGTGACCTTGAACTATTCAAGAACTTGTGGGTTGGGGAGAATAATTGGAGAAGGTGGAGGAAGAGAAGTATGATTTCCAAGATCCAATCGCGGTACATCATCTTCATTAGGAAAGCTTGTTTCAAGGGATTTGGGAAGATCATAGTTGTCTGAACCAGACATCTACAATGGGAGAAATTCAAGTCAGTTGATTTAAGTCCTTAGTATAACACCCAATATGAAATATTAAGGCTAGGACCCAACACAATATTTTATAACTTGGAAGAGGGATGTCGTAATCCAAGCTATAAAATATTTGAAGGTAGGTGAATGACGATTCACCAATTTCCACCATGAAAACCTAATAGGGTATTGGGTTTTAATTGGTTTGAAACTCCTATATCTTTTGAGATCCATTGAACTTTTCAACGACATGTTTAAATCTCGGTTGTGCCCTCTCAAGTTTGTGACTGGGATGCCGAGGATCACAAACAAGGTGTGAATAACCATGCATATTATCTTGGTACCCTTAATTTTATCACCTAATCGATGTGCCGGTTACCCACACGCGCTCCACCGATCTATGATAAACATTAAGTCACCCTTTGCCACTCTTACTAGTCCATGTTAGTGTGTCGGTTACCCACACACGCTCCACCAACGACTTGGTAACGTACAAAGTGTAATTTCATGGGTTAGCACCAATTTCACATTTTCCTAAAGTAACCAAGATTGGGAATTTATAAAAGGTTTAGTTACTTTATATTTATCATTATACTTTTAATGAGAATTATAGTCCTTGTCCTACCCGTTCGGCTAACGACCCTCCACCAGTCAAGGAAGCGGTGGGTGAGAGTGGACACCCATTAAACTGCCATTTTATAGGCAGTAACCTTATACCCCCCCCCCTTATGGACCGACTTCATGAATGAGGCCTACTAACGGTAAGATTGACTTTTACTCTTATACATATATATAAATATTAAACCTATAATATTATAATAGTATAAGGTTTGAACTTTAAACTATTTAAAATTCTAGGGTTTGGAACTAAAGTATTCAAAAGTGCAACTTTACAAATTCCAAAACTTGAGGGCAAGTTTTGAACAATTCAAGAAACTTTTGGAATCTATAACATATGAGTTTAATATGGCTTTTAATGGCAAGACTCTTGAAAATCCATAACTTGAGGACAAGTTATGGATGTCATAAAACAATTTATGGAAAAAGACTCTTCAAGTTTCTATAACCTATGGCTTTAAAAACTCTTTTAAAGAAAAACTTTTGGTTTTCCATAACTTGAGGACAAGTTATGGAATCCATTAAAGGCCATTTAGATCATCTAATAAACAAATAAACATGTCAAGAAAAAACTATGATCTAGATTAAACTCATATGAACAAGACAATTCAAATCAAACAATTTTCATGTAATTAGCCTAACCATTAAACTAATACAAAACATGAATCTATTGACAATTATCTTTTGAATTGGATTAGAATGATCATTACCACATCAAAAACAAGTTTATAAGATCAAAAACAGCTTAGGGTAATGATTCTAGTCCAATTCCAGCCTTAAAAATCGAAAATCTGCACTGAGGGCCTCCTACTCGTCGAGTGTATGAACCTACTCGACGAGTAGGATGAATTTCCTCTTGGACTCGGCGAGTCCCCCAGTGGACTCGGCGAATCCACTGTCCAGAAAGCCAGAATTTCGATTTTTTCAGCAATTGCATCAAGTATAACTGAAAACCAAGCCTAGGCTTTCATACCACTGATGGATTTTGAGCATTCTAGCACTCATATGGTGTACATGCAACCCTATAAACCTTGGATCTATGTTTTCTCTATTATACATGCAAATATTCAATATTCCAAGGTTTCATCCTAACTAGCATAATATAAAGTATATACAATACAAGAATCTAGTAGAATGACATACCTCTTGCTTGTGGTTGATTCCTTGGAGCTTCAAGAGCCTATCACCAATAATGTGGATGCCTCAAGTGGAATCACAAATCACCAAAAACACATTGGAAAACTTGAGAGAATAGTAAGCACTTCTAGAAATCGGCCCACCCTTTGTACTCACACACTAGTGCCATTTCATGTGCCAAAGACCTCTTTATATAGTATGGAGGATTAGGGTTACATTCATGTAAACCCTAATACCCATGACCTTTCATTTCCATAGGATCCATGGGTTAAAAACTCCATGGACTATCCATGCAAGCTTAGCCCATCCTAAATGAACATTGACTCATTCTATATATATAAGAGTCCATATTTAATTAGTCTCTTTTGATCACAAAATTAATTCCAAATTAATTCTTGATCAATACTAATTAAATAATATGATTTCATATTAATATATTATAACTTATAATATATTAATAAATCATAAATATACTATTCTCAAAAGATTCTCCATACAAATTGTTTCGGTGAAGTGCAACCCAAATGGACCATGCTACTCTCGGGTCGAGTACATACCAATAATAGTTATGGACTTAGACATCTAATCCAACAGTCTCCCACTTGGATAAGTCTAAAACTATTATTCAAGTATGACTCCAAGATCCTGACTAGCAATCGTAGCTCTTATAAGCTGTTGCCGAACTCTAACCTAGTCAAATGACGTGTCCATTAGATAAGGGATCATATATTCCTCCATTATAGATATCATATGGACTGAGACATGGATTATAATCATTCTCTCTGTCCATTTGTTGTTTCCTAATTTCCGATTTATGACGACTCATTAATTGAACAAATCAGATCAGTCCAGGCTTGGCCAAGCACTTAGGGATGTCATCATTAAATCATCGAGGGGCCCACAGATATTGCTTTTATCCCTTCAAGGGTAAAAGGAATGGATAAACTTCGACCCAAATGTTCGCTTGTACTTACTCATCAAATTACACACAAAGATATGTTTTATAACAACCAAGTTACTGGTTGCGTTTACATATGTCAATGTGCAACCGACGCGCAACTACAACTCACACGTCTCCGTTTGAAGAATATAAGATATTATCGTCTCATGATCACTCGTGATAAAATCCATGAAGTGATACAAATGAGCGTGGGTTGAATCCAATACTCGAATCTCATTCTAGGAGCACTCATGAATGTTGTAGCAACTTTTGCTATGTCTAAACACTTTAGACATCTACAAGCCCACTTCATGACAGTCTTCATTCATACCTACTTCCAAAGTATGATTGACTGTGGAGAGTTTGACGAACCTAGTTATTCAGGAAGTCAAAACATGCAAAGTGAAACACAAGAATAATCGAATCCAATATGGTCTCAGAACTTATTTATCACGATATTGATTACACATTATTTATCACCATATTGATTACCATATTGATTACACAAAATATAAATAAAACACCATTTATTTATCACCATATTGATTACACATTATTTATTGTATAATGTTTCAAATAATCAACTTAATACTTGAATTAAAACAATAGTTGTCCCATGCTCCAAGCATGTACACTATGTTTTCTAAACAATAGTTATGCCATACTCCAAGTATGCACACTATGTTTGTCTATGATCCTTACTTTGTGAAATAGACCAATTGAACATGACTCCAATGATGCTCATTTCACAATCCCAAATCCTTACCGCAAATGTAAGTATACAAGATTCTTTGCCATTTACCGAAATCTGTTAGATTCTAAACTTATATGCATTGATCCTCTTGTAATGACTACGCACAAAAGTCACAAAGACTTGGCAACAAACATTACAAAGTATTCCAATGGAGATCAATTCCATGGAAACGAAGTCTCATATTCAAAGTGCATTCCTTTGAACATCCTTCTTGCATTAAGTTTTCTAATCTTACACAGATTGAATAACTTCCACCTATAGAGACATTTCCATATTCCCATTTTGACTAGCATTTCTGAACAAGAGTTGCCTCTTTTTAGAATATGTCAATATGGTCCTTTCCAAAAATTTACACCATACTTCCAACTGTCCATGAGGAACCAATCTTTGGTAAACCTCAGATTGTCCTTGACAATTGCTTAATCATCTTAGTCATATCCAATTCTAGACCTTTTCCCCTCTTTAATGCCCTAGGCATTAGGAAAATTTAGAAAGGTTAAATATTATAGCACATGTAATCGATCTTATATCTGAAGCATATGGGACACGATTCATGATGTCTCACATAAAGACATGATCCTAGACCAGTCTTTTGCTACAATATTTTTTACTTGCCATGTTTTCATAATTCGACTATGAAGAGGGATGCCGTAATCATAATCGAAATTTGAGAACGCAATATATATATAGAATTTTCTTATGTTGAACCATTCCAACATAAAATTCATATATATTTCCTTGAATAAACATGATTAAAATCTCAATCTAAGCTTTTAGTTTTGAAATGAAGTATAATATCCTCTCCCTTAATTATAGCAAAACAACTTTTCCTAATTGAAACTTTTGTTTTCTATAATTAACATTGCTAACTTGCAACACTTATCATTATCATGCTCCCACTAACATGATAATTATTAGCATAACACTTATGCTCCCACTAGCTTTGACATGTATCCAAAAATCAGCTCGACTTATAGAAATCAATACTTTATTGACTTTCTTACCAAAGTTTTGATTTCTGATACGAGATGCTTTGATAAAACTTTATCAAAATCATACACCTTTCCTTAGATAGCTCACATGTGTGTCTAAACAATTTTAGAACTATGAGAAGGGATGTCGTACTTATAGTCTAAACTGTTTAGACCTTTGCTATTTTTCACAAGTCCATGTTAGTGTGCCGGTTACCCACACACGCTCCACTAACGACTTTGAGAATGCAAATATCACAGTTGCTATCTACTTAAAATCTACTTAGTGAAAGCGTTTCCTCACCATCATTTTCATGAATCGGAGAGAAACCATATGACACTTAGATTTTACGGTGTATGTGTTCCTATCCATGTGAATTTGTCAAAACCATAATCACCAGACAAGGTTAGTGACAAATTCAAACTCATATGGACCGAACTTGTTCAATCTTAATTTCTTGCCACCTGGCAGCACAAGGGCCTACCATTGCTTCCAAGTAGTTATGCAAACAACTGAGAACTCTTAGAACTCACATACAAAGTCAACTTTAACTGGAATGGGCACAGAAATAAGAATATGTCAACACGATAGGTTACAAACCTCAAGTCGTGCGCTAGTGATAAACTACAGGTTTTATTCTTGATTAGTTCTTGAAACTCTTTCAGGATCTTTAAGACTCCCACTGTCCTCTTGACATATAAGACCCTCTTGCCGAGAACCATTCCTTGACAAACAAATATTCAAGAGATAGTGCAGATTCTTATCAAGACAAAACACTTCACATAATTGGCCTTCGTTGGTCTTTGTTTTATCCAAAACATCACAACTTACCAATTTCAAATGTACAAGAGTAAGAAAACATTTTACTCCACATTTGACAAGTTTTATAAACCTTCTTAAGATTATGTCACTCAAGTTACAATCTTGGAGTATTACTCTAAGACTCAATTTTGGAACGAAGTATGCTTCATCTTTTGATTTAACCATTCCAATAATTCGCGATTCCTCTTCTTCGTCATACGACTGCACTAAGATGTCCTTAGAGGATCAATTGTGATATGGTTTCATAATCACTAAGATAATCATAAAACACGATACTAAATTACTCTCCCATCTTTTCAGATTGGAGAAACTTTTATCTTTCTGCCTAATTTGATTCTTCTTATTCGTTCTGCCTTACATTGAAACTTTTCCAATGTTTCAGAATTACACTTAAACTTGTAAGTATAACCATATTTACTAAACTTTAGTAAATCATGATGAATAGCCTTATCGTTCTTTGTGGTGGACCTGATCAGCGCACAACCAAGTTTCCCATATACATGTGAAACTTTAGTAAACCAAGGGTACCCGATTTCCTAGTCCTTCACTTGAATCACATATACATGTGAACAAGGAATTAGTCTTAGTTTCCCAAAGATGAAAATTCTCATTCAACATACAATACAAGTTGCATGATTCCAAGTTTCTATCCAACTGAAACTTGGGTGATGAGAATCTTTCCTTATTTGGTAAATTATGACACTACCACAAACGAAAGAATCAAATCCATTTTCCAATATTGCTATTAATGGAATCACATAAACAATAATTTTTCACAAATGCCATTGTAAGGATACTTAAAAATAAATAAAATCAAAAATTTTTCCTTTATTTAAAACTTGCAGAAAAAACTTATCCTTACAATGCAAATGCATATGAAAAACATGTTGTTATCTATTCCTAAGCAATCTATCATAACTCTCAGCAGCAGCTCAAAATTCTGATCTTCACGATCAAAATCAGCTTACTCTTCCTTTAAGCTTCCTTTCTTCGATTCTACAAAACATCAAAATGTGACCTAGTCACATCATGTAATAAGAATCTCCAAATAGGAACTTAATAGAGTTAGATAGTGGACTTACCTGAAGTAGAGTCATACATTCTGACTTTACAATCCTTATGATTCTTCAGGTAAATAGGCAGCTTCGTAACCAATGCCCCTTCCTTTGGCAATAGAAACATATGGAGTCTTTAGTAATGGTACATGGGACTATCTCAGACTTAGCCTTTCTCTTTACCATTGGGTCAATTCGACTTGACCATGGCCGATCCCTTTCCATTGGGAAGAGAAAGCTTTTCTAGACTTCTAATGTTACCATTGTTAATGTCCATGGAAGTTTGGGAAGTAGATCTTCCAATCAAATTTTCTTTACCAGTGCCCCAAATCATTGCTGATTCAGCAGCAACAAGCAAATAGGTAAGATCATTAAGGGCCATGTCGTGGTCTGTCACATAGCAGTCCTTAATGAACTCACTATATGACTCGGAAAGTGATTGAAGAACCCAGTCAACGGTCAACTTCCTTGAGACTTCGACACCCAACTCTCCCAGCTTGTCAAAATGTGACTTCATCTCCAGGATGTGAGTACATATAGACATTGCTTTCCAATAGGGATTGAGTGACCTTGAACTATTCAAGAACTAGTGGGTTGGGGAGAATAATTGGAGAAGGTGGAGGAAGAGAAGTATGATTTCCAAGATCCAATCGTGGTACATCATCTTCATTAGGAAAGCTTGTTTCAAGGGATTTGGGAAGATCATAGTTGTCTGAACCAGACATCTACAATGGGAGAAATTCAAGTCAGTTGATTTAAGTCCTTAGTATAACACCCAATATGAAATATTAAGGCTAGGACCCAACACAATATTTTATAACTTGGAAGAGGGATGCCGTAATCCAAGCTATAAAATATTTGAAGGTAGGTGAATGACGATTCACCAATTTCCACCATGAAAACCTAATAGGGTATTGGGGTTTAATTGGTTTGAAACTCCTATATCTTTTGAGATTCATTGAACTTTTCAACGACATGTTTAAATCTCGGTTGTGCCCTCTCAAGTTTGTGACTGGGATGTCGAGGATCATAAACAAGGTGTGAATAACCATGCATATTATCTTGGTACCCTTAATTTTATCACCTAATCGATGTGTCGGTTACCCACACGCGCTCCACCGATCTATGATAAATATTAAGTCACCTTTTGCCACTCTAACTAGTCCATGTTAGTGTGTCGGTTACCCACACACGCTCCACCAACGACTTGGTAACGTACAAAGTGTAATTTCATGGGTTAGCACCAATTTCACATTTTCCTAAAGTAACTAAGATTGGGAATTTATAAAAGGTTTAGTTACTTTTTTTTATCATTATACTTTTAATGAAAATTATAGTCCTTGTCCTACCCGTTCGGCTAACGACCATCCACCAGTCAAGGAAACGGTGGGTGAGAGTGGACACCCATTAAACTGCCATTTTATAGGCAGTAACCTTATACCCCCCTTATGGACCGACTTCGTAAATGAGGCCTACTAACGGTAAGATTGACTTTTACTCTTATACATATATATAAATATTAAACCTATAATATTATAATAGTATATGGTTTGAACTTTACACTATTTAAAATTCTAGGGTTTGGAACTAAAGTATTCAAAAGTGCAACTTTACAAATTCCAAAACTTGAGGGCAAGTTTTGAACAATTCAAGAAACTTTTGGAATCTATAACATATGAGTTTAATATGGCTTTTAATGGCAAGACTCTTGAAAATCCATAACTTGAGGACAAGTTATGGATGTCATAAAACAATTTATGGAAAAAGACTCTTCAAGTTTCTATAACCTATGGCTTTAAAAACTCTTTTAAAGAAAAACTTTTGGTTTTCCATAACTTGAGGACAAGTTATGGAATCCATTAAAGGCCATTTAGATCATCTAATAAACAAATAAACATGTCAAGAAAAAACTATGATCTAGATTAAACTCATATGAACAAGACAATTCAAATCAAACAATTTTCATGTAATTAGCCTAACCATTAAACTAATAAAAAACATGAATCTATTGACAATTATCTTTTGAATTGGATTAGAATGATCATTACCACATCAAAAACAAGTTTATAAGATCAAAAACAGCTTAGGGTAATGATTCTAGTCCAATTCCAGCCTTAAAAATCGAAAATCTGCATTGAGGGCCTCCTACTCGTCGAGTGTATGAACCTACTCGACGAGTAGGATGAATTTCCTCTTGGACTCGGCGAGTCCCCCAGTGGACTCGGCGAATCCACTGTCCAGAAAGCCAGAATTTCGATTTTTTCAGCAATTGCATCAAGTATAACTGAAAACCAAGCCTAGGCTTTGATACCACTGATAGGTTTTGAGCATTCTAACACTCATATGGTGTACATGCAACCCTATAAACCTTGGATCTATGTTTTCTCTATTATACATGCAAATATTCAATATTCCAAGGTTTCATCCTAACTAGCATAATATGAAGTATATACAATACAAGAATCTAGTAGAATGACATACCTCTTGCTTGTGGTTGATTCCTTGGAGCTTCAAGAGCCTAGCACCAATAATGTGGATGCCTCAAGTGGAATCACAAATCACCAAAAACACATTGGAAAACTTGAGAGAATAGTAAGCACTTCTAGAAATCGGCCCACCCTTTGTACTCACACACTAGTGCCATTTCATGTGCCAAAGACCTCTTTATATAGTATGGAGGATTAGGGTTACATTCATGTAAACCCTAATACCCATGACCTTTCATTTCCATAGGATCCATGGGTTAAAAACTCCATGGACTATCCATGCAAGCTTAGCCCATCCTAAATGAAAATTGACTCATTCTATATATATAAGAGTCCATATTTAATTAGTCTCTTTTGATCACAAAATTAATTCCAAATTAATTCTTGATCAATACTAATCAAATAATATGATTTCATATTAATATATTATAACTTATAATATATTAATAAATCATAAATATACTATTCTCAAAATATTATCCATACAAATTGTTTCGGTGAAGTGCAACCCAAATGAACCATGCTACTCTCGGGTCGAGTACATACCAATAATAGTTATGGGCTTAGACATCTAATCCAACAGAGACACGATTCATCAACACGCTGATATATTTTTAGCTAGCTCCCGGCCTATAATCGTTAAATGTTAAGTGAGTGGGAGAGATATGTATAGATCTATACGGGATTCACACTCCCACCCGTAGTTGCTAGCTACAACCCGACGACAACTCGAAATAGGCATAACTTTCTAAACACGTAGCGACGTCCGATGAAGCGTCGTGGTTTTCGGGATCAACAATCATAGCTGGATTATAGGAACTTATCGTAACTTTGTTAAACTAAAACTAAACTATCATATACTACTAATACAGTACGTAGTGATAGTATACTCAAACTCGAGGAAACGAGTTCAGAATACGCTCATTAAATTAAATATCTACTACTCTTAAGGAACGCCTTGAGAAGTAGTGCCTACAATATGATAAAATGAATATTAGGGGAATATTATCATAATACTAACCATGAATTAAAGTGACATGTAAAAATATACATCCTCTATCCAAATCAGGATTCAGATTTAGTCATTAAACTATCTGAATCCCATTACCAAAACACTAGGAATTACGCTAACACGCTGACTTAGGATGAGAATACAACGAGTGCTAACTTAAGAATTTCGACAAAGTATTTTCACGCTTATCAAACCTGTGAACTTACCAACATTATGTTGACCCTCTCAAAATCACATGCATTCCTAGGTCAATAACAGAAACAAAAGAATATCCAACCAAAGAGTGTGGACAACTCTCAAACTTCCAAAGAATATGATGATTAAAAACCATATTCGACAGTCAAGCCTCTTCCATAAGCCAACATTCCGGAACGTCATGCCGCTCGCTGTTTCCGTCACCAGGCTGAGGGTGTGACACACGGGTATTTTTTTATGATCCGACATGAAACAATTGAGTTTTTGTTAACTTTTTTTTTTATATTAAGTGTTGATATAATACTTCTACAATCTTGATATGTTTGATACAATTCTATAATTATGTAATTTATCTTTTTATTTTATATAAAATTGAAAAATGTCATGGCTAGCTATGATTTGAGTTTGACATTGTGGTCATGCAATGCCTCACATCATTTAGAACATTGCAATTAACTATCCTCATAGATGCCTCTATTTGACTTGGTTCCACACCATTCCAAAAGAAACCTTGTTTTTTTTTGTTGAGAAATTAACTTTTAAAGTGGATGCTAAAATTAAGGGAAATTGAGTAAGCTAACCACTTTTTAGTAATTATTTGAACAAAATAACTATATTTTTTTTTTAGCAAAAATAATCATTTGGTCCATAATGGGTTTTCTATACTAAGAAAAAACAATTTTTTGACTGATTCCGGAACGGCATATCGAATTCTGAACCAACCGGATTCCGGACATTCTGAACCAACTGATTCCAGAACGATTCAAAATTTGGAGATTTTTTTTTTGTTTTTTACTTAAATTTAACAAAAAGTTAAACAAATATAATAAATGTGAATTATATACAATATTAATGCATAAAATCAGACATTTATTGAAAAATGGTGATATTATACACATAGAAATGGATATTTCGAACATAAATGAGGATATTTTTTCAAAAAAAATTGATAAAAATATCAAAAATTAATTCCGAAATTTGAAGATCAAACCTGAAATAGGGTGTTCTTTGAAAAATAAAAGTAGTCCGGAATGTAAACAGTAGTCGAGAATGAGACATTCAAAAGAAAGTAGTTATTTTTCAAAAACTGAAAAAAAAATTGTTATTTTCTTTAAAAAGCTCATTTATATAGGTTAGATTCCACGATTTTGCTAAATTAAAACATCCAATTATCCGGGCAATGTTATATGCAAACTAAAACAACTTCACCCCCTCAAGAATATCACTTCATCATAAAGGGCGTGTTCGGCAAAACTAGCTGGTAGCTAATAGCTTTTGATTTTGGAGCGTTTTGTTGAAAGCTATTTCATGTAGCTTTTGATTTTGGAGCGTTTTGTGTAGACTAAAAGCTACACGCTCCCATCGCAGAACGAAACTTTTTCTTTTTTACTAGCGTTTTCTTAAAAGCTAGAAGCCAGAAACTCCCAAAAGCTACGTGCCAAACACGCCAAAAATAAATTGGACAACCGCAGTGCATCATTATCATTGGGGGTGATATCCTACGAAATATACCGGGTGATATCCTACGGAATATATCCAAAGCATACGCACTCATTACGTATTGAGGCTTCCATCACAATGATAAAAATGAAGGGGGACAAGGGGTCGCTTTATCACACACTTTTATTTACACAAAACTTTTTAGTGGGAGATCCATTTGCAAGAACTTGCGTTCTAGAGGAACGCAAACACCTGTTAATCTAAGTTCTCATCTGCGAAACCCGTTTGGGCCAAGAACACAAACACCTGTTAATCTAAGTCTACTTTGAAAATTAAGACGTCATGATTAGATTTTTTCAACCTGGATAAAAATTCATTGATAAAAATCATCGAATAACTCTAAAATACAAATAGATGTGTACGTTTAATCACGTAATTACAAGAGCATACCCATGTGGTGATGTGTGTTCCCAATAATTAAAAAAACTAACCACTTGATTATGTACTACTATGTGTGAATCTAAGTTGTCTTCTTTTAGGTTAAATGATATTTAGTACGAAGTTGTTATTTATGGAAAGATTAAAGACAAGCAAAGGACAACTTGCCATAAAATTTAGCAATTCCAGTCACGCTCCAAATATTTCCTGATTAGGAAACCTTAATTTCTCTGAACAAGAAAAGCCTCACTTTTTTATTTATAAATTATTTAAAATTTTAGGGCAAATACTTAATTGTCACGTTCACCTGGTCTGCCACTTTTGTTGTTTGGCGCGGTTGGCGAGTCAAATGGGGGAGGATTATTGCCATAAATTAAGGAAACAGTTAGCCTCTTGTTTAGTATTGCATCCTCCCACTTTGTTATCTTGTCACAAAGTGTTCCAAATAATGTCAAAATAAAAATAATATCGAAATCATATAGTTATAAATTATAATTGCTAAAGGCTTTGAGAAGACATGTATGAATAGAAACTAGAAGTGTGTTTTTGGAAGTTGGTGAAACATGTAGATATCACGAATTTAGTAACAGATTGAATTAGGGCAAAATTTTGAAGACAATGAAACAAAGTAGTAATGCATTTGTCAAAAAGTATTATTTCATAGTGACCAAAATAACCCTCCATTGGTGTAACCAAGTGCCACATAGAAAAAGGTATGATTGGTTTTTTATCCTAAGTTGATTTAGAGGAAAAGTTATTGCAAAAATATTTGTTAAATATAATAAAGCAATATAGTAATATATGTTTGTCAAGATTGCTGCAAAGTTATAACTTATAAGTTCGTTTTTCAATAAGTTATTTCAAACAACTTATTAAAATGCTAACTTATAAGACTAGTTTATAAACTATGATAAACTATTCATAAGGCCTTACCGAACATCAAATTTCAGTAAGTTAAAAAACAATCTAGTTTATGTACGAAAAATAGAGTTTGCCTTCGAACCCAATGCCAACGAATGTAAATCGGAAAAGTAGTGTAATGTATTATGATAGTCAAGTCTTAACAAGAATTGCTATTTAGAGTTAAAAGTTCGAGTACTAAATATTTAAAATTATACCTAATGAAATGTTTTATTATTTTTGATTTGTATTATTTTTCATATTAGATCTCATTTTTGTATCCCTGTATTCTAACACATATCAAAGTTGGGACTTGAGTATGCTTCTAAGTTTCGATCTTATGCTATCTCTCTTCTTTAACAACATCCACGACTTTTGTTGTTCTATTTAGTTTCTTTTTTCATTTTCTTTAAGATGTGTATTGGAATTTAGTTACCTGAATACTATAACAAAATGAAGAAACCCAAATCAGTAACTTGAGCAAATGGAACATGGTTCTCTTCTATTTCTTTTCGAAGGGCTCCTAGGGGTGGAGTCGAAAACATCCAATGGGAAGGTTTGGTTCACTTGATGGAGTCAATCATTGTATCTAATATTAATAACGTGTGGCTTTGGTCTCTTTCCGATATGGGAGACTTCTCTGTCTCTTCTGCAAGATCGTTCATTGATTTGAAGTTGCTTTCATCGTCTTCCTCAGCGAGACTAATTGGTGCAAGTTGGTTTCCATCAAGGTTAACATGTTTGCTTAGCGTTTGGCTTTGGATAAATTTCCGACTCAGAGTAATCTAGCGAGTAGGAGTTTGGATGTTCAGTGCCCTCTTTGTGATTCTGACATTGAAACAGAGATCGTCTGTTTTTCAATTGTCATCTTTCTAAGGTTCCTCTTTTGCAAGTTTTTAGATGGTGGAACCTCGATGATATTGTGATTGATTCCTTTGATGATTGGGCGTCTTGGTTTTCCTCTTACCGACTTTCTGGCAAGGCTAAAAGTTGGTTGGAAGGTGTTTTCTTTTCGCTTTGGTGGCACATCTGGCATTTCAGGAATGCTCGGATTTTTGCTCATTCTGGTCCAAGGACGACTATTTTGTTTGATAATTTTGTTACTCAAACTTTCTATTGGTGTAAGACTAGGGCTAAAAAAACATAAACTGGGTTTGTCACACCCCTAAACCGGAACGACGGAAACGTTCGGAGGCGGAGGACGTCATGTACAGTATCACAACAAATGTATAATAGGAATCAAAGCGAACATAACCATTACATTGATAAAATAAAGTATTTACATTTGTTTGATACATAGTTCGTATGACATCAAAATGTATAGCAAAAGTATAAAATACATTACTCTAAAAGCTCTGTCTTCTCAAAAACCTGCGGTGTACCTGTCTTACTGGTTCCCTGAGAATACAAGTGATTTTGAAAGTGTATCAACATTTAAGTTGGTGAGTTCATAAGTATGTTTTTGAGTTTGAAAATGCTTGTCCTTGTTACTTGAGAATCGTTATAGTGTACTTCCAGAAAATCCAATATTTTCTTTAGTGAATGTAATATAGTCATGTATGTTCCTTGTAAAAGTATATTGTATTAGTGTACTCAGTACTAGAAAATAGTGTCTTATAACTAGTTTTGTATGAAAACCTTTGTATGAATGTCTGGATACCACCATCAGTAATATAAATTAGTGTACTGTAATAGTGTTTGTAGGAAAACCTTGGTAGGAATGCCTGGATACCACCGGCTGTAGTGTAAAGTAGTGTACTGTAGTTTCATTAATTAAAATAAAACCCTTGAAGTAGTGTTAATCCCGTAAACAAATGTTTTAGTTATACTGTTGTGAATTTCATATAACCATGCTTGATATGACCTAGTGACCTCTACAACGTTCTTCAGGCGTCCGAAAGTTATGACATTTGTCACCCCAAGCCTGCCGGCCTAACTGTAGCTAGCAGTTCAGGTGTGGGATTGTCAGTCCCGTATAGATCTATACACAAATCTCACGCTCTCCCTCCAGGAGACTCTGGTTATACTGTATAGGATTTAGTCTCGTACCCTGATGGATACACTTGAAGTAGAGCCTCACAACTCTGTATTAACTAATTACGTGTAATGTTATAGTGTTGTAGTGTTCTCTTGTACTGTAAACTGTAGGTATTGCCTTGTATCCTTTAGCTACTCAGATGTTTCAGTTCGCTAAGTTTGAAAAGTCCAAGGAGCGCAGACTAGCCACGGAGCTTGGATACGGTTTCCCGATCGGAGATCCATGCATCACAGACGATTACTACGTCATCCCCAGGGACGGCGTAGTTGGTAAACACCCTTCCCAGGTACACAAGTTCTGCAAGGCGAGTAGCGATTCTCTTAGCCGGCATACCCGACGAATCAAAAAAGCTATAATAAGGCAATAACGTACTTTGTAGTGCAAAATAATTATACTTAAATAATTATTTTAGTAATGTATCCTTGTATCAATGTATTAGAGTAGTGTTTCCCAAACTATACCTATTATAGTTTGAATATATGTTTTTGTTCTGTGTATTGTACTTAGCAAAATAGTGTAGTGATTTTCAAACTATATCAATTATAGTTTATCTGTAATGTTCTGTATTGTATTGAAAACATTTGCAATCTAATGTTATGAAAGTAAAATACCCTTATGCTCGACATGTTACAAAACGGTTAAAAATATATAAGAATATTTTTATGAAATGTAGCGAATACGCATTTTGAATCAATTGCAAAGGTTTTAAAACTGTTTAAAAATGTTTGTATAAAAACATAAAAGTCATTGTGTTTTGCTTGTATTCCCCCCCCCCCCCCTAAAAACATTAAAAACATTGGAAATGTAGGGGTATGAACTCACCTCGTATGTGCGTTTGAGTTTGAATATCAAGCCGTAGAGACGATCCTCGGACTAGCGTACGCGCGAATAACGTTATCCTAAAAATAATTATATTTGACGTCGTATTTAAATTAATAATATATTAATTTAAATAAAAAATTAAATAATGTTGGAAATAATAATTAAATTGTTAAACAACACTTTAATCATGTAAGGAATACTTACAATAATTATTTGGAATTGTTTGAAATGTTGAAATGGGTTTTCGGTGGATAAAATGGAGTTTTCGGTTGACTTAATGAGTTTTCGGTTGACTTAATGAGTTTTCGGTTGGATCTTGATGTTCTTGGGCAATATTATGAAGATTTGAAGATCATATGAAGATTTGAAGGTGGGTTTGAATGTTCTTGATGGGAATATGATGATTTGAAGGAATTTGGGTAAAATTCTTGAAGATTGAGAGAGTTCATGGATGACACTTGAGAGAATTTTGAGGGTGTTTTGGGATGGAATATGGAGAAATGAATTGTGTTTTTGACAAAACACTTATGTATAGGGGGTGTTTTGAGGGTGTTTACGGTCCATAATGGGCCTGAGCTTTGGGTTTTCGAATCTACCCTTTGGGTTTTCGCCCCAAATGGGCCTTGGGGTGGTGTTTTCGGATTTAGGCAACCGAAAACACCCTTTTGGTGTCATTTCCAATCCGTAAACCCCCTTAATTCTTGATTCTAAATCCGTAAACCCCTTATTTTGGGCGAAAACACATTGCTTTGGGCGAAAACACATATATGTGGGTTATTTATGATTTAAACCTTAACCTTTTTTTCAAATGTTGAATTATACCCTCCTAATTTAGCTTAGGTTTCTATCCATGCTTCTTTGTCTGGAACGCAGTGTCTTGTTTTTCTCCCCAACTAAAAGTTACGCCCTTCTGAGTTAGGGTAATAAGCGGCTTGGCAATTCTGGAGAAGTTTTGTATCGGTGCTGACCAGTTCTCGATTGCCTTTATTTTGGAAGGGTCCACGTGTATGCCTTCTTCGCTGACCACGTGAACAAGGAAGGTTACCTTCCTAATCCAAAACTCGCACTTTGAGAATTTCGCGTATAGCTTCTTTGTCCGTAATGTTTCTAGAACTTATCTCAAGTGCTGACTATGTTCTTCCTCGCTTCGTGAATAGATAAGTATATCATCTATGAATACTATCACGAATTTGTCTAGAAAAGGACGGCACACCCAATTCATTAAGTCCATGAACACGGCGGGTGCGTTGGTTAGACCAAAGGGCATTACTACAAACTCGTAGTGACCATAACGAGTTCAAAATGTTGTTTTGGGAACATCATTCTCATGGACTCGTAACTGGTGATACCCCGATCTCAGGTCTATCTTTGAGAAGTAGTTGGCTCCTTGGAGTTGATCGAAGAGGTCATCTATTCACGGGAGAGGGTATCGGTTTTTAATAGTAAGCTTGTCAGTTCGCGGTAGTCTATGCACATACGGAACGATCCGTCTTTCTTTTTCACAAACAAGACCAGTGCTCCCCAGGGTGAAGAGCTCGGTCTGATGAATCCCTTACTGAGCAGTTCATTTAATTGACTGGATAATTCCTGCATCTCAGCTGGTGCTAGTGATGGGTTTTGAGCATTCTAACACTTCCTAAGTGTACATGCAACCCTAATAACCTTGGATCTATGTTTGTCTAATAATCATGCAAAGTTGAATTCCAAGGTTATATTCCTATCTAGCATACATGGGGAACATTTTTAACTTGAATGAAAGATAGAATAACTTACCTTGTTGTTGATTATGATCCTTGAAACCTTGTGAGCCTAGCACCCCAAGTGTGATGCCTCAAATGCTTCACACAACACCAAATGCAAAGGAGTAAACTTTGAGAGAATCTTACACTTGTAAAATCGGCTCTAGCCCTCTTGTTTCTTAGTGTCGCCGATTTTGGTGGAGAACATGTTGCTTATATAGTGTGTCACATCTAGGGTTACACCATGTAAACCCTAATGTGACATGACTCTTCATTTCCATGACCCATGGGTTTGTAACTCCCATGGAGCCTCCATGGAGCATTCAATGGGTTTAACCCAACTTGATTATCCATGGAGCCTTTTAGCCCACTATACAAGTTATGGAAGATTTACATGATCAACCCATATATTTAATTAGTCATCTTTTGATCACTTAATTAATCCTAGATTAATTCTTGATCAATACTAATTAAATAATACTATTAATATATTAGAACTTATAATATATTAATAAACCACAAGTGTTATTTCTCTCATTTTAGTTTATCCAATTGCATGGTGCCATGCAACCCAAATGGACCATGCCGGGTCGGGTCAAGTACATACCAGAAATAGTTATGGACTTATACACCTTATCCAACAGTCTCCCACTTGGATAAGTCTAATAACTATAACTGCAATACTTCAGGAACCGATCGGCAATCGTAGCTCTTTCAAGGTCTCTCGGAACTGAGAAGATGATGATACGCCATTTAAGATAAGTGATCATATAATCCTCTGTTCTAGATATCAGCCGGACAAATACATGGAACAATGTCTTACTTATTGTCCAGCAGTTTGTTTCCCGATTTCCGATTTGTTTGACAAAGAACTTAATTGAACACATCAACTTAGTTCTGACCGGGCCCGGTACATAGGTCAAAACAAAATCATCGAGGGGCCCAGATATCAGCTTCTAATCCAAGAAGGAACAGATAAACTTCGACTCATATGTTTGTTCTACCACTCATTGAATTATACACAAGAGCACGTTTTATAACATCGAGTTACCAATGCGTTTTCATACAATCAATGCATAACCAACTCATAAGTAACAAATCATATATCTAGGTTTGAAGACTTATATGATATTACCGTCTCACGATCACTCGAGATAAATTCCATGAAGTGATTCCAGTGAGCATGGGTTGAGTCCAATGCTCAGAACTTATGAGCACTCATGAGTGTTGTAGCCATGTCCAACAACTTAGAACTCTGCAACCAATCATGACAGTCTTGATTCATACCTACTTCCGACATATGACCGACTGTGGAGGTTCGAATAATATGATACACCAAACATAATTATTCTGGAAGTCAAAACATGCAAAAGAAATATAGTAAACGATCGACAAGAGATAGCAACACTTTACTCATAAATAAAACACCTTTTATTCATCATCTAATGTCAATTACACTTTACAAATTTCAAGGTTATCTAACTACTAAATCTAATATCATCCTTCAGCCCTATGCTCCGAGCATGCTGGAGATGTTTAACCCGAGTCAGTCCCTTCGTGAGGGGATCTGCTGGATTCTCATCGATGATACCCTCTTTGCCACGAGGAGTCCTTCTTCTATTCGATGTCTGATGAAATGGTATTTTCTGTCGATGTGTCTGGATCTCCCGTGATCCCTTGGTTCCTTGGCTAAGGCAACTGCACTTTCACTATCACAGAAAATTTCCATTGGCTCTTTAATAGCTGGTACAACTCCAAGGTCTCCAATGAAGTTCTTCAGCCATATCGCCTCCTTTGCTGCCTCGCTAGCTGCTATATACTCTGATTCGCAAGTTGAATCAGCCACTGTCTCTTGCTTGGAACTCATCCAAGAAATTGCTCCTCCATTTAAGGTAAAGACCCAGCCTGACTGAGAGCGGAAATTATCCCTATCCGTCTGAAAGCTAGCATCACTATACCCTACAACTCTCAAGTCTTCACTCCCACCGAGGGTAAGGACCCAGTCCTTAGTCCTCCGTAGGTACTTGAGGATATTCTTTACCGCAGTCCAGTGTGCCTTGCCAGGGTTCCCCTGATACCTGCTAACCATGCTCAAAGCAAAGGCTACATCAGGTCGAGTACACGTCATAGCATACATGATCGATCCTACAGCCGAAGCATAAGGTATTCGACTCATTTCTGCTATCTCAGCCTCAGTACTAGGGCTTTGTGTCTTACTCAATCTGGCATTACTCTAGATGGGTAACTCTCCTTTCTTGGAGTCCTGCATGCCGAATCTCTTCAACACCTTATCCAAGTAAGTACTCTGACTAAGTCCAATTAGTCTTTTACTCCGGTCTCTCAAGATCCTTATTCCTAGAATATAGGCAGCTTCTCCTAGGTCCTTCATAGAGAAACACTTCCCAAGCCAGGACTTAACTTCCTGCAGAGTTGGGATGTCATTTCCTATGAGTAGTATGTCATCCACATACAATACCAAAAAGCTAACTATACTCCCACGAGCCTTGACATATACACAAGATTCATCTTCACTCCTAGAAAAGCCAAATTCCTTGACTTTCTCATCAAAGCAAAGATTCCATCTGCGAGGTGCTTGCTTTAACCCATAAATGGATTTCTCAAGCTGACACACTCTATTAGGGTACTCTGTGTTGACAAAACCCTCTGGCTGAATCATGTAAACATCCTCAGCCAACTTTCCATTAAGGAAAACGGTTTTGACATCCATTTGCCATATTTCATAGTCATGAAATGCGGCTATGGCTAACAGAACCCTAATAGACTTAATCTTGGCCAATGGAGAAAAGGTCTCATCATAATCAACTCCCGGAGTTTGTGAGAAACCCTTTGCAACCAGTCGTGCCTTATAAGTGTGTACATTACCATCCATGTCGGTCTTCTTCTTGAAGATCCATTTGCACCCTACAGTCTTACGACCTGGTACATTCTCAACCAAGTTCCAAACTTGATTGTCATACATGGACTGTATCTCGCTGTCCATTGCCTCTTTCCACTTGGCTGACTCAGGGCCTGCCATGGCTTCCGCGTAACTGTTAGGTTCATCCAGACCTATCAGTGTCTCATCACTGATAAGTGTATCACCTTCCGCAGTAATATGGAATCCATAGTAATGCTCAGGTGCATTCCTAACCCTTGTGGAACGCCTCAGAGGTACAGACTTGTCAATTGGCTCAACAGAAGTTTCCTCCTCAAGTTGAGTGCTAGGGTTTGAAGTTCCTTCACCACTTGACTCTTGAATTTCTTCAAGGTCAACTTGCCTCCCACTGTCTCCTTGGCTTATGAACTCTCTCTCTCGAAAGAACGCCCTCCTAGCTACAAAGACCACATTCTCACTAGGTCTGTAGAAGAGGTAACCAAAGGATTTCTGTGGGTAGCCGATGAAAATACACCTCTCACTTCGAGGTTCGAGCTTATCATGAGTCTCGCGTCTCACGAAAGCCTCGCAACCCCAAATCTTAATGTGGTCTAGTTTGGGTACTTTACCAGTCCACATCTCATGAGGAGTTTTGGCAACTTTCTTTGTGGGAACTAGATTAAGGATATGGGCGGCAGTCTCTAAGGCATACCCCCAAAATGAGATTGGTAGCGAAGCTCGACTCATCATGGAACGAACCATATCCAACAAGGTTCGACTACGCCTCTCAGCTACACCATTCAACTGCGGTGTCCTGGGAGGTGTCAATTGTGAGACAATCCCACATTCCCTAAGATAGTCGAGGAACTCTGAACTAAGATACTCACCACCTCGATCGGATCGAAGCATCTTAATGTTCCTGCCCAATTGATTCTCGACTTCCTGTTTAAACTCTTTAAACCTCTCAAAAGTCTCTGACTTATGCTTGATTAAGTAGACATATCCATATCTACTGTAATCATCAGTAAAAGTCAAATAATAACGATTAGCATCCCTTGTGGCATGTTTGAAGGGCCCACACACATCCGTGTGTATAAGATCCAACAAACCTTCACCCCTCTCACAAGAACCTATGAAGGGTAACTTTGTCATTTTTCCAAGTAAGCATGATTCGCAACTATCATCTGACTTTAGGTCAAATGACTCCAATACTCCATCCTTTTGGAGTTGGCCTATGCGTTTCTTGCTTATATGTCCAAGACGACAATGCCATAATGATGCTTTATCCAAGTTATTATCATTAACAGAATCAATACACAATACATTATTTCCTAAGTTATCAACCACAGATACAGTTTCATACACACCATCACAAGGTAATGCTTTAAAATAAAGAACATTATTAAAGAAAGCATTAATCGAACCAACTTCATTATCAAATGAAAAGGTGAAACCTTGTTTATACAATGCATGAAAGGAAATAATATTTCTTGCCATTTCTGGCGAATAACAACATTTATTCAAATCTAAACTAAACCCACTACTTAGCGATAAAGTATAAACTCCAATCTTGGTGACAGGTAAAGCTTTCATATTCCCCATGATTAAGTTTATTCTTCCATGCTCCACATTCTCACTTCTTCTTAGTCCCTGCAAATCAGAACAGATATGAATACCACAACCGGTATCAAGGACCCAAGAGTTAGAATGGGGTGAGTTATTAGATAAGATAGTGTAAATACCTGCATGGTTGGGTTTAACTTTCCCATCCTTCACATCTTGCTGGTACTTTGGGCAGTTTCGCTTCCAATGTGACTTTTCATGGCAATAGAAGCATTCAGCCTCTTTAGGGTCAGAAGAAGGAGTGACAAAACCTTTCTTGGTTCCACTTGAAGAAGAGCCATGAAGGGTCCTAGCCTTGGTACCCTTCGAAGAGCTCTTCCTCTTCTTCCCTCTACCTTTCCCGATTGCCAAAACCGGGGCGGAGTTTGGAGTAGGAGTGTTAACAACCGACTTACCCTTAAGACCTGTTTCTGCGGTCTTGAGGAGTCCCTAAAGTTTGCTGAGTGTGACATCTTCCTTATTCATGTGATATGTCATGCGGAATTGATCATAGCACGATGGTAAGGAGTGCAAAATGATATCTATTGCAAGCTCCTCAGGGAAGTTCACATTAAGCTTCAGCAACCGATCCACATACCTTTGCATTTTCTGCATGTGGCTCGTGACGGATTCCCTGTCCTTCATCATGGTTGTTATGATAGAGCATATGATTTCATACCTCTCTTGTCGTGCACTTTGATGGTATCTTTCCATCAGATCTTGGTGCATTTCAAAAGGGTAGAAGTCCTCATAGGACTTTTGGAGTTCCGCTGTCATGGTGGCCAACATGATGCATGCCACTTTTGTAGCATCCCTTTCATGTGCCCGGAAGTCAGCGATCTCCTGGGGAGTTGCAGTGGTCTCATCAATCTCCTTAAGCTCCTTGTCAAGGACATATTCTTTGTCCTCGTAGCGGGTAATCATCTTGATGTTTCTGATCCATTCATTGAAGTTGGATCCATCAAAAGTGACTTTCCCACACAAGTTCATAAGGGTAAAGGAGCCATTAGGATTAGAGCCAGAAGCAGCATTTTTTGAAGACATCTAAAAGAAGAGAACAAGATTAGTTTAGATATTAAGAGAGTCCTTAATAAAACACCCAAATGTAATATTAAGGCTAGGATCCAATCACAATATATTATAACTTAGAAGAGGTATGCCGTAATCCAAGCTATAACATATTTGAAAGGTAGGTGAATGACGATTCACCAATTTCCACTATGAAAAACGAAATATAGATATTAGGTTTTTAATTGGTTCTTAGAAATTCCTAGATTCTTTTGAGATTCAATGAACTTTTCAAAGGCATGTTTCAATCTCGAGTGTGCCCTCCAAGTTTTGTGACTGGGATACCGAGGATCACAAAACGAGGTGTGAAGTAACCATGCAAATCACTTGGTACACTTAATGTTTATTACTCAATTGATGTGCCGGTTAACCACACGAGCTCCACCGACCTATAATAAACTTTAAGTCACCCTTTACCTTCCTTGTTAAGTCCAAGTTAGTGTGCCGGTTAACCACACGAGCTCCACTAACGACTTAAACAAAGTGTAAAGTGTAATTTCATGGATTAGCACCTTATTCACATTTTCCTAAAGTAACTAAGATTGAGAATTTAATAAAAGCATTTAGTTACTTTATAATATTCATCATACTTTTAATGAGAATTTATAAGTCCTTGTCCTACCCGTTCGGCTAACGACCCTCCACCGATCAAGGAAGCGGTGGGTGAGAGTGGACACCCATTAAGTTGTCATTTTATAGGCAACAACCTTATACCCCCCTTATAGACCGGCTTCGTGAATGAGGCGTACTAGCGGTAAGACGACTTGACGTTATACATATATATATTAGTAACTTATAATATTATAAAGTATAAGGGTTGAATTTTAACTTTTAAAATTCTAAGGGTTGGAACTAAAGTTTTAATCAAGACTTTACATGTTCCAAAACTTGAGGGCAAGTTTTGTAAACTTCCAAAACTTTTCATTTCTTATAACTTATGAATTAATTGAGTAATAAAAATGAAGACTCTTCATTTTTATAACTCTTGTGTTCTTTTAATGGCTTTAATAAAAGTGAGACTTTTGGTTTTCCATAACTTGAGGACAAGTTATGGACTCCATTAAAACACATTATGATCATGAATTAAACTACCATGAAGGTTACAAACAATTCCTATGATCATCTAATCTTCATAAGTTCAAGAACATGAATATGAACACTTTCAAGAATAAAAAATTACACTTAAAAAAAACTTGTAATTTTAATAATTGCCATTGTAAATGGATTAGCATAAACATTACACCATCTAAAACAAGCTTTAAAACATCAAAACAGTTTAGGGTAATGTTTCTAGTCCATTTCCAGCAACAAATGTGCAATCTTTCATACGAGCAGAAAACAGAAAAACGATTTTTTTTTCAAGCTGTTTGCACACAAAAAAAAAACAACAAACAAACCTAGGCTCTGATACCACTTATGGGTTTTGAGCATTCTAACACTTCCTAAGTGTACATGCAACCCTAATAACCTTGGATCTATGTTTGTCTAATAATCATGCAAAGTTGAATTCCAAGGTTATATTCCTATCTAGCATACATGGGGAACATTTTTAACTTGAATGAAAGATAGAATAACTTACCTTGTTGTTGATTATGATCCTTGAAACCTTGTGAGCCTAGCACCCCAAGTGTGATGCCTCAAATGCTTCACACAACACCAAATGCAAAGGAGTAAACTTTGAGAGAATCTTACACTTGCAAAATCGGCTCTAGCCCTCTTGTTTCTTAGTGTCGCCGATTTTGGTGGAGAACATGTTGCTTATATATTGTGTCACATCTAGGGTTACACCATGTAAACCCTAATGTGGCATGACTCTTCATTTCCATGACCCATGGGTTTGTAACTCCCATGGAGCCTTCATGGAGCATTCAATGGGTTTAACCCAACTTGATTATCCATGGAGCCTTTTAGCCCACTATACAAGTTATGGATGATTTACATGATCAACCCATATATTTAATTAGTCATCTTTTGATCACTTAATTAATCCTAGATTAATTCTTGATCAATACTAATTAAATAATACTATTAATATATTAGAACTTATAATATATTAATAAACCACAAGTGTTATTTCTCTCATTTTAGTTTATCCAATTGCATGGTGCCATGCAACCCAAATGGACCATGCCGGGTCGGGTCAAGTACATACCAGAAATAGTTATGGACTTATACACCTTATCCAACAGCTAGACGATACGGGGATTTGGCTACGGGGGTAGCTCTAGGAATCAAGTCGATTCGGAACTTGACTTGGCGTTCAGGAGGAACTCCTGGAAGATCTTCGGGGAAGATATCAGGGAAATTACAGACTTCGGGGATGCTCTCGAGGTCTTTGACTTCTTATTTTTCGTTAACTACATGAGCTAGGAATGTGTGGCACTCCTTTCGCAGGTATTTTTGGGCTTCGATGCACGAGATAATGCAAAGATTTGTGTTGAGTTTGTCACCATAGATAACGAGGGCTTCGCCATTTGGCAGATTGAGATGAATGGCTTTTTCATAACAAAGGATATCAGCACGGTTAGGACTTAACCAATCCATGCCGATAATGACGTTGAAGCTTTTTATGGAGACCGCAATAAGGTCAATTGAGAAAGAGTGGTCGTTTAGGGTGAGGGTACAACCTATGAATATGTCGTTAGTGCTCTCTTTCTTCCCGTTAGCCATATCGACGGTGAATGTTTCATTTAGTTGTCGAGGAGGAACGTACCACTATCAAAGAGAATCCATGCATAAGAGTTGTCGAGGAGGAACGTACCCGTGACTACGGTGGGATCTGCTATTGTTTCCTCCTGGCCCATTGCTAGCACTCTCCCTGTGTTGCGAGCATTTATTGCCTTAGGGAAATTCCTCTTGTAGTGCCCGGTTTCACCACACCCATAACAGGCTTGGCTTACTCAAGTTTTGGGAGTCTGAGCATTAGGTTGCGCATGTGTCTTGCAGAAACGGGTTGTATGCCCTTTTCTGTTACAGCTAGTGCATTTCAATTCCCGACAAGGTCCATGATGATGGAAATTGCATTTGTCGCACCTCGGGAAGGTTCCAGCATATCGACTGGTAGGTGCTTGAGTAGTGGGAACAACAGCAGGAATGGTAGCAGCGTGTACTACCACTATTTGTTGTTTCTTGGAGGGTTCCTGCGAAGATTGGCCTTTCCGCTTGTTCCAGAACTTCTTCTTACTGCCACCCTCTTTGGGCTGTTCGGGGATGACAGTCACGGGGTTGTGGCGATCCCCGTGATCCACCAAGGTCTGTGCCATACGCTTGACACTGTTAAAAGTGAGTGGTTTAGCAGCTAAGACGTTCCCTTGAGTTGGGGGTGTCAATCCCCATATGTATCTTTCAACCTTCTTGCTCTCCAGGGTGACCATCCCGGGACACAGAAGAGCCAGGTCACTGAACCTAGCAGTGTAAGCAGCGACATCGGAATCCTTCATCTTCATATTCTAGAGCTCTCGTTCTAGTTTTTCCATTTCGCCCCACGGGCAGTATTCAGCTAACATTAGTTCCTTCAAGTCATCCCAACTCATAGCATTGGCTATCGGGAGAGTCAGGGATTTGACTTGGCTGTTCCACCAAGTTAGAGCTCTATCAGTGAAGGTACATGCTGCAAATTTCACTTTGTTGGATTCAAGGCACACACAAATTTCAAATATTGATTCGGTCTTCTCGAACCAACGATTTAAAGCAATAACACCTTCGGTGCCATCGAAAGACTTAGGTTTAGCGTTCGTGAACTCTTTATGAGACCCCTATTTAGGGTTTCATTGGTTATCTCCGAGGTTAAGAGGATTGGTACCACTACCTGATCCGCTAGTGCCGCTTGCATTGATCTACGATATGGCGGCAGCCACAACGGCGGTTACTGCTGCTTGGAAGACAGTAGGGTCAAATTGGGGTGGTGGTGGCGGTGGTGGATTTGTCGAAGTGTTGTTTTTCTTCCTGTTGGACTTCTTTGGAGGCATCTTTCTCTATAATGATTAAAGAGAAAGTTACGATAAGTCCTCTATAGTGGTCATGAGCCAAGTGATACTGAACAAGATATATCTTATCCTGACAGTTATAGTGTTCTATTAAGCGATTTATAGTGGAAGTCTACTAATACAAGTAAACAATCGCCATGAAATTAATAGCAACACTTGGAATGAATTTTTATAATGTGATTTGTGCCTGATCCCCCCTATAATCACATAGTGTACACAAATTATACATAACTAAAACCAAATACACCTTCGATTAAGTGATCATACTCTAAGTCCACAACCAAACAAGGAATAGGAAGTAAAGCTAAACCACCTATTCCGAGTCTATAAAATCTTACTTATATATAACTTAGATGTATACACTTAGCAATTATAGATCTATCAGTAAGAGTTCTTTGTTTGCACGTGTTTGGCTCTAGTATTATAGTGCTATAAAATACTCCTATAGTATTTTAACTATATATCAGGTTCTATTGTTTCCTTTGAATAGAGTTTTGGTGAGTATTAGACTTGTTGCGACACCACAATCACTCCCCAACACATGTTGGTCGTATCTCAAATAAATATAGTTGATCAAGCTATATTTATCCCAGATATGATTACATAACTATACAGGTTTAATCGTAGTGTACAACATCTAAATACTTTTGTTTTGTTCTTCTTGTGATACTGTTTCTGGTATGTATGTATACTTGTATACTTCCTATAAAATACTTAGATTTTAAAAGTATACTTTTAGTTCTGAGCGCTTCGGCCCCATAGCGTTTATAGTTGTACATCATGTATGGTTTGATATACTTAGTTCATTATAAAAAATGCTCTGATACCAAAATTGTCACACCCCCAAACCGGAATGGCGAAAATAGTGTATTATAACTAGTTTTGTATGAAAACCTCTGTATAAATGTCTGGATACCACCAGCAGTAATATAAATTAGTGTACTGTAATAGTGTTTGTATGAAAACCTTGGTAGGAATGCCTGGATACCACCGGCTGTAGTGTAAAGTAGTGTACAGTAGTTTCATTAATTAAAATAAAACCCTTGAAGTAGTGTTAATCCCATAAACAAATGTTTTAGTTATACTGTGTAACAAACCGTTATTTCAAACCTATGTAATAATGTAGGTCAAATTGTAGTTCTTTTTAAAATAATAAAGAGAAATTTTAGCATACTGTGTATATTTACATAATTGACCCTCAAAAATAAAATATTAAACAATCTCAATTGGGATGAACAAAGGGTTAGAGATTGTAATAAGGTTTCCAAAAATATAAATAATACTAAAATCCGAGTTATAACGAAGAAGTTATGACCAATCGAAGATCCGCGACAAAACCGGTAAAAGATTGTTCAGTATAAAAAGTGAATTTTCAATAAAAGGCTTTTTAGCCATAACAATCTAAATGAAAGTTGTAGATTATGCTAAACCTAGAAATTTCATGAAAAGAACGTTAAAATCAGACTTTGTATGAGGAAGTTATGATTTTTCTAAGTTTCAGTATAGCAATATACAGCTAAAAACTCGAAATAAAGATCGATTGATTTTTAGCCGACACAACCTAAACGAGAATTGAAGGTCTCGTCAATAATGCGAAAGTTATGAATTTCGCAAGTTTTGGGCACAAAAATCGAGAAATGTTGAAAACCGGGAAAAATCGCATGGTGTACCTTCCGCCACGTCACCTCGCATGTGAGGCTTCCTCGTTTCATCCTCATGTCAACTCCTGATTGGACCGAAGTCGCGGTCCAGTAGCCAGCCGACACCCCTCGCAGGAACACGCCACCGAGCTCGGACACACGCCTTCTTCTGATTCGACCGAAGTCCGGTCCACTCCTGATCCTACACGACCGAGCCAGCTGTCTGAAGCAGGCCCTCCCCCTCGCCACCTGTCCGAACACGCGGCAGCTTCCCCTTGCTTTGGATCCGAGGCTTCGGCCTATATAAGAGGTGCGAGACTCTCCGGCTTTTTCTCATTTTTCACACCAAATTTCACACACTTTCACCCCTTTCACTTCCACAAACTTACATACAACCCCCAAAGCCCCGATATCAAGTCTAAAACCTTAAGCAAGCCTCGAAGCCCCGATATTCCCGAGAAAAAAAACTTTCTCCAGTCGAAACACTGCTCGATTAAAGCCGGTTTTTTCGTCAAATAAACTCTTTTCCAGGAAACGAAACGCTGTCCAAATCACCACCTATCAAGTGAGTTCATACCCCCGTATTTTCATAATTTTTACTGTTTTAAGGGGGGGGGGTACAAGTCAAACACAAGTATCTTTGTGTTACAAACAAATGATTTCAAATCGTGATAAAATGACATTAAGTCATTAAAAATACTCAAAATATTAAACTTCTTAATAAACTTATATTTTTCCCCAAAATTCATATTTGTATATATATATATATATTGTTATAAATAAGATTCAAAAGGCTTAGGACTGATAACTCATTATGGGTCCTTTTCCTTGTTTGGATGTGGGCTTATAGTACCGGTTATTTGTCCGAATGTCGTTTAATAACAGTTGGTTATAAGAACTCATTAAAAAGATATTAACAATACGTTAGTGTATAATCAACTAAACGTAAGTACATATTCAAAGTACCAGTTTACAAAATACAAGCTACAGTAGTATATTATAGTTTTCAATAACAGTTGGTGGAACCTGGCACACTCTCAGTTACAAGTTTTACAAATACAGAACATTGGTGTACAAATGGAACGGTTTTATGGGAATAAAACTAATTTTCATATACAACAGAAAATATAAGATTTTCTGGAACAGTTTACATTTTCGAGATACCGAAACATCCTTTTAAACATAAATACATATGCACTCACTCAACTTTATGTTGATACTCTCTTTTCAAATTACTTGTATTCTCAGGGAAACAATAAACAAGTACTCCCCGAGCTTTTTGAGAAGATGGAGCTAATTTGAGTCATATCTTCTTCTTTTGTATAACTATTTTGGGTTCAATATACAATGATTGAACATATGTAAATACTTATACTTTATAAATACAATGGTTGTTTGTACTTTGATTACTATGATGCATGTGTTGTGATACTACAAATGAAGTCCTCCACCCCCGGACGTTTCCGCCGTCTGGTTTGGGGGTGTGACAGATTGGTATCAGAGCAATGTTTATAGTGAACTCAGTATATCAATCCATAAAAGATATATAAACTATAAATACATTTGGGGCTAAGAGCTCTGACTACAAGTATACTTTTAAAATTTTAAGTATTTTTACAAGAAGTATACTAACACTCATACCTACAAGTACAGTATCACAGTCATAAGAACTTAAGAGTATTTGGATGTTGGACATTACAGTCAAACCTGGGCAGTTATGTAATCATATGTGGGATTAATATAGCCTGATCAACTATATTGATTTGAGATATGACCAACATGTGTTTGGGAGTGATAGTGGTGTTGTGACATGTCTAAAACTTACCTACCATACATATTCAGAAGAACTCTAGAACAGAACATAAAGATTAAAATACTATAGGGGTATTTTAGGCACTATATACTAATAACAAACATATGAAAACAATAGAACAATCGAGGATAGAACTATAAATATTAAGGGTATATTACAATTATATATAATTAAAGTTATATAGACTTAGAATATGTGATCTAGCTTTATTTCCTGTTCCTTGTTTGGTTGTGGATTTAGAGCCGGGTCATTTAATCGAAGGTCGATTATACCCAAGTTCTATATGATTAATATACACCTTACAGTTATAGTAATACCTAGAACAAGTCATAAAAAATACATTACCTGTTAACTGTAAGTCTCTCTCGTAAAAACTTGTATCTTTAATCTATCGTTACTAACTATATTCTATATCTCTTACCCCTATTCTCGCTTAGATAACAATGGCTGAGTTAAGGGTTCGTCTGAGTGATGCCGTCGCCAATAAGAGATACTATACTTATCCTTTCTTTTGGTTTAAGAAATGGATAATACTCTACTCATTTCTTTTTCACTCTTTTGGTTATAGTTAAAGTATATGGATATGTTCTAGTGTTATTTTTCATGTTTTTCGGTACGACCGCGAAAATTTCATTTTCGGTAGGTCAGTATGATGTCGATGTTTTTCCTAGAATTTGGTATATTGTAGACCTGTTTAGGGTCAAACTTCCCAGACTTTATGTATTCAATATGCCAATACTATCGACATGCATTTTCATACTCTTTGAAAAATAACCACTCAATTTCATATCATCCTATTGCAAGTTGTACTTTTCGTAGACTTCTATTTCCAATTCATTACAAGATTCATGTTGAACTAAATGTTTTAGTTCAGAGATATCAAATTCATTTCGCTCTTGATATCTTATCATTTTTTTTATCTTTTAACTCTTATAGTAAAAGATGCCTCCTCGGAGAAATCCAAGACGTAACACTGTTAATGAAGCACCGACGCCACCTCCACCACCACCTCCTCAATTCGACGCTGCTATGTTTCAAGCAGCGGTCACGGTGGTTGTAGCGGCTGCCATGTCTCATATCAATACTCCTGGTGCTAGTGGGTCGGGAGCTGGTGCACACCCTTCTAACCATGGCGAGAGTCATGAGCACTCGCGAGAGTGCACTTATAAAGACTTCTCGAATGCCAAACCTAGGACCTTTAGTGGAACTGGAGGAGTGATGGTTTTAAGGCAATGGATTGAGAAGACAGAAGCAATCTTTGAAATTTGCTCCTGTCCAGAGAGCAGCAAAGTCAAATTCGCTGCTTGTACCTTTTCGGATAGAGCTTTAACGTGGTGGAATGGACACATTAAGTCACTTCCTCTGGTAGTGGCTAACTCGATAAGCTGGGAGAACTTAAAAGCCATGTTAATGCGGGAATACTGTCCACGAGGGGAAATTCAGAAGCTCGAGCAGGAGCTCTGGGGTCTTACAATGGTTGATTCTGACATATCAACCTATACTAGTAGATTCTGTGATCTGGCAATTCTGTGCCCGGATATGGTTGCTCTGGAGAGCAAAAAGATTGAGAGATATATTTGGGGACTGTCGCTCCAAATTCTATCAAGTGTTTTAGCTTCGAGGCCTGTCACTTTCGACAGTGCCAAAGAGCTGGCACAATCTCTTATCGACCATGGAGCCCGTCAAAACTCTATGGTTGCTGCCCCAGAACAACCTAAAGAAAACAACAACAACAGCAAGAAGAAGGGTTGGAACAAGCGGAAGGGCAAATCTCTTCTGGAACCTTCAAAGAAGCAACAAGTAGTGGCAGTCCATGTCGCTGCTGTACCTGCTACTATACCTGCTGCTGTACCTGTTAACCCTGCACCAACTAAGCCCTATGTTGGTAACCATCCTAAATGCAACAAGTGCAATTTTCACCACAACGGAAATTGCCGAGAAATGCAGTGCCGTAACTGTAACAAGAAAGGGCATACTACCCGATTCTATAGAACACCATCCCAACTAATTAACCAAGTACCTGCCGCTGGAGTAGGTCAAGCATGCTACCAATGCAGTGATGTGGGGCATTTCAAGAGAGATTGTCCAAATGCTGGAAATACCGGTGGAGTTGGGAGGATTTTAGCACTGGGTCACGAAGAAGCAGTGGCAGACCCTGCGGTGGTCACGGGTACGTTCCTTCTCAACAATACTTATGCATGCATTCTATTTGATTGTGGTGCTGAGAGGAGCTCCGTGAGCCATAATTTTAAACATCTACTAAATCAAAACTCCCAACCACTAAAAGAAACATTCACAGTCGAAATGGCTAACGGGAAATCCGAATCCACCATCGATATATACATAGGATGTACCCTTACCTTTAATGACTTGTCTTTCCCAATAGACCTTATGTCGGTCTCTATCAAAAGTTTTGACGTCATAATAGGTATGGATTGGTTGTGCCCTAACCACGCTGACATCCTATGCTATGAAAGAGCCATTCGTCTGAACTTACCAACTAACGAAACTCTTGTTATTTACTGCGACAAACCCGGAACGAACCTCCAGATCATTTCTTGCATCAAGGCACAGAAGTACCTTCGCAAAGAGTCCTGTGCTTTCTTAGCTCACGTGGTAGACAAAAAGCAAGAAGTGAAAGATATCGCGAGCATTCCCGAGATCTGCAACTTTCCCGATATTTTTCCCGATGATCTTCCAGGAGTGCCTCCCGAACGACAAGTCGAATTCCAAATCGACTTAATCCCTGGAGCTACCCCTGTAGCCAAATTCCCCTATCATCTTGCACCTTCTGAAATGCAGGAATTATCCAGCCAGCTTAACGAACTCCTTAGAAAAGGTTTCATAAGACCAAGCTTCTCACCCTGGGGAGCATCGATTTTGTTCGTAAAGAAGAAGGATGGATCATTCTGCATGTGCATAGACTACCGCGAGCTGAATAAACTTAACATCAAGAATCGACATCCTCTGCCTCGCATTGACGATCTGTTCGACCAACTTCAAGGTGCGAACTACTTCTCGAAGATAGACTTAAGATCCGGGTATCACCAGTTACGGATTTTGGCGGAAGACATTCCCAAGACCGCGTTTAGAACTCGTTATGGTCATCACGAGTTTGTAGTGATGGCATTTGGATTGACGAATGCACCTGCTGTGTTCATGGACCTAATGAACAAAGTGTGTCGTCCATTCCTGGACAAATTCGTCATAGTCTTCACTGACGACATTCTTATCTACTCAAGAAGCAAAGAGGAACATGGCCAGCATCTTCATCAAGTATTACAAACCCTTAGAACAGAAAAACTCTATGCGAAGTTCTCAAAGTGCGAGTTTTGGATTAGGAAGGTTGATTTCCTAGGTCACGTGGTCAGTTCAGAAGGAATACACGTCGACCCTTCGAAAATAAAGCCAATTGAAAACTGGTCAGCACCCAAAACACCTACAGAAATCCGTCAACTCTTAGGTCTTGCTGGCTATTATCGCAGATTCATCCAGAATTTCTCTCGAATAGCTAAGCCTCTTACCACCCTGACGCAAAAGGGTGTAACTTTTAGCTGGGAAGAAAAGCAAGAAGCAACGTTCCAAACGCTGAAACGAGCTTTGTGCAGTGCACCTATCCTGTCTCTTCCTGAAGGGACAGAGGATTTCGTAGTGTACTTTGATGCTTCTAATCAAGGCCTTGGATGTGTTCTTATGCAAAGAGGAAAGGTTATATCCTATGCCTCCAGACAGCTAAAGACACATGAAGTCAACTATACAACACATGACCTTGAACTAGGAGCAGTGGTATTCGCTCTGAAGATCTGGAGATATTACTTATATGGCACGAAATGCACAGTATTGACAGACCATAAAAGTCTCCAGCATATCTTCGATCAGAAAGAGCTGAACATGAGACAACGACGGTGGGTGGAGCTACTGAACGACTACGATTGTGAGATCCTTTATCACCCTGGTAAAGCTAACGTAGTAGCAGACGCCCTTAGCAGAAAAGAATACTTGGGACGCCGAGTAAAGTCGTTAACCATGACAATCCATTCACATCTGTCCACCCAGATGAAAGAAGCTCAACTTGAAGCCTTGAAAATCGAAAACGTGGCAGGTGAAACCCTGAGAGGAATGGATAAGAACTTCGAAATCAGGGATGATGGAGTCTATTATTTCATGAACCGGATCTGGACACCAAAGTTCGGTGGTTACATAGACGTGGTTATGAATGAAGCACACAAAACCTGATACTCCATCCACCCAGGTTCAGACAAGATGTATCTGGACCTTAAGAAACTATACGGGTGGCCTAACATGAAGGCCGAAATCGCTACCTTTGTGGGCAAGTGCCTTACTTGTGCCAAAGTTAAGGTAGAGTACCAGAAACCTTCAGGTTTATTACAACAACCTGAAATCCCTGAATGGAAGTGGGAGCGGATTACGATGGATTTCATAACTAAGTTACCCAAGACAACGGGTGGTATGATACTATTTGGGTAATCGTCGATAGATTAACCAAATCCGCACACTTCTTGCCAATAAAAGAAACCGACAAGATGGAGAAGCTAACAAGAACATACCTCAAGAAGATTGTTAGACTGAATGGTGTGCCAATATCTGTTATTTCAGACCGAGATAGTAGATTCACCTATCGTTTCTGGCAGTCTTTACAAAACTCTCTGGGAACTAGGCTGGACATGAGTACAGCCTACCATCCAAAATCCGACGGACAAAGTGAGAGGACGATTCAAACATTAGAAGACATGTTGCGAGCTTGCGTGATAGATTTTGGAAAGGCATGGGATATTCATTTACCCCTTGTTGAATTCTCCTATAACAACAGTTATCACACTAGCATAAAGGCTGCTCCATTCGAAGCCCTCTATGGCCGCAAGTGCAGATCCCCTCTGTGCTGGGCTGAAGTGGGTGACACGCAGCTAGCTCGAGGTCAAACTCCTGACAGTGCTCTCACTGGTCCGGAAATTATTCTAGAAACTACCGAGAAGATCGTACAAATTCAGGAGCGACTTAAAGCTTCCATTGATAGACAGAAAAGCTACGCTGACAAAAGGAGAAAACCCTTGGAATTCCAGGTTGGTGACCGCGTATTGTTAAAGGTCTCACCCTGGAAGGACATGATACGCTTTGGAAAGCGTGACAAATTGAATCCAAGGTATGTAGTGCCATTCGAGATTCTTTCCAGAATCGGTCTTGTGGCTTACAAACTTCGACTACCCCAAGAACTAAGTAACATTCATCCTACCTTCCACGTTTCGAACATGAAAAAGTGCCTATCCGACGAGACTCTTGTGATCCCACTCGAGGAAATCGAGTTAAACGAGAGCCTCAATTTTATGGAAGAACCCGTAGAGATTCTAGACAGGGAAGTTAAGAAAACCAAACAAATTCGTATCCCGATAGTGAAGGTTCCTTGGAATGCAAAACGGGGACCTGAATTCACTTGGGAGCAGGAGGATCAAATGCAACAGAAATATCCACATCTTTTTCCCTAGTCTATCTGTAATGCTAATTTCGGGACGAAATTCTCTCTAACGGGGGGATAATGTAACAAACTGTTATTTCAAACCTATGTAATAATGTAGGTCAAATTGTAGTTCTTTTTAAAATAATAAAGAGAAAATTTAGCATACTGTGTATATTTACATAATTCACCCTCAAAAATAAAGTATTAAACAATCGCTATTGGGATGAACAAAGGGGTAGGGATTGTAATAAGGTTTCCAAAAATATAAAGAATACTAAAATCCGAGTTATAACGAAGAATTTATGACCAATCGAAGATCCGTGACAAAACCGGCAAAACACTGTTCAGTATAAAAAGTGAATTTTCAATAAAAGGCTTTTTAGCCATAACAATCTAAATGAAAGTTGTAGATTATGCTAAACCAAGAACTTTCATGAAAAGAACGTCAAAATCTGACTTCATATGAGGAAGTTATGATTTTTCTAAGTTTCAGTATAGCATTATACAACTAAAAACTCGAAATAAAGATCGAGTGATTTTTAGCCGACACAACCTAAACGAGAATTGAAGGTCTCGTCAATAGTAGTACAACGGTAAAAAGACAGACAAAAACGGACGTCGGATGAAGAAGTTATGAATTTTTAACGGATTTCCTGTCCCAGTCTGTTAAAAATAATAATATTAAAAATAAAGTCAAAATTAGCCAATGAAGTCTAAATGAAAGTATTAGAGTATAACTTTACCTACGCGTGCAAATAAAGAACGTCGAAAACGGAGCTCGTATGCGAAAGTTATGAATTTCGCAAGTTTTGGGCACAAAAATCAAGAAATGTTGAAAACCGGGAAAATCGCATGGTGTACCTTCGGCCACGTCACGTCGCATACGAGGCTTCCTCGTGTCCTCCTCGTGTCAACTCCTGATTGGACCGAAGTCGCGGACCGAGCTCGGACACGCGCCTTCTTCTGATTCGACCGAAGTCCGGTCCACTCCTGATCCGACACGACCGAGCCAGCTGTCCGAAGCGGGCCCTCCCCCTCGCCACCTATCCGAACACGTGGCAGCTTCCCCTTGCTTCGGATCCGAGGCTTCGGCCTATATAAGAGGTGCGAGACTCTCCAGATTTTTCACATTTTTCACACCAAATTTCACACTCTTTCACCCCTTTCACTTCCACAAACTTGCATACAACCCACAAAGCCCCGATATCAAGTCTAAAACCTTAAGCAAGCCTCGAAGCCCCGAGATTCCCGAGAAAAACAACTTTCTCCAGTCGAAACTATGCTCGATTAAAGCCGGTTTTTTCGTCAAATAAACTCTTTTCCAGGAAATGAAACGCTGTCCAAATCACCACCTATCAAGTGAGTTCATACCCCCGTATTTTCATAATTTTTACTGTTTTAAGGGGGGGGGAGGGGGAAATACAAGTCTAACACAGGAATCTTTGTGTTACAAACAAATGATTTCAAATCGTGATAAAATGACATTAAGTCATTAAAAATACTCAAAATATTAAACTTCTTAATAAACTTATATTTTTCCCCAAAATTCATATTTGTATATACATATATTGTTATAAATAAGATTCAAAAGGCTTAGGACTGATAACTCATTCTGGGTCCTTTTCCTTGTTTGGATGTGGGCTTATAGTACCGGTTATTTGTCAGAATGTCGTTTAAATTTTACTTATATATAATTGTATATGTATATGAATATAAAAGTTATTGCATCAGTTTAAATACCCTTTGTAACATGTTGAGCAAGGGGTTACATGCAAAAATAGTTAAAAGTTATTGCATCAGTTTAAATACCCTTTCTATGTTGGGATTGACAACCCCACACTCAGACTGCTAGCTACAGTCAGGCATACACGCCAATGAGTGATAATTGTTATCAACAGTTTAAACGCCTACAAGCGTTTGTTTCAGGCCATCCAGTCTCAGTATGGTTATAAGAACTCATTAAAAAGATATTAACAATACGTTAGTGTATAATCAACTAAACGTAAGTACATATTCAAAGTACCAGTTTACAAAATACAAGCTACAGTAGTATATTACAGTTTTCAATAACAGTTGGTGGAACCTGGCACACTCTCAGTTACAAGTTTTACAAATACAGAACATTGGTGTACAAATGGAACGGTTTTATGGGAATAAAACTAATTTTCATATACAGCAGAAAATATAGGATTTTCTGGAACAGTTTACATTTTCGAGATACCGAAACATCCTTTTAAACATAAATACATATGCACTCACTCAACTTTATGTTGATACTCTCTTTTCAAATTACTTGTATTCTCATGGAAACAATAAACAGGTACTCCCCGAGCTTTTTGAGAAGATGGAGCTAATTTGAGACATATCTTCTTCTTTTGTATAACTATTTTGGGTTTAATATACAATGATTGAACATATGTAAATACTTATACTTTCTAAATACAATGGTTGTTTGTACTTTGATTACTATGATGCATGTGTTGTGATACTACAAATGAAGTCCTCCACCCCCGGACGTTTCCGCCGCCTGGTTTGGGGGTGTGGCATACTGTTGTGAATATCATATAACCATGCTTGATATGACCTAGTGACCTCTACGACGTTCTTCAGGCGTCCGAAAGTTATGACATTTGTCACCCCAGGCCTGCCGGCCTAACTGTAGCTAGCAGTTCAGGTGTGGGATTGTCAGTCCCGTACAGATCTATACACAAATCTCATGCTCTCCCTCCAGGAGACTCTGGTTATACTGTATAGGATTTAGTCCCGTACCCTGATGGATACACTTGAAGTAGTGCCTCACAACTCTGTATTAACTAATTACGTGTAATGTTATAGTGTTGTAGCGTTCTCTTGTACTGGAAACTGTAGGTATTGCCTTGTATTAACGTACTTTGTAGTGCAAAATAATTATACTTAAATAATTATTTTAGTAATGTATCCTTGAATCAATGTATTAGAGTAGTGTTTTCCAAACTATACCTATTATAGTTTGAATATATGTTCTTGTTCTGTGTATTGTACTTAGCAAAATAGTGTAGTGATTTTCAAACTATATCAGTTATAGTTTATCTGTAATGTTCTGTATTGTACTGAAAACATTTGCAATCTAATGTTATGAAAGTAAAATACCCTTATGCTCGACATGTTACAAAATGGTTAAAAATATATAAGAATATTTTTATGAAATGTAGCGAATACTTATTTTGAATCAATTGCAAAGGTTTTAAAACTGCATAAAAGTGTTTGTATAAAAACACAAAAGTCCTTGTGTTTTGCTTGTATCCCCCCCCCCCCCTTAAAAACATTAAAAACATTGGAAATGTAAGGGTATGAACTCAACTCGTATGTGCGTTTGAGTTTGAATATCAAGCCGTAGAAACGATCCTCGGACTAGCGTACGCGCGAATAACGTTATCCTAAAAATAATTATATTCGACGTCGTATTTAAATTAATAAGATATTAATTTAAATAATGAATTAAATAATGTTGGAAATAATAATTAAAGTGTTAAACAACACTTTAGTCATGTAAGGAATACTTACAATAATTATTTGGAATTGTTTGAAATGTTGAAATGGGTTTACGGTGGACAAAATGGAGTTTTCGGTTGACTTAATGAGTTTTCGGTTGGATCTTGATGTTCTTGGGGAATATTATGAAGATTTGAAGATCATATGAAGATTTGAAGGTGGGTTTGAATGTTCTTGATGGGAATATGAAGATTGAAGGAATCTGGGTAAAATTCTTGAAGATTGAGAGAGTTCACGGATGATACTTGAGAGAATTTTGTGGGTGTTTTCGGATGGAATATAGAGAAATGAATTGTGTTTTCGACAAAACACTTATGTATAGGGGTTGTTTACGGTCCATAATGGGCCTTAGCTTTGGGTTTTCGGATCTAACCTTTGCGTTTTCGCCCCAAATGGCCCTTGGGGTGGTGTTTTCGGATTTAGGCAACCGAAAACACCCTTTTGGTGTCATGTCCGATCCGTAAACCCCCTTAATTCTTGATTCCAAATCCGTAAACCCCTTATTTTGGGCGAAAAGACATTGCTTTGGGCGAAAGCACATATATGTCGGTTATTTATGATTTAAACCTTAACCTTTTTGTCAAATGTTGAATTATACCCTCCTAATTTAACTTAGATTTCTATCCAGGCTTCTTTGTTAGCCCTATAAACAAGCCCCATTTTGCATAAATACTAATATATAATTTAAATAAGCATGCACTCTTGGCATTTAGAGTTCCTATAGTAACAAGTTAGCTTGTGAATTTACTTGAACCTAGTTGTAGTTTAGAGTTTTATTGACTTGAAATAACGGGTTGTTACAGGGTTGGTTGGCTCCAAAACCCTCAGTTAGCTATTTGCTCTTGATGTACTTGTTGATGGAGTAGTTTCTTGCTAGTCTTTTTTATTGGTTTTTCTTATATAATATCCAGCTGTTCTAAAAAAATAAGTAACCTGACCACCGGCCTATTTAATTATTTCCAATTTACTTGTATATGTGTTCGGCTCGGTAGTTACTAACTTTTTCGGTTATAAGTATCGGTAGCTAAAGATTCCGATAAATCATTTTGAAAACAATCGAGTAATAATAACCACATGGGTTGTGATGAATTGGTAAGACATGTGGAAGATATGGTGGATAACCTATTAACCCATGTTCAAATCCTGACACTACTCAGCCTTTGTGGCCATTGAGGTTCGCCTGCAGTGACTCTAGGGCATGATGCATAGCCTCATGTTTGCAACAGAGGATTGGTCGGTGTACGAAAGCTGGCCCGAAACCCTTATTCGGGAAGTTCTTTTTCCGAAAACAATTAATGAAGTTTAAACAAAAAGCTTAATTAGAAAATGTCAATGATTATTCATATCTAAAACTTATTATAAAACATCAACTATAATAAAAACAAAGTACTACTAAATATAATAATGAAATTTAATTCTCAACAATGTATATTTACCAAATTGGAATGTATATTAAAATCTAAAAGTAATAATTAAAACATAATCTTAAGTATGATAGTTGATATGAGTATAATTTTATTTATTTTAACAATTTTATTTCATCACAGACATGCGAGGAGGCGAGGAGATAAAAGAAGCAAACAATGTTAAAGTATATTGAGATCACGACACAAAGCAATTCAAATCCACTCATAACCGGTTTTTGATTTAAAGGAAAGCCATTGAAAGAAGATAAACTAAACATCATTAGCTAGAAGGTTAAAGTTCGTATGCTTGTTACGATGTATCATTGGTAGTTCAAAGCGACCCAAGTATACATAAGTCCATCCGTAGTATATACGATGAGTGACGAACCACGAGGACCATCACAGACCACAAACCAGTGTTGGTGTACCGGCGACGACCACGAACAGAAAGCAGAAGAGAAGAAAGAAGAGAGAGGGAGAAGAAAGAGGCTGGCCTGAGAGAGAAGGTGTTCGTGGTTCTTTGTTCTCCCCACCACAAATCACCACAACCACGAGCCACCATGGACCGTCGGGATGGTTTTTATTCGTTTTTATATCATTAATTAATTTTCTCCTCGTCTTTTTGTTCTAAAAAATATCAAAACTAGAACAACACATTAAAGTAGCATGTGATAATCAAGACGGAAAACTCATGCAAAAACTATAATAAAAAACTAAAAACTAAAAACTAAAAATAAGAACGCAAACCAAATGTTGGGTTGCCTCCCACAAGCGCTTCTTTTTGAGGAGTCATAAGTCGGACTCCGTCTCGCACTACGTTGTATCGGTTGGAGTGGGTACCTCCTTGCTTAACTTCAATTCAATAATTCTTCGTTTATAAGCTGCAACTCTTTTTTTGTACGCCTTCTTTGTATTTTCTTTCTTCGTTTTTCGAGCTTTTGCCTTCATCTTTCTTTTGCTTCATTCCCCTTTCTGTTTTATTTTTATTTTTAACTTTAATCTTGCCCTTCTTTTGGAGTCGGAAACGCGGAAACAAAAATCTGACAATTCGTAAATAGAGTCTCCATGTCGTAGTTATTATCCTCTCCACGTCGTGGTGGAGGTTCTGACTTCGTAAAAGATCGCGATAAATCATCAGGCCACGACGTGGTCTCGTCCTTACCATGTCTTGTTGTGCTTAGATCAACTCTTTTTTTCTTCTTCCATTGTCTTCCCGGATTCAAAAGGCTTATCGTTTTCCTTATTTTATTTGGGTTGCAACATTTGTTTCACCTCGTCGTCGGTTGATCTTAAGGACTTCATTTGATCGACTCCAAAAGTGACTGATTTGGACCCCACTCTTAATGTTAACTTCGAATCGTGAATATCTACGAGGGCTTAAGAGGTACTAAGGAATGGCCTTCCAAGAATGATGGGAATATCACCCTCTTCTTCCATATTGAGGACAACAAAGTTGACCGAAAAAAGGAATTTATCAACTTTAATAAGTAAGTCTTTTATTATGCCTCATCGATACCTAACGAATCGGTAAGCCATATGGATAGCCATTCTTGTAGGCTTCAACTCTGGAAAATCGAGCTTCTTGTAAAACGAGTATGGCATCAAATTTGTACTAGTTCCATAATTGGCTAGTGCGTTCGTCTTTGTTGAATTTCAAAACTCGCAAGGAATTATAAGGTTGCCTAACTCTTTCATCTTTGTTACTGCAACTGAACATTTCCCGCTTAAAATAACTTCTGAAGCTTGCTCTAATTTCTTCCGATTTCTATGGAGATCCTTGAGAAACTTCATATACTTTGGCAGTTGAGCAATCACATCTATAAAGGGAATATTTATCGAGAGAGATTTTATTTGATCCATGAACTTCTTATGCTCTTGTTCTTTTTCATCTAGCCTTTTCTTTCAGGATATGACAGTTGTGGTTGATACGGCCGCACATATGGGACACCAGAATTTTTCTGAACTGGCCACGACATGGTGGTGGGCTTGCCACGCTGTGGAAACTGGTGAGACTCGTCCATCTCTTTTTCGATCTTTTTGACTTCTTTTCCGTGTTGATGATCATTGGATGTTTGAGCAGCATTTATGATCACCAAAGGTTCGGTCTTCTCACCTCCTTGAGTTGTAATGGCTAGCATGTGAGCTCTTAGATTAACTTTGGTATTGCTTGGAAGGGTTCCTAGTAATCTTTCTTGCAAAAGCCTTTCTAATTGGCCGACTTGTGTTACGATGTTTAAAATACATGCTTGTTGATTCTAGAGAGAAACTTGTTGATCTCCAAGCGCTGCATCTATGGCGTCATGCCTTTCTTCGCTTATTTCCATGTATCTAACCACATCGACTCAAGATTGATCTTCCTTTCAGGTTGGGTTTGTTTTATTTGGTAGTAACCGCGATTTTGTTGTTGATAGCTCTCTTCCTTTTCTTTCTTGTATTTGTCATAGGGCTTCCATTCCCTCCTGGGATTTCTCCAATCTTCTTCAAACATGTCACCACTTGAATAGTACACTTGCACCTTCTTGTATCCATTTTCATCCAAATCACAATCCTTTGTAAGATGTGGCCCACTACAATTTTCGCACCCAACTTGTATCACGTGAATGGATTTCCCTATTTTTGTGATTCTTCTATCCATGGTGTCGAGCTTTGAAATTATGGAAGCAATATTATCTTGACCTCCATCTTCATTCGACTTCCCTCTAGTAATATCTTCCCTTGGGTTGTGGTATTCTCATGAATGCTTGGAAAATTCTGCAATAAGAGCTTTATTGGTTGATGGGTCTTTCTTTGTCATTGGTCCTTGTGAATCAAGAAGTTGCCTTTTGCTCACATTGATCCCATCATAAAAGATTGTAATTTCTTGTTGCACATTAAGATCATGATGACTACATTTTCTTAATAAGCCTTTATAGCGTTCCCAGGCCTCGTAAGCGACTCTCCATAGATTTTTTGGAAGTATCTAATATTTCATTTAAGCTTAGAAATTTTGGACGGAGGAGTGACTTGTTGGATAAATTCAAATTTAAGATCGGCCCATGTCGTGATTTTTGAAAAAGGTAATGATTCCATCCATTCTTTTGCTGCACCCTTGAGTGTCACTGCAATAATTGTAACATCACCGCATCTTTAGTTACGTTGGGGGCGTTAAAACAATTTTCAATTTCCACCACTTCCCCTATGTGTTTGTATGCATCCTCATAATCATTTACCGGAGAATATTGTATCTTTTAGCATGCTAAGGATGTGTCCCAGAAGATCAAACTTGGTATTGGTTGAAATTTCGGGTGGTACGAGACCCGTCCTATTGTCATCACACATCCTCCTGTTGTACTCCTCCATGGTCATCCTTGCTATGATATGTGCATATTTAATCATGTATTTTGAAATACTTTTAGCTACAATTATGCTTATTTTGGGACATAAGATACTTATTATGTTTGAAATCTGTTTTGTAGTAGAAAATACATGCTCAGGATGAAAAGGAATCAAACAAGGAGCTGGAAGCAGGAAAATGTGGGCTAAGTAAAAAAGAAGACAAAGAAGGCTTGAAGGTTGAAGCCCACGGCGTGGCTACTCTACACCACGACGTTGCAATTGGAAGATTCATGATTTATGAGATGACTTACCGCATACGGGATTTAAATGATTCCCACTTCATGACACCTGTCCCCATGCCATGACGATCAAATTTTAGGAAACTATATATATTCGAACATTAGGTCGAATTCGAGATGTTGACTAGAGGATTAAGCTAAGGTTTACGACTAAAAACCCTTAGAAAACCTCCAGAGGTGAAGATTTGATTTGCACTCAAGCTTTGAAGAGAATTAAAGAAATATCATCACTAAATCATTCGGTTTGCTAGATTTAACCATTTCTTTTCTAGATAACTTCGATTTATTACTTGCATCTGTTTTAGTTATGGGCTAATCACCCCATACTTCTATTCGGTGAAGATGAACCCGGATTCTATGTGTTGATTTTGATTATTGGATGTTTTATGTTGATTTTACTTGTGTTTGATAATCAAAACCCTAGCATGTTGAAGTTTTAGTTTTTTTATTGATTCTTAATCAATTTCTGTGTGATAGATGATGATTCTAATTGCATGCATTTTTTTTTACCTAATTATTTATGATCGTTAAATAATTAGAGCTAGTTTAATCATATCCGAGGGTTAAGTAATTAAAAGTTAATAACTTTAACTGTGTTAGAGAGCATAATTAATCATAATTTGTGCTTGTTTGCTTGACTTGATCATAGGAAAGTAACTCTTAGATTTATCATTCATAGTCCAATTCGTGATTATATCGATTTTTGTTTAACCTGTGCTTCATCATTGCATGGTAATTCATATATTGGTACATCTAGGTATTTGATCATAATAACTAGTAATTTAAAGAATTGGTAATTAATATAATCTATCCACTAGAAATCAACCATAGGAGAAAAGGAATCAGAACTAAACGAAAGTACTCTTTAAATCTTGAAGTAAAAGTTGTTTCCTTGCTTGTTAGTTTTAATAGTTATTTAGTTAATAGAAGTTTAATTTAAGTTCTTCTGATCTTGCAAAATCAGTAAAACCCACCGATTTAAGTTTGTTCTCTTAGTTTAATTAAAAGTAGTTATTTTATAAATTAAATTATGTTCCCTATGTTCGACACCTGACTTACCCAAGCTATTCTATAATCCAACTAGGTACACTGCCTATAGGTACATAAGTAGTTAAGTAGTTAGGTTTATAAATTTAAATGTTGATAGGTATATTTTTATGCACATCAAGTTTTTGGCGCCGTTGCCAGGGAACGACTTATTTGATTTTTAGTTTAATTGCTTTTAGTTATTCAATCCTTTTTTGGGGTAAAAACCGCAAAAAGTTATTTTTCTGCTTTTATTTTACTTTTTTATCTATCTGATCAGTAAGCACGTCGTGGGCATCTTGGCCACATCGTGGTCACGAAACAGTTAGTTTTTAGTTTAGTCAGTTTTATTCGTTTACGTGTTTTTTTTGGTTTTGTTTTATTTTAGTGATTTATAACCAGGGGATCTCAACTTCCTATCATACCACCACTCGAAGATCCAGAATCCGCTTTCCACAAGAAAAGAGATAAAAAGGTTGATGAATCAAGTAGTTGTTTTCAAACCGACAAAGGTTTCGAAAGCTTCGACAAAACTCCTAAAGAGAAAGGCATTGGGTACGGACCAGAAACCGAGGAAGATTCGGATGAATATATAAAAATCGAGGGAGAAGAAATAGTGTATATCACCGTAATGACTCTGGGAGATTCCAAGAAGTGGATCTGTATGATAATGGACCAGGCCTTGTGCCACCATATATTCCGACTGCTACAAACTTTGAGCTCAATGGACATATTCTATTGATGCTCGAAGACATTCCATTTTCTTGCAAGGACTATGAAGACACTTTCAAGCACATTGATGAGGTGCTTGACATAGCCAACTACTTCCATGTGCCAAATCTTTCAAGAAATATGGTACTACTCAGGATGCTTCCAGTGACATATACTGGGGATGCAAAAGTATGGTTGAAGTCACTTAGTCTGGGAACAATTAGAACTTGGACCAACCTTCGTGAAGCCTTCATTGAACAATTTAGCCGTCACACCTCCAAACCAGAACGGTGGAAACATTCGGGGGCGGAGGACGTCATGTAAGTATCACAACACATGCATTATAGTAATCAAAGTACAAACAACCATTGCATTAATAAGTATAAGTTTTACATAAGAGTTTAAACATTACATATTCAAACATCAAAATAGATACAATAGAAGAAAAGAGTCGCAGTACGGTACTAGGCAGTCTTCTCAAAAGCTTCGGGAGTGTACCTGTCTACTGGATTCCTGAGAATACAAGTTATTTTGAAAGAGTAGATCAGCATTTAAGCTGGTGAGTTCATAAGTATTTTAGTTATATAAAGTATACTCTAAGTTTTTGGAAAAGTTAACTAGTTCCTCCAGAAAATCCTATATTTTCTGACGTGACAATATGATAACCATAATAGTTCCCTATACAATTACTTAGTTTATACTAGTCATATATAACCTAATATCGAACTGACAGTTAAATGTGTGAATCTGCCCTAAGCCCACAACAAAACAAAGAACAAGAAGTAAAGCGGAAATCACACATTCCACTGTTAGTCGGATATTAATTATGTATAACTCTGGTGTATAAACTAAGGAATTATAAAGTTAACCATTTAAGGTCCTTTATGTTATACTAGTTTTAAGAGAACGAATGATGACGTTCCAGAAAATTCTATATTTTCTGCTTTACATCTGATAAGTAGTTTTAATCCCATAAAACCGTTCTATTTAAGTGTTACTGTAGTTATAATAAAGTTTAACATAATTTTAACTATCTATAAAATTATAAGAAGGATGTCTTCCTTCTTGTTGGTGAAAAGTGGTTTTAAATCCCCATAAAACCGTTCTGATAAATAGTTTTAATCCCACAAAACCGTTCTGATAAGTAGTTTTAAATCCCCATAAAACCGTTCTGACAAGTAGTTTTAATCCCATAAAACCGTTATGATAAGTAGTTTTAAATCCCCATAAAACCGTTCTGACAAGTAGTTTTAATCTCATAAAACCGTTCTGATAAGTAGTTTTAAATCCCCATAAAACCGTTCCGTTTTGATTATGGAAAGTGAATACTACAGTAGTATTTCTTAAAAAGAATAAACTACTGATGAATAACTACCCTAATATTAACCTGGTTAATTAGGGTTTAAAATGTGATAAAGTTGTAACCATGCTGGACTAGAATGAACACGACGACCTACTGGTGTCGATACTGAATATGTAACATTTGTCACCCCATGGCTGGTCTGCCTAACTGTAGCTAGCAGTCCGGATGTGGGATTGTCAGTCTCGTATAGATCTATACACACAATGCCCGCTCTCCCTCCAGGAGAATCTAGTTACAAGAATGTAACATAGCAAGTATTGCTATGTCCTGAATACGTATCATCACATTTTACTTTGAGTAAAGATCGAATTATATCCTTTTCTTTATAAAGTAGTTTAGACCTCGTATACTTATCTAGGAAAATAGATTTTTCGTTTGTTTCATAAATTATACCTATTATAATTTATACGTTCTACCTGATTAGCATGATCTCTCCTGAATGTATCCCTTTGCTCAGCATGATACACAGGTAATGATACCGACTGAAGTAACTTTTTATATTCCCATATGTATAATGTTATAATTAAGAAGAAAATGACCATCGGACATATAACCTCACCTTAAACCACATCCAAACAAGGAAAAGGAGATAAGGCAACTTATTAGTCCTAAGCCCTTTAAGTCTTATTTGTATACTTATATATATATGAAAATGATTTTGACAATTATAATATGAAATAGTTTATAAAACCTTTTTCAAAGAGTTTAACAATATTAACAGAGTTTTAACAGTATTTCAAAAAGATTTTACATGACTTTAAAGATTTAGTATGACTTTCAGTCATTTTGGAAGTCTTTGGAAATCCTTAAAACCATAAGGAAATCCTTTGTGTGATTGATATCACATACAATTATTAACACAATTTAGATTGTGTTCAACTTGTATTCCCCCCCCCCCCCCTTAAAAGCATTTAATAACATTTAAAAGGTAGATTAAAGGGGTCTGAACTCACCTTATGTGGGTGATTCAATTGAAGGTTCACGTAAGGATGAGAAGTTCCACGAATGAATTCCCGAGACACAAACAAGTCCTAAATGACATATAATGGCATATATAGGCATGTAATTAGTGTTTATAACAACTAACATGCAATTAAAAAACCTTATGGACTAGGAAACACTTGGAATGAAGTGTTAAAATCACATGTGATTGATCAAAAGGGAGTTTACGACCAAAGGGAAGTGTTCATGGCCCAAATGGATGCATGGTTCACGGCTCATCTTGATGAGTAGTTCACGGCCATGCATGAACTTATGAAGGGTTCACGGCCCTATGAAGGGTTCACGGCCGTGAACACTTCAAGCTCATGAAGATGGTGATGAAAGTGGTGAATCTAAGGTGTAAACAAAGGGGGCTTCAAGCATAGACAAGAATAAATGTGTTACTAACCTTCTTGGGGATAATATAAGAGTTCTTGGTGGATGATACTTGAGAGAGTTTGAGAGATTTTGCGGCCAAGGGAGAAAGAAATGAAGAAGAGTGAAGTGATCTTATATATATAGGGGAAAAGATCACGACCAGAAGAGAGTTCACGACCGTGAACTAGGTTTGCGGTCGTGAACCTCAAGTGTTTAGTTCTCTGGTTCCGGTGAAGCCTTCTGATATCGATCCAATACTTCCAAACACTCAATCCTTAACTATGCTAGGCTTAGAACTCCTTAGAATGACCCTTAACAAGCCTAGAAGTCAATGGAATTTAGTCCGAATTCTAATGCTTGAATCGTTCTCTTATTCTGTCTGTTGATTTAAGGATGGTAGGTTATGCTCATGATTAGCATAGTTCCCAGAGATTTCTGAAGTGACTGCCTGAAATGGGAGATGATTCTACTATCTCAAACGGAGACAACAAATATTGGAACACCGTGCAGTCTAACTAATCTCTTGGACACACGCTCTAGTTAACCTCTCTATTTTTCCCGTTTCTTTACATTGGCAGGAAGTGTGCGCACTTGGCTAATCTGTCGATGATCACCCAAAATGGTATTAATTCCACCTTTTGCCTTGTGTAACTTGATTATGAAACCCATTATAATGCGCTACCACTCCCACTCAGAAATCTCCGATTGTTATAGTAAGCATGCGGGCTTTTGCTCAGAAGTTCTTGATAAGACTCATACTTGGCTCATCCACTATTACCTCATGTATACAAGTCGTATATAATTTAGATTTGACAAAATGTTCGGATGGGTGACTCTGCCCCAGGTCCACAACCAGACAAGGAACAGGAGATAGGGCGGAATCACACATCCTAAATCTTCTTAAGTCTAAATTATATACCACTCTTACGTATACACTTAGCAGCGATAGATTAACCTAATGAGTTCTTAGTCTCTATTCTTGAACTTGACCTGCGGTATAATGATTTTCCTATGAGATCTATTGGGGTACTTCGGTGGTTACTGACTTCTGAGACTATTGCGGTGCTTTTCGTTTCAAGTTTCCTATCTACTGAGTAGGCTAGAAGGGCATGGTACCCCTCGCATGGGTACTTCTGAAGTTTTGAAGTGAGAGATGATATAAAGGTTCACGTTATGGATTGAGAATTTCATCTGACTGTTGATTAAGGAAAAAGTTCTTTTACACAGCATAAGAATTTTGCATGGTAAGGACCGAGCGAAACCATGTCGGATGAGGATGTCGGAACTTCTCGACGAATTTGATATTAAGTCGATCTGGAAGGAATGATTGCTAGGATAATGAGCTATCCTATGTATATAAGTTTTCAACGCTTCCGGTTTTATTTTGTTATTACTGTTACGAATCCCCTTTTTGATTCGAAATTGGTGGGTACTACCAATACGAGGGTTCTGATAATTTGAAATTATGAACTTTCATGAAATGATCCTTACTAGGTCTCTCTATAATCGCTTGGTGTATACAAATCATGTATAATTAAGATTGGTAAGACCTTTGACTGAGCAACCCTGCCCTAAATCCACAACCAAACAAGGAACAGGAAATAAGGCGGGATTACTCACTCTAAGTCTACAAATCTTAATTATAAATGACCCTTATGTATACACTAAGCCATCATAGTTTACCTGTTAGGGTTTCGAGTTTTATATGAATGCTGTGATTTGGTTCGAACGAGAGAGTAATCATAATTAACATTAATTATTGGGGTTTGGAAGCGTACCAAAATATAGCAGGGTTCTTTGATGCTTCCCCATTCCCTGGGGTCAAACTCCTCCTGCTCCCCCGTCGTTCTTCTCTGTTGGACAGTCCCCCTTGAAATGTCCTATTTCACCACAAAGGTGACATATTGGAATAGTCCCAACATTGGTAGTTGAAGTGATGAACTCGAACGGGGTCCTACAGATGCGGGCGATGTGCCCCTTCATGTTGCATCTATTGCAATGCAGTACTTGGAAAACTCCATGATGATGGTAGTTGCACTTGCTGCAGTGTGGGAGGTTTCCTAAGTACGGTGTGGTTAGTGTTGGGTTAGCAGGGCTGATGGAGGTATTGACTGCCCCAGCTTGTTGCCCTTTAGTAGGTCCTTGAGTTGAACAACTCCCTTTCTCGTTCTCGAATTTTCGTTTCAGGATATTAGGTTTGAGGTTCAGAGTGTCCTTACAAGTAGGCACTCGTTGTTGAAATTGGTTATCACCACGATCGGGATTGCTAATAACATTTTCACTAACATTTGTGTTGTTAGCATTAAGATGAGCCATGACAGCTGTTACGGCTGTTGTGACTGCAGCTTGAAACGTAGCCACATCAAACTGAAGGATTGGTGTTTTTCCGGTGGGTTGGTTATGTTTCTTTGGAGGCTTGATTCTGCTACACGAAGAGAAAACGAGCTCGTGAGCAACAATGGTTGCCTCTATATGTATTCTAATCATATATATATACATATAAATTTTTCGTTTTGTTAAACGGTTCTCAATGTTTCGAACTTCATCCCTATGATGCATTTCTGGTAAAGAGCAGAAATAAGTTTCTAGAATGGTTATGAACTGAGTGTCATCCGAACTAAGTTACCTTCGATTGGTGGATATCGTTTTCCAACTTTCAAAAAGATTTGAAAACAATTCATAATAAAGTCTACATAAAATAGACTTATGAATTTGAGAAGTAATCACTCTCAATTGAGATTTCTGTGATCCGATTTATTGTTATTAGCCATGATTAGGAAAAGACGATAAGCTCAATACCTAATGTGAGTAATGTAACCACTAACTCACTAGGTTTCATTAATTTATTAGTTATTAATGAGATGGAATGGCGCTCAAACACTTCACATGAATCACGCGGGGTTTTCCTCTGTTCTCAGTTTTATTCTGGGCGGTAATGATTTGTTCTCTCCTGGTATCTATATGGTGTCCTTCACCTTCGTAGATATATTGAATTTCTATGCCTTCTTACTTCCGATTCTTACACTTATCTCCATTACTTCATAATGAAGAGTTCGAATCCCGGAAGTTCATGCAAACCTCTCATTGGTGTCCTTAATAGGGTAAGGGCACTAAATGACTTCTACAGTTTCTTTACTTCTCATCTGTTTCTTTCTCGGAATTCTCTTAATGTAACTCTGTTGGATCCTCCTTGACTCTTCTATTGATTGCTGGAGTGACTACATCTATCTAATGGGTTTATACGAGAATGGGAATGTCTAAAGAATCTATGAGAAAATTTAAATTTTTACGAAGGTGATCCTTTCTGGTCCTTCTATAATCACATAGTGTGTACCGATTATATATAATCCAGATCAAATAGACCTTCGAATAAGTTATCCTACTCTAAAACCACATCCAAACAAGGAAAAGGGAGTAGAGTGAAAATCATATATTCTAAGTCTATCAAATATTAACTATATATAACCTTAACGTGTCCACTTAGTAATTATAGACTTACCAGAAAAGATCTTTTAAAATTTCCCAAAAGTTTATTTATGGTATTTAAAATACTTCTATAGTATTTTAATTATATGATTGATTCTTGAACTTCTAGATATAGGAAGTTTATAAGTTTTCAGTTTGGTCGTTATAGCATCCTAAAATACTCCTATAGTATTTTAACCTTTATGTTTGGTTCTAGAATTCTTCTGGTACCTAGGTAAGTTTTAGACTTGTTGCAACACTACAGTCACTCCCAAACACATGTTGGTCATATCTAAAATGAATATAGTTAATCAGGCTATATTGATCCCATATATGATTACATAACTGTCCAGGTTTAACTGTAATGTCCAACATCCAAATACTTTTGTTTTGTTCTTCTTGTGATACTCGTTCTAGTATATACATATTCTGAATGTATTTATACTTTTAGCAAATATTGATATATTTTTAAAGTATAACTCTTGGTCAGAGTGTTTTTATCCCAATGTGTTTATAGTTGTATATCTTTTATGACTGATATACTGAGTTCACTATAAACAATGCTCTGATACCAATCTGTCACACCCCCAAACCAGAACGAAGGAAACGTTCGGGGGCGGAGGACGTCATGTAAGTATCACAACACATGCATTATAGTAATCAAATTACAAACAACCATTGAATTAATAAGTATAAGTTTTACATAAGAGTTTAAACATTACATATTCAAACATCAAAGTAGATACAGTAGAAGAAAAGAGTCGCAATACTGTACTAGGCAGTCTTCTCAAAAGCTTCGGGAGTGTACCTGTCTACTGGATTCCTGAGAATACAAGTTATTTTGAAAGAGTAGATCAGCATTTAAGCTGGTGAGTTCATAAGTATTTTAGTTATATGAAGTATACTCTAAGTTCTTGGAAAAGTTAACTGGTTCCTCCAGAAAATCCTATATTTTCTGACGTGACAATATGATAACCATAATAGTTCCCTCTACAATTACTTAGTTTATACTAGTCATATATAACCTAATATCGAACTGACAGTTAAATGTGTGAATCTGTCCTAAGCCCACATCCAAACAAGGAACAGGAAGTAAGGCGGAAATCACACATTCCACTGTTAGTCGGATATTAATTATGTATAACTCTGGTGTATAAACTAAGGAATTATAAAGGTAACCATTTAAGGTCCTTTATGTTATACTAGTTTTAAGAGAACGAATGATGACGTTCCAAAAAATTCTATATTTTCTGTTTTACGTCTGATAAGTAGTTTTAATCCCATATAACCGTTCTATTTAAGTGTTACTGTACTTATAATAAAGTTTAACATAATTTTAACAATCTATAAAATTATAAGAATGATGTCTTCCTTCTTGTTGGTGAAAATTGGTTTTAAATCCCCATAAAACCGTTCTGATAAATAGTTTTAATCCCATAAAACCGTTCGGATAAGTAGTTTTAAATCCCCAGAAAACCATTCTGACAAGTAGTTTTAATCCCATAAAACCGTTCTGATATGTAGTTTTAAATCCCCATAAAACCGTTCTGACAAGTAGTTTTAATCCCATAAAACCGTTCTGATAAGTAGTTATAAATCCCCATAAAATTGTTCCGTTTTGATTATGGAAAGTGAATACTACAGTAGTATTTCTTAAAAAGAATAAACTACTGATGAATAACTACCCTAATATTAACCTGGTTAATTAGGGTTTAAAATGTGATAAAGTTGTAACCATATTGGACTAGAATGAACACAACAACCTACTGGTGTCGATACTGAATATGTAACATTTGTCACCCCATGGCTGGTCTGCCTGACTATAGCTAGCAGTCCGGATGTGGGATTGTCAGTCCTGTATAGATCTATACACACAATGCCCGCTCTCCCTCCTGGAGACTCTGGTTACAAGAATGTAACATAGCAAGTATTGCTATGTCCTGAATACATATCATCACATTTTACTTTGAGTAAAGATCGAATTATATCCTTTTCTTGATAAAGTAGTTTAGACCTCGTATACTTATCTAGGAAAATAGATTTCTCGTTTGTTTCATAAATTATACCTATTATAATTTATACATTCTACCTGATTAGCATGATCTCTCCTGAATGTATCCCTTTGCTCAACATGATACAAAGGCAATGATACCGACTAAAGTAACCTTTTATATTCCCATGTGTATAATGTGTATAATTAAGAAGAAAACGACCCTCGGACATATAACCTCACCTTAAACCACATCCAAACAAGGAAAAGGAGATAAGGCAACTTATTAGTCCTAAGCCCTTTAAGTCTTATTTATATACTTATATATATATATATATATATATATATATATATATATATATATATATATATATATATATATATATATATATATATATATATATATATATGAACATAATCTTGACAATTATAATATGAAATAGTTTATAAGACCTTTTTCAAAGAGTTTAACAATATTAAAAGAGTTTTAACAGTATTTCAAAAAGAGTTTACATGACTTTAAAGATTTAGTATGACTTTAAGTCATTTTGGAAGTATTTGGAAATCCTTAAAACCATAAGGAAATCCTTTGTGTGATTGATATCACATACAATTATTAACACAATTTAGATTGTGTTCAACTTGTATTTCCCCCCTTAAAAGCATTTAAAAACATTTAAAAGGTAGATTAAAGGGGTATGAACTCACCTGATGTGGGTGATTCAATTGAAGGTTCGCGTAAGGATGAGAAGTTCCACGAATGAATTTTCGAGACACAAACGAGTCCTAAATGACATATAATGGCATATATAGGCATGTAATTAGTTTTTATAACAACTAACATGCAAGGAAACAACCTTAGGGACTAGGAAACACTTGGAATGAAGTGCTATAATCACATGTGATTAATCAAAAGGGAGTTTACGGCCAAAGGGAAGTGTTCACGGCCCAAATGGATGCATGGTTCACGGCCCATTGGAGTTCACGGCCCATCTTGATGAGTGGTTCACGGCCATGCATGAACTTATGAAGGGTTCACGGCCCTATGAAGGGTTCATGGCCGTGAACACTTCAAGCTCATGAAGATGGTGATGAAAGTGGTGAATCTAGGTGTAAACAAAGGGGGTTTCAAGCATAGACAAGAATAGATGTGTTACTAACCTTCTTGGGGATGATATAAGAGTTCTTGGTGGATGATACTTGAGAGAGTTTGAGAGAGCTTGCGGCTAAGGGGTAAAGAAATGAAGAAGAGTGAAGTGATCTTATATATATAGGGGAAAAGATCACGGCCGTGAACTAGGTTTGCGGTCGTGAACCTCAAGTGTTTAGTTCTCTGGTTCGGGTGAAGCCTTCTGATCTCGAGACAATACTTCCTAACACTCAATCCTTAAGTGTGCTAGGCTTATAACTCCTTAGAATGACCCTTAACAAGCCTAGAAGTCAATGGAATTTAGTCTGACTTTTGGTTGGTTGGCTGGATTTACAAGGTAAAAATTTTCGGGTTGTCACATTAGCCCTCCGTCAAAGATAGCTAAAATCAAGAAAAAAATAGCTAACTTCCAACAAGAGATTGGGGAGTCCTTATATGAATCTTAGGAAAGATACAAGGGATTGTTAATACATTTTACACAACACGATTTAAATGTTCAACTAGAGGTTTCTATTTTCTACGATGGGGTGAATGTGACCACAAGGCAACTTCTTGATTCGAAAGGACGGATGCCAAAGAAGGAACTGGCGGTGATCAAGGCTTTAATTGAAGAATTCACAAAAAAACTTGCGTGAGTACCACAACCCTCGTGGTGATACTACTAGAAGCAAAGGAAGTCAGGACGGTGAAAACGAGAACATAGCGGCGGTATTGACAAAACTCGAAAATATGGATCGAATAATGACGAAGGTGGATCAATCCATACATGCCATACGTGTGGGTTGTGAGAATTGCAATGGGCCACATTTGACAAAATATTGTGACTTGGACAAGAACGGTAACCGGAAAGCTGAAGTGTGCTACTCAAGTGGTGATAAATATGATGAAGATTGGAGAAAGCCAAAGAAATAGTGGTTTCCATATGACGAGTAAGAGAAGCAAAAAGAAGAGAGGTATCGGCAAACCAGTCCAGACTTCTATAAAAAATAACAACCACCACCCGAGAAGAAGATGGATTTTGAGTCCATGCTCAATAGGTTTATGGAAGCCTCTGAAAAAAGACACGACGCTACTAATGTTACCATGAGAAATCATCAAGCTTCCATCGAGAACATTGAAACTCAACTTGGGCAATTAACAACACTTGTTAACGAGAGGTTACCTCTTAGAAATCCCGATCCAAAACCACAACCTTGCATTATGGTTGTATACACTGAAAAAGAGGAAGATTTTGAGCCTTTAGTGATCCATGATGCAACTACTAAACAATCCAGTCCACATTTGGAAGAAAATAAGCCGAAGGCAAAAGAAGAAAAATCATAATGGAGTTATGATGAATCCCCACGCCGTGGCGACCAGACCATGTCCTGGTCACTAGAGAACAAAAATCCTTCGTTTTCAAAATCGTACCGACCTCCTTTACCATTCCCATCTCGAGCCCTTAAGCATAATTTGGAGTCGGGCCAAAAGAAGTTCATGGAACAAGTACTATCTCTCTCGATCAACGCTCCATTTCTCAAATCAATGGCTAAGATCCCTAAATTTGCTAAAGATGTGATGACTAATAAAAAAGAATTGGAGAATGCATCTACCATCATGCTTAGTGATTTATGGTCAGCTGCAATCATTGATGGATTTCCAATTAATATGGGAGATCCGGGCCGACTAACTTTACCTTGTGAATTTGGAAATTCCACTTTAATAAATACTTTAGCTGATTCGGGGGCTAACATCAATCTTATGCCATACTCTTTTTACGAGAAGCTCGACTTACCAAGGCTACATAACACGAGGATGACACTTCGAATGGCGGATCACTCAATCACTCATCCACGTGGCATCATTGAAGATTTATTGGTGAAAGTTGGAAATTTTATTTTTCCCGTTGACTTTGTGGTTCTAGACATGAAAGAAGATGAAGACGTTCCCATAATCTTGGGAAGACCATTCTTAAGTACCGCACGGGCCCTCATTGACATTCATGACTTAAAGCACACACTTTGTGTAGAAGATGAAGAAATTACTTTTGAAATGAATCAAAAAGTGAGTATGACAATCCAAAAGATGAAGCGTTAACTGTTAATAATTTGGAAGAGGAAAGTCATAACGAGTTAGATGAGATTGAGAAATTTATGGAAGAAGAGTTGAAAGCTTGGAAGAAGTCTCACGTTGCATAAGTAAAGTGTTCCAAACTAAGAGCTTCAATTCCTTATGACATTTGAAGTGTTCGTATTCACTACACCTAAGGCTCAAGTGGAAGAGGCAAGAGACGAAAAAAAAGTTGATTCGGGTGACAATGTGGAGACAAATGATGAGGATATGGGTAAAAATTCCAAAGAATAGATAATTTCCAAGATGGAGGTAGACAAAGAAGATCATAAAGAAGATGAGAAGAAGAATACAAAGATGAAAGGACAAAAGAAGGGATTGAAATGCAAGCATGAAGAAAGCGCCATTCCAAAGAAGAAGGAAAACTTGAAGAATGCGTACATCAGAAGGGTCCAAGAATACAAGAAACGATGGAAGGACCAAAATGAACAAAGGGAGAACCCACTCCCACCCACAACAACGTAGAGTGGGAAGGAGTCCAGCTCACGACTCCACAAAAAGAAGCGCTTCTCGGGAGGCAACCCGATGTTATAAGAGTTTGCATTTTCTTTTCCTTTTGATTTCTTTTTAGTTTTTATTTTTATTTTTATTTTTATTTTAGTTTAACCAAATGATGATGTGTTTATATAGTATTTTGATCTTATTTTGTAGTAAGCATCTAAAGAAGTGAAAGTGCTTAGTTGAAGAAAAAACCGTGAGATTTTTGGAAGATTACAATTGAAGACCATATATTTGAATAAGTGTGGGGTTCCTACCTGATGACTGGAAGAGTTTAAAGAATTTTACAGATATAAAAGGTAATGGTCCTTAGCCATTGAGAAGTAAAAGTCGTTTCCTTGCTTGTTAGTTTTAATAGTTATTTAGTTAATAGAAGTTTGATTTAAGTTCATCTTATCTTGAAAAATCAATAAAAAAAACCCCCCCAATTTAAGTTTATTCTCTTAGTTTAATTAAAAGTAGTTATTTTATAAATTAAATTTTGTTCCCTGTGTTCGACACCCGACTTACCTAATCTATTCTATAATTTGAATATGTACACTGCCTATAGGTGCATAAGTAATTAAGTAGTTAGGTTATAAATTTAAAAGTTGATAGGTATACTTTTATGCACATCAGTCCCCTATGGTCACATCCTACCCAAACACAACTAAAACAAAGCAAAACAAATGTGTAAAAAGGAACAAAACCAAAATAAAAATAAAAATGAAATCTGAGCTTCCACGGCATGGAGAATGATTCACCACGTCGTGGTTACTAGAAAAATAGAAAACAATAAGGAACTTTTTGTGGATTTTACCCCGCAAAAAGGAACATTCAACTATCAGCTAATAAATATGAACAAAATAAATCTAGCATCCCAAAAATTTCAACAAATTTTAACTTTTTAAAACAACCCATTTAATAAAGAGGTGTTTACAAAAACCATTGTGTCCAAAACATTATTTAAAATTGGAATCGTTTACAACATAGTTCTCAAAACGTTTCAATTATCATATTTTCCCAGAAATCATAAGTTCCAAAAACGCTAGGATGTGTAAGGTCACACGTTCACCTTGCCACAGTCCAATGAAGTACTGGAAACCATAAACAAAAATTGTAAGCACGAAACTTAGTGAGTTCCCCCAAAGTACCAACACCTATTCAAATAGCACATATATAATAAAATCATGTGATGGGTCCACAGCTAAAAGACTGGATTACCCCTAAGCCCACAGTATGAGTCTGGCTTGCCTATCGGGCCCACATCTCATATCTGTCTTGCTCCTGAGCCCACATCATAAGTCTGGTTTGCCCACGGGGCCCACAACTTATGTCGGGCTTGCTCCTTATCCCAATCAGTCACTGGAATGCTACTAAGCCCTCAGTATGAGTCTGACATGCCCTACCCGACCCTTAACTCATATGTGGAATGCTAATGAGCCCTCAGTATGAGTCTGGTATGCCCTCCCCGGCCCTCAGCTCATATCTGGAATGCTCCAGGGTTTATTGGCTATCGCACGGAGCAGTACAACCTTAACCCAACCCAATACGCCGACATATACGGATAATAACATATACTAATAATCATACAAACAATGTCACAGGCAGTCTTACAGATCTACCGAACTAGCATATCAAACTAGCATGCATATTTATTCCATACTCAGCATATCAACGAATATCAAGTCATCAAACCAATGAGCCAACCTTGGTGCCTTCGACCCGAAAGTATAATGAAGAAAACTCACCTCTCGATCTGATCCATAGCTGATGAGGTCCCGACTCCGAATCTCAGCTCTAACCAATACCTAACAACCAAGTGACCAATAACCATCAAAACCCCAAAATACCCAAAATACCATTTAGGTCAACTTTGTCAAAGACAAAAGTCAAAGTTAACAGTCCATGTTGACTTCAACACGTCATGTTGACTTGCAAACACGTCGTGTTCCTCCCACATCAAAACAGTTGGGAAAAACCCTAGCTAACATGCCGTGTTGACTTACAAACACGTCGTGTTTTCCAGAGTTCCAGCAGCTTAATCCATTAAGCTGATTCCTTCGATTCCCAAAGCTCCAAAGCTCAGATTTGGACCAAAATGATACTAATAAGGATAAAGTTTCCAAATATATCCTCTGGGACTACTCCAAAGGGTCCAAAAACCCATCTACAAGACTTGGAGATGCAAGGACTTAACCAATAAGTACTTAATCTTTAAAGCTAATACCCAATACTTTCCAGAAAAGGTTCTAGCACTAAAACCATCCCAAAGGTCAGTGCTTTATAGACATGCATGACCAATGCATGTCTTGAACCCATTTTAGGTCAAACAATGAGGATTATGAAATAATCTCTATACATGGCATCAAAACTCAACCATAAGCCAGATCCAACACTCTACAAGGTCACCTTGACCTGGAGATTAATAAAGTTGCAAACTTTATGAGATCTAACCATCCTTACATTTAAGAACAAGAAGCTATAGGGACAAAACTCAAGATCTAGAAATATGGAACAACACAAATCAGATCTTGGACACTTACAAAGGTCCATAAGAATGCCAAGCTGAAGGATGAGGGACTTGTTTGCTGGATCTTGCTTCCTTCTGTTGGATTAATGTCTAAGTCCATAACTATAATTTGTAAGACTTGACCCGATCCGGCATGGTCCATTTGGGTTGCATGGCATCATGCATTTGGATAGACTATAATGAGAGAAATAACACTTAAGGTTGGTTAATATATTATAAGTTCTAATATATTAATAAGGTTATTTAATTAGTATTGATAAAGAATTAATTTGGAATTAATTAAGTGATCAAAAGGAGACTAATTAAATATATGGGTTGATTGTGTAAATCATTCATTCTTATATATGTGGGCTTGTGATCCAAGATTCCTTATGTTGGACTAAGTCCATGGGGTGACCCATGGATACTCCATGGAGGTTAAAATCCATGGAGCATAAGGAATGGGTAAAGTTATGAGTTACATGGTGTAACCCTAATAGCCACCATATAAAAGAATCCCATGGCTCAAGAAATCGTGCACTAATGTGTGAATATGAGGGCTAGACGATTTCAAGGAGTGTTCCATTTCTCTCAAGTCATTCCATGTGCATTTGGTATTGTGTGAACCATTTGAGGTGTCACGCTTGGGGCACTAGGCACTCAAGCTTCATGGAGACAAGCTACATCAAACAAAGGTATGTATTTTATCCATTTGATTACCTAATTATCAAGTATTGTATGCTAGATAGGGTAATACCTTGGAAAGTTCATAATTGCATGTATAATAGAGAAAACATAGATCCAAGGTATTTAGGGTTGCATGTACACTTAGGAGTGTTAGAATGCGCAGAACCCATCAGTGGTGTCAGAGCCAATGCTTGTTTTCTTGTTATACTTGCAAAATTAGCTGAAAAATCGAATTGTATTAGTTTAAAAGTTATGCTAATTACTTGAAAAAAATTTGATGTGAATTATCTTTGTTCATATGAGTTTATTAGATTAATAGAAAAGTTAATTGATTATGTGTTTTCAATCCATTTTAATCTAAGAGTTGATTCTAAAATGTGTTTTTGTAACTTGTCCTCAAGTTATATGAAAAGTCACATTTAAGTTTCATAAAACTCATAAAAATTGGCAATGGTTACAAAAATGAAGAGTCTTGTCCTCATTAAATGGTTTTATGACTCCATAACTTGTCCTCAAGTTATGGAGGTTCAAGAGTCACTTCATTAAATGATAAAATGTGTAACCTTAATTAGTTCCATAAGTTACAAAAATAAAGAAAAGTTACATTCTTTTATTAGTTTAAAGTCTTCCATAACTTGTCCTCAAGTTATGGAACTTGAAGATTTTTTTTTTAATTAAAACTACTTTAAACACATAAGTTATGGAATTAATTAGTTTTGAATATTTTCAAAACTTGCCCTCAAGTTTTGGAATTTGTAAAGTTTTCCCCATGAATACTTTAATTCCAAGTTAGCCCTTAGAATTTTAAAAGTTAAAATTCAACCCTTATACTTTATAGTATTATAAGTTAATAATAAATATATGTATAAGAGCAAGTCAGTCTTACCGTTAGTAGGCCTCATTCACGAAGCCGGTCTATAAGGGAGGTATAAGGTTACTGCCTATAAAATGGCAGTTTAATGGGTGTCCACTCTCACCCACCGCTTCCTTGACTGGTGGAGGGTCGTTAGCCGAACGGGTAGGACAAGGACTATAATTCTCCCTTCATTAAAAGTATTAATGATAAATACTAAGTAACTAAACTTTTTATAAATTCCCAATCTTAGTTACTTAAGAAAATGTGAATAAGGTGCTAATCCATGAAATTACACTTTGCACTTTGTTTAAACCGTTAGTGGAGCGTGTGTGGTTAACCGGCACACTAACCTGGATTTAACAAAGTAGGCAAAGGGTAACTTAATATTTATCATAGTATCGGTGGAGCTCGTGTGGTTAACCGGCACATCGATTGAGGGGTAAATATTAAGGGTACCAAGTATATTTGCATGGTTACTTCACACCTTGTTTTGTGATCCTCGGCATCCCAGTCACAAAACCTGAAGGGCACACTCGAGATTGAAACATGCCATTGAAAAGTTCAATGAATCTCAAAAGATCTAGTAGTTTCAAATCCAATTAAAAACCTAATTACATTATTTCGTTTTTCATGGTGGAAATTGGTAAATCGTCATTTACCTACCTTTAACTATTTTATGACTCGGATTACGGCATCCCTCTTCCAGTTATAAATAGGTTGTTGGATCCTAGCCTTAATATTTCATATTGGGTGTTATATTAAGGACTTTAGATCAACTATCTTGAATATCTCCCAAAAGATGTCTAGTTCAGACATCTATGATCTTCCCAAATCTCTTGGAACTTTACTTCCTCCACCTCCTCCAATTATTCTCCCTAACCCACAAGTTCAAGGTCACTCAAGCCCTAATGGCAAGCAAGGTCTATGTGTGATCACATCTTAGAGATGAAGTCACATATTGACAAGCTGGGAGAGTTGGGTGTCAAAGTCTTGAGAAAGTTGGATGTTCAATCACTTTCTAAGTCACATAGTGAGTTCCTTTGGGACTACTATGAAACAGACTATGACATGAACCTTAATGATCATATCTATTTGCTTGGTGTTGTTGAATCAGCAATGATTTGGAACGATAGTAAAGCAAATTTGATTAGAAGACCAACTTCCCAAAAACTTTATGGACAGTGACAATGGTGACACTGGAAATCCAGAAAAAGCATTCTCTTCCCAATGGAAAGGGATTGGCCATAGTCAACCCGGTTGACCAAATGGTAAGGAGAAAGGCTAAGTATGAGATAGTCCCATTACCAAAGGGTCCATATGTTTATTTTTCCAAAGGAAGGGGCGTTGATTGCAAAGCTGCCAAGTTTACCTAAGGATGTTAAAGTCAATAAGTCTGACTCTACTTCAGGTAGAGCCCATTATCTAACTCTGTTAAGTTTCTATTCTAAGATCCTCATTACATGATGTGACTGGGTCACATGTTGATGTTTTAAGAATCAAAGAATAGAGAGAAAGCTTAAAGGAAGTATATGCTGATTATGATCGCGTAGGTGGATTTCGATCGCATCAGAATTTTGAAGCTGTTACTTAGGAGTTATGATATATTGCTTAGGAATAGATAACAACAAGTTTTTCCGTATGCATTTGCACTATAAGGATAAGTTTTTTCCGCAAAGTTTTGAAATAAAATAAAAGTTTTTAATTTTATATTTATTTTAAATATCCTTACAAGTGGCATTGATGAAAAATGGTTGTTTATATGATTCCATTGATAGCAATATTTGAAAAAAAAATGGACTTGATTCTTTCGTTTGTGGTAGTGTCATAATTTACCAAATAAGGAAAGATTCTCATTCCCAAGGCTTCAGTTGGATAGAAACTTGGAATCATGCAAGTTGAATAGTATGATGAATGAGAACTTTCAAGCATTGGAAAATTAAGACTTGTTCACATGGATGTGTGAGTCAAGTTAAGGACTAAAGGGATCGAGTACACATTCTTGTGCACTGGTCAAGTCCACCACAAAGCTCGTTAAGACTATTCGTCATGATTTACTAAATTTTAGTAAATATGGTTATACTTACAAGTTTAAGTATAATTCTGAAACATTGGAAAAGTCTCAATATATGGCAGAACGAATGGGAAGAATCAAATTAGGCAGACAGATAAAAGTTTCTCAAATCTGAAAAGATGGGAGAGTACTTTAGTATCATGTTTTGTGATCATCTTAATGATTAAAGAACCACATCACAATTGGTCTTCTAAGGACATCTTAGTGCATTCTTATGACTAAGAAGAGGAGTCATGAATTGTTGAAATGGTTAAATCAAGAAGAGGAGTCATACTTCGTTTCAAAACAAGTCTTAGAGTCATACTCCAAGACTATAAGTTGAGTGACATATCTTAAAGAAAGGTTTATAACACTTGTCAAATGTAAGAGTAAAAGTGTCCTACTCTTGTACATTTGAAGTTGGTAAGTTGTGATGTTTTGGATTAAACAAAGACCAACTAAGGCCAATTGTGTGAAGTGTTTGTCTTGATAAAGAATCCGCACTATCTCTTGAATATTTGGCAAGATAGTCTTATATGTCAAGAGGATAGTGGGAGTCTTAAAGATCCTAAAAAGAATTTCAAGAACTAATCAAGAATAAAACCTGAGGTTCTTCACTAGCACACGACTTGAGGTTTATAACCTATCGTGTTGACATATTCTGTGCCCATTCCAGTTAAAGTTGGCTTTGCATAGGAGTTCTGAAAGTTCTCAATTGGTTGCATAACAACTTAGAAGCAATGGCAGGCCCTATACTGCCAGGTGGCAAGAAGTTAAGATTGCATAAGTTCAGTCCATATGAGTTTGGATTTGTCATTATCCTTGTCTTGTGACTATGGTTTTGACGATTCACATGGATAAGAACACATACACCATAAAATCTAAGGGTCATAAGGTTTCTCTCCGATTCATGAAAATGATGGTGAGGAAACACTTCCACCAAGTAGATTTGAAGCAGATGGCAAAAGGTCTAAACAATTGAGACTATGATTACGGCATCCCTTTTCATAGTTCTGAAATTGTTTAGACACACATGCATGCTATCTAAGGAAAGGTGTATGATTTTGATAAAGTTTTATCAAAGCATCTCGTATCAGAAATCTGAACTTTGGTAAGCTAGTGGGAGCATAAGTGTTATGCTAATAATCATCATGTTAGTGGGAGCATGATAATTATTGTTAGTGTTGCAAGTTAGCAATGTTAATTATAGAAAACAAAAGTTTCAATTCGTGAGGCTGCAGGGATTGAAAAAGTTGTTTTGCTATAATTAAGGGAGAGTATATACTTCATTTCAGTTCTAAAGGCTTAGATTGAGACCTTAATCATCTTTAGTCAAGAATATATATATGAATTTCATGTTGGATTGGTTCAACTTAAGGAAATTCTATATATTGCGTTCTCAAAATTCGATTATGATTACGGCATCCCTCTTCATAGTTAAATTTTGAAAACATGGCAAATAAAAATATTGTAGCAAAAGACTGGTCTAGAATCATGTCTTTATGTGAGACATCATGAATCGTGTACCATTTGCTTTGGGTACAGGATCGATTGCATGTGCTATAATATTTGTCATTTCTAAATTTTTCCAAATGCGCAGAGGCATTAAGAAGGGAAAAGGTCTAGAATTGGATATGACTAAAATGATTAAGCAATTGTCGAGGACAATCTGAGGTTTACCAAAGATTGGTTGCTCAGGGACAGTTGGAAGTATAATGCTAATTTTGGAAGGACCATATTGACATATTCTGAAAAGAGGCATCTCTTATTCAGAAGTGATAGTCAAAATGAGAATATGGAGTTGTCTCCATAGGTGGAAGTTATCTGTGTAAGATTAGAAAACTTAATGCAAGAAGCATGTCCAAAGCAATGTACTTTGAATATGAGACTTAGTTTCCATGGAGTTGATCTCCATTGGAATACCTTTTAATGACTGTTGACAAGTCTTTGTGACTTTGTGCATATTCATTACAGGAGGGTCAGTGCATATAAGTATAAAATCTAAACAGATTTCGATAAATGATAGGAATTTGAAATTCTCACATTTTTCGATAAGGATTTGGGAGTGTGAAATAAGAATCATTGAAATGATGTTCAATTGGTTTATTTCACAAAGTAAGGATCATAGACAAACATAGAGTGCATATTTGGTGTATGGCAAAGCTATTGTTTAAGAAAAACATAGTGTACATGCTTGGAGCATGGGACAACTAGTGTTTTTAATTCAAGTATAAAGTTGATAAAACCGAAACAATGAATAATGAGTAATCAGTATGGTGATAAATAAAAGTGTTTATTTATATTCATAGGGTTTGATACCATATTTGATTCATTTATTCTTGTGTTTCACTTTGCATGTTTTGACTTCCAGAATAACTAAGTCGCTCTTCCTGAATGATTAAGTTATTCAAACCATCCACAGTCGGTCATATGTTGGAAGTAGATATGAATCAAGACTGTCATGGGTTGGTTTGTAGAGGTCCAATTTGGTGGACAAAGTGGTGCTACAACACTCATGAGTGCTCATAAGTTTTGGGTATTGGATTCAACCCACGCTCATTTGAATCACTTCATGGATTTTATCACGAGTGATCATGAGACGATAATATCTTATATTCTTCAAACCTAGAGATATGAGTTGTTACTATGAGTTGGTTGTACATTGATTGCACGAAAACGCATTGGTAACTCGATGTTATAAAACGTGCCTTTGTGTATGATTCAACAAGTAGTAGAACAAGCCATATGAGTCGAAGTTTATCCATTCCTTTTACCTTCGGGATAAAAGCGATATTTGTAGGCCCCTCGATGATTTAAAGATGATACATGTGAGTGCTTGGCCAAGCCAGGACTGATTTGATTTGTTCAATCAGTCAGTCATCATGAATCGGAAATTGGGAAACAACAAATGGACAGAGAGAATGATTGATAATCCATGTCTCAGTCCATATGATATCTAGAATGGAGGAATATATGATCCCTTATCTAATGGACAAGTCATTGACAAAGGTCAGAGTTCATCGACAAGGTCAGAGTTCGACAGAAGCTTTTGAGAGGTACGATTGCTGATCGGTTCCTGAAGTCATACACAATAATAGTTTTAGACTTATCCAAGTGGGAGACTGTTGGATTAATGTCTAAGTCCATAACTATAATTGGTAAGACTTGACCCGACCCGGCATGGTCCATTTGGGTTGCATGGCATCATGCATTTGGATAGACTATAATGAGAGAAATAACACTTAAGGTTGGTTAATATATTATAAGTTCTAATATATTAATAAGGTTATTTAATTAGTATTGATAAAGAATTAATTTGGAATTAATTAAGTGATCAAAAGGAGACTAATTAAATATATGGGTTGATTGTGTAAATCATTCATTCTTATATATGTGGGCTTGTGATCCAAGATTCCTTATGTTGGACTAAGTCCATGGGGTGACCCATAGATACTCCATGGAGGTTAAAATCCATGGAGCATAAGGAATGGGTAAAGTTATGAGTTACATGGTGTAACCCTAATAGCCACCATATAAAAGAATCCCATGGCTCAAGAAATCGTGCACTAATGTGTGAATATGAGGGCTAGACGATTTCAAGGAGTGTTCCATTTCTCTCAAGTCATTCCATGTGCATTTGGTGTTGTGTGAACCATTTGAGGTGTCACACTTGGGGCACTAGGCACTCAAGCTTCATGGAGACAAGATACATCAAACAAAGGTATGTATTCTATCCATTTGATTACCCAAGTATCAAGTATTGTATGCTAGATAGGGTAATACCTTGGAAAGTTCATAATTGCATGTATAATAGAGAAAACATAGATCCAAGGTATTTAGGGTTGCATGTACACTTAGGAGTGTTAGAATGCGCAGAACCCATCACCTTCTTCCTTCTTTGGCTCCAAAGACACCACACTAGATCACAAATGAGAGGGAAAAATGATTATGGTTTCTTTCAGGGCTTGAGGGTTGAGGGTGAACAAACCCTAGCCTCCTCATTCCTTTAACTAAGGAGAAAAACCCGGAGATTAGGGTTTCATTTCCAGCGACCAACACGCCGTGTTCCAGGAGGCAACACGTCGTGTTGCTCTTAATGAGACCTACGTCTTTTCTTATCTGGACACACCGTGTTGGTGCCTCCAACACACCATGTCCAATCCCTAAAAAGGTGATTTATACCCAAAGTTGCTCCTCAAATTTCCGGGTGTAACAATAAAACCGTTTCTCCGGCAACGGCGCCAAAATCTTGAGGTGTTTTATTTGCACTAGTTGTTTTAAATTTATAAATCATGTCAAATCTAACCAGCTAAACACAAATAAGTAGTGTACCTAGTCGTGTAGTAGTATAGTAAAGGTAAGAAAGGGTGTCAAACTCTTGGGGAACGGGTATGATTTTGAATCAAATTAATAAGCAAATAATATTTTTTAGAAATAGCCAACTAAATATAAAAACTCTAGCAAAGAACCAGAGGGAAAAAAACTTTACAAAGTGTTTAGAGGAAATTATACCCAACAATTCCAATTAAAAGATAACGTTTTACATCTATTGCGAACCTAAATAAAAGAAAATTCACGATCAGAATCAAAAATGGAATTCTTTTTCATCTTACCTCCTTTAAAAACCATATCATTCCGAAACCTCCAGAGAACCCAAAGAGTAGTACCAATAACCGCTTCAATCACCCTTCTTTTATTAGTGTTTCCTTTAAAATTATTAACAAAATCAAATAAATAATTAATGCAATTAAATGCATTTACATGTACATCAAGCCATTTGAAAATTGCATTCCAGGTTCTCGCAGCCACTTCACACCTCAAGAACAAGTGCTCCAGTTGCTTAATCTCCAAGTTGCAAATCAGACACAAAATAGACAGGATGTCAATTCCACGATGATCAAGATTCGACCGAGTGGGCAATCTATTGAATCTAATTCTCTAAACAAGAATATTAACTTTCCTTGGGTTTAATAAGAAAATAATTAAACTAAAGAAAATACTATAAATGGGGGATTTTCTGATTTTACAAGTTCAGAAACTTAATATTATCAAATTCAAACAACTAAGTAAACAAAGAGCAAATAACATGATTTTAAAGCAGTATATTTGAAGTACTTCCACCAGATTTCGAGTCCACCTAGTTTTCTATGTTTGATTCGTTAGTATGCAATAGATTAATGAGTTGGTTACTAAATTTTATGACTAGTTATCTTGGTCGGATTTCCTAGTTATAAAGATTAATGAGCATCTAATTCCAATGATCATGCGAATTAGTGAGCACAAAACCATAAAATTAAATTCAACTATGAACGATGTGATTTAGTGATTCCTTATCAATGATAATGGCAATAAATTAAACATAGCATGGATAACTATGATTCTCCAACACAATCAAAGTCAGCAATTAATATTACCTAACCCTAGGATTTGATCAATCTGTAGTCCTTATAGTTTAATGGTCATAAACTAATTAAGATTCAACTTTGTGTAATTAGAATGGTGCTTTTAACTACACATAACTCAATAATAGGCAATAAAAATCATATCTTTAATATGAAAGGTTAACAATCAATCGATCTCAAGTATAAATTTAACTCACATAATACAACTAATGAAATCAAAACATTTAAACTAAGGTTCATTTTCATCTAGTGAAAGTAAATGATTTTTTGCCTTGCATCATGACTAGAAAACATAGTCTAACAAATTCGAAATAGAAATACATGATATAAAACAAACTGAAACTAGTAATTGATGAATTCTTGCTTGATCTTCAATTACACACTTCAAAGGTGTTATTCAACCTTCAAAAATGTGTAGAATTGACTAATATCTTGCTCCCCAATTTGGTGGAAGTTAGCATTCAAATTAGGGCTACAAAACCCGTAATTTATAGATTTTTTGCCTCCACGGCACGGAAATAACCTTAGCCATGGCGTGGAAATGGGTTTCCTTTCCGCACACGAACTCGTAGACCAACATAAGGATTTTTGGATATGCCACGCCGTGGTAATGCGTTTTCCATAGTGTGGGAACTGGGAATCAAAAATTTGATCAAACACGAAACTCGTCTGAATTTTTGTCTAGTTTCCAAGACATCTTGAATCTCATCAATCAGAGTTACGAGTTATGAGATATGACCAAAACACTGAAAAGAGGTCAATCTATCCAACAACATCCGTTTTACCTCTTTTCATCTCCGTTTTCTTCCTTTTGCATTCTAACTTCCATTTTAAATGTAATTTAACATTTTCAAGCATATTAAGTATCATATATCTAAAAATATAAAATTTTAATCCAATATATTAAGAAAATGGCCTAATATATATATATATATATATATATATATATATATATATATATATATATATATATATATATATATATATATGGCAATATTAGTCTTCATCTCCATCTGTCTCATATCGATTGTTTTGTCTCTTATTCTGATGTTGATTGGGTTGGCTCGCCTTAGAATCACTGCTCAATCTCTAGGTTTTGTATCAATCTTGGTGACAATTTAATCTCTTGGTCCTCTAAAGGCCAACATGTAGTGTCACAGTCTAGTTCTGAAGCTGAGTAGATGGGGATAGCCAATGTCATTGTTAAAGCTGCTTGGCTTCACACTCTTCTTCTTGAATTGTCATGTCCTATTTCTTGTACTATTGTTTGTGAAAATGTTAGTGGCATGTATCCAGGATCTAAACCAGAGCTATAAGAACCTAGATTTTTAAACATTTGTGTTTTAGAATGTTATTATGTGTTAAATTGCATTTTGGTCCTTTTGGTAATATTAGACTTGTAGAACGTTCATTGATGCATCTTATGTATTTATTTGATGTTTTCAAGTAATGAAATATGTTATATTGATGGGAGAATGGATTGGAATTGATAGATATAACTTTAGGGTTGAAATTTATTGAAAATGGAATGGAATTGATGAATGCAGCTCTACCACGGTGCAGTGAGAGGTTTGTAGCAATGTGGTGGCTGAGGCGATGATTTGGGTGCATCTCTGTCACAACTCATATGCAACGTAATTTGCATCGTAGCATGGTATATGGGTACCATTTCGTGGTGGCAAAAGTAGGTTGCTATGGAGAAAAGGTCGCCACGACGTGGAAAGGATTAGACCATGGGTTCATTAAACCCACCATGGCGCGATAAAGACTTCACCTCGACATGGTTTCAAATCAAAATAAGAGATTGGTTAGGGCTCCTTTGCTAAAAAAACATTCCCCATTTCTTAGAGAGCAAAGGTACAGGGATCTTGAGGTTGAAGAAGGTTCAAAAGGTGATTACGCTTGCTTAAGGCAAGGCTTAAGCATCTTAATCCCCTAAGGTAGTCATCTTCTTCATTTTCTAGCTTTTTAGGGATTTAATGGTGGTTTATGAGTTTGAGCATGTTATGCAAGATTTCTTTAAGTAAACTTGTTATTAATGGTTGATCAAGTTTTTGGAAGCTTAATACTTGGTTTTTATGGAGATTTAATGATTTAATTCTTATTTTGATCATTAGGACTTGAAACCCTAGAATGGGAAAATGGTGAAGTGGTGTTTATAATCTAGTTAGATTAAGTGTATAAGATCTTGATTGGAGTAGTTTAGCAAGCATTTAGCAAGAATCTAGTAGCTTGGTGAATATATCAGCGAGTTGGTTATTAGTGCGAATATACATCAGCTTGATCTTTCCTTTTTGCATGTTGTCCTTGATCAAGTGGTGCCTGATACCAATATGCTTGGTCTTGGAGTGTTGGATAGGATTTTGAGTGATTAGAATAGCACTTATGTTATCACCACAGATTGTAGTCTTCGAAAGTTCAAAACCATAGTCAAGAAGCAGATTCTGAATTCAAAGAATTTAGGCACAACATCTACCAGCAGCAACATACTCAACTTTAGTGGTTGAACATGCAACAAATGATTGTTTCTTGCTGGACCAACTTATTAATCTATTCCCCAAAAGCTGACAACCACTAGATGTACTTTTTCGGTCTAGGCAACAATCTGCATAGCCATAATAAGGAAACCAAACTAATTTGAAATCAAAGTCACAAGGATACCAAAGAACAATATTTGGAGTGTGCTTCATATATCGAAAAATACGCTTTACAACAAGAAGATGTGATTCCTTTGGATTTTCTTGAAAATGAGCACACATCCTGATAGAAAACATAATATCAGGGCGACTAGCTATAAGATAGAGCAGGGAACCAATCATTCCTATGTAAAAAGTGGAACTAACATCAACGCCATCAGAATTAGCATAAATCTTTAAGGAAGTTGACATTAGAGTCTTTGGATGCTTACAGTCAACAAATAAGAGCTTTTTCAGCATATCAGTGTCATATTTACTCTGACAAATAAATATTCCATTGGACATCTGTTTAACTTGAAGACCTACGAAAAAGGTTCGTTCACCCATCGTGCCCATCTCAAATTTTTTAGACATAACATCAACAAACTCCTTGCTCAAATCTTCACTTGTAGATCGAAAATAATATCATCGACGTATACTTGAGAGAGAATGAGATTAGTTCCTGATTCCTTGATGAAAAAGGTCTTATCAATAGCTCCTCCCTTGTATTTATTTTGAAGAAGATATAATGTCAGCGTATCATAATAGGTCTTGGAGCTTGTTGCATACCATAGATAGCCTTATCCAGCCGGTAAACATGATCATAGAATTATTTGCTTTCAAAACTAGGAGGTGTTTGATAAATACTTCCTACTCAAGATCCCCATGCAAAAATGTTGTTTTAACACCGATCTGGAAAACCTTAAAATTCATAAAAGATGCATAATCTAGAAAGAACCTGATAGCTTCAACACGTACAACAGGGGAAAAATTTCATCATAATCCATCCCTTTCGGTTGAGTAAAACCTTGAGCAACAAGTCTAGCCTTGTTTCTTGTAATGATGTTGTCTTCATCCATCTTGTTTCGAAACACCCATTGTGTACCAAAAATTGTTTTTCCTAGTGGACGATGAACAAGAGTCCATATGTTGCGTCTTTTGAATTCATACAGTTCATCTTTCGTAGCTCCAACCCAGACAACATCATCCAAAGCATCATTTACCTTCTTAGGTTCAATGAGAGAGACAAAGTTGACAAACATGTAGAAATTTAAGGAAGCTTGACGACGAGTACGAACACCAGTAGTAGGATCTCCAATAACTTGCGAGGGACAAATATCCCAAGAAGATACCTTCATTTGATTTTGCTTGAAACTTAGAGAGTCGATCATTCTGATCCTGAATAAAATAAACATAACCAAACACATGCAAATAAGAAATGGCAGGCTTTCTACCTTTAATCAGCTCATATAAAGTTTTTTTTATGACGCTTCACAATAATTGACCGATTTCGAGTATAGCAAGAAACATTACCAACTTCAGCCAAGAATGAGAGCGGGAGACCAACATCAAAGGACACTATTCTTCCTACTTCAATAAGAGTCATGTGTCGATGTCCAATGACTCCATTTTGTTTAGGGGTTCTAACAGCTAAGAAGTTCCGAACAATTCCTTTCTCTTCACAAAAACTTTCAAGAGTAACATTTCGAAACTCGGTGCCATGATCACTCCTGAGTTTCTTGACTTTAAAATCATATAGTACTTCACTTTTTTTTTATCAGGGAGACGATTTCATCAACGGCATCACTTTTGTTGTGTAAAAACATAACCCATGTAAATCTTGAAAACTCATCAACAATTACTAATGAATATCTTTTTCCAGCACATGACTCTACAGGAACCGGTTCAAATAAATCCATATACAAAAGATGAAATGGATCACTGATAGAAGAACATAGCTTTGGTTTGAAAGAAGAATTGGTTTGTTTTCCCTTTTCACAAGCATCACAAACTTTATATTTGACAAATATCATCTTAGGAAAACCTCTCACAAACTGATCATTAGAGATTTTAGATATAGCTTTAAAGTTAAGGTGGGAGAGTCTCTTGTGCCACAACCAATTCAGATAAGATTGTGAACACGAGAAGAAGCAACGCCTAAGAGAACAATGGAAAACATGTCCAGTATGTAAATGTCACTTTGACGTTTTGTAGATAGAACAATGACATTATTAGAGTCAATAACCTTTCCTTCATGCTTTTTAAAGTGAACCTCATAATCTGCATCACACAATTGAATAATTGCATTGAGATTGTGCTTCCATCCTTTCACATAAGACACATTTGAGAACTGAACAGTCTTGCATTTGATTGTACCAAAACCATTTGTTTTTCCGTTGCAATTTTCTCAATAGGTGACTACAGGGCCATCTTTGTAACATCCCAAAAAAATTCAGAGTAAAATTTTCATTTTAAAAACACTTAAGCCATACATTTGAGTTGTTCCAAAACCAATTACATTAATTAAATCATTTTATCATCAGAGTAAAACTCAAAAATAGCAATGCGGAAAACGATGGGGGGATGTTGTGCAGTCACGTTGAGCCCTTCCCTTTGCAACCGGAAGTACCAAAAACCCTAAACACATAACCGTAAGGACAAAGCATAGTGAGTTCCCTAAAATACCACATACCATACATATCATTGGGCCTAGCCCACACATTGGGCGCAACCTATAATAATAGGCCTAGCCCTTCCTAATCAATGGGCCTAGCCTAACATAAAAATGGTCTAGACCGTCATACAATGGGCCTAGACCAACATACAATGGGCCTAGCCCACTCATGCAAATGGGCCCAACCCTACATGCATTCCAATGGGCTCAACCAAACATATAATGCAAAAGTCACAAAGACACCTAGCATTCTACATAACACATCCTAGTGGGCCGGTATTACTGCCTTCGAACCATGAGTATAGTGAGGAGACTCATCTCAATCTGAAGATAAACGAATCACACACGCGTTGCTGCTACAAAGGCTCCTCACACTAAACATATCCTAAAATCATCCGTAAATAATGATTAGGGTAATAACCCACAGTCAAAGGTCTGAATCATATTCTATCATGCTAAGGGGTAAAAGACCATTTTACCCTTCCCTTTCTTGACCTATCTAACCATGACCCAAACCCAAATTGACCCAACGACCAAAATGGCCCAAAAGGCCATCTGGTGAGTACGCCTAGCGTGCCACCCCATTACTCCCAGCATATTGGGCTTCAACAGCAAGAAAACTTGGGCTGAACCCATTACGCTCTTCGTACCAGGAGGGTACGCCCAATACTCCGCTGCTGCCCAAACTCAACTTTAAGCTCTTAATCCTAAAAGTCCTTGTGTCCAATTCACATATATGACTCTAAGTGACATCTTAAGTCATAAAGTTTCTGACTTAATGACTTTACATGGATCAATGGAGTCCAAACCAAAGCCCTAGATTCATATCTTCACCAAAGGACTACTAACTCATGTATGGAAGAGATATACCCATCAAGATCTGATTTTTATGACATAATGACCTAAAAATGACTAGAAATGAGGCTCAAGGTTATGGAGTAACTTCTACTCACAAGATCCAAGCCATGTGACCAAAATATGCTCAAAACATAACCCAAAATTAGATCTACACTAAAGAGCCATAAAGTTTGAAGCTTTATACCTCCAGAAGCTTGCAAAGATGATAAAAGTCCTAGATCCCCAACCTCTAGCCACAACAATCCACAAAGATGAACTTCTCCTTCTTCCACAAGGTAGAAAATCAATCTCTTAAAGATTAGGATTTCAAAAATAGGTTTGGGGAGGATGGAGGCTATAAATAAGAAGGGTGTCCAAGGGGTTTAAGGTCTTTAAATAGGGTCCAAGACCCGAAAACTAGGGTTCGGAGTTGCATGAGTACGCTCAGCGTACGTTCCATGTATGCCCAGAGTACTCAAGGATGACCATGTCACCTTTAATGATGTATGCTCATTGTATATGCCTTGTACGCCCAACATACACACCGATTCCCATTCTCATCTTAACTTCCAACAAGCATAACTTCTTCGCTCCATATTTGTTTCCGCGGATCTTTATATACTCAGAAAGGTATTGAAGAGATCCACAAACCTATCTGATTACTTTTGACTAAAACCATACCGAACTAAGATTCTTAATTCACGCAAGAAGCCCGAAACATCACTTCTTCCCATATTACCCCGTTGACTCCAAAACACGAATTGATGGCTTGGATCACATAACCAATATTACCCACATTCAATTGGGTCTAAACCTTTCCTCCTTCAAAGCCCAAAGCCTTATGATACTCGATCTTCGGATCATTAAGAAAGGACCCGAAACAGGGTGTTACAACTCTCCACCCACTTAAATTAGATTTTGTCCTCGAAATCATCCCTCACTACTTCTTCAGCCACACTGGCCGATCCAGACAGAATTTTCCTGAAATTCGAATAGGGCTGCAATGTCGCCTTATACTGATTACTGCTCTTCCAATAATGCAACCAAAACCCCAACCTTAGCAGAGATCATAAACCCTGGCGAAGAAACAAGCCTTGCCAAACCAATTTTAACCAGTGAAGAGTAACCATCACTACTCTTACCAAAAATTGAGAAATCTAATAACTTGTCTAACTTTCCGACCTACAAAACCATTCTGATATAGAGTAAATACGACCCCACTTCGAAACTCAACCGAACGAAACTCTCCGGACCCTAAATTATCTTGCTGAAATGTAACACCCGGTTTATTTAATAAATAAATAATCAAATTAATGAATGAATCGTAGCCCTAATTTTAATAAGTATATATCAAGGTGTTGGTCTCGACGAGTTAACCGTCATAATTTTAGAAAGCGGGGGTTAAAGTGTAAAATCTGGACTTAATTTGTAAGTAATGTTGAAGACAGGGGTTGCCTGGTAACAATTAGGACTCAGTATGGAAGGAATTATGGAAGCAAGGGATAAAATGTAAATTCTGGATTTATATTGTAAAGATTTACGGAATCGGGGTTAAAAGGGTAACTTATGGACTTATTTTGAAAAAAAAGGGGGAGGGAGGGACTGAATCTGTAATTATGGGGAAGATGCTTAACCGGCTGCCTCCATATATATAGAAGCGAACCCTAACCCTAATGTTGACTATCCCCAACCGCCACCTCTCCACCCTTATGTCTCCCACCGGCCGCAACCCTCTCCACCTTCAACTTCCGGCCACCGCGAACATCCCATCTGCCGGTGAGGGCGTTCGCCGCTACTGTTTCATTGCCATCCGACCACCGTCGCTCGTGGTCAGTCGCCGACATCGTCGTCAACGCCGAGAGCCGCCGGCTGTAGGAGAAAATGTGGCCGACGTTCGCAGCCGCCGTTCTCTTTCTTCTTCCTCTTCGTTCTGTCGCCGATGGTCATCGTTATTACCACCTCCAGCAACTGTCAGCGTTGCTCCTTGCTGCTGCCTATCTTTCCGTATCGACCGCCACCTCCGCCTAGCGGTTGTTCCACCCACTGCCATCGTCATGCACCACCAGGTGGGTGGTTGAACTCATCCTCCGAGAAAGAAGGCGTGCGTGTGTGTGTTATTTTTGTGAGAGTGTGTCATGGGTGGCTTTGTTTTGCCGGAAATCGCAAGAGCAGCCACCACCACCACCTTGAGGTGGTGGCTGCCACCATATACCACCGTGTGTGTGTGTATATCTTAGTGGGTGTGTGTGTTTATTTGAGTTTTAGCATTGTAAATTGTAATTAGAAATTGGAATAATGAAAAGAAACCCTAACCACCACCGTAAGATGGTGGTCGTCGCCTCCTGCCGCCACCAACCTCCGTGTTGGGTGGTGGTGTGCTTAGTTGGTGTTTGGATTGCTTTTGGAGTGCTTGGACTCGAGTGGACTAGAACCCTAAACCACCACCGTGAGGTGGTGGCCACCGCCGTGAGCCGTCGTTGGCCACCACTACCCGAGGAGGTAGTGGGTGGTACCCGACTAGTGAAACCCTAATGGACCTAGTGAAACCCTAATGAGCCTAATGAAACCCTAATGGATCTAAGGACTTAGCTATTGGGCTATTGGCTTGGGATTGGGTTGGAAACTCTAATTAGGGTTTAGAAAACCCTAATTTTGGTATATGGGCCTTGGACTTATCGGACCCACATTTGGGGCATTGGAATGGAATTGTGAACTACACCCATATGACTTATCTAGTAGAGACCATATGACTTATCTAGTAGAGTGATGGGCTTAATGGATTAAGTCCTTAATGGGTTAAGTGAGAAACACTTAACCCTAATCGTCATTTTATGTGAAAACCCTAATTTCACTTGGGCTTTGAGTTGGGCCTTTTTATTGGGCTTTGGTGATTGGAATATTGATAGGCCATCCAAGAACAATCATATGGACTATAATAATTTAATGGGCTTTAGGGTAAGGCCCATGTGAAGGTTTGGGCCCAATTTGGAAAATTGGGCCATAGATGGGCCATAATTTGGGCCTTAATGATTACATGATATTGGGCCATTATAAATGCCAAATGTTGGACTGGACTAAATGGTTGGGCCTTAGAATAAGACCACGTAAAGGTTTGGGCCCAATTTGGAAAATTGAGCCATATGTTGGGCTTTGATTCATAGTTTAACTTTTGGGCCTTTGGATTGGGCCTTGGGCTTGAATCAAGCTAAGATAGGGGTAAAGCAGTCTTTTACCCCAAGCATGGACTTATGGGTATGTTTTGGAACCCAATTATTAATTGGGTGTTATTTTGATGTTGACAGTTCGGGAATCTGTCATCCAGCAGCCAGCGTTTCGTCTGCGAGACTTCAGCAGTGTGAGGTGAGTTACCTTCCAGTAGGAGTGGGTCTAAGGCCACAATGCCGACCCACTAGTAGGAGCTGATTGATTGGATGATTGTCTTTGTGATAATTGTCTGCATGTTATGTTATGTTTTATGTGCTAGCATGGTATGATGTTATGTGATAGTGACAGTAGGGGAATAGTCTTGCATCCGGTCGATAGGGCCGAAGGGGTGGGCCAGCACCCAGATATGCTAGGCAGTATATATATATATATATATATATATATATATATATATATATATATATATATATATATATATGTTTATATGCTAGTGCTTATGTGGTAGTGGTAGGGGGTGAAATAGTCTACGTTATCCGGTTGAAATAGACCGAAGGGGAGGCCAGCACCTAGATATGCTAGGCAGTTATCCAGTTGAAATAGACCGAATGGGAGGCCAGCACCCAGATATGCTAGGCAGTTATCCAGTTGAAATAGACCGAAGGGGAGGCCAGCACCCATATATGCTCGGCAGTATCCGGTCGGTAGGACCGAAGGGGTAGGTCGGGCACCCGGATATGCCTGACAGTATGTGTATTGTATGGTATGTGGTATGATAGGGGAACTCACTAAGCTTCGTGCTTACGGTTTTCAGTTTTGGTTTCAGGTACTTCGTTTTCAAAGGAAAGGAGTCGGCTCGATCGCAGCGCATCACACTATGATTTTCCGCACATGAGATCTTTGGGATTACACTCTGATAATATATTATGATAACATGTTTTGATTACTGACACTTTGGTCTTGACATGTGATGATATTATGAATGTTTTTATACTGTTGGTTTTATAATAACTTAATTAAAAACGAAATTTTTGGTCTTGAATTTTGGGATGTTACATGAAACCACTGGAAAATAGAATCCCAGGCCATTTATTGTTGCCAAAATAACCTTCTACTAAGATGGGATACATAATCCCTTACCGTCTGCTACATCTGACTATCTCGCACAGCGTCGCCCCATGAGACTCTGCCCAAGTGTCTAACTACTATAAGCTACCTGAGCCTTAATACCACACAGATTCCATCTGGCGTTCACAAAGTTACCCTACTCTAAGCATGATCCAACACCTTAATCAAACCAATTTCTACTGGGTTTCACCCCCACTGCCATAACCAAACGGGCATACCCCACGGGTCTCACCCAATCTACACAATCGAACAGGACTCGCCCACGGGTCTCACCCAATCTACATAATCAAACGGGCCTCACCCATGCGTCTCACCCACTCGAGGGCTATACAACCCAGAACGTTGCCACAAATCCAATAATCCTCATTCCAAATAAGGAGCGGTCGACCAACAAGATGGCCCGACTTGACCCATGCATGTGTTGTGATCCTCCAACAGCCCAACAACCACTCCTTCAATGGCCTACCTCATTCTGGTGAATGTTACGACTCTATCGCAGACTTACAACATTTCCCCGATAGCCTATCAACCTATTGTATGCTATGGCTACCCGTAGTCTTACAACACTCCCATAACAGCCATGAGTCGAAACTGCCTCCAACTATACCCCAATTAGGTGTTCGGGTAATGCTTCGAACCCCAAAGCCTTCACCATGCAAGAACAGGAAGAGAGGCTCTAACACAACCCTCAACCTAAATCAAATCACATATCTGCTATGCTCCACTACTGATGAGCTACACACTCGGGTGAAAAGTCTTGAACTCCCATTTATTGTGCAAACCTCAATCCATACCCCAACTAGAACTGGATCTTCACTTAACTAGGGTATGGAATTCCTCCTTGCTCTGCACATGGAATTATTCCCAATAACCCCAATGGTTCTCCCCCACTTGGATTCAACTGCACTCTGCCAACCTAGCTAATGACATCGAATGTTAAACCCTTTTTACTGGAACGGATGGATCACCAATCCAACGACCTACTTGCTGAAAGATCGACGCACTCATAACATCTCTAACAGATACAATTTATACTCCTTGACAATCCCAACGTCTGAACAAACCCACGCGGCTAAATCATTACCCACTCACTACTGCTCTTACCCTACTAACTGCAATGATCGGATCAAAGAGCCTTTCTATGGTCGATTGGCATCCATCCTAAGTGACACCAACATATTTAAATTCTGACTTCCTCATCCCAGAAGGGGACAACCAGCTCCCATGATATCCTTTCTTACAAGCTTCTGAAACGAGGACCATACTGAAAATCCTGAAAACATGAATCTGGTAGAAACTCCCTCTGACCTCTTGTGTTGAACCAATACGCCGATAAGACTGTTAATTTCCCACTAGAAGGACCCCTAGTTCACTACCACCAAGGTCCCACACAAAATATGGCTGACGACCTAACTCCAGTACAACAAGGTGTGCTCCACTCATGACTCTCGGTATGCAAAATGGCATATGACGACCCTCGAAATAATAATAACCATGCAATCAATGAGAAAAAAGCCAAAAATAATGTTTTATAATTACAAATGCATAACCCAAAAGCATATATAAATGATATGGTGAAGAAAACAGAAGTCGAACATACCCGCGACAGCATCTGATGAAACTATGGACTCCCCTACCTGCAACTGCAATGCTCGGCTCCTCACTGCTGGAGCCTTCGCCCTGACCTCGTTGCCATCATTAATCCTCAACGTAACTGAAGCAGGTGCTTTAACTGCTCCACTCATCAACCTCGAACAATCCACCTTCTTGGGGCCCACCGGATTGCAGTGAAAACACATGAGGTCCGAGCCTCGAGGACAATCCCTACAAAAATGACCTATCTGGCCGCAACTGAAACATCCCCTTCATGTCTCCCAGCAGCTCCCCTCATGAGTCCTCCCACACTGGGCACAATGACCCCAGCCCAGATGGCCTCCTACTCACGAATCCTGAATCTTGGGCCTATTTGCAGGACCCCTAGCTATCTAAACTTGATATGTCTTCCTCTTCTCGAAGTGCTCCAAGTTAATCTCCCGTTCACGGGCTCTAGCAATCATATCCTCTAGGGTCTTATAGTTGGAAATGCTCACAAATTACTTAATATCGTCCTGTAGCATATCATGGTACATCGTCTTCTTCATCTCTTCATCCACAGCATACTACAGAACTAATAAGGCCCTCTCCCTGAATCTGGCAGTGATCTCTGCCAAAGGCTCAGTTGTTTGGTGAAGGTCCTGAAACTCCCTCGCCAACTGCTGCACCTCGATATATGGTGAAAACTCTGCCCTAAGCCGGGCCACAAACTCCTCCCAAGTCATCGTCTCAATGGCCTTGCCTCCTAGAGCGAAATCTACCTTCTCCCACCAATTACAATATCTGTCTTTCAGAAGACATGATGCAAATCTGACCTTCGACCCCTCGGGACAGAAGCTTGTCTAGAAAGCATTCACCATGTCCGCTAACCACCTCCTATTAGCAATATGGTCCTTCTCCCTAAAGAACTCGAGAACTCCATAAGCACAGAACTCGTAGAAGGACAGAGTGCGGGCTCCCACAATATCCAAACGCTCATCCATAATCTCCATAATCCCCTCCTTGACCAAACCGAAGATCATCATAGTCTGCTCCAAAACACCGTGGGTGATCTCCGACGAGATGAACTCCCATATTTGTTCCTCAAACAACTCAGTACCACACCTGATCCTGAACCAGAACCTGAACCTCCTTCATGTATGCTCATCACCATATTGAAAAACAATCACACAATTGATTAGAAAATACCCAAATAATCCTCATCCTACAGGCTTTGTAGGATCTTTATGACTTTCATTGATTTGAGTATGGATCCTATGCTTTCAATAGTATGGGCCCAATAATACCTTTCACACCTATCCATACTTTCCTCAAGAATCATCCTAAATCCTCTAAGTCACCTTCTCAAACTGGTACTCCAAGTACCCTTCTAAGCAGCACATCTAAACCCACCAAACACTTCTTATGCTCTCCTAGGTTCCTCACCCTACCCTGCCATCAGCTGCTGAAGGTCACTTACTAATGTCAGCTAACTACTTCATGAATACAATTACATGTAAAAAAGCTTGTATAATCCTTCGACTAAAAGGCTCAATCCTACAACGGTTGGACTCGGACAAGAGCTGTGCAATAGGGTCGAATCAATCACTCTGAGATTGTTTAACCTTTGCAACATGCAACTTAACATATTCATGAAATAACTAGCTCACATTAATATGAGTCCCACAAAGCACAAAGCAAGTAGCATTCGGGCATCGAGAAAAATCTAACCACTGCTCCACCTAATCAGGCCTTTCTATCCAATCATCTGACATCCAATGTAACATCCATGAATTTCATGAAAAATTTTAACTTTTTAAACAAACCAAATCATCACTTGATTACAAAAATAGTTTTCCAAAACATGTCTATTATACGAGTTTTCCCAAAATCATAACAAAACATGATGAGGTGCACAATCAAGCCTTCGCCTTTCGGCGATCATCTGAGGTACCTGAAACATAACCCAAAACTGTAAGCCCAAAGCTTAGTGATTTTCCCCCAAAGTACCAACCCAATACAAAACAACGTAATATCAATACACAAGATGCATACAGAGCCTTCATTCTGACTGGAATTCCCCACCGGCTTATAGTCTACCTCGTACGCTCACATAACCTTCAGCATGACTGGTACGCCACACCGGGCCTTCAGCCCATCTGGACCGTTCTTCGGGCCTTCAACCTGACTGGTACGCCCCACTAACCTTCAGTCTATCCAGGACGCCCTGGGTCTGTTGGCCTTCAGCACAAACCATCATCCTATCTACCAGGATGCAGATCTAACAGATCACTACAATAGTCAATTAAACGATAAAAAGGATAACAATCCAAAAGGGACGGCCTTGGTGCCTTCAACCCAAAAGTATATTGAGGAACACTCACCTCACAGCTGAATAGAACTGATAAGGCCCGACTCCGAATCTCAGCTCTCTACTCAATGCCTACATCTACTAAGTGACCAATGCCATCAAAATCCCAAAAATACCCAAAATACATTCAACAGTCAAACTTGGTCAAACGTAGTCAAACATGGTCAAACTCCTTAAATCCACTGAGTCAACCCATCCGTGTCAACCCAACCGAGATAACTCAAAATTGGTTGTTCCATGCGAGTACGCAGGGCGTACTCCGGAGGTACGCTCAGTGTACGCAAGCCTCGCATTGACTGATTACGGGGGACCTGATCGAGTACGTCGGGCGTACTCCCTTCTACGCGAGGCGTAACCTCGCAACTCCATTTTTTTTATTAAGTGCTTAATGGCTTCAGCACTTAATCTCCCACTTCATATCCAAGCTCTAGAGGCATACTAGAGTCATAAAGTTTCCAACTTTATGACTCTACACGTCCATAAAATCCTTAACACAAGGTGTTAATCCTTTAAGACCTTCTACAAGATGCATGGAGCCAAACTAGCTAAAGGGACCTCATTTTTATGACTTAGAACCCTTCCTAGCGTCTGAAATTACAGCCCAAAACGTCCAAAACCAATCTTCCATAAAAATGGGACTTTTGAGACAAGAAGAACCACGAGAATCTACCAAAATGAGATCTAAGCAAACAAAGCATCAAGGTGAAGACTTTTTACCTTCTAGAGCTTCGCAAGAAGGTGATGTTCCAAGATCCACAAGCTTGACTCAACTTCTAAGCTCCTTGATGCAACTCCTTCTTCCTTATGCACACCAAGAACACACTTTTTACCTCAAATACACTCTCAATGCACTAGGGTTTGCCAAAAATGACTCAAAGGATTTGGAGGCTGAATAGGTGGGGGTAAATGAGCTAGAAGGATGCTTAAATACCCCACAAACCCTAAAATTTAGGGTTTTACTCGGACATGAGTACGCCCAGCGTACATATCTGTACGCCCAACGTACTAGGGTGCGCCCTAGTAGGCCTAGCGTACTCACATGTACGCTTAGCGTACACCACCTTCCCCAAAATTACCATCTTGCCACTAGGGATTCTTAGGGCTACTTCCTTCCAATCCAAGGATCAAAAATGACATAATTTAAAACCAAGGGATGAATTTGAGAATACCTAAAAGTCGGGGTGTTACATCCACACAAGCATGTAGTTCAAAAAGCTCAACCAATAGGCATATAAAGGCATCTCTCCTAGAATTATATCATGCAATCTTGAGAAGATCCTTAGCCCTAATCTAGCATGAAATTCTCATAACATATAACATAGCATTATGTATGGGTATTATGGAAATCACTTACATGAGCTCGGTTGATTGTACGCATCAGACCCATTTTTCTTTGTAAAAATATTTTTAGATACTTGTTTTCTTTCAAAAGATTACCAATTCCTTAGTTTAAGTTTAGTCACACCCAAGAGTGTGCCTGAAAACGTTGGGGGATGCTATGTAGTCACGTCGGGCCCTTCCCTTTACAGTTGGAAGTACCTGAATCCATAAACACATAACCGTAAGCATAAAACTTAGTGAGTTCCCCAAAATACCATATACCAAACATATCATTAGGCCTAGCTCGGACATTAGGTCAAACCCATAATAATGGGCCTAGCTCTTCCTAATCAATGGGCCCAACCCAAAATACAAATGGGCCTAGCCCGTTGTATAATGGGCCTAGCCCAACATACAATGGGCCTAGCCCACTTATGCAAAAGGGCCCAACCCTAAATGCATGTGAATAGGCCCAACCCAACATACAATGCAAGAATCACAAAGATAGCTAGCATTGTATATAACACATCCTAGTGGGCCGACATTGGTGCCTTCGACCCACGAGTACAATGAGAAGACGCACCTCAATCTAAAGATAACTGAATCACATATGCGCTGCTGCTATAAAGGCTCCTCACACTGAAGATATCAAAAAATCACCCCTAATCAATGATTAGGGTAATAACCCATAATGAAAGGTCCGAATCATATTCTATCATGCTAAGGGGTAAAATACCATTTAACCTTCTCTTACTTAACCCATCTAACCATGGCCCAAACCCAAAATTATCCACGGCCCAAAATGGCCTTCTGGTGAGTACGCTGAGCATACCACCCCATTACGCCCAACATATTGGGTTTCAATAGCAAGAAAACTCAGGTTGAACCCGTTACGCTCAGCATACTAGGAGGTACACCCAACGTACTTTGCTGCTGCCCAAACTCAAATTTAAGCTCTTAACGCTAAAATACCTTTCGTCTAATTCACATATTTGTCTCTAAGGGACGTCTTAAGTCATAAAGTTCCTGACTTTATGACTTTACATGGCTTAATGGAGTCCAAATCAAAGCCCTAGAATCATATCTTCACCAAATGACCACTAACTCATGCATGGAGGAGATATATCCATCAAGATCTGATTTTTATGACTTAATGACCTCAAAAATGACTACAAATGAGGATCAAGGTTCTGGAATAACTTCTACTCACAAGATCCAATCCATTGGACCAAAACATGCTCAAAGCATAACCTAAAACTAGGTCTACACTAATAAGCCATAAAGTTTGAAGCTTTATACCTCTAAAATCTTGCAAAGATGACAAAAGTCCTAGATCTCCAAGCTTTAGCCACAACAATTCACAAACATGAACTTCTCCTTCTTCCATAAGGCACCAATAACACTTTAAAGGTCCAAAATCAAGCTCTCAAAGATTAGGGTTTCAAAACTAGGGTTGGGAAGGATGGAGGCTGGAAATAAGAAGGGTTTCCAAGGGGGCTAAGGTCTTTAAATAGGGTCCAGGACCCAAAAACTAGGTTTGGGAATTGCATAACTACGCTCAGCGTACATTCCATGTATGCCCAGCGTACTCAAGGATGACTACATCACCTTTAATGATGTACGCTCAACGTACATGCCATGTATGCTCAGCGTACACACCAATTCCCATTATCATCTTAACTTCCAACAAGCATAAATTATTCGCCCTAACTCCGTTTTCGACGATATTTATATGCTCGGAAAGGTATTGAAGATCCCACAAACCTATCTTATTACTTTTGACTAAAACCATACCAAAATAAGATTCTTAATTCATGAAAGAAGCTCGAAACATCACTTTTTCCCATATTACCCCTTTGACTCCAAAACACGAACCAAGGGCTTGGATCATATAACCTATATTACCCACATCCAATTGGGTCTAAACCTTTCCTTCCTCAAAGCCCAAAGTGTTATGATACTCGATCTTCAGATCACGACCCTGAATTAAGAAACGACCCAAAACAGGGTGTTACAATCTTTCTTCATAGAATCCTACAGAAGAGACTTGAATCATGTCATATGTCGAGAGCATCCACTGTCGAGATGCCATATGTGTTCTTGACCCTGCATCACTCATAAACAATTAGAGCACTTTATTAACCCATTTTACAATGGTTTTAAAAATGGAAGATTTAGCGGATTTAAAAATATTGTCGCATTCATCAGGGAGACAATTTATGGATTTTTGTTCTTCAACCATTTTTTGTTTCGAATTAAAATGTTATCATCCTTTCTTGTGTTTTCCTCAAATGTAAAATTTTCCACGTTATGAGATGGATCACCACATCTATATCACTTCCTTATTCCAAAAGAGGTTTTCCTCTTTGAGAAATATTTTCATTTTTCAAAAGACTTGGGTTTCGAAGGAGTAGAGACACTTTTATTTAATTTTTTAAAAATTATTTCTTTAATTCTAGAAAACTAAGAATGATCAGTGCTACAAGATGTGGCTTCAGTGTTATGATACTCAGATGATGAATATTTAGAATTATTAGTGTCAGAAGTCATTGAGAAATCATGAGTATCATAATCACTACTGGTGCATTCAGGGAATTCACAAAGAATATCCTTGACAATATGAATATGACTATTAGAAATAGGAAACTTAATTATGGTAGTAGTATCAGGACACTCATACTCACAATCACAGTGTTTGACAGATGGGTCAATAGAAGTTAGAGGAGTGATACACGAGGTAAGATCATCACGATTAGTAACACAATGTTTGTCTATAAGGTCTTGATGATTTATAATACCACTTATTACAAATTTAGTCTTATATCCATGAATAAGATCAGTTTGGGTTAGAAATTTTGGTTCAATTTCAATTTGTTTGAAAATATCAACAACTTCATCAAGACTTCCTTCAATCACTGATGAAGAGTTTGATCATTAACAATTTTAGAAGTTTTGAAATGAGAATAAGCCTAGTTATCTGTAATACTCTTACACTTGAGCAAGCTCAATGAAAAAGTTATTTTCAATGTTGAGATCATGATTAATAATAGAGACATTACAAAATTATAAGCTCATCAGTAAAAGATACTTCTCACTGTTGGATAATTCAGATTTTAAAGATTCAATTTTGTTTCTTAGATTAATAATTTCTTGATGCGATTTTGAAATATCAAGACGTAAATACTCAAACATTGTAGATTTTTAAAGATTCAATTTTGTTTCTTAGGATTAATAATTTCAAAATAAGTAACAAATATTTTGACCTGATACAATAATGAGAAATCCCAGCTCTGAACTTTATATTCACTAGCTGCTTTAGCGAGATCAACTTCAAAAGTACTTGAACAATTGCTTGCTTCATCAGTGAAAAAATCACCAGTGCCTGCCATTAAACACACTTCCTTTTTCACTTATGCATCCGATGATTCCTCATCATCAACCTACTTGTAACACCCGAATCTATAGGTATGAATTTCTTTGGAATAATTGGCTTTATGTGTGATTTTATGTCCTACGCGGGGTGTAGGATGGTCTCCTACGCTCAGTGTAGGAGGAAGACTTCATGAGGGCACTTAAGGACTTACGTTGGGTGTAAGTTGAGTTACGCAACATGTAGTGCACAGGATCAAAAACCCTAATTCTCGAAGTTGTGAGCCTATTTAAAGGCTATAATCCTCCTGAGGGCCTTTTGATACCTAGCCTTTATCCTCCCATATAGTCCCTTCGAAACTCTATCTATTTTTGTGATAACCTTGAGGTTTTAAAGTGTTCTTGTGTGCACCTTTGAAGCAGAAGACCAATTGAGAAGCATCTAGGAGCTCCAAGCCTTGTAGATCCAAATCCTTCATCTTGTTTTCCACCTCCAGAAGGTATAAAGTTCCCATATTGGCAATCTCTCATGCTAGATCTAGTTAGTTATGCATTTTGTTATGCTTTTTGTCCCATAAGTTTGGTTCGTGTGAGTATGATCTACTCCAAACCATTTCCTGCTATTTTTAGGGTTGTTGAATCATAAAGATGAGAGTTTGTTCACTCCCATCTACCCCATTCATGAGATCTTGAGCATTAGTGCACTCCATGGACTTAGGGTTTTGTTTAATTTTCCTTTATGGCATGCAAATGGATAAAGTTAGAGACTTTATCCACTAAGTCGTTCCTTCTGTTCATATCTGGCTTTTTGAGGACCTAACTTTCTGTATTAAGAGCTTAATGGGACTTTTGGCATTCAAACCAGTACGTAGGGGTAATTCCTTCTACGTTGGGTGTCGCTTGGTTTTAGCATGTAACCATCTAAGCTTTAAGTTGTGCGTATAACAACTTGTACGCAAGGCATAGTAAGGTTGGCCGTTGACTTTGAATATTGTTGACTTTTGGGTCAAACTAGGGCTTTAAGGGTGTAGATTGAGAGGGTATTCTTTACTATTGTTAGGTGTCTTGTTACTCATGTCTACCCTGTGTGTGAGAGTTGTTGTATTTCTAGCTGCTATTCACAATGTGAGCCTTCTCACCACATTTTCCTGTGTGGTATTTATCTCTATGACCAGTTAGGTCTTAATTGCTGATTATTGTTATATGTGAATTCAATTGAATTACTGATAACTTATGGATTGCTGAAAATCCACATGGTGGCTGATAACCCCTAAAATGTGTTGTTAATCATAGGGCGTGCTGTTATCCCACTAGGATTGCTGATAAGCACCAAGGTTGCTGATAACTCATAGTTGTTTATTATGATGTGTTTTGTGGATATTTTGGGAAGGACTCGCTAAGATTTATGCTTATAGTTGTGGATTAAATGTGTTTCAGGTACTTCGAATGATTGGGGAAGGCGAAGGCTTGACTGTACACTCCGGCTTGCAGATTTTATGATTTCCACGTTTTGATACATTGTTTTGGGATGACTGTATTGATATACTTAGGATTTTTCTTGATTTTGTTTTTATGATACTTGAGGTTTTTGCTAAAATAGAAATGAATTTTTTTTTGGTAAAAATCGATATGTTATAAGTTGGTATCAAAGCCCTAGTTTGAGAGATTTGGATGAACACTTGTGGGATTCCGGACTTAAACTAAGGATCTGAAAGTTTTACAAAATCCTTTTCACAAAAGGAATGAATTTCAAGGAAAGAACGAAGGAAGAAGAGTATATAGTAAGCCAGAGCTCGAGAAAGTGATCTCCCAAAATATCCATATTTGTGTTATATGTTGTAGTATAATTGTTGTTATTTGAGCTGATAGAAATGTATCCTAGTGATAGGCTAAGGAACCCTCATGAGTTTCAGGATAAGGTTGTCTGATTTTGTGATGTCTTATAGCCTAGGAGATTACTTATGGAAGTTTTTCTAGGGTTGAATCTAAGATTACTAATTGCTTCGTGTAAACTGCATGGTTGTACATAGTAAAATTTTATAGCCTTAGAATGTTTGGTTTAACCTTACTTCATGTTCCTTGTTTGGTTGTTGATTTGGGGTGGATCTTTTATTCGAATGTCTATTGAGTCCGGGTTTATGTACAGTTGGTTTACGCAGATCCATTTGTGGGGTTTGCAGAGACTTCTTGTGTGACATCCCAAAATTCAAGACTAAAAATTTCATTTTTATTCATTCATAAAACCAGAAGTTATCAAAACATTTCATCAAAACATTGTCATCAGAGTTCCATATCAAAATCAGAGTAAAACATCCCAGGATAAACATCATGATGTGTGCGATGCAGTCATCCCGAGCTCTTTCCTCTGCTACCGGAAGTACCTGAAACCAAAACTGAAAACCGTAAGCACGAAGCTTAGTGATTTCCCCAACCTACCACATACCATACATAACCACATACTGGGCCCCCGCCCGCTGTATCGGGACTTGCCCGGCATTGGATTCGCTCCGGCATCGGGCCCCGCCCGACATCAGGCCCCGCCTGGCATCGATCTCTGCTCGGTATACAGATCTGCTTCTCTTATGCCTCGCCTGTCTCCGGGCCCCGCCCGCTATGCCTATACAATCATATAAACATACTAGCACAATAAGCAAATGATGTGTGTGGAATGCACTAGTTTTAATCCTACCAACTTAGACACAAAAACAAACACACGAAAGGCAGTGTACCTATCGATTAGCAGCTTAGTTCAGGTAAGTAGGGTATCGAACACAGGGAACGGTAAACAATTAAGATTATTACTAATATTATCTAAATAAAACAAGTAAAAAGAAGGGTTTTTCTCTAGTTTTACAAGACTAGAAACTTAAGCAACTACTTAAACACTTAAACAAAGGACAATTAACAACTACGGAGAAACAAAAGAGAACTGGATTCAATCAATTTAAAGAGACTTCCGTTTAGATTCGATTCACTTATTCCTATGGTTTATTTTGTAGCAAGTGCAATGGATTAATATGCCATTGGCTACCGATTTCTAATGTGATTAGGTCCTTGTTCACTATTATTAATCCTTATCAAACAAGTTAATTCAAACAGTGATCAGTAAATTAAACTAACAAGTTTCCTAGTGTTTAGTTCAAATCAAGTAAGACTTGTAATGTTGGTTAACTAATTTGGTTAAATTAATCAACTCATGTATGGTTGTTCATCATACATGCTTACACATTAACTTACTTATTTTCTTGTTAATCCTAGGTTCATATTCACTAATACTAGGCATATAATATCGTTTTCACAATAACCATATGATTCAAGCAATTAAGAAGATGTTCATGCAACTCAATAACTTCATTATTAACATAAACAAATTATCGCTAACACATAAGGGTCTTTAACAATCTTAACAAGACAATTCACCAAATCAAATTAATCCAAGCCATAAAATCAAACCATATTCATAAGTTTATCCAGTCTAAACAGAAGTAAATAGTTTTTAGCTCATATCTACAGCAAATAACAAACTAAAAACGAAATCTAATGATTGAAACATGGTTCATGCAAAATATTAAGATAAAATTAATGTTTGTTTGCCTTTGATCTCTTTAAAATTGACTTCTAGGTTGAATTCTCGAAAACCACAGCTCTAAGAACCCTTCTGGCCTCCAAAAATCATCCAAAACTTCCAGAATTAGTTAGGGTTTCGAATGAAAGTGATCCTATATATAGATTATGAAAACAAAGCCAACTCGATGAGTTTTTTGACCCAACTCGTCGAGTTGGTCACTAAAATCCCGTGTACGGCAAGTTAGCGTCAAGAATCGCGAACTTTCTGATCAACTCGTCGAGTTGATGTCCAACGCGTCAAGTCCGTTTGTAATCATCATTTTCACAAAACATGAAAGTCGTTCGCAATTGTATCTAGCTTTTAGAACAATTTGAATCTCGTCAATCGGAGTTACGGTTCAAGATATATGGTCAAAACACTGACAAGGGGTCAAGCTGTCCAGCAACATCCTTCTTTCTTCAAAATCCAAGATCCAAGCTTCCAATCGCCAATTCCACTTCTTTTTCCTTTCGAGCATGTCTTTATTGCTGAAAATGAAATTTTAAAACTAATTAAGCATCTTTTGTTCATTAAATGAGATAAAATCAACATAAAGTATTAAGATAATGCATGAATTTTATAACTAAATATGTCCATATCAGCAAACATACTCTACTGTATTCTTGTTCTAAGGCCTCGCCTATCTTGGGCCCCGCCCCTGTCCTGCTACTGAAGAGACATGGAACCCCGTCCATTCTCCTGCTAATGATGAGATACGGGCCCCCGCCCACACTCACATCTCTCCTCTCCTGGGCCCCGCCCCTGCTCTCCTAATAATGAGATACGGAACCCCGTTCATACTCAGCTAGTGGTTAGATACGGGACCTCGCCCACACTCACCTCCCTACCACGCACATACATGTATCACAAATACAACAAGTATAAACTACTATGCAACATATAACGTTCCTCGGGCTTACCCCGGCATCGGACCCTAGTCCGGAAACATACTACCGACACATGCAAGAATCACAAAGACCTCTAGCATACTAACATACCTCGGGCCTCGCCCGGCATCGGATCGTAATCTGGAAAATATATCATAAAAATTCCTAGGGCTAACCACCAGGTCTTCCTACTATACACAAACATAATGGGTCGGCGTTGTGGCCGTAGACCCATGCACACAATGAGGAGACTCACCTCGCACTGCTAAAATCCCACCGATAAACCTCTGGCTGCTAACTGGCAACTCCCCGACTACTGCTCCTTTGGCTCCTCGAGCTATCAGTACCAAAATAACACCTAGCCCTAAACCAATAATCCTCGCTAGGGTAAAATGACCATTTTACCCCTGGTCCAACTTGGTCCATACCTAAGGCCCAAAACCGTAGTATGAAAGGCCCAACACTAGGTAGGCTTCCCAAGCCCACTAGTGGCCCACTAATGGCCCAATTTGCTAAATTGGGCCCAATCCCTCTAATGGGCCTTACCCCAAGCCCAAACATATTCTTGGCCCAAAACATCTGACTTCTGATGGCCCACTAAGGCCCAAAGACCCAAAGTCCATTGCTTGGCCCAACCCAAGGCCCAAAACACATCAAGCCCATAACTGATGAGTACGTTGGGCGTACTCCTATGTATGCTAAGCGTACAAGCTAAATGGTGCGTACGCTGGGGGTGCCTGCATGTACGCTCAGCGTACTCCCCTGTTAAGTCACTTTCCCATTAAGTGCTTAATACTCTAATCCAGAAGCTACAATCACAGATCCAAGTCCTTTTCAACGTCTTAATCCATAAAGTCACTGACTTGGTGACTTTACATGACCCTAATAAGCCCAAACCTCAAAATAGCATTCCATTCCCATAAAAATGATCTCAACTCATGCATGGACCCAATAAGACACTCAAGATGGCAACTTTCTGCCTTAGGGACTCATTTAGAACTGAGAGTGGCAACTCTAAGTCCAGAAATCGGATTTGAACCATAAAGTTCTATACTTGGGACCAAAATGACTTCAAAACCACACTACACTAGATCTAAGGATACTTGAGGAAAGTTATGAACTTTATACCTCAAAAGAGTCCCAAATGATGATGCTATCCCGGATCTATGAGCTCAAGCTACCCCAAGTCCTTCTTTGCCACTTCTTCTTTCTTCTTCCAAGATTAAAACCACCAAGATGGGCTTCTCAAGATCAAGATCACACAAGAATGGAGGGATGAGACATTCTAGGGTTTTTCTGAGGTTGGGGAGGCTGATAAGGGGCTAGGGTTTAAGTCCTAATGTTCCTTATATAGTGCTTGACCCTAATATTAGGGTTTTGGGTCTCTGAGCGTACGTTGGGCGTACGTCTCCAGCATCCGCGACCACTTAAGCCTTCTATGCTGGGCGTACCCCAGCTTATGCTGGGCGTACTCTTGCGATGGCCACCTTGCATGCATGGTCCTTTCTTGCCGTCTTTCTCTATTAAGGACCAATATTGCTAATAACTTCAAAGTGCTATAACTCCTTCATTCTAAGTCTGTTTCCGACGAACTTTACATCCACGAAAAGGTGGCGAGAAGCCCTATGCTCCTAACTACACACCCAAGCCTTAAAACCTTTCGAATAGAACCCGAGACCCATAAACGACTGAATCGCCTATACCCTGGGCCTCCTAGACCATAACCAAACTACTTTCAGAACTGGGTGTTACAACTCTCCCGCACTTAAATTAGACTTCGTCCTCGAAGTCTTCTGAGGATACTTATCTCGGTTACTTCTCATGGGTCACAGTAGTCACTCCAAGCTAGCCTGAATGCTCACAACCCTTATTATACAATGCTTAACCTTGTCTGCTCAGTCCGATTCCCCGAAAGGACCGCTACACGTGACCTCCTGAGGTCCAACCATTACCCTGCGCAATCGATGGCCTTCCCATGGCAACTGTACATAAGCGACAACCTTTCCTGTCTCTGCGAAGGACAGATCCTTCGCTATAACGAACTCCAGCCACTCCCAGTGCTGGTCCATCCGCTATTACCCACTGAATGCTTCCACTTACCATGTCCAGATGCTGAACACTCAACTCAGCATGAAAATCAGATAATCCTTCAAGTAGAAGATTCATCCCTGTAACGGTTAGACTCATATGAGAGCTGCACAACAGAGTCAAACCCTTTACTCTGAGATTATTTAATCCATCTGTGAGTGACTTAGAACCTCTCGGTCAACTAGCTGCTCCACTCCAGAATTCTCTTATCACTACCTGTCCGAAGATCTTGTTGTTTCTTATCCGCTTTCTGGATGAACCGGGACCACCCTGGTCCCAACTGGTCTACCATCATCTGGGATACCGGACTCCCACCGATCACTAAACCGAAGCTCAATCCCTCAGTCGCTTCCAGTGACTTTCAAAGAAACTCCGGCCATCTAAACCTGGTCTATCTACCTTGCCATTTTGGCTCTATAAGTCATGGGATCCTCGATCCCCTACCTTGACCCTACGGTCTCTACCAGGTCCCACCCGTGCTGCTATAAGTACATGGGCCTTGCCCACGGGTCCCACCCAAACTATATCTCGGAGCGGCCTTTCCCACAGGTCTCACCTTTCTAGGGCTATGCAGGCCCACCCCTCCTCCAATCTCAGCTTGCTATCCTATCCTGACTCTTATCATGTTGACTAGGAGATACGGGCCTCGCCCACACTCCGTTGTCTAGGAGATACGGGCCCTCGCCCACACTCCGCTAACTAGGAGATATGGGCCCTCGCCTATACTCCGTTAACTAGGCTGCTAATGAATGCTACGGCTATCCCGTAGACTTACAACCCTTTTCTCAATGTCTGACTGGTGGTGGGTGCTACGGCCATCCCGTAGTCTTACATCCTGGCTAAACCTGTGTCCTGTCGGAAATTCTCCGACCTGGTTCGCAAAACCAGCTAGCTACTAACGTGAATACACGAACCCTACTTCAGGAAGTTTCCCAAACTTCCAATTCATGCACTACTCTATCCACATGGTCAATCGGGCTGCTTCCCTACCAAACAGGATGCGAACTTATCCCGGATCGCACTTACTTCTGCTCCCGAATACTCGGATGGTTCTCCCCCACTTCGATTCAGCTAACTCCTTACAGCTCACAGCCTTGGAAAGGATTCCCCATCCTTCTTACCGTCCAACGATCGATCCGCTCGCAATCCGACGCTCACATTGCTAGTGATCTAACTGACCAGTACCAATCAATACCTCTCTCAAAATACTAGTGACACATGTCCCGATTTCTAGTCACGATTGCTACAGTTACTGCATCCTGATAACCTTCTCTAAAAGGGAACGACCTCTAACTATTATTCTAAAATCCAAGGTATGCAATTGGCATATAAATCAATATCAATGCAGTACCATAACACTAAAATCATAAATAAAGCTTATAGGAAAGCAAAAGATACGCACCTGCAACATAGGAAGTTGCTCGTGCCTCCTCTGTGGTCAGCTGGAAAGCCCTGCTCCCCACCGTCGCAGGAGCGGGTGCTATCACCTGTCCCGTGGTAACCAAACTCAGACATTGGGCCTTCTTGTGGCCCCGCTGACTGCAATGGAAGCAGATCAGGTCTGATCCCTAGATGATGGTAGTTGTACAATCTCTGCTAAAATGACCAGTCCGGCTGCATTTGAAGCAGCCAGAATCACCACCACTACCACTCCTGCACGCACCCTCGTGCGTCCTGCCACACTTCCCACATCGGCTGCGGCTCTGATAGTCCCTCGATCTCGAGTCTGACCCCTTGGGTCTCTTGCCTGAACCTGTGGCTACCTGAATCTCATCCGGCTTCCTCTTCCTGGGGTGCTCTAGGTCGACCTCCCTCTCCCTGTCTCGAACAATCATATCTTCCAGCATCTTGCAGCTGGACCTGCTCACAAACTGCCTGATGTCATCCATCAGCATCTCGTGATATCGGGCCTTCTTCATCTCCTCGTCCGCGACATACTGCGGAACAAGAAGAGCCCTCTCCCTGAACTTGGCGGTAATCTCTGCCACAGTCTCAGTCGTCTTCCAGAGGTCCTAAAACTCCTGCGCTAACCGCTGCACCTCAATCACTGGTGCAAACTTGGCCTTGAACCTGGCCGAGAAATCTCTCCATGTCATCGCTTCCAACGCGTTGTCATCCCCAATGGCATCTCCAACCTCCTCCCACCAATCCCGTGCTCTGTCCTTCAGAACACAGGAAGCAAGTCGGACCTTGTCCCCCTCGGGACATCGACTCATACGGAAAGCGTTGGCAACATCGGCCAACCACCTGCTGCTAGCGATGGGGTCCCGTGCCACATGGTAATCTGGAGCTCCACAAGCTCTGAACTCTCGGAATGTCAAGTTACGCGCCCCCATCATGGCTATCACCTTAGTACGGAAAGCTCCCAGCTTCTCATCCAAAATCTCTAGTATGCCTTCCTTGACCGTACCGAAGATCAAAGGAGTCTGGTCTAAAATACTGCGCGTAATCTCTGCTGAAATAAACTCTCTCATCTGCTTCCCGAGCTGCTCGGCTCCTGAGCCCGAGCCTGATCCCTCACCGGTGCCTGAATCGCCAACTGGTCTACCCCATAGCGTCACCGTTCTGTAACATATCATAATAACCATCAGAATACTCATCACTTCTGAGGGATCACACACGCACTACAAGTTCTCTGGTTTTATCTCAGCCCTCTTTGATTCGAGTACAGATCCTCTGCTTTCAGTAGTATGGGCCCTTACTACATTCCACATCTATCTGTACTTTCCTCAAAGATTTCCTTGACTCCACCAAATCCATTGCACTACTACTATTGCTCCCAGCACTAATCTCATCCTAGGCTTGCCCTAGGGTAACCTCCAACCCGCACCCAGCCCTCAGCTATGGAAGGTATCTTCATAATGCCAATTAGCCACTACCTGAATACCATCACATGTGAAGAGGCTCAGATAATCCTTCGAGTAAAGGACTCATCCCTACAACGGTTAGACTCAGACGAGAGCTGCACAATAGGGCCAAATCTAGCACTCTGAGATTATTCAACCCTGGTCACATGTGACTTGACGTAATCACCTAATGGCTAACTCCCATCACTCAGAATCCCACAAAGCACAAAGAAAGTAGCATTCAGACAAAATGGAAAATCTAACCAGAACATAATCAAGAAATTTTATCCACATATCATGAATCTGTACTAGTATGCGATTCAAAGCTCATACCAATATAACAGGCACATAAGGCATCCTCCTAGATCCTTAGCCCTAATCTAGCATGCAGTTCTCATAAGCATATCATATCTAAACAAACATGAATGGGTAATTTGGTAGAACTTACTTGAGCTCGGTTGATTGCATGCACAACACCCTTTTCTCTTTTCAAAATTATTTTCTCTCTTCAAAGTCCTCTTATCTTTTCAAAATTCCTTTATATAAGAATGATTTTCTTTTGAAAACTTTTCATACCAAGTCCTTAGTTTGAGTTCAGATACACCGGAGAGTGTGCCCGAATCCCTCAAACCAAGGCTCTGATACCAACTTGTAACATCCCAAAATTCAAGACTAAAAATTTCATTTTTATTCATTCAAAAAACCATAAGTTACCAAAACATTGTCATCAGAGTTCCATATCAAAATCAGAGTAAAACATCCCAGGCTAAACATCATGGTGTGTGCGATGCAGTCATCCCGAGTCTTCCCTCCGCTATCGGAAGTACCTGAAACCAAAACTGAAAACCGTAAGCACGAAACTTAGTGAGTTCCCCAACCTACCACATACCATACATAACCACATATTGGGCCCCCACCTGCTGCATTGGGACTTGCCCGACATCGGACTCGCTCCGGCATCGGGCCCCGCCTGGCATCAGGCACCGCCTGACATCGAGCCCCGCTCGGTATACATATCTGCTTCTCTTAGGCCTCGCCTGTCTCCCGGCCCCGCCCGCTATGCATATACAATCACATAAACATACTAGCACAATAAGCAAACATACTCTACTGTATTCCTGTTCTAAGGCCTCGTCTATCTTGGGCCCCGCCCCTGTCCTGCTACTGAAGAGTCATGGAACCTCGTCCATAGTCCAGCTAATGGTGAGATACGGGCCCCCACGCACACTCACCTCTCTCCTGTCCCGCGCCCCGCCCCTGCTCTGCTAATAATGAGATACGGAACCCCGTCCGTATTCAGCTAGTAGTGAGATACGGGACCTCGCCCACACTCACCTCCCTACCAGGCACATACATGTATCACAAAGACAACAAGTATAAACTACTATGCAACATATAACATTACTCAGGCCTACCCCAGCATCGGACCCTAGTCCGGAAACATACTACCGACACATGCAAGAATCACAAAGACCTCTAGCATACTAACATACCTCGGGCCTCGCCCGGCATCAGATCGTAATCCAAAACATATATCATAAAAATGCCTAGGGCTAACCCCCGGGTCTTCCTACTATACACAAACATAATGGGTGAGCATTGTGGCCGTAGACCCATGCACACAATGAGGAGACTCACCTCGCACTGCTGAAATCCCACCGATAAACCTTTGGCTGCTAACTGGCAATTCCCCAAATGCTGCTCCTTTGGCTCCTCGAGCTATCAGTACCAAAGTAACACTTAGCCCTACACTAATAATCATCGCTAGGGTAAAATAACCATTTTACCCCTGGTCCAACTTGGTCCATACCTAAGGCCCAAACCATAGTATAACAGTCCCAACACTAGTTAGGCTTCCCAAGCCCACTAGTGGCCCACTAATTGCCCAATTTGCTAAATTGGGCCCAATCCCTCTAATGGGCCTTATCCCAAGCCCAAACATATTATTGGCCCAAAACATCCGACTTCTGATGGCCCACTAAGGCCCAAAGACCCAAAGTCCATTGCTTGGCCCAACTCGAGGCCCAAAACACATCAAGCCCATAATTGATGAGTACGCTGGGCGTACTCCTATGTACGCTAATCGTATAAGCTAAATGGTGCGTATATTGGGCGTACCTATATGTACGCTCAGCGTACTCCCCTGTTAAGTCACTTTTCCATTAAGTGCTTAATACTCTAATCCAGAAGCTACAATCACAAATCCAAGTCCTTTTCAATGTCTTAATCCATAAAGTCACTGACTTGGTGACTTTACATGACCCTAATAAGCCCAAACCTCAAAATAGCATTCCATTCCCATAAAAATGATGTCAACTCATGCATGGACCCAATAAGACACTCAAGATGGCAACTTTCTGCCTTAGGGACTCATTTAGAACTAAGAGTGGCAACTCTAAGTCCAGAAATCGGATTTGAACCATAAAGTTCTATACTTGGGACCAAAATGACTTCAAAACCACACTACACTAGATCTAAGCATACTTGAGGAAAGTTATGAAGTTTATACCTCCAAAGAGTCCCAAATGATGATGCTATCCCGAATCTATGAGCTCAAGCTACCCCAAGTCCTTCTTGGCCACTTCTTCTTTCTTCTTCCAAGCTTAAAACCACCAAGATGGGCTTCTCAAGATCAAGATCACACAAGAATGGAGGGATGAGACGTTATAGGGTTTTTTCTGAGGTTGGGGAGTCTGATAAGGGGCTAGGGTTTAAGTCCTAATGTTCCTTATATAGTGCTTGACCCTAAAATTAGGGTTTTGGGTCTCTGGGCATACGTTGGGCGTACGTCTCCAACATCTGCGACCACTTAAGCCTTCTACATTGGGCGTACCCCAGCTTACACTGGGCGTACTCTTGTGATGGCCACCTTGCATGCATGGTCCTTTCTTGCCATCTTTCTCTATTAAGGACCAATATTTCCAATAACTTCAAAGTGCTATAACTCCTTCATCCTAAGTCCTTTTCCGACGAACTTTATATCCACGAAAAGGTGGCGAGAAGCCCTATGCTCCTAACTACACACCCAAGCCTTAAAACCTTTCGAATAGAACCCGAGACCCATAAACGACCGAATCGCCTATACCCTGGGCCTCCTAGACCATAACCAAAGTACTTTCAGAACTGAGTGTTACATCTTGCATAGCAGAGTTGTAGCTGATAGGGGACCTAAGATGTGAACCTAAGGGTTTAGATGCGGCTCTTTGAGCACCTAGGTGAATATGTTTTTCTTCCTTTAAAGTAGGGTGTTTGTGACTCAGGACCTCGGGATGGAATCTAAATCAACTACGGATAGGTGTGGAAGGTAGTATATGAATGTACAACTAAAAGCACAGGATCCGTATGCGATTTAGGAGTGATACGTGTGAAATGTACTAGTTTTAATCCTAACTAACTTGAACAAAAAAATCAACACACGATAGACAGTGTACCTAATCGAATAGTAGTTTAGTGTAGGTAAGTAAGGTATCGAACACATGGAACGGTAAAACAATTAAAATAGTACTAATATTATCTAATTTAAACAATGAGCAAAGAAGGGGGTTTCTCTAGTTTTACAAGACTAGAAACTTAGACAATCAATTAAACACTTAGCAAAGAAACAATTAACGACTAAATAAAGAATAAAAGACAACTAGATTCAAGAATGTTAAAGAGACTTCCGTTTAGATTCGATTCACTTATTCCTATGGTTGATTTTGTAGAAAGTGCAATAGATTAATGTATTTTCAATTACCAATTTCTAATATGATTAAGTTCATGTTCACTATTACTAATCCTTTAGCAAACTAGTCAATTCAAGCAGTGATTAGTTGATTAAACTAACAAGTTTCCTAATGTTAAGTTCGAATCATGCAAGACTTGTAATAGTAGTTAATTAAATTGATTGGTTCAATTTAACTTATATATGGTTGGTCATCATATATAGCTTTACTTATTTTCTAGTTAACCCTAGGTTATGTTCACAACACTAGGCTTACAATATTGATGGTCACAAAATCATAAGAGGCAAGCAATCAAGAAAGATGTTCATGCAATCTCAATAAACTTATTAATCAACTGGAAAATAATTGTCATTAACACATAAGGTTCTTTTAACAAACTTAGCATGATGAATAAACAATTAAAAATAATCCAAAGCCACAAAATCAAACCATTATCATAAGATCCTCTATTATAAACGAAAGTAGGGTGTTTAGCCCATGACTTTAGCAGAAACAATCATCAAAACGAAATTCAACATTGAAAACATGGTGTAAACAAGAGAATTAAGTAAAGTGAATGTGATTTTGCCTTAGATCTCTTCAAACAAAAGATCCTACTCGAATTTTGTAATCCATAGCTCCTAGGGATGTCTCTGGCCTCCAAAAGTCGCTAAAAACCTCTAGCATAAGTTAGGGTTTCGAACAGAAACGATCCTTAAATAGATTCTGAAAAACGATGCAACACGGCGTGTTCTAGGACCCAACACGCCGTGTTCTTCATTAAAAATGTGTGTATGGAAAGGCACGATTCCATCGGGATTTTTCATCTCAACACGTCGTGTTTAGAGATAACACGTCGTGTTCTTCTTCAATTTCTTCTTTTTCTTCAAAATCCAAGATCCAATCTTCCAATTGCCAATTCCGCTTCCTCTTCCTTTCGAGCATGTATTTGTTGCTGCAAATGAAATTTTAAACTAATTAAGTACTTTTTGTTCAATAATGAAACAAATACAACATAAAATATTAAAATAATGCATGAATTATATGATTAAATATGTAAATATCAAGGAGTCTCGAGGGTACTGAGGATTTGATTGGGTTATATGTATTTTGTGCTTTTAGTCTGGCTTTGACCTTTTTCCTTGTGTATTTCAGTATGGTGTTTACCCGAGGTTCAGGCTCCAGCGGCTCGAAGAGGCAGGGTGTCAACAATGATGAGATCCGTAGGAGCATTGCTGTCACACCCCAAAACCAGAACGGCGGAAACGTTCGGGGGTGGAGGACGTCATGTACAGTATCACAACAATGCATAGTAGTAAACAAGCAACAACATCATCCATTGCATTAATAATATAATTTAATACAAGTGTGTTCTGTGAAGTTTAATAGACACCAAAAATATGAAACAAAATAAAAGATGAGTCTTGAACGAGCTCCATCTTCTCAAAACCTGGCACCGGTACCTGTCTACTGGTGACCTGAGAATACAAGTTATTTTGAAAGAGTTTATCAGCTTTAAAGCTGGTGAGATCATAAGTATTTTAGTGTCATTGTTTGTATGAAAGTGTTTGTAAGTACTTGAATGTATAAGTTTGTAAATGTTTGTAAATGCTTGTAAATGTTTGTATCTCGTAGAAAATCCTATATTTTCTACTAAACGTAGCCTTCTACCAAGGCATCAAATGAAATGTATGCTAGTTTCTTGTAAAAGTGTGTATTTTCCCAAATATGACTATCATTAACCAAAAATATAGCTTTTACATTACTGTTCATTGTGTGAAGGTCACAAAGTGAATGCAATGGGAAAATAATAAAGTACTGTAGTGTTGTATTAAGTAACTACTGATGTACTAATTACCTTAAACCAACTGTTATTTAAAGTAACATGTGATATACCTGTACCATACTACCGACTAAAAACACGACGATGAAATACGTCGGAAGAAATGACATTTGGCACCCGTAGACTTGCAAGTCCCACTGTAGCGAGCAGCAAGGTGTAGGATAGTCAATCCAGTATATATCTATACACAAACTCAACGCTCTCCACTTAAGGAGATTTTGGATACAAAACGAGCCATGACAGGTGATGCCATGCCCCGTTACGTGGCTCACATAACTGTTGTAATGTACTTGTATATGTATTGTGTGTACTAGCTGTATTGTATGTTCTCTCTCTCTCTGTCTAGTATGTATGTATGTTCTCTCTGTTTCTCATAATAGTATGTTCTCTTGTATAATGTATAGTATGTACTAGCTGTATTGTATGTTCTCTCTCTCTGTCTAGTATGTATGTATGTTCTCTCTGTATGTTATCGTTTGTTTCTCGTTATAGTATTCTCTATCTGTTTCTCGTTATAGTATATGTTGACTCATGTATGAACTGACTCATTGTATGTTTCATTGTTCTAGTAATAGTATTAGTAACTTCCGAAACTATACCTATTATAGTTTACTAGCAATGTTGTTTGTATGTATGAACATGTTTGTATACCTTTGCTACCCAAAGGTATTGAAATGAAAGAAGTAACTTTTATATCTATATACATATACATAATATATAACTAGGATTCAAACGACCTTCGGACAAATAACCGATACCCTAAGTCCACAACCAAACAAGGAACAGGAAGCAAGGCGAGCTATCAGTCCTAAGTCCTTTCAATCCTACTTATATAACTATATCTATATAGATACACATTTGACAAAGTATAAGTTTAAAAGAGTTTAATGAAAGTATTTAACATGTAAAAGAGTTTGTAAAACAGTTTTAAGTAGTTTGATTGATAACATAGTTTGAAAAGTAAGACAATCCATATGTTTGATAGTCATTAATCACATGTGGTTGATATAATAACTATAATGTATCTACTTGTATTCCCCCCCCCCCCATAAAAGCATTTAAAATCATTTAAAATGTTGATTAAGGGGTATGAACTCACCTGTAGTGAGTGGTTTGGATGAACGGATGGTATAGGATGCTAAGTGTCAAGTGAAGACTTGAGCACACACACGGATCCTATTTAACATATAATAACACATATATGTATCCAATTAGTTATTTAACAACTAATTAACCAAGTTAAGACATCCTAGGACATGGAAAACACTTTAATTCAAGTGCTAGAAGTACCAAGGGTTGCATCTAAGGGTTGTACAGCCACTTAAAGGAGTTTTCGGTCCAAAGAGGTTTTCGGTCCAAATGGTTTTCGGTCCAAATGGTTTTCGGTCCAAAAGGTGACCGAAAACCCATGGTCTTTGATGCATAAGGTGATTTCCAAGGGCCTTCAACAATCAATTAAGTGTTCTAGACTCAATACTAAGTATTAGGAAAGGCTTAAAGTCATTTTGCACCATTTATAAGGGTTTTCGGTCTAAGGAGATACACTAGACCAAAAACACCTTTTGTTCTTGGATAAATGACGATTTCAAGGCCCTAAATCAAGTATCCTTACTAGATAACAAGTATACGAGATAGATACTTACAACATGGAAGCAAAGAAGGGTGTTTTTGGCCCAAAACACTAGTGTGTGTTCTTGGTGAAATGAAGAACACTTGAAGATCTAAGAAAATGGAATGATTTCATGGATGAAATCATGTAAGATCACTAGATAATGGAAGAGATCAACTAAACAAAGAAGCAAACACTTGCAATCTTGAAGCTCTTGAAAAAAAATCGGATGATACTTGAGAGAGAATTGTTCTTGACTTGGAAATGGGAAAAATGACTAAGTGTCATTTATATACCCTTTAGGGTTTTCGGCCCTAACACTATTTTGGGCCGAAAACTCCCAACTCTTGGAGTTTTGTGACATAAATGTTGCACAATTAATCCTAAAGTATATTTCCTCTAATTTGTTCTCTCAAGAAAATAAATATTAAAAATACCCAACCGGACTTTAAACCGAGCTAAAAATTAGCAGAAAAGAATTTGACTTTTAATTGAAGTGCTAGACGGTAGAGTTTGTTCAAATAGAAATTTCGGGTTGTCACAATTGCCGCTAATGTGGTTGTGATGGTCAAGGAGGCTATCCTGGAGGTATTTGGTCTATCAAGACCGTGATGATCGAGATTTTTGACGAGCAATATGTTATTGTCACCGAAGTTGTTGCTGCCATAGCCACCACAATTGTTGTCGTTGCAAGATCCCACAGGGGTGATTCGATGCAGTACCTGGAGTTCAACAACACGAAGCCCCCAAAGTTTGATGGCGTATAGGACCCAATTGTAGATTGAGGTGGATCACTGATGTTGAGGGGTGCTTTATACCTGCTCCTATCCAGATGATATGAGGGTTTGCTTTACTCTGAACCTTCTTCGCTTGGGAGCGAAGGACTGGTGGAAGTTCATGACTGCTGACTTTTCACCTGCGGATAAGGCCATAGTTGTTGGGTTTTAAGCACTATAACACTCCTATGGTGCACATGCAACCCTAGATGCTTTGGATCTAAGTTTTCTCTAATTATACATGCAATTTCAATTTTCCAAAGCATACATCCTAACTAGCATACAATTGAGGATATACAACATAAGAACTAAGTTAGATGAATACCTCTTAGTGTAGCTTGTAGTTCTTGGCCTTTAAAAGCTTTAGCACCTCAAATGTGATGCCTCTAATGTGTCACAAACACCAAATGCAAGAGGAGGCTTTTGAGAAATGGCTAGATAGCACCAAAATCGGTTATGGTTCTTCACAAGAATGTATGGGCCGATTTTAGGGGTTAAGGGGTTGCTTTTATAGTGTGGAAAAGACTAGGGTTACAATCATGCAAACCCTAATGACCCTTCATATTTCTTAGGCCCTTTAGGTTTAACCTTCCACCTTTGGGAATATTTCCATATTCTCATTTTGACTATCACTTTTGAACAAGAGTTGCCTCTTTTCAAAATATGTCAATATGGTCCTCTCCAAAATTTACACCATACTTCCAACTGTCCCTGAGCAACCAATCTTTGGTAAACCTTAGATTGTCCTCGACAATTTCTTAATCACTTTAGTCACATCCAGTCAAAAATTTAGAACAGATGAATATTATAGCACATGCAATCGATCCTATATCCGAAGCATATGGGACACGATCCATGATGTCTCACATAAAGACATGATACTAGACCAGTCTTTTGCTATAACATTTCTATTTCTATTTGCCATGTTCTCATCATTCAGATTATGAAAAGGGATGTTGTAATCATAATCGAATTTTAGAACGCAAATAATGTTCCCATATATAGAATTTCCTTATGTTGAACCATTCCAACATAACATTCATATATATATATATATATATATATATATATATATATATATATATATATATATATATATATATATATATATATATACTTGACTAAATTTGATCAAAATCTCACGATCTAAGCTTTTAGATTTGAAATGAAGTATAATTCCCTCTCCCTTAATTATAGCAAAACAACTTTTCCCAATTGAAACTTTTGTTTTCTATAATTAACATTACTAACTTGCAACACTTATTATAATTATCATGCTCCCACTAACATGATGATTATTAGCATAACACTTATGCTCCCACTAGCTTTGACATGTACTCAGAAATTAGCTGGACTTCTAGAAATCAATACTTTATTGACTTTCTTACCAAAGTTCAGATTTCTGATACGAGATGCTTTGATAAAACTTTATCAAAATCATACACCTTTCCTTAGATAGCTCATATGTGTGTCTAAACAATTTTAGAACTATGAAAAAGGGATGTCGTAATCACAGTCTCAATTGCTTAGACCTTTGCCATTCCTCACAAGTCCATGTTAGTGTGCCGGTTAACCACACACGCTCCACTAACGACTTTGAGAATGCAAATATCACAATTGCTATCTATTTAAAATCTACTTAGTGAAAGCGTTTCCTCACCATCATTTTCATGAATCGGAGAGAAACCTTATGACACTTAGATTTTATGGTGTATGTGTTCCTATCCATGTGAATTTGTCAAAAACATAATCGCAAGATAAGGTTAGTGACAAATCCAAACTCATATGGATTGAACTTATGCAGTCTTAACTTCTTGCCACCTGGCAGCAAAAGGGCCTGCCATTCGCTTCCAGGTTGTTATGCAACCAATTGAGAACTCTCAGAACTCATATGCAAAGGCAACTTTAACTGGAATGGGCACAGAAATAGGAATATGTCAACACGATAGGTTATAAACCTCATGTTGTGTGCTAGTGTTAAACTACAAGTTTTTATTCTTGATTAGACTCTTTCAAGATCTTTTAGACTCCCACTGTCCTCTTGACATATAAGACTCTCTTGCCAAGACCCATTCCTTGACAAACAAATATTCAAGAGATAGTGCAGATTCTTATCAAGACAAACACTTCACTCAATTGGCCTTAGTTGGTCTTTGTTTTATCCAAAACATCACAACTTACCCAATTTCAAATGTACAAGAGTAGAACACATTTTACTCTTACATTTGACAAGTGTTATAAACCTTCTTTAAGATATGTCACTCAAATTACAATCTTGGAGTATGACTCTAAGAATTGTTTTGGAACTAAGTAGGACTCATCTTCTTGATTTAACCATTCCAACAATTCATGACTCCTATTCTTAGCCACAAAAATGCACTAAGATGTCCTTAGAGGACCAATTGTGATATGGTTTCTTAATCAGTAAGATGATCACAAAACATGATACTAAAGTACTTTCCCATCTTTTCAGATTGGAGAAACTTTTATCTATCTGTCTAATTTGATTCTTCTCATTCGTTCTGCCATACATCGAAACTTTTCCAATGCTTCAAAATTATACTTAAACTTGTAAGTATAACCATATTTACTAAAATTTAGTAAATCATGACGAATAGTCTTATTGAACTTTTGTGGTGGACTTGACCAGTGCACAAGAATGTGAACTCGATCCCTTATTCCTTCACTTGACGTACATAAACATGTGAACAAGGAATTAGTATTAATTTTCCAAAGATGAAAATTATCATTCATCATACAATACAAGTTGCATGATTCCAAGTTTCTATCCAACTGGAACTTGGGTGATGAGAATCTTTCCTTATTTTGGTAAATTATGACACTATCACAAACGAAAGAATCAAATCCATTTTCCAATGTTGCTATCAATGGAATCATATAAACAACAATTTTTCACAAATGCCATTGTAAGGATACTTAAAATAAATAAAATCAAAAAAAATTCTTTTATTTTAAAACTTGCGGAAAAAACTTATCCTTACAATGCAGATGCATATGAAAACTATGTTGTTATCTATTCCTAAGCAATCTATCACAACTCTTAAGCAGCAGCTCAAAAATTCTGATCACCGAACCATGCGATCAAAATCCATCTTCGCGATCAGAATCAACTTACTCTTCTTTAAGCTTCCTTTCTTTTCTGTTATTCTTAAAACTTCAACATGTGACCTAGTCACATCATGTAATCAGAATCTCCAAATAGGAACTTAATAGATTTAGATAGAGGACTTACCTGAAGTAGAGTCAAACTTTTTAACTTGACCAACCTTATGATCTTTCAGGTAAATAGGGCAGCTTTGCAACCAATGCCCCTTCCTTTGGCAATATAAGCATATGGACTCTTTGGGAATGGTACACGAGACTGTCTCAGACTTAGGCCCCGTTTGATAGTTGCTGACTGAGAAAGTGCTGACTGAGAAAGGTCTGTCTGGGTAAGAAATCCTGACTGAGTAAGAAATGTTATTGTTTGATTGTACATCTGACTTAATGTGCTGAGTGATGAAAAATGACTATTTTACCCTTCTGTTATATATACTGATGTGCTGAGTGATGAAAAACATACATATTAAACATAAATTACACACAAATAAAAAATGTCATACATATTGTCATACAAAATGTAAATTACACACAAATAAAAAATGTCATACAAAATGTAAATTAAACATAAATCATTTAATATCAAAATAAAAACATAATGAAATTTAAAATAACATAATAATTTAATGTAAAGTAGGTGAAAGTAGTTGATTTGCAATCCGATCACGCAAAACACGCATATATTCAACGGCTTCTGGGCCCCATTCTATGCCTTGTATGTTTTCTCTATCAATTCCCCCACCTTGGACGTCAGGAGTAACCATAGTGTCCTCCTCAAAATTTCTAAACAAGTCATCTTCTATATTGTATTTCCTTATAAAATTATGGACCGCGACGCAAGCAATGACTATGTCTCTTTGCACTGTAAAAGGATAAGGAGCCATTTGTTTTAAGATTGGGAATCTCGCCTTCAAAACACCATAAGCACGCTCAATAACATTTCTAAGTTGTGCATGAGCATAGTTGAACCTTTCTTCTCTAGTTAAAGGTCTGCCTCTTCGAAAATCGGCTAACCAATACCTAGTATTGTGGTATGGAGCCATAAACCCACGAGTGTTTGTATATGCGGTGTCACAAAGGTAATACTTCTCTGCAAATGAATGTGACACATATTATATAAAGAAGATAGATAATAAAAGTTATATAAATATTACAAACCCGGTGGAGGAAATGGAAATCCAGAAGTCGAATTGAATGCAACTTCTTTCAAAACTCTTGAATCATGTGCTATACCCTCCCATCCAGACCAAACAAAGGTAAATATCATATCAAAATCGCAAATTCCTATAACATTTTGAAAACATTCTCCTTTTCCTCGTCCCCTATAACGAGTTTGTTGATCAACGGGTACAACCGCATGTACAAGAGTTCCATCTAATGCACCTATTGCTCCGGAAAAAATATTTTTTAACCGTCTATGTCGTTCTGAGTTATGTCTTGTTGGATTAGGAGTTGTTGGTACTATAATTTCTTTTGCAAAACACATCATTGCATTTAGGACCTCATGAAAACATTGATGAATCGTTTGTGTGGAGTGATGAAATCTTCCCTTAACCGCGCGAAAACGTTCATTATGTCCTATAACATGTAAGAATATAGCCATTTTCTCTTCAATGCTTATTGTCCTGCTAGCTTGCAACCAATTTTTTTGAGTAAAATGGTTGCATAATAAAGAAAATGCCTCTTGTGTAAGACGCATCATATCGTAACATTGTGTAGGGTCTCCGTACATCAAATCTTGCGTATACGCATACCCGCTTGAATCGTTATCTCTAATTCTATGAATTCTTATTAGTTTGCGTCGGTTTGACCTCAACCAATAAAACACAAGTAAAAGAAAAGCTACAACTTCACCATCAGAAACCATACTTGACCTGTTACAAACAATTAGGTAACATGTTAAAGTAAAAAATAGGATCCAAAAGTGATATTCAATATCCAATAACATCCAAAAGTCATAAAACAAAAAACTAGTAAATACCAAAAGTCATATTTAACATCAAATAACAGCCAAAAGTCATGCAAATAACATCATCCAAAGTATCAAACATAGGATCCAAAAGTGATGCAACAAAAAACTAATAACCAAACTTTTCTACCCGCACCCATCAAAGGTAACCATACTTCCTACCCGCACCCATCACCCACGACTCACAACTAGTATGTGAAAGTCGTAACCAAACTTTTCTAACATCAGCACTTTCACCAAATAGCAAAAGAGCGGTCTTGTGTCTTTCATCTTCTTCTCCCCATTCCATTTTGTTTAATTTCTCCATACACGCATCAACATCCTTATCCATTTCACTTTTTTCAATTCTTTCATTTTTTTCCACTAACGACCTTGCAAGCTTGACAATCTCCTCTTCAACTTCTAACGCCCTTGCATCTCTCTTTTTTCCACCAACTCTTTTGTTTCCACCAACTTCCGTATTTTTTGAACGCCCCGAAGATTCTTCACTTGCACCTACGTGTTGTGTTGAGGTTTCCATTGGAACATCATCATCAAAATCATGGACACTAAACTCTTCTACAGGACGAGGGAGTGTAGAAGATGGCCCCCAACTTTGAAAGCCGGTTGAGGTCGACCCTTCAAATAGTTGGGTGCAAAGATCAGGAAACAGCAGGGGTTTAGTTTTCAATGACAACACAAACTTGTTCAACTGTTTACAATTTTTATGAATATTAGTATTTTTTATAAAAATAATTATAATAGTATTTGTTATAAAAATATTACTTTCCCCTCTTCCTTCCATTGTTCATCCGTCAGGTTAAATTTATTTTTTATAGGGTCATATATATTGCCGGTTTTGTTTTTCAGTTTCACCCAAGCAACATACTTTGATTTGTAGTAGTCAAAGTGGTTTCTCATTTGCTTTTGATCAACCTCTTTACCGTGTTCGTTCATCAATTTTTCGCGTACTATCTTCCATGAACTAGCCTTAAGCCCAGAACCCTCACGACCATTAGTGGTTAGTTCATGGATACATGCATCAAGAAAAGTTTTGTCCTTACTTTCGTTCCAAACCAACATCCTAAAACATTAATATTTAAAGTAATTTATCATAAGTTTTATTCAGATAAACAAAAAAAAATCAGCTTTTATAGCTTATAAACAACCTAGTTTGTACACAAACCAATATTGCCATCATAACTTTTATATTTCATAGCTTATAAACAAAAAAAATTGTGATTTTTGATCACATATCTTATACACAACCAAGTTTCAGATTTCATAACATTATAGCAACATGAATTTCTGATTTCATAACCTATTTAAGATTTCATAACATTAGACCAAGAACAAATTTTGATTTCAAAACCAATTTTTGATTTCTGATTTCACAAAAAGGGCAACAACTCAAAAAAATAATAGCAATCTTCTCATCATTTATTACGCATATAATGTTATGAATGAGTCATTTGATGCATCATCAACACTGTACACATGATTCTTTTTCAGTTGTTTCTATGCAATTTGATACAGGAAAGCTGCAACTTTGTGAACAACAATGGCATACAAGAAAGAAAAGTCTACCTGTAATTTGATGTAATTTGATACAGGTAATTTCATAGATTATACAATGAAAAAAATTATGGTTTCATAATTTATACATACATTATACACAATTAAGATTTAAGAGATTATACATATTTTTTTTTTCTGATTTCATACACTATACGATTTCAGAGATTATACAAGCAGGAGAAGATGTTATACCCTAGCATTTTCGGATTTCATAAACTATTTAAGAGATTTTCGGAATTTCCTTACCTGTTTTGAAGATTATAGATGGAGCAGATGGGGCGATTCTGGCAGGAGAAGGAGAAGACGGGCGGAGCTTGGATGGAAGGAGGGAAGCTTTCCGGCTGAAGGAAGAAGACAGCAGTTGAAGAAGACGCCGATTGAAGAAGACGCCGATTGAAGAAGAAGAATCGTTGCCGCTTTTCTTTTTAGTTCACGAAGGGAACAGGGGTAAGGAAGTCTTTTTTTCCAGTCAGATGCATAAACCAAGCTGACCTATTCAGCCGATTGACCCAGACCTGCTGACCGAAACAGCACATTTCAAACACCATCCGGCTGACCGAGTCAGCCAGAATCGCTGACTCAGACGGGTCAGACGTGTTTCAAACAGCCCCTTAGCCTTTCTCTTTACCATTTGGTCAACCGAGTTGACTATGGCCGACCCCTTTCCATTGGGAAGAGAAAGCTTTTCTGGATTTTCAGTGTTACCATTTTCAATGTCCATGGAAGTTTGGGAAGTTGATCTTCTAATCAAATTTGCTTTACCAGTGCTCCAAATCATTTTTGATTCAGCAGCACCAAGCAAATAGATAAGATTATTACGGTCATGTCCTAGTCTGTTACATAGTAGTCCCAAAGGAAACTCACTATGTGACTTAGAAAGTGATTGAACAACCAACTTTCTCAAGACTTTGACACCCAACTCTCCCGGCTTGTCAATATATGACTTCATCTCCAAGATGTGAGCACACATAGACCTTGCTTTCCAATAGGGCTTGAGTGACCTTGAACTTGTGGGTTATGGAGAATAATTGGCGGAAGTGGAGGGAGTGAAGAATGATTTTCGGGACATCATCTTCATTAGGAAAGCTTGTTCCAAGAGTTTTGGGAAGATCATAAATGTCTGAACCAGACATCTTTTGGGAGATATTCAAGATAGTTGATTTAAAGTCCTTAATATAACATCCAATATGAAATATTAAGGCTAGGACCCAACACAATACTTTATAACTTGGAAGAGGGATACCGTAATCCAAGCTATAAAATATGTGAAGGTAGGCGAATGACGATTCACCAATTTCCACCATGAAAAACGAAATAATTTATTAGGCTTTAATTGGATTTGAAACTCCTAGATCTTTTGAGATTCATTGAACTTTTTAATGGCATGTTTCAATCTCGATTGTGCCCTCTCAAATTTTGTGACTGGGATGCCGAGGATCACAAAACAAGGTGTGAATAACCATGCAAATATACTTGGTACCCATAATATTTACCACTCAATCGATGTGTCGGTTAACTACACGCGCTCCACCGACACTATGATAAACATTAAGTTACCCTTTGCCTACCTTGTTAAATCCAGGTTAGTGTGCCGGTTAACCACACGCGCTCCACTAACGACTTAAGCAAAGTGCAAAGTGTAATTTCATAGGTTAGCACCAAATTCACATTTTCCTAAGTAACTAAGATTGGGAATTTATAAAAGGTTTAGTTACTTAGTATTTATCATTAATACTTTTAATGAAGGGAGAATTATAGTCCTTGTCCTACCCGTTCGGCTAACGACCCTCCACCAGTCAAGGAAGCGGTGGGTGAGAGTGGACACCCATTAAACTGTCATTTTATAGGCAGTAACCTTATACCCCCCTTATAGACTCGCTTCGTGAATGAGGCCTACTAACGGTAAGACTGACTTTGTTCTTATACATATATATATATATATATATATATATATATATATATATATATATATATATATATATATATATATATATATATATATATATATTAACTTATAATACTATAAAGTATAAGGGTTGAATTTTAACTTTTAAAATTCTAAGGGCTTAACTTGGAATTAAATTATTCATGAGGGGAAACTTTACAAATTCCAAAACTTGAGGGCAAGTTTTGAACTATTCGAAAACTTTTCAATTCCATAACTTATGTGTTTAAAGTAGTTTTAATGAAAAACTCTTCAAGTTCCATAACTTGAGGACAAGTTATGGAAGACTTTAAAACATTTAAAAATGAGACTCTTCATTTTCATAACTTATGGAAATCTTATGAGTTTTAATAATCATAAATGTGACTTTTTATATAACTTGAGGACAAGTTACAAAAACACATATTATGAACAACTTTTAGATTAATTTGGATTGAAAACATATTATCACATAACTTTTCTATTAATCTAAATCAACTCATAAGAACAAGATAATTAAAATCAAACACTTTTCATGTAATTAGCCTAACCATTAAACTAATACAAAACATGAATCTATTGACAATTATCTATGAAATTGGATTAATATGAACATTACCACATCAAAAACAGGTTTACAAGTTTAAAAACAGCTTAGGGTAATGTTTCTAGACCAATTCCAGCCAAAAACATCGAAAAACTCCCAACTTGAACACAAACTCGTCGAGTTCTCCAAGGAACTCGTCGAGTTCTCCAAGGAACTCATCGATTTCATGCCTTAACTCATGAACTCGGCGAGTTTTTGGCCATAACTCGTCGAGTTTTCAGGTCTTGGCAGTTTTTGGTTTTGAAAAACAAGTTTGCATCAAGTATAAATGAAAACAAGCCTAGGCTCTAATACCACTGAAGGGTTTTGAGCATTCTAACCCTCCTATGGTGTACATGCAACCCTAAATACCTTGGATCTATGTTTTCTCTATTATATACAAACTTGAACTTTCCAAGGTATTACCCTAACTAGCATACAATCATTGATACTTGGGTAATATAAACAAGTTAGAAGACATACTTTTTTTATGTAGCTTGATTCCATGGAGCTTAAGATCCTAGTGCCTCAAGTGTGACACCTCAAATGGTTCACACAACATCACCAACATCACCAACATCTAGGAATAACTTCAGAGAAAAGGTTCCTATGCTCAAATCGGCTAGCCCTCATGTGTACACACACTAGTCCCAATTTCTTGAGCCATGGGGTCCTTATATATTGTGGCTATTAGGGTTACACCATGTAACTCATGTCTTTCCATATTCTTCATGCTCCATGGGTTAAAACCTCCATGGAGTATCCATGGGTTACTCCATGGGTTTAGCCCAAGATGAAGAACTATGGATCATAAGCCTACATATATAAGAATGAATGATTTACACAATCAATCCCCATATATTTAATTAGTCTCCTTTTGATCACAAAATTACTTCCAAATTAATTCTTGATTAATACTAATTAAATAATATGATTTCATATTAATATATTAGAACTTATAATATATTAAGAAATCATAAATATCCTTTTCTCACAAAAGTCTATCCAAATTGTTCCGATGCCATGCAACCCAAATGGACCATGCCAATCGGGTCAAGTACATACCAATTATAGTTATGGACTTAGACACTAATCCAACATATACATCTTTGTCGTTCTGGGATTATTAAAGAACCTCAACTTGTGCGCCTCCTCCATCAATATCTGACATGCGCTGCCTTAATATGGAATCCACACCCTCCGATGAAGGGTCAATAACCCCCAGCTATCATAATCAAGGAAGCCACCTGACCCATTATGCACTCACTTTTTCGGTGCTCCTCCTTCATGGACTCAACCTGGTCCTCTCGAATCTGCTCCAAGAGTGGGGTAATCATTGTTTACAGTTTTGGTTTCAGGTACCTTCAGTTTTCAGATAAGGAGCTCGGGACAATCGCATCGCATTCACCCATATTATTCCGCATTATGTGATCTTTGGGATTAGACTCTGATATTTGTTTTAAATAAAATGTTTTCAATGTCTTGAACAAAGTTATTAAGTGTTTTTCATATATTAAAAATGAAATTTTTAGTCTTGAATTTTGGGATGTTACAAATACCACATACCATACATACAATGGGCCTTGCCCTACAATCATCGGGCCCTGCCCGAAACAGATCTGTCAGTAACATGCGATGGGCCCCGCCCAACACACTTATCAAGCCCCACCTGGCATCGGGCCCCGCCCGATATACATACAAGCACATACAATACATGAAAGATTCAAAAAGACAGCTAGCATACTATAACATAATCCAATGGGCCGTCATTGGTGCCTTCGACCCGCCAAACACTACGAGGAGACTCACCTCAGTCTGCTGTCAGTCAAACAGATGATTGGGCTGCTGAACCGGAGAATCCCTGCTCTAACCAATCAAATAAAACCCCAATTAATAATTGGGCCATAAACCATAACTGGGAATCTAGTTCATTTATCCAACACCCAGGGTAAAAGACCATTTTATCCTTCCCTTACTTAGCCCAATAACCGAGGCCCAAACTCAATGGCACTAAAAGCCTAATAGTGGATCAATTCCTAAAGGACACCTAAAGCCTAATATGGGCCCGAATCCAAGAAGGCCCAAAGCCTAACAATGGCCCAAAGTCAGGAAGGCTAGTGTCCCAACAAAGCCCAAAACCCTAATAGTCCAAATATGGCCCAAACCACAAAAGCCCGCGACCACGCCTAGTACGCTACGTGTACCAGAAGTACGCACAACGTACTGGGTGGCTTGCATGATCGGGGACTCGCACGCGTACGCTTGTGTACGCCCAATGTACGCATCCATTAAGCAATTTTTCCATTAAGCACTTAATGCTTACAACCAGACGCCTAAACTTCATATCCAATCCTTAGGAAACGTCTTGAACCATAATGTTACTAACTTGGAGCCTTTGCATGGCTCAAATGAACTTAAATCCTAGACTTAACATCCTACTTTCACCAAATGGACATAAACAAATGCATGGTTGATCCTCAGCCATCAAGATGCTAACTTTATGGGCTTTGGACCTCAGAAACATCAAGAGAAACAACTCCTAACTTCTGGAGTGGAAGAATCCCACTAGATCTCATTCATGGGACTAAAAAGTGGACAAAACTCCAAACTAACTAGATCTAAGCATACAATGAGCAAGTTCCAAGCTTTATACCTCAATGAAGCTGAAAATAATGAGTGGAATCTGGATCTACAAGCTCTCCCTTGATCAAATCTCCTTCTTTAGGTTTCTTCTTCCTCAAGGTTCACCAACACACACTAAAACACATACAAAGAGGTCAAATCTTCTCTAGATGGGTTAGGGTTTCGAAATGAGGCTCTAAGTGTAATGGAGGTTGGGAAATAAGAGGATCATGGGTCATAATATTGCTTAAATAGGGTCCAAACCCTAAAAATTAGGGTTTGTCCTTGGACGCCGTACGCCCAGCGTACTCACTCCCCTCCCCCCCCCCCCCCTAAAATTTTCACTTTTTACACCCCTTGGGACCAAATTTGCAAATTAATTTAATATCAAGGGTCAAAATGTGAAATACCTTGGAACCAGGTGTTACAGTTTGATTGCTATATGTTGGCTTCTGATTCTATGGATATGCATACTCAAAGCCTCTGCAATCGTTGGGATTTGTAGATTCAAAATCAGTGAAATTGAGTAAGATAGAAGCTCTGGTTCGTTATTGATAGGGAGATGCGAAGGTAAACTTGATTTCAGAGGTTGTGATGGTCACGGACATGAGAAAGTGGTGGTAATCGAGCGTATATTAGCGGTGGTTTACCGGAGATGAAGTACCGAAGATGGAAGTACTGGACATCAGTTGTTTTGATGGGTTGAGATAATTAGTAGGCGTATTGTCATTTTTTAATAATAAAAATATTTAAAAGATAATAAATAAATTAAAAATATATATTAATAAGGGCAAAATAATCTTTATACTTCAGGCAGAGACCAACCACGTAATAAAAACATAAGTTGGGGACGGTCTGAGTTTAAAAAAAAAAGTTAGGGACTGAATGTGTAAATTGCCCCAAACCACAAGGACCATTCATGTAATTTACTCAACATAGACTAACCATGCATTTTAACACATGCACAATGAACTAATGATGTAATTTATCCTAATACTTAGTGGATCAATCTATTTACAAGTGCAAATAAATCAAGGCAACAATGATAAAAATGATGCAATTATATCATTACAATAATCAATATTTTTTGAAAAAATAATAAACCATACCTATGATAGCCTCATGTGGTTATCACATGAGAGGAAGACATGAACACCGGCGGTCAAAGATGCATGGTAATATTGTGAACCAAATATTTCACTGTCAAAATTTCATTCTTCAACTGTTAGATTCAAAAAGAGAATCAATAAATAGTTTGGTTTCATCCTTTGATTCACCATAAAAATTTCATTCTTCAACAGTTAGACTAACTTACAGAGAAAATCAATAAATAGTTTTGTTTCATCTTTTGATTCACCACAAACAAGATATACGTGTATAACTTGATAATGTTTTATTTAAAGATAATATTTATATTTTTTTTTAAACGGAAAATATACTAAACTACTTCTAAATTATTTTACTTATGTTCATTGCGGGACTTGAACCCTCGACCTCAAGGAAGGAGGGCAACACCAGATAATGCTGGCTAGAAACCTAACTTATATTTCTTGTTTTGTCTTAAATATAAGGGGCCTTTATACCAAAACAAGAAATTGAAGGTGCGTAATTAAGAAAGATATTAAAGTTCAACACCCTGATACTAGAAGGCAAAATAGTATGAACACAAAATCTCGAAACCCTCAAAACAAAAAAGGAGCAATACGCTTCAAAAATGAAAAGTCGAGCTTTGTGCCAGCAAAAGCTCACACGTGTCAGTGATCTATAGGATATTATCGTCAAAACCAACAAAAGATTTAGGATAATCATAATTTAAACAGCTAGCAGTCTGATTGGTCCATGTGGCATCACGCGATTCATTTTCTAAATCAAGTAAAAAAGTACTAGCGGTTTTATTATACAAGAGGGCGGTTTTATAGAGAGAGAAAATGTGTTTATTAATGAAAAGCGGTTTTGTAGAGAAAAGGTTTCATAGTACCTACCATATATAGGGAGAGAAGAGAGGCAACTTTCCTTATGTAGAAGACGACTGTTATCTCAATCGGGAAACCAGAGATACATACACATATAGATATATAGAGAGAGAAAGAGTGACACATAAAGTAGAGAGAGATCAAAGGAAGACGACGACTGGTTGATTGCTTTGGTCAAGCGTCCTTTTGTCTGCATCAGAAATTCACCCTCAAAGTAAGCAAATGATTTCAACTTCGATTATCACAACCCACACACTCGATCTCTAGATTATTCACAATTCTCTCTCAGTTCTGCGATTTGTTTTTGAATTCAAGAATTCTTGAAGCACTGTCGACCATGATGAACTTCTCTCTCTCTCTCTCTCTCTCTCTCTCTCTCTCTCTCATACGGAGTCACTGCATATATCCATATATATCAATTTGCGGTATATACATTTAGCTGTATACAAAAGCACGAATTGATTGTAGATTGATTCATTTCTGTGAGTTGTTTCAGTAGAATTGAATGAATGAATTTGAATGATGAAGCATGAGATTGTTTGATTAGGGATCGATTGGTAGGTATGGGGAGGGGTAAGATCGTGATTAGGAGGATTGACAATTCGACGAGCAGGCAAGTGACGTTCTCGAAAAGGAGGAGCGGATTGCTAAAGAAGGCGAAAGAACTTGCGATCTTGTGTGATGCTGAAGTCGGCGTTATGATCTTCTCTAGCACAGGCAAACTTCATGAATTCTCCAACACTAGGTCAGTTTATTTAATCAGCACTTTCACTATACAGCTAGATCTATTAATAGTACTACTCTTATATATCTCGTCATCTTTGTTTTTCATTTTTTTATTACGTCATATATATATATATATATTTATTCACTTCTTTCTGTGTAAAAATTAACTAGCGACCTAATTAATAACCACGATCATCAGTGTGTGATCTTGCTAGAGTTGCATTTGGTTAATATCTTTTTGCTTCTGAACGTTGGGCATATTATCTAATTCATGCTCTAATTAAAGAAGTGAAACAATTACTTGATCCTCACACATGCATGTTTATGGAAGTTGTTAGACACTTATACTACATGATCTGAAACATTGTTTGTTATTTAAGTCAAACAAATTTTGTGAACCAAATGAATCACAATTACTTTAAGTGTCTAATTAGAGAAAAATAAAATTATATGATAAGCTGAGAGTGTGAGTGTTATTATAACAACCGGCTACATACATATGTATATGTATGCTTCATTTGCTTAACTGTAGAGTGTCTTTCTAATGTTAATGAAACTTTGATCCTCACAGATGTCAATAAAAGTTCATTACTTAAATTGTTACACTTTTGTACCATTCATGTTAAAGTAATCTTTCTTAAACTAAATGAATCACGATTACTTTTAAATTAGAGGACTATTGATCGGGGTAATTAATAAGTAATTAAGTTTACTAGAACTTTCTTACTAAAAATAAAAATGTTACATGATCAATTGATCATTAATAAAAAGTGTTACGATATCTAATTATGATACAAAGAGCTAGAGTAACACATTTCTGTTATTAATGTGGTATAATGCGTTTATATCTATTAGTAGTACACATACATGTATATATGCATGTATGTATCATGTATGTCTAGCCTTACCGAGTTGATAGTTTAGTTGGCTGACCATAATGCAGATTGGGACCTTTTCCCCCTATATACTTGAAAGCCTGCGCTTTTGATGCCTCCAATATTTTTGTTGGTCCTAGGTAGAATAATATTTGATTCCATTAATTTGACCCTCTGGATCAGCAACTTTCGTCAATTATATCATCATAGATACACAAATATGGATAATGATCGATCATTAGGTTGCTATATAAATCTCTAATTAAAGTTCACAGCTGGACTATCTTGTTAATTAGCTTTTTATGTTATGAGATACAATCTATAATTAAATTGGTTTTATCAAGTTGCATGGTAGGGGGCGCCCTAATTAGTTAATTAGTTTCAACTTTGCATGTAAATTAATAAATCCATAACATGTAATTAATTGAACAAAATCAACACTTGCAGGTCCTTTTAAAGGTCTTGCAATGTACAACGTGAATATGTTACACAATATAAAAACAAGGCCTCGATATGCTAGATATCTATCTATATAGGGGCTTTAAACATATTAACAAATTAATCTATTCCACCAAAAAATCGATCTTCTGATTGAAGAGCTTCAGTCAGATGGTCTCACAGGCATCTCTAATTCCAGCAGCAATGCAAGATCGAATGAAAAAGAATGAGTAATTAAAAGTTCAATAGTTATAAGCAGATGAACAATTACAATAAATATATAGTTGATGGTTTCCTTCTTAAACAATGAATTACCACGTCCCACAAAGTAAACTAGGATAGCTATATTTGTGAACTATTACAACTGTCTTCTATAACAAAATTTTACTTGTGTTTGACTCTTATCATATTTTGCTAACATTCTTTTGATGATATCCAGCTCCAACAGACTTATATACACAATCATCGTTGTCCATTTCATAGTAACTTTAACTTGATATTCTCAGTCCCAACCACTATACACGTGTGGTTGATTCCTTCTAGATAAATCACGTGTTCCATATCTTCAAAATAGTTTCAGTCTATATTTATATATCCCGCTGCACATAATTACGAAATATTCTACAATAAAATATTCATAAACTTGATCTCATGGACCAAATAATTTCAAACACTAAAACTAAATACCAAAAGCTATCCTCGAATAATTATGTGTGCAGGAGTTTATTTCTTTAAGACATATACCTTTTTCTCCGCCATAGGACATCCTTCAAGGTGTGAGACCACGCTATAAAGTTTGTGCAGTTAAAGCCGAAGGTATACTGGCCACGAACATGGTTCGTGGCCAGGTGGCAACCTTGCCATGGTCGTGCACACCATCCCCGGTGTCACGATGGTGGTGTCTCGTGGTAAATACCACGGAAGACCACAACCAATCATTTTCTTCTTCTTCTTCTTCTTTTTCTTCTTCTTCTTCTTCTTCTTCTTCTCTCTCTCTCTCTCTCTCTCTCTCTCTCTCTCTCTCTCTCATTGTTGGTGGGAAAGGAGATGGTGGTGAGGTGGAGAAAAACCACACTGCATGGCATGTCTCTATAGCTCATGGCCTAATGATCTCCTATTATTTTTTTAGAACAACATAAATTCTATTAGTGAAAAGGAAAACACCTAGCAAGACGTTAGATGAAAAAAAAGAGCCAAAATGGCTACAACAAAACCGAGCATTCAAGCAAGGGATTACAACACCAAACGGTCCAACTCAGACCATACATATTTGATATATGTTTAAACCAAATAAATACATGCAATTAGATTTCATCCATCAACTTATAGGGGTTGAGATCGTACGATTCCAAAATATAAACCACTTTCACACCTTCCATATAAGTCACAACATAATTTGTATGTCATGATCACTACTAGCCAAACCATGATTAACATAGAAGAACAACAAAATTTCATTTTCTAAAACCAATTGGCGATAGAAAGGATTGGACATTGGCTTATATGCTAGAATCTGGTTTCTCTTTTTACTAATATGGAATTGGGTTTGCACCCCAACACTATACCGTCGCTAGGAATTTTGATGCGTCTACTCCTTTTGGATTTAGTAACAAGACCTCTAACAATATGGAAGAAGTGTATGATTTAAAAATCCAACTCCAAACTTACAAAGTGAATATATGTAGGCAAGCCTTATTTTCTTAAGCACTATTGCACATCAAACTCAATTCATTCTTTGTTAGAAATTCAGAGTAATAAAGGCACTTAGATATTCTGAGAATTGTGATTTCACTATCAAATCAAAGTATTGGGTGGTACTCCCTAATCTTTGATTGGATAAGACTTAGAAGAGAATAGAAAAGAGAATGAGATATATGAATTTCGTAAGTACTAGAAAAAGCTGACCAAAATTGGTTAAATATCTCATTTGTCTGAAAACTGTCAAAACTGTCATAAAACAGTTTGGCAACAGTCAAACAACTGTCATAAATCTGGTTTTTCTATAAGGATTAATACCAAGCCAAAAAACGGGTCAAATATTCTAAATTTGGATTTTCGATCCCAGTCAGGGGCTCTGCCCCTTGGACCCCGCTCCCAGGGGCGCTGCCCCCGGACCCCCGTTCGTTTAGGGGCTTCGCCCCTAAATGACAGTCTACTTTTAATCTTGAATAAACTTAAACAAGTGTGCACTCCACACCTTCCTTACTTGTTTAATATTTATCAAGATCACTTTTGGTCAACAAAGTAATCCCATTACACTTAAATCACATTAGTGAAACAAATCACCAACATTCTTTGTCAAGCTTCATGGTTCTTCTCTAGTTTCTTTTCCACTTAATATGGGTGTTAGGGACATGAAATTTATTAAAGAGTTCACAACAATTTGATGAATTCTAAAGCAGCCCGACAAGGAAAGTTGCTAGATAGGGGAGAGGCATTGGATCAATGATCACTTTATAAAGCAATATTATCATTGCACCTAATTTTTCAACAAGAAGATTATTTGAGGATCTGTATATATATATATATATATATATATATATATATATATATATATATATATATATATATATATATATATATATATATATATATATATATATATATATATATATATATATATCATACTATCATACTATACTTATAAATGATGCATATTTCCTTTCACCGCATCAATTTGAAACTCCCAACTTTTCATATTTCCCTATAATATACTTTCTAACTTAAATATGTTACTAATTATAAATATTATCATAAATGGAGGACTTCTTGAATTATCAATAACTTCATTATAGTGTTAAATGTATAACCTAAATTAATATATCAAACAAACTTAAAAATATAGTGTAAAATTTAAAACCTAAAGTAAAATATCAAATAAAGTTTTAAAAAAACTCAATGTATATTTTTTACAATAGTTAAAAGAAAAATATTAAATATAATAAATGTAAAAGAACATAAATCTAAAAGTAAAATTAACTAAAAGATCTTCAAAAACTATTTTTTATAATAACTGAAATTTCTTTAAGATTTTTTAAAATTAATTTATAATAATAATAGTTAAAATAAAATAAAGTTATAAATTAAATTATATTACATCACAAACAATAATTGATAATTTAAATAATCATCATGATGAAATTAAAATGTCGTCAATTTTTCTTTAAAGTTAATAAATCATTACATTAGTTAATTAAAATAGATAAGAAATATAATTAATTTTATACACACATAAAACATGAGTAGATACCATTACATGATTGGATTTTAGTAAGTGTCATATTATCTATTGTTCAAATTAGTTATAATGTTACATTAACTAAATGTCTAAATGTAATAATAATTATATATTGTTACTAAAAGGTTAACTATATAATTTTATTCCGCGCAACGCCCGGATATTCGCCTAGTATCTATTATAATAGAGGCCGTAATACTTAAATCATATTTATTTGAAACTCCAATAACTTTTCAAATTATCATATTTAATTTCTTAGTTAATTGTAATATTCATTTGAAACTCATAAAAACTTTTCAACTTATCTTATTTAATTGTTTGATTAATTGAAATGTTTTTCCTATATAAAAATATTATTTTCATGTTTGAGAATAAATGTTGTATCAAGGTCTTTCAACTATGTTATGAGGGCTAGGATTATGATTACCCTTCAACCAAAAACTAAAGAAAGGGGAAGACCATAATGTTAGGTAAGTATAAAGTTAGGTTACACAAATTCCTTTCTTTGTAACATTAAACTACTAGGAAAATAAGAATTTTATATATTGTGTTGATAAGGAAAAAAGATAAGAAAAATTAAAAAGTCATAAAATATTAAATACCATTACCAATACAACTTAAATAATCAGAGTTTATATAATAAATCATAGTCATATAAAATTTATTTTATATAAACAATGCAAACAAAATATTAAACATTCGTCAATAAATTTTAATAGTAGGTTCGTAGGTTTTTTTACATGAGTATAATAAATATCAATTAAGTATCATAATTTTAAAATCTTTTGAGTTGTACTGGTTTGATATTAAATAATTAAGTATCATAACTATAAGTTAAGTATCATAAGTAAAAATAAAATAAGTTGTGTGTTTTAATGTTAAATAACTTTTAAGTGGAATATAAAGAATTGAAATATCAAAATAAAAATTCAATACAGTTACTAATTTATATTATATTAATGTGATTAAGTTTTTATATTAATTATTAACCACATGAAAACACTTTATTATTGTTTTTCTAACATGAGAAAATAGAAAGATGATTATTTATGAGGGAAACTATTTTTAAGAGGAAATAATTTAGGGAATAGAACTGATTTTGAAATAAAATTTTATTAAAAACGTATTCATATAATTTTATAAACCTTAGACACCTTATGGACATTTTTATTAAAAATGAACCTATAATAAACTATTTATAACTTACTTTTTCAAAAAACAATGCAAATTCAACCAATAAAAATATATTAACCATTAAATAGGGTGTCTATATGGGAAAATAGGGTTTCTTTTTAGTCAACCCCGTAAAAAACAAAAAAAAAATAATGCCTATCAGTCTATGTCTCCTCCATTTCCGTTCCAAGAACTATTCATTAATCCTTAAACATGTCTTTGATTCCAATTTACCTATCTTTCTAAATTACAATTCCAGAATAAACAAATTCGAGGGGAATTGGGATAACATCTTTAAAAATTCCATAGATATATGTTTAAAATTCCATAAATACATGAATAATTATTAAAGTATGTGAAAGCTAAATCACATAATAAATTAAAATCATTAAATCATACATGTTATTAATGCAAGTCTAAAAGACTATCATAACATCATCTAAATAGCATAGATTTTAAATAATATTAAGGTTTTAAATTAATATCTCTGAAGTTAGCACTCTTCAATTTAAAGAAGTAAATTGCCAATACATTGCCAAAACCTCGATCTTTAAACAATCATTTGTACTTTCGTACTCATGAAATTCAAGGGACAAATTTCATAAATTAGCCAATTTTCAATATTATGTAGGGTAAACCATCATGCATGCAACTTACTACATCAACTTTATAATCAAATGTGTAATTGAACACATGTAAATAATCAATAATGAAGATTAATAACTCAAGTATAATAATAATAATAATAATAATAATAATAATAATAATAATAATAATATGTGCATCATTATCTCAATAACAACATAATGAGGTCCCATGACGATCTAACTTAGTGAAAGTAAACGAATGAAGTTTACATTTGTCAGAAGTGAGACTAAACAGTTACATACTATTGGCATTCACTATAATGTTTCAAGCAACATATGCATTAGCCTTGATGAACTAGCATGTAAAAGCTACACATCAATCTTTAATCATAATTGTATTTATATTCAAATCATTGGATTCCTTTATGAGTAAATTTGTGCATTGCAACAATGATAATGTCTACATGTAAATTATGACACAACATTGAACATTATAACTAAATCACAGTGTAAAACATATCCTATCCGAATCATAACAAAATCAAGTGTATCGTTCAACTCAAAGATAATAACAAGAGCTACATTCCTTTTCAAATTCCTTATAATGAAATCAATAACTAAACTAACATGAAGTATATAAATCCAAGCAAAATCTCACAAATCTAGTAAAATAACATCAACATCACATGTGAATTTTATGCTTTAAACATTACAAGAAAATCAAAATAATCAACAAATATATATATATATATATATATATATATATATATATATATATATATATATATATATATATATATATATATATATATAGTGATGGTATATCAAAACATGTTTTATGTCTTAAAATCATAAACGTAGTTATTTTGCTACAAATATTCCCACCTGGCCACATATGAGTTGAAATAATAATTGCAAATGTATATATCAAAATGAAAAGGACTCCAATTAGTATATACATATTTTTTTCAAATATATGGACTCGCCTTAATGACATTAAACAAAGTCTAGAGCTTCTTTTAGTTCCTTTTTGTTTTCTTGCCTTTATTTCAAACACATAAATAAATCTAAAATCATAATCATCATTGAAATATTTTATACACGTGCAAGGTTATTGATTTTGTCATACTTAACTGCATTTAGACTTAAGCTTAAACATAATCATAAACTTGATTATTATATCATACTTGCTCATCAAATCTAATTTGTCATCTTACTTAGGGTGTTTGGGAGTGTGTATCAAATAACTTATTAACTTATTGGTTTTATAAAAAGTCAATAAGCTAAATTAAGTGTTTGGGTCATAAAAATAGTTTTTCAAAATAAATTTCCCCAACTCTAATAAGAGTTTTCAAGAAGTCACTCAGAAACACCCCTCGTTAAGGTATTTTTAAAAAAGAACTATAAATAATTCATTTTATATCAGAAAGGTTTTAATCTTAATTTATATGGAAGATATGATCCCAGTATAAGTTCAAATATGTAACATCTCAAAAATCACAACAAATTTAAACTTTTCAAGACAACTTATTTACTAAAAAGATGTGTTTACATAACTATTGTTTCCAAAACATTATTCAAAATCAGAGTCTCACAAGATCAACAACATAAAACCTAGGTGTGTATGTTCATGTCTTCGTCTTGCCACGGTCCTCAGAAGTACCTGAAACAAAACTAAAATTGTAAGCCAACGTTTAGTGAGTTCCCCCAAAGTACCACCACATAAACATAATAAACAACAGCATGCATACAGAGCCTTCAGCATGACTAGACCGCCTCATCGGGCCTACAGTCTATCTGGACCTCTCTCTGGGCCTTCGGCCTGACTGGTCCGCCTCGTAGGCCTTCAGTCTCTCCGGACCGTCCTGGGTATCTTGGCCTTTAGTCTATCCATTGGCCTGCCTCAACCCAGCAAACCATAACATATCAATGCATAACATTATCAATTAATAACAGATAACACAGGTAGTCCTACAGATCTACCAGTCTAATCACATAACCAGTACCACATAACTCCGCATAACATCATACAACAAATCAGGATATCTAATCCAATGGGTCGGCCTTGGTGCCTTCGACCCATAAGTACAGTGAGGAAAACCCAAATCACGGTCTGACGAATAGCTGAACAAAACACTGCTCCAAATACCAGCTCTACAGGTCACCTATTCAACAGATAGAGACCAAGGCTCAACTATAGCTTAAAATACCTAAAATACCCTTAAGTCAAACTTGGTCAACCCTGGTCAAAGTCAAAGTCAACGGGTTAAGGAGCCAACTTGGTCCACTCAACCGAGTACGCGGGGCGTACTCAGCTCCTATGTTGGTCGTACTCAAACCTTGACCGGAGTCGGAAAAATGACCACGTACGTGCGGCGTACGCTCAGAACTCCATTTCCCCAATAAGAGCCTAATGCATTAAGCTCTCACGTCCAACTTTCATATCCAAGGCCAAAATACCACTAAGAGTCATAAAGTTTCCAACTTTATGACTTTGCATGTCCATTAAGTGCTTAATACACAAAATCTCAACATCTTAATGCCTTAAGACCTTCTATAGCATGCATGGGGCAAAACTAAGCATCAAAACCACATTTTTATTACTCAAGACCCCTCATAAGGTCTGAAAGGACGACTTATTTGGTTAAGAGCATGTCATGCTCAAGAAATGCCCTAAACGAAGAAATGGCTAGATCTACAAGATAGTAAGATTGTGCAAGGAGCTTTTTACCTTTTTGGAGGTAGCTAACAAGTGAAGAATCCTAGATCCAAGCTTCTTCCCAAGCTCCAAGTCTTTGTACCAACTTCTTCTTCTTCAAGAACACTACCAAAGCACACAAATGGGCTCAAAATGCACTCTTTTCACTTAGGGTTTGCTAGAGGTCGTTTTTCTCAGATGGAGGCTGGTGAGGGAATGAGAAATGAGAGATAATGATGCTTATATATGGGCAAAACCCTAAAAATTATGGTTTGAAGGTTAACCACGTACGCGGTGTACGCCTAACGTACTAGGGTCCGCCTTAGTACGCCTAACGTACACAACGTACGCTCAGCATACTAATCCTTTGTCGATAATGCTTATATATAGGCAAAACCCTACAAATTAGGGTTTGAAGGTTAACCACGTACGCCTTGGTTACGTAGTGTATGCCCAACGTATTAGGGTCCGCCCTAGTACGCCTAGCGTACACAACGTACGCTCAGCGTACTAATCCTTTGCTGAAATTACCAAAATGCCACTATGGGCCATTTTGTACTCTTTCTTAAACTCAAGGGCTAAAAAGCAATATTTATTCATACATAGGGTCAAAATTGAAAATACCTCAACAGTGGGATGTTACAAAATACCTCAAAAGGTTTTAGTGTAGTAAATAGGTCCTAATGTTTAAAATATTTTTGTTTAAGTACAAAAGAAGGAGGAATTTAACAATTAATATCATAACATAGTTTAATATACCACACATGACGTGGCCTTCTCAAAATCCATACTACTACTACTAGTCTCGCCCCTAAAGTCTTCAATCTGAGCACGCATAAGTCAAAATAATTATAGGCAATAGAACTACCTAGTGAAAATACTCAAGATTGATTCATTTTGAGCAAGTAATGATAGCTATCATTACACTTGAATCAAACCTCCAAAATAAATTTAAAACCAACAAATACCATAAGTATCAAGAACTAAAGTGTAGAATACGAAGAGTAAAATAACCAAACACAATGGGTATATATACCTAAATTCAAATATATGGATATGAAATTCATAAACCAGAGTCAAGAGTTTACTAACTCTTATCCCAAAACCAAAGATGTATTAATCATATCCAATGTCAAGGGCTTAATAACCCATAATATATAATAAGGGAATTAGTATTTCATAATGCAAAGCAAAGGGCTTAGATACCCATCATTTCAAGTAGAAGGGTTCATAATGCTTAATCCAAGAAAGGGTTTAATAACCCATAATCTCAAATAAAAGGTAAGTCTTTCAATAAACCAAAGCGTAAGGAAGAATAACTCATAAACTTAAATAAATGGTTTAACCTTTCAATACACTAAATATAAGGATTGACAACAAATAACCAAACAAAAGAATCTATGGAGTCATGAAAAGTATGCATAATGCATCACCTTCAACTTTTGTCTAAAAACATAACAAAAGACTCAATAGGTTAAAATGGAGTAATTATATAAATAAACATAATAATAATAATAATAATAATAATAATAATAATAATAATAATAATAATAATAATGTTATATGCATCTATCCCAACCCGAGTCAATCACATAGCCTAAACCCTCGTCTTGTGTCCTAAAAAAAACTAGGAAATATGAGCCATCACACAATGTCAAACAAACTTGGAAATATGAGGTATCAAGCCACACTTGTACCTGCGAGGGCTTTTTTAAAATTCTACTCACCATAACAAACAAACAAATATGGGATCACAAAGTCATGTGGCCACTCAATTCAACCCAATCCTAATATGAATGCACACAGAAGGATGCTCTAAAACCATTTCAAAACTATGCATATATTTTCATCAAAACCATAAGTAAGTTTCATGAATACAAGCAACCATTGATACATATATAGCAAGTAAGATCATATTATATGATATACAAACCAAAAAATCATATATAAAATGAAAAAAAGAAAGAAAAAAAAAATCAAAGTAGCTATAAGGAATTGGTGTGTTGAAATCCTATTAAGTGACCTATTAAGTCACATATTAAGATCTTAATTTGGAAGATGAAATTTTATTGTCTCAAAGTCTTCCTTAAGTTTAAACACGATCATAGGAAAAGAAACAGGCACTAATTTATATATCAGGTGCGAGAGTTATGGTCTAAACAAGAAATGGTTGAATACTAAGCCCACCTGGGCTTAGCTTGAATGTGGGTTCGCGTCGGTTTCACCAACAAGTACCAAAATCAACTAGGCATACCTAACTAGGCCCAAGGTTTAAATGTAGGACATTGCCAAAAATATTTATTTTCACCCATTTGTCCATTGCACTTTGCTATTGCACTTTGCTTGGGGTCATGTATCAAGAATGGTTCCAATGGACTCTTAAACACTTAATAATTATTAGGAAACTTCTAAAACAACTCAATAAATTATAAAAATGATTATTCATTTCCATAAATTATAGATTAGATGACTACGAATTCAATAAAACTCAAAAGAAGCAACAATTAAGACAGTCTTAAAATTGGCATTTTCACTGCATTGACTCAACTAGATTGATTTGAATAACCTTAAAATCATCAATTAAATTACGTTGAAAAGTTCAAAACATTATATTACTTCTAATCCGCCCATTCAGTTCATGGTTCCATCCTTCATACATGATTCCAAGTCCAGTTGTGAAGTTATGAGACTTTTTTCTAATAAAACATTTGTGAATTCAATTGGATTTTTAAAACACTTTTAAAAACCTTCAAATACATGTAGTGTTAAAATCATTACTTCTTTTCCAAATTTTACGAAATGATTTTGAGGTTACCATTGATTAAAAACAAGTCAAAACGATTCCAATGGTATGTCACCACTGGAATCATTAATTCCATTAACATAGGAGCTATAGAACTTTGGAATCATCATGAGGATCATCACAAATTAACAATTAACTTCATAAATATAACTAGAACCTAGATTTGAATTCAAAACTTCAGGCGTAATCTAGAGTACAATTCCAACATTAAGTTGAGGTTGCAACCCCTCACATTCCACCATAGAAGATGTAATCAACCATTCAAAGGATTTAATAGTGATACCTTGATGTTTTAGAGCATGGTACAAGCATTAAATCTCATTCCAATCACAAATCAATCATCAAATTCAAGATTAAAAAATCTAGGGTTGAAAACACACAAAAATCTCTATCAAAGCATCATACAATCAACTATGGAGGAAATTGATGATGATATGATGTTCTAGAGATGAGATAAAAACTAAAACTTCATTGAATCACTTGGTAAAAGATAAAAGTTGAATTCGACTTTATCACTCAAAACCCTAAATAATTAAATGAAGAAGTTAAAAGAGAAATTATAGCTCTAATCACTTAGAGATGAAGAGGAAATGGTTGAATATATAATTTGATACCAAAGGACTTTCAATTCCACCATGAGAGCTTGGGATCACCATCTTCAAAGTGTGTCTTCCTCTCTACATGTCGTTTGAATCAAATAAGAAAAATGAGGGAAGATCACTAGTTTTTATACTTAATACATGTTACACTACAAACCCTCAAGATTCTTATTTTAAACATTGGCCAAAAAAATAACAAATAACTAACACTTTATTTAATTACACTCTTAGTCCTTCTCGTCAATTTTATAACATTTTAAGCCCACAAGGTTAAGTCAAGCTAACTTAAGGTTAAATCTTAAATTATTTCATTATTTGGAATCTATTAAACTTTAAGATATTTCTTACATTAATTTGTATTATTTTATTTAGTTAAATTTTTTAATTCATCTAATCATTTTATTTTATTTTTCCAAAAAAATATATTTTTACTAAAAAATGAGTTAAAACTCCATGCCCAAATTAAGGGTGTTACACACTCCCTACTAGCTTATTGAAACTCTTTATGAATTTTTAAGATAAAAAGACCATAGTACCTTTAATGAACCTCAAACTCTCTTTTCCTTCATTTTTCTCTATCCTCCACTTTTTGGTCATTTTACATCGGTAAGTAGTTTTGTCAAACAAAAAAAAAACTTATACTTATAGTTTTTTCCTCGTCACATAAACTAATCCAAACACATTTTTTTGTTACTGCATAAGTTATAAGCACTTCTATCAAAAAAGAAATTTTTATTTTGAAACACAACAACCCTTTCAGTTATTTCAATGACAACATAATAAATTAACATGTTATCATACTTGTATCCTTACTCAAAATATAACATATCTTGGTAATTACATAAATATGATCAAATCATTGTTTACATATGCGTAAAGAATACATGTACATATAATATACTTACATACTTACTACATTAACTTGATCAATTCCTTAAATCATAAACATCAACTTGCTTTATAAACATGTAAGTGTTTGACATATCAATGCTTCGCATGTTCCTTATCGGATATTTATTTGTATATCTATACACTCCTACACATATGCACACATGCAAGCATGCCCATCATAAATAGTATGAATGTATAGATGAGATTGGTTTATTGATTCCTTTTTCCTTTTGATTCTCTATTGAACTTTTGTATATATATATATATATATATATATATATATATATATATATATATATATATATATATATATATATATATAAGGCGTTACAAACCTCTTTTTTTCAAATGTGTTGCAGATTTGTATTTGGTTGTTCATTTCATTTTAGTTAATGTAAAATTATTATTAATTAATTTAGAAACGTGTATGATTCGTATAAATTTAACATATGAAAAGTTATCTGAAAATGACTTGTCGACTCCCTGACCCACGAACCCGTATATTTAAACGGGTTATGTTTAAATGTGATATGTTTATTAAACCTACTCTTTTCCTATATCATTGCTTATGATTTGTTTACTTTATTTGATGACCTGTGGAAAAGATTGACAAAATGTGGATGCTTTACGATAAGTTACTATCTCTTGTCCATTGAGTGTTTATGTCTACAACAAAACATATTCTTTATCTTTGGGTCTTGGGCTTCTAAGAAGCAACAAATTTTCTCTAGCTCATCTATCGAATGGGAGTAGAAACCTATCATTGTATAAGTGAGATCAAACGAGTCTATATAGTCTAATATGGTGTTTCGCAGTCACGCAAAAAATATTGAAACTGATTTCATTTCATGGTGGAAAAGATCTCTAAATGTCAAAAATTATGAGTTACAATTTATTTACATATAAGTGTCTACACCAAGCTTGTTGTCGACACAAAGGTTTATGTTTCTTAGGTTCAAGCTTCGGGTTGTTCCCCACCCTTGTCTTGCAATCAAACTATATTTAATTTTAGCAAGGTCTTAATAGTTTGGAGGTCAAAATGCACATGCTTATGTTTTCAGTTGAGTAGAAGACTTGGCCTTAATTGAGATTTGATAGATACCTTGTAGGGGCTTATTAAACTATATGTAATTTTAGTTGTAATACTTTAGCAAGGTCTTATTCTTATAAACTCCAAACCGTTTTACACCTTGGGACTTGAATTTCCATCAAATGTTGCTTTTAGTCTCTATATACGGACTTTTCTTTTAATTCCTCCGATTTAATTTATTCCAATTAAATCATATAATTAGATTAAAAAACTGTAGTCCTGTAATTTTGAATTCCTTAGGGTTCTTGCTATGTTGGAAATAATTGTAAACCCTGTTTATGATTATAGACAATGAGAGGTACCTTGTCGTAAGTTCATTATTGCTACCCAATCAACAAAAATTAATTGTTGGTTCAACCAATCATCTATTTTATTTTGTAGTCAAATTAAGTCGATGTATGTGTTGTATTTGTAACCGATTCTTGTTTTTAGTTTTTTTATGGTCTCATTCTCAATTCCAAGAGTTTAGCATGAAGGTGGAGTGTTAAGAATTGGCGATGGTAAATTTTAGAAGTATAATACATAATTACATATGCTTTATATCTGGCATCTATATGAAACAAGTTTTTATGTTGACTGTCTTAAAACAGCACCATAGACAAGCAGGTAGAAAAAATTGGTCATATGGGTGAAGTCAACACAACACAGGTAGCTAATAATTTATAATACCAATCAAATGAACTTTATACAAGAGACATAATCTGAAAACTTGTTCAGACTTTCCATATTCTCTTGCAATCTGATTTGCCTGGTAAACTGATAGCAGCAGTAGTGTATATTTTTATGGGCTAAATGCAAGAAAGAGCAATATACTTCAATTTGTTTATTTATTTAACGTATCCTTTCTATTACAGCTGCATTCTACTTTCACTTATTTCTTATTAATGTACTTGCTTCAAAAAAAAAAAAAAAAAAAAACATATCAAGACATTGTACTTTGATAAATGTAAATAATTACAACAGTGAAAAATGTTTTGTATTTGAATGACGTTGCTATAACTTGATAGATTTTTGTTTGTGCTACTCTTACCAGCATGAAGTCGGTGATTGATCGATACCACAAAGCCAAAGACGAACAACAAATGACAACCCCAATTTCAGAGGTCAGGGTAAGCTCTCAACTACCCTCTTTCATCCTATCCTAACTTTTACTACTATATATGGTTAATAGACACAATTACCTCCTAGACTCAGTCAACTTATATTTACTTAAAACATCAGTAAATTTAAGGATCATTTTTACACCCTATGAAACAAATGAAGTAACGCTCCCTTCTTTCCTACTTGCAACTAGTTTTCCAAAAAAAAAAAATCTATAAATGTATATTCAGATAGATGCTCCTTTTACATTATACCTCTCACCATGCTTCCTGATCCTTCATTTACTGTATTCTGTACACACCCTTTAGCCAAGATTCTGATTTGTATAATGAATCAGAATCTTGTTTTAGTGAGAGCGTATCAAAGTGTAAGATTCACTTCCCAAATTATGTACTTGTAGCGAGTGTAAACATATATCCTCCGGTCCCTCATATGTATATTATATAGTAATCAATCATAAGTATCTGTTAACTTAAATTTCTTCAGCTAAACAAGAACAATTTAGATTATGTGATATTTTCTTGTTATAAGGGAAGACCAAAAGATAATTAAGACACAAAAAGAAAGGAGAAGTGGTACTGGTACAAATAGTCAACTAACTTAAAAGCAACGGGAACCATGAGGCAGAGAAAACAGAATGGGAGTATTTTATTTAAGTAGTCTTCATATAAAAACTAAACTGTAATTTGACTACACATAATATTCCAAACATATCATTTTCAATATAATATTCCAAACATATCCAGGTCTACTCAAGTTACTCCTAATGGTAGCTATCTTTGTAAAAATACTTACTAAGGTAGTATTTGGGACACAGGACAAGATTGGATGGGACTGCAATGAGTTTCTGTGTAGTGTTTGGTAAGTAAGATTAGGACAAAACAGAACAAGCTAGCTTTATGCATCCGGTAAGACAGAAAAAGATGTCAAAATTACCACATTGCCCTTGAGTTTCGTAGACATGTCATATCATAATCATATGTAAATAATTTTATTAAACAACCAAAATCCAAATCATATTTTAATACTTTTATCAAAGATATTTAACAACAAAACTTAAATCCATTCATATTTTACTACTTTTATAATATATATATATATATATATATATATATATATATATATATATATATATATATATATATATATATATTAAGTATGCTACAAAAGCAAAAAAGACCAAGTAACAAAAACCCTAATTCTAACAAACAAACAAACAACTTGGGTTAGGGAAATCTTAATATCAGGAGACCTAAGTTGACAAGCAAGACAGGAGTGAAGAAGAAAGAAATAGGTACCTGTACTTGTACTGATTGATGTTTGATACGGATCCAGAAATATTGGCCCCAAATGTGGGTAAGCCAAGAGTTTTGCAGGTTTACTCCAGGAGGGTAAAAAAGGGAATTAAAGAAAGTGGCTAGAAGGTGGCCAGATGAGAGAGAAGAATAAAAGGGGAGGAATATCTCATGTTTCCATTATTTTTCTTTGGGTTGTAATTGGCTCTCCTAGTGAGAGAGGGAGATTCCCTGGAATTAGTTATTGTTCATCATTACATCATTTCATTATACATCTTCTTCTTCCCAGAATTCTGTGACTTGACTGATTTTTGCGTTTTTAATTGTTCCAATTCCACATCAATGTTCAATGAGGAGACATACAAGAATGGATGGATAGAAGCCACAGATGAGAGAGTCTATAAAAGCTTCTTTTAGGGAGCCCACAATTCACAACCAATGTCCACATCTCCTATGGTCTATACTCCATATCAATAGCTTTCTGATTTCCAAGGAGGAGTACATTTGCTAAGTACTCCAGGAATTGATGAAATAAAAAAACATGCTTATACCAAACTATAAACATGAAATCAGATCGACCAATCTATCACCAAGGCTAAATAAGTAAATATACAATCTCCTCCCTGAACCCAAAGCTTTCTCTCAAACAAGACAGAAGCGGATAAAGGCTATATAACACTTTTTAGATCTTGTGAAAGCCTGCATTGAAATGATGAACAGCAGTGTGAATGTTAAAGAACCAAAGATTACTACATTCTATTAATAGATCGATCAGATAATGGTAGCAAATTTGGTTTACACTAGACGTTTCTTTTCTTTGTGTATTAAGCTTGTATTATTGTACTATCACAGTCACACTATATATTATGGTGGAATGCACATGCATGATGCACCCCTCTAGTTTGGATTACTAGTGAAATACCTTTAACCTTTCTGCAAGTTGCATACATCATAAGCTTCTCAAGCAACATGTCTTGTCTGGAGCCTTGCTGGGAAATCATACCAACCCCTCTAACTCTAAGTAAGATTAAGATATACTCGCTATGAGAATTAAGTTAAACAATAGGAAATATGATTGTAGAATTTTAGGTTTCATCATTATTCTTCCATTCCATCCTATCATTCTCATACTTCACTCACAAGAACACTACAGGACTCCATTATTCTCTAAATCACCTCTAATAGGGTTGGTATTAGAGCGACTTATGGCTGCTTTGTCTGGTCAATACTGATTTCTGAGAGAGTATCAGATGAAGTCATAAGCATGCATTATAAGGCTTCTAATATTACCCAACTATTCTGCACAAGTTGGCAGATAGGTTGAGTTGAGCAGCAGAGCTCCTACTGCTGCTGCTCCTCACATAGGTGACTGCTGGCATACAGAATGCACAAAGAGTACGCACCCTATAATATGTCCATCTCTAGCTTTATCTTCTATATTTTATTTTTAATGGTGATTTAAAAACTGTTATGGAATTAGGAAAGTGAAAGGAAGATGATACTGATTTCTGCAGACATGCATCACCAACTGCTCTTCTTCAACAGCTGCAGATGAAGGACGAAAAGTCAGAAACAAAAGCATCCAAGAGGCGGAAGGACTCTGAGACTTTCCCATTGAAAAATAGTTCGTTTTCTTAACAGATCACTCTTCAATTCAACACAACACAGATTGAAATGTTCACTGCTGAAAGCTTCAAGATGCTTACTGAATTGAAAGAAGCAATCTGGTACCAAACAAAACAATACTCTTTTTAAGTTTATTAAGCAGGCTGCTTCCTTCATCTCAGGAACCACCAAGACCAAAGCAGAAGGATCAAGGATCTGCATGCTTCATGGGCAAGGGGCAGATTCGGAAAATCTGCAATCGCAGGTAAAATCCATCCTATAGAGAAAGCACTAAAGCTTTTTCATCATATTACTTATCTGTTTCCTTCCCTCTCATAAAGGAAGGACCTCAGCCACAGTAATAACCCTATTCAAAAGATTAAAAAAGGGTGTCCCACAACTACAAGGCAAGGAAGGTGATGCCCATGCTTGAACCTCAAATCTCTCTTACAGATTACCAACCTTGCAATAACATCTTCCTGCCTTCTTATTCGTCTAAGATCACTCTTTTTTTACAATTTCATTGAGTAAGAATGTGAGAACTGAAAAATCATAAGAGAGGTCTTGGGTTCAAGCATGGGCATCACCTTCCTTGCTTGCTCTAGGAATATTGTGATTTATCTACGCCTTGTTGGCCGTGGGGATGATTATGGGTGGGTGGCATATACCCTTTACAATTGTAGAGAGGCTAATCCACTAAATGTTTTCCTCAAGGATTCAAATAGAAATTATTTGATGATGGATAAATCATTAATATATCTAGCCCTTGCTTTCCTATATAATCCAACCATGTAGCTAATGACAACCTGTTCAATAGTTAAAAGGATTGGTAAGGTAGAAAAGGTATAAAAAAATTCCCTCCAGGAGAAAGGGATATTGGCCTTCTAAGAGAAGAATGAAGCCAAAATGAAGAATAGCACTATAAAACATATGAAAAGGTGAAATTTGTGCAAGTAAATGGAATTAAGATATATCATCCATATCTAAACCTAATTCATGCCTTACCTTCAGAGTTCAAACCCAAATCATATCCCAACCTGTGCCCAGCATTTCCCTGAAAGTTTAGAAGTTCATACTTCATTTATCCAAAACTTCCTCTATTCAACCACCTTAATCCAACTTGAAGCTCCTTCCAAAATAATACGAAACTGCATAAAATTTTCACTTCATCGAGAAGAAACAATTTTCATTGAAATTCCCAATACCTACCAAGGTGGTGGATATATTCATTTCCATGACCAATTCGTTCTTGTTTTATTTTATCAGCCTCATAATGTCCTCCATGCCCAACCACATAGAAACAAAGTCACCATTTCCATTCGATAATGTTTTCTACCAAAATGTAGGAACACAAGAGCATATAGCAATCAATTTCGATAGACCACATAGCAAATGAAATCCTCTTTGAACCAAGTCACGGCTGATATCTCTCAAGTCAGGAAGGATCAAACAACATCTTTAAAAAATGTGTGTGAATAGGCAAGACCTTTTATGAGATACATAGAAAGAGATAAGTTTAAATTGAACCAAACACTGAGGGAAAACGCGTGTAGCCATGAAAAATAAGCTGATGATCATTTCAAGGTAAAGCTCAGAGCCTTTTTTATGCAAAACAAAAGTATCACCCGACCAAAACATGAGAGATCCACAAGGTGGTGTTAGCTAGATTGTGTAAAACCATGAGCATACTTCATGCCATATGAGATTCGGCACCAAGAAATACCTCAAGCAACAAGAGCTCCAGGAAAATGAGTGAATTTCTAGTGTTCACAAACTAAATCATTGTGATATGAAGCTTTCATATGCATTGAATCTCCTTTTAAGATGAAATAGATCTTGGTAAAAAGAAATACATATACATGATGAAACGAAGAGGGGTTGACATTATTGTGCAAAGAGTAAAAGCAATCTGGAGTAAAACAATCTCAAAAAATGAAGTGCTGGTTGATGCAGATTACATAGCTTTCCACATACACCTGACAATACCTCTTCACGAAACTACTGAAACAATATAGCCTCTTACTATAACACTCGGTGTATGAAGAAAGACTCAGGACAACTTCACTAAACCCTAAACCCTAATCGCAAACACACACATGAGTTGATTAGTCAAGGAATTGAGGAGCCAAAAAGGAAATAGATACTAAATCACAAGACTAATGAGAACTACAGACCAGGAGAAGCTTTGACTTCAGAAACACACTCACTTCAATGGGATTACAACCAAACAATGTATATGATTGTCAATTTTGACATACATAAGCTAGAATTCCAAAAATTTCGATAATTCCCAAAGTTACGATCATGATTTTCTACTCAAAACTATAGGCACGACTCTAAAAGAAGCCTATACAACATCAACATTGTGCTTTGGTTAACATCCCGAAACTTTATGCAACTTTCAGAAAAGTATATCTTTCTACCAGTGGACATGTCTTTAGTCTTTACATACAAAGAACATGAGCTTATGTGTAGTGTAAGACGGACTCTATCCATGCAGAGAACATTGAGTAACGACTTTTAAGGGATTGGTTTCACTTGTATTTGAATTTATGGATGAATGAGCCACATAGTGTTCCGAAAACATGTAGGGTATCGTGAATCATATCATAGGATACATATTTAATTAGAATACATCTGGTGTTCCAAAAAATCCTATTTAGGGCGCTTAAGCATCCACTGGGTGTTCTCCTTATGGTTTTAACTAGAAAGGGTCATTAAATCATCCACCATCCCTCACCACTTATATTAGCCGCTAATCGTCAAAAATAAGAATTTGAAAAATAACAAGGGGACTATTTCTCATACAGGAAGTTATCTTCTCAATCCTTAATGGCTAATTGGCATCATTGGAACAATGAAACTAGCCATGTTGAAAAAGTAACTTAGCTTTTAATTCTAACATGTACATGTATTCTGATAATATTCACATCATGTATTGTGAAATGAACCATGGATCCACCGATGTTCCTAGGTGACCCTTGCTAAAAAAATTAAGCCCTAGAAGTACAAACCACATAATAACATCAAGTTTTTGAGGTTTGAATGCAGAATCGATTCAGCTAAAAGCGGATGTGACCCAAAATAATATATATCCATCCATCACTTAAGAAGTATTTTTACCATGTTGGATAACTAGTCTGAACTCTCATGTGCATCCATCCGCCCACTCAAGGATCACTTGTCCCCGCATGCCCTTCACGTATAATGCTCCCTCGATACTTAAGACATGCACATATAACTGCATGATACAATGAAACAAATTAAGGTTTGTCAATGTTGCAACTTGCTGAATATGATATAGTTTACATAATGCAATGAGGTTTTTAAACATTCAACAACAATCTATTTACAACTCCTTTCTCTAACAATTGGTGAATGCCACCCACCAACCGGTCCCACACCTACCAACATGGGGAAGGTAAACTGCAATGTCCCCAAAGCAAGGAAGGTGATGCTAGGCTTCAACCTACAACCTCACTTGCGGATTCTCACCTCATTACCACTATGGCAAGCATGGAGGGACTCCTTGCTCTAACAAGAGTAAGCCTAAACATGGATACTTCTAGCACTAGTGTGCAAAAAAAAAAAAACGAAACTCAAAAAGAAAACCAAAAAACGAACTATTATGAAAAATTTAGTTTTTTTTTTAAATAATTTCAGGTTTAGGTTTTCTATATATATAAAAACCGAGAAAATCAAAACCGGTCCGAAATACACAAAATGACGTCTTTATTTATAATTTTGACTGATTTAGTATGCTAAAAATTAAAATAATTAACAAGTATTTACGGTCTCCATTATCAAACAAAATAATGAGCATATGTTTACACCGTCTTGTATTAATTTTTTGTGAAGTACTGGATTGTTGTTTAAGGGATATATACACTAAAGTCCTAATATTTTCATCGATTTGACAAGAAAGTCCTAAACTTTATTTTTTTGACAGTAAAGTCCAAAATACCGGCAGTTTTTGACACTTTTACCCTTTTTTCCGGTTAGCCGGTAATTAGGACTTTATTGTCAAAAAAATAAATTTTAGGACTTTCTTGTCAAATCGTGAATTAAGACTTTGATGTCAAAAAAATAAAGTTTAGAACTTGCTTGTCAAATCGTTGAAAATATTGTGACTTTAGTGTATATATCCATTTTTTTGTTAGAAATTTAATGGTATGATAGTCTTTAAGAATAAGAGTTATTAAAACATGCTCTAGTCAATTAGATCCTATTGAAATTCCTAACATTTGCTTCTTGTTAAATAGTTTTTTTAATCTCAACAAACCGACATTGAAAAAAATTGAGATAAAAGTTCTTTCTTTCTTTCTTGATTATCTCCATTTTTTTCAATGTCGGTTTGTTGAGATTAAAAAAACTATTTAACAAGAAGCAAATGCTAGGAATTTCAATAGGATCTAACTTATTAGAGCAGGTTTCAATAAATCTTATGCTTAAAGACTATTATACTATTAAATTTCTAACAAAAAAATGGATATATACACTAAAGTCCCAATATTTTCAATGATTTGACAAAAAAGTCCTAAACTTTATTTTTTTTTACAGTAAAGTCCTAATTCACGATTTGACAAGAAAACCCTAAAATTTATTTTTTTGACAATAAAATCCTAATTACCGGCTAACTGGGGTAAAAGTGTCAAAAACTACCGGTAGTTTGGACTTTACTGTCAAAAAAATAAAGTTTAGGACTTTCTTATCAAATCGATGAAAATATTGGGACTTTAGTGTATATATCCCGTTGTTTAATTTAAGAGTATGGTCAATGAAGAAAATAAAACATATAGATAAATGAAAAGGGGAAAATGCAGAAAAGCACAACCATTTATCTACTAGCATTCAGAAAAACCCTTGCATTTTGTTTATATGCAGAAAACCCTTATATTTTTAGCTACCTTTCACATTAACCTAAATATCCGATTTTTTTTAAGAAATTATCAGTTGTTTTGTGACATGACATTTATCTTTTTCGTTTTTAGGTTAACATGGAAACAAAAATAAGTGACGTTGCCTCTTATCTATGGTAAAACGTGAGAAATAGGTCATTTACTCAACAACCATTTACTTAGGCAAATATAAGTGACATTGCTTATTTTTTTTCCATGTCAACTTAAAAACAAACAAGATAAATATATTTTCATAAAACAATTAAAAAAAAAGATATTTGGGTAAATCTGAAATGTAACTGAAAATGTAACGGTTTTTCTGCATATAAACAATATAAAGGGTTTCTTTGAGTGCTGGTAGATAAATGGTTGTGCTTTTCTGCAATTTGCCCAAATGAAAACAAAAAAAAAAATCTGAAAAACCAACAGCTGGTTTCTCCGAAGTCAAAATCAGAAATTTTTGGTTCGTTACCAGTTTCAAGTGAAAAACCAAACAGAACCATGTTCACCCTTATCTAACACTAACAAATTAAAAGGGCTACACAGTAACTTATCTATTTCTAAGTATAGGGACTACTACAGGAAAGTAATCTTTATCGAACAACAAAGAAACTCTACATCGACTCCCTCATAAAGTTATATACATAAGTTGATATATTGGATAAGAAAGACAAAATAACTAATTCACATATTGAAACAAAAACAAAAAGAGTGTCTATTTTTCTATAAGAACAAAGATCATCCACAAAGCTAAAACAATATATTACTCCCTCCATTTGAGAAAAATGTAATGTTTGATTTATCATGTACTTCAATATATATAAGTCTTTGACTAATAATCAAATACCAAAAATACCCCTAGGACATAGGACATAACTAACTGAGAAAACTTGTGCATCAAAATCAATGTCACCAATTTCTTGCTATAATTATTGAGGGAAAAATAGATAAGTTTGGACTAGAATCCTCAGAAGTTTTGGTAGAACTCAAATGGAAAGTTGCTCCCTTATAAAATAATCAAATACAATAAAACTTCATTAGAAGGCATTAAGTAGATCATGTTCAGATTCTTCTCCCACCAAACATCTTCAACGTCGCCTTTTTGCCTAATTTGTATATCCATTTTCTCGTGGGCTATTAAACATCTTAATCTAGTTTCTAAAAAAATGAATTTAAGCAAATCAAACATTCCATACTTAACATGCATCCTAGAAAGTTGTGGAACTACTCATATGATACACAAAATAAAACATAGGCCAAAGCTCCCAACCGGTATAACATTAAAAATAGTCTAGAATAACAAGTGACATCTAATAAAGCCATCTTAATTGCTTAATTTTTTTACTAATTAGTTGCAAATTATGGGAAGACAACAATCATATCATATGAATATAACTTATTCATTTAGTCTCATTTCTTATAACTTATTCATTTAGCACAAGCAAAAAGTATCAGAAAATTGTCAGCAATCACCAACCAGCTATCATAGATGTAGGCAGTTGAATTGCAAGTAAAGTTACTCATGCTACATTGCTTCTTCCTAATACTGGAAGTTCTAAATTTTTTTAACAAAATCGCACCTGAAGTTATTTTAGCATACAAATTCACAGTTATTTTGTTGCATACATTTTAAAGTATTTATGATGATTACACAGATGACCCTAAAAAATCTCTATTTATTATTTACAGTTCTGGCAAAGGGAGGCTGCAATGTTAAAGCAACAACTGCAGAGTCTGCAAGAGAATCATAGGTAAAATTTCTATCTAACAAGATTCAGTAAGTGCAAAGCATGAAAACTAGTGATACAGACTATGTTCTTAATCCATAAGGACAACCTTTTACATGTATTTCTAAGAGGGCAAATAGTTTGACATGTTACATTCATATACTACATTATTACAGGGCTAAAATGGGAATGATCCTGGAAATAAAAAACGAATAATTAGACTATTAAAAAAAAAAAAAAAAAAAAAAAAAAAAAAAAAAAAACTCCCATTGGAGATGCTCTAACAACAAGTAATCCTATACTTGTAATGCAATCTAGGATCCTTAAGAAACTTTTGGAAATTGATTAAAATATACAAGCATATATTGAGTTTAACAATAACAATTATAGGCGAATGATGGGTGAAGAGCTTTCTGGTTTAAGTGTGAAAGATCTACAGGGCATGGAGAGCCAACTTGAAATGAGTCTCAGAGGTATCCGCATGAAAAAGGTTTGAATCTACTACCCTTTATCTAATGCTAATCTTGTGACTTATATACTTTACTTATGTAACCAAAAATACTTGTCTTGATGACAATTGATGAATTGCTATAGGACCAACTTCTTTTTGAGGAAATCGAAGAACTCAGCCGAAAGGTCAACCCAAAACCTAAGACCATTTTCAAATGTCAATCCTAGAGAAAGTATATCTTCAAGTAACTAAATCTTTTTTTTAATCTTTTTCAGGGGAATCTCATCCACCATGAAAATGTCGAACTTTGTAAGAAAGTAACCCAAATTCGTGAAGAAAATACCGAACTCTACAACAAGGTATTTAATATTTATCAACTGCAGTGAAAAATATTTTAGTAAAATCATGAAACATAATGAATTAGTAATTTTGTCACCTCCTAGATTTATGGAATAAGAGATGGAGAAGCAGCAAACAGAAATGTATTTTTGACAAATGGTTCAGGCATGAGAGAGGATCCACATCCCCCAATCCATCTCCAGCTTTCTCAGCCAGATCAACACGAAGCAACTGATCAAGCACCACTCCATTCTACAAATTTGGGGTGATTAATAATCTTTTATTCATTTCGTTATATTAATATCAAAGGTTTCAATCATACAACTAGAATGAACGATTATTTCTGAAAATGATGCAGATTATAACTACATTGATGAGAAGATGGGTGAACTCCAAAGACTGTTAATTCATTCCTCATCAAAGATAAACCCGTCTAGTTTAAAAGTTTTATAGTGTTAGTCAGTGGTTACCAGATCATAGACAATTCAGAAATGATGGAATCAAATTTGGAAAATGGAGGGGACCAAAAAAAAAAAAAACTAGCTGCCTGTTAAAGATTAAAAGAGCAAATAAATTGAAGGTCAAAGAACTACATGAGTGGGGTTTTATATTTTATTTCATGGATATTTTCACTTAGATAAAAAGTAAGATTTGTACTTGATTGGCTGAAATCTAAGAAAGAAATGTACATATATTTATTTATAAAGATTTGAAGTTTGAATACCATGCCCCACACCACTAATTAACAAGAAAAACAAGTATGCAAGCAAAAAATAAAAATAAAAATCCACCATTTGATTTGTAAGCAAGTTATAAACTTATAATACATGGCAAGATAAGGGGCATTTTGAAAATATGGATAAAGAAGTACACAACTCTTATTATGTCTACCAGCAGATCATTTTGTATTTAGTTGAACATGTAGAAGTTATTCATGTTGTTGAAAACTGTATAAGATTTTAGTTTCATATATAAAACCATTTGTAGTGGATGGATATGACCACTCCAATTATTCAAATTACACATTGGTTCTCTTCAATAAAATCTCTTAGTTGATAATAATTTGCTAAGAATTGCAGAAAAGATTGCAAATACATTCTTTTTAAATGATACTAGTTCCCGATCATACCAAATCTGGTACTCATCTTTGTGTATTGTAAATTGTGACCATTGACTCAAACCATGAAACAAGCAACAAAACTACTAGAATGTGTCATAAACTTATATCTGAGCAAAGATGAGAGTTGTATATATTAAACTTAAAGATTGCTTCAAAACTCCAAATTAGAAACACCAATTCATAGGACCCCTCGTGCTTCTTACTTAATACTAGATATTCAAACTACTCCACATGTGTGTACTGATATTGATATATCACAAGTCTGGTAATATTACTTAATTAACACCCTATTTTCTTCCAAGATAAAAGGGGAAAAGTTCTACTACGTTACTATGTAATCTCAGGCAAAGGTAAAAAATTTGATGAGAGCTATTCACTAGCATATAGAATATAAATGATATGGTTTTGTGGAATGCTTTAATTTGCAAACAAAGATATATTACAAATCCTGGTAAAAAAAAACAAATGATTCAGTAAAACTTTATCTAACATCAGCATCAATAGAACCTTTTGTTAGAATAAAAGATGAGGTTATGCACTTATGCATACAAATCGCAGGCAGCTCAATAACCTTTTAGAAAGTAGATTAAGAAGGTTAAAAAATTGTTACTCGTAAACAAGGCCAAACTAAGTTCAGGAATTTCATGTCCATAAAACTGTCAAGTTCGTTATTTTGGAAAATTAACAATCATAATTAGAAAAAATACAAAGCACCTGAAATTTCAAGCCATCCACCTTCCAACATGCATTTGACTCCTTTTTTTGGTCTACATGCATCAACTACAGACATTTCAAAGAGAAATCAAGTTGTATTCCAAGTAAAACCTAGTAAGCTGAACCGTTTAATCGTACACAAAACCGAGCGAAATAAAAAAAACAAAAGATTCTTTGTGTCCTCGACAATTATGTCAGGTTTAAAGACTTTGGAAGTTGCAAAAAAAGAGAAAATAAAACTTCACCATACCTGTAACTCATGCCAAGTTGCCAACAGGGATCTGCCTTCGATGATTCGATCAATGCATTTTCCTTAATATATTGACCTACGAGAGCAATTTACAAGTAAATAAACATAAAATTATCTTCAAAAATGATAAGAATTTGCTGAAACACAGGAAACAACGAACTGGATCAATTCAATACAATTTACGTTCACAAGTCGTTTTCAGAAAACAGAAATCAAGCATTTTTTTCTTTGTTCACTTTCATACTACTATCCACATTAATATATATCGACGCACGATTAATATCACATTTTTGTGATTTTTTCTCGATTCATAATTGATCGATTCACTTACCAGAACATGTACAAAACACGTGCACTGTTATCATCGAAACTCGAATCGATTTCATGCTAACACCATATAGACATGGCGATATCGAATTTAAACTGTATGTTTCATGGAAGGAGACAGATAATTTAGCTGCTGATGATGAAGAGAGAAGGAGATATGGTGACGGTGAGGGTTGAAAAATATCTACAACAGGAGGCGTGTCGACTGATGCGTGGCTGGGTGGAGGGCTACAGTTGGTCGATAGGGGTACGCTCCCCCACCAGATTTTGCAAGTCATAATAAATTATTGAATAAATATAATGACGTATATATTTTTTTATTTATGTTAATGTATATTATGTTTTTTGAAATATACTTTGAAAAATATATAATGACATATATATTTTTTTATTTATGCTAATGTATATCCTAATTCTTTTGATAAATCACAATTCCTTCCAAAAAAAAAAAAAAAAAAAAACTATAAACCAAACGTTTATTAATATCATGTTCTTGAATTCAATTTAACGAGTAAAATGGATGGAAATAGAAGAAATTACAAGAAATTGATGTTCTTAAGTTTTATTAAAACAAGAAAATTGAATGATCATTTTCTTTCCTAAAATTTATTTCAATTTGGAAGGATTTGGAGAGAAATTAACAAAAATTTTAATTTTCCTTTCATTTTTTTCCAACTCGTAAACACATAATACAAATTTCTTTTATGTTAATTTCTCGTCTCTTCTCTCCTTACTTTTTTCTCCTTCTTTTCTTTTCTTTGTAAAAACTCGAAAACCAGACATAAATGACTTTGGAATAGCTAGGCAAATTTGTAAGCTATTAACCATTTTTAATTTAGCATTTAGAATGTACACTGAATGAAAAGTCATGCAATACATGAGGATAATATGATAATGATGATACATAAAAACATAAAATTAAAAAAAACAAAAAACAAAAAAACAAAAAACAAATCAAAACTGTCACAATATTTCAACAAGTGTTAAAGAACGATGATCATGATATCGATCATTTTTAACTCTAATAGTACATGACTAACATCCATAATATCTATCCTAAATCCTAATAGTAAGATTTGTAACATTACATTTTTAACTCTAATAGTAATATGACTAACATCCATAATATCTATCATAAATCTTAACCGTAACATCCTTAGGTCATAGAGTGTAATACTACATTTACCACATTATTACAGTATCATGTCATCGTCACGTCATTTTTTCTCACCTCACAAAACAGGTGAGTGTCATATTATACATTTACTCCACTTTTATTTTATTATTATTTTTTTTAATCGATCACATGGTCAACGGTCACAAAACGGAACAAAAGAGGTGTCGTAAGCTAGCCTTCTGTGGTGGCCATACCACAATGGAAATTAAGAGGTGGGTGCAGTGTTCACTGCACACTACGGTGTCATCTCAGCAACCTCAGTGTGCAGTTAAGGGTGTACCGACTAGTCTTAACATCGATCACATGTGCTAATTTCGATCATTGACATATAAATTGGTCGTTTTGGATTATAATACATGAACTTTTAATGGGTCTAAGTTGATGAAACAAAAAAGTTAATAGAAAAAAAATATGATTTTGGACGAACCAAACCCATTAACAAACTTAATGTTATTTGACATTCCCATTTTGAAACCTCTAAATTTACTTCACATAAACACATGTTACAAATAAACAGATTTGGTTTCTTGAATCTTGATCACCTAGATTAAAAAACACAATTCTCATAGAGTTTTTTATGTGTGCAAACGATGATACAAGGAAAAATAATCAAAATATAGGACACCCATCAACTGTTATATTCCTTGCCGTTGGACAGGTGGCAAGATCACAATGTTCCGGGTTATTAGTGCCCCACCAATTTACACTTATGTTCTCTAACCCAGTCGTAAAGTACAATAAAACCGCCATGAATGCAACTCCGGCATCAAGGGCCGCCGAGAGGATATAATTGTACCTCTTCCACCACATTTTCCGGTACCTAAACACGAAAAAATTGAAAATTGTCCCCACTAATATCCACGAATTGTAATTCACGGCGGCAGCTGGAGGCATATAGGCGGTGGCACCAAGGAGCACCGGGAGGTTAATGAGAGGAATCCAAGATACCTTCGGGAATGCTTTGTGACATAACCATACTATGATTGGGCCCACAAACCCGCCTAGAAAGAACCAATTTAGGGCTCCGTAGTTCCCTAGAGGCCCGAAGATTCTTCTTGGCCCAACTAAGCCCCAAATGACGGATGCATCGAAGAATACATGGTCATATGGGCATGTCCATGGGCTATTGGACTTAGGGTCAGGGTGACACATGTCCTCTATATTGTTTAAAAGGTACCACGCAACGCTTAAATTTACGGTTCCAGCTATTATTGTTCCAAGAAACTGTAATAACAAAGTAGACAATATTCAGATTAGTTGTGTTGTCATATACAATTTTCTAGAATGAATCTTTTATCTTTCTAGTATATATTTTACGAAACTGAACAAATATTTTTTTCACATTTTAATATATTTTTCACAAACAAATTATATCTTATTATTCTGAAAAACCAAAAAATAAGAAGACTTGGAAAAAAATTGATGCTAACCTGAACCAGGAACATGGATCGTGGTGGGATCTTCATGTAATGTCCAAGCTTAAAATCACTTAAAAAGGAGATGGCTTGAGTCATGCTCATGTAACCATAGGTCTTGAAGCACACATTGGCTATGGGTTTTCCCGGGTAGATCAACCCCATGGCATACTCCGTTATAATGTTTAAACCTGGTGTCTGAAAATGTCAACACAAGCAAGTAGACTTTTATGACTCACATATATGCAATTTTGAATTTAGGGCTAACTATATTTTTATCCCCTAAGTATAGCCGAGGTTTGCAATTTTGGTCCTTACTTGAGGTTCTTGTTATGTGTTTTGTCTATGTTCCAAGTAAAATAACTATTTTTTATACGTAAGTATAGTTGGTTTTTGCAATTTGATCCAAAAGATATAGTCATTTTACTTGGAACATCCAAATAGAGACCAAAAACATTACAAAAACTTCAAACAATGACCAAAGTTACAAAAGAAAACTTTTTGAAACCAAAATTGAAAAAATCAACTATACTTGAGCACCAAAAATGTAATTTACTAATGAATTTAATTAATAAGATTCCGTTTGTTACATAAGGGTGGACTATTTTTTGTGACGATGATGAGAGGTTTCACATGATTTGTAGACGATAGATTGAGAAGAAGGCCATATCCCATCTTTTTGAGTGGGGCAATTGTCCTATTGACATCATCACTCTAGTCATTGTCTATTAAATGTCAAACGCAGTGCAACATGTTATCGTACCTGGTTTGTTGTTGCAGTGATGATACTAATGGGGAGGGTGAAAGAGAAAGCGATGAAAGCAGCAAATATTAATCCCCAAAACGGCATTTGTATTTGATCTTTCATGAAAATGGTGAGCGCAAGGCTAATCATGAGCGTTATCGTAAGAAGCACGTAAAACCACCATGACGGTATGTCTTTGTACTTCCTCATTAATCGTGTGTGCACGTCAACCTTACCCTCCGTTGATGCTTTGTAACGTTGATATATCTCCCTATAACAAAATTAAATCCTTCAACTCCAAAATCCTTCCCACCAAACTTGGTTTTATAAATAAACTACTTGTGTTTTTAATGTTAAGAGTTTGGAGATGACTTTACATAAAATATAGAAATGATAAAGAAAAAAAATAGATGATTCGTACACAACATTTTTTTTTTCATACACAACAATAACAAACTTTTTTTTTTTTTTTTGCATATTGTGTAACCCCTCTAAAGCATAAATTGTTGTATAAGGCAAGAAACTGTTGTTTACGTATCAACTCCTGAAAAAAAGAAAAAATATGAAAGGAACTTACTTCCCGTAGAAAAGACCAACATGAGTAATCGTAGATGCAATTGTAGCAAATCCAAAACCATATGTCAACGCGAAAAATGTGCTCAAGTTAACCCTCCCTTGCTTCGCATACTCTCCATAATCTATCTCGAACTTGTTATCCACAATCTTTGTGATATCATACAGCTGCCCATCCCCCGTAAACAAATCATTCGAGTAAATCGGAAAGTTTTTGGCATTGTACACATTTAGTCCCCAATAAGATATCGGAATCACCATGTACATTATCATGAAATAGCCCAAGAAAACATTGACTATAGCAAAGAAAGGGGAAATGAGAGGGCTAAATAAGAAAGAAGCTGTTGTGGCCCAATCAAGTGAAAAAGCTCCAATGCCTAAGCCTGAAAAGCCCGACCCGAGTTGATGGGCCGTTACGGATTTGGGAAAAGCCCAACATATCCATGAAATGCTTTGTAGGGTTTGAAATAAGTATCCGGGAAATAAGTAATAACAGAAACTGCATGCAAGAACGATCACAAAGAATTTTGGTCGTGACATGCGCTTTTTGTTGTCGCTGTTAGGGTCTTCGTCATCATCGTCTTCTTTAGCATGAAGTGCACTACAAAAATGATTAGACGAAATTAAAGATTATTATCAGACTTTATCAACTTATTTTCTTATATTTTTTGTTTTGTGGATATATATGTGTATTATTCTGTGATAGTGAGTGGGTGAGCGAGAAGTGTGAACCTTCCACCCAAAGTCTCTAGCGAGGCGGCAAAGATTCCAAAGATTCATTTCATTGTTTCTCTTGTTTTTTTCTTGTTGACAATAATGATGGGCCCTTAAAGAATTATATTTTAATGTATTAACTTATTTATATTGTATAAACACATTATTATAGACGTATTAACTTTTTAGTTGGAAAACATTTGTAGTTGTTTTAACTTTTAATATTATTAGCAATTTATTTACGTATATGATTATTCATTTATACTGAAAATCACGTTTAGTTTTAAGATTACATATTTAAGAGGAAGTATTTGTGGCCAAGTATATGGGTTCTTGTTAAGTGCCGATAAGATTTAGATTCAGTTTAGCTTATCTCTAGTTTATCTTTATTCAAATTATTTGTATTTATCTTTTTGTTAGCCACTGATGATTCTGGTTTATCGCCGACCCCTGGTTTTTAGGGTTTTAGGTTTTTAAACCTGCTCTGATACCATGAAACAACTGGTATGAATTGCTCGTCCTTCTGCTTCTCATTCATTAAAGTATTTATAGTTACAATCCTCATCAGAGGCTAACAGAAAGATAAATACAAATAATTTGAATAAAGATAGACTAGAGATAAGCTAAACTGAATCTAAATCTTATCGGCACTTAACAGTTCTACTGTCGACTATTTTAAGCATGTATCATCCATTTATTTATTTATATATATATTTTGTTTTTATAAACAGCTAATTTTTTTTATTATTGTTAGAAACTTTAATTAGGGATAATATGGAATCTAATCTAATCTATCAACTCTGCATCCACATCATGCGTCATGACAAACTCTTGAAAATGCATCTAAAAGATATTCATAAATAAAATAGTGTATAGTAGGATGATTTTATATATTAAGTTCACAACATTTTTTGTTGAATCACGTTTTTCTAAAAGTAAGGGTTACTAATCGTATATCCATAATTATAGTTAACAAATCTCCTACTTGTATTTTATCAATTACAATATTTCAAATTCCTTTATCAAAACAATAAACAATCTATTGTAAGTTAAAAAATGCAAGTATCACATAAAGAATTACAATTACAAATCAGTTTAAGGAAAATATTGGAATCGGTCAAAGGAAGGAAACGTACCGGAACAAGGAGATCTGAACGAGGGTGCTGGGCCACCACATGTGCGACGGTTCAACTACGTATTTCCTTAAGAGCCCGGCCCACCCGTACCCCAAAACCTGTCCACCACCGGCGCACGTTAGCAACGTTCCCTACACTAATTTAATTGACTCCAGTCTAGCTGCTTTTGTTTCATTCACAAGTCACCCTCCGCTCTTTTGGAATTGTTGAATTTTGATTATTTGTTTATACAAATAAAAAATAAAAAATAAGAGAATTAATATTTTTAGAGTAAATTATAGATTTTTATTCACTAAAATGCTTGTTCTTTAACTCTTAAAGGCGATAGTATACTACTAACAAGATAATAAAATCAAAGAAATTCATATTGGATAGAGAATTTGAAATAAAACCAAAAAGAATGACGTAGTTATACTAATTTTGATTATTTAAAGAAATAAAATCTTAATTATGAATTCAAAATAATAGCATTTAAAAGAATAATTATAACCTGGGTAGTGATGATGAGGAGCCAAGCTGCAATGAAAGAGATATTCCGGAAATAAAAGACCTTTATGATATTCACGATTCCGACGGCGTACGCCGATCCATTGCCAAAAGCGCTGCCGGCATTAGCAAATATCGTAATCAATACATGCTCTTTCATGTTAAATGGTCCCGGATTCAATGAAAACTTCCGGGATTTACATCCCGGTAGTTTCAGGCTGAACTTGGTAGTGGGGAGGACTGCCGCCATAAACCGCCCTATAGGAAGCGTCGCTACCTGAACGGTGATCTGAGTTATTACCAACGGCGATGTCCGGTACGAAAAGAACTGGTTTAGAAACGAGAGGAGAACGCATGAAATTAGACCCAACACCCACATTCGGAAGGTCCATAGATATTGAGTCGGGTCGTCGGTGGTCGGAACGGTTAACCGGACCTCTTCGATCGGAGATTCTTCGTCTTCCTTCCCTTCGTTTTCTTCTTCGAATGGTTTCTTGACGGCCGTCGGCGGCGAGGACTCCACTGCGACACTTCCCATTTCTAGAGAATGATGTGGTGTTTCCTCTTTGGAGGGATATTGCAATGTTGTATTTATAGAGTAGGGTGCAATATTGACATTTTTTATGTAATAATATTTCAATGTTATTATTTTTCTAGGTATATACAATTTACATTCTTCCCTGTTATGTAGATACGCAATATTGACATTTTTTGGGTTATTTATTTATGTAATGATATTTTGTGTTTTTATTGAGAGAAAATGTTTATTATAGCCAAAAAAAAAAATTAAGTTTTTCCACAACATAATCAAAATTAAGAAAATGACCAAAATACGTATCATTTTCGTAGGTGGTCTTGAGATTTTTGCAAGTAGTAACTTACGAAATCTCAAATTTTCGAGGACATATTACAACTTTCATCTTTAATAACTTTTGCATACGAATTTCGTTTTAGTTTATTTTTTCATTATGTTCTCTATCACAAGTTTTATTAATAAACATATTTTATGTTGGTCAACGATGATTGAAACCTCGTTATTCGGTCTTCCATGACAAAAAGTTTACTGTAGGTTACCATATTATGTGATGATTATATAAAATATTACCAGGTATTTTAATTAAATTAAATAAGGTAAAAATACTCTAGAGGGTAACTAACTGTTGCGTTTGTTTTCATTTGGTACATTTCCTTTTTTTGTACTCAATATACCATCAAACTTGTTGTTTGTGCTCACCATAACCCTTTTGACCGGCTATCACATGTGATATTCGGTCAAATGGTTATGGTGAACACAAACAACAAGTTCGATGGTATATTGAATACAAAAAAGGAAATGGACCAAATGAGAACAAATGTAACAGTTAGTTACCCTCCAGAGTCATTTTCCCCAAAAAGTTAAATGAAATTAAAGTTGCAAAAGTATCAAAGACTGCAACCTTCTTTGGCCATGATGTACATGAAGAGCGTTTCAAAGGGGTAGTTTCGTGAAAACATGGTCTATGTTATGCTTATTGTGGTTAGTTGTCAACACCTCTCTGCAAAAGGATATGATTGTGTATGAGAGGTATATTTATCAGCATAAATGTTTACCTCAAGGTATATTATGGTGATGTGCCTGCAAAAGCTGTATGATCTTGTACATATTGATGTTGTATCTTATCTCATGAATTCGATCTTAAAGCAAAGTAAACTCAAAAATCACAGCACTTGTGATTCCACTCGTTTGTAGACTTGTCCAGAATCCATGATACGATAAATCATTTGATTGGAAATGTAAATGTAGTCACGAAATGCACCTGCTTAGTCAAGATTCCCCTAATAAATATTCAAGTGCATTACAAAGTTGTACATGTATTAATAATGTTCTTTCGTGGGTTATGTTTTGAAGAGAAGCAGGAATGAATCTCATAAAGTCCTTAATATGAGCAGGAGATGACGTGAGATTTTCTGTAAATTAGTAAAGGGAAAATGACTCTGGAGGGTAACTAATTGTTGTGTTTGTTCTCATTTGGTCCCTTTCCTTTTTTTGTACTCAATATACCATCGAACTTATTGTTTGTGTTCACCATAACCCTTTGACCGACTATCACCTGTGATAGCCGGTCAAAAGTCGGTCAAAAGGGTTATGGTGAACACAAACAACAAGTTAGCCGGTCAAAGGGTTATGGTGAACACAAACAACAAGTTCAATGGTATATTGAGTACAAAAAAAAGGAAAGGGACCAAATGAGAACAAACGGAACAGTTAGTTACCCTCCAAAGCCATTTTCCCCATTAAATAAACATGTATAATAACGTTCCTCTCGAAAAATTAAAATTTTCTTTTTCGTTATTTCACCTTGAATTGTAATTTTGTAATCAATTTTTACAAAATTATTTATTTATTCATGATATGTAAAGCAACATACTATTTTTTTAGTTTGTCTTTATTGAAATAATAGTAATAATTTAATACAACAAACTTTATCTATATGTCAACAATATATATTAATTAGGGAAATTGACAGGGTAATTGCTTTTCGTTTTGTTCATATTTATGTAACTATTTTTTGTACACATATAGGCAAGAAATGTAACATCCCGATTTCCAAGTATGAAATTTTGGAGATTTTATGCATTTCATAAAACCTACTCGACGAGTTAGAGGCCCCAACTCGTCGTGTAGAAACCAAGAAGGCCGCGTATTTCAGAAGACTTATTTGACGAGTTGGAAGGCTCCAACTCGATGAGTTGGAACCCTAATTTTTAGGGTTTGCACCCTATTTAAAGGACTTAATCCTCATTGTTAGCCTCCCTTATCACCTCCCCTGTCCAGTGAAACCCTAAATCGTGCCTCATCTTCCATTTTGAGTGTATGAGAGCTTAAAGAGTGTTCTTTGGTGCTTTTCTTGAAGGAGTTTGAAGTTTGTGGTGCATAGTTGAAGGGAGAAGCTTTAGATCCAGGATTTTCAGTGTTGTTGCAGCCATTTGGAGGTATAAAATCGATATCTTGATCATCCATTTGCTAGATCTCTTCTTTTGAAAGTGTATGGCCATTATTAGCTTATTTTAGGACCATTATTGGATTTGAGCCTGTTATGAAGCTATGGTTTCAGATCTGGACATCTCATGGCCTCCATGGACTTAAAGTTGCTAACTTTATCAAATCTTGGCCCTCTTTCATGCCCTAGGTCCCTTAATAATCTTTGTTTGAGTGTTTTAGCCCTTTGATGCCTTGCATGGATGTAAAGTTAGCAACTTTACGTGGTATCTTAACCCTAGGGGACCAGATCTATAGTTTGGAGCTTTAGATTCGACTGGAAGGAGCTGAATATGTTAAGACTGGGAAAACCCGACGAGTTGTCCTGACAACTCGACGAGTTGGATCGGGTTTTCCCGCCTTCTGGATACTGAGCGAAGTCGGCGAGTTGATGAGATAACTCGACAAGTTGGCTAGGGTTTTTCCCGGTTTTCTGAACACTGAAGGAACTCGACGAGTTGCTATATGCACTCGACGAGTTGGGTCAACATGGACTGTTGACCTTAACTGTTGACTGTTGGCTTTGACCATGGTTGACCAAGTTTGACTTTAAGGGTATTTATGGTATTTCGAGATTCTAATGAAGTTAGTCACATGGTGGTTGTAGGCAGCTGAGTTCAGAGCTGTGAGTTGGGATTTGATCGTATCGGTTCAGCACTACTTGTGAGGTGAGTTTTCCTCACTGTACTCAAGGGTCTAAGGCACCAAGGTCGGCCCTTTAGATTGTTATCCTAGTTTATTTCTGATTGAGTACTGTTATGATCTGTTAGATCGGTATCATGGTAGATAGGATGTGGCTATGTTGTTATGATCTGTTAAAGCGGTATCCTGATTGATAGGATGTTTGCTATGCTTGGTGATCTGTAGATCTGTTTGACTGATTGTAGACTGTTATGAGATTATCTTATATATGTGCACATGTTTGATTGGTAGTTGAGGGTATTCCATCCCGAGGATGATTGGACCCATAGTATGTTGGCATTCCAACCCGATGGTTGAGGGCCAAGGGTATTTCATCCCGAGGATGATTGGACCCATAGTATATTGGCATTCCAACCCGATGGTTGAGGGTCGCGGGTATTCCATCCCGAGGATCATTGGACCCATAGTATGTTGGCATTCCAACCCGATGGTTGAGGGTCGAGGGTATTCCATCCCGAGGATGATTGGACCCATAGTATGTTGGCATTCCAACCCGATGGCTGAGGGCCTGGGGCATTCCAACGCGATGGTTGATTGGGGCCATAGTATGCTATTATTATATATGTGTTATTGTTGTGCGGGTATTTTGGGAGAACTCACTAAGCTTCGGGCTTACAGTTGTGGATTTGTTTTAGGTACTTCGGATGATCGCGAGAAGGCGAAGGCTTAATCGTGCACCTCCTCGTTTTTCATGATCGTGATTTCTGGGAATTCTCTGATGTTTAAACTATTTTGAAAACAATTTGTAATAATGAATGGGTTTTTGGTTGTTTAAAAAGTTAAAAATTTTTGTGAATTTTATGGATGTTACAAGAAACTTGTTGGAAGTGTTCACATATGACCATTATTATCGGCTACATCGAGTTACAGCTTACATGGCGTATACGTGGCATATACGTGACAAAGATAATTATTCAGGAGGGTAATGAACTATTGGTGTCGTTCACATCTAGACAATTTATTTTTTTGTTCACATTAGACCATCCCATTTGTTGAAGTTGTTCATATAATATCATTGTTTCAAAATTTTAAATCGGTAGTTAAAGTCGTTCATCTAACTTGTTGAAATTGTTCACATAATACCATTATTTCTGAAATCGAGACACTTTGTTCGATCCAATGTAAGAACACCATTTGTTTCTTAGGGTGGGGTTCGAACAATACGATTAAACTTCTGGTTTACAATTAGTATCCTAATGGAAGCTTGAGCTCGTTCCTCCATGGTACATGGACCGGGAAACGAGGAGCAAAGTGGGAGACTAGGCACGATGTTATACTAGGCATGGCTCATGCTCTCACGTATCTACATCAGGACTGTGTGCTCATTGTTTTACATGGAGACGTGAAAGCCATGAATGTGTTATTGGGTCCGAACCTACAACCCTACTTTGGTGAAACCATAAATCTCAGTTAGCTCCCACCCTCTCACTCTACCAATTATTATAGGCGATAAAATGAGGCATGCTTAGTACAACCTCGTACCTAGTCTCCCACTATGTTCCTCGTTTCCTAATCCCAACACAATTGAGGAGTGAGCTAAAGCTTTTATTAGTATTATAACCATAAAACATAAGTTTAATTGTCAGCCTCGAAATCCACCCTAAGAAAGAAATGGTGTTCTTGTGTCAGACCGAACCAAGTGTCTCAATTTCAAAAACAATGGTGTTATGTGAACAACTTCAACAAGTTAGACGAACAATTTCAACTACCGGTTTAAATTTCTAGAACAATGGTATTATGGTAACAATTTCAACAAGTTGGATGGTCGAATATGAATAAAGAAAAGGAATTGATGTGAACAAAACCAATAGTTCATTACCCTCATGGATAATTATCGTTGCCACATATATGTCACGTAAGCTGTAACTTGTTGCAGTCGGTCATAATAGCCATATGCGAACACTTCCAATAAGTTCGTTACTTAAATGAGTAAAAAAAGCTACTCAAATATGAACAAAACGAAAAAGGTAACTACCCTGATAAGTTAATTCCTTAATAATTAAGGTTAGCTAAATATATAACCATGTTAGTAGGATCTTAGTAGAGGGGGCCTAAAAACATGTGAAATGTTTGGTTAATTCCGAAACAAAAAAACTGTAAAAGGGTTGGACGTCTGGAACAGGCTACCATGAGACAAAATATATTTTTTTAGAGATATTTGATTCATAACTATTATATGTCTAAACTATTATATGTCTAAGGTAAAATAACATATTTAGGACTTATTAACAAGCTTTTACTTTTAAGTTTTATAAGAAACTCAAATTGAAGAAAAATATATGTTTGGTTTTTATTTTAGACAAAAAGTTCATATTTCAAGATATTTATGTTAAGTAGTTTTTAAAAGGAAAATCTCCAAAAAAAAATCCTTATATTTTACCGTAATTTACAAAAAAATTTAAAACTAAATTTTGTTTATGAAAAAACATGAACTACCGGTAAAAATGACGATTTGACCACTTTTCTCCAGTCTACCGGTTTCATTACTGACATGGTTTCATTAAAGTCACATTATTTTACAATAATTTATGAATAAGTCTCAAACTAAATTAAGTGATGATTTGATATTTTCTCCTTTTAATATACATTTGATCGGTTTTATTATTGAGCTGATGAGATGGATATGTTGGATTATATAATTTTATGTTTATCATAAAACTTGATATCTTGTTGTATTGTATATTTTTTGGATTATAACATGCATCCAATGACGACTGAAATAAATTACATAAACTAGCAATAACTTCGTCATTTTTTAAGTTTATAAAAATTTCAAATTGTCTATCTAATATTATGTAACTCAGCATATCCATCTCATCAGCTCATTTCCCGCCCTTATTTCCCGGAAACATACATTTTACCGGTTTCACTGCTGACCTGGATACATAGTCATAAATGAGTCGATGAGATCGATATCAAGTTTTCTGGTAAATGTAATATTATATAACCCATCTTATCATCTAATTTAATGACTAGACGTTCGTGTCAGCAATGAAGTCGGTAAAATATATGTTACATGGAGAAAATGATTAAATCATCACTTAACTTTAGTTTGAGACTTATTTGTAAATTATGGTAAAATAATGGGTCTTTAATGTAACCAGGTCAATAATGAAACCAGAAAAGTCTTTAATGTAACGAGGTCAATAATGTATCAAATCGTCATTTTTACCGTTATTTCATGTTTTTTCGTAAACAAATTTTAATTTGAAACTTTTTCGTAAATTAAGGTAAAATATTGTGACTTTTCTTAAGATTTCTCTTTTTAGAAAACTCATAAAAATTTCTTTTTTTTTTACTTTAATCATTAGCAGCTTATAACTATTTCTTAAAAACAATTTTACATAAATCAAAGTTATAGCTATAAGTTTTTAAACTTCTACCGGATATTAGTTATTTTTGTCAAATATACTTGTACTAGGTGTTAGACCCATGTATTACATGAGTTTATTTTAAAAAAATTAAATATAAAATTTTAACAATTTGAAAAGTTTGAATTTATAAGAAAAATAAGAAATTTTTTGCATTATTAAAATTAATGAGACTTTAATGTATTGAATACATTACATATATAAACCCTTTCTAATAAATACCTTACATATATATTACCTTATATATTAAATGTGGAATTTTAATTTAATAAAATGAAAAATACAATAAAATGACAAGTGGAAAATAGAAAATTTAAAAATTTTAGAAAATGCCATGTGTCCAAATGAAGGAGAAGAGGACATGTGGCAAAAAACCTTCATTTATTACAGTAGATTTTTTTATTTTTTTATTGCATCGACATCAAGGTTTTTTTTCTGGAAAAATAGAGAAGCAGTATTGTATTTCTATTTATATATTTAAATACCTTAATTTTCAAATTACATATACTATCATAATATTATTAATTGAAAACTAATTTAATGTTTATATAATTGATTAGCAAGAAGAGTGATTAAACAATAAAAACAATTACATTTTGTTCATCAAATTATTATTCTTATACCCTTTTTTCCTTAAATGATCATTTCTTTGAATTTTGAAAATAATAAATTATATGGCTGTGAAATCTCATGTTGTTTTTCAATGACCAAACTATCTTTAACCTAAACTAACATATTGGAAACATGAATGTATAGAGTATAATTAGAAATATTCTCTTTAACTTGGTAAACATAAACGGTGATACGTTTATATATTTTTCTTTCTTTTACTGACTCCGGAATTCAAAATGATTTTTTTTAATAGTGTTAATCACATGATCGAGTATATACTACATTATGTTATATTTAGTTACCTGTTTAAGTTTTTGTTCTTTATACTGGTCATTACGGTTTTAATAATAATTTATTTGTCAATTTACATTCATAAAATATCGTTGTAAACGGCAATTAAGTTTGACAAAATAGTAATTCGAAATCCAAATTAGTAATTTGATTTTAGTCCAAACTGATTAGAGATCCAAATAATAATTCAATTATTGTTCAAACTAATACAAAGATATTCAAAGTCGAAGCCGTATAATTCAATCCACATTGTTTAATTGTCTTGAAAGCTTATGTTCTTATTATTAAACCAAAAAGGAAAATATAATATTTATAAGAGATTGATGAAACCAATCCCTGGAATAAGGAAATCAAATCCCTAATATCTCTTTAACATATCTCAACCTAAACATATCTTTTGTTTTAAAAACAACCATTAACATAAAAAAAACGCCACCTCCATGGGTCCAAGTGATTAAAAGTTGTTATGGTGATGATGGTGGGTTTTCTTTGTCTAGATCCCACAAATCCAAATCGGGAGTTTGGCTGGGCATTGTGAAGCTCGTGTGGGATTTACATGACAAATGTCTTATTCCCTTTGATGCGATGTGTAAACAAGTGGGAAATGGCGCTAATACTAATTTTTGGTTGGACGTTTGGTGCGGAGATATTATCCTTAGAGCTCGGTTTCCTCGCCTGTATACTATTGCATATAATAAGGATGCGTTCGTTAGTGATTATTGGGATGGATCAGCTTGGAATTTTCATTGGATTCGAAATATTAATGGTGGGGTGCTTGTTGATCATTTAGATCAATTAAATGTCCTATTGGAGTCGTTCCATTTGTGTAATAGACATGATTCTTGGCGGTGTTCAATTGGTGCAAGTGATACGTTTGTGGTAAAGGAGGCTAGAATTAGATTGGATAACTTGAATCTCCCTTTAGGTGGTCTGGTCACTAGGTGGAATACCTTTCTTCCTATTAAAATTAACATTTTTGTTTGGAGAATGCTTTTGGATAGGCTTCCTACGAGATGTAACTTGGATAGAAGAGGGGTTGATCTTGAGTCATTGCTTTGTCCGTGTTGTGAAGTGGAACAAGAGGAGAGGAATCATCTGTTTTTCGAGTGTAACGTTGCACGTCTACTTTGGCTTAAAGTTGCTAAGTTGGTGGATAAGTCAATTCCTACTTTTCGTGAAGTGACAGATTTTTTTATATGGATTGATGGTATTCCGGCCGCTCAGTTCCAAAGGGTGATCATGGAATCGATTTGTGCTACTCTCATTTGGGTCTTATGGACGTATCGGAACAATCTTGTTTTTGGCAACAACAAGAAGTACAAGAAAGAGTTTATGTTTGATTCTATCGTTTCTTTTTCTTATAATTGGTATTGTAATAGGAATCGTAAAGTTAGGAAAATTTGGAATGAGTGGATGCTTAATCCTCGATCTCATGAACTAATTTGTTCTTGTTTGCTAGCTCTTTGGTAGCCTTTTTATTTCATTCAGCCGTTCAAAAAAAACAACCATTAACATTCTCCATCAAGTTGGTGCATATATATCACACATGCCCAGCTTGCTAAGATGTTTGGAAAAAACTTGCTTTGAGGTGGCTTTAGTCGATATGTCTGCTAGTTGATGTTTTTACCGGATGTTTGGTAATTCCAATGTCTTTGTTGTCTAATTTTTCTTTAATGAAGAATATGTCCACTTTCATATGTTTGGTACAGTCGTGATGAACTGGATTATGGGCAATATCACAAGTTGATTTGTTATCATAAAAAAGTTCTATAGACTCTTTGAAGGGCAACCCAAATCTTGTAGGAGACGTTAGAGCCAATGGCTCACAATTACCAAGAGTCATACTTCTAAACTTTGCATCTGCACTAGATCAAGCCTCAACATTTTGTTTCTTACTTCAGGTCACTAAATATCCTCCAAAAAAGCTAAAGTAACCAGTAGACTGACCGTCAACTTTTGATCTTTCCCAAATATGCATATGTGTATATTTCAACACTTTGATAATTCCTTTTGAAAAGAACTCCCTTTCCTTGATCCGACTTTAAATACCGCAATAAATACATGACAACATTCATATGTTATTCACCTGGATTGTGCATGAACTGACTAACCACGCTTAATGTATAAACAATGTTTGGTCGCGCGCGTGCCAAGTACATCAACATGCCCACGAGTATTTAATACCTTTTTATTGTCAACTGGCACATGATGTGTTTCATTTTTACGTTTCAGACCTTCAATCATAGGTGTATCTACTCGTTTGCAACCTAACATTCTGGTTTCTTGTAAAATATATAGGGTATACTTTATTTGGGATATCAAGATTTTGTCCTTTGATCGAGACACTTCAATCCCAAGGAAGTATTTTAGTGGACCAAGATCTTTCATTTCAAATTCACAAGACAAGTAATTTTTTAAATCATTTTTTTCGTTAGGTTCATCACCCGTTACAACCATATCATCAACATATACGATAAGAGTAATGATCTTACCGTGTTTCCTTTTAAGAATATTGTATGGTCCGCATTGCTTTGATTGTATCCGAATGACTTGATAGCTTTAGTAAACCGTCCAAACCATGCTCTTGGGGATTGCTTTAGACCATACAATGACTTCTTTAACTTGCATACATTGTATTTTTGTTTCTCGGTCATTATGCACCCTGGTAGAGGATCCATATATACTTATTCGAAAAGATCTCCATGTAAAAAACATTATTTACATCAAATTGTCGTAACGGGCAATCAAGATTAGCAGCTAAGGATAACAACTGGATTGAACGTCTTGGTATAATCGGTTATGTAGGTTTGAGTGTAGTCTTTCGCCACCAATCTTGTTTTATGTGTTTCAATGCTCCCATTGGCCTTATATTTCACAGTGTAGTTCCATAGACATTTAATTGTTCGTTTTCTTGGTGGTAGATCTACAAGATCCTATGTTTCATTCTTTTGTAATGCATCTGTTTCTTCGTTCATAGCCTTTCTCCATTTTGGATCAACTAAAGCTTCATGCACATTGTTAGGAATAGCTGCAACAAATAATTGATTCACAAATGCCTTATTTGAGTATGACATGTTTTGATCATATATATAGTTACTCATAAGATACTTAACCTTGGAAGATACATCAGGTTGATATTTAGGTTTAGTTATACCTATATTATGATGCTGGGGAAGTTGTTTTTTTTGTTGAGGTTCAAGAATTTAATCATCCTCTTGAGACAATGATTGGTATGGTGTGGTAGTATCCAGTTCTTCATTTACTTGGACATCATCTCCACTTTCATCTTGAGAGTTTTGCTCATCACTTTCTAGTGGCCACGAAGTGAGGAATGAGTTCCCACGGCATGGCCATGGCCTGAGAATATGCGCATCTTTGGTTGGTGCCACAGCGTGGCAGCATTATGGCCACATCGTGGCAGCAAACCCTAGCCTCCATTGCTAACTTTTGAGCTTTTGTGGTGTTTGGTGGTGTTTCGAAGAAGAATAAGGTGGCCCTTGAAGCTTTGTTTCAACAAGAAACTCTCTTCATCCCCTTTGTGCACATTTTCTGGACTTTTGTAAGTCCTCAAGTTCCAAGCTTTATGACTCTATGTGCTTAGATCTAGGTTTTCTTGTGTTATTATTCATGATTAGGCTAGTTGGAAGGTTTGGGTTCCATAAAGTTGCAAACTTCATGGATCCCTAAAGTTCCTTTATGGTTTAGAGTGATGGATCTAAAGTTTGATAGAGTTTTGAACTCTTGCATGAGATCTTGGCCCTATTTTTACACTTTTTGACCTAGATTGAGCTCATTACATGCATTGGACATGCATGTCTATAAACTGCGAGTTTTATGATCTTTTGGGAGTTTGGAAGCATTCTGGAAAGTTTGAATGAGTGGGGAAAAGGATTAAGAACTTAATAGATTTGGTTGGTCTGGAAGGTTCCTACGGCGTGGGGGATTAGTCACCACGCCGTGGCGTTTGGCAGATTTGCGACCATTTTGTCTTATTATCCGCACGACGTGGCATATGCTTGTCCACGTCGTAACGACTGACCTGTTGACTTTTTGACCGTTGAACGTTGACTTTGACCAAGTTTGGCTTTAGGTCAAATTGAGGATTCTGGATTGTAGTTGAGACTCGATACCTATTTGTTGTTTAGGTGACCTATAGAGCTGGTTATTAGATCAGGATCATTACTGCTATCTTCTAGTCCGGGAGGTGAGTTTCTCACTATACTCGTAGGTCGAAGGCACTAATGTCGGCCCACTAGATTATGTTATGTATCCTTGTGTATAAGATGTTGATATGCTATGTTGGTTTGTTAGATTGGTAGATCTATAAGATTACATGTATTCCTGGTTATTGTTTATCTGTTTGCATATGTCGACATAGTGTCATTGGGTGAGGCTTTACTGCTCTATGATTTAAGCCAACAAACCCATGGCAATCCAGTCCGATGATTGTGGGCCGGGGCAATCCAGTCCGATGACTGTGGGATGGGGGTGATCTATTATGATGACTGTGGACCCGAGGGTAATCCAGTCTGATGACTGTGGACCCAGTGTGCATGCTTGTATATGTATTGTCGTATGGGATATTTTGGGGGAACTCGCTAAGCTTTGACTTACAGTTGTTGGTTTCCATGGTGTCAGGTACATCAGATGATCGGGGCAAGGAAAAGGCGTGATCGTACACATCCTCCTGATGATTTATGTTTTAAAGGATTTTTGATACTCAGATTCTATGGAATTGATTTGAAAATAGTGGTTTATATTTTATGTTTTTGTGGAAATATTTTTATAAAATGAAAAAAACATACCATGGTTTTTGGGATGTTACAAATTATTATGTGAATTATCCATTGTATTACTTCATAATAAATATACAATTACAACGGGTCGAAAGAGCTATTGGACCCAAAGTGGGCCTAATATATTACATACAAAATCATAACACTAAACACACATTAACAAAAACCTTTTATTGGCTATTTCTTTGTAATTTCGCATTTTGTCTATCTTTTTGATAGCTTAATATAATTCAGTGGTTCAAAAAAAAACTTCAGTTTCATGCATAAACTCGAAGTTGTTCTTCAATTGATTTATCAATACTAGATTTAATGACACCTAAACAATTAATGGTCTAAATACTACTTGTTAGGGGTGAATATTTGGACCGAACCAACCCAGACTAGTTTGGCGGAAATTGGTGGACCTTGGACCGGACCGATTGAGGCTGGTCGAGGTCCGGTTCTTGTACCAGTTAAACCGGTACAACTTTAGGTGCATATGATACAACTCGTTGAAGCCTACTGAAAGTTAGTTTAACTATTATGATTGTAAGGGTGAGTATTTGGCCTGGAACCAGACCGGACCGACTCTTGGACCAGACCGGTTTTGCAGAATTTGGTGGATCTTGGACTTGTTGAGGCCGGTCCAGGTCAAGTCCAGAGGTCAAAATATTCACCCCTACTACTTGCAAATGGTATCTAAGTACTACTTGCACATGATCCAATTTCATTATCCAAGTTTTTTTGTTGATTTTTATGTTATTGAATACCTAAACATCATTTTATTTTAATTTTTCAAAATTGTCGAACTAGATCATTTTTTTAACAGTAAGAATAATTTTTTATTATAAATAAAACATAGATAGTGAAAGGCTAGAGTTAAAAGTTACTGAAATAGATCGTGTGAGACTTGATACACCAGTTCAACTAACTACAATAAAAAAGACGGTATTAGTAAGTTGTGTTAGCCAACACATTAGACAATCAATCAATTTTCCGACGTACATCATCATGGGCTGCATGAACTCCCTAATATTTAATTAATCAATTTGAAACCCACCTTCAACATTTCTTATCTCTTTTAAAGGGTTTTTGGCATTGTAGCACAACAAAGTTTGGCGAATTTACACATCTGGTCACTCAAGTATTTTTTGTGCCTAATAGACCATTAAAGTTGAATTTTACCTATCAATTACACCATTATATGACCTGCTACAGGAACAACCGGCTACTTGAGTGACTAAATGTGTAAATTTGCCAAAGTTTGTTGTGTTATAGTACCAAATGTTGAATTAGGTGTCTAAGCGCATAACTATAATTTGTATGTACTTGACCCGATAGTAGCATGGTCCTTTTGGGTTGCCTTCACCAGAGCAATTTGATAGGATGGATATTTGAGAAAGAGGTTATTTGTGATTTATTAATATATTATGAGAATAATATATTAATTGAGAAATCATATTATTTAATTGGTATTGGTCAAGAAATAATTTGGAATTAATTTAGTGATCAAAAGAGACTGATTAAATTAACGGGGACTGATTAAGTAAATCAGTAATACATATAGTTTGGGCTAATGATCCATATTGATTAGGATGGACTAATTTTATGTGGGAGTCCATGAAGAGTTAGTTCAAAGGGCTTATCATATGGATTATTGCACTAAAGGCCCAAGGAAGTGAATTAGGGTTTACAAGTGAAACCCTAGGAATTCCACACTATAAATGTAACCCCTAGCATCACCAAAAAGGCCCCTAAGAGTTCAAAGAAGAACCCTAGCCGTTTTGTGTGGCTCCTAGCCTCTCTCTCATTATCTTCCATTTGCTTATGGTGTTTGTGACTTATTAGAGGCATCACACTTGAGGTGCTAAGCTCTTGAAATGTCAAGTTCTACAAGCTACAACAAAGAGGTATTCATCTAACTAGTTTTTATGTTTCAAATATCAAAGTTGTATGTTAGTTGTAGGTTTCATACTTTGGATAATTTTATTGCATGTATAACTTGAGAAAACTTAGATCCAAAGCATTAGGGTTGTATGTGCACCATAGGGATGTTATAGTGCTCAAAACCCAATAGTGGTATCAGAGCCTAGGGTGTTTTCTGTTATTTTGATGCATTGGTTAATTGTTCAAAGCAAAAAAATTGTTTTTTTGGAATCTGCTTGGTGACCACGACGTGGTCATAGTTACCACGACTTGGTGACTGTTTAGTGGGCAGATTTTCAGTTTTTTGGCCAAGTTTTGGATTAGAATCATTACCACAAACTGTTTTGACTACTAAAAAATCGTTTTTACGATAAGGTAATGATTATCCTCATCCAAATTAAAAGATAATTGTCAAAATTTTAAGATAATTGCTAGTTGATATGATAAGCTAATTATTTGTATTATTTGATTTGAAATTATCTTGCTATATGAGTTGAATTAGATCAAATTGGTAAATGATAAAAATATGTGATTATTTTACTTGTTTAAAATTTGATCTAAATGGCTTTGGAGAGTTACAAAACTTGCCATCAAGTTTTGGAATTCAAAAGGTCTTGAAGCGTTACAAAACTTGCCATCAAGTTTTGGAATCCAAAAGGTTTTGAAAAGTTTCAAAACTTGTCCTCAAGTTTTGGAATTTAAAATTTAATTAAAAGCTTTAATTTTGAAATATTAAATTCTAAAACTCTAGTAATTTGAAAAGGTTAAAAAATGCACCTCTTGGTTTTGTAACTTGAAATTTAATTAAATGGCCTTAATTTTGAAATCTTAAATTTAGAACCTTGATATTTTGAATAATGCAAATTACACCCTTATGGTTTATTATTAATTAAGTGGTTAATTAAAAGAGAGAATTAATAAATCCATAATGACACGGTTTAATTTTAATTAAATTAAAAGTATAATTTATTCATAGATTAAACCACTTAGTATTTTAAATGTGTAAAATACACCCTTATACTATATAAAATTAAAAGTCTAATATATTATATATGTATAAGTTAAAAGTAAGTCTTACCGTTAGTAGGCCTCATTCACGAAGTTGATCTATAAGGGGTGTTTAAGGAAGTGGCCTGCAAAATGACCGCCATTGGGTATACACTCTTACCTACTGCACCCTTGGCCAGTAGAGGGTCGTTAGCCGAACGAGTTTGATAGGACATTTAAATCCTCATTAAAAGTATAATGAAATATAAAGTAACTAAACCTTTTATAAATTCCCAATCTTAGTTACTTTGGGAAAAATGTGAATTTGATGCTAACCCATGAAATTGCACATTGCACCTTATTGGTCGTTAGTGGAGCGTGTATGGTTAACCGACACACTAATATGAGACTAATGAAGGATGGCAATGGGTTTCTCATTAATTATCGTTGATCAATGGAGCGTGTGTGGTTAACCGGCACATTGATTAGGTGATAAATGACATCGAGTGTACCAAGCAAATTTGCATGGTTATTCACACCTTGTTTGTGATCCTCGGTATCCAAGTCACAAACTTGAAGGGCATAATTGAGATTAAACATGCCATTGAAAAGTTCAATGAATCTAAAAAGATCTAGGAGTTTCATTTAAAACCTAATTCGTTTAAAAATTTCGTTTTCGTGGTGGAATTGGTGAATCGTCATTTACCTACCGACAAATAGTTTGCAATTGGATTACAACATCCCTCTTCCGAATTGTAAATTATTGTGTCGGGTCCTAGCCTTAATATTTCATTTGGATGTCATATTAAGGACTTAAATCAACTAACTTGAATTTTTCCCTTGTAGATGTCTAGTTCTGACAACTGTGGTCTTCCTTATCCTTTTGGAAAAGGCTTTCTATTCGAAGATGATATTCCACATGACGATCAAGGTTAAAAAGATCAATCCCTTCTTCATGATTTAGTGGAACTTCTCTTCCTCCACCTCCTCCAATTATTCTCCCTGACCCACGTGTTCGTCGACTTGAAAAGTTCAAGGTCACTCAAGCCCTATTGGCAAGCAAACACCAAGATGGAAGGTCTGTATGTGCTCACGTCTTAGAGACTTGAATTGACATTTTGGGATGAATACTCTTGTATAACATTAAAGTTAATTTATAATACATGAATTTTACATAGTTACACAAAGGAACTATCTTGTACAAGGATAGGAAACCTAGCCCTAAAATGCTAGTTGTGACACAATATAACTCTATGTCATATACATAACAACATGAGAGGAACAAAAAGAAACAAAGGACAATAATGGTTTATATATGTATCAAATGAAGGGCTTTATAGATCAATCAACGATTATATTCAAGGGATTACAATCAATGAGAAACAATAATTTAGGATCATCAACATCATAAATTCCAGCCCAAGTGGCACATTGAACATAATTCCTTTTTATCATGTTGCTAGAATATACAGGCTTTCAGCCCTACCTAGCCCAAAGCCAATACCAAAGTGATACGAGTCATGCTCTACATGGCCAAAGGCATCAAAATCCAATATCAAGTAATAACCACTTAGATCAATAACACAAGAAATCACATTGCACATATAACACATAACATATAATTGTCCCTAAATTGAACTCACTGTGTTGTAACGGAATGTTGTGATAGAATTCTGAATTCTGATGAAATTACACCATCCCCAGGCCTCTAAAAGCTTCAATTATACCCCCGGAGTTCATATTTCAAATTTCATAAGCAATTACTCAACTAATCTCAAGTTATGTTGTTTTCAATTTAGAAATTTTAGTTTTTGTTCTTTGTATAGCTGTCACTTGCAGACCTGTTTTCCCCTTCTTAAATATCAAAATAACTAATAAATTCTAAATATTAATAAAATAGACTCTTATATCTTTCTAATTCCACTGACCTCACATTTTTATGATTTTTCTATAATTTACTATGAATTTTACAATACAACATCCCAAAGCTGTCAAAATGTCCTAAAGCTGTCAAAATTCAGCCTTACTGCATTGAACATATAGCTGTTTTCACTCATCTTAAGTCTGGAATTAGATTTTTGTGTTAAAACAAAAATCAAAGTAGACATTCTCATCTTTCCAAGGTTATGTAGCACATATCCGTATGATTTTTCTATAATTTTTGGTGATTTTTACAAAAACTGAACAATTATACCCTTTATGATTTCATTTTACTCTTTACATTATCAAACCTCATGATCAATATCACTAAGTTCTTCTTTTTACAATGATAACACTGAATAATTTAGTAATCCATGCTAATTCAGTTAAAAACCATGGTTTTCATTACTAATTTTCACTAATTACTCTTAAACCATGATTAATTCTCAAGTTTACATGTAGTTACTTGATTTCCATTTAAGATTCTAGGTTAGTAGCATAAACTCATTCCTAATCCCATGAAATCAGTGGTAAATCCACTTTTACCAAACCCTAATCTCTTAATAACCCACTAATTACAAAGGTTAATCCAAAATTAAGAGTTCATACCTTGATTACTAAGCTTGATACTTCAAAAACACACCAAATCTTGATTTAATCTTCAAAACTTGTTCAAGATTGATCATGTAGGTGAAAATATCACATAGTGATGGTGAGGAACTGATTTAACAGAAAAATAAGCCAAATTCGTGTTTTAATGGGTAAAAACCTGAGTTGGGTCGGGTTTGACCCGGTTTGGGTATCCGTTTTACCCCTAAACACTAAAAATTGCATAACTTTTCGCTCAGAACTCCGTTTTCGATGAGGTTTTCACCTATACATTTATAACGAGATAATTTACAACTTCCAATAAAAATATACTAGAAAATATCTTCTAATAAAAGAAATTTTACATATTTCCAACTTAGACGTTATACTTTCATTAATTCCGATAGTTGACTTTTTGATCGGAATCACATAAGACTTCCCCATCACTTCCAATACCTTACAAATGATTCTAAACTTAGTTTAACTTCTAATCTTATAAAACTATTTTGTTAGAACTCAGCGCTCAAAACCATATCGAAAAATGGTGTTTTTAACACATATAATTCTATTCCATTATAACTAGCTACTTTAAACGTTTAAAACTATAATGATATCTAATAATATTCATTTTTAAACTAACAAGAATATGAAACATGATAATTGAACAAGGTTAGTAAAGTGTATGTTACAATATAATTCCAAGGTTTCCATGGAAATTGATAATGGTAACATTTGTGATCAAGAAATGTTTTCTCTTCCCAATCGAAAGGGATCAACCAAGGTCAACCCGTTTGGTCGTATGGTAAAGAGAAAGGCTCATTCTGAGATCATTCCCAATTTTGACCCCAATGATTCCATCTGTTTTTACAGTCAGTTGAAGGGACATTGGAAGCGAAGCTGCCCAAAGTACCTGAAGGATCTTAAAGATCGGGAAGTCAATTCGTGCGACTTTACATCAGGTACACCCATTATCTAACTTCATAAGTTCCTATTATTAGAATCTTAATACATGATGTGATGATCACATTTTGATGGCATTACATGATCTAAAAGAAGGAATGAAGCTTGAGTAAAGTGAGCTAAATTTGATCGTGAAAGATGGACTTTGGTCGCATGGTTCAATGGTCAGAATTTGGAGTTACAACTAAGGAGTTAGGATAATTTAATAAATTGCTATTACTCTTCTAAGATGTTTAGAAATATAGTTTTTCATTTTATGCATTGTAAGGACAAGTTCCAATTGTCACTTATTTCAATAAAAGCAAAGTTTTGGTTTACTTAGTTGCCTTATCTTATTTCCTTGCAATGACATCAATGAAAAAGTTATTTATGGTTCTAATAATAACACTATTAATTATGGACTTGATTCTTATGGTATCACTTGTGGTATTAGCATAATTGACCAAATGAAAAGAAATCTCATCACCAAATGGACAAATACTTGGTGTTGTACAAGTCGAATTGTATAATATATGAGAATCTTGTTCATTGGAAATTATGACTTAATTCATTGTTCACATGCTTATGTGAAGCAAGTGAATGACTAATTGATCTAGTACATGTTGATATGGACTCTTCAGATCCACCACAAGGGACGATAACTCTATTCGTCATGGTTTACTGATGTTTCAGTAAATATGGTTGTGTTTATAATATTAGATAAAACTCTAATGCTTTTGAAAAGATTCAAAGAGTAACAGAACGAATAAAAGAATCTATTAGGCAGAAAGATAAAAGATTCTCTAATCTGAAAAGAAATAAGAGTACTTTAGTATCATATTTTATGATCATATTAATAATTATGGAATTGTATCACAATTTATCCTCCAATAACATCTTAGTGCAATTGTATGACTAAGAAGAGGAAACGAACATTGTTGGAAATGGTTCGATCATAAGATGAGTCATACTTTGTTCCAATCAAGTTTTAGAGGCCTGCTCTAGTAACTATGAATCATATCTTGAAACTAAAATTCAAATTAAGAAGGATAATAACGCCTCGTAATATGTGGAGTAAAAATGTTTTCTTACTCTAAACATATATAAAATTAGAGTTATGATGTTTTCGTTAATAGAGAAACAAAAGATAAACCAAGACATATATTCTATGAAGTGTTCTTCTTGTCGAGAATCCAGACAAACTTTTGAAAATTTGTTTTAGCTCGTGAAATAATATTCCTTGAGAGAAAAAACTCATATGTAAATAAGTAAGTGGAATTCATATTGGTCTTGAGAGTTTCAAGAGTCAAATGACAATAAACCTTTTAGTTATCACTAGCACACGACCAGAGGTTGTAAACATGTTGTGTTTAATTGAAATATTGATGTGCACTTCCAGTTGAGTTGGTAATGCTTATGAGTTCAATTTTCTACTTTTAACTACAAAAGCAAAAGTGTGTTGGTCAGTGAAATTAAAAAAATAGCAAAGTCCAGTCCATGAAGGAAAACTGATTTTGAATTTGGTTTAAACCTTGTCTTATAACTATAGGATGGAAATGATAGATCCACATGGATGGAACGTATGCACCTTCAAATCTAGGTGACAAAAGGTTTCGCTGTAATTCATAAAAGTGATTATGAGGAAACATTTTTGCTGATAGATTTTAAAGATCTGTCAAAGATCAATGTGGATATTAGTGGTATTAATTGCATTCTCAAAATTACAATATGATTACAACATCTCTCTTCATATTTTGAATTGTAAGGAATGGAAATGAATTATTTAAACTTTCAAGAAATATATTTATCACATCTTGAAAGGGTTTGAACACATATCCTATCCAGAAAAAATGCATAGGCTTAAGAAGTCTAATTTGAGACTTAACGCAGCATCGCGAAACAGGATCTGCACTTCCATGAGAAAGTCAAAGGGTATCGATTTCTAGAAGTCCAGTTGATTTCTGAGTATGTGTCAAATCTAGTGGGAGCATAATTTTTATGCTGGTATTGCATGTTGACAATACTATCCATAGGCAACAATGTCTCTAATTTGCAAGTTACAAAAGTTGGGAACTGTTTCACTATAAGTAGACTTAAAGGAGAGAGCACTCATACTAAGTTACGAATGTAAAGGTTTAGATTGTATATTTTAACTTAGTCAAAGTCATGTATGAATAGCATGTTGAAATGTTTCAACATTGAAGATTTTATATATGGAAATATTATAGTAAGAAATTGTGCATATATTGGACCCTTGTAATTATAAGTCGAGTCCCATATGCTTCAGATATAGGATCGATTACATATGCTATAATATTCAATTATTCTAATTTTCAAATGCCTTTAGCATTGTGTGAAAAGGATTAGAATTTCATGTGATTGAAGTTTTCAAGCAATTGTCAAGAACGTTCTAAGGTTTTACCGAAGAATTGGTTGATTGTGGATAGTTATGAGTATGTTATTAATAGGACGGACTATAGTGACACGTTTTTGATTGAGATGTTTCTTGGTCATAATTGATGGTCATATGGGAATATGGAAATGTTTCCATAATGGGAGATGTTTGTAAAATCTACATGTGAGTTGAAAACTTTAATGCAAGAGAACTGTTCAAAGAATGTACCTTTGAACCAAGACTTCAAAAACATGGAATTGTTTCAAGTAACAAGTTCTATTGGAAGATTTTGTACTATCGAAGGGTCGATCTCTATGACTTTAAAGTCTCGACATCACAGAAAGACAATGCATATAAAGATGAAATTCCACTACATCTTAAAAAATGATAAGAATTCGGAATTGTGAAAAGTGCATCATTGGAATATTGTCCAATGGATCTGTTCACAAAGGAAGGATTATAGAGAGGCATAGTATGCATGTAGACATGAATGATGTTATCTAATTCAAGTGGTTAGTTGATTACTTGAAACATTATACAACGACTACATTCGTAATTGTTATGGTGATTAAATAATATAAATTATTTTCATTCAGTAAGTTTGAAACGATAGTTAATTAATTTATTATTGAGTTTCACTTTGCATGTTTACTTCATGAAGTAATTTTAATATTATTTAAAATTCCACAGTCGCTCATACTTTTGGAAGTAAGTAGTGAATTAAGATTGTCATGAGTTGATTGTAGATTGTCGATTGAGGTTAAGACATTGGAATCAGAATTGCTACAATATTCATGAATACTTTGAAAATAGGAATTTTAAGTATTGGATAAACCCATGCTTAGAGATTACTTCATTGATTTTACCACGAGTAATTATAAGACGATAATATCTACTATTCTTAAGCAGAGATATATAGTTCGTAGTTTACGAATCAGTTGTGCATTGGTTTACCCAAACGCATCTCATAACTGAGTATTATAAAGAGTAATTTCATGCATGATTTGGTTAGTAAAATGTATGACTATATAGTCAAAGTAATCTGTTCCTTTTTCCTTAACAGGAAAATCGATATATTTGGGCCACTCGATGATCTGTTGTCGACATCTAAAGTGCCTAGCCGATCCCGGACTAAATTGATGTTTCAATTAGTAGTCTGAACTCAGTCGTCATAATTCGGGAAATCGAGAAACAGAATCTTGGACTATGAGATTGATTATAATCCATGTCTCACGTTCATATGATATGTTGTGGAACGAAGGAATAGCTGATCACTTATCTTATGGCCAACGTTTGATTCGAATCAGAATTCGTAGTGGCTTTGGAAAACACTATTTGTTGTTTAGTTCAGGTCTATACTTGAAAGTGTAGTTACAGACTTATCCAAGTGGGAGACTATAGGATTAAAGTGTCTAAGCCAGTAATTAAATTGGTATATTCTTGTAATCAGAAACAAAGTCCTTTTTGGGCTGCCCTCATAAGTAGAACTTGGATAGAATGATATTTATAAAGAGATGATGATTTATTAGATTATTGTATGATTGATAAACTAATTGAAAACTATGAGGAAATAATTTGTTTAATATATTATGTGATTAATATATTAACTGAAAATAGAAAATTGGTTTGTTAATTTATATGATTAATAAATTAATATGAAATCAATTAGAATTAATTAATTATTAATCATAATTAATCTGGAATTAATTTAGGATTCATTGGAATTAATTAATGATGTAAGGGGTGAATTGTAATTGTTCATAGTTGAACAAGGAAAGACAATTCTAGAACCTACCATCAAGGTGGACGGTTTTGGGAACATTTTTAGGGTTTCCAAAAGCCTACTGGTAGTAATTAAGGAAAAAATTTGAATTGAGATTAAATCTATTATTTAATCATTCAAATCTTGTTTTGTCCATAAGTTATCTAAACTATAAATAGGACCCCAATGCCATCAATTTTTTTTTCATACTCTTCATTGGAAGATACCCTGGCCAAAAATCTCCTCCCTCCTCTCTCCTATTGTCTTCTAGTTATAGGGTTTGGGTGTGAGCCATTAGATGCATCATCCTTTTGGTGCTAAACTTTCCAAGACCTACACTAGAAGGAGATTGAAATGATTTGTTTACTACAACTAATCAAGAGGTATGTAACCCTACACTTGGTAATTTTGAATTACACTAGGGTTATAATAGGTTTTGTTGTTCATTGTATGTTGGTATCAAGGTGTATGACATAGATCTTTTATAGGATGCATGTACCCTATTAAGTGTTTATTGTTTACCGCATTGTACTATTTTGTTTTTTTATAAAACCCATCACACACACACACACACACACACACACATATATATATATATATATATATATATATATATATATATATATATATGTGTGTGTGTGTGTGTGTGTGTGTGTGGAAAAAGTTCAATAGAGAACTATTATTAATCAAGGCACCAAAGAACTAATCTAACGCATCAGAATTTAAAGCGATCAACGACAAAAGGAAGGGTTGTAGACTTTTACAATGGATGCACATGTATCGGATTATAACAAAACTCACTTCTTATTTTTTAGTTAAATTTTTTAAGCCATGTTTTTTATCGGAAAAAAAATGAATATATCATTGTTCATGATTTTTCCTCTAATTTCCATAGAGATCAGTATTGATATATAAAAAAATATTTTTTTTTTCAAAAAAAACCCACCTAATTTTCTTTGTTTTTTGAAAAGTTAAGGTCTATGTTTTATTGAAGAAAATTAATAAATATATCAAAATTCATATTTTTTGATACTCTTTAAACATAGATTCATATTGATGATAAAAAAAAAAAATTTCAGTTCAGATTTACAATGTGCCTTTACCTACATTGTAAATATTCATATTTTTTTGGTACTCTTTAAACATAGATTCATATTGATGTAGAAAAAAAACCAAAATTTCAGTTGAGATTCACATTGTGAATCTGCTCAGATTCACAATGTGAATAATAGTAAGTCAGATTCACATTGTGAATTCTAAAAACTAAATTATATACAGTTCAGATTCACAATGTGAATAAATCCATTTGTTGATTTTACAAAACTAATTTATCAGTAATCAAAATGTTAAAATATTATAAAATTACATGGAAATATATTTCAATTCATATGTAAATTTCACTAAATTAATTTGTGAATGATCAAAGAGTTGAAATAATAAGTCAGAATCACATTGTGAATGTTAAAATTGAAATATTTACAGTTTAGATTCATAGTGTGAATATGAACTGACTGAGTTTTTTAGTTGATATTGATGTTTATTAATAAATGATCAAAAATTAAGATTTTTTGGTATAATTAGTTTTTTTGGATAAAAATAAACTTACATATTGAAAAAAAACAACAAAAAAGTGAGTCTTTTTTGAAAAAAAAAGTTTGTTTTTTATAAGTCAACATACATCTTTATGGAAAAATGACGAAAAATCGTGAACAACCGTACATTCGCTTTTTTTCCGATAAAAAATATGACCTAAAAAAATTAAACGAAAAAAATGTGAGTTTTTTTGGTGTAATCCAACGTATGTGTACCTAATGTGAAAGTGTACATTCATTCCCATAGACAGTTGATCATTAATTTTAATAATATTTATGACCTTATATTTGTAATTCAAGTGAAAAACGATCATAACAAATGAAGAGATCTGAGGTACGAGGGTTCCGATAAGATTTACTTGAACGTTGTTTCATATGAAGTTGACTAATAAATTTGCAAGTTGTGACAAACTGTCAACTAGACAATAAGACAATCCCTTTGTACTCCATTCAAAGTCTTAGATTACTATGTTTGGGAACACAAAATCGACAATTATTGTATATGCAAATTACAAAATGAGCCCAATACATTGTAACTATCTGTATATTTTAGGAGTATAAATTATGGATATCAGATGTAAAAAAAATATATAGGTATATTAAATTATTATTGGCCTATGAGGTCCTTTGATAATCTCTAAATAGAACCTTAAGTCACATGTTAATCGTTAGCATTCACGACGTTTGATAAAGTCTCTAGTCTTTGAACGAATTAAAATCCTTTGAGCGCTCTCTGAACGATTAAATAATCATATCTTCTTTTAACCATTAACTTTAAGAGGTTGAAATCATTCAACACTACATGATTGAGTTTTATCACACAACAGGTAACAAACCAGACAAATTTTTTTTAATATTGATAAATAAAATATCAAATATGGTTATAACAATTACACTATTAACTTAAGATGGATAACAATTAGCTTCCACAAATTTTGAACTTTCCCCATTCTAATTCTAAATATGGGACCACGAACAAGTCGCATCTTTAGAAAATATGGCCAACTGTTATATCATTTGACTTTAGAGTCTTCCATGTTTAATAGAAGAGTCTCTTGATTATAAAGTTTCCTACATATGATAGGCACTTATACATAATGATACTATGTTACAACTCGTGGAAACCACGGGTAAAAAAGGAAAAAAAAAATATTGATAATTAAAAATGATAATGAAAAATCAAAGATTTATAAAATTTCATTAAATTAGTAAGATATAAGTTTTGTTATGACTTTTGTATTGAATATCTCTGCTTCTATAACACCATTACCGACCTCATTCTATATAAAAAATATAACTTCTCTTAAAAACGTATATAAAAGCACAAAGATTTGTCACCTTTAACATCATGCAAAATCAATATAATTTCTCTTAAGAGCAGCATAGATTCATTAAACTATGTCAATTTCAAAGAACAATATAATATTTTAATGTAACTCATCAAACAGCTTCAAAAAACTCTAACCAACTCATATGAATTCAAGAGGGTACACTTAAACACTTGTATGATAGGACAATACGATGAAAAGCAACAAAATAATTTAAAAGTAAAAGAAAGTGTAGAAAATATATATTTTCTAGAATCGTTAGTAGAAAAATTAAGGTGTCTGTATCCTGATCTTTAACCGCTTTGCATTTTATTCTATATTTTTTTATGGACAAAAAACGTAAAACCAACCAACTAAAAAAATCAGATTTGAACCAAATAAGTAATTCACGTTAATTCGATTATTTGACCCTTTTATATTATTCATTTTTTTTGGAGAAATATATAAAACCAAAACACTGAACAAATGAAAATATTTGTCAATTTTTTTTATAAACAATTAGGAAATAATAAATATATGGTAGTATAACAAATACATACCATAATTCCAAAAAAAATATTTTACTCCAAAAATACCCATTATATCTCATGAGAGTGTTAGACCAAAAAACATACCATATCTAAATCTACTTCTCTCATTTTCCGGTTAGAAAATAAATCACTAATGCATAAAATACAACTCCAGTTTGAGGCATCATAATTAATCTTCTGTTCATCACAGTAAAAAGACCATTACGTCCCTCTAAACCTTCATTGCTCCCATTTTTCATACCATTCAAATTCCAAAAAAGAGAGCGAAATACCCTTTTATCATTTTACTGCATCAGATCTTTAAGACATCAAACCAATTCTTTTTCCCTTCCCTATCTGAGTCTTGAAATTTTAAACATGCCTGAATAATGTTATCCAAAAAAGAGCATATTGCCCTTTTTCCATATTATCACACCAAAACTTCAAAACATCAAAATTGATTCCTTCTCTCCACTGCATGTCAAATTTACGAAAGTTTTAACACTCTTTTGTAACCCTATCATAGTTAACAATAAACAAAAAGTCCATATTGCCCTTTAACCTTGTTATCGCACCAACTTAATCCACATCTGCTTTTTTTAATTCCAAAGAAACTAATCCACACTAACTTGCAGTCAATATCAAATTTGACACAAATAGGATTAGATTTTTGTTACACCAAATCTTTAATACATCAATATCCATAAAAGGACGTAAATACCCTTTTATAATTTTATTGCACCAATCCCTTCTCAGACCAATATTTTCTATTCTTGTGGCAACCATAGTCACGATTCTTTCAGGCAATGAGAACAAACCTGCTAAAATCGACATATCCTAAAAAAAGACAATTTTGAACTTTAATCTTATTTTTACACCAGAGTATCCAATCTCTATAATTCTTCAATCCCATTTTTAATTTTCACCATAAAAAAACTTTTTTGCCCTTTGCTTATCTTATTACACCTGATCATCCTTTTTCTATTTTTATTAACTCCTTTACACGAAATTGAAATATAAATTTGGAAAAGATTACCTGACATAACATAGAACAAAAGATGTGTTTCATTTAAACCTAAAAATTACATAGAAAAAATAGGTTATTTATAAAAACTTACACTTGATGCTCTGTTCTTTTTCTTAGGTGGCCAGGTGTAGGAATGTAAGTAACATTACGGTTCAACATATCGGCATGCCATACCAAAATAACAACACTTGTAACGATTGCGCATGTTCTGTTCTTGACAACCTTTAAATTTTTTCTTTCTTTTCTTCTCCGGTCAAGTACCTACCAATGACATCAAGAAATTAGTTAGTTCAATTCCTTTTATGCTCATATCTATAAGGATGTATATCAAGGCTAAAAAAACTACAATCATTTTCAATGATCAAGTTCATAAACACAACACAATCAAACAAAGTTGAATGTGCATACCATGTTTCAGTTGTTTGTTTAAGTTGATGACATTTAAAAGCACAAGTAAAACAAAAAGACAAAATTGATTTACCACAATGTTGAATTTCTAGCTGAAGGCATCAAAAAGTCGACTTACACATACCTCAACACATGTATGTTACATCGCAAAGGTATAATTTAGAAATCTGGATTTGTATTAGCCAAAAGAACCAGAAAACAACATACTTAAGGAGGCAACAGGTGTAGAATGTCTTACCTGGTCAATTTTCTGATTTGTTGAGTAGGGGGAGAAGCATAAAGGGCAGTATAATCAATTATGTTGAAGAAATTATTAATGTTTATAAAGTAAGTCACTTATTTACATCAAGAATTAAACTTAATTTTTTTCATTTGTTGTTGAAGATCTATATATATATATATATATATATATATATATATATATATATATATATATATATATATATATATTCATTTGTAGTTGAAGAAAATAACAGAGTCACGAAGGAGCTCAAGAAAATAGGCATACAAGTAATGGTTAATAGGGTAATCAGCAGAGTACAATCTTAAATGAAGATTTATAACTTTTTCTAAGTTCCCGATTCAAACAACAATAATTGACCAAATCATAACCGATTTTCAAACACTTATATCTAAACCTGTAACCAAAGGTACAACTCAATTAATGACTTAATGCATGAAATATAAATGTACTTCTAGTTTTTTTCCTTATCAAGGCATTGTACTTTCAATAATCTACCAATATGCTTTCAATCTTTTTTCAAAAAGACAACTTCAGGTTGCATAATTTATAAAGGTTAACATAATGTGAAAGAAAAAAGAGCTTACACAAGAGATTGAGGTGATACATCAACCATTTTCGTCTACTGATCAAGCCATCTGATTAGTGATGATCTACGTAATGGCTTCTCAGAGGGTTTCACTCTGTAGCTTACTCTAAAGACAAAGATTGAAACATCCAGTGGAATTATTTGGGATTAACAATATGTCGAACACCTTCTGGGCATCAATAAGGATGAGCCAAAATTGAAAAAAAAAATAGTGAACAGTTGTGTAAAGAAAAGTAGTAAAAAGTTGGAATAAGGAAATAAGATTACAAAATGCCCAAATTGAAATCAATAATACCCTTTCAAGATGAGAATACAACTTGCTTTCAACAAAACTATCCTTACATCACACAAAAATGTGAAGGAAATTATGCCTACTCCAGAAAATATTTGGTGGAAAAAGAAACTTACACAGGCGATGATCTGGCTCATCTTCTTCAGTTTGAGTTTACAGATATCCATAGCATCAAACATCATGATCAACATGTAGAGGTTGAGATCAAGAAGTCATGAAATCATCAAGAAGGAAAACCCAAAGAAGATGAGGGTAAGTAAAACCATTCAAAACCTACCTTTAAAATTTTGTATTTTCCATGAATTTTATCACTCAGGCATTTTATCAAACGCTTTATATGCATTCATCAAACATTTATTAACCAACACAATTTTTTCACTATTTCAAGTAGTAGACAATGTAGAGGGAATTTGTGAATTAGCCGATAATGTAAGTGTGCACAACAATCAAAAATTATTTTTTACGAAAATCCATGAAAAACTTATAATCACAAATCCCTAATTCCTCAATTAACCAGTCACATATACCCACAAATCCATAATTCTTCAGCATGTATATCACAAAGCCACACATACAATCGATCTAATAATTGATCATTAACCTCCTACTTCCAGATGTTGTTCAACATTGATTACTTCTTCCTTTCACAAATCCCTAATTTCTCAAAACTGTGAAAAAATTAAGGTGATTTGATGATTTGATGTTCTTCTGAAGAAATCATGAAGATGGAAACATAGGTGGAGGAGAAGATAGTCCAACGTTAAACTGGTTTTTAGAGAAATCAGGCTTACTAGGCTGTGACGAAGACGACAGCCATTCGAGGAATGTGAAGCTAAAATAATCGGCGGGGCAGAAGTTCCTTTCAAAAAGTCAATCACAACTCCAAAACCAATTATAGAAAAGAAATTACACCCAAATTGATTGTAGCTTAGTTCAAATCCTAAATCAAAGGCTAATTACCTGGATGTAGCGTTTCGAACGTCGTTTCTTGCAACGAATCATTGATGGAGAGGGAAGAGGATTAGGGTTAAAGAGAGAATCAACCTTCAAACGTTAATGCATAACTATAAAAGATGAAGCAGAGGGCATTTGGGGCATTGGTATTTTGAGTGGGATAAATCGATTTGGGGGCTAATTGAATGCCACGTGGCGAAATTGCTCTTATTTATTAGATTAGGGGATGTTAAATATTGACTATAGGATTAATCCCTATTCTTAATGGAATATTAAATCTTGATCGTTAATACACTACTTGCACCATATAAACATCGCAACAAAATTATAAAAACCCCGATATAAGAATTTTTAAAAACTGGAAATACATTTAGTATTGTTGTTAGTTTATAGTCTTATTTTCATATTGTGTTTAGAAGGACCTTATATATATATATATATATATATATATATATATATATATATATATATATATATATATATATATCATCTCTAATAAATGAAGGTTTTTTTTTTCATTTGTTACACTCTCATTCAATTTGCCAAATGTCATTTTATGGTTATTTTGAATTTTTTTCCACATGTCATTTTATGAGTTTTTCTATTTTATTAAATTTAAGATGATATTTTAATGTAATAATTACAATAAATGTAGTAACAAATGGATATCAATTTTATTAATGAACTTACATTTTATTTCAAAATTCATAAAATTAAAACTCATTAGTTTCTTTTATTTATTTAAATTTAAAAGATAAAAGACATTTATATTATAATAATTCATTAATTTTCTAATTTTCTTATAAATTCAAAGTTCTTAAATATTTTGACATTTATATTTGTTTTTTTTAAATTAACCCATGTAATACATGGGTCTTAGGGATGGCAAAAAAACCCGAACCCGGCGGGAAAATCCGATTCCCGAAGATTTTGGGGTGGGTTGGGGCGAGCTTATCGGGTTTCGGGCCGTTATCGGGTATTTTTATCGGGTTCGGGTCAGGGAGTGGGGATGCCTGCGCCGACCCGCCCTGCCCCGAATATATATATATATATATATATATATATATATATATATATATATATATATATATATATATATATATATATATATATATATATATATATATATATATATATATAATTACATTTCAGCCCTTCAAACCTCTAACCCTAAAATCAGCATCCTTTTCTCTTCCATTCTAATTTCCAGCCGACAACAAAAGATGACATAATCAAATTTTCATCTGTATTCTCTTTTCTCGATCGGAAAAGAAGTGGAGTTGTCGACCCCTCGGAAGTCTCATCTGCCTCGTTCGTGGCAGGCAGGACCGCAAGAACCAGAAATAGCAAGCAGCGAGCCAGCGATCTGCAATCTGAATCGAGTTCTGATCGATGCTAGCCATTTACCTCGTTCATTTTCATCTGCTCACCACCAGCGACAACGACCTGCTGATTCTAGTTCTAATCTAGTCGACAGCCATCCATGTAAGATTACGTTTTTTTTGCTGATTCGATGTAGCACAACTGTTCTGAATCTGTTCGCATGATCGCATCTAGTCGAATTTCAGCTGATTTGAGTTATGATTTCTGATTAATTTGATTCAATTTGAGTTTTGGTATCTAGTTGAATCCACCAAACGCTGTTGGTTCTTCTTCAACAATTCATCATTGATCTTTATCTCCCGAGTTTTAAAAAACATATTCAGATCTGGATAAAGATGAAAAAGATCAGGAAAATGTTGCTTACGTTTGGAGAATCCCTTTTTAGATTGATTTAGTTGACTTTGATGTATATGTAACATTTTTCTTGATATGTGTTTACAAGTAATTATTTTCCATAATATTTGTTTGATTACACTTGTTATAGTATTTATTTGTAAAAGTGGCAAGTGTGTTTTGTTTAAAAAGTAACATTTGATAAGTTGAAATACTAGAACTAGATAATGATACCTGATCATCTGCAGTGTTTGTTGACTTATATTGACATAAATAGGAAAACTGGTGGAAACAGCAACACACTTTACTCTCGTTAAAGATATGGTTGTATTTGATTCACACCTTTCAAAACTGTTGTATTTGATTTCTGTTATGCCGAATTGAATTCTATTTTCTGATGAGTCTGAGTTCTCATTTTGTGAAGAATTTGATTTCGAATTTGAGCTGATTTGAACTTAACAAACTGTTGTATCTGATTTCTGATATTACATTGGTTGTTATTTTTCAGGGGATATGAATTTAAACACTCAAATTCATGCTCCAACTGAAAGTAGTCAAGAGGTTCATGTTATAATCAAGTAAATACTGATTTTGTGGATCGACAAGGTGGGCTGTAGAAGAGGGTGCTTGATTTTGAGTTTGATTCTGTGGATCAACAAGGTGGGATGTAGAAGAGGTTGCTTGATTTTGAGTTTTTTTTAATGTTTTAATGTAATGTACTATTGCGATGAATTTGGTTTTTCATATTTGGTTTAATTATGTCAAGAACTTATTTCGTATTTTAAGCCTTTGTAAGCTTTTAATTTCTTATTGTTCTATTGTAGTTTTTTCCATTTCGGGTTCGGGTTTTCGGGTCTATATCGGGTTTTGGGTTCGGGTTCGGGATCGGGGAAATTTTCTGCCCCGATAAGAAACCCGTCGGGTATCGGGTCGGGGTCGGGGCCAAATTTAACTATCGGGTTCGGGTATGGGATATGCTGACCCGCCCCGAACCCGCCTCGTTGCCATTCCTAATGGGTCTCACAACCAGTATATAACTTATAATGCTACCACTTGTCAACCTATTGATTTTCCATTTCAAAATTTAAAATATAAATTTCTCATTCTAATTACATTAAATTAATAATATTAAAATAAAAATTAAAATAAAACTAATACAGATTATATGGTGATATAATTTCATGTATTTATTTAAATAAATGACTATAATTTTATATAACTAAAAAATATTTCTTAATTAATAATTTTGAGTTTTTACTATGAAAGTTTAATTTTGTAAGAGTGTGGTTTTCATGGATAATAAACTAATATATATATATATATATATATATATATATATATATATATATATATATATATATATATATATATATAGCCTAATCAAGAGAACTTTTACCACACTTAATTAACATGGTATCAAGCTAGGGTTTTATTGTCCCTCTCTCATGCATGTCGACTCCATCCATCAGCCTTCCAACCGAATTCCCCCCCCCCCTCTCCCATGTTCCCTTTGTTTCTTGTGTTCTCCTGCATCAGTCGATCCTTGCCAAGGAACAACAGATTTTTGCTCAAGCAACCTCATGTCGGCTGCCCTCTCCTTCTCGATTCTCTTGTTGTCGTTGCACGTTTTCCCATCAATTACAGGTTCTATCGAACTTTGTTGTTCACACACCTTCTGTTTGCTGTCATCGTGCTCCACTGTGGTGCTCTTAAGCCGACTGTCCCTACTCAATCAGGTTGTATGATCTCCTCCATCGACCCCTGTGATCGGTATCTGCCATAACGTTCGTCATTGTCCATCACGAGCATCCCCCTTATTTGTTTATCTCTCGACTGTATTGAGTGTCATCTTGGTTGTGTTGTTCTCCCGACACCATGAATACGCAAAGGAAATCCAATAAAAATGTCTCTTATTGTGGGCAAACCGATTCACAACAAAATTTTACTGGGGTCTTGGGTCACACTTCGGTTACCTCTCACGCCTCCGGATCAGCAGCCTCGATGCAGCAGTTTCAGCAGCTCCAGGCACCGCAACCTCCTTATCCTGTGTATCAGCATTTCCTGCTTCAGCAGGTTCTTCTATCCCAACATCCGCAACATGCTTCTCAGCAGGTAACGCTCCCTTCGATCAGCAGGTGTCGCCCCAGTAGCCTTTCAGTCAACATCCTTCATCTGTGTTAGCAGATGTAACGCCTGGTTCCTGGTACGCATTTAAATTATAATTTATTCATTTTTGTAGAGCAACTCGACGAGTTGGGAGCCCCAAACTCGTCGAGTAGAGATCGGAAGAGACGCAGGTTTTAAGTAACCTACTCGACGAGTTAAGTGCCCTCAACTCGATGAGTAGGCTGGCAGGGGTGAAACCCTAATTTCGGGGTTTTGCACCCTATTTAAGCATCTTAATCCCCACATGCTGGCCTCATTTCCAGCCTCCAAGTCCAAAACCCTAGATCCAGAAACCCTAATGCATTTGTGAGCTTGTGAGCCATTTTTGAGTGAAGTTTTATGTGTGTTGAAGCTTGTGAAGGAAGGAGAAGCTTGGGGATTCAAGAAGAAGCTAGTAGATCCAGAGACTCCATTTCATTCTCATCATTTCCTGGTAAGCAAGTCTCAAACTTTTTTAGTAACTTCTTAGATCTTCTTATTATCATTTTATTGGGTTTTTGGTCCAAGAATCATGACCTTTGGGAAATGGACGTCCCAAGTGAGTATACCATCAGATCATGAACCATGGAGGGCTTTCATGGCATAAAGGTGCAAACTTTATGGCCATTGAAGCCCTATGCAAGCTATAGGATGTCATTTTGGCCTTTTAAGCTCCAAAAGGCCATGCATGGAGAGAAAGGTGGAAGCTTTACGTATTGATGTAGTGTCTCGGGTCCAGATCTCAGTTTGTATGCTTTAGCTTGGACTATTGATGGCTTGTGAACCAAGATCTAGGTCCTAAAGAGTTGGGGTTTGAGCTAAACCCAATAAGTAAGGGTATTAACGGGTAAAGTTGGAAAATTTACCCTTAAAAGGACATTTTCAGTAAGTATGTGAAGTATGAAGCTTAGATCTGAAGATTAGGGGCTTAATCCATTAAGATGAAGGAACAGACTGAAGAACTCGGCAAATTCATAGAGGAACTCGATGAGTTGAGTCGATTTGTCCTTATTCTGTAAAGGGTAGAACTCGACAAGTCTGAGGAGGGACTCGACGAGTTGACGCAATTTATCATGACTACGAGTAGCAAGGGAACTCGGCGAGTCAGGGGGATGACTTGACGAGTTGAGTCAACTCGGAGTGTTGACTTTGACTTTGACCGAGCTCTAATGAATCCCTAAAATCTAACTACCTACAATCCTTTGATAATAAATTTCTCCTAACACTTTTAATGACCTAACGACTCATGAAGTTCCGCAACACATAGATCAGACAAAACAAGTAACTAACCCGAAGGTGCTGCTTACCCATACTTAACGAGATTCCAAGGCAAGACAAATACCGATCAAGGACAATTTGACCATAATATTATTACTGAGTGGGGGTTTCCAATTACATACCAGAGATTTCTTGCGGCTCAACTTTGACCTCTTGAGGAACGATGACCGTTGGAATCTGAATTCCTCCGCCCCCAACGTAGGACAGCTAGACCTGAAATAACCTGACTGGTGACAATGAAAGCATATTTGATCCTTCTTGCAATCTCGTTGCACATGCCCTCTCTCTCCGCACTTGAATCACCTGAATTTGTGACAAGCAAATCTGTGGGTTCCCCCACTCTTGCCACATACCTCCTGACCCTCCTGACTTCCAGTACCCAGGTCAGCAGCCTCCGACTCTTCGTCCTCTGCTGAAAAGTCCCTCATCCTTTTTCCTAGTTGTGACCCTACAACCGGCACTCCCCCAGTAATCATCCCAGTGGAAACATCTCTCACAGTATGCAGGGCTGTAATTTGCTCCTCGAGCTTGGCGGTCACCCTGGAGGTGACCCGGTTCACGACACCAAACAATAGGGGTTGTGACTTCCTTGCTACGCGGAACCTACTCCCAACTAAACCCTAGGGGTTGTGACTTCCTTGCTACGCGTATGGGTCCTGTGCTTTTAGTAGTACGGGTCCATACTACCTTCCACACCTACCCATATTTGTCTCAAGTATCATCACAACGCCCTAACAATATACATATGCATGACGAGCGCTCAATCCTCACTCCTAGAGGAAGGCTAAGTATCTCATAACTGGCCGACTGACCCCGCACAACTCACCCATGAAACTTCCACCAACCCTGCAACACTTGTGTATGCTAGCCATACATAACGTTGGACCCTATATACTTTCGAATACCTGATCCTACCCTAAGCCCTTTATCAGACACGAACAGGAAATAAGGCCAACCAAACATTCTCAGGCTATAAGATCTTAATTATGTACAGCCGTGATGCATACACTAAGCAACTACAGTAATGATGTCAATTTCATATAAGGAAAAAACCTAGGCTATCAGGCATCATATAATCAGACAATTCTATCATGCAATTCCTGAAGATCCCTAGCCTAGTACTAGCATGTTGTTCTAACATATCACAAAATCAAATAATCCGTAAAGTATTTTGGGGTCTACTTACTGGGCTCCGGCTGATCGTACACTTGCATCCTCCTTAAGTATTTTGAAAACCATTTGAAAAAAAATCATTTTAAAATTGTGTCCTTAGTTTGAGACTGGAGACACGCTAGTGTTTCCTCCGATTCACTCAAACCAAGGTTCTGATACCAACTTGTAACACCCATAAAAATCAAGCCAATTTAAAACTTTTTAAATCATTCCAAAACCGATAATTATTACAAATATGTTTTCAAAATGGTTTAATGTCAGAGTATCCCAGAATCAAATCATAAAAACATAAGGAGGTGCACGATCATGCATTTGCCTTCCCGCGATCATTAGAAGTACCTGAAACATAATCAACAACTGTAAGCCCGAAGCTTAGTGAGTTCCCCCAAAATACCAACGCCATACAAACCATATCAATATCATATAAACAAACAGCATGAATAATGAGCCATCAACCTGACTGGACCGCCTTGCAGGGCCATCAGTCTATTTGGACCGCTCTCCGAGCCATCGGCACATCTGGACCGCCTCTCAGGGCCTTCAGCCTATCCGGACCACTCGCCGGGCCTTCAGCCTGACTAGTATGCCCTAACCGGGTCTGCAGTCTATCCTGTCTGCCTTGGGTATGTTGGCCTAGAGCACAAAGCATGACCGCTGCAACCCAACCCCCAATGAAACTATCATGTGCACATAAATATCATACGCTAGCATATATAACAGTTAAACCGATCGAATAGATCACTAATCATAGCATCATCCTATATACCAGGATACCGACCTAACAAGTCACTAACATAGCATCATCCTATATACTAGGATACCGACCTAACAGGTCACTAACATAGCATCATCCTATATACCAGGATACCGACCTAACAGGTCACTAGCATAGCAACATATAATAAACCCGGATACAAATCCGAAAAGGGCCGACATTGGTGCCTTAGACCCTATTGATATAGTGAGAATAACTTACCTCACGAGTAGCTCGGGATGATAATGTCAAACTTCCCCAAATATAGCTCCAACTCACACACCTACATCCACCAATGATCCACTTCCATAAATTTCCAAATTACTAAAATACCCCCAGAAGTCAAACTGGTCAACCCTTGGTCAAAGTCAAAGTCAACGGTCAAGGTCAACAGTCCATGTTGACCCAACTCATCGAGTGTAGTCCACTAACTTGTCGAGTTCTTCCAGAACTCGAGAATTCGTTAAAACCCTAGTTGACTCGCCGAGTTTCCAGACAACTCGTCGAGTCCATGCGGTGTCCAATATCAGGAAAAACCCTAACTAACTCGTCGAGTCATCTCACTGACTCGTCGAGTGCATGCAGAAACCAAAAACGGCCAATCTTCATCTGACTCGTCGAGTTGACCATGCAACTCGTCGAGTCCCTTCAGTCTATTTCTCATTAAGACGTTTTTAAGCTACCCCAAAGCTCCAAATTGTAGATCTAGCTTCCTAAGGCATAGTTACCATGTAAAGTTGCAAAATTTACGTGCATGCAAGGTCTTAAGGGCCAAAACCAAGCTAAAGAAGAAGTTCTAGGTAAGGAGAAGGCCATAACTTGCTAAAGACTAGAACTTTATGACTATAAGGGGCTAGAGGAGTCCAGATCTGAAGTTACAACTTGAGATCATGCCTAAAACCAGAAATGACTCCACAACAAACTAGAAATAGCCCTAAACCTTTGCATGAAGAGATCTAACGAGAGAGAAGTCAAGGTAACGACTTGTTACCTTCAAGATGATGCTAAGATGAAGTAGAATTCAGATCCACAAGCTTCTCCTTGCTCCGAGCTCCTTAGACTTCAAGCTCTCTTCACAAAATCCACCTTCCAAGCTTCTTAACACACAAAAATGGAGAGTAGGCGCGATTAGGGTTTTCTGAGCTCAATGGGACGGTAAGGGAGGCAGAGGGAGGCTAATGACCCTTTAAATAGGGTGTAAAACCCTGGAAATTAGGGTTTTCTCATTCAACTCCTACTCGTCGAGTTGGGGTCCTCTGACTCGTCGAGTAGACCTCATAAATCACGCAGGATTACTAATCTCTACACGACAATTTGGGGCCTCCAACTCGTCGAGTATGCTTCTTTAATTGCTTGAAATCCCTAAAATACCATTCTTAGAAATTAGGATGTTACATCGATGTCGGGCAAGGCCGATATCGGGTGAGGCCCGATGTAGCAGGGCGAGGCCCACGATATGTTGTTATGTGATTATGTGATATGTGTATGGTATGTGGTAGTTTGGGGAGCTCACCATGCTTCATGCTTACGGTGTTCAGTTTTGGTTTCAGGTACTTCTGGTAGCAAGGGGAAGAGCTCGGGATGACTTCATGGCATACACCATTTATGTTTAGCTTGGGATGTTTTACTCTGATTTATTTGACATGTGATTGATATGGATATAGTGTTTTGATACTGGATATATTATGGTTCATGTTTTGATAAATGATTTTTAGTAATTCTGGTTTAATTAATGATTTAAAAATGAAATTTTTGGACCGTATTTTTGGGATGTTTCAATTTGGTATTAGAGCTTTGGTTTGAGGGATTCAGGCAACTCTCGGGTGTGTCTGAACTCAAACTGAGGACTTGGTATAAAAGGGTGTGGTGCATGCAATCAACCGATCTCAAGTAAGTACTCCCAAATTACCCATACAAGTTTATGTTATGATACGGTTAAGATAACTGCATGCTAGATTAGGGCTAAGGATCTAGGAAGGATGCCTTATGTGCCTGTTATATGTGTATAAGCTTTTTGAACTGCATGCTAGTACTGATTAGTCAGTGATATGATAGCCTGAGTAGAATATGCTTGATTATGTTTACTCAATGCTCGAATGCTCCTTGCTTTGTGCTTTTAGGAGTTATTGTTATCTTTAACTAACTAGTAAACTGATATTGCCATATTTATACGCATTTTTAGGCAATATTTATTTATGTTTTTATTAATATTTTGGTTATTTGCATAGAATAATGGTACTTATAAGGATAATCTGTTATTTGCAGCCAAAATAGAAGCATTCTCGAAGATAGGGACTGAAACTGACAATATTTGGAACTTTGGAGGCTTGAAGGGAAGAAGGATGAAAATTCCACCAAAAAGACGTGCTCACGACGTGAATTGTTCATGATTCACGACGTGAGCAGAGTATTCTAGAAGATATGCATCCGGGTGGAAGAGCCCTTGTCGAATACGAAAAGATCGCATTCACGACGTGAATCCTTATTGTTCACGACGTGAACTCGGGAAATCATAAAACTATAAATTCCCTTGCCCATTACGACTTGGGGAGTTTTTTGGCTAATTGGAAGGTTACCTAAAGACGATTTTGAGCAGAAGAAGAGTTCTGGAAAAGGCCTTCAACATCAAATGGAGTAAAGGTTCATAATTAGTTAATTAGTTTGATAGTTATGAACATGTTTGATAATTTGATTTGCTTTTGCTTACTTGTTACTATGAGTAGCTGAATCTAGCAGCTCTTGTCTAGCTAGATGAAGCTTCTGAATTATGTTTTAGCTAAATGACTATTGAATTTGATTAGTTGGTAAACTGCTTGTGTTTGATTATCATTACCTAGCATGTTATTTTAGTTTCTTAGTTGCTTAAATTCATGTTCTGTGTAGCTTAGTGATCATTAAATTACATGAACTTGAACCCTAGTGATTTAGTGAACATTGAATTGCTAGAGCTAGGATCAACCAAAATCTTAGATAAGTGATAAAAGTAACTAATTTAGCTGTGCTAGAGGACATAATTTATGACCATAATTGTGTTTGCTTAGATAAATCTTACATAGCTCACCTATAATTAATAACTAATTTTGTGTTTTACTTATGTTTGATCATACAAGGTAGTCCATGAATTGGTAAAAAAGATTAGTAAATTTGGACTTGAATTGCTAATTACATAATAATTGGTGACCAACTTTGATAATCCATAATTATTAGCTAAACATAAATAAAGAAGTGGATTCAAACTAGACAGGAGTGTTTTTAATTAATTGATTGAATTTTGTGATTTAAGTTCGTCTGGTCTTGCAAAATCAGATAAAACCCCCTCTTTTCTCTAAAATTAGGTCAATTTAATAGTAGATAAATTAAGTAGTCAAAACCGTTCGCTGAGATCGACACCCGACTTACCCAACTATTCTATAATTTTGACTAGGTACACTGCCTAGGTGCAATTAGTTAGTTAAGGTAGTTAGGTTATAAATAATAAAATTAGGTGTAGCTATTTGCACGCATCATAAACGAATATGTTAAGTTACATATTATGAGGACTAAATAATTTCAGAAGGTTAGGTTCAGCTTTATTTCGCAGCTCTTGTCTGAGTCCAACCGTTGAAGGGTAGGACCTCTCATTCGAATAATTATTTGGTCTTAGTGATATGTAATGGTATTCACAAGCTAGTTCGGGGGGATAACAGGGACTTCTTATGCAGCTGATGGCGGAGAGTGGATTGGTGATTACCATAGGGCAAGCCTAGGATGAGATTAGCGCGTGAAGCAGTAGTAGTAGAAGGGACTTGGTGAAGTTAAAGCAGTTATTGAGGAAAGTACGGATAGATGTGGAAGGTAGTATGGGCCGGTACTACTGAAAGCAGATGATCCGTACTCGAACCAAGGAAGGCTGAGATGAATCTAGGGAACTTGTAGTGTGTGTCATCCCTCGATGTATGATGAGTATTCTGCTGTTTGTTATGGTGTATTTTCAGTATGGTGACGCTACGCACTAGACCAGTTGGCAGTTCAGGCGTTGGTGAGGGATCAGGCTCAGGCTCTGGAGCCGGGCAGCTAGATGAGCAGATGAGAGAGATCATTTCATCTGAGTTCACATGCAGTATCATTGACCAGACTCCTATGATCTTCGGTACGATCAAGGTGGGTATCTTTGAGCTTTTGGATGAGAGACTCTATGACAACCTCCAGTCACTATTCACCTCTAACTAGTCAACTATTTGTCCTCTCACACTCTTCTCCAGCAAGTTATCTTGATCAAAGGCTGGAAAATCCTTATCTCTCCTCCAAGACATTCTCTCTTTCTCCAAGAGCAAACATATCACTCTCTCATTTTCTCTCTCTCAAAACTCGAGATTTCAAAGGCTGATCTTAAGCTTCTTCTCCACTTTTGGTAAGTATCTTCATCCTACTCTTCAGTATTCTACACTCCTTCACTTCAATCATAGATTTCTCATACAAATATCGACATATTAGTTCTTAGGATCTTCAAATCTTTAAGCATCTTCCAAGTGTTCTTGGCTTGGAAACCTCTTTTCTTCAACATTCATCTTAGGGAATCACTCAAGGTGAGTTCATACCCCTACATTTTCATGTTTTCTTCAAATTTTAGGGGGGAATATCAGTTAACACACCTTAATATAACTCAAACTCATACTTCAGCTTTTCACAGAAAAGTTAAGTTCTATTCACGGACTGTTTTGACCATCTTAAACTTAATATCTTACAAAAATCTTTAATATGCAAGTAGTTCAAGTTTATACCTTTCTAATGACTACTTGCACATCTCGATACGACTTTTCTACAATTTATGGCAATTTGTACAAAACTTCCTATCATTTCAGAAACGAATTCGGACCAGTCTGTGAAAATGAACATTTTCACACAAGTTAGAGACTTCTAAAAATCATAATAAAAATTATGAACAAACTAGATACATTTTCTAAACTCCCAGAGTTTACGAATTAAATTTTCGACTTCGTATGATTTTTCTGTGATTTTTCTAAAACAATGCAGAAAGGTTAAAAACTAGTTAAACAACTTACAATATTTACAACACTTTGTAACATGTTGAGCAAAGTGTATAACAATAAGTTTCTAAACGTTGAATGTATTTCTTATTAGTTTAACATCATAAACAGAAAATTGGTCATTCATGATAAGGATTTCAAACACTTCTAACAAGTACAATAAACTATAATAAGTATAGTTTATGGATTTCACAATACAAGCATACTACATGAAAAGGGGATTCAATTCCACCACAGAAAAGGGTTTTACTCTCAATACAAATGGGTTTTTCATTTACTACACAATAAACTATAATAAGTATAATTTATGGATTTTACAATACAAGCATACTACATGAAAAGGGGATTCAATTCCACCACAGAAAAGGTTCTACACGCATACTACACGTAAACTAGTTATCGTAAATTGTGAGACTCGTCTTCATTGTACTCTTAGAGTACGGGTTAAAATTCCTGAATAGTTATAACCAGAGTCTCTTGTAGGGAGAGCGTGATAATTGTGTATAGATCTATATTGGGATTGACAACCCACACCCATGCTGCTTACGACAGTCCGATCGGCCGATCGGGGGTGACAAATGTCATTTCGATTCCGACGCCTGAAGAACGTCGCAGCATGCATCTCTGTTATAGTATGGTTATAGCGAATCACATAGGGAGATAAGGACACATATAGTTTATGGGAATTTCTACTTTAAAAAGGGATTTTACCTATTTTGAAACTGCTTACAAACACGTTACAAGTACAAAACACGCATACATTCAGTCTTGGGATTTAAGACTACATAACTTTTTATAAGGAAAATATTGGATTTTTCTTGGGTATACATTACAATTACAAACACGTTACAAGTACAAAACACACACATACATTCGGTCTTGGGATTTAAGGCTACAAACATTTTATAAGGAAAACATTGGATTTTCTGGAAGTATACATTACATTTACAAGCAAAGGTTTTCAAACTTTACATCCAAAAGCTTATGAACTCCCTAACTTGATTGTTGACACTTTTTCAAAACTACTTGTATTCTCAAGAAATCAGTAATACAGGTAAACCGCAACTTTTGAGGATGGGACGCTAAGGCGTCAAACAGTTCATTTTGTCGTCATAGTGTAATTGATTTTGAAATATGTAAACTCATTCTATGGTGTAACTTTCTCATTTATATTATGATGGTTGTATTTGCTTTGGTCACTATTATACTCGTTGTTATGATACTATACATGAAGTCTGCCACCCCCGGACGTTTCCGCCATCCTTGGTTTCGGGGTGTGACAGATTGGTATCAAAACATTGTTTATAGCGAACTAAGTATATCGAACCACATAAGATATACAAACTATAAATGCATTGGGACTAAAGTCTCTGATTAAACATTTTCAAATAGCTATACTTTTAGAAATGAAATAGTTTCTTGTTAAAAAGTATGAGTACATGCACACATGCGAGTTTAGTGTCATATCCAGGTCGATACAAAAATAAAATGAGGAGTTGGACACTACGAGTAGACCCTGGGATATGTAATCAGACTTGGAATAAATATAGTCTGATCAACTATATTTATCTGAGGTGTGACTAATGTATGCCGGGGAATGGTCATAGTGAGCAACAAGCCTAAAAACTCCCCATACAAGAAAATCGCTAAGAACCAAACATAACATTTAAAATACTATAGGAGTATTTTGTGATACAATAACTTATGTGAAAACTAAACAGATCCTTGCTAGTAGGTTGTGGTTTTAGAGTATGATCACTTATTCGAAGGTCTATCATATCTTTTGTTATATGTAGCTGGTATGCAGCATGTCATTATAGAAGTAACTAAGGAGGATCAAACCCCTATAAGTATTTCTAGGAATATGATTATTATATGCCTCTTACCCCACCCCTATTCTTGCACGGACATCATAGCAAGATTCTACTTACCAGGAGACCCCTACTTTCCGAACCCGGGGAGATAGTGGATGATTAGGAAAAGAGTCGGAAGTGGAGCCAGAGGTCATCAACTCTCTGTACATAGTCAGGGTTCTCGCAAACCGTTTCGACTACATCGGACCTGTGCCCCGTTGGGCAACATTGATCGAGGGGTGGAGTCGCCATCAGCGACATCGATCGCCATTTGGAGACCAACGAGGTTGCAATGACCTCAACCATGGGGGACCGGCTGACAGAGCCCTCCCGGTGATAACCGAGCAGATCACGAACATCAAGTTAGGGAGTTGCGCGGTGCTACAGATGCTACCATCTCACAAACTCGGGACTTGGAAAGAGAATGCTATTCCAGAGACCAACTCATTAAGAACCTTATCGGCGCTCGGGCGAAGGCAAAGGAGTATCAGGATAGACACTCGACACTCGAAGAGAGAGTGGTCGCAGCCGAGCGTAGGTTGGCAGAACTACAGGACGCATCGACTTCGTTTCAAGCACCACAAGGGACGGATCGTCATGAGTGGAGTTCATACTACTCACAAGACCTTGTAGATTGGGTTATGAGTATGAGTTGATGGTAGTCTCCTCCATGTGTAGGCTTGACCCTGCGATTTAGTGATTACACTAGTCGAGGGATTTATTTGCGGTCTGAACTTTTCCTTGCAATGATGTGGTGTAGACCTGCATCAGGCACAAAATTTTCTCTAAAAACTAAATATACTAGAGTCATACTAATGAAGTGGGCTTGCGTATTATCTCATTGGGAACAGTACTACTAAAAATTCATAAGTTTAGTATATATAAACTCTTATTATGAATTGTCTTCAGAACACCATAAAAATCAGAACACGATACACTTAGAACTAAGATAAACTTAGTTAGATAACTTACGATGTATAAGCCCTTATTAAAGACATATTACCATCTCGCCTTTTTAAACATTATGGTTGAAAGGTGCCTTCTTCGTAGACCTATAAGGTGCGGTCATACCAACATTAATGCACCGGATCCCATCAGAACTCCTCAGCTAAGTGTGTTTGGGCAAAGATAATCCTAGGATGGGTAAAACTCAACAGTCGTACAAAACCTACTTCTACCCACTACCATAACTCCATCTCAGGAATGTTAGCAGCAACATCGAGAATAGTTCAGTAAAGTGCGAAATTTATATATGTGTATATAAATGTTAAGAATATAACTAGGGATGATCATCCCCACTCACGAAATCGTTTCTTACCATGCAATAGAGTTATGTCTTCACAAGGAGGTAACCAGCCAACTAGCAAGGCACAAATCCTGCATATAGACTCTACTACTTTTCAAGCTGTGGTCACGACAGCCGTGACAGCCGTCATGGTGCAACTCAATGCTAACAACGCCAGCGGAGGCGAAGGCGGTGTTGGCAATATTAACCGCAATAACAATCAAGAACACCATCGGGTGTCTACCAATGAAGACGCCTCAGACCACAAACCCAAGAGCAAGAAACGAAAGTTTTGGGACAAAAAGAAGCACAATCTATCTCAAAAACTCGCTAAAAGACAACAATCCGTGGCTGCCCCTGCAATTACTACAGCAGTCACGACACATGCCTCGACATTAGCCACAACGTCAGTCACTCAAGCACCGGTCAGACGATATATGGGAACATTTCCAAAGTGTAACAAGTGTAGCTACCATCACAATGGGGTTTGCCGGGTGTTGCACTATAAAAACTGCAACAAGAACGGACATACTACCCGCTCCTGCAGGACCCAGACCCAGCACGTCGCATCAATCACCAATACCGGGGTTTATAAACCTTGCATTTCGAAATTAAACACTCACAAAGGTCACAAACAAATCTCTCTCAATTCTCTCTCAAATCTCTCCCAAATCTCTCCCAAAATCTCTCTCAAAATCTCTTTCAACTTTTTATAATCATTCGGGGCATCCCGACCCATAACTTAGTCAAAAACCACTCGAAACGGGAAGATTTCTCGAAAAACAGCCATATAGGGCCGAAACCACTATATGAACCGAAGCCTCCCTATAAGACCCGAAACTGGCTATAAGAACTGAAACTAGCTATAAGAACCGAACCCTAAGGACCGAACCTGCCAAGACCGAAACCTACTTAAGGACCGAACTCACCCTTCAGTTCGGATCAGACCCTTCGGACCGAAGCTCCATCTACTCTCAGTTCATTTCGCCTTCGCCTCCCATGTGACACTTTCACCTGTGAGCTTCTTGGACCGAGCCTCCTCTCGGTTCTCAGGGACCAAACTTCCCAGATTCGCCTCTAAAACCCGGTTTTCAACCACTTTCGCGTTTTAAGCTCGTTTTTCATGATTTTAACGTGGGATTTTCACCCAAACTCATATTTTGACATATAAGACCCTATATATTCATATTTTAATCACATTTTGGGGGAAATCTTTATCTAAGAATAATATCTTTTATGCAAGATATTGATTTGGAGTGTTGACTTTCCCATAAAGTAATGACACAAGCTACCTCCCATACCCACTCTATGACAACCTCCAGTCACTATTCACCTCTAACTAGTCAACTATTTGTCCTCTCACACTCTTCTCTAGCAAGTTATCTTGATCAAAGGCTGGAAAATCCTTATCTCTCCTCCAAGACATTCTCTCTTTCTCCAAGAGCAAACATATCACTCTCTCATTTTCTCTCTCTCAAAACTCGAGATTTTAAAGGCTGATATTAAGCTTCTTCTCCACTTTTGATAAGTATCTTCATCCTACTCTTAAGTATTCTACACTCCTTAACTCGAATCATAGATTTCTCATACAAATATCGACATATTAGTTCTTAGGATCTTCAAATCTTCAAGCATCTTCCAAGTGTTCTTGGCTTGGAAACCTCTTTTCTTCAACATTCATCTCAGGGAATCACTCAAGGTGAGTTCATACCCCTACAATTTCATGTTTTCATCAAGTTTTAGGGGGGGGGGGAATACAAGTTAACAAACCTTAATATAACTCAAACTCATACTTCAGCTTTTCACAACAAAGTTAAGTTCTATTCACGGACTGTTTTGACCATCTTAAACTTAATATCTTTCAAAAATCTTTAATATGCAAGTAGCTCAGGTTTATACCTTTCTAATGACTACTTGTACATCTCCATACAATGTTTCTACAATTTATGGCGATTTTTACAAAACTGCCTATCATTTCAGAAACGAATTCGGACCAGTCTGTGAAAATGAACATTTTCACACAAGTTATAGACTTCTAAAAATCATAATAAAAATTATGAACAAACTAGATACATTTTCTAAACTCCCAGAGTTTACGGATTAAATTTTCGACTTCGTATGATTTTTCTGTGATTTTTCTAAAACAGTGCAGAAAGGTTAAAAACTAGTTAAACAACTTACAATACTTACAACACTTTGTAACATGTTGAGCAAAGTGTATAACAATAAGTTTCTAAACGTTGAATGTATTTCTCATTAGTTTAACATCGTAAACAGAAAATTAGTCATTCATGATAAGGATTTCAAACACTTTTAACAAGTACAATAAACTATAATAAGTATAGTTTATGGATTTTACAATACAAGCATACTACATGAAAAGGGGATTCAATTCCACCACAGAAAAGGGTTTTACTCTCAATACAAATGGGTTTTTCATTTAATACACAATAAACTATAATAAGTATAATTTATGGATTTTACAATACAAGCATACTACATGAAAAAGGGATTCAATTCCACCACAGAAAAGGTTCTACACGCATACTACACGTAAACTAGTTATCGTAAATTATGAGACTCGTCTTCATTGTACTCTTAGAGTACGGGTTAAAATTCCTGAATAGTTATAACCACAGTCTCTTGTAGGGAGAGCGTGATAATTGTGTATAGATCTATATTGGGATTGACAACCCACACCCATGCTGCTTACGACAGCCCGATCGGCCGATCGGGGGTGACAAATGTCATTTCGATTCCGACGCCTGAAGAACGTCGCAGCAGGCATCTCTGTTATAGTATGGTTATAGCGAATCACATAGGGAGATAACAACACATATAGTTTATGGAAATTTCTACTTTAAAAAGGGGTTTTACCTATTTTGAAACTGCTTACAAACACGTTACAAGTACAAAACACGCATACATTCAGTCTTGGGATTTAAGACTACATAACTTTTTATAAGGAAAATATTGGATTTTTATTGGGTATACATTTCAATTACAAACACGTTACAAGTACAAAACACACACATACATTCGGTCTTGGGATTTAAGGCTACAAACATTTTATAAGGAAAACATTGGATTTTCTTGAAGTATACATTACATTTACAAGCAAAGGTTTTCAAACTCTACATCCAAAAGCTTATGAACTCACCAACTTAATTGTTGATACTTTTTCAAAACTACTTGTATTCTCAAGAAATCAGTAATACAGGTAAACCGCAGCTTTTGAGGATGGGACGCTAAGGCGTCAAACAATTCATTTTGTCGTCATAGTGTAATTGATTTTGAAATATGTAAACTCATTCTATGGTGTAACTTTCTCAATTATATTATGATGGTTGTATTTGCTTTGGTCACTATTATACTCGTTGTTATGATACTATACATGATGTCCGCCACCCCCGGACGTTTCCGCCATCCTTGGTTTCGGGGTGTGACAGTTTCTAATAGGGAGGATAAGGGAGTGACTTGACACTTGCTTGGATTACTGGTAGACAAAGCCTTATTATCTATGGTTAATATGTGTTTTACTGGGATTTGCATGGGAAATGGGGGATCACATCAAATCATAAAGTCAAACCTCCTTATCACTTTATGATTTAATATAATACTTTTATAAATATTAAATATTATTTTATGTAAATATGTTTTAAATACTCAAATTTGGCATAAAATAGAGGTTTAAGGGGTCATAGTTATGAAAAATACGAGTTTGGTGGGATTCCCGACGTCAAAATACCTTAAAATGAAGAAAAGGTCTGAAATGGTCTAAAATCCAGAGTCAAATGGTGAGTTCCAGAGTCAAACCATGAGTTCCGAAGTCCTTCTCAGGTTCCAGAATGGGTTCAAGAGGTTCCAGAGTAAATCCTCAAGTTCCGGAGTCAAGCCCTTAGTTCCGAAGTCAGCTCTTATCCGGAACCATTTCCTTCCGAGGCTGCGAGGGTTCCGAGGCAACGAAAGCTTCCGGTCCGAAGTGCGAAGCTGTCCGGTTCTCCTAGAAGGTCCGAAGCTGCGAACCCTTCCGGAGTATTGGAAGAATTCCGGGGCAAAACAGGAGGTTCCGAAATAGGACGGTTCCTGAGCGAAATTGTCCGGGTGGGAGGGTCCGAAGTCACTTAAGGGGTTCCGAACTGGGCTTGCTCTTTCAAGTTTTCTCCTTTCCTTTTGAGTTGGCTTGGACTAAGGAAACTACATAGGGATATTTGAGAGAGATTTGAGGTACATAGAGAGATTTAGGAGAGATTTGAGATACATAGAGATATTTAGGAGAGATTTGAGATACATAGAGAGATTTGGGAGAGATTTGAGATACATAGAGAGATTTGGGAGAGATTTGAGATACATATATACTATGCATTATAACAATACATGGTTCATTAGGACCCATAATATAAACTTTAACGCGCTAGTACAAGTCTTACAATAGTTGATGTTTACATGAGAACAAAATTTCCTAGCTAAAAATGCTAGTTGTGACATCATCCCCCCGTTAGAGGGAATTTCGTCCGGAAATTCTTTTGAAAGGTAGGATCATGAACACGAGAATAAGTGAGGGTACTTCTGCTTCATCTGGTCTTCGTGTTCCCAAGTGAATTTCTGTCCACGCTTAGCGTTCCATCGAACCTTCACAATCGGAATGCGACTCTGTTTTGTGCGCTTCACTTCCCTATCCATACCTCGACTGGTTCTTCGACGAACAGGAGATTCTCATTTATCTCGATCTCTTCTAGAGGAATAACAAGGGTTTCATCTAATAAGCACTTTTTCAAATTTGATACGTGGAAAACGGGGTGTACTTATAGGCCACCGGACCAATTCGGGCAAGAATCCTATGCTCGTGTGGTAGCTATTGTTATATGAGAATTCAACTAGGGGTAGGTGGGTATCCCAGGCTTTGCCAAAATCTATTACACGTGCTCGGAGCATGTCTTCTAGAGTCTGAATAGTTCGTTCGCTTTGGCTATCGGTCTGAGGGTGGTAGGCAGTGCTCATATCCAGTCGGGTTCCCAATGTTTTCTGGAGCGACTTCCAAAAGCGAGAGGTGAATCTACTATCTCGATATGAGATAATAGATATGGGGACTCCATGAATTCTCACCACCTCTTTCATGTATATTCGCGTTAGCCTTTCCATTTTGTACGTCTCCTTTATTGGTAGGAAGTGGGCGAATTTTGTTAATCGGTCAACGATCACCCAGATAGCATCCAGACCGTTTTCCGTCTTGGGTAATTTGGTTATAAAATCCATTGTTATCCTCTCCCATTTCCACTCGGGCATTTCGGGTTGTTGAAGTAGACCCGAGGGCTTCTGATACTCCAGTTTAACCTTGGCACAAGTGAGACACTTGCCTACGTAAGTGGCAATCTCCGCTTTCATATTTGGCCACCAATAATCTTGTTTGATATCCAAGTACATCTTGTCGGAACCCGGATGGATAGAGTACCTTGTTTTGTGAGCCACATTCATTATCACGCCCCGGAATCCACCGAACCTCGGTGTCCAGATTCGGTCCATAAGATAATAGGCTCCATCTACTTTGACCGTCAGATTCTTTTCCATTCCGCGCAATGCCTCATTTGCAACGTTTTCTAGCTTCAAGGCTTCCTGCTGAGCCCCTTTGATTTGTGAGGATAGATGGGAGTGGACGGTCATTGTTAACGTCTTTACTCGGCAACCCGAGTATTCCTTTCGACTTAAGGCATCGGCTACCACATTCGCTTTGCCTGGATGGTACTTGATTTCGCACTCATAGTCGTTTAGCAGTTCGACCCATCTCCGCTGTCTCATGTTTAATTCCTTCTGATTCAGAATGTGCTGGAGGCTCTTGTGGTCTGTGAAAATGGTGCACTTTGTACCATATAGGTAGTGCCTCCAAATCTTTAAAGCGAAGACCACAGCTCCCAGCTCGAGATCGTGAGTGGTGTAGTTTACTTCACGGGTCTTTAGTTGCCTTGATGCGTAAGCTATCACCTTTCTGTGATGCATAAGCACACAGCCTAACCCTTGATTAGAAGCATCGCAGTATACTACGAAGTCCTCTGTTCCCTCTAGCAAGGACAGCACTGGAGCACTGCAGAGGGCTTGTTTCAGGGTTTGGAAGGCAGTTTCTTGTTTGTCATTCCAATGGAAGGGTACACCCTTCTGGGTGAGAGTGGTGAGAGGCTTGGCGATTTTGGAAAAATTTTGGATGAACCTTCGGTAATAACCAACAAGGCCTAAAAATTGTCAGATTTTGGTTGGGGTTCTTGGGGTTGTCCAGCCCTCAATAGCTTTGATATTGGTAGGGTCCACATGTATCCCCTCTTCACTGACTACATGACCCAAAAATTCTACTCTACGAATCCAAAATTCGTATTTGGAGAACTTTGCGTAAAGCTTCTCTGCTCTCAGTGTTCCTAAAATCTATCGTAAGTGCCGGCTGTGCTCTTTATTACTCTTAGAGTAAACGAGTATACCATCGATGAAGTCAATCACGAAGTTGTCGAGAAACGGCCGACAGACTCTGTTCATCAGGTCCATAAAGGCGGCGGGTGCATTTGTGAGACCAAAAGGCATGACTACGAATTGAAAATGCTCATAACGGGTTCGGAAAGCAGTCTTTGGGATATCCTCCTCTCGGACTCTTAGTTGGTGGTATCCGGACCTCAAATCTATCTTGGAAAAGTAGCTGGCACCTTGGAGCTGGTCGAATAGATAATCGATTAGAGGGAGTGGGCATCGATTCTTGACGGTGAGCTTGTTTAACTCTCGATAATCAATACACATTCTGAAAGATCCGTCTTTCTTTTTGACAAACAGGACCGGAGCTCCCCAAGGTGAAAAGCTCGGCCTGATGAATCCTTTGTTGAGAAGTTCGCTTAGTTTACTAGATAACTCTTGCATCTCGGCAGAAGCTAACCTGCATGGTGATTTGGCGATTGGAGTGGCTCCAGGTACAAGATCGATTCGGAACTCGACCTGGCGCAAGAAAGGCGTGATTCTTTTTGTACAGGCACGGGAAATACGTTGGGAAAGTCACGTACTTCTGGAATATCGTCACTGTTTTTATCCTCCTTTGTTCTATCCACGACATGAGCAAGAAAGGCGTGATTCTTTTTGTACAGGCACTTTTGTGCTTGGATGCAAGAAATGAGTCGGAGGTTTGAGCCGGGTTTATCGCCATAAACAATTAGGGTTTCGTCGTTGGGTAGGTGAAGGCGAACGACCTTCTCATGACACATAATTTCAGCATGGTGGGGGCTTAACCAATCCATGCCAATAATCACATCAAATCTCCTAATATTAACAGGCATGAAATCGATTGGAAAGGAGTGATTATTTAATGTTAGTGTGCACCCTACGTCGATATCGTTGGTTGATTCTATTTTACCATTGGCCATTTCGACCGTAAAAGTTTCGTTCAATTTGTGGGGATTTTGATTGAGTAGGTGTTTGAATCTGTGACTTACGAAGCTTCGCTCAACACCACTATCAAATAAAACATACGCATAAGAGTTGTTGAGGGGAAGCGTACTAGTCACCACTGTTGGATCTTGCACCGCCTCTCCTTGCCCCATAGTTAGGACCCTTCCTGCGTTCTGATTGTTGTTCTTGGGGCAGTTGCGTTTAAAATGGCTGGTTTCCCCGCATCCGTAACATGCACGGCTAGCTCCGACGTTGTTGTCATTGGGCTGCTTGTTTTGTTGTGGGGGCATCTTGCAATACCGGACAATGTGTCCTTTTTTATTGCAGTTGGTGCATTGGAAGTCCTTGCATGCCCCATAGTGGTGATAATTACACTTGTCACATTTGGGATTGGAACCCGCGTATGAATTTGTTGGCGCTGTTGTGGTTGAGGATGGGGCGGTTGGGGCTGGTGCTGCTGGAGCGGTAGTAGAATGGACTGCTACTGTCTATGGTTTCTTGGATGGCCCTAAATTCTGTCGCCCTTTACTCTTGTTCTCCCAATTCTCCTTGTTCCCTCCTTCTTGTTTGCTTTCTCCCTCGGTTGCTTTGGTACTTTTCTGTCGCTGTGATCATAAAGCTTCTTCGCTAGGCGCTTTGCACTGTCATAGGTCTCGGGTTTCGAGGAAATCACATTACCTTGAATGGGAGGCGTCAATCCCCAGATGAATCGTTCGACCTTCTTTCCCTCGGACGTAATCATACCAGGACATAAGAGATCTAGTTCACTAAACCTCGAGATGTACGCGTCAATGTCCGAGTTCTGCACCGTAAGGTTCCATAGTTCTTGCTCGAGTTTTTGTACCTCCCCTCGGGGACAGTACTCAGCGATTAGCATCTCCTTGAGTTCTTCCCAGGACATGGCGTTTGCAACGGGGAGTGTCATGGCCTCAATGTGACCGTTCCACCATGACAATGCCTGGTCGATGAATGTGGAGGCCGCAAATTTCACTTTACTCCCTTTCAGACATTCGCATATTTCAAATACCAAATCAACATTTTCGATCCATCGTTTCAAGGCGATGACTCCTCCAGTCCCGTTGAAAGTGCGGGGTCTTGCATTAGAAAAGTCCTTGTAAGTACAGACCTTAACAGGCCCTTGATTCATCCCTTGGTGGGAGCTTCCCGTCACCTGGCCATTTCCACCACCATTATTTCTGTTTTGAATGTGGGCTAGAGCTGCTGTCACCGCAGCTGAAACTGCCGCTTAGAAGGCCGCAGAGTTCGTCTCCGGCGGGGGCGGCGGTGGTGGTACTGCATTGTTATTCGCACAGATCGGTCTCCTCGGCATCTTTCTGTCATGGATCAGAAGGACAATGAGTATCAAATGTATTTTGTTTCACGATTTCTTGATTATAGAATAGTATCGGTGACTCGGTTGCAGACAAGCAAGTGTGTGCATAAAATCAACATGTAATAATAGTGATAGAGCACATAACAGGTAACACATCATAAGAAAGTATATAGCTGTTTTCATTGATAATAATCTTTTGAGTACATGAAAATTTGCCTTCATAAGGCATACAATACATCAAGTGAAATAAAATTTGACAGAGTAACGACTCCATGAGTAGTGTAATCACTTAATCATGTAGTCGATAGTACATAGAGCAGTGCCTAAAGGAAAATCGATACAGTAGCGAGTAAACAGGTACTAGCCGCGACAAGTAGGGTCTGGTGGTGCTGACGACGACGTAGATGCGCCCTGAAGTCTAGCCAGGTGGTGCTCGGCGGCCTGAAGCCGGGCTTCCAATGCTGCCTGGCGCGCTTGGTAGTCCCTGACTACCTCATGTGTCATCCTCTCCGCGCGCTCAACCGCGGCCCTCATGGCCACCATTTGGCCAACGGTTGCCTGTGTCTACTCGCCAATGTCGCGTGTCTTCCTTACCATCACAGGTAGGGCTCGGTCTACAGGTCAACCGTGACTCAAGTCGTAGTAGTCCTGGTTCGTACCAAATAGAGGTCGTACTCCTTGGTGACGACTCCACCTCTAGATCTCGTGCGCCTATGGGGGCGTAGGACCATTGGGACCCATCCTGTATGGGGCATGTAACGCCCGTAGATCCGGGCTAGTCAATTTAGAGACGATAAGCATCAAAAGTGACTTTTGATAAAAGATTATTTAGAATGAATAATCCTAACTAAGTTGTAGTGGTCGTGACAAGGATTCCGGAAATATAAAGAATGCCGAAATCCGAGTTATAACGAAGAAGTTATGACCTGTCGAAGTTTCACGATAGAACCAGCACGACACAGCGCGACGTAAATGGTGAATTTACGGTAGAGCGATATGTGGCCTTAGCGATCTAAACGAAAGTCATAGCATATGCTAAATCGAGAGCGTGCATAAAAAGAACGTTCAAATCTGACTTCGTATGAGGAAGTTATGATTTTTCTAAGTTTCAGCTTAGCAGTATGCAGCCCAAAGTTCGAATATGAGATCGAGTGATTTCCAGCCGAAACAATCTATACGAGAATCGAAGATCTCGTCGATAGTAGTGCAACAGTAAAAAGACAGACGAAAACGGACGTCAGATGAAGGAGTTATGAATTTCTAACGGAGTTTTCCTGTCCCGGCCTACTAAAAATAATTTAATAAAAATAATTTCAAAATTAGCCGACGAAGTCTAAACGAGAGTTGTAGAGCATAATCTAACCTATGTGTGGATATAAAGAACGTCGAAAACGGAGCTCGTATGTGAATGATATGAATTTATGAAGTTCGGGGCACGAACCCCAACCCTGTGTCAGGGTTCACGACGTGAACTCAGTGATGAGACCCTTCTGAGTCTACCAGACCCAAGTTGAGACTACGCACCTGATGACGTCCAAAGTCACTACGTGAAATGATGGTTCACGACGTGAAAATTGAAAAATCAGCCCTATAAATAGAATTCAAGGGGCAGCCGAATTTGGTTGCTCAATCTCTTCTCTCTCACCAATATTACCTCGATTTATGTGCAAGTTATACCCCTAAAGCCCTGGTATCATCCCGAGACCCGAAGCGAGTCCCGAAGCACCGAAGATTCTGAGAAGAAAAGAGTTTCGAGCCGAAGCTCTGCCCGCAAGAAGCCCGATGTGTGAAGAGATCACAGTTTCACCGAAGAATACTGCTGGAAGAGCCGTAGTGCTGTCCCATAATCGTCTTATCAAGTGAGTGTATAGTCACTTTCATCTTACACATGGATATGAAGTATCTTATGAAATACGCACTATGTGTATATATATTGTTTGTTTATTAAGATGGATTAGACATACCCGATCCGGGAATAGGGATAAGGTAAGGAGGTAAGTTTTAGATCCGGGAGTACGGATTATGTATTTTTGAACTATGTGTTCATCCGATAAGGTATCATGTGCATAGTCCCTTTCATGAACATGATTCTAATACAAGTATTGATTAAAGTGTTAAATATATATTTGTTGATATACAACGTGCGAACCAGTTATGGTTCAATATGTGTTAAGATGTGTATACATGATATTATTACTTAAAACTCTATGTTAAGTATACACTAGTTAGCGTTGCCTAAACGGGGATAGTATCGAAAATTGATTATAAGCTTTGTTGGTTTGCCTTGTAACACCCCAAAAATTCAAGCAAATTTAAAACTTTTTTTAAAACATTTAAAACCGTTAAGTCATTACAATTTGTTTTCAAAATAGTTTAGACATCAAAGTATCCCCAAAATCAATCATGAAAATATAAAGAGGTGCACGATCACGCCTTCACCTTCCCGCGATCATCAGAAATACCTGAAATAAAATCAACAACTGTAAGCCCGAAGCTTAGTGAGTTTCCCCAAAATACCAACCCATACTAACCAGAACAATTATCATATCAGTACAAATACAGAACAACATGCATAATGAGTCATCAACCTGACTGGACCGCCTCACAGGCCTTCAGTCTATCTGGACTGCTCTTCGAGCCTACGACACATCTGGACCACCATGCAGGGCCTACAGCCTATCCGGACCGCTCGCCGGGTATGTTGGCCTACAACATAGAGCAGGAACGCCTCAACCCAACCCCCAATCAAACAAACATGTGCACATAAATATCATACGCTAGCTCATTTCATATAACAGTCAAACCAATCTAACAGATCACCAATCATAGCAACATCCCAATAACCGGGATACAGACCTAGCCGGTCACTAACATAGCATCATCCTATGACCAGGACAATCATGTGCACATAGATATCATATAACACTAGCATGTATATATATAACAGATAAACCGATCTAACAGATCACGAAGCATAGCAACAATCCTATAACCAGGATATCGACCTAACAGGTCACTAGCATAGCATATCACCATCCTAACTACCAGTTGGTTTGCCTTGTAACACCCCAAAAATTCAAGCAAATTTAAAACTTTTTTTAAAACATTTAAAACCGTTAAGTCATTACAATTTGTTTTCAAAATAGTTTAGACATCAAAGTATCCCCAGAATCAATCATGAAAATATAAAGAGGTGCACGATCACGCCTTCGCCTTCCCGCGATCATCAGAAATACCTGAAATAAAATCAACAGCCCGAAGCTTAGTGAGTTTCCCCAAAATACCAACCCATACTAACTAGAACAATTATCATATCAATACAAATACAGAACAACATGCATAATGAGTCATCAACCTGACTGGACCGCCTCACAGGCCTTCAGTCTATCTGGACTGCTCTTCGAGCCTACGACACATCTGGACCACCACGCAGGGCCTACAGCCTATCCGGACCGCTCGCCGGGTATGTTGGCCTACAGCATAGAGCAGGAACGCCTCAACCCAACCCCCAATCAAACAAACATGTGCACATAAATATCATACGCTAGCTCATTTCATATAACAGTCAAACCAATCTAACAGATCACCAATCATAGCAACATCCCAATAACCGGGATACAGACCTAGCCGGTCACTAACATAGCATCATCCTATGACCAGGACAATCATGTGCACATAGATATCATATAACACTAGCATGTATATATATAACAGATAAACCGATCTAACAGATCACGAAGCATAGCAACAATCCTATAACCAGGATATCGACCTAACAGGTCACTAGCATAGCATATCACCATCCTAACTACCAGTTGGTTTGCCTTGTAACACCCCAAAAATTCAAGCAAATTTAAAACTTTTTTTAAAACATTTAAAACCGTTAAGTCATTACAATTTGTTTTCAAAATAGTTTAGACATCAAAGTATCCCCAGAATCAATCATGAAAATATAAAGAGGTGCACGATCACGCCTTCGCCTTCCCGCGATCATCAGAAATACCTGAAATAAAATCAACAGCCCGAAGCTTAGTGAGTTTCCCCAAAATACCAACCCATACTAACCAGAACAATTATCATATCAATACAAATATAGAACAACATGCATAATGAGTCATCAACCTAACTGGACCACCTCACAGGCCTTCAGTGTATCTGGACTGCTCTTCGAGCTTACGGCACGTCTGGACCACCACGCAGGGCCTACAGCCTATCCGGACCGCTCGCCGGGTATGTTGGCCTACAGCACAGAGCAGGACCGCCTCAACCCAACCCCCAATCAAACAAACATGTGCACATAAATATCATACGCTAGCTCATTTCATATAACAGTCAAACCAATCTAACAGATCACCAATCATAGCAACATCCCAATAACCGGGATACAGACCTAGCCGGTCACTAATATAGCATCATCCTATGACCAGGACAATCATGTGCACATAGATATCATATAACACTAGCATGTATATACATAACAGATAAACCGATCTAACAGATCACGAAGCATAGCAACAATCCTATAACCAGGATATCGACCTAACAGGTCACTAGCATAACATATCACCATCCTAACTACCAGGATGTAAATCAGTAAGCATAACATGCAATAATCCGAATACAATCCATAAAGGGCCGGCCTTGGTGCCTTAGACCCTGTTGATATAGTGAGGAGAACTCACCTGGCACTGCTGAAGTCCCGCCGATAAAACTCCAGCTGCTGGTTGACAGATTCCCGAACTGTCAACATCAAACAACACCCAATTAATAATTGGGTTCCAAGCCCAAAGTCCAACTCACACACTAAAGGCTCAATAGTCAAGTAATGGGCCAAAGCCCAACATATGGCCCAATTTTCCAAATTGGGCCCAGACCTTTACATGGTCTTTCCTTAAGGCCCATCCAATTATTCCATTCCAATTCCCATGGCCCATTACAACATAATCATAAAAGGTCCAATTATGGCCCATCTATGGCCTAATTTTCCAAATTGGTCCTAAGTCCTCACATGGGCCTTATCCTAAAGCCCATCTAATTACTTTGGTCCATTAACTTGTTCTTGGATGGCCCATCAATAGTCCAATCGCCAAAGCCCAATAAGAAGGCCCAATTCAAGGCCCGAGTGAGATTGGGGCTTTCACATGAAATGATGATTAGGGTTAAGTGTTTCTTACTTAACCCCTTAAGGACTTAATCCATTAAGGACTTAATCCATTAAGTCCATTATTGCTAAGTTAGTTGGCCAATGATTATTAATTATTATTTTAAGTTTAATAATTAATTCTCGTGTGTGTCCCAAACAATTCCCACAATTAGGGTTTTATGCTCTTAGGGCTTTCCAAACCCTAATTAGGGTTTCCAACCCAATTACTAGCCCATTTATCAATTTGTTGGGCTTTTAGGTCAATTAGGTCTTTATTGGGCCTATTAGACCCACTAGAATATCATCAAGCCCATTAGGGTTTTATTGGGTCCATTGGGGTCTCTTAGGGCCCACTAGGGTTAGTAGTCCCTTCTCCAACATCCAAACGAGTCACAAACCAAACAAGGCACACCGCCACCCGACACGGCGGCCGGTGGCGGCAGGAGACGGCAGCCACCACCCTACGGTGGTGGTTTGAGCTTTTCTTTCATTATTCCACTTGTTACAATTTACAATACCATCCGATTAACACACACACTAACACTAATAACCGCACACACATAAAATAACACCCTACAGAAGCATACACACCCTCTATGGCGGTCCTTGAGGCGGCAGCCACCATGGCCGGCGACCATGGTGGTTTTTCCTTGGCTTTTTCTCCGGCAGCAGCAACTCGAACACATGCAGACTCAGAACACGCACAACAACAGTGGTTAACGAATGGAAAAGAAGAATAGGGTGGCAGTGGGTGTTCCCGGCGGCCACTCGATCTCGCCGGAGGGAAACAGCCGCAAGGGTGGAGGCGGCGGCACAAGAGAAGGGCAGCAACGGTGGCTAAACGAAGGAGAAGGTGGCAACGGCGATCTTCGTCTTCATCGGCGGCCTCGTCATCTACAGCAACGTCAGTAGCGACCGAGCGGCGGCGCATGGTAGTTCGGAGAATCGTCAGCCGCAACAACCGCCCAAAATGACGATTGTGCAGCGGCAGAAGAAGAAGAAGACAACGACGCCGGAAAGAATGGAGAAGAAGGACGGTGGTGCGAGACCCATCGAGGACAGCAGCAGCAATCACGTTTCATGGCATTCCGGCGACCCACCTGAAGATCTTGTTGTTCACTACATCATTCCGGCAGTAGGGTTACGGATGGCGGTACTCGAACTCGACTAAGCGGCGGCCGGAGGTGTTCATTTGAGAGAGTGGCGGCTGAACCAATTATTAGGGTTAGGGTTAGCAACCAGTGCATGGTGACGGGTTAAATGCCCAGCCATATCAACCTTTCCTTAATGTACACCTTTAGCCCCTCCTTCCTAATTTCTCTTCATTATAAGGCTATAATTTACAATTCAGCCCCCAGCATCCAAGATTCATTGCAATTTAGGTACAATATTTACTAATTTCACCCCTGCTTCTATAATTATTCTCAAATTCGATCCCTAATTTACCAAACAGCCCCTTGGCTTATAAAAATCTTTACAAATTAAGTCCCACAACTACACTTTAACCCCTGGAGTTCAATTCTTGTCATTCGACTTCCCGAAACCAACAACCCACTAATTATTATTTAATTTCTGAGCTCTAACAATATAAAAATAATAATAATTACTTCCTGGAGTTCCTGATTTATTATATAATTAATCCCTTTAAAATGGGATGTTACATGCCTAGTGATGGGTTAAGACTTAAAAAGGGATGTTTAGTTCAATTAAGTTTGGACATTGGGTAGCCTCTTATTAAGAGTACGTGTGTGGCGAGATCGATGATCGGTGGAGTACGTCCTACGTACAGAAGTACATTTTATGTACGAAGTCCTTTTCAAAGCCCTGTGTCTTGGGTGCTGCTAGCGCCTGGGTATTATTATGTTCTCGGGTACGAGTCCTACGCATACCAGAGTACAATAATGTGCCAGAAGTACTTTCATGTACAAAGTCTTTTTGACACTATTGTGTGTCGGTTACGTGAGCGTACGGGAGTACTCTATTAGTATTTCCTCATACTTTTTATTTTAAAAGAGCTTTGGAGTCATCGTTTCTTTTATGAAGTGATCGGACGAGCTTCATATGTCAGCGTTTCTTTTTCATGAAGTAATTGAGGGAACTTCGTAGACTGCCTAATAAAGTGTGTCGGTAATAGACCACTAATAGGTATGTCTGGTGTTATATTGCTGGATAGGGTGAGTCTGGGGGTAACATACCTCGCGATATTCAGACCACTGCTAGGCAAAGTTCGATGTTGGATAGGGTGAGTCTGGGGGTAAAATACTTCACGATATTCGGACCACGGCTAGGCATTTTTATCTAGATATCGTAAGATCATTGTGTAGGGTCAGTATGTGGGGATCAATGGGATGGGATAGATTGTTTTAGAAATATGATATATATGTGTTCATCAGGTATATTTGACCTAAGTGTTCACTATATGTTTTGAACTTATGTGTTCGTTAGGTATATTTGAACTAAGTGTTCACTAGATGTTTTGATATTATGTGTTCATCAGGTATATTTGAACTAAGTGTTCACTAGATGTTTTAAACTTATGTGTTCATTAGGTATATTTGAACTAAGTGTTCACTAGATGTTTTGATCTTATGTGTTCATCAGGTATATTTGAACTAAGTGTTCACTAGATGTTTTGAACTTATGTGTTCATCAGGTATATTTGAACTAAGTGTTCATTAGATGTTTTGAACTTATGTGTTCATCAGGTATATTTGAACTAAGTGTTCATTAGATGTTTTGAACTTATGTGTTCATCAGGTATATTTGAACTAAGTGTTCATTAAATGTTTTGAACTTATGTGTTCATTAGGTATTTTCGAATTGAGTGTTTAATAATTTTTTTGAACTAGGTGTTTATCAGGTGTTTTTGAACTATATGTTCATTAGAGGATTGGGTTCATTAAGTATTTTTGAACTAGATGTGTTCACTTGGTGTTGTTGAACTGAGTGTGTTCACTAAGTGTTTTAGAATTAAGTATTCACCAGATGTTTTGAATTAAGTGTTCACTAGGAGTGTTAGAACTAGGTGTTCACTAAATATGTTGAACTAAGTGTTTACCGGTTGTAATTTGAGGACCTGGGCAGTGGTGGACTTTGTGTCAATTCCTTAGGGAAATCCTTAGGAATAAATGAATAAGGGATAGTTGATACTTAGGGTAAATTCTTAAGAAATAAAGGAGATAATGGGTGTGGGTAATTTGGATTGTTTGATTGATTTATTGATTGATGATTGAATATAATAATTATATTATTGTGGGTAGAAAACCCTATATGCTCACTAGGCTCCCAAGCCTGACCCACTCAGTTTTCTTTGCATTACAGGCAATGACACAAGAGTATAAGTTGGTTGACTTGACGAGAGATTTTGGATTTTAGACCAGTAGTTGTAAATAACTGCTGTAAGGTTAAATCGTACTGTTTATGCTTTTTGGTCTGTATCGGAAATGACATCCCGAGGTTTTATTATTTAATGAAAAGTACATTCTCTTTGAGAAATGTTTTGATAAAATCTTATCATATTTTGTTTGGGAACAAATTCCGCAACTGTTTTCTTTAAAAGATTACTCTGATTTTTAAAACAAAGCATAAACAAATCGGTCTTTTCTGGCCGTGAAATTGGGGATGTCACAGTTGGTATCAGAGCATTAGTTTAAGCTAACTAGGAATTTGTAGGATTTCTAGACTTAAACTTAGAATGCTAAGTGATGATCGTGAGATGAGTGTCTACCATATTTTAAGACACGAGCACTAGTATATTTTAGGAAAGATGCCTAAAATGCTTTTATGTGCTAAATGTTATATGTTTGCCATATATGATATTATTTTTTCGGATCGATGGTATGTTGTCGACCGGATCTGGAAACCTTATGTGTTCAGGATTCTAAGCGTATGACTACGGTATTAGAACTAGCATGTAAAAGTTTCGGAGTGATAAGGAGATTTATACGTCTATCGTAAATAAAACTTTCTTATCTTAATTCTCGCCCGGTACACCGAACGTCTGTTTGGGTGTACAAAACGTTATAGTGAAGAATCGTAGAGAATTGAGTAAATGGAGGAAATGAAATGCTTATGATAGTGAATGACACCTATCAGAAGATATCGTAAGAGTGATATCTTGCCTTTAGATTATGTCTGATAAAATAACGGAACATTTAGAGGAGTACGGTACGTCTGAAGTACACCTTCAATTGGCAGGATGATGGAACGATTGGTGTAATTCTTGAAGTTGTCCCATCGTCTGGAATTTCCATCACCAACCGAGTTGAAGTAGAATTGATGATTGAAAATACGCATGGAAGAAGTCCTAATAGAGTCTAGGAAAAATTCTATGAGTATTTGGACACATTCGTATGTGTTAAATTATTTTGTGATTTTAGGACTTGGGGACTGCGAGACAATACTTGGGATGAGTATGAGTAGGTGTTAATAGTAGTAGAGATCTATACTACTGGAAGCACAGGACTCACACTTGGATCAGGGAAAGTCACAAGGTTACCAAGAAGCTAGTAATAGGTCTCGTTTTATTCAAGTATTTCGTTGCCATTGTTTCGGTAATGACTAATGAGATGATTGATATTTTGACCCTAGTGGTCATATCAAATTGAGTCCGACTACGATGAGTTTGTTACGTGGTTCAGAGAACCAAGTTCGATGTAACATCTGACTTAAGTCAGAAGATTGAAATCAATGCGATCAATAGCATCACGCTCGTTGTTAATAAAGCTTGTAGCTAGAAATGCTATATGCTAAAATGTGATTATATCACATTAGAATATGAAGGAAGGTATATTCCATTATGGAATTTGACTCTAAGAGACTTGAGTCCAAGCGTTGCATCATACAATGAGAGGTCATTAGAACATGACCCATCGGTCTGTTACAATAGATAAGGGGAAGTACTTATCCTAAGAAGAAGAAGGAGTCCTCAATAAGGATTTATTTTGTAACTTGTAGGTTACGATTGAAAGTCCAACATAGTACGAAGAGCAGGTGCAAGATTTAGCATCAAGGTTATTACTTAGGATGGAAAGATAACGTATGGAATCATTATACAAGCCCTATTTTCGTTGATGATTTCGGGACGTAATCATCCTAAGGGGGGAGATAATTGTAACGCCCGTAGATCCGGGCTAGTTAATTTAGAGACGATAAGCATCAAAAGTGACTTTTGATAAAAGATTATTTAGAATGAATAATCCTAACTAAGTTGTAGTGGTCATGACAAGGATTCCGGAAATATAAAGAATGCTGAAATCCGAGTTATAACGAAGAAGTTATGACATATCGAAGTTTCACGATAGAACCAGCACGGCACAACGAGACATAAATAGTGAATTTATGGTAGAGCGATATGTGGCCTTAGTGATCTAAACGAAAGTCATAGAATACGCTAAACCGAGAGCGTGCATAAAAAGAACGTTCAAATCTGACTTCGTATGAGGAAGTTATGACTTTTCTAAGTTTCAGCTTAGCAGTATGCAGCCCAAAGTTCGAATATGAGATCGAGTGATTTCCAGCCGAAACAATCTATACGAGAATCGAAGATCTCGTCGATAGTAGTGCAACGGTAAAAAGACAGACGAAAACGGACGTCGGATGAAGGAGTTATAAATTTCTAACGGAGTTTTCCTGTCCCGGCCTACTAAAAATAATATAATAAAAATAAATTCGAAATTAGCCAACGAACTCTAAACGAGAGTTGTAGAGCATAATCTCACCTACGCGTGGATATAAAGAACGTCGAAAACAGAGCTCTTATGCGAAAGATATGAATTTTTGAAGTTCGGGGCACGAACCCCAACCCTGTGTCAGGGTTCACGACGTGAACTCAGTGATGAGACCCTTCTGAGTCTACCAGACCCATGTTGAGACTACGCACCTGATGACGTCCAAAGTCACGACGTGAAATGATGGTTCACGACATGAAAATCGAAAAATCAGCCCTATAAATAGAATTCAAGGGGCAGCCGAATTTGGTTGCTCAATCTCTTCTCTCTCACCAATATTACCTCGATTTACGTGCAGGTTATACCCCCAAATCCCCGGTATCATCCCAAGACCCGAAGCGAGTCCCGAAGCACCGAAGATCCCGAGAAGAAAAGAGTTTCGAGCCGAAGCTCTGCCCGTGAGAAGCCCGGTGTGCGAAGAGATCACAGTTTCACCGAAGAATACTGCTGGAAGAGCCGTAGTGCTGTCCGATAATCGTCTTATCAAGTGAGTGTATAGTCACTTTTATCTTACACATAGATATGAAGTATCTTATAAAATACACACTATGTGTATATATATTGTTTATTTATTAAGATGGATTAGACATACCCGATCCGGGAATATGGATTAGGTAAGGAGGTAAGTTTTAGATCCGGGAGTACGAATTACGTATTTTGAACTATGTGTTCATCCTATAAGGTATCATGTGCATAGTCCCTTTCATGAACATGATTCTAATACAAGTATTGATTAAAGTATTAAATATATATTTGATGATATACAACGTGCAAACCAATTATGGTTCAATATGTGTTAAGATGTGTATACATGATATTATTACTTAAAACTCTGTGTTAAGTATACACTAGTTAGCGTTGCCTAAACGGGGATAGTATCGAAAATTGATTATAAGCTTTGTTGGTTTGCCTAGTGATGGGTTAAGACTTAAAAAGGGATGTTTAGTTCAATTAAGTTTGGACATTGGGTAGCCTCTTATTAAGAGTACGTGTGTGGTGAGATCGATGATCGGTGGAGTACGTCCTACGTACATATGTACATTTTATGTACGAAGTCCTCTTCAAAGCCCTGTGTCTTGGGTGCTTCTTGCGCCTGAGTATTATTATGTTCTCGGGTACGAGTCCTACGCATACTAGAGTACAATAATGTGCCAGAAGTACTTTCATGTACAAAGTCTTTTTGACACTATTGTGTGTCGGTTACGGGAGCGTACGGGAGTACTCTATTAGTATTTCCTCATACTTTTTATTTTAAAAGATCTTTGGAGTCATCGTTTCTTTTATGAAGTGATCAGACGAGCTTCATATGTCAGTGTTTCTTTTTCATGAAGTAATTGAGGGAACTTCATAGACTGCCTAATAAAGTTTGTCGGTAATAGACCACTAATACGTATGTCTGGTGTTATATTGCTGGATAGGGTGAGTCTGGGGGTAAAATACCTCGCGATATTCAGACCACTGCTAGGCAAAGTGTGATGCTGGATAGGGTGAGTCTGGGGGTACAATACCTCACGATATTTAGACCACGGCTAGGCATTTTTATCTAGATAACTACCCCCTACTTAATTGTCTTGTGGTTATTTTTACGAATGGAGGTTCGTGGTGAAACTTATTCCATTCCCCTCATTTGATGTCTTTATTGATCCTCATTTGCTGCCAGGGAATCTCCGAAGCAGCTTCGTCAGTTCGTTGTTCATATCGATTCCTTAGACTAGATATCGTAAGATCATTGTGTAGGGTCAGTATGTGGGGATCAACGGGATGAGCTAGATTGTTTTAGAAATATGATATATATATGTGTTCATCACGTATATTTGAACTAAGTGTTCACTAGATGTTTTGAACTTATGTGTTCATTAGGTATATTTGAACTAAGTGTTCACTAGATGTTTTGATATTATGTGTTCATCAGGTATATTTGAACTAAGTGTTCACTAGATGTTTTAAACTTATGTGTTCATTAGGTATATTTGAACTAAGTGTTCACTAGATGTTTTGATCTTATGTGTTCATCAGGTATATTTGAACTAAGTGTTCACTAGATGTTTTGAACTTATGTGTTCATCAAGTATATTTGAACTAAGTGTTCATTAGATGTTTTGAACTTATGTGTTCATCAGGTATATTTGAACTAAGTGTTCATTAGATGTTTTGAACTTATGTGTTCATCAGGTATATTTGAACTAAGTGTTCATTAGATGTTTTGAACTTATGTGTTCATCAGGTATTTTCGAACTGAGTGTTTAATAGATGTTTTGAACTAGGTGTTTATCAGGTGTTTTTGAACTATGTGTTCATTAGAGGATTGGGTTCATTAAGTATTTTTGAACTAGATGTGTTCACTTGGTGTTGTTGAACTGAGTGTGTTCACTAAGTGTTTTAGAACTAAGTATTCACCAGATGTTTTGAATTAAGTGTTCACTAGGAGTGTTAGAACAAGGTGTTCACTAAGTAAGTTGAACTAAGTGTTAACCGGTTGTAATTTGAGGACCTGGGCAGTGGTGGACTTTGTGTCAATTCCTTAGGTCAATCCTTAGGAATAAATGAATAAGGGATAGTTGATTCTTAGGGTAAATCCTTAAGAAATAAAGGAGATAATGGGGATGGGTAATTTGGATTGATTGATTGATTTATTGATTGATGATTAAATATAATTATTATATTATTGTGGGTTGAAAACCCTATATGTTCACCTGGCTCCCAAGCCTGACCCACTCAGTTTTTTTTGCATTACAGGTAATGGCACAGGAGTACAAGTTGGTGGACTTGACGAGAGATCTTGGATTTTAGACCAGTAGTTGTAAATAAGTGCTATAAGTTTAAATCGTACTGTTTATGCTTTTTGGTCTGTATCGGAACATGACATCCCGATGTTTTATTATTTAATGAAAAGTACATTCTCTTTGAGAAATGTTTTGATAAAATCTTATCATATTTTGTTTGGGAACAAATTCCGCAACTGTTTTCTTTAAAAGATTACTCTGATTTTTAAAACAAAGCATAAACAAATCGGTCTTTTCTGGCCGTGAAATTGGGGATGTCACAGGGCACCCTTGCCATGTAGGGCGGATTGATAACTTCAGACTGAGCGTCCGAGTCATCTGCGTCGCTGCCATCCTCCTCCTCGTCTGAGTCGTCTACCGGTTCTGCCGGTCCTCCCATAGGCTCCTCCTCCTCGGGCTCTTCTTCTGGTTCCTCCTCGGGTTCTTCCTCTGACTCCTCCTCGGGTTCTTCCTCTGGCTCTAACCACCCACCATTCCCCTAGTTGAGGAAATAGGGATCTCCAGGATGATGAAATCCAGCCATAGTGTCTGCACGAGGGGTGAGAAACGTGTAAGGAGAGTATGTGTAAATAGGTTCCAAAATACTCCTATAGTATTTTAATTGTTTAGGTTTGGCTCTTAAAACTTTTGGATAGCGATTTGGGAAGTTTTAGGCTTGTTGCAACACTACTACCACTCCCAAACACATGTTGGTCATATCTCAAATAAATATAGTTGATCAGACTATATTTATCCCAGATATGATTACATAATTATCCAGGTTTGATTGTAGTGTTCAACCTTTAAGTTCTTTTGTTTTGTTCCTGTTATGATACAGTCCTAGCAAGTATGTATACTTTTAGTCAGAGTGTTTTAGTCCCATTGTATTTATAGTTGTATATCTTGTATGGCTAGATATACAAGTTCACTATAAACAATGCTCTGATACCAATTTGTCACACCCCCGGACCAGAACGGAGGAAAAGTCCGGAGGCGAGTGACGTCATTGTGCAGTATCATAACAATTGAATATAAATGAAACATAGCAAATCCAAACATCATACATCAATATATCAAACTTACATTGTTTTACATCTTGTTTATGTTCTTGAAATACACAAAAGAGACAATATTGAGTAAATTCCAAACTACATCAAAATAATCTTGAATCCACATTTCACTGACCTGCTTATTGATTTCCTGAGAATACAAGTCGTTCGAAAAGCGTCAACATAAAATATGTTGGTGAGTTCATAAGCATTTTGTATAAAAATCTGTGATAGTTGGAAAACCAGAAAATCCCATATTTTCTTATCAATTGGTTGTAAGTCTTGTTTCCAATCAAGTATAGTTGCATGTGTGTTTTACTTTATCGTTTTTCGAAATCGTATAAAATCGTTTCCCCAGAAAATCCTATATTTTCTGATGTATAAAATGGTAATACTAAAACCCTAAGACTTGTGTGGTAAAAACTTCGTTTAATGTATCCAAACATTAGTTGTTTATAATCGAAAGGTGTAACTTGTGTAAAGTTCTAAATAATAACTGTTATATTCTTAGCGAGTCGTTATAACCATACTAATATGACGGAGTACCTGTTCTGACGTTCTTCAGGCGTCAGTTTCGTTTAAGACATTTGTCACCCTAGACTGGCCGGTCTAGTTGTAGCGAACAACGAAGGTGCGGGGTGTCAACCCCGTATTTAACAATACACAAATTCCCACTCCCCCTCCAGGAGACTCTGGTTATAACTCTTATAGGACTTTTAGCGTACAATATTATATATATATATATATATATATATATATATATATATATATAGGTACTGTGAAGATGCGTCTGACTAGAATACTAACAGGTGTTTGTGCAAAAATCCTTGTAATCCGTTATTTATTACATAAATAACGATAGTGTACTCGTTGACTAGATATTTCGTTTTCGTTTATAGAAAATATTCCTTTTTAAATCAGGCTTGTCAAAAATGATCCAATATTCTTGATGTTGGCAAAATGGTCATTCATTCTATAATTTATCAAATAAGACTCATATTTGTCAAAAGGTGGCTCAAAGCTATGTGAGTTGTTGAAAGTGGTCCATTTCCTCCAAAATACTTGTTTAAGCAATTTTTGACGTAAATACTTATGGTTTTTGGTCATAAAAATTTGTAACTTATATTTTGTAACATACTAATTCTTGTTTCTTTGCATAATTTGTGAAATATGATTCAAACTCTTGAGACTTGCTCAAGATTTCGAGTTCTTGGAATTTTCATAACTTTAGCACATATAACTTAGCATACAAGCATAACAAGCAAATAAATCAAGGTTTAAAACAAATTTTTGACTTGTATTCTCCCCCAAAAACATTAAAAACTCGAAAAAGTAGGGGTGTGAAGCTCACCTTGGTTTAGCTTGTTGGATGATTTGAAGAGGTGTTAAGGAGTTTCCAAGTTCTGACACTTGATGGGTTTGATAACTCTTTGATCGAGGGGTGGAGTCGCCATCAGTGACAGCGATCGCCATTTGGAGACCAACGAGGTTGCAATGACCTCAACCATGGGGGACCGACTGACAGAGCCCTCCCGGTGATGACCGAGCAGATCACGAACATCAAGTTAGGGAGTTGCGCGCTGCTACAGATGCTACCATCTCACAAACTCGGGACTTGGAAAGAGAATGCTATTCCAGAGACCAACTCATTAAGAACCTTATCGACGCTCGGGCGAAGGCAAAGGAGTATCAGGATAGACACTCGACACTCGAAGAGAGAGTGGTCGCAACCGAGCGTAGGTTGGCAGAACTACAGGACGCATCGACTTCGTTTTAAGCACCACAAGGGACGGATCGTCATGAGTAGAGTTCATACTACTCACAAGACCTTGTAGATTGGGTTATGAGTATGCGTTGATGGTAGTCTCCTCCATGTGTAGGCTTGACCCTGCGCCTTAGTGATTACACTAGTCGAGGGATTTATTTGCGGTATGAACTTTTCCTTGCAATGATGTGGTGTAGACCTGCATCAGGCACAAAATTTTCTCTAAAAACTAAATATACTAGAGTCATACTAATGAAGTGGGCATGCGTATTATCTCATTGGGAACAGTACTACTAAAAATTCATAAGTTTAGTATATATAAACTCTTATTATGAATTGTCTTCAGAACACCATAAAAATCAGAACACGATACACTTAGAACTAAGATAAACTTAGTTAGATAACTCACGACGTATAAGCCCTTATTAAAGACTCATTACCATCTCGCCTTTTTTAAACATTATGGTTGAAAGGTGCCTTCTTCGTAGACCTATAGGGTGCGGTCATACCAACATTAATGCACCCGATCCCATCAGAACTCCTCAGCTAAGTGTGTTTGGGCAAAGATAATCCTAGGATGGGTAAAACTCAACAGTCGTACAAAACCTACTTCTACCCACTACCATAACTCTATCTCAGGAATGTTAGCAGAAACATCGAGAATCGTTCAGTAAAGTGCGAAATTTATATATGTGTATATAAATGTTAAGGATATAACTAGGGATGATCATCCCCACTCACGAAATCGTTTCTCACCATGAAACAGAGTTATGTCTTCGCAAGGAGGTAACCAGCCAACTAGCAAGGCACAAATCCTGCAGATAGACTCTACTACTTTTCAAGCTGTGGTCACGACAACCGTGACAGCCGTCATGGTGCAACTCAATGCTAACAACGCCAACGGAGGCGAATGCGGTGTTGGCAATACTAACCGCAGTAACAATCAAGAACACCATCGGGTGTCTACCAATGAAGACGCCTCAGACCACAAACCCAAGAGCAAGAAACGAAAGTTTTGGGACAAAAAGAAGCACAATCTATCTCAAAAACTCGCTAAAAGACAACAATCCGTGGCTGCCCCTGCAATTACTACAGCAGTCACGACACATGCCTCGACATTAGCCACAACGTCTGTCACTCAAGCACCGGTCAGACGATATATGGGAACATTTCCAAAGTGTAACAAGTGTAGCTACCATCACAATGGGGTTTGCCGGGTGTTGCACTATAAAAACTGCAACAAGAACGGACATACTACCCGCTCCTGCAGGACCCAGACCCAGCACGTCGCATCAATCACCAATACCGGTGTAAGCTCAGCATGCTACCTATGCGGTGAAACGGGACACTTCAAGAGGGAATGCCCAACCGAGAGGAATGACGGAGGAGTAGGAGGAGTGTGACAACCGAACCAGCAGAAACAAAAAGGAACCTTATTAGGACTTTTAGGACCGTTTCAAAAAAAAACAAGAATAGTTATGTACCGTACGTTTGTATGATATGTGGTATGTTTGCTAAGATTACCGTCTTTCAAAAAGTAGTTGAAATACTCTCTCGTTCAAACAAATCAAAACACTTATTTTCATCTAACGATCTTAGAGAGACCTGTTAGGGATCATAATATGAAGTATCATCGCTAGTTAACAAAACAATCTTACTATCAGTACTAGTAGCAGCAATGCGAATCATCTACAGTAATAATAACACCGACCAACACATAACGTACTAACAAGAAGCACATGATGCTCTATCTCCCTAACAAATATTTCGTGCGAATGCAACTTAACACATGTTTTACTAAAAATATCCTTTGTCGTCATTCGGTTTGGATTAGTTTAATCCTTACCTTCCCAATTGAATGTGCTATGAAAAGACCCTTCACCTAACCCACTGAATATCAAATCCCTCGTCTCTCATAAACACAAATCCGACACGGACCTCCGGGTCATTTCTCGTTGCGAAACCCCGAAACACTCACTAGAGGAGCATTATACCATCCGAAACCTTTCCAAAGTATTCCAAGAAGACCCTTCGGGAATATCACGCATGCAGCAGACAAAGTTCAAGCACAAAGGCTTGGGACGAATACGGTTAACCTATCACTACTATGTGTATAAGCGATAATTGTATATAATTCGACTGTCTTACCAATCTTAATTACATACGAACTATATGCGCGAGTTAATGATAGATGGACCAGGTACGAGTCCTACCATGAACTTCGGGACAAGGCTACCCAGGAGTGCGAGTGGACGTTCTACCATTCGAATAAGTCTAGTCGCGTAAACCGAACCCATATGCTCCCTACCGATCTAATCGACAAACGAGAATCACTAAAGCAGGCCCTATGCAGCGCTTCTAGGAGAAGTCACTAGTTATGCCTCAAGACAACTAAAGACGCATGGGGTCGGCTACGTCATGCATGACCTCGAACTAGGAGCAGTAGTATTCGCCCTAGAGATCTGGAGGCACTATCTCTATGACACGAAATGTACAATCTTCACCGATCATAAGAACCTAGAAGGAAAGAGCGGCATGGCACGTTATCCCATGAACCGGATCTGGACACCGAAGTTAGTGGATTCAGAGACGTCGTCACAAACAAAGCACACAAAACTCGCTACTCCGTTCATCCAGGCTCAGTCAAGATGAATCTGGACCTTAAAATGCGATATCGGTGGCCGAATAGGAAAGCTGACCTCGCTACATATGTGGGCGAGTATCTGACTTGTGCCCAGGGTCAGGGTAGAATCACAGAAGCCTTCGAGTTTCCTACAACAACCAGTGATACCCGAAAGGAAGTGGAAGCAGATAACCATGGATTTCATAACCAAGTTACCACACACTTCCTACGAATCAAAGAAACCGACAAGATGGAGAAATTGACTAGAACGTATATCAAAGAGATTGTACGACTGCATGATGTGTCAATGTCCAATACCTCCGATAGAGACAGTAGATTCATTTTGCAAATTTGGCAATCACTCCAAAAGTCTCTGGGAACTAGGTCGGATATGAGTACGGCCTACCACCTACAAACCGACAGGCAGAGCAAAAGGAACTATTCAAACCTTGGAAGATAAGCTAAGAGCTTGTGTGATTGACTTTGGTAAAGCTTGGGATACCCATTTATCACTTGTCGAATTCTCGTGCAATAACAGTTATCACACTAGCATCAAGGTTGCACCATTTGAAGCTCTCTATAGCCACAAGTGCAGATCACCGCTGCACTGGGCTGAAAGGAGAGATACTCAAATAGCAAAGGGGCGAGTCCCTAACAGCACCCTCATTGACCCTGAAATCACAAGGAAGACTACGGAAAAATCATATAAATTCGAGAAAGACTGAAAGCATCTCGAGGTCGACAAAAGAGCTACAGAGATAAGCGATGCAAACCCTCGGAATTACGGGTTGGTGACCGAGTTCTACTAAAGGTCTCACCATTGAAAGGAATGATACGTTTCAGTAAACATGGGAAACTAAATCCAAGGTACATCGGGCCATTCAAAATCTTTGCCAGGATTGGCCCAGTGACATACAAACTTCGACTGCCACAAGAACCTAATAATGTACATCCGACCTTCCACGTGTTTTACTTAAAGAAGTGCTTGTCCGACAAGACTCTTGTTATACCCCCCTTGACGAGATTAAAATCAACAAGAGTCTCCACTTTATGGAAGAACCGGTAGAAATCGTGGATCGAGAGATCAAAAGAACGAAACAAAGTCGCATCCCTATTGTGAAGGTCCGTTGGAACGTTAAACGAGGACCCGAGTTCACCCGAAAACGCGAAAACCAGATGAAACAAAAATACCCGCATCTTTTCCCCAACTCTTGAAGTCCCGGTCAAAGTGCTAATTTCGGGACGAAATTCCTTCTAACGGGGAGATGATGTGACAACCGTCACTTTCTGGTCAAGTCAAAGTCAAATAAAGTCAACAACTCAAACCAGTCAACTCAATTTAACCCTTGTATATTAGGGTTTACATTATGTTACTATTGTACAACACACTATCCTAACGCAAAGTATCACTAAGAGTTTTCGCGTGTCCAGAAAATCTAAAGCCTAATCAGGGTAAGTGATGGAACTACTCGATAAAACATTAATACATACCCTTCGGGGGCGTATAACGCTCATAACAAGGCAAAACGGGGTTTACAAACCTTGCATTTCGAAATTAAACACTCACAAAGGTCACAAACAAATCTCTCTCAATTCCCTCTCAAATCTCTCCCAAATCTCTCCCAAAATCTCTCTCAAAATCTCTTTCAACTTTTTATAATCATTCGGGGCATCCCGACCCATAACTTAGTCAAAAACCACTTGAAACAGGAAGCTTTCTCGAAAAACAGCCATATAGGGCCGAAACCACTATATGAACCGAAGCCTCCCTATAAGACCCGAAACTAGCTATAAGAACCGAAACTAGCTATAAGAACCGAACCCTAAGGACCGAACCTGCCAAGACCAAAACCTACTTAAGGACCGAACTCACCCTTCGGTTCGGATCAGACCCTTCGGACCAAAGCTCCATCTGCTCTCGGTTCATTTCGCCTTCGCCTCCCATGTGACACTTTTGCCTGTGAGCTTCTCGGACTGAGCCTCCTCTCGGTTCTCAGGGACCAAACTTCGCAGATTCGCCTCTAAAACCCGGTTTTCGACCACTTTCGCGTTTTAAGCTCGTTTTTCATGATTTTAACGTGGGATTTTCACCCAAACTCATATTTTGACATATAAGACCCTATATATTCATATTTTAATCACATTTTGGGGGGAATCTTTATCTAAGAATAATATCTTTTATGCAAGATATTGATTTGGAGTGTTGACTTTCCCATAAAGTAATGACACAAGCTACCTCCCATACCCACTCTATGACAACCTCCAGTCACTATTCACCTCTAACTAGTCAACTATTTGTCCTCTCACACTCTTCTCCAGCAAGTTATCTTGATCAAAGGCTGGAAAATCCTTATCTCTCCTCCAAGACATTCTCTCTTTCTCCAAGAGCAAACATATCACTCTCTCATTTTCTCTCTCTCTCAAAACTCGAGATTTTAAAGGCTGATCTTAAGCTTCTTTTCTACTTTTGATAAGTATCTTCATCCTACTCTTAAGTATTCTACACTCCTTCACTCGAATCATAGATTTCTCATACAAATATCGACGTATTAGTTCTTAGAATCTTCAAATCTTCAAGGATCTTCCAAGTGTTCTTGGCTTGGAAACCTCTTTTCTTCAACATTCATCTCAGGGAATCACTCAAGGTGAGTTCATACCCCTACAATTTCATGTTTTCATCAAGTTTTAGGGGGGGGGGGAATACAAGTTAACAAACCTTAATATAACTCAAACTCATACTTCAGCTTTTCACAGAAAAGTTAAGTTCTATTCACGGACTGTTTTGACCATCTTAAACTTAGTATCTTTCAAACATGTTTAATATGCAAGTAGTTCAGGTTTATACCTTTCTAATGACTACTTGCACATCTCCATACAATGTTTCTACAATTTATGGTGATTTTTACAAAACTGCCTATCATTTCAGAAACGAATTCGGACCAGTCTATGAAAATGAACATTTTCACACAAGTTAGAGACTTCTAAAAATCATAATAAAAATTATGAACAAACTAGATACATTTTCTAAACTCCCAGAGTTTACGGATTAAATTTTCGACTTCGTATTATTTTTCTGTGATTTTTCTAAAACAATGCATAAAGGTTAAAAACTAGTTAAACAGCTTACAATATTTACAACACTTTGTAACATGCTGAGCAAAGTGTATAACAATAAGTTTCTAAACGTTGAATGTATTTCTTGTTAGTTTAACATCATAAACAGAAAATTAGTCATTCATGATAAGGATTTGAAACACTTCTAAAAAGTACAATAAACTATAATAAGTATAGTTTATGGATTTTACAATACAAGCATACTACATGAAAAGGGGATTCAATTCCACCACAGAAAAGGGTTTTACTCTCAATACAAATGGGTTTTTCATTTATTACATAATAAACTATAATAAGTATAATTTATGGATTTTACAATACAAGCATACTACATGAAAAGTGGATTCAATTCCACCACAGAAAAGGTTCTACACGCATACTACACGTAAACTAGTTATCGTAAATTGTGAGACTCGTCTTCATTGTACTCTTAGAGTACGGGTTAAAATTCCTGAATAGTTATAACCATAGTCTTTTGTAGGGAGAGCATGATAATTGTGTATAGATCTATATTGGGATTGACAACCCACACCCATGCTGCTTACGACAGCCCGATCGGCCGATCGGGGATGACAAATGTCATTTCGATTCCGACGCCTGAAGAACGTCGCAGCAGGCATCTCTGTTATAGTATGGTTATAGCGAATCACATAGGGAGATAACAACACATATAGTTTATGGAAATTTCTACTTTAAAAAGGGGTTTTACCTATTTTGAAACTGCTTACAAACACGTTACAAGTACAAAACACGCATACATTCAGTCTTGGGATTTAAGACTACATAACTTTTTATAAGGAAAATATTGGATTTTTATTGGGTATACATTTCAATTACAAACACGTTACAAGTACAAAACACACACATACATTCGGTCTTGGGATTTAAGGCTACAAACATTTTATAAGGAAAACATTGGATTTTCTTGAAGTATACATTACATTTACAAGCAAAGGTTTTCAAACTCTACATCAAAAAGCTTATGAACTCACCAACTTAATTGTTGACACTTTTTCAAAACTACTTGTATTCTCAAGAAATCAGTAATACAGGTAAACCGCAGCTTTTGAGGATGGGACGCTAAGGCGTCAAACAATTCATTTTGTCGTCATAGTGTAATTGATTTTGAAATATGTAAACTCATTCTATGGTGTAACTTTCTCAATTATATTATGATGGTTGTATTTGCTTTGGTCACTATTATACTCGTTGTTATGATACTATACATGATGTCCGCCACCCCCGGACGTTTCCGCCATCCTTGGTTTCGGGGTGTGACAGTTTCTAATAGGGAGGATAAGGGAGTGACTTGACACTTGCTTGGATTACTGGTGGACAAAGCCTTATTATCTATGGTTAATATGTGTTTTACTGGGATTTGCATGGGAAATGGGGGATCACATCAAATCATAAAGTCAAACCTCCTTATCACTTTATGATTTAATATAATACTTTTATAAATATTAAATATTATTTTATGTAAATATGTTTTAAATACTCAAATTTGGCATAAAATAGAGGTTTAAGGGGTCATAGTTATGAAAAATACGAGTTTGGTGGGATTCCCGACGTCAAAATACCTTAAAATGAAGAAAAGGTCTGAAATGGTCTAAAATCCAGAGTCAAATGGTGAGTTCCAGAGTCAAACCATGAGTTCCGAAGTCCTTCTCAGGTTCCAAAATGGGTTCAAGAGGTTCCAGAGTAAATCCTCAAGTTCCGGAGTCAAGCCCTTAGTTCCGAAGTCAGCTCTTATCCGGAACCATTTCCTTCCGAGGCTGCGAGGGTTCCGAGGCAACGAAAGCTTCCGGTCCGAAGTGCGAAGCTGTCCGGTTCTCCTAGAAGGTCCGAAGCTGCGAACCCTTCCGGAGTATTGGAAGAATTCCGGGGCAAAACAGGAGGTTCCGAAATAGGACGGTTCCTGAGCGAAATTGTCCGGGTGGGAGGGTCCGAAGTCACTTAAGGGGTTCCGAACTGGGCTTGCTCTTTCAAGTTTTCTCCTTTCATTTTGAGTTGGCTTCGAGTAAGGAAACTACATAGGGAGATTTGAGAGAGATTTGAGGTACATAGAGAGATTTGAGAGAGATTTGAGATACATAGAGAGATTTGGGAGAGATTTAAGATACATAGAGAGATTTGGGAGAGATTTGAGATACATAGAGATATTTGGGAGAGATTTGAGATACATAGAGAGATTTGGGAGAGATTTGAGATACATATATACTTTGAATTATAACAATACATGGTTCATTAGGACCCATAATATAAACTTTAACGCGCTAGTACAAGTGTTACAATAGTTGATGTTTACATGAGAACAAAATTTCCTAGCTAAAAATGCTAGTTGTGACAGGTACTCGTCTTCACTTCAGCACCGCTTTCCATCCTCAGACGGATGGGCAGAGCAGGAGGACGATTTATACTCTCGAGGACATGCTACGCGCATGTGTATTGGATTTCGGCGGCAGTTGGGATACGTATCTTCCGTTAGCAGAATTGTTGTATAACAACGGTTACCACGCCAACATAGACCGACCTTCCGTCGAGATGCTCTATGGGAGGAAGTGTAGGACCCGTATCTGTTGGGATGAGGTCGGTCAGAGGGTCATGGGGAGTACCGAAGTGGTACTCAAGACGACGGAGAAGATCTAGCAGGCCCGGAGCAGACTCCAGACTGCTCAGAGTCGGCAGAAGAGCTACGCCGACAAGCGTCGTTCAGACCTAGAGTTTTAGGAGGGAGATATGGTCCTCCTGAAGGTGTCCCCTTGGAAGGGTGTCATCCGTTTCAGGAAGCGGGGCAAGCTGGGCCCCAGGTACATCGGTCCTTTCGAGTTTATATCTCGGGTGGGCAAGGTGGCGTATCGATTGGATCTTCCAGAAGTGCTCAGCCAGATCCACAATGCTTTTTACGTTTCCCAGCTGTGGAAGTGCTTAGTGGATGACTCCACGATTGTGCCTTTAGAGGATATTCAGGTTGATGACAGCCTGAACTACATTGAGAAACCAGTAGCAATTCTCGACATGAAGACGAAGGAGCTGAGGAACAAGAGGGTAAAGTTAGTGAAGGTGCAGTGGTAGCACCGCAAGGGCTCAAAATGGACTTGGGAGCCAGAGGAGGAGATGAGGGAGCATTACCCAGAGTTATTCGAGACAGCAGATTTCGAGGATGAAGTCTGAAACAAGTGGGGGAGAATTGTAATGCATGGTTCCTGGTACACATTTAAATTATAATTTATTCATTTTTGTAGAGCAACTCAACGAGTTGGGAGCCCCAAACTCGTCGAGTAGAGATCAGAAGAGACGCAAGTTTTAAGTAACCTAGTCGACGAGTTGAGAGCCCTCAACTCGACGAGTAGGCTGCCAGGGGTGAAACCCTAATTTCGGGGTTTTGCACCCTATTTAAGCATCTTAATCCCCACATGTTGGCCTCATTTCCAGCCTCTAAATCCTAAACCCTAGATCTAGAAACCCTAATGCATTTGTGAGCTTGTGATCCATTTTTGAGTGAAGTTTTGTGTGTGTTGAAGCTTGTGAAGAAAGGAGAAGCTTGGGGATTCAAGAAGAAGCTAGTAGATCCAGAGACTCCATTTCATTCTCATCATTTCCTGGTAAGCATGTCTCAAACTTGCTTAGTAACGTCTTAGATCTTCTTATTATCATTTTATTGGGTTTATGGTCCAAAAAGCATGACATTCGGGAAATGGACGTCCCAAGTGAGTATACCATCAAATCTGGAACCATAGAGGGCTTTCATGCCATAAAGGTGCAAACTTTATGGCCATTGAAGCCCCATGCAAGCTATAGGATGTCATTTTGGCCTTTTAAGCTCCAAAAGGCCATGCATGGAGAGAAAGGTGGAAGCTTTACGTGTTGATGTAGTGTCCAGGGTCCAGATCTCAATTTGTATGCTTTAGCTTGGAGTATTGATGGCATGTGGACCAAGATCTAGGTCCTAAAGAGTTAGGGTTTGAGCTAAACCCATTAAGTAAGGGTATTAACGGGTAAAGTTGGAAACTTTACCCTTAAAAGTACATTTTCAGTATGTATGTGAAGTATGAAGCTCAGATCTGAAGATTAGGGGCTTAATCCATTGAGATGAAGAAGCAGACTGAAGAACTCGGTGAGTTTATAGAGTAACTCGACAAGTTGAGTCGATTTGTTCTGATTATGTAAAGGGTAGAAATCGACGAGTCTGAGGAGGGACTCGACGAGTTGACACGCTTTATCACGACTAAGAGTAGCAAGGGAACTCGGCGAGTCAGGGGAATGACTCGACGAGTTGAGTCAACTCTGAGTGTTGACTGTGACTTTGACCAAGCGTTGACTTTGATTTTGACCAAGGTTGACCCTTGAAGGGGTCTTGAGAAAGGAATGGTATCTAAGGGGTTGTTTCTATATAGGGCGTGAGTAGAGCCGGTTGCAGGAGCAGAGACGTACAACTATTTCACCCGACATTTGAGGTGAGTTTTCTCCTGTAGGAACGGGTCGAAGGCACCAATGTCGGCCCATTTATGTATGTTAGTATGTTCCGGAGTAAGGTCCGATGGCGGCCGGGACCTGATGTAGGTTTATATGTTTTCCGGGTTTCGATCCGATGTCGGGGCGGTACCCGATGAACGTTTGTATGCTTGATGTCTTTGTGATTCTTGCATGTGTTTGTATTTGTATGTTTCCGGACTACGGTCCGATGCCGGGGCGGTTCCTGAGGAATGTTTGTATGCTTTCCGGATCTCGGTCTGATGCCGTGCGGAGCCCGAGGATTGTCTATATGTATATGATTAGGTGATTATGTTTATGTTTATGTGTATTAGTAGTTATGCTCATACGTATGCCGAACTTTTCTCGATGTCGGGCGGGGCCCGATGTCAGATGCGGTCTGATGTCGGGCGGGGCCCGATGTAGCAGGGCGCGGCCCACGATATGTTGTTATGTGATTATGTGATATGTGTATGGTATGTGGTATTTTGGGGAGCTCACTAAGATTCGTGCTTACGGTTTTCAGTTTTGGTTTCAGGTACTTCTGGTAGCAAGGGGAAGAGCTCGGGATGACTGTATGACACACGCCGTTTATGTTTAGTCTGGGATGTTTTACTTTGATTTATTTGACATGTGATTATATGGATATACTATTTTGATACTGGAGATATTATGGTTCATGTTTTGATAAATGATTTTTATTAATTCTAGTTTAATTAATGATTTAAAAATGAAATTTTTGGACCGTATTTTTGGGATGTTTCAGTAGTATTCGGCCTTCCTGCTAGCCAACAACCTCACGCCTCGCAACTTTCATCCTCAATGTATACACATCAACCTCCAACCTTGGTCCCCTTCCTCGACAGTCACACACAATCCACTCCTCAACAGTTCATGTATTTGACTTATGTCTTTCAAGCTACGTCGGTTCAACCACCATCTGACAACAACTATTACATGGATTGCGGGGCTAGCTCGCACATTTCATTCAATTCAGGTAACATGCTTTCTCTAACTCCATGCAATTCTAAATCTATTATGGTTGGTAATGGTGTTATACTACCTGTCACTCATTTTGGTCATACTTTTTTCTCCACACTCACACAACCATCTTGCTTTAAATAATGTACCTGTCTAAAAAAATTGTCAGAAACCTTGTTTCTGTGCGAAAATTCATTATTGATAACTCTATCTCCGTTACGTTTGACCATTTAGTTTTCACTGCGAAAGACTTTAAAACATGTGCGTTTATTTAGCAATGTGATAGTATTGGAGATCTCTACCCTATACTTCCCTCCACCAGTCAATCTCCATCTACTATTGTCTGTGTCATAGTTACTCTTCCTACCTGGCATCGTCGTCTTGGTCATCCTGGCTCTTATGTTTTACATTTTTTACACTCTCATCATTATATAACTAGTTCCACTAATAAGTTTCCCATCTGTCATGCCTATCAACTTGAGAAGCACAGTCGTTTACATTTTTCTACTTTAACAACTAAAACTTCTCATTTGTTTGAATTGGTGCATTTTGATTTGTGGACATATCATGTTACTAGTATGAGCGGTTTCAAGTGTTATGTTCTTTTCTTGGATGAATTTCTCATTTCTTATGGGTGTTTCCCATTTGTGAAAAATTTGATGTTTTGTCTGTGTTTACAAACTTTCACAATTATGTTCAAAATCAATTTCGCACAAACATTCAACTCTTTCAATGTGACAATGGTTGCGCATTTGACAATCAACCTTTACTTAATTTCTTTTATTGTAAAGGAATTAAAATACACTTTTCTTTCCCTTACACGTCTCAACAAAATGGCAAAGTCGAGCGCGTCGTTCGCACAATGAATTACATTATCCATACCTTTCTATTTCAATCCTCCCTTCCCCTAAAATTTTGGGTAGAAGCTCTTCTTCTGCGGTTCATACCCTTAATCTTCTTCCCAACACCACCCTTTCTTTTAAGCCTCCCTTCGAACTCCTTTTGGCTCTTTTCCCTCCTATGATCACTTACGTGTCTTTGGATGCCTATGCTATCCAAACCTCCTCTCCACTGCCCAACATAAATTATCCCCACATCCTTCTGCTTGCGTTTATCTAGTTCCCTCCTTTAATCATTGAGGTCATCGTTGTCTTGACCTTATAACTCAACGTGTGATTATCTCTCTCCATGTCATCTTTGATGAATATCATTTTCCCTTTACAGACTTTCAACCTCCCACTAATGTCTCTAATTATGATTTATTTCTCTCTGATGACACTCCAACTTCCTCCTTTATTCCTCCTACTGATCATGACTCTATCACTCCATCTAGTGACTATTATTTTTCCTCTCCTAGTAGCAGTACCCATGTGCCCTCAAACACTCCCATCACTTCTCTTTATTCATCTCCCCCACCTCCATCCTATCGCATGGTTACTAGATCTCGCACTGGATCCTTTAGACCCAAATAAATCTTTAATCTATCTGCCACTACCAATATTTCTCTAGTTCTTCACTCTACCTCTAAGGCTTTGTACGATCCAAACTGGATATTGGCCATGGGTAGTAAGATGTTTGCTCTCGCCTCCAACCATATTTGGGATATTTTCCTCCTCTCAATGCCAACATTGTTGGTTGTCACTGGCTATATCTTCACAAGTTTGATAGCAAGGGTAATCTTCATTGATACAAAGGCAGTCTTGTAGCCCAAGGGTTCTTCTAACTCCATGGTCTTGAATTTGATGATGCCTTCAGACCGGTCATTAAACTAGCCACTATTAGTACGGTTCTCAACATTACGACATCAAAACACTGGCCCATACACTAGTTAGATGTGATAAATGCTTTCCTTTATGGCGATCTCTTTGAGGAAGTTTACATGGAACAACCTGATTGTTATGCTCACTACTTCTTCCCGAACCATATGTTTCGTCTTCTAAAGCTTTGTATGGGCTTAAACAAGCCCCTCGTGCATGGTACCAACAGTTTACCATGTTTACCTCTTCCTTAGGTTTCTCTAGCAATCAGTCCGACTGTTCCCTTTTCACCTATCACTCTGGAAAACGATCATATATATCTTCTCCTTTATGTTGATGATATCATTCTTACTGCCTCTTCCCCTGGTCTAATCAATCGTGTCATCTCCAAATTATCTTCTATACTTCCAATGTCTGATCTTGGTCCTCTCTCATTCTTTCTTGGAATTAATGCCACTTGCTCTAACAAGGGTTTGTTTTTATCTCAAAGTTCCTTTGCCAAAGAAATTCCCTCTCGTGCTGACATGGCCACATGTAATCCTTGTGCCACTCCCTCTGACACCAAGCCTCTGATACCAACTTGTAACATCCCAAAAAGTAGACAAATTTAAAACTTTTCAAAACAACCCTTTTACTAATAGAAGTGTTACAAAACCATTGTTTTCAAAACATTATTTAAAATCAGAGTCTCCGAAGATCCAATCAGTCGAAAAACCAAGGATGTGTACGGTCACGCCTTTGTCTTGCCACGATCCTCTAAGATACCTGAAACCATAAACTAAAAACTATAAGCACGAAGCTTAGTGAGTTTCCGCAAAGTACCACCACACAATATACATAGGAAACAAACGACATTCATACATAGCCTCCAGCCTGACTGGAATGCCCTACCGGCTTACAATCTATCTGGTACGCTCACATAACCTTCAACATGACTAGTACGCCTCATCGGGCCTTCAGCCTATCTGGAACGTTCTCCGGGCCTTCGGCCTGACTGGTATGCCCCTCAGGCCTGGAGTCTATCCGGGACACCCTGGGTCTCTTGGCCTTCAGTCTACACTGGTCTGCCTCAAACCAGACCACACACATAACATGACGACATATACATATCCAACACACATATAATCCCAGTAAACCATAACAACATATCAATATAAACATTACCGGGATTTGTTGACTGACAACACAAAGCAGTACAATCTCAACCCACCCACACTATGGCTACATATACGACAGATAAACATATATATCCAAGAAGCGGATAACAGGCAGATCTGCCGATCACTAAGCATAACATCATCCTATATACCAGGGTACCGATCTAACATATCACTACTGCACGATAACATACTATCACATAATAGGATATCAAATCCAAAGGGCCGGCCTTGGTGCCTTCGACCTGCAAGTACAGTGAGGAAAACTCACCTCTCGTTCCAATCCATAGCTGATGAGGCCTCGAATCTGAATCTCAGCTCCAAACGACACATATCCATCCAAGTGACCAATCACAACCAAAATCCCAAAATACCCTTGAGGTCAAACTTTGTCAAAGTCCATAAGTCAACCCAATCGAGTCAACTCGACCGAGTCAACCCATGGTGCGTATGCGGGGCGTACTCCGGAGGTACGCTGGGTATACACACAGCCTTACAGTTGACCACCATCGGGGTGGTTGACCGCGTATGCAGGGCGTACTCCGAGTACGCGGGGCGTACCCTCGCAAGTCCAAAAATTCCATCAAGAGCTTAATGGCTTAAGCTCTTACGTCCAATCTTCATATCCATGGATAAAATACTCTTAGGAGTCATGAAGTCTCCAACTTTATGACCTAGCATGTCTAATAAGTTCTTAACACAATTTCTTATTCCATTAAGACCTTCTAAATGATGCATGAAGCAAAACTAACCATTTGGAACCTGTTTTTATGACTTAAGACCCATCCTAGGATCTGAAAGGACAAATCAAAGGTCAAGAACATACCATATTCAAGATCTAGCATTTTGGGACCAAAAAGCTCCATAAAGACATCCAAATCTAGATCTATATGCTAGAGGGATAAAGTTGCAAGCTTTATACCTTAGAATGGTTGCAAATGATGTAGAAGTCCCAAATCCAAGTGTTCCACTCCTTCAAGATGAGCTTGACTTCCTTCCTTCTTCTTCTAAGACACCAAAAACACACTTCCAAGCTTGAAAAAGCTCCTCAAGGTGAAACTAGGGTTACACAAACGTTTAAGAGAGATGGAGGCAGTTAAGGTGAATGAAATGAGGCCATAAGAGTGCTTAAATATGAGATACACCCTAAAAATTAGGGTTTCCTTAACTTGCAAGTACTCCCAGCGTACTAGGGTGTGCCCTAGTACACTCCGCGTACACCACGTAGTACACCACGTACGCATGGCGTACCCCGAAGGCCAAATTACGAAAATGTCACTAGGGCTCCCTTTACAAATTTTCTTGAACTTAGGGACCAAAATGCAATACATCTTCAATATAAGGATCAATAATGGAAGTACTTCAAAACCAGATGTTACATAACCAATTATATGAAATATACTATGTTACATAAAAATATATTTTAAATAACAAGTATTTAAAATAAAACGTCAGAAACTAAATGAAAAGGCATAACTAAAGTTAGTAAACCACATCAAAGTCCCCTAACTCTCCCGATCTATTATATTTTGACATAAAATATATTTAAAAAAATATAATTAAAAAGTATTCTTTTCAGATATCAGATATCCGAAATATTAAAAAATTTAGAAATGTGGTATCTGTGTTCGAATATGAAAAACCGGATATTCGATTTTAAAATATCTGACATTTCGTAGGATTTCACATCGAATTTTCGGATACATATATTTTTGAACACCCCTAGTTTCAAGTAGTAATAAGATCAGAAAAATATTAATTTATGAAATCTATAGAGTTTGTGTGATTTAAGTAAAGGATAAAATCAAGATACTTGGATGCTAAATGGGTCCGTAGGACATATGTCCTTCGGAGGTCGATTATTAAAGCGACCCACCTCCTTAAACATCTTATGGAGAAATATATATAGAAAAATAAGGATCTACATATGGTGTTTATTTACGAGGAGAAGACGTATGCGAAAGTTGAATGTGAGGAGATATAGAGGGCCTTGAAGGTTAGAACGGTCCTTAGGACATATGCCATGCCTATTCACGATTTTCACTGTCAATCTACGAATGATGTTCGGATCCCATCGTAGACATATATCCACTTCAGGGTTGAAATCGGGTTTCATCAAGGTTTGCATCTTAGCCTATACATATTCGCCTTGATCTTGGACGAGTTGTCTTATAAGATCTAGGGGAAGTGCTTTGGTGTATTATTTTTTCCGCTAACATTGTGTCAGTAGTCAAGTCTAGGGTTGAGAATTATTGACTCAATACATGGAAGGCGAGTTTAGAAGATAAAGGGTTGCAGATCAATACTAGTAGAACACAATATATTTCGGGTAATTTTAGGGGGGTACCAAAGGAGTATATGTTAGTTTAAGGGAACAAACTCTTAACTATAATGAGAGTTTCAAGTATTTAGGATCCATGATACATAAGGAATGCGGAGAGGAGGTAGATAGCCACCCAATACATAAAGACAACATAAAATGAAGAACGACACCAAGAATCTTATGTGATAAGAGGGAATCGTTGAAACTCAAAGGAAAATTTTATAGGGTACTAGTTAGGTTTTCCATGTTGTATGGATTCCATTGTTGGTCGGCATAGAAGTACCACGATAGAAAGATGAAAGTTGCAGAAACTAGGATGATGGGATGGACTTGCGATGAAACTTTACTCGTTAAGATTCTAAATATGGCTATAATAAACTCGTTAGGAGTAAATATGACTATAAGAAACTCAATAAGAGTAGTGCAAAATCACAAAAAAAATTAAGGGAATAACGATTGAGGTGATATAGACATGTACCACAACGACTTCCATCGACGAAGGTAACGAGGGTAGAATCAATGGTGATTAAGGGTAAGAGGTAGATATGACACTCTAGAAGAAATTGGAGGATAGTATGAGGCTATACTTGGAGGAGCAGGGAGCTTGGTCTTTTTGATGACATGTCATCATATAGGAAGACGCGGAAACTACTCATCAAGATATATGGATAACATTTCCCCTTCTATGTTTTGTTTGTTGTTATGTACCATTAATACATACTTCTTGAACATATGTTTGTGACTTATCCATGTACTATTTCACAATTCACATAAACTTACTCTCCCTTGTTGTCACACCCCCGGACCAGACGGCGGAAACGTCCAGAGGCGGGTGACTTCATTGTGCAGTATCATAACAATTGAATATAAATGAAACAGAGCAATCCAAACATCATACATTGAGATAACAAACTTACATTGTTTACATATTGTATTTGTTCTTCGAATTACACAAAAGAGACAAAAGTAGAAAATTCCAAGCTACAGCTAAATAGTCCTGCATCCGCGTCCCTTGTTACCTGCTTACTAGATCCCTGAGAATACAAGTCATTTTGAAAAGTGTCAACTAAAAAGTTGGTGAGTTCATAAGCATCTTTGTATAAAATCGTTTACACTTGTTTAGAATCGTTCGTATTGTACTTCCAGAAAATCCGATATTTTCTATGAAATCGTTTGAAGTCTTGCCTTGAAAATCATGGATATATGTGTGCATGTCATCACTTTTATTCATCCTTATAAGGAGTGATTTTGAAAAGTAGTGTGGTTTGTAAAAGCGAGCTATGTACGAGAATAGTTCTTTTGAATAGTAATAGTCAACCGTTTCAAGAAAAATCCCTTATTTTCAAAAAGAGAATGTGGTTGAAAATCTTGTTCCTCTTATCGAGTAAATTTGAGTGTGCGTTCTAGTTTATCCTTATCGAAATCGTAGAAAATCGTTCTCTCCAGAAAATCCTATATTTTCTGCTATAAAATATTCGTAAGTTCTAGTTCCAACTATGTATATGTGTGGGTTAATTTATCGTTTTCAAAATCGTTACAAACGTTTTCCATAGAGTCCTACGCTTTTTAATTTGTAAAAATAGAAGTATTACGACTCTAAACTTGTTAGGAGAAAGAATCAACATGGCAATTATGGACATTCTACGCGATGAAAAAGGACAGTCAATGCAAGAAATGCGGACCATCACTTCTCATGTATAGGACGGTCAACACAACGTGCCAAAAATTTATTTATGAGGTTTTTCCTTACATAAATGTCTAGATGACATAACATATTCTAGTGAGCCGTTATAACCATACTAATCTGACGAAATGCCTGTTTTGGCGTTTCTCAGGCGCCCTCGGTTTGGAAAAGACATTTGTCACCCTAGACTGACCTGTCTAGCTGTAGCGAACAGCGAAGGTGCGGGGTGTCAACCCCGTATAGATCTATACACAAATTCCCGCTCTCCCTCCAGGAGACTCTGGCTATAACTCCTTACAGGGCTTAGACGTACACTAATATTTTTATATTTAGGTACTTTTGAGATTTTTCTGACTAGAATATTAACAACCTTTTGAGCAATCGTTAGAGATCCATTATTTGTTAGATAAATAATGAAATTCGTACTCATTGAATAGAAATATCGTTCTCGTTCCCTATCGTTGATTGTGCTCGTTAACTAGGTGCTCGTGTTCGTTCCTTTTCGTTTATTGAAAAATGAGTCATTTTAGTCAAGAGAAAAAGTGTCAAGTTATAATTTATATAAATTTATAACTGCCAGTTATGACACGCATTTTCTGTTTTATGACATATAGAACATTACTTATGTTCTTAGAGGTTCTATGACAGCAGCTTATGACATGCAAATATTTCTGTCATAAAGGCTCTATTTGATATTTTCTTGATGCAAACTTTTATATTGAATATTTATAAAATACTCCCTGACAGTTTGCAAAATAGTCACAAAGTTTCCATTTTCGAAAATCACTAGAAATAGTGTCAACTTATCAAGGTTCCTTTTTATAAGTTTTATTTCTAGACATGAAAGCATATATAAAGGGCTTAAGTTGGACACATCCAATAGTTGGGAGGCTCTTTTGTACACAAAGTATCTTCTGTTTCTTATGAAGTTGTGAAATCTTACGTTCATGAGGATATTACTAAAATAATAATTTAATAATATTTCCACACACATACAAACATACGTATACATGCAAGTATGTAAGTATTTAGGCAAGATTTGACTTGTACTCTCCCCCAAAAACATTAAAATATTGAAAAAGGTGGGGTATGAAGCTCACCTTGAGTTGGTTGAGGAGTTGTTTGGAGTTATGGAGTGAAGATCTCAAGCTTAAACTCTTGCTGAGATGAGGAACTTCCCTGGGAGAGATGCTTTCCTAAGGATGATCATCACATATTATTATGAATAAAATAATATGGATTCATCTTGAAATATAATAGAATATTAGGTGAGTGGAGGAATTTACCTTTCAACTCCAGGGAGAAATTAAGAATATTTTCCCTTCCAGCAAGATCATTGTTCTTGTCTTGAAGATGAGTTTTGAGGGAAAAGGGAAAAGTGAGAGAGAAAGTGGAGTCTAAACTCCTTTACTGTCGTTGATTTGGAGTATAAGAAAAGGAAGGGAATCTTTGGTGCATGGGGATCTGGTGGTCCATGCATGGATATTTGGTGGGTAAAGCATGGAATACTGTGATTTGCATGGGAAATGAGAATTTCATCAAATCACAAAGTCAACATCTTTGTCTTTATCTTGATTTAGGATAGGATCTTCCTAAATCCTAAACTTTTATTTTATGTAAATATAATTTAAATAATTAAATTTGGCATAAAATAAAGGTTTTAGGGGTCTTAGTTAAGAAAAACACGAGTTTGGTGGGATTCCCGACCTCAAAATACCCCAAAATGAAGAAAATGTCCGGAATAGTCCAAAATCCGGAGCTAAATGGTGAAATCCGGAGCCATTATGCGAATTCCGAAGCTGTAGTTAAATTTCCGGAGTGAAGCTTCCTACTTGCGAGGGTCCGAAGTGAGTACAAGGGGAGTTCCGGAGGTACTGGGCGGGTTCCGAAGTCCATCCTCACTTCCGGAGTCAGGTGCGAAACGGGTAAGTTCGGCCCCGGGTGCGAGGCGGCTAGACGTCCGAAGCAGATCTGAAGGGTCCGATCATGATCCTTCCGGAGTGAAGCCTTCCGGAGCTTCTCACCTCCGAAGTCACTTAAGAGGTTCCGAAAATGCTTCCTCTTGGCTCCTTAGAAGGCATTCCAGACCAAGAGGTTCAGGAGCAAGAGGTTCAGGACCAAAAGGATTCCGGACCAAGAGGGTTCCGGACCAAGAGGTTCAGGAGCAATAGGTTCATGACCAAAAGGATTCCGGACCAAGAGGGTTCCGGACCAAGAGGTTCAGGACCAAGAGGTTCAGGACCAAAAGGATTCCAGACCAAGAGGGTTCCGAACCAAGAGGTTCAGGAGCAAGAGGTTCAGGACCAAAAGGGTTCCGGACCAAGAGGGTTCCGGACCAAGAGGTTCAGGAGCAAGAGGTTCAGGACCAAAAGGATTCCGGACCAAGAGGGTTCCGGACCAAGAGGGTCCTTTTGGGTTTCCTCTTCCGGTTTTGAGCTGTTTTCGACTAAGGAAGGTGCTTAGAGAGATTTGGGAGAGATTCCACATACTTGGAGAGATTTGGGAGAGATTTCATATTCTGGGAGAGATTTCACATACTTGGAGAGATTTCACATATGGGAGAGATTTCACATACTTGGAGAGATTTGGGAGAGATTTCACATACTTGGAGAGAATTGGGAGAGATTTCACATACTTGGAGAGATTCGGGAGAAATTTCACATACTTGGAGAGATTTGGAAGAGATTTCACATACTTGGAGAGAATTGGAAGAGATTTCACATACTTGGAGAGAATTGGAAGAGATTTCACATACTTGGAGAGATTTGGGAGAGATTTCACATACTTGGAGAGATTTCACATATGGGAGAGATTTCACATACTTGGAGAGATTTGGGAGAGATTTCACATACTTGGAGAGTTTTCAGTCTAACACTTCATGGCTCATTAGGAACTCATATTGTACACTTAGAAGTGTGAGAACAAGTCTCACAATAGTACTTGCTTTCTTGAGGTCGGAATTTCCTAGCCAAAAAGGCTAGTTGTGACACTTGTTGTGCCTCATTTTGACAGGTTCTCAGATCTATATGCTCCAATTTGATTCGTTCATGTTTTTTCTTACTTTTTACTTTCACTTGTTCTATTATTCCATAGTTACCGGTTGCACATGCCATATATTTCTACTCCCTATGAAAACATAATGGTTGATATCGGGAAAATGACTTATAAGGGTAAGAATGTTTCAGAAATGTTTAAAAAAGACCATCGAAGTTTTTGTTGTTCAAAAAATACCATCCAAGTAAGGGTGTTGTATAAAAAACACCAAGAAAGTATACCGTTTGTTCAAATGTTACCTATGGTAACCGGTCGGTGTAGGTTACCTCTCTTATTCGACCGTTTAAAAAAATAAAAAGAAAAAAGAAAATGACATGGAGTATACGATCGATTAACTTAGTCATACGTGAGATTTTACCCAATTTCTTGTCAACAATAGGAAGAGAGGGAAGTCGATTCCTCTAGGGTTGATCGATCAAAATATCTGAAGTCGATCCCTTGATACAACCGGATATGTTCATCTTCATGTAAGTTATACTCTTAGAAATCGACCTTTATTTTTATTTTTTGCTTCAATCACTGGCTTCGATACCCCAACCCCTCTAAATTAGATGAACGTTGGATTTATAATGGAGGTTTCTGGAGTCATCGTTCATTGATAAAAATCAGACCATCACTTATTCTCATGGGCAACAGACCCTAAATTAGGGGTAACAAACCCTAAATCAACCCTCATAGTTTTGAACTTTGTTGAACGTTCTTGAAACTGTATTGTTTTAATTAGTCATTTGTTCAACCTTTATTTCTCTTATGTGATTATGTGACTTGCTAATCATTAACATTGGCTTTTGTAGTGCTTAAACTTTCAAGTAGTTGACTGTGGCCGTTAAAACAAGAATGTTGTTCTCAACAGATGGTGCATTGAGTATATATGTTTACCATAAAAGAGTATTTATTCCTAAGCCCTTTATGTACTTCAATCCTGATAAGACTTTTGTCATGGGGGTAGACTTACGAAACATGGAGTTTAAGGACTTGATTATCCACATCCGTAATTTGACGAAGGGTATGTGTCGTGATATGTACTACTGTCTTCCAAACCGGGCCATAGTAGATGGGTTGAGGGAGCTGAGAGATGAAGATGATTATGTAAGGTTTCTTGATGTTGGATATAAAAATAAGAGAAGAATCAGTATCTACATTGATCACGACCACGAGCCACTTATGCAATGGATTGAAGAAGAGATAGCCGAAGATGGAGTTTACGATGATACTGATCCATGTTCTGATGATGTGAACTCGGTCATGTCAGATAATATATCAGTAGACCATGAAGCTGATGATGAGGTTATAGAAATTCCTAAATTTGTTGATCCTTTTTTATCCAAGAAAAATCTTATTCCAGAAGGAGGGATATATGATGAAGTTGATGATGAGGCCCACCACTTTCCTATTCATAATCCCAACCAGAAATGGGACACAATGGTACCTGTGTTAGGCATGAGATTCTATGACAGATATGAACTCAAGCAAATGTTAACAAATTATGTTGTGTTTAAAGGTTATGCATTGTGGTATGAAAAAAATGACTCAACTAGATTGTTAGCGAGATGCTATAAAAATAAAGAAGGGAAGGCAGCTTGCCCTTTTAGACTATAGGCTACTCCAAAGAATAGTGAAAATTCATTCCAGATCAAATCGCTAATTGATGAACATAACTGTTGCAGACAAGTTAATTTGGGGTCTATTGTGACATACAGGTGGATTGGTAAAATGTTAACCAATGACATTTTGGAAAAGCCCCGCCTCAGCTATAGGAACATGGTAGCATTAGTTAAGAAAAATTTTGGTTTGCATGTAAGTGTTGGGCAATGTAGAAATGCCAAGAGTTTTGCACTAGATGAAATTTCAGGTAGCTTGGTGGGACACTATGAAAAGTTGTGGGATTATGGTGCTGAGTTATTGAGGTCTAATCCGGGTTCAAAAGTCTCAATAGAGGTGAATCCTATGACCGATTCTACAACTTACTTTAAGAGAATGTATGTTTTCCTGAGGGGTGTGAAAGATGGTTGGATTAAAGGATGCAGGAGGGTGATTGGTGTTGATGGGTGTTTTTTGAAGGGTATTTGCAGAGGTGAGCTATTAGCAGCTGTTGGCAGGGACTCCAACAACTAAATGTACCCTCTGGCAAGGGTTGTAGTGGCAGTAGAAAACAAGGAAACCTGGAAGTGATTCTTACATCTGCTACTTGAGGACATTGAGATAGGAGACGGCAGAGGTCTTACCATTATTTCTGAGCATCATAAGGTTTGTTCTTAACTTCTTGTAAATACATAACTTAGTGTTTTATATGTTTATTTGTATGTTCTTTTAGATTTAATGTTAATATTTTCATCTGGAAGGCTTTGGTAGAAGTTGTTAAGGAAAGAGCACCAACATGTGAGCATAGGCAATGTGATAGACACATCTATGCTAACTTTAAGAAGAAATACACAGGTGTTGAGTTTAGGAAGTTATTCTGGAGAGTTGCAAAGTCTACAACCGAGTCAGTTTTCCGATCTTATATGAGGGAAATCAATGTGATGTCTACACATGCTTATGATCACCTAATGGAAAGAGACCCAAAGACATGGTGCAAGGCATTTTTTGAGCTTGATAGGTGTTGTGATGCCGTGGAAAATGGAATATCAGAATCTTTCAATGCAGCAATTATAGAGGCCAAGAAAAAACCTATAATATCAATCTTGGAAGAAGTTAGAGTGTACGTGATGGATAGTGTAACATCCGGTTTCCCAGGTATATTGTTTTAAGTATTTGATTCAAGGATTTTGGAGGGACTCGACGAGTTGGTGCCTCAACTCGTCGAGTAGGGTCGCGACCTGGTGACGTGGTTAATGAATGGACTCAACGAGTCGGAGAGATGACTCGCCGAGTCAGCGCTGTTGGCAGAAACCCTAATTCTCCTGGACCTGGGCCTATTTAAAGGCACTTAAGGTCTCCTATTGCGGCTACCCTTCAGAGGAGAAAATCATAAATGAGTCTTGAGTGCTTTGGGAAAGAAAGAGAGCCATGTTGAGCTTCTTGGTGGGTGTCTTGCAAGGAGGAGGAAGGTTTCAAGCCAAAGGGGTCAGAGGAGGTTGTAGATCCGCGATTTGCAACCAAGGAGCATCAGTGGGAGGTATCAATTCGGACTCCTTTCTTCCCTATTTGAGTAGATCTTTCTTTTGTGGATTAGGGATTGTATTACCTTCTTGGTGGGGTTTTGAATGCATCAAACCCCTCTTATGAGCTGATAGCATAGATCTGGACCTTGGAGGGTCCAGAGAGTCCGAAAGTGGGAAGCCATGGTGGAGCAACCATTGGGCTTTGAAGTTAGGAACCATTAATGGAGTTTTTATGGCTTATAATGCAAAATACACCATGCATGGACATCAAGATCGGACCTTTACGCAACTTTTGGGTAGTAGGAGGTTAGATCTATGAGTTAGAGCTACAGATCTGACCTCAGGGGGCTGAGTGAGTAACCCAATGGAGCCAACTCGCCGAGTCCATGGGATGACTCGACGAGTTGTAGCGGGTGTGACCCAGTAGTGTTGGGTCAAAATTATGGTTTATACTTTGCTTTTCTAGGCAATTGTATTTTTCTGTAATGTTTTATGAGTTTACGGCCAGGTGGGGTGTTTACGGCCGTAAACCCATTTACGGCCGTAAACCCATTTACGGCCCATGTTTCTCATGTATATATAGGGTGAGGGGTGTGAGGAAGAAACGGGATAAACAGATAGAGAGAGAGAGAGAGGAGGGAGCTTATGTGTGTATTCTAAGGTGTTTTCTAGAGAGAGAAAGTGAATCTTGTGTAAGGAATTTCAATCATATCATCAATACATTCAAGATTCAAGTTATTCTTCTTCTCCTTCTCTTCTATTTTGATCTGACATCATCCGTTTGATTGGGATTCCGCACCATCAAACGGATCTGATTGATACACAAGCATTTTGGGGACTTACAATTGGTATCAGAGCTTGGTTTGTATCATTCAATTTTGTCAGATCTAGAGCTTATTTGATCTTATTTTGGAAAGATTCTTGCGTTTTTGGATAGATCTCTGAAAATTAGGGGGGGGGGGGGTTGTTCTTCGCGTTTGTGATAAAAACGAGTTTTTGATCGAGTTTTGGAGCAAAAAGAGGTGAAAAACGTTGTTTTTCACGTAATCTGCAAAGAGTTTACGGCCTTTGAAGGGTTTACGGTCGGCGGCGGCGGCGACATTTACGGCTAGGGTTTCCCGGAGTTTACGGCCGGCGGTTTGCTGCCGGAGTTTGCGGGCGGCGGTTTGCGGCCAACCTCGGACGTGTGCGGCTCGGTCTCGTGTACGGCTAGGCGGCTTCGGACGGTGTTCACGGCTAAAGCGACTTCGGACGGTGTTCGTGTCTTCGGTCGGAGGTCCTGGTCCGCTCAGTCTTCGCAGCTTTCATTAAAAAAATTCGAGGAGTTTTGGGGTTGCCAGGGATCGAACCTGGGTCCCCGTGTTCATCAGCAAGGCGCCTTACCAGCTGATCTAGCCTGTTAGATAGAATAAACATTTCGAAATTTAATTCAAAACCACTCCCAGTCGCTTCTAGTTTCGCAAAATTGACACTTTTAACCCCAAAAATCAATTTCTTTCATTTTTAAAATTTCTTTTTCAACCCAAATTTTTAGTTTTTAATTTTTGACTTTTAATTTTGACTTTTTACTTAAAATTTTGACTTTGACTTTAAAGTTTGACCTTTGACTTTAAAATTTGACTTTCTCGTTTAATCTTCAAATTTTCAAATTTAGCTTTTCGGTTTGACTTTTAAGTTTGAATTTTTAAGTTTGACCTTTTAAATTTGACTTTTAAGGTTGACTTTTGAGTTTTTAGTCAAATAATTTTTAAAAAAATAAAATAATAATAATAATAATAACAAAAAAATGAGTTCCAAATCCATTCCGATAAATGAAGTTTCATGTACTCCAGCTTGTGAAACTACGATTAAATTTCTTCGGGAACAAATTGATTTATTAAAAACAGAAGTTGAGGACCTGAGATATGAAGGATATCAACTTAGAAAAGGACAAAAACCCCTAAAGGTCCAGTTAGAAACAAAAATAAAGGACTTTAGGAGACTTCAGGAAGACTACAGTAACAAATGTGAAAACTATGATTATATCAAGAGACAGAATGTTGAGTTAATTACTGAGCTTGATACATTAAAAGGGCAATTTGAAACTGCAAATTTTGATTTTAAAAGGTTTGATGTATCAAGCGAGGTAGTTGCCAACATGATTGACCATTGCCTGCAGTTCAAACGAAACCAGCAAAAGGGTTTAGGATACGATAATGTACCACCTCCTTTTAATCATACATATCAGTATCACTCTTTGACGAAAGAGGAGATTGCCCACGAACCATTCATGGTTTATGGCAAGCCATCTGGTTTTGTTTCAGGAGGATTTATTAATGTTGAAAGTACTAACGTTTCTACTTCCCCTGCAGATCAATCCTTAGATCAGTCAAAGCACGAAGTTAAAGGATCTGTTTCTGATAACAAAACTGAGTCTGAACCTGATGTTTTTGTTTCAAATGATAACTCTTTTGTTTCCGATGTTAAAATCAATGATACATCTTGTGATGCTTTTGCTCCGGATCATGTTGAGTTAAATTTTTTTGACATATTTGATGATTTGTTTGAAAATATTGATGTTCCTGTTTCTAGCACATCTACTTCATGTGCAGGTAAAGTAGCAGAGGATGAGAACAAAGAGAAAACCATTGAACAAACCAACATCTCCTTGAGCTCTGAATCTGTTGCTTCGAACTCAGCTGCTTCTGATCAACCTGCTATTGAGAAATACAGGACACCAATTCCAGTGAAACAGAGTGCCTGCTGCAATTGTGTTTGTGGGAAAAATAAGAGACAAGGCAAGGACACGCCACCAGGGGCGGGAAGAAACAATTTCCCAGTGAAGAAAAAGACTTGTTTTCACTGTGGAACACCTGGTCACATTGCCCGAAACTGTCCAAATCGCGCATACGTTCCCTACTACACACAAGGATGGCAAAACGCGTCAAGAGGGAGATACTCCAAAAGAAACCCCTCAAGGTCACATTCAGACAATGGTGACTGGAACGCGCAGAAGGCCAAGAATAAAACCCACAAGGCCAAGAATCCGAATCCCAAGGGCAAGAAGGGAATGTCGGCCAAGAAGCCAAATCCAAGAGATGCTCCCGTGAAGCCAAAATCAAAGTCATCTCAACGGCCGACATCAAGTTCAAAATCAAGTGCTGAGCCACCCATCAGATCGAAAAAGAAATGGGTTAAACCCAACTACAAATGGGTTCCAAAGGCTCACTCTCCCAAATCACCTAATGACTCTAATATTTCTACATCTTCTGTTTTTGATAAACAGGACATGTCGTGGGAGAATGTTCCTTGCAAAGATGACAAAGGTCGACCCAGTTTCAAAATGGACTGGGTTCCAAAGACCAACTGATCCCGCTCTGTGTCGGAGCAGCTGTGGAGGCATATCATTAGACTTCGGTTTGTTGGTAGTGGCTGTTCCAGGCACATGATAGGAGGCATCTCTCAACTGTACAACATTCATAACTTTGTTTGGGAGTATGTGTCCTTTGCGGGAAGGGAAGAAAGGAAGGGATCACTCATGGGGTTAGAGCTTAACGATGTGAAAATTTTTTGGATATGTTCTGAGATTACGCGGGCTGTTCTCAGACCTTCTGGATGCAAAGTCAATCGGTGACTTACGGTTTGAGTTTTCTTCTCTATACTCCTAAGTTTTTCTTAAGCTGATTCACTTTAAAGACTAATTTTTGTTTTAGGATAGTTTAAATTTGCGCATTTACTTTCGTTTCTCTCCTATGCACAAATTTAGGGGGAGAAATAAAAACAAAACAAAAATTTTAAAATTTTAAAAAAAAAATCCAAAAAAAAAACATTAGAAAATCAGAAAATCCAAAAATATGGTGTTAATGAAATGTGCTTGAGGGAGATGTCTTGGGAAGTGATATAATCATGTGATAACAGGCAATCTGAATCTGTGTAAGGGACTGAATCTGAATTGTCTAGGCTCTGTGTTCGATGCGCTGGTAGGCGCGAAAGATTAAAATGGACTTGACTAGGCATTAATGAACTTAAGGAATATAGAGACTTGAAAAATCTTGACCTAGATAGATCCATTTAGCCAGACAATACGACGCCCGGATAGGTTGAGCAGGGAGATATACATGATAATCCACCGGTCACACTAAAATAATATGTATCTAGAACCATGGTTTAACTCTTCCTCGATGTACGGACTTTGTCCTTAATTCCGGTATTGATGGGGTGACTGGGGAATTCGGATAAAGTAGGTCTGTAGGAAATTATTTTCTTGCTTTCTTTCTGTTAGTCATATGTTGCCTCCTCTGCGTGATTGAAATACATCCGACCTGGACTGCAACATATGCAATTCTATTTCTCTGCATCTTCTATCTATGCAATTCTTCATGTCTGTTAGTCATATGTTGTCTCCTTTGCGTGATTGAAATACATCTGACCTGGTACACAACATATGCACCATTCTACTTCTCAATCCCTCTAAATCTGGTTAGTCATATGTTTCACCCTCTGCGAGATTGGAAGAGATCCGACCTGGGTGTATAGCATATGCACTCTAAATCTGACTTCTCTCATAATAATTGTCTGCTCACCTAAAGTAAGGAGTACTTTGGAAGTTCCTGATTATTGGGGTATGTCAGGAAGCGGGAAACATGTTCTAGTACATTTAAAATTGAACAATCACTAGGTTGTCTGTAGATTTCGCTGCTCAATTTAGGTGGACAACAATATCTTTGGTCGTCGTCAGCTGAATGGTCCTTAAGGAATATTATCTAGGAACTTAGGATCACATTGTCTTGTCACTTATAATATGTCCTAATTTTGTCACAATCTCTCGTGTTTAAGTGGACCACAATACCGGCGATTGACCAGATCAATTCATGAAGGGAGAGGTACTGATAAACGGATAAAGGCTGTCTAAAAACTTTGATCCGAAATCACTCTTAAAGTTAGATATCATTTTATTTTTGTTAAATTTGTTCATAGTTTCTTCTAATTTAAATATTACGGGAGAATTAAAAATTTTAAAAACCAAACAAAAATCAGAAAATTAAAAATCCAAAAAATTAGTGTTATTTCTGTTTTATTTTTTAAAATATGAAAAATCCAAAAATATTGTGTGCTAAGTTTTCTTTTAGTTTTGTTTTGTCTTGACAAGTGAATTCAGATGTAGATGAGACTCATGGAGACTGAATCGAAAATTTCTGAGCCAAGGCTTCATCCGTGAGCATTGAAGAATTCTCATTCGAAGGAGCAAGAAATGAAGATTATTCTTTCAACATTCAATCCTTCAACCCCATAAGCAAGGTGAAGCTAAGTTAAAGATTATGTGACAGATTGCATTGAAGCCTCCTCAATCAGTCTGCTGCTATCTTAAACCTGCTGAAGTGATCCAGAAGATTAGTTCTCTCTGAAGATTCTCAAGCTGAAAGCGCTATCTTTCAAGAATCAGTACAAGAAGCCTCCTCACCCAATGTGCGTTCAATGTCAAATTCTGCAGAAAAGCCCAACTGCTCAAGATGAAGTCATTCATTGAAGATTCATCAAGTTCATCTTGAAGTTGTGAAGAATTTTAAGATTAATGCTGAAGCCAAGCTCTCGATGAAGATTGACAAGAAAAGCCAGCTACTTTTTAGGGGGAGCTTGTTGGGTCAATTAAGAAAAGAAAGCTATAAACCAAGGGGAGATTGTTGGGTCAAAATTATGGTTTATACTTTGCTTTTCTAGGCAATTGTATTTTTCTGTAAAGTTTTATGAGTTTACGGTCAGGTTTACGGCCAGGTGGGGTGTTTACGGCTTTAAACAGGTTTACGGCCGTAAACCCATTTACGGCCCATGTTTCTCATGTATATATATAGGGTGAGGGGTGTGAGGAAGAAACGGGATAAACAAACAGAGAGAGAGAGAGACAGGAGCTTATGTGTGTGTATTCTAAGGTGTTTTATAGAGAGAGAAAGTGAATCTTGTGTAAGGAACTTCAATCATATCATCAATACATTCAAGATTCAAGTTATTCTTCTCCTCCTTCTCTTCTATTTTGATCTGACATCATCCGTTTGATTGGGATTCCACACCATCAAACGGATCTGATTGATACATAAGCATTTTGGGGACTTACAAGTAACCTTGACCCAGTGTTAACTCACCGAATTGGGAGTCAACTTAGTGAGCTGAGTGAACCCTAGGAAGAACGTGGAGAATATGAGTGGACTCGGCGAGTCACAGGTGTGCACTCGGCGAGTCAGGTCAATCTTGGCTGTTGACTTGGTCTGGTTTTCTGTTGACTTCCTGGGTGAGTCAATAAGGGGAGGAGGGGCCAAGGAGGGGTAAAATAGACTTTTACCCATCTCGAGGGTTAAAATGGGAAAAGAGGACTTAAGGAGTAAATGAGTAATAAGGCGAATAATGATCGAGATGCTTGTCTAATGTGTAGGCGGAGGCTAGTCCAGGATTTTTGAGTGCTGTCTATTACCTACTAGCCATCAGGTGAGTCTTCTCACTATACGTTACCTAGAGTGGTATTTATGTGTGACCGGAAGGTCTTATGTGCTTGCTTGAGTTGTGCATCTTGTCTATGTGATATTATTCTATGAGTTATTTAGGCCGGACCGGAAGGTCCAATGATTTGTGAGGCCGAAAGGCTCAACCAGACCGGACCGGAAGGTCCAACGATTTGTGAGGCCGGAAGGCTCAACCAGACCGGACCGAAAGGTCCAACGATTTGTGAGGCCGGAAGGCTCAACCAAACCGGACCAGAGGGTCCAACGAGCTAGACCGGACCTAAGGGTCCAACGAGCTACGGGACTGGAGGGTCCCGCTGAGACACATGGACCAGAGGGTCTGTAATGCCCGTGTTTCTAGGCTAGGCATTAATATTGACATGATAATCTAGGTTAACCTTTGTGACTCATTTTGAAGAAATGAAAAGGAATTATGTGAATATTATGTGTTTTATGCTTAATTATTAGGGTTTAATTAATTAAGAATAAAAATGAGCGTCAAAAATTAAATTTTAGATAAAGCCGATATCTATTAAGAAACTTGTAGTGGGCGTGACAAGGAATACGGATATATAAAGAATGCCGAAGTCCGAGTTATAACGAAGAAATTATGACCTGTCGAAGTTTCGCAATAAACCGGCACGGTGCCGAATGTCGTAAAAAGTGAGTTTTTGATAAACCACTTTTTAGCCTTAGTAATCTAAACGAAACTCGTAGTGTGCGTTAAACCGAGAGTAGGTATAAAAAGAATGCCCAAATCTGACTTCGTATGAGGAAGTTATGATTTTTCGAAGTTTCAGCTTAGCAGTAGACAGCTAAAAACTCGAATTTTAGATCGAGTCATTTTTAGCCGACACGACCTAAACGAGAATCGAAGGTATCGTCATTTGTAGCACAACAGTAAAAAGTCTAACGAAAACGGACGTCGGATGAAGAAGTTATGAATTTTTAACGGATTTCCTGTCCCGATCTGTTAAAAATAATAATATAAAAATTAAAGTCAAAATTAGCCGACGAAGTCTAAACAAAAGTTGTAGAGCGTAATTTTACCTACGCGTGCATATAAAGAACGTCAAAAACAGAGCTCGTATGCGAAAGTTATGGATTTTAGAAGTTTTGGCGCGAAAATCGAGAAAAATCCCCAAAACCGAGGAATTTCGCACACGTGAACTTCGGCCACGTGTCCTCGCTTCGCATCCGACGCGTGTCCGGAACCTGCTGAGTCACCGAGGCCAGCTGGCGAGGCGTGTCGCACTCTTCTCGAGTCCGAGGTTCGGTCCAGTAGACGTGCGACGCGTACCTCTTCCCTCGTGCGTCCGAACCATCGCAGGTGTCACGAACCATCCCTACTTCCGACTAGACCGCGGTCCACTAAGAGGCTGCCAGCAGACCCTTCGCACGTGCGATCCCTCTCCTGCGAGCTTCGAATCTTCGCCATCTGGAGGCTTCTCAGCCGTTGGATCAGGAGGCTCGCCCCTATAAATAGGAGGGTGCGAGACCTCCCGGGTATACTTTGAAAACTTGTCATTTTTAGCCATTTTTTCAATATTTCTTTCATTTCAACTTCCCTCGAAGCCCCGGTATCAATTATAACCCCCGGAATACGCCACGAAGTGCCCGAGAAGCCCAGAAAATTTATCTTTTCGGTTTCGAAGCCCGACCCTCGCAGAGTCCGGTTTCTTAATAAAACTCCCGGTTTTATTAGAAACGATCGTTTTAGGAAACGAATTGCTGCCCGATTTTCATTAAATCAAGTGAGTGTGTAGTTACTTTCACCTTACACATAGATATGAAGTATTTTACATAAAATACGTGTTGTGTGAATATATATTGTTTGTTTATTTGAGATGGGTGTTGAAGGAATGATTTATACAGGTTTTTAAATAATTTAAACTGTATATGTATTTTTATCTACGAAAAATGTTGGGTAAAACATGGGTAGATGAAATAGTGGGTGTGATGAAAGGTGAGTTGGATAAAGGAGATGATCAGTAATATTGATCATGAGTTGAGGGTGAGTGGTGAAATTTGAGAATCACTTACCCAAAATGTTGGCCCCGTCATTCAGTAGAGTATGGATGATAACCATGGACTATTCTAGACAGTATGTGGAACACTAGCAGGCCCGCAACCTGTAGGTGTAATGAACTATATGTTCATTTGTTGTACTCTAAAAACCCATTGACATGTATTGCAGGGGGGAATACCTGTAAATAATACTGTCGATAAATGAGAGCTATGAACTTAGCATATGTTGAATAAACCTTGGCAGCTATGGACTTAGTGCCCGTTGTATAAACCCCGGTGACGAGGTGACTTTGTGTCTATTTCTTAGGATGAATCCTTAGGAAGGAGTGATAGTTGATTCTTAGGGTAAACCCTTAAGAAATAAATAAGATAATGGGGTTGGGGTAATTCGGTTGATTGATTGATGTTTAAGCATATTAAATTATGTATTGTGGGTTGAAAACCCTATATGCTCACCAGGCTTCCAAGCCTGACCCACTCAGCTTTTTATATTACAGGTAGTGGACCCCGAGCATAGTCGGATGATGACGATGAGTGATTTTTGGATTATAAGCCAGTAGTTATAAATAACTGTTGTAAGGCTTATAATGTCTTGTTTATGCTTTTGATCTGTATCGGAACATGACATCCCGAGGTTTTGATATAAAAGGAAATTATATATTTCTTAAAGAAAGGTTTTGACAAACTTTTATCATGTTTTGTTTTGGGGACCAATTCCTCAACATATTTTAAAAAGATTTCTCTGATTTTATTTTAAAAAGCATAAATTAAATCGGTCTTTTCTGGCCGAGAAATTAGGGGATGTCACAGGGTCCTACAGAGTATAGCCTCGAGTGGCGAATTTGTTGTATGTGGCATTTTGGGGAACTCACTAAGCTTCGTGCTTACCGTGTGATGTGTTATGTGTTTCAGGTTGTTCTCAGGATCGCGGGAAGGCACCGGCTTGATTGTACACACCAGTGAGAGAGTTACGTTTTGAGGATCCTGGATTTTAACCGAGCAATTATGAAGTTTTGAGTTGTAAACTTAATAAAAGAGATTTTTGTGAAATACATTATGAGAATTACGTGATCTAAAATGAAAATTTTGTTTTGAAAATTTACGTCGTTACAAGTTGGTATCAGAGCCTTGGTTTGAGGGATTCGGATGCACCTTCGGGTAAATCTGGACTCAAACTGAGGATTTGAGAAATTTTTTCAAGGAAATGATTTTTCTAAAACGAGCAAGAGTTTCTAAGAGAATACGAGAAGGAGCAGTGTGTACAATTAGCCAGAGCCCGAACGGTGATTTCCTAAAATACCCTATTTGTGTTATGAGATATTTTGTGATATTCTGCATGCTAGAGGATAGGCTAGGTATTTCATATTTTAGGACTAGAGTGGCCTGATTTGTGATGCCTTAGCCTAGGAGTTGCTGTTATCTGTGATGTGCTTCCGAGTATGTGCTGAGTAAGAGTATCCATCAGGAATAGTACAGAGATAGAGTTTCGAGTAGAGGAGTAATCTAGGAGAGACACCTAGATGAGCATTGGAGGAACCTACTGAGAGAGTAGCTAGATGCCCGCGTGGGGTAGAGTTGCCTGAGTTCGGTGACACCTGTTAAGTATGAGCAGAGCAATAGATTTGTAACCTAGAGTGGGTTTTACGTGTTTAGTCGATGCCCGAATGCTGCTTGCTTCGTGCTTTGTGGAACTCCTGATGATGGGAGTCAGCTACCAAGTGAATGTGACGATATTCAGGAGGTAGATGGCTGGCATCATAGGAGTTTCTCAGCAGCTGATGGCGGAGAAGTGTGAGAACCTAGGAAGAGCCTAGGGAGTGACCATGGTCAGATGAGTGCACTGACAGAGTAGAGCATTTCGTTGGGGAGCGAGCACGCACAACGGGATTGGTGATTGAGAAGGTTGAGCAGCTACTTAGGAACTCTGGGATGGTCCGTGTAGAAAGTATGGGTAGATGTGGCAGGTAGTATGGTCCTGTACTACTGAGAGCAGAGGACCCATACTCGATGCAGGGAGTATTCCGGAGGATCTAAGTAGCAGATTGAGTAGTGATGTCATGGTTCGAGTACCGTGCTAAGTAGCAGATTGAGAAGTGATGTCATGGTTTGAGTACCATGCTTTGTGGCAGATTGAGAGGTGGTGTAGTGGTTCGAGTACCATGATTCGTAGCAGTTAATGCTTGTATTTTTCAGTTATTCCGTTGTGATTGATTAGGTGGAGATCGGATGCGATAGAGTATGAGGTCAGAGGGCCATGTTGAACGAGTTTCCACGAAGCATCCCTTGTGAGGGAAGTCGAGATGATTCCAAGGTATTTTTGAGAGAGATGTCAGACGAAGTCGCGAGACTCCAGGATGAGTAGAGATGGCGTTTATGGAGGATTGTGGCCTGAGTTGAGCAATCAGCCGATAGTGGAGATGTCACCTTCTATGACCTGAGTGGTGATATTTTCGTTCCTGTGGGAAAACATAAGAGGTGTTGAGATTTCGGTTTCTGAGCTTGGGGGTAAACCCTGTGGGGTAGCATTGATGGCGATCTTCCACCAGAGTATTTGGGCAGTATGTCTGCCGCGGGGTAATGCTATGGCATGAGCAGGTTGTCAGTGGGGACTGAGATGGTCAAGGACAAGGATACACCCTATTTGAGTATAGTAGGGCATGTATTAGCTGCAGCGTCGGACGATCAAGAGGAGTATATCGGGGCAGTGGCTCTTTTGTCTATGATGGGTATCGGGTGTAGTAATGAGGTCTCTGCTCTTATGATAATTCACATGATGGAACGTTGGTTGAGGAGTCGAGGATGAGAAGTATGATAGTTCATTATTTCCAGACTAAGAGCCAGGGTTACTACTTGACAGTTGAGATGTCCGGTAATGGAATGGTATGAGATTCTGAATGACTAGAGGCAGTCATGATGAGAAGTTACTTAGGATTTCATCTGAGATTCGGGGTGTTTGAAGTTGCTTGATCTCTAGTGGGGAGATTATCGAGCATTGGAGCATCTTCCAAGAGTAGGTGCGATGTTACTGGTAGAAACAGTCTGTGGGATAGATTGTTAATGCGCCAATCGGTGATGGGTCGAACCCTAAGTGGGGGAGAACCGGGTATTTTATTGAGGGGATCAGAAATGTGTTCGAGAAAGGATGAGGGTCTCAACGGCAGGTGGCTGTTGATCGGAGACCTTGTGGTGGTCAGGAAATTTTCAAGGTTGTAATGGTGAATTCGAGGGGGTTGGCTCGTAAGGATAGTTCGGCGGTTGAGAATTTCTGGTGCAATGTATGGGCTGGTATATGCAGTTGGGAAGGGGCAGAAGTTGATTAGGCAACCAACTTCCGGGTCGTTATGGGTATGCATGTATGAGTTCTGAGCATTATAGGAGGGAGTTTCGGATTGTCGTCAACATTTTCTGGGTCAGTGACCATTTCTCCGTGTTCAAATTGAGAATTGGAATATTCCGAGATTTCGTGTTGTGTGACAAGGAGATAAGTGGTAGAGTTAAGACACTGCGAGGTGCTGCGATGGTGTACCGGGGTATCCGAGTTTAATGTCCTAAATCTCGGATTATTTTGAGTTTGAGTTTGAGATGGAAAGTGGTGTATCAAGTGTCTATGGTTCCAGTGGGGGCCCTTCGGCCAATTGACATCAAGCGAGATTATTCGAGAATGTGGATTGCAGCAGGGAAATGTGTTTTGTTATGGCGGATGTCGTCAGAAATAGCAATGCATAATTTGGGTAAGTGTGTACACCTATCTATGGTTGGTCCGCAGGGCATGAGTTAATGATTGCAGTGTGGCGTCAACCTGAGGAGGAGATTGTGAAGTGGTAAGAGCAAGTGTGGTAAGACTGCGGGGAGCTGCAGTTTCAATGAGTTAGTGAGAGGGTGTGGTGATGCTACGGGGAGCCGTAGTACTCACAATTCAGTGAGAGACTTAGTGATGCTACGGGGAGCCGTAGTACTCACTATTCAGTGAGAGGTTGTGGTGATGCTACGGAGAGCCGTAGTACTCACTATTCAGTGAGAGGTTGTGGTGATGCTATGGGGAGCCGTAGTACTCACTATTCAGTGAAAGGTTGTTGTGATGATACGGGGAGCCGTAGTACTCACTATTCAGTGAGAGGTTGTGGTGATGCTACGGGGAGCCGTAGTACTTACTATTCAGTGAGAGGTCGTTGTGATACTGCGGGGAGCCGTAGTACCCACTAGTCAACGAGAGAATGTTGTGATGAAGTACTCTCTGATCAGAGCATGACGCAGAAGAGTTTTAGGCTTGGGTAGCACTAATATTTGAGTTTGCGGGAGCCTGGTGGTCGAACCAGGGGCGAGACTGGGGTCTCCATATTTGTCGGGAGTCGTTATATTCTGAATTGAGTAGTGGTTGTCGCAACTAAAGGGAAGTGGATCAGTGAGGTACGCATGGGTTGCGGGTCATGAGTCATGAGTTGAGTGGTTCATTGGGACGAGTGGTTCCAACTCTGGGTCAAACCAAACTCTCGAGTTTGAGTTTGGCTCTGGTAGTGCATCGGGTAGGCGAGATGAGATACCAGATTCAGAGGTGAGTTCCATGTTGAAGGGTATTGGTTGTCATCTGGCGTCTTAGACCAGTATAGTTTAGTGCTTGGTTCGGGAGGTACCGTGGGATGCATGGAACTAATGAGCCGTAGACGATAAAGGTCAGGGGTGAGCCGATCTTCAGCGGGGATTTTAGTATTCACTTGGGATAGCGAGAATTTCATGACTGGTGTGTCACAATGAACCGAGATAGTTGTTGAGAGGGGGAAGGCGGCGAGACGTTTTGAGACATGTAGTGGGTAACCTTTGGAGGTCCGACTGTAGGGTTGAGAGTAGACCAGGTGCTAAATGATAAAAGAGATATATGTGAGAAAGTAAAGGATTACGATTCTAGAGGTTGAGGACTTCCGAGCGAGCATGATTATTTCTCTTGTGTCTGAGATCAGGGTGATGAGAGTTTATTGTTCGGATGGGTTCTGATTATAGTTCAGTGGATGAGCCCCTGGTGGGATGTGAGCCCTTTCGTTCCTTGGGGCATGATTCGGATCGTTGGTATGAGTGATTGGTCGCCGATTTTTGGACTTTGTCTTGTGTGGATCAGTGGAGCAGTGAGTTATCAAGGTTGGTGTTCGAGGAGCATATATTATGGTGATAGCTTGAATGGGCGGTCTAGCGGCAGGCCAGGCCACTAGAGTTTCCAGATTTTGGGAATGTCAGAAAGGGGTAGCTTAGCGGCTGAAGGGTTGGTTTGGTTCTGGACTTGGGAATTTCTGTGTAAATTCAGGTGTCCATGGAAAAAGATATCGGTGTGGTAGGAGATCCTTTCGGTAGTGTTTTACGGATTGCTGGATTCAATCTATGTGTCATTAAGGAGCGATTTCGAGGGCGAAATCTGATTCAAGTGGGGGAGAATTGTAACATCCGGTTTCCCAGGTATATTGTTTTAAGTATTTGATTCAAGGATTTTGGAGGGACTCGACGAGTTGGTGCCTCAACTCGTCGAGTAGGGTCGCGACCTGGTGACGTGGTTAATGAATGGACTCAACGAGTCGGAGAGATGACTCGCCGAGTCAGCGCTGTTGGCAGAAACCCTAATTCTCCCGGACCTTGGCCTATTTAAAGGCACTTAAGGTCTCCTATTGCGGCTACCCTTCAGAGGAGAAAATCATAAATGAGTCCTGAGTGCTTTGGGCAAGAAAGAGAGCCATGTTGAGCTTCTTGGTGGGTGTCTTGCAAGGAGGAGGAAGGTTTCAAGCCAAAGGGGTCAGAGGAGGTTGTAGATCCGCGATTTGCAACCAAGGAGCATCAGTGGGAGGTATCAATTCGGACTCCTTTCTTCCATATTTGAGTAGATCTTTCTTTTGTGGATTAGGGCTTGTATTACCTTCTTGGTGGGGTTTTGAATGCATCAAACCCCTCTTATGAGCTGATAGCATAGATATGGACCTTGGAGGGTCCAGAGAGTACGAAAGTGGGAAGCCATGGTGGAGAAACCATTGGGCTTTGAAGCTAGGAACCATTAATGGATTTTTTATGGTTTATAATGCAAAATACACCATGCATGGACATCAAGATCGGACCTTTACGCAACTTTTGGGTAGTAGGAGGTTAGATCTATGAGTTAGAGCTACAGATCTGACCTCAGGGGGCTGAGTGAGTAACCCAATGGAGCCAACTCGCCGAGTCCATGGGATGACTCGACGAGTTGTAGCGGGTGTGACCCAGTAGCCTTGACCCAGTGTTAACTCACCGAGTTGGGAGTCAACTCAGTGAGCTGAGTGAACCCTAGGAAGAACGTGGAGAATACGAGTGGACTCAGCGAGTCACAGGTGTGCACTCGGCGAGTCAGGTCAATCTGGGCTGTTGACTTGGTCTGGTTTTCTGTTAACTTCCTGGGTGAGTCAATAAGGGGTAGGAGGGACCAAGGAGGGATAAAATAGACTTTTACCCATCCCGAGGGTAAAAAGGGGAAAAGAGGACTTAAGGAGTAAATGAGTAATAAGGCGAATAATGATCGAGATGCTTGTCTAATGTGTAGGCGGAGGCTAGTCCAGGATTTTTGAGTGTTGTCTATTACCTACTAGCCATCAGGTGAGTCTTCTCACTATACGTTACCTAGAGTGGTATTTATGTGTGACCGGAAGGTCTTATGTGCTTGCTTGAGTTGTGCATCTTGTCTATGTGATATTATGTTATGAGTTATTTAGACCGGACCGGAAGGTCCAATGATTTGTGAGGTCGGACGACTCAACCAGACCGGACCGGAAGGTCGAACGATTTGTGAGGCCGGAAGGCTCAACCAGACCGGACCGGAAGGTCGAACGATTTGTGAGGCCGGAAGGCTCAACCAGACCGGACCAGAGGGTCCAACGAGCTAGACCGGACCTAAGGGTCTAACGAGCTACATGACTGGAGGGTCCCGCTGAGGCACATGGACCAGAGGGTCCTACAGAGTATAGCCTCGAGTGGCGAATTTGTTGTATGTGGTATTTTGGGGAACTCACTAAGCTTCGTGCTTACCGTGTGATGTGTTATGTGTTTCAGGTTGTTCTCCGGATCGCGGGAAGGCACCGGCTTGATTGTACACACCAGTGAGAGAGTTACGTTTTGAGGATCCTGGATTTTAACCGAGCAATTATGAAGTTTTGAGTTGTAAACTTAATAAAAGAGATTTTTGTGAAATACATTATGAGAATTACATGATTTAAAATGAAAAAATTGTTTTGAAAATTTACGTCGTTACAGATAGGATGTACAAACAAAAACAGAAGGGGCAAAAATGGAACTTGGATATATGTCCTTCCATTAAAAGGAGGATTGAGAAACTTAAAGAACAACAAAGGTATACTACTTACTTGTAATGCAACTTTTTTGTATTGGAAATTACTTACTTTATACCATTTAATCATAGGCATTGGGATGTTACTCCAAATGGTCCACGAGTATATGAAGTGAAACAATTGCATGAGGTTTATGCAGTTGACTTGGACCAAAGAACCTGTGGGTGCAGAGCATGGCAGCTGACTAGTATACCATGTGTACATGACATTGCTGCAATCTTGTTTTTGAATGGGAATGCAGAGGAGTATGTTGCAGTTTGGTTCACAACGAATATGTTTCGAAGTTGCTATAAATATAACGTGAAACCAACTAATGGAGCTGACATGTGGGCGAAAACAGGTCTTGAAAGCATCTTGCCACCAAGGCGTAGGAGAATGTCCGGGAGACCAAAAGTGAAGAGAAAGAAATGCCCTACAGAATAAGAAGGAAAACATATTGTTAGCAAGAAGGGGGCATTCCAAAATGTGGTAATTGTCATCAAGAAGGTCACAACAAGAGACGGTGTCCATTGTTGAAACAAGGTTGGATTCCTAATTACATTATTTCTTTATTAAGATTTTGACACTAATAATTTTTTTGCTTTATAGATGAACAAGTACCTGAGGAACATGTGGCTGCTGAGTAGGTTGGGACTAAAGAACAAGTGGCTGCTGAGGAGTTTGGGGCTGAAGAACAAGTGGCTGATGAGGAGGTTGTTAAAGAAATGGTGGCTGATGAACAAGTAGTTGATGAGGAGGTTAGGGTTGAAGAAATGGTGGCTAATGAACAAGCAACTGAGGAACAAGTAGCCGAACATGTAGCTTCTCAACATGTACGAGTTGTTGCTCAAAAGTGTAATAGGAGAAAGGGTGGTCCTTCGCAGAGGAACACAAAGCTTAAGTTGATGAGAAAGGTGGTGACAAAGGATGGTAGTTAGGCAAGTGTTGAACATCCAGTCACCTTAATCTAGGATATTTGCTTTTGTTTGAATTATGCCAAAAACTATGAAATGGTACATCTTTTGGTGCTTAGTGCACACATAAAACAATTATGTATTGTAAGGGCTCCTCTTTTGGTGCTATGTGCACATTACCAACATTTAGTGCCTTATACACATTTTTGAATGAATATCATTTACTGTTTATGCCCTTTAAATTTTTTGTACATCTAATGTTTTATGGTTTTTTTTTACCAAAATGCCCATATATACTGTTTTGTTGGTTTTAAAAATAGTGATTTTAATAGTTTTTTTTTTTTTTTTTTTTTTTTTTTTTTTTTTACAAATCCATTGTTTAGACCAAACTGCCACTGTATACAATTGCACATAACTGCCATTGTATACAATTTTTATTTATAAAACCGAATGGAAAAGTACATTGAATAGTTTCTGACCAAATTACCCTGTTTTTATCGAATTTCTTTATGGTTTTTAAGATCTTTTTGATGCATTCTACTAATTTTAAGAATTTCGACCAAACTGCCCCTATTCTACTACTTTTAACAGTTTGTGACCAAAATGCCCTTATATACATTTTTTGGTTAAAATTTAGTTACTTTAACATCATGTGACCAAACTACCCTCGTATACATTTTTTGGGTTAAATTTAAGTGACTTTTAACAGATTGTGATCAAAATGCCCTTATATACATTTTTTTGGTTAAAAATTAGTTACTTTAACATCATGTGACCAAACTACCCCTGTTTCGAAATTAATGACCAAACTACCCCTGTTTCAAAATTAATGACCAAACTTAATAACACATATGCAAAAAAAAGGAGAAGGGAAAATCATGAAAAGAAAAGGCAGAAAATGGTTAAGAAAGTATGTTGAATATACCATTTATACCATTTCTGAAATAGTAACACACTTCCAATTTGTTGATTTTTTGTTGTTTTAAATAAGAAAGTACGTTACTATTTCTTGATAACACAAGTTATAGCAGCCATTTGTGAGGGGCTGCATAGGGTTCTATATCATTGAATAAAAGTACATTGCTATTTCCTTGCATGCTCCTCCATTATAATGGCTTGATGACAGTTATACCCTCTATACAAACAACAAATATATACTAAAGGTACATTGATATTTCTTCTAAACATTGTTAAAATCAAAGTCAAACTACAACAAGTACATTAATATTTCTTCTAAACATTGTTAAAATCAAAGTCAAGCTACAACTTACCATACATACTAAAAGAAGTACATTGCAAAGGTTTAAACATATATACTACATCATTAATTTCACTAAAAACACAACAAAAATCATGATTATGAACCACTTCTGAAATCGTAATTTCCTACTATTTGTGCCAATTCCTTACTTAAACTAATATATTCCTTATTTGTCATCCCTTTGTGCTCATTGCAATCTTTTTCCAAAATTGATATCCTTACTTCAATGGAATCTACTTTTATTTCTGTCTCATCTCTCTTATTCGTGTTTCTTAGTCCTTCATCGTCATCAACCTATTTCCAAAGAGAACAATTTGGTGTGTTTGGATCCTTCATATGCAGAAAAAATAAATCAATTAATTAACCAACCAAAGAGGGAAACCGACATTAACTAAGGAAGTATGTAAACAAAAGGTATGATAACTCACAAGTCGGTTGGGACAAACCCTAATTTTTTTTTTCCAGGATTCTTCTTAGTGGTTGAAGTCCAAATTTGCGATAGGAAACCACAACCACAAGGGTATGAATCATCAACCATCTTATTTGTCTTTGAAACGTTAGAGCTTGAGGATGAAATTATGGATTTGACAGAACAAGATGAAGCCATCACAAATGCTGAAGAAGGAAACGATGCAGGAGAAGAAACCCAAGAGTGCTCGTCCCTTATTATGAGCAAACGCCCTAATTCGTTTTAAAGAAATACACATAAATGTCATGTCATTAATTTTAGGCCACCTCACCAATTTTTTAATCCTACTCATCAAGTAACCCACAAGAACCGGTTACCATTAGGTAACATTTGAACAAACAGTATACTTTCTTGGTGTTTTTTATACAACACCCTTACTTGGATGATATTTTTTGAACAACCAAAACTTCGATGGTTTCTTTTGAACATTTATGAAACATTCTTATCCTTATAATTCATTTTTCCGGTTGATATCTATCTCTCCTTCGCTCATTTCAATCTATCCACAATTGTCTGGTTGTTGCTGTTGTATAAAATTAAGATACTATTAAAAAAAAAAAGTGCGAGTAAAAATTTATTTTAATTTGGATATATATTGATCATTTTGATACTTATTAATGACGAATATGATAAAGGAGACGACAATCGCTTTCTTATTTTAGGTAAGGTTACCTCGTCATCCACCAACCCACTCACGAACTCACTATCTTCACCAAGTCCTCCAAAAGAAACCAATTGAGGGTAGATCCAATCCATTTATCCAATACCCATAATCACATCCAAGTGAAAATGGTCATGGCAATCGCACTTCGAAGGCTCTGTTCTTCACACATTAAGCATCACCATCTCCGTCGTCCCTCCAATGGATCTTCCCTCGCTTGCATGGTCTGTTTCTCCACCCATTCTTGTAATTCATGGGGTTTTGGTTCTCTTTTCAATCTAATGTATTGATGTGTTTTGTCCAGTCTTCTTTGCCGAATCAAGCAGCTCATGATATTGAAGTATCACGTGTTAATGTTAGTACTCATCATTTACTCAATTGGATTCATTTTTACGGTGTTACTAGATCTCGATTTTGTCATCTAGGGTTTGATATTCTTTTTGTGATATTGTGAATTTCGATCGACAGTGGACGAAGCAATTGAATGCTCCACTTGAAGAAATTGATCCTGAAATTGCCGACATTATTGAGCTCGAAAAAGCTAGGCAATGGAAGGTAACTTTAAACTTCCATTCCCCAATCTTTTCTGTTTATTTGAGTTACAGTTGAAACGATTTCTTATTAATTCGCCTCCTTTTGACTTTGAGCGTCAAACTTTATATTTAAGAAAGAAAGCTTACCTTTTGTTTTTCAGTAATTCATCACCGATCTCTTATTGGATCTTCTGCTCAATCGATTGACAGTTAGTAATCATAAATCAAGTTGAATGTTAAGATCGAAAGTAATCTGTTTCACATCCAAAAGGACATAAATTATATAAGCTATTATGAGCAATAGTTTGATATGAAAACCACAATAAGCAGCATGGATAGCATAAAATCCGTGTTAAACTTCTTATATGCTTGAAATTGATTATTCTGTGTCTATATAGGGATTCGAACTCATACCTTCAGAGAATTTCACCTCATTGTCAGTAATGCAAGCTGTTGGATCAGTGATGACCAACAAATACAGTGAAGGTTATCCCGGTGCTAGATACTATGGAGGAAATGAGTATGAAAAGTCCACTTAAAGTTCTTGATTTTTCCCTATAATTAAGTGGCATTTATATTCATTCTTGTGTTACACTTTATTTTTTAAAGGTACATTGATATGGCTGAAAGATTGTGTCAGAAGCGTGCATTAGAAGCTTTCAATTTGGATCCTTCAAAATGGGGAGGTAATACATTGAATCCCAAGTGATTGACTTTTTTTGACCATTAGATAATTTTACATTTTGTGCTTAAAATGCTTCCATCTTTGTTGCAGTTAATGTGCAATCATTATCTGGATCACCTGCTAACTTTCAAGTTTATACTGCACTTTTGAAACCTCATGAGAGAATCATGGCACTAGATCTCCCTCATGGTGGACATCTTTCACATGGTTATCAGGTGAAATGAAATGAGCTAAATTTGGTCACATATTGTATGAGATATATTTAAAAAGCATCTCATTTTGATTTTTTTTATGTAGACCGATACAAAGAAGATTTCAGCTGTCTCAATATTTTTTGAGACAATGCCATACAGATTGGATGAAAGCACAGGTTATATTGATTATGATCAAGTAAGTTAATAAGAGTTAGTATGATATTTTGTATTCCTGTGAAGATTATTTTTTTTTCCTTATGAAAAAAGTTTATTGTATGTTGTAGATGGAGAAAAGTGCTGTGCTTTTTAGGCCAAAATTAATCGTAGCTGGTGCAAGTGCCTATGCTCGAGTTTATGACTATGCCCGTATGCGAAAGGTAAATCTTTTCATGTAAAATGACTAATCTACCCTTAAAGATATCATATTTCCGTTTAGGCCCTCACAAGACAAAAACATAACATAACAAAATAAAATAATATTTCAAATCTCTCTTTTTTATTTTGACAGGTTTGTGACAAACAAAAAGCTATTTTATTAGCTGACATGGCACATATCAGTGGATTGGTTGCTGCTGGTGTCTTGCCATCACCTTTTGAATATGCAGATATTGTGACAACCACAACACACAAGTCACTACGTGGGCCCCGTGGAGCAATGATCTTTTTCAGGAAGGGACTAAAAGAGATAAATAAAAAAGGCCAAGAAGTAAGTTTTGGTTGATGGCAATAAATTAAATATCTTTACTATTATGGCAATGTTAATCCAATTACTAAACAATTTTCATTCCTATAATTGGATAGATTTTTCAGAGTATAATGTTTTATAAGAAACAAATTAAAAATACAATGCCTTAATAAGAAAAGTAATGAAAGTAGGTTGTTATTTAGCTTTTACATATGTGTCGATGTGTAGGTGATGTATGACTTTGAAGATAAAATCAATCAAGCAGTGTTTCCAGGACTTCAAGGGGGTCCACACAATCATACAATTACTGGTTTAGCTGTTGCATTAAAACAGGTTTATTTTTATTCATTAATAATTAAACATTACTTGTCTCTTCTATTAACCCAATTGAATTTACTCATGTACTATATTTGTTGTTTAATTTATAGGCTACAACTCCAGAGTACAAAGCATATCAAGAACAAGTTCTTGCCAATTGCAAGAAATTTTCACAGGTTTTACTACATACATTAATTAAATTTTATTTCATTCACCAACTTGCATCTAATTTATATTTTATAATAAGAAATTAAAATGTAATTGCAGAGTTTGATAGAGAAGGGATATGATCTTGTATCCGGTGGAACCGATAATCATTTGGTCTTGGTAAATTTAAGAAACAAGGTAATTTCACGTTAAAATTAAATTAAAAATTGCATAATTATAGAATGTACATTATTTCTACAAAAAAAGCTTATCATTCCAACAATACCTGACCTGGCCCACACTGTCCTTGTCCCATAAAAGCATCATGTGAGATGTAAATTAGATACACAGTGTGGCCCACTACCCAATCCACATAGCAACTGAAACTCCTACACCACAGATGCTTAGTGTGATATTTACCTATTTGCCCATATTTGTCATTCTTCATGGGCAATTTAGTAATTTCTTTGTGGATACAGGGTATTGACGGGTCGAGAGTGGAAAAGGTTATGGAGTTGGTGCATATTGCCGCCAACAAAAACACTGTTCCCGGTGACGTGTCAGCCATGGTACCTGGCGGCATTCGTATGGGTAAATTTCACCATCTTCAAATCTTGCTTTTATAAACTCCAATCAAAAGTGGGCCCAAAGAAAAAAAAAATATCGTTACATATTTATAAATTTTGAATCTTTTATTGAATTAGAAGAAATATTTTTGTTCAGGAACTCCTGCGCTAACGTCTAGAGGATTTCTTGAGGATGATTTTGTTAAAGTTGCCGAGTTATTTGATGCTTCTGTCAAATTAGCCTTGAAAATTAAGGCTGCTTCCACAGGTTTGACTTTTAGCCTAGGCCCCATTTGTTACAGAAGAAATATATATATATATTTTTTTACTTTATATTAAGTGAACAATTTAATTAATACCAGGAACAAAGTTGAAGGACTTTGTTGCAACTATGAACGGGGATGAGAAATTTCAATCAGAAATTGTAAAGATTCGAGGGGAGGTCGAGGAGTATGCTAAACAATTCCCAACAATTGGTTTTGAGAAGGAAACAATGAAGTACAAAAATTAACAAATCCAAACATAGTAAAAACCATCGGTTGGATTCTGGTTTTGGAGTATTTAAGGTTGTTTGTCAAACCTGTTTGTGGTTTAAAGTTGTGCACATGGAAAACCTCGGGAGATGCTAAGATTCGTTTTGGAGGTTTGGCCGTCATCGAGAGTTCACGTTTTTCTTGTTCGTCAGTTTGTGTAAAATGGATGATGGTTCTGTTTATTTTTATAAGAAATAGATTTTGTTTGTTATGAGTTTACTACAAGTTGTTATTGTTATTATCGATAATCACACGTATAGTAATAAATGCACACTATAGAAAAGTTGAAATTTATTAAACTGTTGTAGTTCTTGCTAGGATTATTATTATATTTTGTTATTTGTTAACTTTGTGTTGTTTATAATCTAGCAAATGTACAAGGTTTTTTTGGTGACATACATTTTTATAGGAAAAATACATGGTTTTTGAATATACATTTTTATCCGATTCAAATATTGTTGAGGGGAATTCTGAATTCACCTACGTATAGTGATAATGAAACTTGGATTTAGGGCGTTATCTTTCACCCTGTATGTCATGATCAAACTAAGCTTAGACAAGTATACAATTTGCACCTTGTTATTTGTATTTTAAGCATAGGTGCCTAGGTGGTATCATTTTCGTAAATATTTCCATTTTTGTGAACATCTGTGTATTTTGACCAAATGTTTTTTATATAAAAATATTGAGTTTAAGGATATGGTAATATATATTTTTTTGTGTAAATTGTACTTATATGTATATTATATTAATATATATATATATATATATATATATATATATATATATATATATATATATATATATATTTTATCATTTATAACATTTTTATTGTCCATTTTTATCTCTTATAGAGCTTTATTTCCTAAAACCAAAATTGGTTTTCATGAAATTAAGCAAGAACATTGGTTCACATTTACTCAATTTGTTTCTTGTTTGTTGAGCATTTTCTTGTGTACCTTTTTGTGTATTACCATTTTCACGAATATCAATATCATCATGGAACAATTTCTTGTTGCATGATGACGCTCCTCCCCTAGACATTGCCCATCAACACCACCTTAATTCATGGCTGGCAATTGGCCGTATATCATCCCTCAACACTATGGTATATTGTCCTACTTGGTCCCTCTCCTCAACCATCATCTCATTGTCATCCTCTACTTCATGTGTCCCTTGAAAAGGCCCTAATTCTCATCTAATTCTCTAATGATCACACGGTGAGAGTTATTAGGAGACATGAAATAGGTTAGTACGAAGATCGTCTGATACTCTGTATACACTTTTATAATACTATGTATACACTTTTATAAGCTTATTTGCAGCAACATAATTAGGTAGGATACACACATCATCATCACTACCTAGTTCTCTCAAGTGGGGTACTTGATAACCTAGTTCTTCCATTATATTGTCCATTTCATGGACAAAAAATTCATCGATGTCCAATATGTCAATGATACGAACTCATCCTTCTTGTACCCCTTTAAGGGAATCTAGTGAACTTACCTTTGTGATGATGTTCCATGGAGAACATTGTGGATGACCCTCTATAAAAAATAAGAAGAAAATGGTTTCAAAAGCTTGTCATATATGTTACTTTCTAACCCTAGAAATCATGAATAAAAAAAACAACAATAGAGGCATTACCATATATGTTTTCAGCCTCGATGTATTGATTTAGAGGTCTTAAGCTCCACACTGTCACCACCATTATCCTTCCAAAAAGTTTGTAGGAAAGCTTTAATTCAAACTTGTTCGAAAAGTAGAAAATGGAAACTAGGGATAAAAAATGAAAAAGATGAAAAGAATGAGGATGAAATTTTGAGTCCCAACTTCGGTGATCAATTCTAAGAAGTATGAGAGTGATGGTTTCGTAATAATGCTAATAGAGTAGAAGAGATATAAGATGTCATAAATATCCTCACATAAGTGACACATGTTTTAACTAACAACTCATATGTTTTAACTAACAACTGAAATTAAAAAGAAATTAATACAAAGACTCATACAAATATTATATACTTCCTCGGTCCCAAAATTATTGTCCACAGACAAAAAACACACAAATTAAGAAAAGTTAATTAACATTAACTTTATTAAATGAAATGACCATTATACTCTTTTTTGCATGTAATTCTATGGTAGTTGCATTTAATTCCATTGTAATTTTACTAATAATGAATGAATATTTTGGTAAAAATAATATTTATTTTTAGAAGTGGACAATTATTTTGAGACAAACCAAAAAGGAAACATGGACTATTAATTTGGGACGAATGAAAATAAATTTTAGATGGGAGACCCTAATTTTTGACAAACAAATGGAACAAATTTAAAGTTTTCTCTGACTTTTTTAATTATCTAGTTGGTCGGTGGACCCCATGCAAAATAATGAGGATTGGGCATTTGGACTCGCTCATTCCCCTCTCCTTCTATCCCTCCCCTGTTTCCCGAAATCCATTTTCATCCAAACACACATAGATGAAGATAACGTGAAATTCGCACACCCAATTCAACATAACTCTGAATGTAAAAAAGATCGCACAAATAAAACCATAAGAATTCCTTCATCGATAAGTAGAATCTTTAGCTTTCATGGCATCTCTACCTTCAGTAGTAATCGGCAACACGATCAAACTCGAATCAGAGTTCAAGAGACGCACCGCCAATTTCCCTTCGATTGAAAAGGTAAAGCTTTCTTATAATTCATTTATCACAACTGTGGTTAATTTACATTTATAACAGTAGGTTAGTTCGTTTACAGGACGATGAAAGTACAGTAGTTTGATATTCGAATTGCATCAAACCATGTTTGCTAAGTTCATTATCTTTCTTGTTAGCAGAGGAATTTTAGCTCAAGCTATCCGGATAAAGCTTTTGACGCATTAACTTTGGACTTCAGAGAAGTCGAATCTTCAACTTACGTTCCACTTCTACAACAATGCGTCGAAAAGAACTCACTTCAAGAAACCCAGATGATTCATGCTCACATTATCAAATCCGGCACACAAGAAGATTTATTCGTTATGACATCGCTAGTGAACGTTTATGGAAAATGCGGTGCCATGGAAGCCGCGCACAAGGTGTTCGCTAAATTGTCTAAAAGAAACGTCGTAACTTGGACTTCTTTAATGTCAGGCTACGTTCACAACTCCCAACCCGAAACAGCAATCCGTGTGTTTTCACAGATGTTGGAAACCGGATCTTATCCCACAAATTATACACTCGGAGTTATCTTAAACGCTTGTTCTGCATTATTAGATCTTAAATTGGGAAAACAAGTTCATGGGTATGTCATTAAATACGGCCTGGAAGATGAAACAAGCATCGGGAATACACTCTGTAACTTTTACTCTAAATGCATCGAAAACCTGGATTCCGCCATGACAGCATTTTGGAGGATCCGGGAACGGAATGTGATCTCATGGACAACAATCGTTTCCGCTTGTGGCGACAATCGGAATCCTGATTCCGGTTTGTATCTATTCACTCGAATGCTTGAAGATGGAATTGAACCAAATGAGTTCATTTTAACAAGCGTCTTAAGCTTGTGTTCTACAATCCAAGCTAAAGATTTCGGTTTGCAAATCCATTCACTATCCATCAAGATCGGATATGAATCCAACATTCCTGTTACTAATTCCATCATGTATTTATACTTAAAAGCCGGATCATTTACCGAAGCCAAGAAGCTATTTGAAGGATTGGAAACCGTAAGCTTAGTAACATGGAACGCGATGATTGCGGGCCACGCCCAGATGATGGAAGTTTCCGAAAATACCCTTCTGGCAACCCGAAACGGGTTTGAAGCTCTTGACACGTTCTTGAAACTACAAAAATCCGGATTAAAACCCGATCTTTTCACCTTTTCTAGCATCTTAACAGTTTGCAGCAATCTTTTAGCTTTAGAACAAGGTCAACAAGTCCATTGTCAAGCTATAAAAACAGGGTTTTTATCCGATGTGGTTGTGGGGACAGCTTTAGTCAACATGTATAACAAATGTGGGACAATTGAAGGTGCATGTAAAGCGTTTGTTGAAATGCCTACAAGAACTTTGATTTCATGGACTTCAATGATCACTGCATTTGCTCAACATGGTCTTTCCCGACACGCGTTGGATCTTTTTAACGACATGAGACTCGCAGGCGACAAACCGAATAAAGTTACATTTGTTGGTGTTCTTGCAGCGTGTAGTCATGCGGGAATGGTTGACCAGGGTTTGACTTTTTTTGAAATGATGAAACAGGAATACAAAATCGACCCGATTATGGATCATTACGGGTGCATAATTGATATGTATGTGAGATTAGGGAAGCTAGATGAAGCTTTTGAGTTTGTTAACAAGATGGAATTTGAACCAAATGAGTTCATTTGGTCATTACTTGTTGCAGGTTGTAGAAGTCATGGGAATCTTGAAATGGGTTTTTATGCTGCTGAAAAGTTGCTTGATTTAAACCCTAAAGATCCTGAGTTGTATGTTATGCTTTTGAACATGTACGTTTCAGCGGGAAGATGGAAAGACGTGTCGAGGTTAAGGAAGTTGATGAAAGATGAAAAAGTTATGAAATTGAAAGATTGGAGTTGGGTTAGTATTAAAGATAAGGTTTTTTCGTTTAGATGTGACGATAAATGTGAAGAGATTCAAGATTTGTTGAAGGATTTGATTGAGAAATCAAGAAATCTTGGATATGAGTGGAAGGAAAATGAAGAGCATCATAGTGAAAAGTTTGCTGTGGTGTTTGGTTTGTTAAAGATGGAAAAAAGAGCAGCGATACGTGTGGTTAAGAGTACGAGTATGTGTAGAGAGTGTCATAATTTTGTTAAGATTGTTTCGGTGTTGACTGAGAGGGAAATTGTAGTGAGAGATAGTAAAAGACTTCATAGATTTGTTAAGGGGAAGTGTTCATGCGGGGATTTTGGTAGTCTTTTGTGATGTGGGATTGTGGTGTATGGAATATAGAATGTTTAGGATTTGTATGTTTGTTTAGTTCAATTTTAAGACACAACATTAAGACATATCCACTAAAATCACCATATTTGTATGGCCATTGTTTCATCTGGCTATCATACAACAACCAAAAACTTCGCTTTACCAATCCAATCAAGTGACTTCACTAAAATTTGTGATATTTTGTGATGAAGTTACTTTATGTCTAATATGCTGATAAACTATCTATAAAACTGTATAAATTAGCTAAATTACATCATTAATGAATTTTTTGTAACAGTTCGTTCTTTACTAGGTGGTAGATAAGTCTGTGTTTTCATTGTCTACTACGTGTTTCCACTACATGTTTGTGTTTCAGACGCTTGTTTAGTTGGTTAATGCTTGTTTAGTTAGTTAATGCAACAATTTATTTTCTAGTATATATTTATATGATATAATTTTAACAAAGGTACAAACTATCATAATAAAGAAATTTCAAAGTAATCATAATAATAACAATTTTCTATATTTATTTATACAACAAATGAACAAAACACTATAAAATTTAATGTTGAAATGATATGATAGGTACGAGATCAATCTTGTAGAAAAAGATGAAATAACGTTGGAAATACTCACACTCATGTCTGTAAATTTCGTACGCTAACAAAGACAGCCTTAAAGCTCAAAAAAAGGGGTCCAGGAAAAACTAGAAAAGCTCAAAAGGGAAATTACTACTGGCCATGTCTTGCTTCTAAAAAGAACCATCAATTTTCATATTAGAGTTTAGACTACAAACAAAGGACAACATTTATATTTTATACACTGGTTGTGCCTTGTGCCTTTCTAAAAAGATGCATGCAATTAATTCATCGGGCAAAGAGTAAACTCTCAAAGTTAAATATATAAAAAAGTATATACAACAAAGAAAGTGCAAAACAAAGAACATATAGGCACACCCAACAGGCACATACACCTATTATATATATATATATATATATATATATATATATATATATATATATATATATATATATATATATATATATATATATATATATATATAGTTATTAACCGTGAATCCATGATCATGATAAGATCAAGTAAATTAAAAAGAAGGAAGGAATCAGGGACTTCGGGTTCTAGGGAGCCTTATTAGGGTTCACAACCATCTTACCCTCTTGATTAACGGCCAAACCAGGGCCGGCAACCACCGGTTGGTAGGAGGTGGGCATTCCTCCCTGCGATGTTGTATAATAAACCTGCCGGCCGGTGGCGTCAATACCAACCTGACCATACCCCATCTCAGCCTGTGGTCTCACCATTCCGATTGCTTCTTGATATGTTCCGATCTTTTGTTGTTGAACTGGAGTCTGTGTCATTGTGCTGTACATCGGCTGTTCCCGGTAGAATTCAGGTTGATTAACCATCCTCTGCATCCCATAGTACGCCTGACCTTGATTCACCTGAACTGTTGCCGGTCGGAGTGTCTGACTCGCAGGCGCCGCCGGTGCCGGAGATGGAGCTTGAGACGAATAAACACCATTCGACGATGGAATTAGGTAAACTGGAGAGTCGGTTCCCGCCACCGACATAGTGTAACCACCTGTTGTCATATGTCGTTGTTCTTGCCAGTACCGCGGTTGACCTGTCGCCGGCGCCGGTTGAATTTTCTGAGTGTAATAGTCTCCGTAATAAGCCCTGGGGTCGATATTCATAGCTTGTTCGTGACTAGCTGCAATCTGCATCCTTTGAGATTCCTGAATCTGTCTCTGGATTTCTACCGTCGGTGACACAACCGGATCGGAGATCACGAGACGGTTGCTATTACTATCCTCGGAACCGCACTCCGATTCCGGACGAGCGCCTTCTGAAACGTTCGCCTGTGGCACGACAACGGCCGCGACATCCTGCACCTTTGACGGAGCCTGTACCGGCGCATTCCCTTTATCGAATCCAAACAGAAAATCAGGATTTTCCGATGCCGGCGATGAAGCCTGCGCAGACGAGATCTGCACGGCGTTCAACGCATCGACAAACCACTGCTGCTCCGTCTTACTTTCGCCACCGCTACCGTAACTCGACGGAGATAAAGGAAATAAAAACAACCGAAGCCTCACCGGCTTAACAGAAGATCGGAATATCCTATCGTATTCGGTCATCATATGTTCCAAATCCTCATCGTTCGTAACCGAGATCAACGCATCAAGATCTTCCCCAGGCAATTGGTACTTAAAACAGATATCGGTCGAATCGGAAAGCGAACCAAGTTTTTGTAAAATCAAAGCGTACCTAATGTTACGATCCACGGTGAGGATTTTGGTATCTCCGCCGATATAAGTGAGTTGATTATCATGTGGCCGTGGCAGTATCTTACCTCCATAACTGCACATAAGCTTGACCTTGTAATTGGAAGCATTATTGTTAGGGTTAGGGTTAGGGTTGTTGTTGTTGGCGAGCTGTTCGTCGTATGAGGCCGTTTCGCAATCGACTTCCCGGGAGCGAGGAGTGGAGGTGTTGGAGTCTGGATATGAAGAATATGAGTAATTATTCTCCATTTTTTGTATGATCTTAACGGAATCTTAATGGCGGAGGGTGATGGTGGTGGCCTCCTAACGGTTATACGGAGAGAAATTAACGTAATTGGCTGCCATTGGAGGTGGAGGTGGTGGAGATCAGGAGGAGGATAGGATCAAGCCAAGGCGATAGGTGTATCTTTTTTCATAGTGCATAATTATAATTTATAATTATAGCTTTTATTGTGGAACCCACCTGCGGAAGTTCAGGGACTGGAAGTGTAACTTTTTCAATCTGTGTGCTTTTGCTATTTGATTACTTTAGCTGTTTAGGATAGGGATCTTTAAGGATCGGCGTGTTGCATGTTCGGTGAGTAGCTTTTGAAGAGATTTTGTTGGCTCTTAGTTTTTAGTTTTTAAAATTAGTTCCAAAATATATAAAAGTTTGGTTCCAAAAAATAAATTACTTTAGTTTATTTTAGATTTTAACTTTTTTGATTTTTATTTAAATTTATATATTTAATAACAAACAATTATTTCTATCAAATGTTTTCTTACAAATAAAAATAAAAAGTTATAAAATTAAAAGTTATAGCTTCTAACTACTAACTAATTTTACAAAACATATTCAAAAGAGAAGTCTACATAATAATCCTTATATTTTAGCTCTATTGACAAAAAAATCACTTTTGTTTATTTATTTATTATTACAATTAATCATTGAAACCGATAAACATTTGCAAAAAGAACCCTTATACATGGTTAGTGCTGATTTTAAGGGTTAAACTGCAAAAGAAAAAAAATTCGTTAGATGATTTTTTTTCATTAATAAGGTTAAAGTTTAAGGATTTTTCTGGAGATTTTCTTTTCTATATACGTATTAAAGTTATTTGAAGAAAACTTATATTTATTTATTAAAAAACATAAAATAAAGATATCATCTACATCCATTTTACTAAAAAACTCATATGTTTTTTTATTAAAAAACAGAATAATAATTATTTATATATCATTTCTACAATCATAAATATACCATCTATATACAATTTCTAAATAGAATTCCATGATATATGTGGCCTAGAAACACACTCTTTACGAAAAATCAACAAATGTCTTATTAATTGTATTTAGCATATGTTTTTATAACTATTGTAGCTCTTATATTAGGTTTATTGCCATAAAAACCCTTATACTTACATGAAGTGTGCGGTTATGTCCTAAGTCCAACTTTGTGTTCATTAATGTCTCACATTTAGGTAACTTTTGTCATTTTGGGCTTTTTATCTGGTTGTGAACAAGTAGTCGGTCACTTAAGGGCTTTTATGTAAATATAAGGGCAACCTTTGTGACTAAAATGCTACACTTATACGTTTTCACTGGAAGAAGAACTCCGACGTTTTGGGGCTTAGATATCTGTGCGAAGATGATCTTCTGAATAACGCTGGTGTTGAGATGGTGAAGATGATGGTTTCTTTATTGACGGTAATGGTGGTTGTAGTGACGAATGGGGGGGGGGGGGGTAGAGTGTTGTAACATTCCGTTTAAAAATAAAATAAATAAAATAAAATAAGTAAATAAATAAGATTAATTAATAAATAAATAATAAACCCCGAGATGTAATTTATATTTTTATTTTAGCCTTAATTCGTAATAATTTATTTCTGTTAGCCATAAGGAGTTAAGTGTCATAATTTCTGGAAATTGGGATCTATATTGTAACATATGGACTTGTATTGAAAGATTTTTGGTAGCAGGGGCTAAAGAGTAAATACTGGATCTGAATTGAGAAAGAATAGAGAGGGAGGGGCCGGAAGTGTCAAAATTAGTATGAAGTTTGGTGTTGGAGACGTGAAATAAAACTCGTTCCCTCCACCCTCTTGTTAACGGAAACACCAAACCCAAAACCTAGTTTTTCATAAGATCAACCGCCACTTGGTATCCAGCCACCGCCACCCCATTCTCTGTCGTTCCGATCAACCAAGACACCGGTGGACCCTTGTTGCCGGCAAAATCGTGAGACATCGAACACCACCATCACTGCTATTTCCGCTATCGATGAAGGCCAGATCTGCTAGCCGACATCGTGCTAGTCAGGGAGATCAGAGGACAAAGACCGGAGCCATTGCCGTCGCTGCACCGCTTCCATTGCAGAAGAAGCCATCGCCGAACGTCGTGACTGTCATTGTTGCTGTTCCGGTTCACTTCTTCTTCTCCATTTCTCTTCCACCGTTGCTTCTACCGCCGGTGACGACGAGGGCTGTCGGGAGGATCCGTCGAGACCGTAGAGGGAAGCTGCCATCGAGCGAAAGTGGCAGATTGTTGCATCGTTCTCGCTAAGCTAAACCTCAACCCTTTTGCCCCGTGTTCCTTCTATGGTAACGAACCTCTCCCACTGACTGCTACGCCGCCGCCACCCCGACGACCACCCTCTGATTCTCGTTGACGTCGCTGCCACCGTCGGCAGTGGCTGTGTTTATGTGTGTGTGTTTTACGTAAGTATTCCACTGTGTTGAATGTAATTTCGCATGTGTGTGTGTATGGGTGTTGTTTTCTGTTTGCATAATGGTGAGGTATTGCCGGAAAACGAAGAAGAAAACCTACCACCACCATAAGGTGGTGGCTGTCGCTTCCTGCCGCCGCCGACCACTATTTTTGGTGGCTGTATTGGGCTTAGCCTTGCTATTTTGGTGCTAGTGTGTGTGTGTGTGTGTGTTGTAAGAAATTGTATGTGTATTGGATTGTTGGGATTATTACTCAAACCGCCGCCGTGTGCGGGTGGCTGCCGCCTCCTGCCGCCATGGACCGCCACCGACCACCACTGCCCGAGGTGGCAGTGGGTGGTGCCCAATTTATAATTAAATATTTATTTAATTAGATAATCATTTAACTTTAGGGGCTGGAAACCCTAATATCAAGAAAACCCTAATTTTGGAGTTGGTCGGGACCCGCGTTAAAACTATTAATTAAACCTAAAACAATATTTAATAATTCTCCACAATTAACTTGATGTGATAATGGACTTAATGGATTAAGTCCTTAACAGGTTAAGTGAGGAACACTAACCCTAGTTATCATTTTATGTAAAAACCCTAGAATCGAGGCGCTCTATTTTGGGCAATAATCGGGCGCGTATTTGGGCTGTTGACTGGACTATTATTTCACTCGAAAACAACTAAGTCAAACCTTAATCAATCATACCCTTAAGTCATTAAGTCCTTAATGGGTTAAGTGTTCTCACTTAACCCTAATCGCCATTTCATGTGAAACCCTAATCGTCATTTCATGTGAAACCCTAATCATCATTTCATGTGAGGTGGTCACTGTTGCAAGTGACTATGACCTGTGATTGGGTATTGACTCAAGTATCTTCCTGTAGGTGATTGGAAGTGAGTTGAAGCTGGAAGAGTCCTTCATTGCTACAGTGGTTTCTGCACGCACATCGAGGTGAGTTTCGCCTCACTGTACCCGTGGGTTGAAGGCACCAATGTCGGCCCACTAGTATTGATTATCTACTAGTAAAGGGATGCTCTAGGGACTATATATAGTCATGTAGGATAGAATGAGGACTCTTGATCTAAGCTCTCTTACATGTTCCTTGTTTGGTTGTGGTTTTAGAGTAGGATCACTTGTCCGGGTGACTATCTCACCTCTGAGTATATACGGTTATGCATTCTTTGGATTGTTGATATTTAGTATGCTATTATCCTGTAGTGATCTATTAGATCTGTGTTATGGTATTGAGTATGTTGTTATGCTGTAGTGATTTGCTAGATCTGTGTTCTGGTATTGAGTATGATGATATACTATAGTGACCAGTTAGATCTGTCTCCTGGTATGGAGTCTGTTGCTTTGTGGTAATAACCTGTAGAACTGTATGTTATCTGTGCTTGCTGGTTATCAACTATGGAGTGCCCTTAGGGACTGTCGGTGGTTATGTAGGATAACCTGAGAACTCTTGGTCTAGGCTCTCTTGCATGTTCCTTGTTTGGTTGTGGCTCTAGAGTAGGACTATCTGTTCGGGTGGCTATCTCACATCTGGTTACTTATGGTTACACATTCTATGGGGGTAGCTGGTGGCAGGACTATATGTGGTGAGAGGATTAGTAGGCAGTAGTGAGCTATATGATTGTTGTTGCATGTATTATGTGCCTACTTGATCATGATCGTTTATATGTCGACATATCGTGTTTGGTTGGGTTGAGTCGGTCCTGCTTCGTGTGGTAGGCCAAGATACCCGGTGTGGGCCAATTGTAAGCTGTAGGCACGGAGGCTCGGGAGGAGCGGTAGGGTTGAGGCGGTATGCCAACAAACCCTGGGTATTCCAACCCGATGGTTGATTGGACCCGACATACTGGTATTCCAGCCAGAGGCTGATTGGGCAATATGCTTATGATACGAGGGTATTCCATCCCGATGATGTCTGGACCCATCGTGGACATGCCTGGTATTCCAGCCCGAGGCTGATTGGTCCAGGCATGAGTATTTGTGTTTATGCTTGTTTTGCGTGGGGGTATTTTGGGGGAAACTCACTAAGTTTTGTGCTTACAGTTTTGTTTATGGTTTTAGGTTCCTCAGATGATCAGAGGGGTAAGGCGAAGGCGTAACCGTACACATCCTTGGTTTTACAACAGATTGAATCTTGTAACACCTATTCCAGGTATTGATTGCTTATATCATTTTTATGGTTTTGTGCATGGACTCGGCGAGTTGGGTGCTCCAACTCGTCGAGTAGAGACTATATGGGGACGCGGGGTTTGGGTCCTACTCGACGAGTCGGAAGGCCCTGACTCGACGAGTAGGAGTTGTAGAGAGAAACCCTAAATTTTAGGGTTTGCACCCTATTTAAGGAACATAACCCGCCTCTTGTGGCCTCCCTTATCACCGTACTAGCCAGAGAAAACCCTAATTCGACCTTGCACCTTCTTGAGAGAGAGTAAGAGCTTTGTGAGTGATTTTTGGGGCATTTGTGAAGGATTCTAGAGTTTGAAGAGGAAGGAGCAAGGGGAGGAGCAGTAGATCCGACATCTACTTTGTCTTGGCCATCATTTTGCGGTATAAAGTGGTCACCTTGATCTCTAGTTGATTATATCCCTTTTCTTGGAAGTAAATGGCCATTTTTGGTGTAAAATGGAGTCAAGCTTGGATCTGGACTTATCACAAGGATATGGTTCCAGATCTGGGCCTCTCAAGGTCCCCAATGGCATAAAGTTGATCACTTTATGCATCCTAGCCCCTTTCCATGCACAAAAACCTTTGAAGAAGCATAATTTTGATGTTATAACCTTGGAGGGCCTTGCATGCACGTAAAGCTTGCAACTTTATGTGGTATCTGCACTAGGGGAGTTTGGATTTGAAGTTTGGGACCTTAGATTCACTGAAAAGGGCTGAACTTGGAAAGGACTGAAGGAACTCGTCGAGTCCCTTAGCTGAATCGACGAGTCGGGATAAGGTTTGCCCAATTTTCAGTTTCTGAATGAGTGCAGTGAAGGATTAGGGTTTTGGTCTGATTAGACATTAGTTTTCTGGTCATATGATGAGCTCGATGAGTCACTAGGGTGACTCGGCGAGTTGATGTGGGATATAGTGAAATGGACTCGGGAGGAACTCGACGAGTTGCTGGATGCACTCGACGAGTTGAGGTCAACATGGACTGTTGAGCTTGACTTGGACCAGGGTTGACTTTAAGGGTAGTTATGTGTAACATCGTGTTCTGGATTGTTTTGTGATTTAAGGCCCGTGGGCCTTAATCCGAGTATGAGAAGGTTTTGAGGCTTTGAAGGAGAAAGGTTTAGGCCCTTTTTGGGATATGGGTAAGGTAGGTTGTGTGATAAAAGAGTTCGATTTGTGCTTTAGAGCCCAAATGTATTGTTAAAGGCGCTGGTGCGGGGTTTTCATGAATTTGGATCTGAGTTCGAGTGGGCTTCAGGAGGAATAAAGTTTATAGAAGTGTGGGGATTCTCTTTACCTTTTCGTGGATATAAGGATCGTCAGAATCAGATTTATAACGAAGAAGTTATGGCCTTCGGAAGTTTCATGGTTTCAGGGTTAGCCGGGTACGCTGGGCATACACAAAGCGTACGCGGGGCGTACTAGTGAAGAAGGCAGTACGCTGAGCTTATTTTGGAGTACGCTGGGCGTACTGACCAGGATGGTCGCGAATGTTCTTCGGAGTACACTGGGCGTACCATATGTACGCTGGGCGTACGCCAATCAGACCTGAACCCTATTTTAGGGTCTTGGACCATATTTAAGCTCCTTATCTCATAACCTAACCCTAATATCTTCAGCCTCCATCCCTCTAAACCCTAGAAATCGACCCTAAGCCTCCATTGGATTGATTCTTGAGCTTTTTGGTGATTTAGTGAAGTTTTTGGTGCTTATTGTGGAAGAAGGGGTTCCTTGAGGAAGCATTGTTTGGCTTGGAGCTTGTGGATCCAAGCCCTAATCATATTGATCTAGCTCCAGGAAGCTTAAAGTTTGAATCTTGGTGGCTTTCTTATGTGGATTTAGTGGGGTGATGACTTGTTATGTTTGTCCTTGGAAGAAGAAGGAACCTTGAAAGAGAATAGCTTGAGCATCTAGCTTTTGGATCTGAGTTATACACCTGTTGGTGCATCTTCCAGAGGTATCAAATTCGAAACTTGCTCATTGTTGTGCTAGTTCTTGTTTTGAGTCCATTTTTAGGGTTTTATGTCCCAACCTTGGAACTTTATGAGTTTGATGAACTCTAGAGTATAATATATGTCCTTATAGATGCTTTTAGTCGTTTGGAATCATACAAATGAGATCTTGGTCGTCAGGATCTCTCCATGCATGAGATATGAGCATTCGTGGGAGTAAATAGTGAGTGTATCTGGGTTTTGGACTTTATCAGCCATGCAAAGGCTTAAAGTCACTGACTTTATGGGGTAAGAGCTGTTTGGGAGTCGAGATCTGTGATATGAGCTAAGGTCTAAACTGATTAAGACCAAATGAGTAGAAAGAGTGAACCTGTGAAGTACGCTGAGCGTAATTCCAGTACGCCCCGCGTACTGACCAAGTGTCCCCGATGGCTAATCTGGAATCGTGAGTACGCTGAGAGTACCAAGGGAGGTACGCCCCGTGTAACCTCACTGTGGACTTTTGGGCTAAGTCTCATTTTGGGCCTGGAGTTTGGGCTTGTTGCACAAGAGTTTTGGACCAGAGCATTATATATAATTATCAAACCAAGATAATTATCACAAAGACAATTATCTGCTAAATATCCCTGTTGGTGGGTCGGCATTGTGGCCTTAGACCCACCCCTACTGGAAGGTAACTCACCTCGTAAGGCTGACTGCTGAAATGCTGATTGGCAGATGTCCGACTGCTGCTCCGGTGATCCTCCGGCTATAAGTCCATAAAACACTTAATCAGACACTGATAACTAATCTTTGGGAAAAATGACTACCTTACCCCTGACCAAGTCAAAGTCAAAGTCAACTTCCAGTTGAGCCGACTCGCCGAGTTGGGCCGCAAACTCGTCGAGTCCCTATCCTTTCATCTGTCCTTCTTCACGCCTCTACTCGTCGAGTTTGGCAACGACTCGACGGGTTCTCCTTCTAAAACAACCCCGAATGAACCTTCATCCGACTCGCCAAGTTGTATGAACAACTCGTCGAGTTCATCTCCATCCTATGAACAAGTCCTACCCTTGACTCGCCGAGTTGTATGAACAACTCGTCGAGTTCATCTTCGAAAGTTGGGAGATTGCCTTGGACTCGCCGAGTCTGTTCATACACTCGTCGATTCCTATGATTTCTAGGTCTATGGCTAAGTCCAATGCGTTGGGTCACTCCCCCGGACCCCTCTAAGACCACTCTAACACTCACTGGGTTCCTTCGAACCATAACAGAAAAGGGGAGTGAAGTCATGGACTCGCCGAGTCCCAAGAACGACTCGCCGAGTCGAGAATTACCAAGTCTCATTTCTCGATTTCTGTTGTACAACACTTGACCAAAAGATAGATTTAGGCTTCTAAGATCGATCTAGCACGTAAAGTTACAAAATTTACGTGCATGCATGGGACTATGAGCTCAAATGGCCCTAAATGAGACTCTTAAGATGCATGGGGATCTCCAAGGCTCTAAAATCAGTCCCTTTCTGCCTTGTAACCCCTTAAAGACCTTGGATCTGAAGTCTTAGCCCCCAATCATGCTTGCACTCATGATTGACCACCAAGAATGGCTCCTAAAAGCCCTAAATCACCCCAAAAGGGGATCTAAAACATGAAAGAGCAAGGTATCAACTTTATACCTCTAAAGAACTGCAAAGGGTGCACAAACTTGAACTCCTCTGGCCTCCTCTTGATTCCTCAAGCCTTTCTCTTCCTTCTTATGTTCCAAAATCACCAAAAACCACCACAAAGGCCTTATATCTTTACACAAACGATTAGGGTTTGATATGGAGAGTTCTGAGAGCAATAGGGACGAAGGGAAGCTGAATGAGATGCTTAAATAGGGTGCAATCCCTTAGATTAGGGTTTTGTTCAAATAGCGCCTACTCGTCGAGTCGGTTTGCCAACTCGTCGAGTAGGTCACTAAACTCCCGTGTCCAAAGTCGATTCTACTCGACGAGTTGGACCTTCAACTCACCGAGTCCCAGGCCAAAATGTTATAATTACTTGAATGAAAGTACGTACCAGGAACCGGGTGCTACAAATCTCCCCCACTTATTTTAGACTTCGTCCTCGAAGTCTGCTGCTCGATCCTGAAAAAGCTCTGGGTAATGCTCCATCATCTCGTCCTCCGGCTCCCACGTCCATTCCGAGCCCTTTCGGTGCTGCTATTGCACCTTCACCAGCTTGACCCTCTTGTTCCTCAGATCCTTCGACTTCCGGTCGAGGATCGCCACAGGCCGCTCAATGTAGTTCAGGCTGTCATCCACCTGAATATCCTCCAGAGGTACCACTGCCGAGTCGTCCACCAAGCACTTCTGCAGCTGGGAGAGATGAAAAGTGCTATGGATCTGACTGAGTTCCGCTGGCAGATCCGGCCTATACGCCACCTTGCCCACCCGGGCTATAACCCTGAAGGGTCCAATATACCTGGGGCCCAGCTTGCCCCGCTTCGTGAATCGGATGACGCCCTTCCATGGCGACACCTTCAGGAGGACCATATCCCCGACCTGGAACTCCAGGTCTGACCGTCGCTTGTCGGCATAGCTTTTCTGCCGACTCTGAGCAGTCTGAAGCCTGCTCCTAACCTGCTGGATCTTCTCTGTAGTCTTGAGTAGCACTTCGGTACTCCCCATGACTCTTTGCCCAACCTCTCCCCAGCATATCGGGGTCCTGCACTTCCTCCCATACAACATCTCGAAAGGAGGACAGTCGATACTCGCATGATAGCTATTGTTATAGGAGAACTCCGCCAACGGGAGGTAAGTATCCCAACTACCTCCGAAGTATAAAACACACGCCCGCAGCATATCCTCCAGAGTTTAGATGGTCCGCTCGCTCTGACCATCCGTCTGCGGGTGGATGGTGGTGCTAAAATGCAGTCGAGTACCCAGCTCGTCATGAAACTTCTTCCAAAACCTGGAAGTGAACCGCACGTCCCTGTCTGAAATCACTAAAACTGGCTCCCCGTGCCACGCCACTACTTCCCGGATGTAGATGTCGGCCAACTTTTCGGCCGAAATACTCTCCTGGATCGGAATAAAATGGGCACTCTTCGTCAATCGATCAACCATGACCCAGATCGAATCCACCCCTCGCGCGGTCCTGAGAAGCTTCATAATGAAGTCGATAGTAATATCCTCCCACTTCCACAACGGGATATCCAACGACTGGACCTTACCGTGAGGTCTCTGGTGCTCAGCCTTGACCTTCCTGCAGGTCAGGCACCGTTCCACAAACCATGCTACGTCCCTCTTCATACAGGGCCACCAATAATCAAGACGAAGATTCCTGTACATCTTCGTCGCCCCGGGATGGATGGAAAACCTGGATTGTACGATGGAGGGTAATGTGGATATTAAGGGTAATAAGGTGATCTTGACCACCTAAACAAAGTACCCTATGCATGTCTGTCACAAGGGAATCCACATGTTGGTTGCGTGCTTGTTGATTGTCTCTAAAGGTATAGAACTCTTCTCTAAACTCCACCATCTCAGTATTTATCTCACAAACACTATCATAAAGTTCAGAATAGTCACGATGCAAACGTCGATTGTCTTCATGCAACCTACGAAATTATTGCATATACATGTCATGATGGGGATGCATGACAGACTCTTGCTGCACTAGAGCAGCAGCATCAGGTATGGTTGCATCAGGAATGGGTTCATCCTCATCAGAATCAGGATTGGGCTCGGGCATCGGAACACCTAAATTGGAACAAAGGCGCCAAACAGTGTTGTGTATGGGGTTTGAAAATCGAAGAAGCTCAGAATTTTGATGATCGATGCTGAGGTAATCACGGCTATCAACAGCCCAATAAATGGCCTCTGTTGCATAATCTATATGGAACAAATGCATATGTTGCAAGATGTTTTCCGTAAGGCGAGTTTCTCCTTCAATGACATCGAGACCGGGTGGAAAGCAAATGGAAAGAGCTGGGTGTTCGAGGATAATTGTGATTATACCCCCACAAAGTAATTTACCACTGGTGCTGCGGGATATTTTTCAACAATTTGAAAATAATCCATAATCCAAAATCAGGAAGTTGATTTGGGTTGTGGATCATACACCACATAAGCTCTAATTCTTTTTGGCCAGCCTTGCTTATTTCATTTTGTGGAAATACAATAGAGGCAATGATGCGATGAGTGACCTTAAAAACAGGATGAATGATACTTGATGCTTTGGTAGCACTTGGAAAATATCTCAATCCTGAAATTCTCTCCCAAAAAGCTTTAACATCCTCTTGAAATGGAAAATTAAATATGTGAAACGGGCTGCAAGTGTTAGCAATTGGAGCACCAATGAGTTCATGTAATTGATTTTTATGCAACTGATAATTACGGCTAAAAGCACGGAATGAGAGATACTCGGTTCGATGATTGAAGGAAACAGATGACAGAAATTCAAGAGTAGGTTGGACATACCCAACATCATGCAATGACAACAAACCTTCCCATCCAATGTTTCTGAACAAAACACGGACTTGGTCATGTATATGGAGGGACTCAAGAGTGGGCATGTCCGCAAATTCTGTGCTGCGCGCCCCCGACTAAGAAAATTATGATACCTAGCTTCTTGTTGAGAGTCTAAGAATGCCAATTCACTCGAATTTTGGCATGGAGGGTTTGGGACACATTGACTAACACTAGAGTCAACGACTCTAGAACGCTTGGAATTACCCTTTTTACCACCCCCACGAGATGATGAAGCCATGAGATAAACGGAACTTAGACACAAAAATTTGACTTTTAAGCACAATACACAATCACTTCAAAGGACCAACACACAATTAACACTCAATTTAACAGTTTAAGCACAAAGATTGAAGCTTTTTGACTAACAATGCAAAGTCAATGAATTGGAAAGAGAATACCCGATTTAGAGCTTGAAACACGAATTTGTTGCTTGAAATCACTTGTAAACTCTTCCACAATGCTTCCCCAAGCTTATTATACAAGCAATTTGAAGAAATTAGAACAAAATTTTCGGACCCCAATTTCTAGGGTTCTTCCAAAAATCCGAAAATCACCATTAAAATGTTGTTTTGAAGCTTCTTGAGTGTAAGGAAGAAGAAAGGAGAGTGAAAAATCATACCTTGATTTCTTAAATCCATGGAAAATTGAATAATTGAGATGTATGTGTATGTGCGGTCGTGTGCGATGAAGGGAAATAAGAGAACATGAGAGTCACGACTGGAATGAAAGAAAGGAAGCTGCGATTTGCTTAAAACTTGTTTTTTTTCTATACAGACCATGTTACACGGCCCATGTAATGGTAAGAGTAATGTTACACGACCGTGTAACATAAAAATTCCGGAAACTAAAACCCATTACACGGCCGTGTTTTGCAAAGGTATGCATTACACGGCCCGTGTAATGCTCTGTGAGACGCACATATATTTTTCTTATTTTCACACCCGCTCACTTCCAATGCTCATAAAAATGATTTTTAGACTCCACTAATTATTCTAAGAACCTTGGAACACAAAAACTTGAAAGAAAATGTCCATACAAAATTTTTACAAATATGACTAAAATACCCTCGAGTTGCCTCTCGGGTAGCTGCCCTTGTTTAAAGTCGGTAGCTCGACATGGACCCCAATAATTTGTCAATCTTGGTACTTTGGATCCGCTACTTCTTCCACTTCCTCATTTTTGACTTCAAATCCTTCATAATAAGGCTTTAAACGATGACCGTTCACCTTAAAGATCTTCCCGGTTTTCTCACTTGTGATTTCTATTGCACCATGCTCAAAAATATTAGTGATAACAAATGGTCCCACCCAACAGGACCTTAATTTACCAGGAATTAATATAAAATGAGAGTGGTAAAGTAATACCTTTTGACCTTTTTCAAATACATTGCATGAAATCATCTTGTCATGGTATGCTTTTGTCTTTTCCTTGTAAAGAACTTCATTTTCATACGCTTCATCGCGGATCTACTCAAGCTCTTGAATGTCAAGCTTCCTCTTCTTTACCGATATATTTAAATGCATATTGAATTGCTTGACTGCCCAATAGGCTCTATGCTCCAACTCAACGGGTAATCGACATGGCTTCCCAAAAACAATACGATATGGAGACATCCCAATTGGAGTTTTGAATGCTGTGCGATATGCCCATAAGGCATCATCAAGACGAGTACTCTAATCTATCCTTGTTGTATTGACAGTTTTCTCCAAAATACCATTGATTTGTCGATTGCTCACTTCTGCTTGTCCGTTTGTTTGTGGATGATATGCTGTGGAAACTTTATGAGTAACACCATACTTCTTCAAGACACTTCTAAGCATACGATTGCAAAAATGTGAACCACGATCACTGATTAAGGATTTTGGAACACCAAATCTGGAGAAGATGTTAGCCTTCAAAAAATCTATCACAACTTTTGAATCGTTGGTACGGGTGGCTTTTGCTTCCACCCACTTTGAAACATAATCCACAGCTAAAAGGATGTAAGTAAAACCCGAAGATGATGGGAAAGGTCCCATGAAATCAACGAACCAAACATCGAAAATTTTGCAAACTAAAATGGTATTAAGGGGAATTTTATTCTTTGAGCTTAAAGAACCCATCTTTTGACACATATCACAGCTTGCACAAAAAACGTAAGAGTCATGGATAATACTTGGCCAGTAAAATCCACTCTCTAATACTTTTCTTGCAGTTCTTTGAGGACCAAAATGTCCTCCACAAGCATAAGAGTGACAAAATGTTAAGATAGAAAGTACCTCATGTTGTTCCACACATCGTCTAATCATTTGATAAGCATTATATTTCCACAAATATGGCTCATCCCATACGTACCTCTTGGCTTCTTTCTTGATTTTATCTTTTTACCATTGAGTAAAATCTGGTGGAAATTGATTTGTGACGATGTAGTTCACAATATCGGCATACCATGGGGCAACTTTTGCTGAAAATAGATTCTCATCAGGAAATGCATCATGAATGTGAGTCGAGTCATCGGGAGAAACAATCCTGCTAAGATGATCAGCCACAAGGTTTGACTTTCCGCTCTTGTCCTTGATTTCAATATCAAACTCTTGTAAGAGTAATACCCATTGAATGAGTCTAGGCTTCGAATCCTTCTTTGGAAGTAGGTACCTAATAGCTGCATGATCAGAATAAACAATCACTTTAGAACCTAGTAAATATTGACAGAAATTTTCTAAAGCAAAGACAATAGATAACAATTCTTTCTCAGTTGTCGAATAATTGGCTTGCGCACTATCAAGTGTTTTTGAGGAATAATAAATGAAATGAGGAACTCGGTCTTTTCTTTTCCCTAACACTGCACCAACCGCGTGATTGCTATCATCACACATGATTTCAAATGGTAAACTCCAATTCGGTGATTGAAGTATTGGTGCAGAAATTAACAACTCCTTCAGCTGATCAAAAACTTGCTTGCACTCTTTGGAAAATTCGAATTCTCATCTTTTTGTAGGAGCTCACACATAGGACGAGATATCTTGGAAAAATCTTTGATGAATCTTCTATAAAAACCTGCATGACCAAGATATAAGCGTACCTCACAAATGCAAGTGGGATAAGGTAAAGACTTAATGACATTAATTTTTTCTTTGTCTACCTCTAGACCCTTAGAAGACACAACATGACCAAGTATGAGACCTTTATGAACCATAAAATGACATTTTTCATAATTCAAAACAAGGTTGGTCTCAATACATCTTTGCAAAATCTTTTTCAAATTACCCAAACATTCATGAAAAGAATTACCATATACAGTGAAATCGTTCATAAACACTTCAATGATTTCCTCAACATACTACGAAAAAATACATACCATGCACCTTTGAAAAGTGGCGGGAGCATTGCTAAGTCCAAAAGGCATCCGCCTATATGCAAATGTTCCGAAGGGACATGTGAAAGTGGTTTTTTTCTTGATCCTCGGGTGCAACGGGTATTTGGTGAAAACCGGAATACCCATCCAAGCAACAATAGTGTGTTTTTCATGCTAACCTTTCCAACATTTGATCAATGAAGGGAAGTGGGAAATGGTCTTTTCGGGTTGAGGAATTGAGTCTTCTATAATCTATGCAAACTCTCCACCCGTTTTGCACATGTGTGGGGACTAATTCACCTTGGTCATTCTTTGTAAAGGTAATACCTGTCTTCTTTGGTACAACTTGGACCGGGCTTACCCACTTGCTATCTGATATAGGATAGATCATCCCCGCATTCAACAACTTCATAATCTCTTTCTTCACAACCTCCATCATTGGAGGATTCAAACGCCTTTGAGCTTCTCGTGAAGGCTTGTAATATTCTTCCATAAGGATCTTGTGCATGCAAAGTGAAGGACTTAGCCCTTTGATGTCGGCTATAGTCCACCCAATGGCTTCCATATACTCTTTCAAAGTGGTGACAAGCTCTTCTTCTTCTTTTATTGTTAACTTTGTGGGAATGATTATGGGTAAAGTCTCTTTCTCTCCAAGATATGCATACTTGAGATGCTCGGGTAAAGTCTTGAGTTCCAACTCTAGTGCCTGCACAATAGATGGGACGAGTTTCTCATTAGGCATCGATAATTTCAGTTTTGGAACATCAAACCTCATTTTCTTCTTTTGATCCATGTAAGATACAACTTCCATAATCTCGTCATCAATTTTGAATTTCTTGGAAAGTTTTTCCACTCCATCCTTTTGAAGATTCCTGTCTAAAATAAGAGCTAACACATCAAGATTAGACAAATCAAAACACTCTTCGGTTAATGGTTCAATGACATCCATAAAATTCAAAGATGAAATATCACTTGGATATCTCATAGAATCATAGATGTTGAAATTTATCACCTCTCCATCAAACTCCATGGACAATGTACCATCATAAACATCAATTTTTGTCTAGGCTGTTTTCAAAAAGGGTCTTCCTAGAAGAATTGAACTCAAATTTGGTGAGTCATCATCATCCATGTCAAGGACATAAAAATCTGCTGGAAATACTAGTTCATTCACTTGGACTAACACATCTTCTAGCACACCTTTTGGATGTATCAAAGATCGATCAGCCAATTGAATGATCACCCCGGTCTTCTTCAATATGCCAATATTTAAACTTTTGAAAATAGAATATGGCAAAACATTGATAGAAGCTACAAGGTCTAGCATAGCTTGTGGAACATGAAGATTACCTAACTTGCAAGGAACCGTGAAAACACCTGGATCCTTGTATTTTTGAGGTAGTATTTTCTGTAACACTGCAGATACATTTTCACCTACTTTGACTGTTTCATTCCCTTTTAATTTTTTCTTAGAAGTGCATAATTCCTTAAGGAATTTAGCATACCTAGGGACTTGCTTGATGGCATCAATAAGAGGAATATTTACCTCAACCTTTCTGAACATATCCATGATCTCATTGTCTTCCCTTTCACGCTTTGACTTGCTTAACCTTGTGGGAAATGGAGGAGGAGTGACTTTTACTTTAATGGGAACTTGCTTTAAAGGTGCTTTTAACTTTTCTTCTTCTTTCTCTAACTCCATCTCTTCTTATTCTTCAATCATTTTTGGAGCTTCATATTCTTTGCCATTTCTCAAAGTGATGGCACATGCACTATGCTTTGGATTCTTTTATGTTTGTGCGGGTAGTTTGCCTTGTTACTCCAATTTACTCATTGAAGTGGCGAGTTGAGTCATTTGTTGCTCCAAAGTCTCGATACTCGCCTTGGTCTCATTTTAAAATGTTTGAGTAATCATGGATAAACTCTTGACAATGTCTTCCAAAGACATTCCTGATCCGCTTGAACTACTTCCTTGTTGCATGTTTTGAGGTTGGAATTGAGATTGATGAGGAGGTTGATTTGGCTGGAAATGTGGTTGATAATTTTGTTGGTGATGCATTTGATTTTGAAATGGAGGTCTTGGTTGATAAGATGGTGGCCTTGGCTGAAAATTGGCATTGGGTTGGTGCCAATTTGGATTTCTTCTTGGATGAAAGTTTCCTTGCTGTTGACTTGAAAATCCCATAGCTTGAACTGGCTCTATATCTTCTTGTAACATCGGGCACATATCAGTGGGGTGTCCAACTTGGGTACAAATACCACAAGGTCTAACTGCTGGTGGTTGCACACCCTTGTCCTTAGCAAGCATCATCACTACTTTAGTCAACTCAGAAAGTCGACTCTCAATTTTTGGGGTAGAAATTTCTTTCACTCCTCTTGGTGCATCACTGTACCATTCTTCTTCTTGAGTTGTATGCTTGGACTCTTCTGCCATGTTCTTGATAAGAGCTCTGATTTCTGTTGGATTTTTATCAGCTATTGATCCACCACTAGATGCATTGAGCAATCTTCTATCCCAAGATGACATTCCTTCACAAAAGTATTGCAACAATTGATACTCTGAAATCCCATGTTTTGGACATCTTGAACATAATTTCTTCAACCGTTCCTAGTAAGTATGCAAGGCTTCTCTCTTTTGTTGCTTGATACCAATGATTTCCCTGCATAAGGCTGAAGCTCTTATCTTTGGAAAATATTTGTCCAAAAACATTCTTGCAAGTTCATTCCGTGTTGTGACTGACCCCGGTGGTAAGTCATATAACCAATCATTGGCTGAATCTTGTAAAGCAAAGGGGAATGCCCTTAACTTGATTTGATCTTCAGTAACTTCATGTGGCTTCATACCCACACAGACAACATGAAATTCCTTGAGGAATTTATGTGGGTCTTCATTCTCAAGACCACAGAATGAAGGTAACAAGTGAATGAGTCTGGATTTGAGTTCAAAGTTTATTGCTGCAGGATAATTGATGCATAATGGTTGTTGGGTAACATCTTGAGTGGCCCACTGTCTAAAGGTTTGTTCGGGGTGGTGGATTTGGGGGATTTTGGTTTCCTCCATGGTTGTCTCCCATGGTAGGCGTAGGAATAAAAGTTTCAGATTCGGGTAAAGGTGAAGATAGTGGGGTGGAATTTTTGGATGTTGGTGAAGATGTGGTTGAAGGATTTGATGAAGAAACTCTGGATTGTTGTTGTTTCTTTAAAATTCTGGCTTGATTCCTTCTTTGTTTTGCATATTTCTCTATCTCCAAATCAACTGGTAAAGGTGTACCCGTGCTAAAAGATCTTGGCATAAACAATTAGTACTACCGTATCCCCGACAACGACGCCAATTTGTTTGGTGGTCAAACCAACAAATAATGGGATAAAATAATAACAATAAAACTCTAGTCACTGCTATTACTTACACTAAAGATAGTATAGAGTAAGCAAGGTCGGTCCACAGGAATACATGACTACTTATTTAGCCACATTCTCACACATCATACAATCAATGTTAAAATGGGGGATTATGTTTGAACTCGAATTAGACTTCATAAATAAACAAGATTAATAACAAAATTCAGTAAAAGAAATACATTTCTGATTCCGATTCCTATACAAGTGTTGTGTTATAAGATGTAATATGACTGTGATCCATATTCAATCTAGGTTGGTAATTTAGATATTAATAAACTCTAATATCTAAATTGACAAAAGTGTTCTATTCAAAGCATGTTCTTCAAATAAAACTGAAGGGTTTTGAGCATTCTAACACTCCTATTGTGTACATGCAACCCTATAAACCTTGGATCTATGTTTTCTCTATTATACATGCAAATATTCTATATTCCAAGTTTTTATCCTAACTAGCATAATATGAAGCAACTATACTACAAGAGACTAGTAGAATGACATACCTTTTTATGGAGCTTGAAGTCTTGAACCTTTAAGAGCTTAGCCCCAATAGTGTAGAAGCCTCAAGTAGAATCACAAATCACCAAAACCACCTTGGAAAACTTGAGAGAATAGCAAGCACTTCTAGAAATCGGTCCACCCTTTGTCCTCACACACTAGTGCCAATTTCAAGTGCCAAGGACCTCTTTATATAGTATGGAGGATTAGGGTTACATTCATGTAAACCCTAATACCCATGACCTTTCATTTCCATAGGATCCATGGGTTAAACACTCCATGGACTATCCATGAAAGCTTAGCCCAACCTAAATGAACTTGGGCCATTCCATATATATATATATATATATATATATATATATATATATATATATATATATATATATATATATATATATATATATATATATATATATATATATATATATATATATAAGAGTCATTATTTAATTAGTGCCTTTTTGATCACTAAATTAATTCTAAATTAATTCTTGATCAATACTAATTAAATAATATGATTCCATATTAATATATTAGAACTTATAATATATTAATATAAATCATAAACATACTATTCTCAAAAGACTATCCATACAAATTGTTCCGGTGAAGTGCAACCCAAATGGACCATGCCAAGTCGGGTCAAGTACATACCAATTATAGTTATGGGCTTAGACACTAATCCAACAGTCTCCCACTTGGATAAGTCTAAAACTATTATTGCGTATGACTCCAAAACCCGACTAGCAATCGTAGCTCTTAAAGTCGCTGTCGAACTCTGAAAAAATCAATGACGCGTCCATTAGATAAGGGATCATATATTCCTCCATTCTAGATATCATATGGACTGAGACATGGATTATAATCATTCTCTATGTCCATATGTTGTTTCCCGATTTCCGATTTATGACGACCGGCTAATTGAACAAATCAAATCAGTCCAGTCTTGGCCAAGCACTTAGAGGTGTCATCACTAAATCATCGAGGGGCCCACATATATCGTTTTTATCCCTTCATGGGTCAAAGGAATGGATAAACTTCGACTCATATGCTTGTTCTACTACTTGTTGAATCATACACAAAGGCACGTTTTATAACATCAAGTTACTGATGCGTTTTCATGCAATCAATGTATAACCAACTCATAGTAAACAACTCATATCTCTAGGTTTGAAGAATATAAGATATTATCGTCTCATGATTACTTGTGATAAATCCATGAAGTGAATCAAATGAGCGTGGGTTTAATCCAATACTCAGAACTTATGAGCACTCATGAATGTTGTAGCAACTCTTGCTATGTCCAGTACCTTAGACATCTACAAACCAGCTTCATGACAGTCTTGCCTTAATACCTACTTTCAACGTATTATTGACTGTGGATGGTTTGAATAACTTAGTCATTCATGAAGAATGACCTAGTTATTCTGGAAGTCAAAACATACAAAGTGAAACACAATAATAATCGAATCCAATATGGTCTCAGAACTTATGAATATAAATAGAACACCTTTTATTTATCACAATATTGATTACACATTATTCATTGTATAATGTTTCAATTAATCAACTTTATACTTGAATCAAAACAATAGTCATGCCATGCTCCAAGCATGCACACTATGTTTATCCAAACAATAGTCATGCCATACACCGAGTATGCACACTAAGTTTGTCTATGATATTTTACTTTGTGAAATAGATCGATTGAACATAATTCCAATGTATCTCATTTCACAATACCAAACCCTTACTGCAAATGCAAGAATTCCAAATTCCTGCCATTTACCGAAATTTGTTAGATGTTAAACTTATATGCATTGATCCTCTTGTAATAATTATGCACAAAGTCACAAAGACCCGTCAACAGACATTACAGAGTATTCCAATGGAGATCAATTCCATGGAAACAAAGTCTCATATTCAAAGTACATTGCTTTGAACATCCTTCTTGCATTAAAATTTTCTAATCTTACACAGATTGAATAACATCCACCTATGGAAACATTTCCATATTCCGACTTTGACTATTACTTCTGAACAAGAGTTGCCTCTTTTCAGAATATGTCAATATGGTCCTTCAAAATTAACACTATACTTCCAACTGTTCCTGAGCAACCAATCTTTGGTAAACCTTAGATTGTCCTCGACAATTGCTTAATCATTTTAGTCATATCCATTTCTAGACTTTCCCCCTCTTAATGTCCTGAGCATTTGGAAAATTTAGAAAGGATGAATATTACAGCACATGCAATCGATCCTATATCCGAAGCATATGGGATACGATTCATGATGTCTCACATAAAGACATGATACTAGACCAGTCTTTTGCTATAATATTTCAATTTCTATTTGCCATGTTCTCATAATTCAGATTATGAAAAGGGATGCCGTAATCACAATCGAATTTTAGAACGCAAATAATGTTCCCATATATAGAATTTCCTTATGTTGAACCATTCCAACATAACATTCATATATATATATATATATATATATATATATATATATATATATATATATATATATATATATATATATATATATACTTGACTAAATTTGATTAAAATCTCACGATTGAGACATGATACTAGACCAGTCTTTTGCTATAATATTTCAATTTCTATTTGCCATGTTCTCATAATTCAGATTATGAAAAGGGATGCCGTAATCACAATCGAATTTTAGAACGCAAATAATGTTCCCATATATAGAATTTCCTTATGTTGAACCATTCCAACATAACATTCATATATATATATATATATATATATATATATATATATATATATATATATATATATATATATGCTTGACTAAATTTGATTAAAATCTCACGATCTAAGCTTTTAGATTTGAAATGAAGTATAATTTCCTCTCCCTTAATTATAGCAAAACAACTTTTTCCCAATTGAAACTTTTGTTTTTTATAATTAACATTTCTTACTTGCAACACTTATTATAATTATCATGCTCCCACTAACATGCTGATTATTAGCATAACACTTATGCTCCCACTAGCTTTGACATGTACTCAGAAATCAGCTGGACTTCTAGAAATCAATACTTTATTAACTTTCTTACCAAAGTTCAGATTTCTGATACGAGATGCTTTGATAAAACTTTATAAAAGTCATACACCTTCCCTTAGATAGCTCATATGGGTGTCTAAACAATTTTAGAACTATGAAAATGGATGCCGTAATCATAGTCTTAATTGTTTAGACCTTTGCCATTTCTCACAAGTCCATGTTAGTGTGCCGGTTAACCACACACGCTCCACTAACGACTTTGAGAATCCAAATATCACAATTGCTATCTATTTAAAATCTACTTAGTGAAAGCGTTTCCTCACCATCATTTTCATGAATCGGAGAGAAACCTTATGACACTTAGATTTTATGGTGTATGTGTTCCTTTCCATGTGAATTTGTTACAACCATAATCACAAGACACAATTAGTGACAAATTCATATGGACTGAACTTATACAGTCTTAACTTCTTGCCACCTGGCAGCACAAGGGCCTGCCATTGCTTCCAAGTTGTTATGCAATCAATTGAGAACTCTCAGAACTCATATGCAAAGCCAACTTTAACTAGAATGGGCACAAAAATAGGAATATATCAACACGAAAGGTTTTAAACCTCAAGTCGTATGCTAGTGATAAACTACAGGTTTTATTCTTGATTAGACTCTTTCAAGATCTTTTAGACTCCCACTGTCCTCTTGACATATAAGACTCTCTTGCCAAGAACCATTACTTGACAAACAAATATTCAAGAGATAGTGCGGATTCTTATCAAGGCAAAAACTTCACACAATTGGCCTAAGTTGGTCTCTGTTTTATCCAAAACATCACAACTTACCAATTTCAAATGTATAAGAGTAGGACACATTTTACTCTTACATTTGATAAGTGTTAATAAACCTTCTTTAAGATATGTCACTCAAGTTACAATCTTGGAGTATGACTTTAAGAATTGTTTTGGAACGAAGTATGATTCATCTTCTTGATTTAACCATTTCAATAATTCATGACTCCTCTTCTTAGCCATAAGAATGCACTAAGATGTCCCTAGAGGATGAATTGTGATATGGTCTCACAATCATTAAGATGGTCATAAAACATGATACTAAAGTACTCTCCCATCTTTTCAGATTTGAGAAACTTTTATCTTTTTGCCAAATTTGATTATTCTTATTCGTTCTGCCATACATCGAAAGTTTTCCAATGCTTCAGAATTATACTTAAACTTTTAAGTATAACCATATTTACTAAACTTTAGTAAATCATGACGAATAGTCTTATCGATCTTTTGTGGTGGACTTGACCAGTGCACAAGAATGTGTACTCGATCCCTTAGTCCTTCACTTGACTCACATATACATGTGATCTAGGAGTTAGTCTCCATTTCCCAAAGATGAAAATTCTCATTCATCATACAATACAAGTTGCATGATTCCAAGTTTCTATCCAACTGAAACTTGGGTGATGAGAATCTTTCCTTATTTGGTAAATTATGACACTACCACACATGAAAGAATCAAATCTATTTTTCCAATATTGCTATCAATGGAAACATATAAACAACAATTTTACACAAATGCCATTGTAAGGATACTTCAAATAAATAAAACCTTTTCCTTTTATTTTAAAACTTGCGGAAAAACTTATTCTTACAATGCAAATGAATATGAAAACTATGTTGTTATCTATTCCTAAGCAATCTATCACAACTCTTAAGCAGCAGCTCAAAAATTCTGATCACCGAACCATGCGATCGAAATCCATCTTCGCGTCCAGAATCAACTTACTCTTCTTTAAGCTTCCTCTCTTTTCTTTGATTCTTAAAACTTCAACATGTGACCCAGTCACATCATGTAATAAGAATCTCCAAATAGGAACTTAATAGAGTTAGATAGTGGACTTACCTGAAGTAGAGTCAAACTTTTTGACCAAACTTATGATCTTTCAGGTAAATAGGGCAGCTTTGCAACCAATGCCCCCTTCCTTTGGCAATATAAGCATATGGACTCTTTGGGAATGGTACACAAGACTGTCTCAGACTTAGCCTTTCTCTTTACCATTTGGTCAACCGAGTTGACTATGGCCGATCCATTTCCATTGGGAAGAGATAGCTTTTCTGGATTTCCAATGTTACCATTGTCAATGTCCATGGAAGTTTGGGAAGTTGATCTTCTAATCAAATTTGCTTTACCAGTCCTCCAAGTCATTGCTGATTCAGCAGTACCAAGCAAATAGATAAGATTATTAAGGGTCATGTCATAGTCTGTTTCATAGTAGTCCCAAAGAAAACTCACTATGTGACTTAGAAAGTGATTGAACAACCAATTTTCTCAAGACTTTGACACCCAACTCTCCCAGCTTGTCAATATGTGACTTCATCTTCAAGATGTGAACACACATAGACCTTGCTTGCCAATAGGGCTTGAGTGACCTTGAACTATTCAAGAACTTGTGGGATAGGGAGAATAATTGGAGGAGGTGGAGGAAGAGAAGTATGATTTCCATTATCCAACCACAGAACATCATATTCATTAGGAAAGCTTGTTCCAAGGGATTTGGGAAGATCATAGATGTCTAAACTAGATATCTAATATGGGAGATATTCAAGTCAATTGATTTAAGTCCTTAATATAACACCCTATATGAAATATTAAGGCTAGGACCCAACACAATATTTTATAACTTGGAAGAGGGATGCCGTAATCCATGCTATAAAATATTTGAAGGTAGGCGAATGATGATTCACCAATTCCCACCAAGAAAAACGAAATAATTTATTAGGTTTTTAATCGGATTTGAAATTCCTAGATCTTTTGAGATTCATTGAACTTTTCAATGGCATGTTTCAATCACGATTGTGCCCTCTCAATTTTTGTGACTGGGATGCCGATGATCACAAAACAAGGTGTGAATAACCATGCAAATATACTTGGTACCCTTAATATTTATCACTTAATCAATGTGCCGGTTAACCATACGCGCTCCACCGATCCTATGATAAACACTAAGTTACCATTTTCCTACCTTGTTAAATCCAGGTTAGCGTGCCGGTTAACCACACGCGCTCCACTAACGACTTAAGCAAAGTGCAAAGTGTAATTTCATGGGTTAGCACCAAATTCACATTTTCCTAAAGTAACTAAGATTGGGAATTTATAAAAGGTTTAGTTACTTTATATTTATCATTATACTTATAATGAGAATTATAGTCCTTGTCCTACCCGTTCAGCTAACGACCCTCCACCAGTCAAGGAAGTGGTGGGTGAGAGTGGACACCCATTCAACTGCCATTTTATAGGCAGTAACCTTATACCCACTTATAGACCGACTTCGTGAATGAGGCCTACTAACGGTAAAACTGACTTTGATCTTATACATATATATATATATATATATATATATATATATATATATATATATATTATTAACTTATAATACTATAAAGTATAAGGGTTGAATTTTAACTTTTAAAATTCTAGGGGTTTGGAATTAAAGTGTGTGTGAGACTTTACAAATTCCAAAACTTGAGGGCAAGTTTTGAACTATTCAAAAACTTTTGGATTTTCATAACTTATGAGTTTAATTAAGGTTTTAAAAAACTTTAATGAAGAGACTCTTGAACATCCATAACTTGAGGACAATTTATGGAGTTTATAAAACAAAAATACTCTTCAATTTTGTAACCTATATACTTTAATGAATCTTTAAAAGAAATGTCTTTTGGTAATCCATAACTTGAGGACAAATTATGGACTCCATTAAAATACATTTAGATCAAGAATTAACTAACAACCAATTTGCAAATAATTCCTATGATCTACCAAAACTCATAAGTGTATGAACAATCATATCAATAATTTCAAGAATTACATAAACACACATAAAACTTGAAATTTTGATAACAACTTTAAAATTGGTTTACCATAATCATTACCACATCAAAAACAGGTTTTATAGGTCCAAAACAGTTTAAGGTAATGATTCTAGACCAATTCCAGCCTTAAAACTCGAAAATCTGCCAACTGGAATACAAACTCGTCGAGTTCCTTACACGAAATCATCGAGTTCATGCCTTAACACATGAACTCGTCGAGTTTATAGGAAGAACTCGTCGAGTTTTGAGTATGGACAGTTTCTTGGTTTTGAAAAATAAGTTGCATCAAGTATAATTGAAAACAGGCCTAGGCTCTGATACCACTGAAGGGTTTTGAGCATTATAACACTCCTATGGTGTACATGCAACCCTATAAACCTTGGATCTATGTTTTCTCTATTATACATGCAAATATTCTATATTCCAAGGTTTTATCCTAACTAGCATAATATGAAGAAACTATACTACAAGAGACTAGTAGAATGACATACCTTTTTATGGAGCTTGAAGTCTTGAACCTTTATGAGCTTAGCCCCAATAGTGTGGAAGCCTCAACTAGAATCAAAAATCACCAAAACCACCTTGGAAAACTTGAGAGAATAGCAAGCACTTCTAGAAATCGGCCCACCCTTTGTCCTCACACACTAGTGCCAATTTCAAGTGCCAAGGACCTCTTTATATAGTATGGAGGATTAGGGTTACATTCATGTAAACCCTAATACCCATGACCTTTCATTTCCATAGGATCCACGGGTTAAACACTCCATGGACTATCCATGAAAGCTTAGCCCAACCTAAATGAACTTGGCCCATTCCATATATATATAAAAGAGTCCATATTTAATTAGTTCCTTTTTGATCACTAAATTAATTCTAAATTAATTCTTGATCAATAATAATTAAATAATATGATTCCATACTAATATATTAGAACTTATAATATATTAATATAAATCATAAACATACTATTCTCAAAAGACTATCCATACAAATTGTTCCGGTGAAGTGCAACCCAAATCGGACCATGCCAAGTCGGGTCAAGTACATACCAATTATAGTTATGGGCTTAGACACTAATCCAACAGTCTCACACTTGGATAAGTCTAAAACTATTATTGTGTATGACTCCAAAACCCGACTAGCAATCGTAGCTCTTAAAGCCGCTGCTGAAATCTGAACAAATCAATGACGCGTCCATTAGATAAAGGATCATATATTCCTCTATTCCAGATATCATATGGACTGAGACATGGATTATAATCATTCTCTATGTGCATCTGTTGTTTCCCGATTTCCGATTTATGACGACCGACTAATTGAACAAATCAAATCAGTTCAGGCTTGGCCAAGCACTTAGAGGTGTCATCACTAAATCATCGAGGGGCCCACATATATCGCTTTTATCCCTTCAAGGGTAAAAGGAATGGATAAACTTCAACTCATATGCTTGTTCTACTACTTGTTGAATCATACACAAAGGCACGTTTTATAACATCAAGTTACTGATGCGTTTTCGTGCAATCAATGTATAACCAACTCATAGTCAACAACTCATATCTCTAGGTTTGCAGAATATAAGATATTATCGTCTCATGATCACTCGTGATAAATCCATGAAGTGAATCAAATGAGCGTAGGTTTAATCCAATACTCAGAACTTATGAGCACTCATGAATGTTGTAGAAACTCTTGCTATGTCCAGTACCTTAGACATCTACAAACCAGCTTCATGACAATCTTGCCTTAATACCTACTTCCAATGTATTATCGACTGCGGATGGTTTGAATAACTTAGTCATTTAATTGATTCAATTCAAACAAGCTCTTGCATCAAATCATTAAATGATATTAAGATCTTGCCATAATTACCAACAATATCCAACATTCCTCATAAGTTCGGGAATATGAATATCTAATCTTTTATTACACTAACTTTGATCTAATAACAATCAATTAAGTGCATGTTACTAACATCAAATCATAAAACGTATACAAATTTCACAATTTGATTAACTAGATTGATAAGAACCCTAATGCATTGATCAAGTGAAAAAGAGAACTAATCAAACATATAATTAAGATCAAATCAAAGATTATTAGATGATAAACACAAAGTCAAGTGCAAATTACAATCTAATAACAAACACTTAGAAATCTAGAATCGAAAATGATAGAGAAATCAGCCACACATGTCTAAGTTAAACTACAAATTCAACAAGTTTGATCTTCAAGTTAACTTACAAGAAGAAAATTAAAGTGTTTCCAAGATGCTAGATGATGATATAATCTCCCAAAATCGTCCCCTTGAAGTTCCAAGTCGAAGTTCTGTTTTAATGTGCCATTAACCATAGATAAATCGGAAGTTAAGAATTTGAAAATCCATCAGATCACGTTACACGGCCCGTGTAACGTATGCCTTGCTGTTACATGACCGTGTAATGGCCCTGATGTGCTGAAATACTTCCAAAGCATGGCCGTGTAATGTATGCCTTGCCAAAGCGCGGGTCGTGTAATGCAGTACATACAAGTCATTTTCTAATTTCCTTCATTTTTCATTTTAGCTCCAAAAGTTCCGAAATTTCACCGAGAGCTTCCCTTGACTGTCTTAAGCATGCTCCAATCTTCAAATCACCCTGAAACATCAACAAAAAATGATGAAATATCGATAGATCCTTGATAATGTCCTCAAATGCAAAATTTATGAAAATTACACAAAATATGCAATGCAATGCTATAATAAACATGAAATTAACCTATGAAAAGGTGCAACTTATGCACCTAACAAAGACCCCCAGGGGGAGCCCGTGGCAGTTGGATATAAGACCATGTGAGGTAGCCCATGGCATTCCTAGGTAAAGACCATGGGGGGGAGCCCATGGCATGAAGGTATAAGACCCTGGGGGAGCCCACAAAATCCTTATATGTTAGTATGCATGGCTTGTGTGATATGTGTAGATTTTATAGCTAATATATGTGTTATGTGGATTGGGTGTGGGGTATGCTCTGGGGGAATCAGTAAGTATTAGCTTACAGTTTGTGGATTTGTTTCAGGTACATCTGAGCCCAAAGGCAAGGGCAAGGCTTGATGGCGCGGCGTGCACTCTCTCAGGCATTTTATGGGACAATATGATGTTTGGAAATAATATTGTTGTGGATATGAATTTTGAAAACAGTTGTATTGCGATTTCATGGTTTATGGAAAAGTGTTTTGATTAATTAAAAATGAAAAATTTCTTTTGAAAATTGGGTCGTTACAAGTTGGTATTAGAGCCTTGGTTTGAGGGATTCGGGCTCACTCTCGAGTGTGTCAGGACACAAACTAAGGAAATGGTAAAACTGTTTTCAAAAATAAAAGTTAAAAACTTTTAAAGAATGGAAAAGATGAGAGTGCAATACGCGTGATCAGCCGAGCCAAGTAAGTAGTTCCCCAATATGTTAGCCATGTTATACTGATATTTGAGCTATGATAATCGTATGGATCTTGCTATGTGTATGCTTTTAAAATTGTATACGGTTAGGAGCTTATAGCCTTAGAATGATTGATTTGGCCTTATTTCCTGTATCTCATTTGGTTGTGGTCCTAGGGTAGAATCTTTTATTCGAAAGTCTATTTGATCCTCTTCTGTGTATAATTTGCATTCATAAAGGCAACCTGGTATGATTGGTCTGATTGATGTGAGTAGAGAAAATCTTAGGACAACCTAGGATTTGAGATATGCGGTAGGCTGTAGGATATGATTTATGTTGGGATGAATTATGGTTATCAGGTAGAGCCTTGGGAAAGGTACAGGTAGGTGTGGAAGGTAGTATTGGGCCTGTACTACTGAAAGCACAGGACTTGTACCCGAACCAATGTAAGATCTGACAGCTCTAAGGAGGACTGGTGTGGGAAGATCCCATATATAGATATCCTGATCATTATGATTTATGACATTTCAGTTCAGCATGGTGGTGACACGATTTGAGACAGGGGGATCAGGATCAGGATCGAGTAGTGGTACTGAGCCCAATGATGAGAGGCTGTGCGAGATCATCGCAACTTAGGTTACGAAGGGCATCCTTGACATTACCCCAGTGATCTTTGGGAAGGTCAAGGAGGAGATGATGGAGATTATGGAGGAGTGGCTCAGGTCATTCAGAGCCGAGATTACGGCGGGCCAGATCGGGGCCTGGACTCCCTCGTTTCGGGAGTTCAAGGCGTGTGGAGCACCGGAGTTTTTCAGGGTCAGGGACCCTATTGTGAGCCGACACTGGGTGGCAGATATCGAGAACGCCCAATGCACGAGTTCTTTCCCAGATGCAGCAAAGGTGGGTTTTGCTTCATGTATGCTGAGAGACAGATCACGAGACTGGTAGGGCGAGGTGACTAGTAAGGTGGGAGCAGCCGATGTAGCTGAGATACCATGGGCCGAGTTTGTTCAACAATTTGATTTGGAGTTTGCACAAGCTATTGAGGTGAAACGGATGGTGTGGGAGTTCCAGGAGCTCCAACTGACCATCGAGACTGTGGCGGAGATCACCTCCAAGTTTTGGGAGCGAGCATTGTTGATCCCACACTATGCTACCGATGATGACATGCGGAGGACGAGATACCATTCCATGCCAAGGGATGATATACGGGAGTTTGTGAACTTTACATGGTACAAGACCCTGAATGAGATAGTAGAGAAGGCCCGCGAGAGGGAGATGGAGTTGGACTTTTGCACCAAGCGGAAGCCGGAGCAAGCACAAACAGCGGTGGGTCAGGCTAAAAAGCCTAAGACCTCAGATACTTCCAGCAGGAGCCAGCAGGGCCATGGCCTGTGTGCCAGGGCGGTAAATCAGACGCTGGGGCTTGTCAGACAGCAGGCTCAGCATGTTACGCATGTGGCCAGAAGGGCTACTTGAGCAGGGATTGCCCCAATAAGGGCTTGATATGTTTCCACTGCAACCAGACTAGCCATAAAAAGGCCATTTGTCCGCGGTTGCAGGGAGGGGGAGGAGCAGTGGTGGCGCCTGCGATCGCCACAATGAGGATTACTGATGGCCGCCCTGCTAAGGCGGATGCTTAAGCGGTGAAGAGCCGTGCATTTCAGTTGACTCCTGAGGAGGCTCGGGCAGCGCCAGACGTTGTGGCTGGTGTGTGTTCATTCTTCTCTACTCTATATTATTTGCATTGTTTATGTACACATCATGCTTATGTATAGGGACCTTTTTGGTCAATGGTATGTCGGCTCATGTTTTGTTTGATTCGGGTGCTACTCGATCGTTCGTGTCTCTTGCACTTAGCAAGAAGTTTCGAGATGCGTTGGGAACTTTGGATTCCCTGCTCGAGGTAGAGATTGCAGATCACCACACTGTGAGTGTTGCGAGGGTGTATCAGGACTATGTCCTGAATGTGCTTGGGGAGAGGTTTTGTGTTGATCTAGTCCCGATACCGTTGCGTGGGCTAAAGGTGATTGTCGGGATGGACTGGTTGGGGGCCAATGGGGCCATGATCGATTGTGAGCGCCAGTTGGTGAGGGTTCGAACCCCAAGTGAGGGAGAACTGGTTATTCATGGTGAGAGGGCCTCGCAGGGTCCAACCCTCTGTTCGGATGCGAGGGCTAGGAGATTTCTGCAGCAGGGATGTATGGTATTTTTGGCTTATATCTCGGATACGAGGGTTGAGACCACGACAGATATGGGCAGAGTGCCGGTTGTACAGGAATTTCGGGACATCTTTCCCGAAGAGTTACCAGGAGTGCCTCCACAGAGGCAGGTGAAGTTTCGCATTGATTTGGTGCCGGGTGCCGCTCTGATAGCGAAGGTACCATACCGGTTAGCACCGAACGAGATGCAGGAGTTATCTACGCGGCTTCAGGAGCTGCTAGACCAAGGGTTCATCTCTCCGAGCAGTTCCCCGTGGGGAGGTCCGATCCTGTTCGTGAAAAATAAGGATGGATCACACAGGATGTGCATTGATTATCGGGAGCTGAACAAACTAACGGTGAAGAACCGTTATCCGTTATCGAGGATCGATGATTTGTTCGATCAGGTGTAGGATGCGTCTTGGTTTTCCAAGATTGACCTTCGATCAGTATACCATCACATGAGGATATGGGATGAGGACATACCGAAGACAGCTTTCAGGACTCGGTATGGGCATTATGAGTTTGTGGTGATGCCATTTGGGCTCACCAATGCCCCAGCAACATTCATGGATCTCATGAACAAGGTGTGTAGACCGATGCTAGATCGGTCGGTGATCATTTTTATTGACATATCTTGGTCTATTCTAAGACCAAGGAGAAACATGAGAAGTATCTGAGGGAGGTATTGGAGACGTTGAGGGCGGAGAGGCTGTATGCCAAGTTCTGCAAGTGTGATTTATGGCTTCGAGAGGTACAGTTTTCGGGGCACATCATCAACCAAGAGGGTATTTTGGTTGATCCAGCCAAGGTTGAGGCAGTAATACGGTGGGAAGCACCGAAGAATGCTTCCGAGATCCAAAGCTTCTTGGGTCTAGCGGGATATTATCGGAGATTCATTCAGGATTTCTCCAAGATTGTTGTGCCTTTGACTCGCCTGACCAAGAAGAATGTGACATTTCGGTGGGGGCACGGACCAGCAGTTGGCTTTTGAGACCCTGAGACGGAGGTTATGTGAGGCTCCAATTCTAGTACTACTTGAGGGGTTAGATGATTTGGTGGTGTACTGTGATGCATCGATCACAGGGTTAGGGGGGATACTGATGTAGAGGGGGCATGTGATAGCTTACACCTTGAGGCAGTTGAAGCCTCATGAGGCGAATTACCCCACTCACGACCTGGAATTGGGGGCAGTGGTGTTTGCCCTCAAGATTTGGAGGCACTACCTGTATGGAGTGCGGTGCACCATTTATACTGATCACAAGAGTTTGAAGCATTTGATGGATCAGCAGAACCTCAATATGCGACAGAGGAGGTGGTTGGATGTGCTGAAGGACTATGATTGCGAGATCCTATACCATCCAGGGAAGGCCAATGTGGTGGCCGATGCTTTGAGCCGAAAGGCGGCAGGTTCCCCGATTAGAAACGTTTGTTTGAGGATGACCGTGAGCTCTCCGTTGTTGGATATGATCAAGGAGGCCCATGTTGAGGGTGTGAAGAAGGAAAATTGGAAGATTGAGCGGATTCGGGGACAATATCCTTTGTTTGTTAAGGATAGCCGAGCTCTTCTGACACAGTGTGGCTGGGTATGGGTACCGGTGACTGGAGGGGTGAGACAAAAGATATTGGAGGAGGCCCACAAATCTAAGTTCTCTATACATCCGGGGGCTACAAAAATGTATAGAGATTTGAGACGAAGTTACTGGTGGCCCTGCATGAAGCGGGAGATCGCCTGGTTTGTGGAGCGGTGCTTGACCTGTAGGAAGGTCAAGGCCGAGCATCAACGGCCTCATGGCAAGGTTTAACCACTACCCATTCCTACGTGGAAGTGGGAAGAGATCACTATAGACTTCATCACGAAGTTACCGAGGACAGCGAGGGGTGTGGACACCATATGGGTGACTGTGGATAGATTGACGAAGAGTGCCCACTTTATTCCGATCTCTGAGAGTATATCCACCGAGAAGTTGGCGGATATTTATGTGCGAGAGGTCGTGGATAGACACGGGGTGCCGGTGTCGATAATCTCTGACTGGGATGCTCGATTCACATCTAGGTTCTGGATGAAGTTCGACGAGGAACTGGGCACTAAGCTGCATTTTAGCACGACATACCACCCCCAGAAGGATGGCCAGAGCGAGAGGATGATCCAGACCCTTGAGGACATCCTTCGAGCACGCGTGCTAGATTTTGGAGGGACTTAGGATACGTACCTTCCAATGGCAGAGTTTTCATACAATAAAAGTTAACATGCCAGTATCGATCGACCTCCATTTGAGATGTTTTATGGCAGGAGATGTAGGACCCCGATTTGTTGGGGAGAGGTTGGACACCGAGTCATGGGGAGCACTGAGGTAGTGCTCAAGACTACTGGGCTGATTCAGTAGGTTAGCGACCAGCTGCAGGTCGCGCAGAGCCGTCAAAAAAGATACGTTGACCGGTGGCAATCGGTTCTTGAGTTCTAGGTGGGGGACTTTGTGTTACTTAAGGTGTCACCATGGAAGGGAATCATCAGGTTCCAGAAGAGGGGAAAGCTAGGACCCCGATATATAGGACCGTTCAGGATTACGACAAGGGTGGGCAAGGTAGCCTATCGCTTGGATCTGCCGGATGAGCTTAGCCAGATTCACAACACCTTCCATGTGTTCCAGCTTTGGAAGTGTGTCACCGACGAGGCCGTAGTCGTTTATCTGGATGATATTCAGGTGGAAGAGAGCCTGAACTACATTGAGAGGCTTGTTGCTATCTTAGATAGGAAGGCCAAGGTTCTTCGGAACAAGGAAGTAAAGCTGGTAAAGGTGCAATGGCAGCACCGCAGGGGCTCCGAGTGGACTTAGGAGCCGGAGGACGAGATGCGAGACCACTACCCGGATCTGTTTGGACCAGCAGACTTCGGGGATGAAGTCTAGTTCAATTGGGGGAGACTTGTAACACCTGTTCCAGGTATTGATTAATTATATCATTTTTAGGGTTTTATGCATGGACTCGGCGAGTTGGGTGCTCCAAGTCGTCGAGTAGAGACTATATGGGGACGCGGGATTTGGGTCCTACTCGATGAGTCGGAAGGCCCCAACTCGACGAGTAGGAGCTGTAGAGAGAAACCCTAATTTTTAGGGTTTGCACCCTATTTAAGGAACATAACCCGCCTCTTGTGGCCTCCCTTATCACCCTACTAGCCAGAGAAAAACCTAATTCAACCTTGCACCTTCTTGAGAGAGAGTAAGAGCTTTGTGAGTGATTTTTGGGGAATTTCTGAAGGATTCTAGAGCTTGAAGAGGAAGGAGCAAGGGGAGGAGCAGTAGATTTGACATCTACTCTGTCTTGGCCATCATTTTGAGGTATAAAGTCGTCACCTTGATCTCTAGTTGATTAGATCCCATTTCTTGGAAGTAAATGACCATTTTTGGTGCAAAATGGAGTCAGGATTGGGTCTGGACTTATCACAAGGATATGGATCCAAATATGGACCTCTCAAGGTTCCCAATGGCATAAAGTTGCTCACTTTATGCAGCCTAGCCCCTTTCCATGCACAAAAACATTGGAAGAAGCATAATTTTGATGTTATAGCCTTGGAGGGCCTTGCATGCACATAAAGCTTGCAACTTTACGTGGTATCTACACGAGGGGAGTTTGGATCTGAAGTTTGGTACCTTAGATCCCACTGAAAAGGGCTGAACTTGGAAAGGACTGAAGGAACTCGTTGAGTCCCTTAGCTGACTCGACGATTCAGGATAGGGTTTGCTTATTTTTGAGTTTCTGAATGAGTGCAGTGAAGGATTAGGGTTTTGGTCTGATTAGACATTGGTTTTCTGGTCATATGATGAGCTCGACGAGCCACTAGGGTGATTCGGCGAGTTGATGTGGGATACAGTGAAATGGACTCGGGAGGAACTCGACGAGTTGCTGGATGCACTCTACGAGTTGAGGTCAACATGGACTGTTGACCTTGACTTGGACCAGGGTTGACCAGGGTTGACTTTAAGGGTAGTTATGGGATTATGACAAGTTAATCACATAATGATTATAGGCAGTTGAGTTGGAGCAGCACGAGGGACATATCTGATTCTAGCTTGTTAGTTCATCATCTAACAGGTGTGTCTTCTCACCATACCTATGGGTCTACGACACCAAGGCCGACCCATTTTATGATATATGGTACACTAGCTATAGTAGAGATATGTGGTATGATAGTTAGCTTTATGCTAACTGGTATGCTAGTGATTATGTGATATTTGCATGGAAGACCCCGGGGGAGCCTGTGGCAGTTGGATATAAGACCATGTGGGGGAGCCCATGGGATTCCTAGGTAAAGATCTTGTGGGGGAGCCCATGACATGATGGTGTAAGACCCTGGGAGGAGCCCACGACCTCCTTATATGTTTATGTATGAGTTGTGTAGTATGATAGATACTTCTGTGATATATGATATGCTAGTTGATTATTATGTTATTGCATGGAAGACCCTGGGGGAGCCCGTGGCAGTTAGATATAAGACCATGTGGGGGAGCCCATGGCATTGCTAGGTAAAGACCATGGGGGGAGCCTATGGCATGAAGGTATAATACCATGGGGGAGCCCACAACATCCTTATATGTTAGTATGCATGGCTTGTGTGATATGTGTAGCTTTTATAGCTAATATGATATGTGTTATGTGGATTGGGTGTGGGGTATGCTCTGAGGGACTCACTAAGCATTATCTTATAGTTTGTGGATTTGTTTCAGGTACATCTGAGCCCAAGGGAAAGGGCAAGGCTTGATAGCGCGACATGCACTCTCTCAGACATTTTATGGGACACTCTGATGTTTGGAAATAATATTGGTATGTATATGAATTTTGAAAACATATGTATTGTGATTTCATGGTTTATGGAAAAGTGTTTTTGATTAATTAAAAATGAAAATTTTCTTTTGAAAATTGGGTCGTTACAAATCTTGGGAAACTCTGATTTTTAATTAATGTTGAGAGCACTATTTTTGTAAACATTTTATTAGTAAAAGGATCGTTTTGAAAAGTTTAAATTTTTTTGACATTTTTGGGACGTTACAAGTGTGGTGGTGGTAGTGGTGGTGGCATAGTTTGGTGGTTGTGATGTGTAAATATGGATCAGGTGTCAATTGTAATGGTAGCTATGGAAGAAGGGTGTCCTTTTGAAACCAAGTCACTATTAAAAGGCGAGAAATAGTGCATTAACCTAATGAAGTAGATTGGTGAGTGAAGTTACTACAAGGAAAGAAGATTAATGTAAGATATATGAGGATATTTCTTGAGCCTAAAAAAAGACAAACAATATGAAGGCCGTCTCGAATCATAAAAAAATGGAAACTAAAAGGTGACAATGATAAGCCGATGAGATTACCTTACCCTAGGCTACTAAACTATCGTGATGAGTAGTTTAACGAGAGATCCTTTGTAAGCCATACTTAGAAGTTATGTGATTTGTGATGAAAGGTGAAGATTACATGGATAATGTGATGAGGGCATCAGAAGGAATAAGACTTCAAGATGTGATAACTTGATGATGAAAGAGCAATATCTGGAAGATGTTATATGATCGATCAAGGAGGAAGACGATTTCACATGATGAAATATCGAAGAATGCAAATTGAACATCAAATATCTTATAGTACTAATAAGGTGTGGACAAGAAAAAACGCTTGATGTTTTGTAACACCGATCCTTGAAGGTAAATTCCTTCCCCTTATTCATAAGTTTTAATGTTGAATTTCGATCTACGCAGGGCGTAGATTGTTGGTACGACGAACTCCAGGTGCATACTTAGCTCTTCCACCCAAAGGGTCTTGGTCTAATAAGCGTCTGAGAATTCACTCTGCGTAAGATAAACAAGAGTTAGGTTAGAGAACCATGTCGAGGGTCGGACCCCGACATAGCTCTCCGATGCCTAAGTTGGATTAAGAATTTTGGTGTTAAGGAATATATGTTCTCCTTACTTACCCTACTGGTTATTATGTCTCTGAGGGTATTTATAGGCTGCATGTGGTTAGAAAATTCCATATCATTGACAGGACCTCCACCTATGACCCTGTCTACGAGCAGGCGTGTTTCCTGTCATTTCCTTGTTTATTTTATTTGCTTCGTACTACTTTTCATATTTCATGGGATACGATTCCGATGCTTGCGTACGATGTATTCGAATTGATATTTGTCCGAAGTAAGTGGCAATGCATGTAACGCTGACATGGTGAGTACCGGGACGGTACTGGGTTTCCTCGAACTATCAGCCTCGTACACCATTAAGCCCCCCGTATGAAGGGTAAAAGAATATTGCCGAAATATTTTTGTCATTCGGACTTGTAAATCCATATCAGGTACTGTAAAATCCTTCGCATGTTGTGCATTAAATGCTTGCGCCGTCACAAGTCATCTTTCTTGCTTTGATTAGATTGTCCTTAATAAATACTTTAACCGGTCCCTCTGATTATTTATCGGGTAATCCTGATTTGTTCTTGTGGAAACTTCTTTACATTATGTTCCCTTTGACTTTCCCATCTCTATGGATGATGATATGTCTGTAGTTGTGTCCGAAGTGGACTACTGCATGCTGGAGCGATACACTCATAAATATCACCTTTAGCCCGTACTGGGTTTCCAAGTTCCATCTTCATCTTCGTATGTTCTTGATGCCCCACCTGGTAAGACTGGTTTCTATATTCGACATCTGGTGTGTGGGTTACGGTTACCCCCTTCTCGCTTCTTCTTAGAAGTTCTTTTTTATTATAAAGTTCATATTGTGCAACTATGTCTGAATGCAGTGTCAAAGATTGTTATTTTCGAAGTTTTTTGTGTTGCTCATGAGATACGACTTGACGTCTCCTTGTTTCGCTATTTTTACCGCTTGAAGAAGTATAGTGATTGTTTTTCTTTCAGTAGTCGTCACTTTCCTCTTTCTCTAGATTTATCTCGTTATAATTGGAACTGGGTATTGCTAAGTGGACATACATAGCTTATGTTTACCATTTGTCCCTTGTTATGTTTCACTTGGTGACGACTCTGTATATTTGTCTGCCGATATTCGTGCATTTGTGCTTTCATTTTCCCATTTCCGTGTAAAGAGGGAATTTTTGTCAGAAGTTGTACTTGCTTTGTGTCATATGAGCCCCATCTGGAAAGCCCGTTGTCAACTACCAGTGTTATCTATATGTCATGCAGGTTTGTCTGACCTTTTTACTGAATTTAGCATAAGTTCTTTTGTCTTCTCTTTCCTTGGTTGTGGGTAATCTCCTGATATAAGTGCTACCTCATGGTGTTTTCTCGTGCTCATTTATTATTGTAGATGGGAGTAAATTCCCCTTTCAGCTCATATCCTATTTGGCTGGTGATATCTCTACCGAGTCCATTGTAGTGAATGGTGTGGTCCCTAAATGAGATGTGGACCCGATGACTTCGATGCCCGAGTCGCCTATTACTGTTATAGGATTTGGGCAAAATGCTTGTAACACCGTAAATTTCAAAACAATTTTTCACTTTTAAGGATATAATTTCATTCATAAATATTCTCAAATCTTAATGTATCACATATCGAATATATAAAAACACATCCCAAGATCAAAATGTATAAAACTCCAATAGTGTGTACTGATAATGCCAGTGCCTTCCCGCGATCAAAATGTATAAAACTCCAATAGTGTGTCTGTGTCGTTGGACCCTTCGGTCCGGTCTATATCGTTGGGCCCTCCGGCCCGGTCTGTTCAACACATAGCATACATATAACACAATGCACATAAACTCATATATACACATAGCATACAAGACCCTCGGGTCTACACACAAATACCACTCTAGGTAATGTATAGTGAGAAGACTCACCTCGGGTAACTCGGTAAATCTCGAGCTCGGTAAAATCTGGTCTAGCCCCCGCCTAATCACATGGAATAAGCAGTCTAATCAATACAACCCTCAAGGCTAGACTAATACCTCTCTTAGTACTCTCAGAAGGGTAAAAGACCATTTCACCCCTCTCATGGCTCAAAGACCCTAATATTGACCAAGCCCTAAAATTCAACAAAAGTCAACGGTCAAACTTTGACCTAGACTTGCCGAGTGCACTCGTGTGACTCGGCGAGTACATGTATGTCTTCTTCGCCTATGGTCCTCACTCGACTCGCTGAGTCAACCCCACACTCAACGGGTTATCACAGGTCGCGAATCGCGGGCAACCCGACTCGACTCGTCGAGTCCACTTATGGACTCGGCGAGTTCCTCCCATGACATCACTCATCTGACCTCCAGAGGTCAGATCTGCTTCTCTAATCTATAGATCTGACTTCCCCATGACCAATAAACATGTAAAGGTCGAATCTTGCTACACATGCAATGCTCCCAAGGCTTATTTTGGTGAAATCCCTTCTAACATGGCAACCTATGTCCATTTCCTCCTTAGAACCACAAAAAGCAGCATGGTTCAGGCTCTCTGGACCTCAAAAGGTCCAGATTTAGAGTTTAGCACTCAATGGGACACTATACACAACTTAACAAGCCATAAAAGGGTATAGAAAACCCTAAATTCAATGTCCTTAAGCAAAACAGGAGGATAGGATCGAATAGCTACCTCAAACTTGAAGATCCAAGCTGAAAACCCACTAAAATGCAATCCTCTTGACCTCCCCTTGCTGGAAACACTTTCTCCTTTGCAAAATCACACCAAAAATGATCAAAAGGCTCAAACTCTCTCACAACTCGCTCAAAATCGCTAGGGTATCTCTCTCTGGACTGGTAGCCGCAAATGGAGGCCATAAAGGCCTTTAAATAGGGCTCATGCCCTGAGATTTAGGGTTTCATTTTACAGCGTGGACTCGCCGAGTCCACGCATCGACTCGTCGAGTCCTTCATTAATTCAAACAAGAATTCTCGATCCTACTCGGCGAGTCTGAGCGCCTACTCTCCGAGTCCCTCCCTAAAACTCAAGATAAATTCTTAAAATAACATACCTGGAAATTCGGATGTTACAATTGTCCCCCACTAGAATCAGACTTCGCCCTCGAAGTCTTGCTCAGCAAACAACTCTGGATGCTGCTCCCGCATCTCCAACTCCGGCTCCCAAGTCAGCTCGGACCCTCTGCGATGCTGCCACTGGACCTGCACCAGGGGCACCTCCTTGTTCCTCAGAACCTTGATCTTCCGATCCCGGATCGCGATTGACCTTTCAGCATAATTCAGGTTCGCATTCACCTGAATAGCTTCCAGAGGCACCACCGCTGACTCATCGGCTATACACTTCCTCAACTGAGACACGTGGAAGGTGTCATGAATCTGGCTCAACTCCGCAGGTAGCTCCAACCGATATGCTACCCTGCCTACCCTCGCGGTCACCTTGAACGGCCCAATATACCGGGGCCCCAGCTTGCCCCTCTTCCTGAATCGAATCACTCCTTTCCAAGGAGACACTTTCAGGAGTACGAAGTCTCCCACCTGAAACTCAAGCTCGGATCGTCGCCTATCCGCATAACTCTTCCGGCGACTCTGAGCCGTCAACAACCTCTGTCTAACCTGCTGTATCTGCTCGGCCGTCTGAAGCACTATCTTAGTGCTGCCCATCACGCGCTGCCCCACCTCTCCCCAGCAAATGGGAGTCCGACATCTCCTCCCGTATAATAACTCGAAGGGAGGCATACCAATACTCGAATGGTGGCTGTTGTTATAAGAAAACTCATCCTACGTAAGATACGTGTCCCAACTTCCCCTGAAGTCCAACACACATGCTTGGAGCATGTCCTCGAGCGTCTGAATCATCCGCTCGCTCTGACCGTCCATCTGTGGGTGGTAAGCGGTACTGAAATGCAGCCTCGTACCCAACTCCTCGTGGAAATTCTTCCAGAACCTGGAGGTGAAACGCACATCTCGGTCTGACACAATCGAGATCGGTACTCCGTGCCGCGATACCACCTCCCTCACATACAACTCTGCCAATCTCTCTGTAAAAGAGCTCTCACTGATAGCAAGGAAGTGAGCGCTCTTCGTCAGCCGGTCGACAATCACCCAAATCGCATCGACACCCCTCGCGGTCCTTGGCAATTTGGTGATAAAATCCATGGAAATCTGTTCCCACTTCCACTGGGGAACCTCAAGTGGCTGCAACTTGTCGTGCGGACGCTGGTGCTCAGCCTTAACCCTGCGACAGGTCAAGCACCTCTCAACAAACCATGCTACATCCCTCTTCATACAGGGCCACCAGTAATCTTTCTTTAGATCCAAATACAGCTTAGTGGCCCCGGGATGGATCGAGAACCTCGATCGGTGCGCCTCCTCCATCAAAGTGGTGCGCGTCCCGCCTGCATACGGCACCCATATCCGACCCTGAAAGGTCATAAGCCCTCGGCTATCGGCAATGAACTCAGGTACTTGCCCGATCACCCGTTCTCTCTTGCGGTTCTTCGGTCTCATGGCCTCTACCTGGGTCTCCCGAATGGTATCCAACACCGGAGTCATCACTGTCAGCCGCATACAAATGTCTCGAATCGGGGCACTCTCCGCCCTACGGCTCAGGGCATCAGCTACAACATTGGCTTTGCCCGGGTGGTATAGGATCTCACAATCGTAATCCTTTACCACGTCCAACCATCTCCTCTGGCGCATATTCAGGTTGGGTTGATCCATCAAATACTTCAAGCTCTTGTGGTCCGTGTAAATGGTACACCGAACCCCATACAAATAGTGACGCCAGATCTTGAGGGCAAACACCACTGCCCCCAGCTCCAGATCGTGGGTGGGATACCTCGTCTCATGAGGCTTCAGCTGCCTCGATGCATACACTATCACATGCCCCCTCTGCATAAGTACTGCACCCAACCCTGATATCGACGCGTCACAATACACCACAAAATCCTCCATTCCCTCCGGAAGGGCTAACACTGGGGCTTCGCATAATCTCTGGCAAAGTGTCTTGAATGAGGCCTGCTGCTCCGGGCCCTAACTGAAAACCACACCCTTCCGGGTCAACCTGGTGAGAGGAACAACAATCTTGGAGAAATCTTTAATAAATCTCCTATAATAGCCGACCAATCCCAGAAAACTCCTGATCTCGGTGGGGGATCTCGGCACCTCCCAACTCATCACCGCCTCAATCTTGGCCGGATCGACCAATATCCCATTCTGGTTGACGAGGTGTCCTAAGAACTGGACCTCTCGTAACCAGAAATCGCACTTGGAGAATTTGGTGTAAAGCCTCTCCGATCTCAGAACTCCGAGGATCTCCCTCAAATGCTCCTCATGCTGCTCTCTGGATCTCGAATACACCAATATGTCATCGATGAACACGATCACTGAACGATCCAACATCGGCCTGCATACTCGGTTCATGAGGTCCATGAACGCTGCCGGTGCGTTGGTGAGCCCGAAAGGCATCACCACGAACTCGTAATGCCATAACGAGTCCTGAAAGCTGTCTTCTGGATATCCTCATCACGTACTCTCATCTAATGATATCCAGACCTCAGATCAATCTTGGAGAACCAAGACGCTCCCTGCAACTGATCGAACAGATCATCAATCCTCGGCAGTGGGTAACGGTTCTTGACCGTTAACTTGTTCAACTCCCGGTAATCAATGCACATCCGGTGTGAACCATCCTTTTTCTTGACAAAAAGGATCGACGCTCCCCACGGTGAGCTACTCGGCCGAATAAACCCCTTCCCCAACAGGTCCTGCAGCTGTGAGGATAACTCCAGCATCTCTGGTGGCGCAAGGCGATAGGGCGCCTTGGCGATAGGTGCTGCCCCTGGAACCAAATCGATACGGAACTCTACCTGCCTCTCGGGAGGCACACCCGACAACTCCTCGGGGAAAACATCCGGGAACTCTCACACTATCGAGACCTCATCAACCGACCTCGGTTTCTCCGCATCTACTCTCGTATCCACCACATAAGCCACAAACCCACTACAGCCCTGCTGTAGACTCTGCCTCGCTCTAGCGGCCGAACAAAATGCTGACCCAGAACGGGTACCCTCTCCGTAAACCATAAGAACTCCCCCACTAGGGTCTCATATGGTCACCAACTGTCGCTTGCAGTCGATAACCGCTCCAAACCTGCTCAACCAGTCCATGCCCACGATGACACAGACATCTCCCATTGCAATCGGGACCAAATCAATCGGAAACTCCACACCGAAGATCTCGAGTACACATCCTCGTATCACATCAGTAGCATACACCGCTCGCTCGTCGGCTATAGAAACTCGTAGAGGTCGACGCAACGCCTCTTGCTGAATATTGATGTGCTGACTAAATGCTAATGACACGAAAGATCGACTCGCACCCGAGTCAAATAACACCAATGCAGGTACAGAACTCACAAGAAAAGTACCTAAGCATACCACAATATAAGCACAAAATCTCAAACTCAAAATAAGTAAAAGAATACATACCAGCTACGACATCGGGCGCTGCACGGACCTCTTCCGCTGTCAACTGAAAGGCTCTCCCGCGAGCCTTCGGTGCCTCGGCCTTCGCTGGCCGGACCTCGGTAGCTCTAGCAGCAGGTGCAGATCCCTGTGCTGATCCCTGTAGTAGCTGAGGGCACTCGGCCTTCCGATGGCCGGTCTGGTTGCAATAAAAGCAAACCGAGAATCCATTGGGGCAATCCCTCGCGTAATGCCCCTCCTTCCCACACTTGTAACACACCCCAGCTCTGCACACCCCCTCGTGACTCTTGCCGCACTTCCCACAAGTGTGGCCCTTCAGACCCCAGATCTCGAATCAGCGGGCTTTGCCCGCTTGGCTACCGACTGCGCCTGTGCCGGTCGCCTGTCCCTCCTCTGAGATTCGGCCTCCTCCCTGACCTGAGTCTCCAGCTCAATCTCTCTCTTCCGGGCATTTTCCTGGAGCTCGGTAACTATCCGATATGACGAGTTTGCCACGAACTCACGGATATCACTCCTCAGTATGCTCAAGTACCGGCTCATTCGTGCCTGCTCAGTCGACACGTGCTCAGGGCAAAACAACGCCCTCTCATGAAACATCCTCGTAATCACTGTCACAGACTCAGTTCCCTGCTTGAGGGATAGGAACTCCTGGGCTAGACGTTCCCTCTCCACAGGGGGAACATACTCATCTCGAAACATCATGGTGAACCTCTCCCAGGTCACCGCAGTAAGCTCTGCCGTAGTGAAGTCTGCCGTCACAAACTTCCACCAGTCCTTCGCTCCCAAACGAAGCTGGTTCAGCGCAAACCGAACCCTCAGATGCTCCAGACACGAGCAGGTGTAGAAGCATCCCTCGATATCAGAAATCCACCTCATCGCAGCAATCGGGTCCTGCGTCCCATCAAACTCTGGTGGGTTCGTGTTGCTGAACTCTCGGTATAGCAACGAGTCACCCCCCTGTGGCCTGGCAGCAGCGACGGCTGTGGTGGCTGTGGCAACAACAGAATCAGTAAGAGCAGCGTACCGCTCATCAAAAGTCTCGATCAGCGTTGTCTTGATAGACCCGAACATCTCTGGTATCTCAGCTCGAATGGCCGCAGCAACCTCCTCGTGAATCAACCTACGGATCTCCTCATCACTGGTACCACTGGTACCACTGCCTCCTGCATGGTGGCGCATCCCAACCACGATTTCTTTGAAATACAACACAAAAGAAATCAGAGACTCGCTCGAGTATACTCGCACTCGATACCCAACCCTACTTGCTCTTTAGTACCCTGAGGATTCTTACTTGGACTGCTCACCGATCCGGTGTTTCCAGTAGTACGGGCCCTTATACTACCTTCCACAGCGCATCGATAGATACCCCAAGTCCTCCTCCTAGGATCCCAGATCACAAGTACTCTATATCTCTCTAAACTCAGGCTACTCTCTGGTAGACCACTCATAAGCTCCTCACTGCTACCTACTTACTCTCGAAGTAGCTCATAGTATCAATAACTCCTAGGCTAAGGCATAAAAAATCAGGCCCACTCTAGTCCTAACCATGAATACCTAGCCTACTCTAGCATGTATAACATATCACATAATATCTCATAACACATAATGTAAGGGTATTTTCGGAAATCACCGTTCGGGCGCTGGCTGATAGTACACACTGCTCTTTTCAAAATCTCTTTACTCTTTTTAGAAAAATTTCGTTTTATTTTGAAAAATTCCTCAAATCCTCAGTTTGAGTTCAAATGCGCTCGAAGGTGCATCCGAATCCCTCAAACCAAGGCTCTGATACCAACTTGTAACACCTTAAATTTCAAAACAAATTTTCACTTTTAAGGATATAATTTCATTCATAAATATTCTCAAATCTCAATGTATCACATATGAAATCTATAAAAACACATCCCAAGATCAAAATGTATAAAACTCCAATAGTGTGTACTGATCATGCCGGCGCCTTCCCCCGATCCTCGCTAGTACCTGAAACACATAACAAAACAACTGTAAGCATAAATGCTTAGTGAGTTCCCCAGAATACCACATACAACACATACGCCACTCGAGACTACAATAAGACCCTCCGGTCGATCTGTCTCAGCGGGACCCTCCAGTCCCGTAGCTCGTTGGACCTTCTGGTCCGGTCATAGCTCGTCGGACCCTTCGGTCCAGTCTGTGTCGTTGGACCCTTCGGTCCGGTCTATATCGTTGGGCCCTCCGGCCCGGTCTGTTCAACACATAGCATACATATAACACAATGCACATAAACTCATATATACACATAGCATACAAGACCCTCGGGTCTACACACAAATACCACTCTAGGTAATGTATAGTGAGAAGACTCACCTCGGGTAACTCGGTAAATCTCGAGCTCGGTAAAATCTGGTCTAGCCCCCGCCTAATCACATGGAATAAGCAGTCTAATCAATACAACCCTCAAGGCTAGACTAATCCCTCTCTTAGTAGTCTCAGAAGGGTAAAAGACCATTTCACCCCTCTCATGGCTCAAAGACCCTAATATTGACCAAGCTTTAAAAGTCAACAAAAGTCAACGGTCAAACTTTGACCTAGACTCGCCGAGTGCACTCGTGTGACTCGGCGAGTACATGCATGTCCTCTTCGCCCATGGTCCTCACTCTACTTGCTGAGTCAACCCCACACTCAACGGGTTATCACAGGTCGCGAATCGCAGGTCAACCCGACTCGACTCGTCGAGTCCACTTATGGACTCGGCGAGTTCCTCCCATGACATCACTCATCTGACCTCCTGAGGTCAGATCTGCTTCTCTAATCTATAGATCTGACTTCCCCATGACCAATAAACACGTAAAGGTCGAATCTTGCTACACATGCAATGCTCCCAAGGCTTATTTTGGTGAAATCCCTTCTAACATGGCAACCTATGTCCATTTCCTCCTTAGAACCACAAAAAGCAGCATGGTTCAGGCTCTCTGGACCTCAAAAGGTCCAGATTTAGAGTTTAGCACTCAATGGGACACTATACACAACTTAACAAGCCATAAAAGGGTATAGAAAACCCTAAATTCAATGTCCTTAAGCAAAACAGGAGGATAGGATCGAATAGCTACCTCAAACTTGAAGATCCAAGCTGAAAACCCACTGAAATGCAATCCTCTTGACCTCCCCTTGCTGGAAACACTTTCTCCTTTGCAAAATCACACCAAAAATGATCAAAAGGCTCAAACTCTCTCACAACTCGCTCAAAATCGCTAGGGTATCTCTCTCTGGACTGGTAGCCGCAAATGGAGGCCATAAAGGCCTTTAAATAGGGCTCAGGCCCTGAGATTTAAGGTTTCATTTTACAGCGTGGACTTGCCAAGTCCACGCATCGACTCGTCGAGTCCTTCATTAATTCAGACAAGAATTCTCGATCCTACTCGGCGAGTCTGAGCGCCTACTCGCCGAGTCCCTCCCTAAAACTGAAGATAAATTCTTAAAATAAGATACCTGGGAATTCGGATGTTACAATGCTTTCTCTGTTCATCAATTTCTAGACATATCTTGTCTTGTGATTGGTTCTGCAGATGTCGATTCCTCTAGCTCTGTAGGAGTTGTGCTCCCAGGAAGTGTCTCTTCTGGTCGAAAGCGTAGGCAGGTTCTCTCTCCTGATTAGTTTGAGCATATTTTACATGAGATATCCCATTCGGGCCCTCGTTGCGCCTCTCCTTCGTCCTTAGGTCATGTTGCCCCTAAATCAGCTGTTATGTAAATAATTTCGCGTGTTTTATGCATTTACAACTATGTTATAGGTTCTAAATGATGATTTCGTTCTGCTAACGTCATTTTTCCAATTTTGTAGATGGGTGCCCTTCTTGTGTGTTGTTTGAGGAAGAGTTAGACAAAGCATGCCGGTTTATAGCCCGTGCTGAAAAAGTTATCTCCGCCGCACTTGGGTGAGATCTCAAGTTATTTGACGGGGTCGTTAACCTTATGGTGTAACGCCAGTTTCTAGGTATTTACATTTTTGGCCTTGTTTTTAATAATGTTTCATTTTTGTCCCAAACGCCAGGCGTTGGGGAGGGAATGCAAGGCGTTGGTATGTCGACGCCAGGCATTCGCACACAGAAGACAAACCTTAAATTTTTACGGTTTTCACCCTATTTAAAGGTCATTATAGCCCCAAGACCCTTCTTAACTCCAGCCTCCATCTCTCTTAGCCCTCATTTCGAAACCCTATGTAACATCCGAAATCCTAAGGTACTAAATTCATTCATTTTTGCATTATGAGGGTCCTCACGACGTGAGATATTTGGGATCACGTCGTGAGTGACCATTGACCTATTGACCCGTATTTTGGAGTCTCACGACATGATACATAAGGTCTCACGACGTGAGCGTGACTTAATGACCCTAAACCCTAATACTTGGGTATTTAATGGAAAAAGAGGGTTAGGTTACCCATCCATAGCCTCCTTCACTCTTTTGCCTCCTGAAAACCCTAATATCTACCCTCTTGAAGTCCTTAGACATTTTTGAGATCTTTGAAGCATTCTTTGGTGGTTTTTGACTCTTTGAAAAGGAAGAAGACCTTGGTTGAGCAACTTCTTGGCGTTTTGGCTCCTACCTTGCAATCTCTTGGAGCTTTTGGACCATTGTAAGTCTTAAAGCTTGGACCTTTTTACCTCTTGCATGCTAGATTTAACTTCTAATCTCCTTTTTGCATGTTTGTGTTAGATTGCATGCTTAGGATCCATAAAGTTGGCAACTTTATGGATCATTGAGTCATTCTCTATAATATAGTCTTTGGATTTGAGTTTTGGTGTAGTTTGAGACTCCAAGCATGATTCTAGATCTCATCTTGCCACTCTTGTCCTTGTAAGAGTTTGAGTCATGCATTGGACATGCATGACTGAAAAGATGAGATTTTTATCATCCTTTGGGTAAGGGAAGACCCTGTGGAAAGTCCCATGTTATGGATGTAAGGAATAAGAGCTTGGTGCACAAAGATGGCCAGTGCAGGTCTCACGACGTGAGGATTAAGACCTTCGCATCGTGAGAATACTAACCATCTTGACTATTTTGTCCAGATTAGGTCACAACGTGACTCAGGGTGAGGTCACGACGTGACAAGGACTGGAATCTTCTTAATGGGCTAAGATGACTCGCTGATTCGGGACTGGGTCGAGTTGGCACTCACGACGTGACCATGAGCTGGTCACGACGTAAGGACAAGCTGTTGGAGTTTGGACCGTTGACTTTGGGCTTTGTAGGGCCATTAGACTTCTAATTTTGGGCTTCCTTGAATTTAGGTGCATGATGGGTTTTGGGCCCAATTTGGAAGATTGGGCCATGATTGGGCTTTGGGTTTCCATTTAGGATTTGGACCTTTTGAGTAGTTGGAGTGGGCCAAGTTAGAAAAAGGGTAAAATGGTCTTTTACCCTGGTTACGGGCTAAGCAGCTTAGATTCTTGATTTCGGGTCAAGATCCAATTATTAATTGGATATTGCTTTGTGATTATAGCACGAGGATTTTACGGACTAGCAGACAGAAATACGTTTTAGTGTTTCAGCAGCTAGATGTGAGTTTCCTCACTGTGTTTGGCGGGTCGAAGGCACCAATGCCGACCCATGGTTTGTTATGTTTAGGATGCTAGATGTCTACGTGACTCTTGCATATGTTATGTGTTTGTATGTTTACCAGGCGGGGCCCGATAATCATTCTGTATGCTATTTATCTTTGTGATTATTGCATGTGTTATGTGTTTATGTGTTTATCTGTTTATATGTATACCAGGCGGGGCCCGATAATAGACAGATCTGTATACCGAGTGGGGCTCGATGCTGGGCGGGGCCCATTATATGTTTGATATGTATGGTATGTGGTATTTAGGGGAACTCACTAAGCTTTGTGCTTACGGTTTTCAGTTAATATTTCAGGTACTTCTGGTTCCAAGGGGAAGAGCTCGGGATGACTACAGTGCACACACCACCTCATTCAACGTTTTTATGATTACTCTGATGTTTTATGATGTAGTTGATACACTTTGTTCCATCATGGTTTTATGATGATGTCTTGGATAATAGTTTTATTAATTTAAAAACGAAATTTTTTGGTCTTAATTTTGGGATGTTACAATTTGGTATCAGCGCCTTAGTTTGAGGGATTCAGACGTACTCTCGGGTATGTCAGAACTCAAACAGAGGGTTTGGTAGAATTTGTTTTCAAAAATAAATGTTTTATAAAAAGGGTTTCTAATAAAATAAAAAGGGGTGGTGCATGCTATAACACTTGGTTTCAAATCACTTCATTATTCGGGGCTGTGGCCCGATCATCAGTTATCTTAAGGCTTAGGGCCTTGGGGAAGAAAGGATTTGGCCCTTTTTGGATGTGGGTGTTATAGTCTATGTGATCTGAGTTTTTGATGGTGTTTAGAGCCCAAGGGTATAATACTAATTTGATAATCTGGTCCTTTATGATATCTGGGTTCTTGTTTGGGAAGTTTTAAGGTGAGGGTGAGTTAATAGAAGTGTGGGGCTTCTCGTCACCTTTCCGTGGATATAAAGTTAGTTGGAAACAAACTTAGGATGAAGGAGTTAGGACCGACCGAAGTTTTTAGGGTTTTGGAGGGTCATCTAGTATGTGGGGCGTACTAGATGTGTACGCAGGGTGTAACGGTTAAATTGTTCGCGAAGGGTCTTTAAATACATCGAGCGTAATAAGGGGTATGTAGGGCGTACTCCCTTCAGCACCAAACCCTAATTTTGGGGTTTTACCCCTATATAAGCATCATTATAACCTTCCTTTGGGCCTTTTAAGTCAACCTCCACCCCCTTTAGCATGCATTGAAACCCTAGAGTGCCTTGAGTGAGTTTTGGAGTTTGGAAGAGTGTTTGTGGTGGTTTGTGCAAGAGAAGAAGAAAGTTGAAGACTCATTTCTTGGAGAGGAGCTTAGATATCCAGTGTTAGCATATTCATTACGTGATGGAGGTATAAAGTCCCTATTTTTGTCTACTCATTCTATAGATCTTCTTTTGGGCTTGTTAATGGTCATTTTAGTCTCTTTTGGTTGGCCCTTGTGAGCTAAGATTGTTTCAGAGGCTTGATCTTGTAGATATGGATGTTTGAGGATTCCTAAAGGCATAAAAATGTGATCTTTATGGTTTATTTGGACTCATGCATGTGTTAAGACCTTTCATTAAGCTATTTTGAGCTCTAGACCCCATTTAGCCATGCATGCACATAAAGTTGGCAACTTTATGTGATTATCCTTTTTGGGGAAGTTAGATATGAGTTTGGATCAAGTTCTTAATGGATTAAGAGTTGATTTGGAAAGTTGGCCATGGCTGGTGAGTACGCTGGGTGTACAAGTTTGTACGCTGCGCGAACAAGCCTTTCATGCAGTACACTGAGCGTACAGGCTGAGTACGTCCCGCGTACTCAGCAGGCTTGGACTTTTTTCGTTTTTGGCTTCACTTTTGTGCTTGAATGTCTTGGACCATGTTGGGTTATGTCGTGAAACATCCCAAAAATACGGTCCAAAAATTTCGTTTTAAATTATTAAATAAACCATAAAATATTGTTGTGGAATAAAATTATAAGTCGTGTAAATACCAAAACATCGTATCAAAACCAATATCAATGTATCCAAAATCACATATAACATATCAGAGTAAAAATCCCAGGCTAAGCTGTGGTGTGTGTCATGCGATCATCCCGAGCCCTTCCCTTTACTAGTGGAAGTGCCTGAATCCAAAACTGAAAACCGTAAGCACGAAGCTTAGTGAGATCCCCAAACTACCACATACCATACACATAACAAATAACATATCTTTGGGACTCCGCCCAGCTGCATTGGGACGAATCCCGACATCGGCTTACCTAACATCGGACCCCGCCCGACATCGGGCCCGGCCCGACATCGGGCTTACCCCGGTATACAACATCTCATAAGCATATAACATAAACTTGTAACCATAACATATTATCATAAACATATAAACATTCATCGGGTATGCCCCGACATCGGACCGGGGTCCGTTTTAACACATAACATATAAACTAAACATACATCGCGCTTGCCCCGACGTTGGACCAAAGCCCAGAACACATAACACATATCATATAAGCTATACATACATCGGGCTTGCTCCGACATCGGAGCAAAGCCCGAAACACAAAACACATATCATATAAGCTATACAGACATCGGGCTTGACCCGACATCGGACTGATGCCCGGAACACATAACACATAACATGCATGAATCACAAAGACATCAAGCATACATAAATGTTCCTCGGGACCGCCCCAGCATCAGATTGTAATCCGGAAAGCATATAACCTACATCGGGCCCTGCCCGGCATCGGGCCGTAGCCCGGAACTACTAACATCTAAACGGGTCGGCATTGTGGCCGTAGACCCGTTCCTACTGGAGAAAACTCACCTCGAATGCTAGCTATGAAATCTCGTGTGAGGAATCCCTGACGGCTGCTCCAACGACTCTCCGACTATCAATTTCACAATAACACTTAATCAGAATCTAATAATCCTTCTTAGGGTAAAATGACCATTTTACCCCTGGTCAAAGTCAACATCCTGGTCAAATTCATAGTCAAGGTCAACTCCCAGTCAACCCAACTTGTCGAGTTATCTCCCAACTCGGCGAGTTTCTGTACTACTCAGACTCGTGGTCAACCGAGTCAACTCGTCGAGTCCCTTCGCAGACTCATCGAGTTCTACCTAGCATACTATCGGGACAACGACTTTAACTCGTCGAGTTCTTTAGTTCCGACTCCTAATCTTGCCCAACTCACTGAGTTATCTCCTAGACTCAACGGTTTCACTCAAAACCAGAAAAGGGTTAGGTGTCCACGACCCGACTCGCCGAGTCCAAGAACAACTCGTCGAGTCCCCCAAATGTCAAATCCATAAAGTCGATTCTAATCAATTCCAATGCTTCCGGCTCATAGATCTGGACCACTTAGACTAGAATTACACGTAAAGTTGCTAACTTTCGTGCATGCATGGCGTTATGAAGCTAAAACACCCACCACAAGCTAAAATGGAGGTCTAAGTCATGGAATAGGGCCATGGCTGAATAAAAGTGGCAACTTTGAGCTTCTAAAGCTCAAGAGTGCCCAGATCTGAAGTCCTTACATCTCCAAGAGTTCAAATCTCAGAAATGACCTTGGAAATGGCCCAAAAGTGACAATATACAAGCTCAAAAGAAGATCTAGGTGAATAGAAGCCAAGGTATAAGCTTTATACCTCTATCAAGACAGAAATGAGTCCTAAGCTCTGGATCTTCAACTTTCCTTCTGCAACTCCAAGTCCTTTCTTCCTTCTTCTAGCTTTAAATCACAAAAATGGCAAGAAAATAGCTCAAGATCACTCAAGGTTGATTAAGGTTTCAAGATTAGGGTTTGGAGGTGATAGAGGCTGTGGTGGAGGCCATATATGATGCTTAAATAGGGTGCAAGCCCTAAAGATTAGGGTTTTCATACAGGCTGTCCTACTCGTCGAGTCAAGACTCCGAATCGTCGAGTCAAGACTCCGAATCGTCGAGTAGTTCACTTAAAACCTGCACATACTATGCCTTCTACTCGACGAGTTAGGGCCACCAACTCGTCGAGTAGACCTTCCAAAATGAATAAATAATTAAGTTAAATGCATACTAGGAACCAGGCGTTACAATTCTCCCCCACTTGTCTTAGACTTCGTCCTCAAAATCTGCTACATCTGAAAACAACTCTGGCTAGTGCTCCCTCATCTCCTCATCGGGCTCCCAAGTCCACTCTGAGCCCTTGCGGTGCTGCCATTGCACCTTTACCAACTCCACCCTCTTGGTCCTCAAATCATTCGACATCCTGTCCAGGATAGCTACTAGTCGCTCAATGTAGTTTAGGCTGTCATCAACCTGAATATCTTCAAGGGGTACCACTGCTAAATCATTCACTAGGCACTTCCGCAACTGAGAAACATGGAAGGTGTTGTTGATCTGGCTGAGCTCTGCTGGAAGGTCTAACCAGTAAGCAACCCGACCCACACGGGCCAAAACCCTAAATGGACCGATGTACCTGGGGCCCAACTTGCCCCATTTCTGGAACCGAATGACACCCTTCCAGGGTGACACCTTCAGGAGGAGCATGTCGCCCACCTGAAACTCTAAATCTGAACGCCTCTTGTCGGCGTAGCTCTTCTACCGACTCTAAGCAGTCTGGAGCCTACTCCGGACCTGCTGGATCCGCTCTATAGTCTTGAGTACTACTTCAGTACTCCACATAACTCTCTGAACGACCTCTACCTAACAGATTAGGGTTCTACACTTCCTCCCATAAAGCATCTCGAAGGGAGGTCGGTCTATGCTGGCGTGTTAACTGTTGTTATACGAAATTCCTCTAACGGAAGATACGTATCCCAACTGCCACCGAAATCCAAAACACATGCGCGTAGCATGTCCTCGAGAGTCTGTATTGCCCTCTCGCTCTGTCCGTCTGTCTGAGGGTGGAAAGCGGTGCTGAAGTGGAGACGAGTACCCATCTCCTCGTGAAACCGCTTCCAAAATCTGGAAGTGAAACAGACATATCGGTCTGACACCACCTAGACATGCACTCCATGTCGTGCCACCATCTCACGCATGTATATCTCGGCCAACTTCTCGGTCGATATGCTCTCCTGGATCGGGATAAAATAAACACTCTTGGACAGCCGATCCACTATGACCCATATCGAATCTACTCCACGTGCTGTCCTGGGAAGCTTGGTAATGAAATCCATGGTGATATCCTCCCATTTCCACACGAGAATGTCTAGCGGCTGAATCTTGCCGTGTGGTCTCTGGTGCTCGTCCTTGACCTTGCTGCAGGTCAAGCACTGCTCCACATACCACGCTACGTCCCGCTTCATGCAGAGCCACCAGTAATCAAGGCTAAGATCCCGATATATTTTCGTCGCCCCAGGATGGATGGAGAACCTCAACTTATGGGCGTCATCCATCAGAACCTTCCATACTCCGCCCCAGTACAAAACCCAGACCCTCCCATGCAGGGTTAACAACCCTTGGCTATCATAATCAAATGAGGCCACCAGTCCTACAATCCTCTCGCACTTCCGACGCTCTTCCTTCAGGCCCTCAACATGCGCCTCTCTAATCTGCTCCAACAGTGGAGTGATCACTGTTATCCTCAAACATAAATCTCTAATCGGAGCCGCTATCGCCTTGCGGCTCAGGGCTTCGTCCACCACATTGGCCTTGCCCGGATGGTAAATGATCTCACAGTCATAATCCTTTACCACATATAACCACCGACGCTGCCTCATGTTCAGATTCGGGTGACCCATGAGGTACCTCAAACTCTTGCGGTCCGTGTAAATGGTACAACGGACTCCGTAGAGGTAATGCTGCCAAATGTTGAGGGTGAACACCACAACCCCCAGCTCTAAATCATGCGTCAGATAGTTAGCCTCATGAGGCTTCAGCTGCCTCGACGCGTAGGCTATCATATGACCCCTCTACATCAGAACTGCACCCATGTCCGTAATCGAAACGTCATAATATACCACAAAGTCATCTACTCCCTCAGGCAGAGTCAAAATCGGTGCCTCGCACAACCGCTGTCTGAGAGTCTCGAAGGCTGCCTGCTGCTCAGGCCCCCATCATAATGTCACCGAATTCTTGGTTAGTCTGGTCAAAGGAACAATAATCTTGGAGAAATCCTAGATGAATCTCCTGTAATAACCCGCTAGACCAAGGAAACTCCGAGTCTCAGTTGGAGACCTCGAAACCTCCCACTGCATCACGGTCTCTATCTTGGCTGGATCGACCAGAATACAGTTCTGGTTGACGAGATGCCAAAGAAACTGCACCTCGTGCAACCAGAACTCACACTTGGAGAACTTTGCGAAAAGTCTCTCCCGCCTCCGTGTTTCCAGCACCTCCCTCAGGTGCTCCTCATGCTGCTCCTGAGTCTTGGAATAGACCAAGATATCAACAATGAAAACAATCACAGACCGATCCAGCATCGGTCTGTACACTCGGTTTATGAGGCCCATGAACGCGGCTGGAGCATTGGTGAACCCAAATGACATCACCACAAAATCATAATGACCATAGCGAGTCCTAAAAGCTGTCTTCTGCACATCCTCATCCCCGACTTGCATATGGTGATAGCCCGACCGTAGATCAATCTTGGAGAACCAAGATGCACCCTGTAGTTGGTCAAACAAATCGTCGATCCTCGGGAGTGGATAACGGTTCTTCGCCGTTACCTTATTCAGCTCCCGGTAGTTTATGTACATCCGATGCGACCCATCCTTCTTCCTCACAAATAGGATCAGTGCTCCCCATGATGAACTACTCAGTCTGATAAATCCCTTGTCTAGCAGCTCTTGTAGCTGTGTAGACAACTCCTGCATCTCAGGAGGAGCCAACCGATATGTTGCCTTGGCTATCGGAGCCGCACCAGGGACTAAGTTGATTCTGAACTCAACCTGCCTCTCCGGAGGTATCCCAGGAAAATCCTTCGGAATACATCCGAGTACTCTCGCACGACCGATACATCATCCACTGTCACGTTACCCTTATCCCGGGTATCCATCACATAAGCGATGTAACCTGCGCAACCTTGCTGAAGGTAACGCCTCGCCCTCGATTCTGAACATACAACCGGTCCACGCTGTGACCTCTTACCCTGAATCACTAACCCTCCCCCACTAGGAGTCAAAAACCTCACTAGCTGCTGCTCGCAGTCGATCACTGCCCCATTAGGGATCAACCAATCCATACCCACTATAACCTTATTCTCTTGCAGGGGAATAGGAACCAGATCCACTAAAAACTGCTCATCGAATAACTATAATGTACAACCTCTATGAACCGTAGCAACCCTGACGGTCCTGTCATCCGCTATCTCAACATCTAATGGACAGTCCAGCTCCCCCAGAGCTCTACTAAATCACTTGCTAAGTGCGAGCGACACAAACGATCAGGTAGCCCCCGAATCAAACAATATGAGAGTAGAGATATCGTTCACAAGGAATGATCCTATAATAAAATACATAAACATAAGCAATAATCAATAAACATAAAGAGATAAGGAGAAGACACATACCCGTTACCACGTCAGGAGCTGCTCGTGCCTCCTCTACAGTAAGCTGAAAAGCCCTGCTCCACGCTGTGGGCGCCTCAGCCCGGCCCTGTCGGGCATCCGTAATCCTTAATATAGCAGGAGAAGGTGCTGCCACCTTTCCCGCCGCTGCTAATCTCGGACACTGGGACCGCTTGTGTCACCTCTGATTGCACTGGAAGCAAATCAGATCTGATGCTGTCATGGTGGTGGTGGTAGCTGTGCAATCTCTGCTCAAATGACTAACTCGGTCGCACTTGTAGCAGCCCGAACTCCCCGCTTTGCACGTGCCCTCGTGCATCTTGCCGCACTTGCCACAATGGCCGCGACTCTGCTGGCTCCTAGATCTATGATCTGATACCTTGGGCTTCTTGCCCGCACTCCCTTATTGAGCCCCCTCAGGTTTCCTCTTCTTCTCCATCTCCAAATCCAACTCCCTCTCTCGAGCCCTAGCAAGCATGTCTTCCAGCGTCTTGAAGTTGGATCGGCTCACAAACTGGCGGATATGGCTCCGCAACATCTCATGGTATCGGGCCTTTTTCATCTCCTCATCCGCCGCGTACTGCAGAACGAGAAGGGCCCTATCCCTAAACTTGGCGGTGATCTCCGCCACAGTCTCTGTCGTCTGCTCCAAATCCTGGAACTCCATAGCTAACTGCTGCACCATAATCACAGGTGCAAACTCGGCCCCGAACCTGGTCGAAAAATCACTGCAGGTCATCGCATCCAACACTGCATCATATCCAATGGCTCTCCCAACCTCCTCCCACCAGTCACGTGCCCTGTCCTTCAGAAGACAGGACGCAAGTCTGACCTTGTCCCCCTCGGGACATCTGCTGGTACGGAATGCGTTGGCGACGTCCGCCAACTATTTGGTGCTAGCAATGGGGTCCTGAGCCCCATGGTAGTCGCGAGCTCCACAAGCCCTGAACTCCCTGAAAGTCAGTGTACGCGACCCCATCATGGCCTCTACCTCAGTGCGGAAAGCGCTCAGCTTCTCATCCAGAAGCTCCAAAATACCCTCCTCGACCGAACCAAAGATCACAGGAGTCTGGTTTAGAATAGTACATGTGATCTCAGACGAGATGAACTCCCTCGTCTGCTCGTCAAGCTGCCCGGCTCTTGTGCCCGAGCCTGATCCCTCACCAGTGCCTAAAGTGCCAACTTGCCTAGTGCGTAGCATCACCATTCTGAAAATACAACATAACAAACATCAGTATACTCATCATATCTTGAGGGATCTAACACTCTACAAGTTTCCTGGATTCATCTCAGCCTTCCTTGATTCGAGTACGGATCCTCTGGTTTCAGTAGTACGGGCCCATACTACCTTCCACATCTATCCGTACTTTCCGTAAGAACTGACTTGACTCCACCAAGTCCCTTCTACTACTACTGCTCTCTGCTCATCTCATCCTAGGCTTGCGCTAGAGTAATCACCAACCCACTCTACGCCATCAGCTGCATAAGAAGTTCCTGCTATCTCCCCCTAACTAGCTCGTGAATACCATTACATATCATTAATACTAGATAATTCTTCAAATGAGAGGTCCTACACATAACAAGCACATAAGGCATCCTTCCTAGATCCTTAGTCCTAATCTAGCATGCAGTTCTCATAAAGCTGATACACATAATACAGGCACATAAGGAATCCTTCCTAGATCTTTAGTCCTAGTCTAGCATGCAATTCTCATAAAGCTGATACACATATCAAAATAACTTGTATGGATAGTTTAGGATACTTACTTGAGGTCGGCTGATTGCATGCACCACATAATTTTCTCTTTTCAAATTTCTTTTCCTTTTTCAAAATTCTTTTGTAAAAATGATATTATTTTGAAAATGTTCATACCATGTCCTTAGTTTGAGTTCAGACACACCCGAGAGTGTGCCCGAATCCCTCAAACCAAGGCTCTGATACCAACTTGAAACATCCCAAAAATACGGTCCAAAAATTTCGTTTTAAATTATTAATTAAACCATAAAATATTGTTGTGGAATAAAATCATAAGTCGTGTAAATACCAAAACATCGTATCAAAACCAATATCATTGTATCCAAAATCGCATATAACATATTAGAGTAAAAATCCCAGGCTAAGCTGTGGTGTGTGTCATGCGATCATCCCGAGCCCTTCCCTTTACTAGTGGAAGTACCTAAAACCAAAACTAAAATCCGTAAGCACAAAGCTTAGTGACCTCCCCAAACTACCACATACCATACACATAACAGATTACATATCTTTGGGACTCCGCCCAGCTGCATTGAGACGAATCCCGACATCAGCTTACCGGACATCGGGCTTGCCCTGGAATCAGACCATGTCTGGCATCGAGCCCTGCCCGACATCGGGCTTGCGCCGACATACAACATCTTATAAGCATATAACATAAACATGTAAACATAACATATTATCATAAAAATATAAACATTCATCGGGCTTGCCCCGACATCGGACCGGGGTCCGGAACATTTAACACATAACATATAAACTAAACATACATTAGGCTTGCCCCGATATCGGACCAAAGCCCGGAACACATAACACATATCATATCAGCTATACATACATCGGCCTTGCCCCGACATCGGACCAAAGCCCGGAAAACATAACACAAATCATATAAGCTACACATACATAGGCTTGCCCCGATATCGGACTGAAGCCCGGAACACATAACACATAACATGCATGAATCACAAAGACATAAAGCATACATAAACATTCCTCGGGACCGCCCCGACATCGGATCATGATCCAAAAAACATATAACCTACATCGGGCCCTACCCGACATCGGGCCGTAGCCCGGAACTACTAACATCTAAACAGGTCGACATTGTGGCCGTAGTCCCGTTCCTACTGGAGAAAACTCACCTCAAATTCTAGCTATGAAATCTCGTGTGAGGAATCCCTGACGGTTGCTCCAATGACTCCCCGGCTATCAATTTCACAATAACACTTAATCAAAATCTAATAATCCTTCTTAGGGTAAAGTGGCCATTTTACCCCTGGTCAAAGTCAACATCCTGGTCAAAGTCAAAGTCAAGGTCAACTCCCATTCAACCCAACTCGTCTAGTTATCTCCCAACTCGGCGAGTTCCTGTACTACTCAGATTCATGGTCAACCGAGTCAACTCGTCGAGTCCCTTCGCAGACTCGTCGAGTTCTACCTAGCATACTATTGGGACAAACGACTTTAACTCAGTCGAGTCCCTCCTTGGACTCGTTGAGTTCTTCAGTTTCCGAGTCCTAATCTTGCTCAACTCACTGAGTCATCTTCTAGACTCAACGGTTTCACTCAAAACCAGAAAAGGGTTAGGGGTCCACGACCCGACTCGCCGAGTCCAAGAACAACTCGTCGAGTCCCCCAAATGTCCAATCTATACAGTCGATTCTAATAAGTTCCAATGCTTCCAACTCATTGATATGGACTCCTTAGAGTAGCATTACACGTAAAGTTGCTAACTTTACGTGCATGCATGGTGTTATGAAGCTAAAACACCCACCACAAGCTGAAATGGAGGTCTAAGTCATGGAATAGGGCCATGGCTGAATAAAGGTGGCAACTTTTAGCTTCTAAAGTTCAAGAGTGCCCAGATCTGAAGTCCTTACATCTCCAAGAGTTCAAATCTCGGAAATGACCTTGGAAATGGCCCAAAAGTGACAATATACAAGCTCAAAAGAAGATCTAGGTGAATAGAAGCCAAGGTATATGATGTGTGCAAATGGTTACACCTAATTTTAAATTTATAACCTAACTACCTTGACTAACTACTTGCACCTAGGCAGTGTACCTAGTCAGACTATAGTATAGCTTTGGGTAAGTCGGGTGTCGATCACAGGGAACGATATTGACTAATTAATCTACTTACTATTAAACTAACCTAATTATCAAAAAAGAAAGGGTTTTATCTAATTTTGCAAGATTAGACTAACTTAACTCAAATTCAATCAATAATTAAAAACACTCCTGTTTAGTTCGAATCCACTTCTTCTTTATGGTTAGCTAAAAATTATGGATTATCAAGTTGGTTATTATTGTATTAGTAATTTAAGTCTAAACTTACCAATATTAAACTAATTCATGTAAAACTATATATGGTCACACATAATCAAACACAGAACCAGTTATGGATTATGAATATGCTATGTAAGATTATGCAAACACAATTATGGCCATAATTTATGTTCTCTAGCACAACTACCTTTAATTACTTTAATTACTATCTAAGATTGGTCAATCCTAGATCTAGCAATTCAATGTTCACTAAATCATTAGGTTTCAAGTTCATGTAATTTAATTGTCACTAAGCTACACAGAACATGAATTTAAGCAACTAAAGAAACAAATTTTAGCATGCTAGGTAATAATAATCAAAAACAAGCAAACTACCAACTTAACAAATCCATAGTAAATTAAACTAAACCATAAGTCAGAAGCTTCATCTAGCTAAACAAGAGTAGCTAGATTCAGCTGTTCATAGCAACAAACAAACTAAAACAAATCATAATATAAGTCATGATGAATGTACCAAACAAATAAACTATTGCTGTACTCTTCTCTTCCTTGGTGGTAAAAACCCTATTCCAGCACTTCTTCCCTTCTGAATTTCGTCTCCAGGTCTCCTATCTACCCGCAAAAAAAGTCCCCCAAATCGTAATGGACTAAGGATATTTATAATCTGATTTTTCCAGGCTCACGTCGTGAGAAATAACGTCTCACGTCGTGAGCACCATCTATCCGTGTTGTACAAGGACTCTTCCACCCGATACTAATCTTCTAGAAAACTCCAACTCACGTCGTGAGACTTCAACTCTCACGTCGTGAGTGAGAATTATTGCTGGATTTCTATCTTTCTTCTTTCAAGCCTTCACAGTTCCATGCTTTGTTCATTTTGGTCCCTTTCTTCGAAAATGCTTCACTTTGGTTGCAAATAACAATTTTAACCTTATAAGTACCATAATTCTATGCAAATAACCAAGATATTAATAAAAATGTAAATAAATATTGCCTAAAATACGTATAAATATTGCAATATAAGTATAAGCTTTATACCTCTATCAAGACAGAAATGAGTCCTAAGCTCTGGATCTTCAACCTTCCTTCTGCAACTCCAAGTCCTTTCTTCCTTCTTCTAGCTTTAAATCACAAAAATGGCAAGAAAATAGCTCAAGATCACTCAAGGTTGATTAGGGTTTGGAGGTGATAGAGGTTGGGGTAGAGGCCATATATAATGCTTAAATAGGGTGCAAGCCCTAAAGATTAGGGTTTTCGTCCAGGCTATCCTACTCGTCGAGTTAAGACTCCGACTCGTCGAGTAGTTCACTTAAAACCTGCGCATACTCTGCCTTCTACTCGACGAGTTAGGGCCACCAACTGATCGAGTATCCCTTCCAAAATGAATAAATAATTAAGTTAAACGCATACCAGGAACCAGGCGCTACATATGGAATTTGTGGTTGGGCTTTTGTGAATTTATTGGACATTCTTGGGTGAAGGCCCATGAAAGGAATTGCGCCCTATTTGGAAAATTGGGCCATATTTGGGTCTTAGATGCTTATTTCGGATTTGGGCTTTTGGACATATGGTTTAGGCCTTGGCCTTGGGCCAAGTTAGAGGAAGGGTAAAATGGCCTTTTACCCAAATTTGAACTCATAGTGTGAGTCAGGAGCTTGTTATTAATAGGATGTAATTTTGGTATGTGATAGCGTGTGGATTGTAGTAGATCTGCAGTTAGAGTTTTATTCATGGGTTCACTGTACTAGAGGTCGAAGGCACCAATAACGGCCCATTTGGTTTATGTATTATAGGAAGCCCAGAGGTGGCCCTAGGCATTTGTATGAAAGACCAGGAGGTGGCTCCTGGTAATTTGTATGCAAGACCAGAGTTTGGACTCTGACAGTTAATTAGATAAGTAGTGGTAGATTGTATGCTAGTTGTCTTTGTGATGCTTGCATGGAAGGCCAGGAGGTGGCTCCTGGAACTTGTCTGTAAGACCAAGGGTTTTGGCCCCCGGCCTGGCAAGGAAAGACCATGATACGGCTCGTGGCATAATGACAAGACTATGGTTGGAACATAACACCTCCTATTGCTTGTTTGATATGTATGACTTGTATGTTATGTATGGTATGTGATATTTGGGGAACTCACTAAGCTTTGTACTTACAATTGTGGTTTATGGTTTTCAGGTACTTCCGGTTTGAAAAGGAAGGGCCCGACTTGATCGCAGCGCATACACCCATATTTTCCGCAACATTGAGATTTTGGGATTGTACTCTGATAACTGCTTTTATTATAAAATAATTTTAAGAGTTTGAATAAATGATAATGAGTGTTTTGGTTGTTTTAAAAATGAAATTCTTACCTTCGTATTTTGGGATGTTACAAGTTGGTATTAGAGCCCTGGTTTGAGGAATTCGTGCATACTCTCGGGTGTGCCTTAACTCAAAGTGAGGGTTTGGTGAAAGTTTTTATAAATTAAACGATTTATAAAAGGGTTTCTAATCAAAGAAAGGGGTGTGATGCGTGCAATCGACCGAGCTCAAGTAAGTGGTTCCCATAATACCAATACATGTTTCTTATGATATATGATATGATTATGAGAATTGCATGCTAGATTAAGGCTAAGTATCTTCTCAGGATTGTATGATAGGAGAGATGCCTTTATATGTCTGATTGTATGAGATTTTAGAATTGCATGCTAGTATGGTTTCAGATAAGTGGATAGAATGGCTTGATTAATGTATGCTGGTTAGATTTTCCGTTGCCTGAATGTTGCTTGCTTTGTGCTTTGTGGGACTCTTAGCAATGTGGATCAAATACTAAGTGAATATGCTAAGTCACATGTGGCACAGGTTGAATAATCTCAGAGTGATGGATCTGACCCTATTGCGCAACTCTTGTCTGAGTCCAACCATTCTAGGGTTGAGTCTTTTACTTGAAGAATTATCTGATCTCTATTGCATGTGACTATATTAATGAGGTAGTTAATTGACTTTGGTAGGAGTCTTTTAGCAGCCGAGGGCAGGGGTGAGTTCGGGAACCTAGGAGATCCTAGGGAATGCTTCAGTGGGTTTAGTTGCGTTGTTTAGTTATCAAAGGGTGCATCAACTTGAGAGGGTGACTTAGAGGATTCGAGATGATTCCTGTGGAAAGTATGGATAGGTGTGGAAGGTAGTATTGGTCCCGTACTACTGAAAGCATATGATCCATACTCGAATCGGGGAAAGCTTGGAGAATCTAGGAAGCTTGCGGGGTGAGGATTCTTGCGTATGTTCTGATCATTTTCATGTTGTATTTCAGTTTAGTGATGAGCACTCAGGAAGTAGGTTCATATTCTGGTTCCGGATCGGGTGCAGGCACTGAGCCGATTAGCGAGCAGATGTGAGAGTTCATCTCGTTGGAGATTACCTGCGGTATTTTGGAGCAGACTCCTGTGATCTTTGGTACGGTCAAGGAGAGGATTCTGGAGATTTTTGATGAGCGCTTGGGCGCGTTCCGTGCTGCGGTTTTGGCTATCGTTGGAGCTCGCACTCTTTCTTTCCGTGAGTTCCGTGCGTGTGGAGCTCCTGCGTTCTATGGGGAGAAGGACCCCATTGCCAGTAGGAGATGGTTAGCGGATATGGATAACATGTTCAGGACAATATTCTGCCCCGAGGAGTCAAAGGTCAGATTTGCTTCCTGCCTTTTGAAGGATAGAGCAGGAGATTGGTGGGAGGAGGTATGACGTGAGGTGGGTGATGATGCTGTTGATGCGATGACGTGGGATGATTTTTCGACCAAGTTCAGAGCTGAGTTTTCACTAGTGATTGAGGTGCAATAGTTGGCGCGAGAGTTTCAGGATCTCTGCCAGACTACTGAGACTATGGCAGAGATCACTGCCAAGTTTCGGGAGAGGGATTTATTGGTTCCGTAGCATGCAACAGATGAGGAAATGAAGAAGGTAAGGTATCATGATGTGCTAAGGGATGACATCGGGGAGTTTGTAAGTATATTGGGGTGCAAGACCCTGAATGATATGATTTCTAGAGCCTGAGAGCGAGAGATCGATTTGGAGCACCTAGGGAAGAGGGGGCCAGATCAGCTGCAGGTACTGGAGGGTCCTGGGAAGACACCCAAGACTTCAGATCAACGATTCAGGGGCCAACAGGGTTGGGGTCAGTACAACACGTGCGGGAAACTGCACGATGGGGTTTATCGTTCTAGGGGATTGGGCTGCTTCACATGTGGCAGGGTTGGTCATGTCAGCAGGGATTGTCCTTAGGGGACAAGCCCGTTATGTTTTCACTTCAACCAAGTGGGCCACAAGAAGGCTGACTATCCAATTATGAGGGGATGAGAAGTGAGTGCACCTGCTTCGGTTACTTTAAGGATCACTGATAGTCGTGAGGTTAGGGCAGGAGCCCCAGTAGAGAGGAGTCGGGCATTGTAGTGTCAGACGGGGGATGCCAGGACTCCAGCAGGTGGTATTGCGAGTATGTTATCTTTTTCCTTCTATTTGGTTTTTATCAGTATTTATGTTGCTTGGAATTTTGTATCAGTTTGGATAAGCGTTATCTTTGGTATTAAATATGTGTTATTGTTTGAGTTGTATCATTAATAATTGTTATATGCCATTTGCATGACATGAATAATTATTAGGTCAGTAAGGGGGTTGTATCTTGTTGAGCGGATTTCAGTGTGTTCGGTGGTTGTTTCGGTTCCCTGTCGGTATCAGTTCAGGGGTATCATATGGAAGGTCTATGTTCAAGGTCAGTGGGTTAGTTTTTCAGTAAAGTCAGGGTTCAGTGGTTTTAGCATTTGATCTGGTGGGGTTGTCGGATTTGCTGAGATTTCAGGGAGTGATTATCTGGTTTTCAAGTGTCGTGCGGTCTTTGGGTTTGGCTAGTAATGGAACACTAGCATTGGTAAACGCAGGTTTTCAGCTGTTTAATCATAAGGGGTAAGATGGATTCGGAATCCTTCAACTTTATGTGCTGGGAGAGCTTCGACGAATTCAAGTGGGGGAGAATTGTTCTGATTTCCGAAAACCGAATCAGGCGCGAGACTTGGATGAGTTTCACATTTTGGTAGGGAGTTCTGGAAATTTCCAGCAGTTGGTTTGTGCCTTCTTCGTGGTGGATAACAGGTTTTGATGGACCCAGGTTGGGGTTCCAAGCATGACCCGAGCTTGGTTTGGGGTGCATAGCCGGGTGTGTTTGACTCAGGATGAGTTTGGATGGTTTGATAGATGAGCGGTAACACCATGGGCAGTGGCCATGGCAAGATAGGAGTGTTGTAAAACTGCAGTGGTGGCCCATAGCATTCACTAGTTGGCAGATAGTATGGGAGTGTTGTAAGACTGCGGGGTGGCCTGTAACATTCATCGGTCCCTGTGCAGCGGTGAGGGTGTGGGAAATCCATGATTGATCATGGATTTCTTTAGATGGGTTAGACTAGGGTTGGTCAGTTCGTAAGACTATGGGGATGCCACAACATGGATGGAATCAGGAAGTGGTAGGTTATTGGAGACCGGTTGTGATATAAGACTATAGTTGGTCATGTAGCATTCACTTTTAGCATTGGAGTTGGTGGCGTCAGGTTCATCGGACTGATATGATCGGTTGGAGCCATAATTGGTGAGACAGCTTAGGCAATTATGGCTAGCAAGGCTTTCATTTGGAAGTCGCGTGGGGAGACTGTGTGTGGATTTTGACTTAGTAACCGGGCGGGAGTCCGGTGTTTTAGTTAGTTGGCGGACAAGTTGGGACCAGGGAGGTATCGACTACTTTTGGAATGTAGCTAGGGGGCAAAAAGATGAGTTGCGGCGGTATGAGTGATTTGGGATTCATGAGTGGAGTCGCTTGTTATTCGGGGCATATGCTAAGTCACTTGCAGTTTGGATTAAATAATCTCAGAGTAATGGATTTGGACCTTTTGCGCAGCTGTTGTCCGAGTCTAACCGTTGCAGGGACGAATCTTCTACTCAAAGGATTATCTGAGCCTTCCGTCAAGTATAAGTGTTTTGCAGCAATATATGGTCAGTGATTTTGTTTCCCAATGGAGGCATCAGGATAATCAAGGGTTGGAAGCATTTTGTTTGGTCTGGAATTCAATGAGGTTTTGGCATGGTAGTGGTTCAGTGTAGGCGGCCTGTCGGGGAGTCAGACCAATTTATGATTTCAGGTTTCGGAAAGAGTAGGGTTCGTTTTCTGCATGGGATTATGGATTCGTCTTCTTCAGGTTGGAAAGTTCTGCTTGGGTTGGGTTCGGTTGCCTTGGGAAGGCTGTTGTATGCTCTAGGTTGTGGTTATGTCCCTTAGGGTGTCGGGCATGCCGGGGATGGTAAGGAATGATTTCGAGGACATAATCGAATTTAAATAGGGGAGAGTTGTAATAATCGGTTTCGAATCACTTCATTATTCGGGGTTGTGGCCCGATCATCAGTTATCTTAAGTATTAGGTCCTTCGGGAAGAAAGGATTTAGCCCTTTTTGGATGTGGGTGTTATAGTCTGTTTGATCCGAGTGTTTGATGGTGTTCGGAGCCCAAGGGTATAATCGTAATATGATAATCTGGTCCTTTATGATATATGGGTTCTTGTTCGGTTGATAGAAGTGTAGTGCTTCTCGTCACCTTTTCGTGGATATAAAGTTCGTTGGAAACGGACTTAGGACGAAGGAGTTTGGACCGAACAAAGTTTTTAGGGTTTTGGAGTTTCATCTAGTACGTGGGGTGTACTAGATGTGTACGCAGGGTGTAGTTGTTAAATTGTTCACAAAGGGTCTTTAAGTACGCTGAACGTACTAAGGGTTACGCGGGGCGTACTCTTTTCAGCACCAAACCCTAATTTTGGGGTTTTAGCCCCATATAAGCATCATTATAACCTTCCTTTGGGCCTTTTAAGTCAGCCTCCACCACCTTTAGCATGCATTGAAACCCTAGAGTGCCTTGAGTGAGTTTTGGAGTTTGGAAGAGTGTTTATGGTGGTTTGTGCAAGTGAAGAAGAAAGTTGAAGACTTATTTCTTGGAGAGGAGCTTAGAGATCCAGTGTTAGCATCTTCATTTCGTGACTTTGGAGGTATAAAGTCCCTATCTTGTCTACTCATTATATAGATCTTCTTTTGGGCTTGTTTATGGTCATTTTAGCCTCTTTTGGTTGGTCCTTGTGAGTTAAGATTGTTTCAGAGGCTTGATCTTGTAGATCTTGATATTTGAGATGTCCTAAAGCATAAAAATGTGTTCTTTATGGTTTATTTGGACTCATGCATGTGTTAAGACCTTTCATTAAGCTCTTTTGAGCTCTAGAGCCCTATTTAGCCATGCATGCACATAAAGTTGGCAACTTTATGTGATTATCCACTTTGGGGAAGTCAGATCTGAGTTTGGATCAAGGTCTTAATGGATTAAGAGCTGATTTGGAAAGTTGGCCATGGCTGGTGAGTATGTTGGGATACAAGTTTTTACGTTGCATATACAAGCTTTTCATGCAGTATGCTGAGTGTACAGGCTGAGTATGCCCCGCATACACAACATGGTTGGATTTTTTCGTTTTGGGCTTGGATGTGTTGGGCCATGTTGGGCAATTCTGATTTTTTGGCTGGGTTTTGTGACTTTATTGGACATTCTTGGGTGAAGGCCCATGAAAGGAATTGGGCCCAATTTGGAAAAATGGGCCATATTTGGGTCTTAGATGCTTATTTTGGATTTGGGCTTTTGGACATATGGTTTGAGCCTTGGACTTGGGCCAAGTTGCAGGAAGGGTAAAAAGGTCTTTTACAATAATTTTGACTCATAGTGTGTTGTTAATAATGGGATGTCATTATGGTATGTGATAGCATGTGAATTGTAGCAGATCTGTAGCCATAGTTTTATTCGTGGGTTCAGCTGTTGAGGTGAGTCTCCTCACTGTACTAGGGGTCGAAGGCACCAATACCGACCCATTTGGTTTATGTATTATAGGAAGACCATGGGTGGCCATTGGCATTTGTATGAAAGACCAGGAGGTGGCTCCTGACAATCTATATGCAAGACCGGAGTTTGGACTCTGGAAGTTAATTAGATAAGTAGTGGTAGATTGTATGCTAGATGTCTTTGTGATGTTTGCATGGAAGACCAGGAGGTGGCTCCTATCACTTGTCTGTAAAACCCAGGGTTTTGGCCCCTGACCCGGCACGAAAAGACCATGATACGGCTCGTGGCATAATGGCAAGACTATGGTTGGCACATAGCACTTCCTATTACATGTTTGATATGTATGAATTGTATGTTATGTATGGTATGCGGTATTTGGGGAACTCACTAAGCTTTGTGTTTACAGTTGTGGTTTATGGTTTTTAGGTACTTCCGGTTCGAAAAGGAAGGGCCCGACTTGATCGCAGACCCATATTTTCTGCAACTTTGAGATTTTGGGATTGTACTCTGATAACTGCTTTTATTATAAAATACCTTTAAGAGATTGAATAAATGATAATGAGTGTTTTGGTTGTTTTAAAATTGAAATTTTTACCTTCGTATTTTGGGATGTTACACATGAAATCAACCGAGCTCAAGTAAGTTTTTCCAAAATACCCATACATGTTTTATGATATGCTTTGATTTAGGAATCTTTGAATCACATGCTAGTTAGGGCTAAGGATCTGATAAGGATTTGAATGATAGAATGCTAGGAGAGAAGCCTTTATATGCCTACTGTATGAGCTTGTAGACTTGCATGCTAATACTGATCAGTTAGTGATAAGATGGCCTGTTTAGGTTATGCTTGATTCCGATTAATCAATAATCGAATGTTGCTTGCTTTGTGCTTTTTAGGAGTTCTCACTAACTTTAGCTAACTAGTAAGCAAATATGCTAAGTTACATATTACGGAAACTAAATAATTTTAGAAGGTTAGGTTTTAACTCTATTACACAACTATTTTTTGAGTCCAACCGTTGTAGTGTGAGACATTTCATTCGAAGAATTATCTGGTGTAAGTGATCTGTAATTGTATATGTGAGCTAGTTAGAGGGTGCTAGTTGGAGTTCCTTCTGCAGTTGATGGCAAAGAGTGGTGTGGTGATTTCTCTAGGAAAACTTAGGAAGAGATTTAGTGTTGGGAGCCTTGTTTTGTGGAGGATTGTATATGTGGGTAAGGAGTGACTTGGAGGATTCAAAGCGATCCTTGAGGAAAGTATAGATAGACGTGGAAGGTAGTATGAGCCCGTACTACTGGAAGCAGATGATCCGTACTCGAGTCAAGGAGAACTGCGATGACACCAGGAAACTTGTAGAGTATGAGCCTCCTCGATATATATATATATATATATATATATATATATATATATATATATATATATATATATATATATATATTGATGTGTATTCTGATGGCTTATATGGTCTATTTTCAGTATGGCGACTCTTCGAGGCAGGCCGGTTGGTGGTTTTGGTGCTGGTGAGGGTCCATGATCGGGTTCTGGAGCCAGCCAGTTGGATGATCAGACGCGGGAGTTTATTTCGTATGAGATTTCCCGCAACATACTTGAGCAGACTCTTGTGATCTTTGGTACAATCAAGAAGGGTATCATGGAGGTGTTGGAGGAGCGTTTGAGCTCTTTCCATTCTGAGATGGTGGCTTTGATTAGGGCACATTCATTAACTTTTAGGGAGTTCCGGGCATGTGGAACTCTGAATTACTTTGGGTAGAAGGACCCGATAGAGAGCAGGAGTTGGTTAGCAGATGTCGCTAATGCCTTCCGCACTAGCAGTTTTCCCGATGGGGCAAAGTTCAGACTTGCTTCCTGTCTTTTGAAAGATAGAGCTCGAGACTGGTGGGAGGAGGTTGGGCGCTCTGTTGGTGATGTGGCTATTGATTCGATGAAATGGGATGATTTTGTGACCAAATTCCAAGCTGAGTTCGCACCGGTGATAGAGGTGCAACAGTTGGCGAGGAAGTTCCAGGACCTTCGCCAGACTATTGAGAATGTGACTGAGATCACCATGATGTTTTGTGAGAGGGTGTTGTTTGTTCCGTAGTATGTGGCGGACGAGGAGATGAAGAAGGCAAGGTACCATGAGATGTTGATTAGTGATATTCGGCAATTTGTGAACCAATCCAATTGCAAAACACTGGAGGATATGATTGCAAGAGCTAGAGAGAGGGAGATTGATATTGAGATGGAGAGGAAGAGGGAGCCAGATCAAACTAATGTTTCAGGGGGATCGGACAAGAGGCCCAAGGTATTTGATTCGAGGTCGAGAGGCAAGCATGGCCGGAGCTGTTGTGGCAAGTACGACAATACGCATAATGGGGCGTGCAGGGTGGGTGGTTCTGGCTGCTTCAACTGCGGCCGTACGGGTCATATTAGCAGGGATTGTACTACTACTACTACTACTACTACTACTACTACTACTGCTACTGCTACTGCTACTGCTACTACTACTACTACTACTACTACTACTACTACTACTACTACTACTACTACTACCACCACCACCACCACTACCACCAACCTAATATTTGATCTGATTTGCTCCCATTGCAATCAGAGGGGCCACAAGAAGGCCCATTGTCCGAGTTTGGTAGCATCGGGACCAGTGGTAGCACCCGCTCCAGTGACACTGAGGATTACTGATGGCTGCTAGGTAAGGCGTACGTGCCTGTGGTGAAGAGCAGGGCTTTTCATCTGACGGTCGAGGAGGCTCACACAACACATGATGTGATGACGGGTATGCATCTTCTCCTTATCTCTTTATTTATATTGAATTTCCTACTTATATTTATATGTTTTATTTTAGGATCGTTCATCGTGAACGATATTTCTTCCTTGGTATTGTTTGATTCGGGGGCTACCCGATCTCTTGTATCGCGTGCGGTTAGCAAGAGGTTTAATGGAGCTCCGGGGAAGTTGGATTGTTCTTTAGACGTAGATATTATAGATGATCGATCTGTCTGGGTATCGAGGGTTCATTAGGGTTGTGTTCTTTAGATGTTTAGTGAGCAGTATCCGATTGATTTGGTTCCCATTCCTTTGCGTAGGAACACGATTATCGTAGGGATGGGGTGGTTGAGCCCTATTGGGGCAGTGATCAATTGTGAGCATCAGTTGGTGCGTATCCGTACCCCAAGTGGGGGAGAGTTGGTGGTTCAGGGAGAGAGAGCTCAGTGTGGTCAACTCTATGCTCAGCGGCTAGAGTCAGACGCTATTTTCATCAGGGTTGTTCCAGATTTGTTGCCTATGTTATGGATACCCGAGATAAGGGCAAGGCGACATTGGATGATGTGCCGATTGTGCGGGAGTACCCAGATTTGTTCCCGGAGTGCCTCCGGCAAGGAAGGAGGAGTTTAAGATTGACCTGGTTCCTGGTGCTACTTCGATAGCCAAGGAATCGTATCGGTTAGCTCCTATAGAGATGCATGAGTTGTCTAAACAGCTGCTGGAGCGGTTAGACAAGGGGTTCATTCGACCGAGCAGTTCACCATGGGGAGCATCGATCCTTTTTGTGATGAAGAAGGATGGGTCTCATCGAACATGTATTGACTAACGGGAGTTGAATAAGCCAACGGTGAAGAACCTTTATCCACTCCCGAGGATTGATGGTTTGTTTGATCAGCTTCTGGGTGCGTCCTTGTTTTCCAATATTGATTTGCGTTCGGGTTACCATCAGATTGTTGGGTTTTAGTTCAAAAATAGTTTCATAAACTAGAAAACATGGCAATGGAAGTTATAGAAAGATTTAAACACCAACCAAAGAAAGGATGAAGAAATAACAACCTTTGTAGTTCTTTGGCTCCTCTTGGGACGCTTGGAAGTTGATGAAGAATGTGGAACCTTTGAGACACCAACAATGACTCAACTTGATGTAGATGCTAGTCCATAAAATCTTAAACCCTTAAGATTTATGTTCATAACCAATATGAACTTAAGGAGGGCATGAAGATGCAAGTAACTTCAAGAAAATATGAAGAAAAGAGAGAGAGAGAGAGAGAGAGAGAGAGAGAGAGAGAGAGAGAGAGAGAGAGAGAGAGAGAGAGAGAGAAAGAGAGAGAGAGAGAGAGAGAGTAACCTCCTCTAAGGAGGTTATAGTTTTGGGAAGCAAGAATGAAGCACCCAATTCAAGAGTGGAAGCCTCATATTTATATTGTCTTAAAGTGAAGTCTTTAACCAGTAGGTCCTTCCACTTTAGACAAGTATGCCCCTAAAGCTTACATGTCTCCCATGCTTCTTATTACTTTTGATTATACAAACATGAAAGCCATACTCTTGTCTTTTGACTCTTATTTTATAAAAATAATAAAAGGAAGAAGGCAAAAGCTTTATATTTTATAAACCTAGTTTATAACACTACTAGAAAACAACCCTTTAATGACGCGCAAACAATGACACGCGCTGATAGAGGACGCGCATTTGTGCATGCCCTAAAAAATAATGTCACTTTTGAAAAATTTGAAGGATAGAGGACACGCATTTGTGCGTGCCCTAAAATTATTGTCCCATAAAAAAAAATTACAAACACGGAGGGCGCTTGTGCGTCCTCTGTGAATGTCGCTTTATAAACTTATACTCAAAACGCGCGTTCTAAAATGAAGTCCTTTAAAATTCTAATTTTGAAATACCGCGCTTCAAGATATCCCCTCACTCTCTTCTTCACTCTCTTCTTCCCTTCTCTGTACTAACCCTAATCACCATACCATCTCTGCTTCAAGGCATGTACGTGACCTTATACTTCTCCACCGCCTTCAACATGTTTTCGAAATAAAATTTCTCCATGAGAACCACCGTCTCGCCAACCGATGCCGCCCTGATCAGCTTAAAGAATCTGAAAACATGAAATTGAAGGGACGATTCTAGGGCTTTTTTCAAGAACACACACTTATGGCTATCTCTTTCTCTATTTCTCTCTCTCGCTCTCTCTCACACACACACACACATACACAAAATTGAAGGGACGATTCTAGGGCTTTTTTTTTCAAGAACCATTCAAAACATAAAGACCATATCGACACTCACCCTTACGCCATTGAATATCATCCATTGTCAACCCCATCCTTCATCGCTGATATCTTCCATCGTCAACTCTTCCACCGTCAGTCAGCATCCATTTCCTACTCTTCCGCTGCCGCCATAGACCATTTCCAACCCTTCTGTCTTCAGCTTGAATCTTAGTAAGATATGTTTGTCAACTCTTTTTTCCATCGCCAACTCTTTTGTTGATTGTTTCTATAAAGATTTGCGGTTTTTGTGTTTCTAATTTAGGGTTCTACACCTCACAAAATTGTTCAGAGAGATCCAACGACTCCTCTCACTCACAACGTCGTCAATTAAGAGTTCTGTGGCTCCTTACTCTCCTCCTTCTCTCCTCGTTGTTGTTGTATGACGCGCTCCCTCGTTGTCTCCTTCTATCTCTGTCCTTCTACTTCTCCCCTGCACATTCTCAAAAGTAGCAAAAAAGGTATTTGATTTAGCTTTTTGATTTTGATTTATCATGTGAATATGTTTCCAATAAAATCTGATACAGATTTCAAATTCGATATGGATAACCTTCCGGTAAGAGCTTTATCTTATTTGGAGTTTATATATTTTCCTCTATCATTTGAAGGTTAGCTAGGGCTGAATGTCACAGTTTATTTGTATCTCATCGTCTGGATTTATAGTGTGTAATGGTAGTTGGTGGAGAAAGACGAAACATTTTGTTTTCTACTCTTTTTCCATCCAACAAACAAGTTCTTATGTGGATTGTTGGTTGGTTTGCAGATAGGTTTAACTTGCATGTATCATCTGCTTACTTTTGTTGAATTTGTTTTTCTATTGGGTGTTTACCAAATAACAAATTTCTTTTTACTTTTCATTTTTGATATGTAGATGTCTAAATCTCCGTGTTGGTGTTTCTTTTTGCTCTAAAGTACCAATAATTTATTTAATCATTAAGTTTTTTATGGACATAGGACATGAAATCAAGAATAAGGTTCCCTCACACACTCACCGAATTCTGGTGGTTTTTTATACTTATGTTTGCTTCGAGATTTGTCTCCTTTTTCGTGATTATCCTCTCTAAACATGTAATTTTGCAGCCTTAACAGCTGCTTAGACAAACTGTGGTGACTTTCAAGCATATTCAAACCATGGGAGGATAATTGATTTCTTAATTCGAAACAGATAGGAGAGTAGCAAGAAATGGAAATGTTAGTAATTTTACTGGACAGTATGTTATTGTGCAGTTTTATTTTCAGGGGGTTTTTAATTTTTTTATTTGCTAAATTTGCAGGATATGGTTTCCATATCAGCATCTGATGTCATGCTTATTTTGTTGCCTTTCATAGTAAAATCGTAGGACAGGTATGAAACAGAGAAAATTTGAACTACAATGTAACTTGTGAATGGTCACACAGTTAATGTTAAATACTATGATACTTGTATGCTCTATCATCCTCCAAGAGCCTCATATTGCTCTGTCTACAACAATTGTGTTCAAAGATTTGGCAATCATTGTCCATGGGTTGGTCAATGCATTGGACTAGTAAGTCAACGTTTATAAGATTTCTTAATTTGATGCTTCAGTTGAAACAATGGGTTTCTTTCTTCATCTGGCGCTTAGGGATGGAGGTATGTTAGGTTTTATGTTTAGTAAATTTACTTCTTTTTATATTTTTTCATTTACAATTTCAATTCATTATCAGTTTTGAAATGAATAGACATTTCTTATTCAAAATCATTTCTAGAATACTTTCCACATAAACCATAAGTTCTTGTATGTAGCTTGTATATGCATTACAAAGTTATAAAAATTCCTTATAAACCTCAAGTTAAAAGTAGATTTATCTTATCATTTTTTCTGTTTGGCATTTTCCTAGTGAATGTAGTGTTTGCATTTCTGGTTCTATACCAGGATACGAGGTATATAACTATATAACTATATATTTATATTTATATCTATTTATTTATTTTTTTTATCTTTTTATTTACTATTGGGTTATTAAATGCACACAGACACTTGGAGCAAAAATGAATGAAGAATATGGAGATACTGTTCCATCTAAGCCTCATCAAGTGCCTAATGGAGTATCTCATGTGGGTAGTTCAGTAAAACCTGATGTTCTAGAAGAGGAAAGAGAAGGTCTTCTCTCTCCAAATTTTGATTAATAAATAGCAATTTTTAATGTTAAAAGAAATCTTGTTGATTTATAATGTCATATTATTAGTTAAAAAATATTGAATGTGAGCAGGTGATTTTGGAAGTGTGATAATCCATGGCGGAGTATAGAGAAAATAGTTGCTAAAACACCATTGACTCAAATGAAGCTGATTGTGAAAAAGACTTAATTCCCTCTCATCTGAATTTGGATCAAATCTTTTCCTCTCTTTTTGTTGTGACTTATAGTCTTCTTCTAGTTACAATTTACAGGCATAATATGGTTGAACAAGGCTTCGTTCTCTTTTAGGCTAAACATAAATGAAGCTAATTGTGAAAAACACTTAATTGCCCTTCTCACCCTCATCATTCTGTTTTGCATATTTCTTGCAGTTCAATGTGGGATTCTAGAACATCTGGTAAGCAGATTTGATATTCTTAACTCATTGTATCGTGTAAATTTGTTTGTTTGTTTTTATTATAATAATCTATATATGACTGATGTGGTTGGTTGATTAATAGTCAATGGAAGTTGAAGACAGAGTTGAGCTGCCATTGAAGACTAGCTAGAAGTGACATCTGTACAATCTTGTCTTTTATTGATTTGTTATAAAAAAGCTTCTATTGATTTGGTATAAAAATATTATATGAAAGGATGGCTCATATTCAAGGGGTCCAGTTAACATACATGTTGGAGAAGTTGATGATTCCAATTACTTCCTATCCCAAACTTTTAAATTTGAGCAAGTAAGTTTTTTTTCGTGGTTTCGTCATGTTTTGAAACCCTAATTTAAACTAAACTATTTTCTATCATCAATTAGTGTTTAGTTAAAGGGTGTCACAAAAGACTATGGATTGTAAACACTATAGAATTCAGTGATGGTGGTTCGGACATTCAAATCATGAGGGTGGCTGTTTACGAAGAGCAATCGGTCGGTACTGCTCATCTTTCTGACAAAAGGTAATCTGCATTTGCTTAATGGACAACTCAGGCCTCTCACTTATTTATTTATTTATTTTTTATGATCATTTTGATTTTGGTCATGTACTTCATTAAAACTGTTAGGATCTGTTTCATTTTGACTTAATGAACTTAATGACTCAATCAAAATCCTCTTACAGTCTAGAAAAGGAACAAGCTTTATCCAGATAGACATCATTATTTACCTATGTTAAGGGGAAAAAAGGAGCAAGGGCATACTTAGTTTTCAGTTTTGACCTTGTTTTTTTAATAAATTACAAGTGGTTCCATTGTTAATGAAAGCTATTGGATGGCAAGGAGGAAGTATACTAGCCCTCGAGACACTAAAACGTGTGGTGGTTGCTGGAAATAGGGCATGCGATGCACTTGTTGCACAAGGTATTAGGTTAGTAATCATGTTGTGTATCTAAAATCCAATCGTCGCCATCGATCCAAGTCGACCTCGATCTAGATCAAGGCCACCTGTTAGTTTTATAGGAATGTATAACCCATGTTAGCAATGTATTATTTTTGTTTAACATTTGAATGATTATTTGTATGACATATTATAATTTGTGCAATTTATTTTATTTTTTGCGTATGAAATTTTATTTTATATTATGAGACGTTAAATGTGTCGTCTTTCTTTATGACATGGGCGTTAATGATACGCAATGCAAGTCGTAAATGTTCATTGTTTTACGACACGCGAATGCACGTCATCTTCTTTATGACACGACCTTCCATGACACGCATTGCACGTCGTAAATGTGCATCGTAAATGCGCGTCGTAAGGGTACGACACGCAAAAGCGTGTCGTCTCTCGTTATGACAGGGCCTTCCTTGACACACATTTGTGCGTCGTCTGAGCGTTTTACGACACGCATTGCGCGTTGTAAATGGCTGTTTTTCTACTAGTGTAAAATATAAACTTTAACTTTTTGGTAAAAGAAAACATAATTTATCTAGTACAAAATGTTATGTATGACTTATTAATTCACACCATATGAATTATATATAATTTTACTTGCTAAAAAATTATTATTTCCTAGAAATAAATAATTTCCAATTTAATTATAAGAGTTTATTGAATATTTATTAAAATCAGTTTCTAATAAATAATCGATTATATCAAGTTGTTGTTAGTGTGACCCATTAGTATTATATGTTAATTAGCAATACCACTTTCATATGATTCTTGAGCATACTAGACCTTTCAATCTCCCACTTGCGTAAGACTCATATTAGATTGATATAGACAGTGGTGAACGTCTAGCAACATTTCACTGCTCCTAACAACATACGACTTTGTACCATTCTATGAACGCCCAATTCCCAAAAAGCTCAAAGCCACAATTGGTGTATAAGGTAAGTTTATCAGTTATCTATTTTCTACAAACATCATGTTGAACATGAGATACGCATCACGATCAATCTCATTAGTTGTTCAACTTTTGGTAAGGCGCCTTAGATGTCTAACTCTCAACACATAAGAGGAAAAAATCCCATCTTGACTACATAAGCCTCTTGCATAATTCACATCATACCTGGAAATGGCTATTATAACTGCCCGGTTAAGGAACAACATTTGACCATATCAAAGCATAGTACTCCCTGCACTTAAGTCCCACTATGTATCTCATGTGTTAAGGATACAAAGATAGTACCTTTCAATCAAGTATCATTCATGATAGCGATCCATGAGATGATCTTGATGCGGGTCAGTTCAATACTAGTTCTCTGACAAGAACCTATGAAACTTGGTTACAACCACTTGCCAACTTTCATCTAGTGAGAGTCAACCAATCCAATTCATATTAGTCTTACTTTATAATTGCTGCCACAATTATAACCGACTATGAACTTTTAGAATAATAATATTATTCATGGATTAAACATGTTATTATATAACACAACAAGTATGACTATATCCCAATATATCATAACGTTATCTAATAGTTGTTGTTATAATGTTCCAATATCCAAATACTAAATCCAAATCAAAAACCCATTTCTAGAATAATAAAGTCTTATAGCTGAAGTGTGACCGTTCATACTTAGCTCAAAAGAATGACTTTATCAATGGGTCTGTAAAAATTTAATTTGTGTGAATTCTGCGAATACTATCATCTCCATATTTAACTTTACTCTAAGTATAGTTAAATTTACTAGAGAATATGATTGGTGTTCTTTCATGATATAGAGTCTCTTAGCCTGATTAAGTATACTCTCGAAGTCACAAAGATTTCTATGTGACCCTTCAACGGCAGAAATCAACATAGTTTTTCAATGATCTCATTCATCCAATCATATTTGATTTCAACTTATAAAGTAGTGTAATCTTATTTTTTAGTAGATTGTGTTATTATGTTTTTCTTGGACCTCGTTCCAACAAGACTTACCATTCATTCCATAATGAAGTCAAAATCCATTTATAATTCATAATTATTTATATCCGCTTAGAAATTAACATCTTGTGTAGCTCTTTCCATAATGATCCTTTCTAAACTGATTGTCTCATATACATTCTCTTAGTTCTTCTAAAGTACTCTTAGAATGCTCTCTTAGTCATCCAGTGACTTAACCATGTATTCAATTAGTATCCTATGACATGCTTACAACATGATCAAATACATGTCCTATACATAATATGGCGTAAATGATGAATTCATTTTCCAAGCAAATAGAATATAAATCATTTCATCTAGTTTAAGCGTATGATCTATGTACTTTTGAGGCTAGCTTAAAAGGGTGCCATATGACAATGCCAATAGTTCTCCAAAAGAACCTTGTGTCGTGATCCCTTTCAAGATATTGCCAATATATGTATAAGGACATGAAACTTTTAACATTCATTTTATGCATCTCTTATAGATTTTACATTCCAAGAATGTATCTTCTCCTTCCTAAGTCTTTCATTTTTGAAACACTTTCTGAGTCAAGGTGAAAACGACCTTGCTTAGTCAGAATGTGATTTCAAATGATTAAGTATGTCTCATTCATACAAGATTAGGAATGTCACTATGCCCCCACTAGTTCTTAGTAAACACACATGTTCTATTCATTTTGATATAAAAACATACCTTGTGGTTTTACATTAAAATAATGATTGCAACATTGAGATGTTTGTTTTATATCCACAAGTGGATCTCAAGCACTACACATTTTATTAGGATAACATTGATTAAGAAAACCTCTAGGCTAAGCTATATAGATATCTTATAGTATATGTCTATTAAGAAAAGCGGTCTTTCTTGAAATCTATTTACTATATTTCATATTAAGAATATGATTTTATAGTAAACAATATCCTTATTGATCTAATCATAACAACTTATTAAAAAGGTTTGATCACAGTCAATGTCATGAGTATGATGAGGATCATAGTCAATGACATGAGTATGACAAAATCCTTTACTACAAGTCTTGCTTTAAATGTGTATGATTATCCATGTAATTTATTCTTTCTAGAAGAATCAATTTTCTCCTTCTAGCCTTGGTATAGGGATAAATTTTAATCAAGCCCATACTTGATTCCCATACATGGATTACATCTCATGTTCATGACTCTAAGTCATTTATCAGATTCGAGATCTGACATAGCATCATTGTATTTGATGGATTTTCCAGAAACCATCAATAAAAGCTCATCAATGAGAGATTCCACATTTCTCAAGTCATAGATGATTTCTACCATTAATGCGAACAATTTGTGTTTGTGAATAGCTATTATTCAAGTTTAACAATCCTTGTTCAAGATTAGTGCCAACTATTACTACATAAGGTTATGGTTCTTGAACTGCATCAAGTTCCATCTACCTCCCATTCTCTTTGTCATTAGAAGGTTGCTTTCTACTATCTTAGCTTTCATAAGAATAAGAGAGCTTATTCTTGTAGGGTTTTCATATAATAATCTAGGCCACATTTAGAGTATTATACAAATATGTATTTAGTAGATTTTGGGTTTAGAAGCTTTAGTCCAATATCGGCTTCAAATCCACAAAACATTAAGTAAGATGAGGATGGAGCTTTTCCATACTAAATCTTATAAAATGTTTAATCTACTTATTAGTTGGTATTTGTATTCAAGATACAATTAAGAGTGATTAAAGTATTATCCCAAAAAGATTAAATGAGGATATTTCTACCAATTAGAAAGTAAATCATACCAAGTAAGATTTAATTCATCCTTTATTATCATTAAGGCCTTAGATGGTTCTCACTGGCTTGTATCTCAACTTTTGAAACCTTCAACAAAGATTTCACAATTATGCTTTACCATGTAAAATATAACTAAAACTACTATAGTTGTTAATAAAGTTGATTTGGTATCTTGTGCTTAATCTCATACATTGATTAGTAAGGAAGTCATACACCAAAGTCTATAGCTCCTTAATTATTTTCTCTACACTTTAGTGAAAATATCATTAGGAATCCTTTACATATAAATAAGGTTCACATATGTCAAATAAACTACATTATTTGCCTTCAAAGATCCCTTTCTTGAAGTTGGAATATGTGAATCCCATTTATAAAGATAACAATGTCAAATATGAGTTTGATTTAAAAAAAGTTTAAGTCAAAAGTGATTGTATATAGAACTTGATTTTATTTATAAAATGTTGATATTTACTTTATAATTCTATTAAGATATCTAGTCTCATAAATAGAAGTTAATCATTTTAGAATATGTATATTATCGTTATGAAAAACGACTGAGTAATTATCAATTATTTGAATAAAATAATCGAGACATAAATTTAGACATGCTAAATTAAAACATACATTGTTCCAAAACAAATATTGTTTTACATTACAAGTAATTTATGTTCTAAGAATAAATAATAAACTAAACTCCGAGAGTGTAGTTCCAACTTGGTTGTGCTCAGCTGGTTACTCTTCAATAAATATCTGCAAGCCATTTACAAATATTAGATTAACATTGAAGTACCAAGTATCTAAGTCTTATATGAAAAGTATGAGTTATATCTAGTAGATACTAAAAGTACTAGTCTCTTCCAGACTTTTTTTTTCCAAATAAGAGGAGTAAATCCACTTTTAGTGTCCAGTTTTTTCACAAAAGAAACAAGATCCATCTATGTTGGCTTTAGAAGATTTCTTGGGCTTAAAGGTGTTCAATCCATAAAACATGGGCCTCTTCGATCACACTAGGTGACTCTTTTAGCCTTGCATTATTCCAATGTTTAAAATAACTTTAAATAAAATATAACTGTATTTATCGGAATATTGCTTGACCTGTTATATCATCAGATATATGTTTAAATTATCTAAAACTTCCTAGAAGCCATAAATAACAATTCCTAGCTTGATGTTAGAAGCATAGTTGGCATCACAGTGATGCCTTTACTAGGTATCATGTTTAGGTTTATTGCTCAAAGCAAATAGTTTAGGACTAGGACCTTTAAGTGCATACAATTTCATATCTCTCATGAGATTGTCTCTTAAGACATGAACCAATTCATTTAAGTTGTATCTATTGAATGTTATTGTTTCATTAAACCTAATTATCAAAGTCTAGGATCCAAGTTGCAAAACAAATAAATGGTTAGGTATCCTTTATCCTATCCATTTGAATCCAACCCGGTAGATATCGATTATCAATTATATCTTGCTATATAATTCCTAGATTTATGGGATCGCTAATAAAAATTTTAATTAGACATGTTTGATCCCATCTATGCCTCAGATTTCTCTTGTTTAGTTATCCTTTATCACAAAAGATTTTCGATCGAATCGTCCAATTTGAAAAACATGCGTAATTGGCCTATAACTTGGTTATATAAATCGCGAAGACACCCCGACCATCAAAAGATAACACTAAGCGGTTAGATATCTTTTATCCCACTAGTGCATACAAGAGATGTGCGAGTGTTTTTCAAAAGGATTGCATAGATTTGATGTTTGTAAAATAAGGGTCTTTATATGTTTTATAAATCTGGTTTAAAAACATATGATATCATGGTTATTACATGCATATAATAAACCATGGTATCAATTTTCAAAAGAAAATCACTTTTAAAAGTTCTATATAAAAAGCTGGTTTTTATATAATTTGACGCAATTCAATTTTAATAACCGATATTAATTTTGAGTGCATTTGAACCTTTATATATCTTTAATAAAACTTCATTATATTACTTATATATATGGAGTTTGTATAAGTTACAAAAATCATCATTTTAAAACTTATAATGGAGTATTTCAAAAATTTCCGTTATTAACGATGTTATAAAACCGAGTTTTATTTTTAAAATAAAAACTTGTTACATCTAATGTCCAATTTTGAAAACCAAAACTCCATCTGATGTTTATTTTATCCAAAATTATTTTAGTATTTGAAAAACTAATCTATCAACCACACATAATAATTACATAAAATAAACAACACAAACATGCATAATAATATATGTGCATAAACATAGCTAACTAATGACATTTTTTTGTGAGCCAACACAAAAGATGCCAAATCCATTCCTAAATGGACATTTAAGGGGACCAAAAATATTATTGTAATGTTGTTGAAGAAGCTCCTGCTTGAGTAAACACCAATTTCTTGCAAAGGATTGGAAAAATTTCTTGAAGGCTAAAATTCAGCAACTGTCGCTAAAAGCCAACAACCCTTTATAAACAGCATTAGTGACACTTTTCAGAAAATGTCAGTGAAAATCCTGCACATCTTTTAGACTCGAAAATTGCTCTTTTGTCTTAAAAAATGGTTCCAACTTCATTTCTTGTTACATTTTTGTACAAATAAATTATTTCTAAAAACTAATCTATTAATTTATAAAAACAAACAAGAAAACTAATCTATTTAATTTATTACATACTATATGAATAAATAAATTATTACAACCATTTTTATAAAACAACCAACACAACAACACAAGAAACACAATGGTCATTGGCTAGTTTATGCACATCATATACATCAACATACACATAAAACAACTTTTGTTTTTCTAAGAGAACTTTAAATGACAAAAAATGCATGAAACTTTTGTCACATAAAAAAATAACAATTATAAAGTTGTCATAGAAAATATGTATGAACTTATTTTTATACAAAAACAAGTTATCCATATTCTACAAAAACTAAGATTTCCAAAAATCAAAAAATCTAACAAAACTTGCAAGGTGGCTATGATACCAATTGTTGGGTTTTAGTTCAAAAATAGTTTCATAAACTAGAAAATATGGCAACGGAAGACTTAAAAATTTTGAACATAACATAACATTTTATACCCACTAAGGATCTCCTTGTAAGTTATATAAATATTTAAACACCAACTAAAGAAAGGATGAAGAAATAACAACCTTTGTAGTTCTTTGTAACCAATATGAACTTAAAGAGGGAATGAAGATACAAGTAACTTCAAGAAAAGATGAATAAAAGAGAGAGAAAGAGAGAGAGAGAGGGAGAGAGAGAGAGAGAGAGAGAGTAACCTCCTCTAAGGAGGTTATGGTTTTGGGAAGCAAGAATGAAGCACCCAATTCAAGAGTGGAAGCCTCATATTTATATTGTCTGAAAGTGACGTATTTAACCATTAGGTCCTTCACTTTAGACAAGCATGTCCCTAAAGCTTACAGGTCTCCCATGTTTCTTATTACTTTTGATTAAACAAACATGAAAGCCATACTCTTGTTTTTTTGACTCTTATTTTATAAAAATAATAAAAGGAAGAAGACAAAAGCTTTATATTTTATAAACCAAGTCTATAAAATATAAACTTTAACTTTTTGGTAAAAGACAAAAGAATTTATCGAGTCCAAAATGTTGTGCATGACTTATTAATTCATACCATATGAATTATATATAATGTTACTTGCTAAAAAATTATTACTCCCTATTTAATTATAAGAGTTTATTGAATATTTATTAAAATAAGTTTCTAATAAATAATCAATTATATCAAGTTGTTGTTAGTGTGACCCATTAGTATCATATGTTAATTAGCAATATCAGTTTAATATGATTCTTGAGCATACTATAACTTTCAATGAGGGTCAGAGAGGAGGATGTATAGAAGACGGCCTTCCAGACTCGTTATGGTCATTACGAGTTCGTGGTGATGCCCTTCGAGCTCACTAATGCTCCAACCGCATTCATGGATCTCATGAACCGCGTGTGTAGGGTGATGCTGGATTGGTCTGTGATTGTATTCATTGATGACATTTTGGTTTATTCCAAGACCTAGGAGTTGTATGAGGAGCACTTGAGGGAGGTATTGGAGACTTTGAGGAGGAGAGACTTTATGCAAAGTTATACAAGTGTGAGTTTTGGTTGCACGAGGTGCAGTTTCTGGGGAACCTTATCAACTAGAATGGTATTCTGGTTGATCCGAACAAGGTCGAGGCCGTGATGAGGTGGGAGGTTCCGTGGTCTCCATATGAGATTCAGAGTTTCCTTGGTTTAGCAGGTTACTATTGAATATTTCATTCAAGATTTCTCGAAGATAGCGGTTCCTCTGACTCGATTGATGAAGAAGACCGCCACTTTTTGCTTGGGGCCTGAGCACCAGGCAGCTTTTGAGACCCTGAGGCAGAAGTGTGAGGCGTGGATTTTGACCCTGCCGGAGGGTGTTGAGGACTTCGTGGTTTATTGTGATGCTTCGATCACGGGTTTGGGTGCAATTCTGATGCATCGGGGTCGCGTGATCGCTTACGCTTCGAGGCAGCTGAAGCCTTATGAGGCGAGTATCCGACGCATGATTTAGAGCTGGGGGATATGGTTTTCGCCCTCAATATTTGGTGACATTACCTCTTGGGGTCTGCTGTACAATTTACACGGATCACAAGAGCCTGAGGTATTTGATGGATCATCCGAATATGAATATGAGGCAATGTCTGTGGTTGGATGTGGTGAAGGATTATGATTGTGAGATCCTTTACCATCCCGGGAAGGCCAATATGGTGGCCGATGCTCTTAGCCACGAGGCGGTCGCGGCTCCGATCTGGGATATTTTTTTGAGGATGATCGTGATTACTCCGCTTTTAGAGTGGATTCATGAGGCTCAGATGAAGGCTATGAAGGAATAGCACTGGAAGAGTGAGCCAATAATGGTTCAGGTGGCTTCCTTTGATTATGATAGCCGAGGGTTATTGACTCTTCATCAGAGAGTGTGGGTTCCGTATTGGGGTGGTGTGCGGACGATTCTGATGGAGGAGGCACACAAATCGAGATTACCCATTCATCCCGGGGCGACGAAGATGTATAGAGATCTTCGTCCTGATTAATTGTGGTCGTGCATGAAGCAGGATGTAGCTTGTTATGTGGAGAGGTGCTTGACTTGCAGGAAAGTCAAGGCCGAGCATCAGCGGCCTCACGGCAAGATGCAGCCGTTAGATATTCCCGTTTGGAAATGGGAGGAGATTACTATGGACTTCATTACGAAGTTAGCTCGGACTGCACACGGAGTTGATTCGTTTTCGGTCATCATGGATCGATTGACCAAGAGAGCGCATTTCATTCCAATTCAGGAGAGTATCTATACAAAGAAGTTGTTGAGGTATATGTCAGGGAGGTCGAGGCACGACATGGGGTGCCGGTTTCTGTGGTTTTAGATAGGGACGTCCGGTTTACTTCCAAATTCTGGAAGTGGTTCCACAACAAGCTAGGCACTCTTCTCCATTTCAGTACGAATTTCCATCTGCAGGCTGACTGTCAGAGTGATCAGACTATTCGGACATTGGATGATATGTTTTGGGCGTGTGTTTTGGATTTGGGTGGGAGTTGGGATACGTATATTCCGTTAGTTGAATTTCCGTATAACAACAACTATCACGCCATCATCGATCGACCTCCATTTTAGATGCTCTATGGGAGGAAATGCAGGACCCCGATTTGTTGGGGTGTGTTTGGTTAATGAGTTATAGGGGTACCGAGGTGGTACTCAAGACTATTCAGTTGATACAATAGGTTCAGAGTAGACTCTAGACACCTCAGAGTCCTCAGAATTGCTATGCCAACAAGCGCCGATCAAATCTAGAGTTCCAGGTTGGGGACATGGTTCTTCTGAAGGTGTCACCTTGGAAAGGTGTCATCCGATTCAGGAAGAGGGGAAAATTGGGCTCCAGGTATATTAGTCCATTCAGGGTTATAGCCCGGGTGGGCAGGGTTGCGTATCGTTTGGATCTTCTGGAGGAACTCAGTCAGATTCATAGCACGTTCCATGTCTCTCACCTATAGAAATGTTTGGTCGATGATTCCATAGTGGTCCTATTGGAGAATATTCACGTGGATAATCGCCTGAATTATGTTGAGATACCGGTAGAGATTCTTGATGGGAAGAAGAAAATCCTGAGGTGCAAGGTGGTCGTGTTGGTAAAAGTTCAGTGGCAGTACTGCAAGGGCTCATAATGGACGTGTGAGCCAGATGATGAGATGAGGGAGCACTACCCGGAGTTATTTGGGGCTGCGGACTTCGAGGACGAAGTATGATTCAAGTGGAGGAAAATTGTAACATCCAGAACCCTAAGGTACTAAATTCATTGATTTTTGCATTATGAGGGTCCTCATGATGTTAGATATTTGGGATCATGTCGTGAGTGACAATTGAACTATTGACCCGCATTTTGGAGTCTCACGATGTGAGACATAAGGTCTCACAACGTGAGCGTGGCTTGATGACCGCAAACCTAAGCTTCAGGTATTTCATGTAAAGAGAGGGATAAGGTAGCCCATCCTTATCTTCCTGCACTCTTTTGCCTCCTAAAAACCCTAATCTAGACCCTCTTGAATTCCTTAGATATTTTTGAGATCTTTGAAGCATTCTGTGGTGGTTTTTGACTCTTTGAAGTGGAAGAAGACCTTGGTTGAGAAACTTCTTGGCATTTTGGCTCCTACCTTGCAATCTCTTGGAGCTTATGGACCATTGTAAGTCTTAAAGCTTGGACCTTTCTACCTCTTTCATGCTAGATCTAAGTTCTAAGCTCCTTTGTGCATGTTTGTGTTGGATTTCATGCATGGGATCCATAAAGCTGGCAACTTTACGGATCATTGAGCCATTCTCTATAATATAGTCTTTGGATATGAGTTTTAGTGTAGTTTGAGATTCCAAGCATGAATCTAGATCTCATTTTCCCACTCCTGGCCTAGTAAGTGCTTGAGTCATGCATTGGACTTGCATGACTGAAAAGCTATGATTTTTTATCATCCTTTGGGTAAGGGAAGACCATCTGGAACGTCCAAAGTGATGGCTATAAGGAATAAGAGCTTAATGCTCGAAGCTGGTAAGTGCAAATCTCACGATGAGAGGATTAAGACCACTGCATTTTGAGAATACTAGCCATACGATTGTTTTGTCCAGATTAGGTCACAACGTGACTCAAGGCGAGGTCGCAATGTGTTAAGGACTGGAGTCTTCTTGATGGGCTGAGTTGACCCGCTGAATTAAGACTGGGTCGAGTTGGTATTTACATCGTAACCATGAGATGGTCACGACGTAAGGACCAACTATTGGAGTTTGGACCATTGACTTTGGGCCGTGTTGGGCCATTAGACTTCTGATTTTGGGCTTCCTTGGATTTATGCCCATGATGGGTTTTGGCCCCAATTTGGAAGATTGGGACATGATTGGGCTTTGGGTTGCCATTTAGGATTTGGACCTTTTGAGAAGTTGGACTGGGCCTTGGCATTGGGCTAAGTTAGAAAAAGGGTAAAATGGTCTTTTACCCTGGTTATGGCCTAAGCAAGTTAGATTCTTGATTTCGGGTCAAGATCCAATTATTAATTGGATATTGTTTTGTGATGATAGCGCAAGGATTTTTCGGACCAGGAGACAGAGATTCATTTTTAGTATTTCAACAGTTAGAGGTGAATTTCCTCACTGTGTTTAGCAGGTCGAAGGCACCAATGCCGACCCATGGTTTGTTATGTTTAGGATGCTAGATTTCTGCATGACTCTTGCATGTGTTATGTGTTTGTATGTTTATCGGGCGGGGCCCAATGACCGTTCTGTATGCTATTTATCTTTGTGATTATTGCATGTGTTATGTGTTTATCTATTTATATGTTTATATGTATAGCAGGCAGGGCCCGATGACTGGCATATCTGTATGCCAAGCTGGGCCCGATACTGGGCGGAGTCTGATGCCGGGCGGGGCCCGATGACGGGCACAACCCATTATATGTTTGAAATGTATGGTATGTGGTATTCTGGGGAACTCACTAAGCTTTGTGGTTCCCTTGAAGAATCATATAATAGAATTTTCTGATTTGTGTGATACCTTATAGCCTAGGAGGAATGGATGCTATGTGTTACATGGAATTGAAATCGACTCAGTTAATTGCTAAGTGCATGATTTCAAAGTTGTATACGATTAGGATCATATAGCTCTAAAATGATCGATTCAACCTTATTTCCCGTTCATTGTTTGGTCATGTACTTAGGATAGAGTCATCATTTGACAGTCTATGTGATCCCATTTTGTGTATAACTTGCATGCATAAGGCAACCAACTATTGTTGATTGAGGTTCTCGGTATTACGAGCGGTGGGATTTGAGGATTCCTAGGAGAACCTAGGATATGTATGCTGTTTAGCATAGGATTGGTATATAGTCCTAGTGTGGTAACTTGTAGGAATCATGACGATTCTTGTTGAAGGTATAGATAGGTGTGGAAAGTAGTATTGGGCCTGTACTAATGGAAGCACAAGATCTGTACTTGCGACAAGGGTAGACCTGGAGACTCTAAGGAGACCTGTATAATGAGAATCCCCTCGAGTCTTATGCCGATTATTTCTATGTTGTGTTTCAGTTTGAGGATGGTGGTGATTACTCGAAGAGGAGGTTCTGGTGCAGGTTCCGGTTCAGGTTATGGCTCAGGTACATAACCGATTGATGAGAGGTTGCGTGGGCTTATTGCGCTCGAGGTTACCCGTGGCATTTTGGATGGTACCCCTGTGATGTTCGGTACCATCAAGGAGGGTATCAAGGAGCTTAAGGAGGAGCGAATCAGGGCTTTTTGGGCCTAGGTCACTACGGGTCAGGAAGGATCACAAACTCCCTCATTTTGAGAGTTCAAGGCGTGTGGACTCCCGAGTTCTTTAGGGATAAGGACCCCATCGATAGCCGAAATTGGATCATTGACATGGAGAATGCTCAGCGGACAAGATTTTGCCCTGAGGAGGCAAAGGTGGGGTTTGCATCCTACCTGTTGAGGGATCGGGCACGTGACTGGTGGGATGAGGTTGGTCGAGCTGTGGGGAATACGACTGTGGCAGTCATAAATTGGGAGGATTTTGTTTCAAGGTTCCAGAGGGAGTTTGCACCAGCTATCGACATGTAGTAGCTGGCGAGGGTGTTTTAGGACCTTCTCCAGACAACTGAGATTGTAGCGGAGATCATGGCCAAGTTCAAAGAGAGAGCTTTGTTGGTCCCGCAGTACGCTGTAGATGAGGATATGAAGAAGAAAAGGTATCATGACACGTTGAGGGATGACATTAGGGAGTTTGTGAGCTTTTTGGGGTGTAAGACCCTTAATGATATGATTGAGAGAGCCCGTGAGCGGGAGATTGAGCTGGAGCTTTGGTCGAAGTGAAATTCGGAGCAGGTACAGACAACAGTGGGCCATGCTAAGAGACCCATGACCTCTGACTCGTGCACCAGGGGCAGCAGGGCAGTAGCCGATGCAGAAAGTGTGGCAAGCCGCACAGTGGGATATGCCGGGCATTGGGTTCTGTATTTTATGGTTGTGGTCACCGGGTCACATGAGTAGGGACTGCCCCCGGAGTGCTCTGATTTGCCTTCATTGCAAACAGATCAGCCATAAAAGGCTGATTGTTCGAGATTGACAGGAGGGGAACTGGCGACGCCTGCACCAGCCACCTTGCGGAGTACTGATGGCCGACAGGGCAAGGCGGAGGCGCATGTGGTGAAGAGCAGGGAAATTCAGCTGACCACCGATGAGGCCCATGCAACACCGGATGTGGTTACTAATATGTGTCTTATTCATACCTTTTATTTCTTTCCTTATTTATGCTCATGATTATATTGGATCTAATATAAGGACCTTTTTGGTAAATGGTATGATTTCTCATCTTCTGTTTGATTCGGGTGCTACCCGATCCTTTGTATCTCTTGCACTTAGCAAGAAGTTCTGCGATGCTCTTGGGATTCTGTATTACCCGTTGGAGGTCGAGATTGCTGATGATAGTTCTATTAGTGCTTCAAGGTTTCATCGTGGGTGTGTTCTGAACCTGTTCAACGAGATGTACTCTATTGATTTGGTGATGATTCATCTACGGGGATCGAAGGTTATTATCGAGATGGATTGGCTGGGCCCTAATGAGGACATGATTGATTGTGAGCCACAGCTAGTGAGTGTTCGAACCCCAAGTTGGGGAGAAGTGGTTATTCTTAGCGAGGGAGCTTCACATGGGCCAACTCTCTATTCAGCTGCGAGAGCTAGGAGGTATCTTCAGCTGGGTTGTTCTGGGTTTCTAGCATATGTGGCGGATACTCAGGTCGAGGGCACAACAACGTTAAGTGAGGTACCCATTGTTCGCGATTTCCCTGATGTATTTACTGAGGATTTTCCAGGAGTGCCTCCCGAGAGGCAGCTCTTCCTGGTGCGGCCTCGATAGCCAATGCACCGTATCGTTTGGCACCACCAAAGATGCGGGAGTTTTCTACGCCGCTTCAGGAACTGCTAGACGAGGGATTCATTCGACCGAGCAGCTCACCTTGGGGAGCATCGATTTTGTTTGTGAAAAAGAATGATGGTTCGCACTGGATGTGCATTGACTACCGGGAGTGGAATAAGCTAACGGTGAAGAACCGTTACCCACTCCCGAGGTTCGACGATTTATTTGATCAGCTTCAGAGTGCATCTTGGTATTCCAAGATTGATTTGTAATCAAGTTACCATCAGATGAGGTTCAGTGACGATGATGTACAAAAGATAGCATTCAAAACTCGCTATGGTCATTACGAGTTTGTGGTGGTGCCATTTGGGCTCACCAATGCGCCGAAAATGTTCATGGATCTCATGAACCGGGTTTGCAGGCTGATGTTGGATCATTCAGTGATAGTATTCATTTATTATATCCTGGTCTAGTCCAAGACCAAGGAGAATTGTGAGGTACTTGATGGATCAGTCGGATTTGTATATGCGGCAACGGAGATCAGTGGATGTGGTAAAGGATTATGATTGCAAGATCTTGTACCACTATGGGAAGGCCAATATAGTGGCCGATGCTTTGAACTTCAAGGAAGTGGGTGCGCCTATCGGGGATATTTGTATAAGGATGGTTATTACTTCTTCTTTGTTGGATTTGATCAAAAAGGCTCATGTGGAGGGACTGAAAAAAGGAGAATTGGAAGATAGAGCGTATCAAGGGGCAAATTCATTTATTTGTCAGAGAGAGCTGGGGGTTGTTGATTCGGTGTAGAAGAGTTTGGGTTCCGACTACTAGTAGGGTGAAGCAGGCAGTTCTAGAAGAGGCTCATAAGTCCAAGTTTTCTATACATTCAGGGGCCATGAAGATGCATCGAGATCTGAAGCTGAGTTATTGGTGGCTCTGTATGAAGAGGGAGATAGCATGGTTCGTGGAGCGATGCTTGACTTGCAGGAACGTGAGGGCCAAACATCAGAGACCCCATGGTAAGATGCAGCCATTGCCCACTCCCATGTGGAAGTGGGAAGAGATTCCTATGGATTTCATCATAAAGCTGCCAAGGACGACACATAAAGTTGATTCTATTTAGGTCATTGTTGTAGACTGACCAAGAGCACACATTTCAAACCTATTGACGAGAGTATATATATTGAGAAGATGGCTGACATTTATATTCCGGAGGTGGTGGTTTGGTACGGGGTGCCAGCTTTAGTGGTTTCAGATCATGATGTTCGTTTCACTTCCAGGTTTTGGAAGAAGTTTCATGATGAGTAGGGTACTCAGCTGCACTTTAGTACAACATACCACCCCCAAACCGATGGATAGAGTGAGCAGAGGATTCAGAAGCTCGAAGATATGTTCCGGGCATGCATGCTAGATTTTGGAGGGAGTTGGGATACTTATCTTCCACTGGCCGAGTTCTCTTAGAATAACAGTTCTCATGCCAGTATTGATCGACCACCTTGTGAGATGTTATATGGGAGGAGGTGCAGGACCCCGATGTGTTGGGGTGAAGTCGGGCATCGGGTCATGGGAAGTACCGAAGTGGTGCTTAAGAACACAAAGTTGATTCAGCAGGTGCGCGACAGGTTGCGAGTTGTGCAAAGCCGACATAAGAGTAATGCAGATCGGCGACGCTTGGACCTCGAGTTTTAGGTGGGGGACTTGGTACTTTTGAAGGTGTTACCTTGGAAAGGTGTCATCCAATTCCAGAAGCAGGGCAAGCTGGGCCCCTGGTTTATTTCTCCATTCAGGATTTTCGCCCGGGTGGGAAGGGTTGCTTACCAGCTGGATTTTCTCGATGAGCTCAGTCAAGTCCACAACACCTTCCATGTTTCTCACTTCGGAAGTATGTGGCCGATGAATCCGTGATTATTTCTTTGGATGACATTCAGGTTGATGAACGCTTGAACTACGTGGAGAGGCCAATCGCGATCGTTGACAGGAAGACCAAGACTCTGCATAATAAGGTGGTGAATCTGGTGAAGGTGCAATGGCAACACCGAAAGGGCTCTGAGTGGACATGGGAGCCGGAGGATGTAATGAGGGAGCACTACCCAGACTTGTTTGCAGTAGCAGACTTCGAGGACGAAGTCTGATTCAAGTGGGGGAGATTAGTAATGCCAGTTTCTAAGTATATACATTTTGGCCTTGTTTTTAATAATGTTGCATTTTTGGTCACAAACGCCAGGCCTTGAATGCCATGCGTTGGTATGTGGACGCCAGGCGTTCGCACGAAGAAGTCAAACCCTAATTTTTAGGGTTTGCACCCTCTTTAAAGGTCATTATAGCCTCAAGACCTTTATTAACTCCAGCCTCTATCTCTCTTTGCCCTCATTTCAAAACCCTAAGTGTGTGTGAGTATTTTGAAGCCTTGGAGTATCATTTTAGTGTTCTTGGTGAAGAAGGAAGACCATTAGAGTGGTGGTGTTACTTTTTAGCTTTTGGATCTAGACTTCTTGCATCTTAAAGCATATTCATGAGGTATAAAGTTTAGATCTTGATGACTTTTTTGTTAAATCTTGACTAAGCTTAGTATTATGTCCTTTTTGATCCTAATATCTTGATCTTTGTTAGTTTGGTGTACTCTAGAGTTTTGGGCTGTCCTTTCAAGCATTCTAGAAGGTATAGAATCATAAAATAGCAAGCTTGGACCTTGATACTCTTCCATGCAAGAGTTTTGGAGCTTTAGAGTATGATATGAGTTAAGATCTTGGTGTTGGTCTCTTTGTATCCATCCACCGTCATAAAGGCTGCAAGTTTATGGTTGTAGATGTTCTATAAGCCTTGGATCTAAATTTTGGACGCTAGATCTTAAGCCATTAAGACCTTGGTTTAGAAATTAGAACTCTATGGTTTACGCCAGGCATACACATGAGAACATTGGGCGTTCGGATGTCGGGCGTCATAGAGTGGACGCTAGGCGTTATCTCAGAAGCCCATTGGATCGATTTTTGGGCCATTAAGGGTTTTGGTCTTTGATTAGTTGGGTGTTGTTTGGAAAGGGGCAAAATGGTCTTTTTCCCTTAATATGTTGAAGGATGAGTGGACCATTGTTATGGGATAAAACCCTGATTATTGATTGGGGTCGTTTCTTGATTATGTTTAGTGTGAGGAGCAATGTTCGCAGCAGGTCGAGTGTTGATTCAGTTATCTTCACTTAGAGGTGAGTCTCCTCACTGTATCTATGGGTCGAAGGCACCAATGACGACCCATTATTCAGTTATATATGTTAGCCATTGTATGATTTATGTGTTACGTGATCGAGTTGAAATACACCCCAAGGTGGGGCGCACTATTATATGTCGGGTTGATATACACCCTAGGATGGGGACCACTATGGCATGATAAAGTTGAAATACACATCAGGTCAGGGCTCACTATGGTATGTTTGGGTTGAAATATACCCCAGGGTGTGACCCATATTTGTTATTGGATTGATATATATCCGAGGGCGAGGCCTATTTATATGTTTGGTATGTGGTACTTTGGGGAAAACTCACTAAACATTGCACTTATAGTTTATGTTTGTGGTTTCAGGTACTTCTGATACTTAGGGGAAGGGCCTGACGTGATGGCACAACAATCTCCCATCATGCTTTCCGTATTTTTTGGATATTATTACTCTGATGACTTTGATATTATACTCTGTGGATGTTTTGGAACAAATTGGTATTTGAACTATTGATTTTAAAATGAATAATTTTACTACTGTTTTTAGGATGTTACATGCGAGACCGGTTTCTAGCTGTGGACTTGAATTTACGTGTTGTCGAGGGTATGAAGCTTGCGAATGAGGAAAAGATGGAGAAGGTCGGGGAGATATACACCGACCTGTCGATACGTCACAGGGATGCTCTGGCCAAGGTCGCTTCACTAGAAAATCAGGGAACGCTTGTTCAGACAAGCTATGAAGCTTGTCTACAAGAGAACAATGTACTGCATGCTCAACTCCTTATTAAGACCTGATAGTATGGGTTATGTCAGTCGGTTATGCTCTCTAGTTTTAGGAAAGCGTGAAATTGGTGTTTTGCTTGTGTGCCTAATTGAATCTTGTTTTGTAGATGGTCTTTTTAGGACATTGATAATTGTGGTGCTGAGTGTCAGCATGTGTTATGATTTATGTTGATGAAGTTTGTTTGTTATGGAAACTGTTGTTTGCTAATGCACTTAGATAATTAGAAACTTCTTGGGAACTAAATTGATGTATTCACACCACACATTTTTCCCGCCCAACAGATGTTAAATAGATATTTTGCATTTCTCTTGCTGGGTTGATGATAAGTGTCATGAACAACTAATATATTTTTTTGACTAAGCGGGTAGTTTATGTGTAATAGATATATAGATTTAGTCGATGGACCGAGCTACATGATTTGAGGAATAAGTGTATTCTTTAGGTAAGTAGGTAGCCTATTTTTTGAGTAATGACACTCGATGTATACATAAGTGTTGTCGGCGGACTGAGCTACATGGTTTGAAGAATAAGTGCATTCTTGGGCTAAGCGGGCAGCCTATTTTTTGAGTAGTGATACTCGATATATACATAAGTGAAGTCGGTGGACTGAGCTACATGATTTCAAGAATAAGTGTATTCTTGGGCTAAGTGGGTAACCTATTTTTTGAGTAATGATACTCGATGTATACATAAGTGTAGTCGGCAGACTAAGCTACATGATTTGAAGAATAAGTGTATTCTTGGGCTAAGCGAGTAGCCTGTTTTTTGAGTAATGATACTCGATGTATACATAAGTGTAGTTGGCAGACCGAGCTACATGATTTGAAGAATAAGTGTATTCTTGGGCCAAGTGGGTAGCCTGTTTTTTGAGTAATGATACTCGATGTATACATATGTGTAGTCGGCGGACCGAGGTACATGATTTGAAGAGTAAGTGTATTCTTGGGCTAAGCGGGTAGCCTGTTTTTTAAGTAATGGTACTCAATGTACACATAAGTTTAGTCGGTGGACCGAGCTACATGCTTTGAATAATAAGTGTATTCTTGGGCTAAGCGGGTATCCTGTTGTTTTATTTGTCATAAATCGAATAATCTTGCCATGGTTTGTGATATCGTCCACATGACACATATAGGGTCTAATGATAATACTTTCCGCTCATTTCGTTCTTGTCCCAACCGGTATAATTTCCCTTGCATACTCAAATATAGAACTTCCTATGGTTTTTTACATGCCACGTTCTTGGTATCGCCTCGCTTTCCATTATATGTAGGACATATGATCCATCCCTATTTGCTTCATGTATTCTGTATGGACCTTACCATGTTGGACGTAGTTTTCCCTATGGCTCTTGCCTACTAGCCTCATTGTCCAGTAATACCTTCTCGCCTACTTTGAAACAACGGCCTTTGACCTGTTGGATATAATAACTTTCCATTTTCTTTTCATAATGTTCCTTTCATATTGCTGCTACCTCTCTTCTCTCCATGGAAACATCCAGGTTCGTTCTTAGGTTGTCATCGTTACTGTCCACGTTCATATTTTCCGTTCTGTTTGTGAGGATAATAACTCTAATGGCAACACTGCTTCTGATCCGTAGACTAAGCTATAGGGTTTTTCTTTTGTTGGCGTTCACATTGTTGTTCGGAATGCCCATAACACGCTTAGTAGTTCATCAAACCATCGTCCTTTGGCTTCGTTTAGTCTTGTTGCCAAGCTGTGCACGATTTTCCGATTGGTGACTTCATTTTTTCCATTGCCTCTGGGTGTGCTACTGAATTGAACGTCTGATTTATTCGGAGCTCTTCACACCACTCTCGGAAGGGATTATTCACAAATTGTGATCCATTATCCGATATAAATGTATGCGGTACACCGAAATGGCAAATGATTTGCTTGCAAAAGAATTTGATAATGTTTTGGCCTGTTATTGTAGCTAATGGTTCTGCCTCAACCCATTTGGTGAAATTGTATATTGCTACTACTAAGAATTTTACCTTCCCAGTTCCTTCTGGGAACGATCCGACTATGTCTATTCCTCATTGAATGAAAGACCAGGGGCTACTGATTCTGATCATTAGTGTTGCCGATTTTCATGGGATTGGTGCATGTTTCTCGTACTTCTCGCAACTGTAGATTACTCATTATGTGTCTTGGTACATAGTCGGCCAATAGTACCCTATCCTCGAAGTTTTACATACTATTGTTCGTGCCTCTTCATGTGCTCCTGCCACTCCTTGATGGATCTCCCTTATGAGGTATTCTGCCTCCTTGCCATTTACACAACGTAAGCGAGGTGTTAAATACCCTTTATGTACAATATTTTGTTGTCCACTACAAAGGATGGTGCCTTGACCCTTAGTTTCCTAGCTTCCTTGTCATCCGAAGGTAGCTTGCCTTCAATTAGGTATTCCATTATTAGTTTTCTCCAGTCATTTGTCTTTGCAATTATTGAAATTACCGGAATCGCCTCTATTTCTTTTGCATGTACTATTCTACCAATACTTTTTTGGTTAAATGGGGGAAAAGTGGACGATGCGAGCTTACTTAATGCATCCGCATGTTTGTTTTTCGACCTCAAAACATGTTCTAGCCTACAACTTTTAAAGTGCATTTTCAATTCTTTCACTTTGTCTGCATATTGTGCTAAGTTCCTTCCTTGAATTTCATACAAACTATTTGTCTGGTTGGCGACGACCATCGAGTCTATAGAGGCGTGTATGTGTTCACACCCAATCTTAATACCCAATTGCAATCTTGTGATGAGTGCTTCATATTCCAATTCGTTGTTTGATGCTTGAAAATTGAATCTTAACGGGTAGGTTATCTCTTCCCCCATTGGGCTTGTTAATATCAAGCCGAGTCCTGCACCTTATGTATAGGAGGACCCATCTGAAAATAAATTCCATTGATTTTTTTGCGTTACGTTCGTTTTTTAATGTTGTCATCTGATTCGTGTATCGATGACACTTCCTTATGGCCTGCTATTTTGGTGAAAAAGTCTACTAGTGCTTGTGCTTTTATGATGGTTCGTGGTTTGATAATGATTTCGTGTTCTCTTAACTCCATTGCCCATTTAGATACTCTTCCTAACTTCTCTGGTTTCAATAGCACTTGACACACTGGGATATTTGTGAGTATTTCGATGGTGTGTGCCAAGAAATATGTTATTAGTCTTCTAGATGCGTTGACTAGGCATAGTTCCAGCTTCTCTATATTTGAATATCCCATCACCGCTCCTTGCAGGATACGAATTACAAAATATATTGGTACTTTTTTGTCTTCTGTGTTTGCCACTAGTACTACACTAGTTGCCGTTCTTGACGCTGCTAAATACGTGGTTAAGACCTCACCAGGGATCGGCGATGTCAAAGTAGGTAGCACAACTAACGCCATTTTGATTTTGCAGAATGCGCTCTCAGCTTCTTTCATCCATCAGAAAGTCTTTTTTTCCAATGCTCTTCTTAACGTTTTGTAGAAAGGGTATGTTTTCTCTGCAGATTTTGCTAAGAACTGCCCTAATGCTGCCAATTTACCATTTAATGCTTGTACCTCTTTCGATGTCCTTAGTGACCGCAGTTCTAGCAATATTTCTATCTTTCTGGGGTTCGTCTTTATTCCATCCTTTGTGATGAGATGTCCTAGGAATTTTCCGTTTTCTGTCCCAAAGATACACTTTTGGGGGTTCAACTTCATATTCGCAGCTCTTAAGTTGGCAAAGATTTCTGTTATGTCTTGTAGAAAATAACTATCGTTTCTGCTTTTGATGACCATGTTGTCCACATAGACTTCAATTTTCCTCCCAACTTGTGGTTCAAAAACTTTGTCTGCTAACCTCTAGTATGTTGCCCCTGCATTCCTTAATCCGAATGGCCTTTTTATGTAGCAAAATGTCCCTCTCTTCGTATGGAAAGATGTTTTTTCTTCATCCCCATCGTGCATGTGTATTTGGTGATATCCCTTGTAAGCATCTAGAAAATTCTTCCATTTATGCCCGTGAAAGTACTCAATTTTTTCGTCGATAGACGGTAGCAGGTAGCATTATTTTGGACAAGCTTTGTTTAGGTCCGAGAAGTTTATGCACATCCTCCATTGTCCATCTCCTTTTTTGACCAAGACCGGGTTCGCTAACCTAGGATGGGAAAAGCAATCCCCGTACTATTCCTGCTTTTACCATTTTGTCGACCTCGTTTTTTATTGCTTTATTCTTGTCTTTAGGTTGCCCCCTCTTTTTATGTCGATTGGCTTGCTTCCTGGTTTCTCGTTTAGTTTGTGCTCGACCAGTTGTTTGGGCATGCCTGTCATGTCTGCTGCCTCCCACACGAATATGTTGACATTTTTTTTTAAAAGTGTCGTTAATCCATTTTTTAATTCTCAAGGTAACCCTACTCCTATCCGCACTCCTTGGTCTGCATATTTGCTATTGATTGTGATTTCATTTAACCCGTTATTTGTTTGCGTTGTGACTAAATTTGTCGTTCGTGCCTTGCTTTTCACCATTGCAATGGGTCCTGTTTGTGGTTTACTATAGATCATTCCAAATCCTCTTTCCGTTCAAAACCGGACGATGTCGTGGATCATCGATACGATCGCTCCGAACTTTGTCATTTCACTTCTCCCGAATATGACGTTGTATGGCGATGCTGATTGTACGATTGTAAAAGCTATTGTCTGTCTATTTTTGGAATGTGTTAACTGATCCATTAAAGTTAATGGAACACACAATATCCCTTTCGGCTAAACAGAATGTCCCGCAAAGCTTGTTAAATGCCCTGCTAGTTGTAGCATCCTTTTTCTTATTTGTTCTGGTAGCTGTGAGAAGCAATGGTCTTACATGATTTAGGTAGAACTACCACTATCACAATATATTCTATGAATGCCTATATCGCATATTTGCCCATATAAAAGTATTAGCCCATCTTTTTGGTGGTGGGGAATATGGTATGTTGCCCCATCAAACAGATTGTGTATTTGGTCGGTATCCTTTCATATTAAACGCAACGGGTAGTTCATTTTTGTTGCTTTACTATCTGACATGTTTCCATGTGTGTTGTGTTAAAATTTTGATCTGGATATCAGGTATTTCCTTTGTTTGTCACTTCGGTACCCCTATCACACAAATGGCTCCAATGTTGGTACGACGAACCCCATGCGCATACTTCGCTCTTCCAGGAGGTATAAAGTTCAAAACTTGATGAATATTTTGTTAGATCTTGTTAGCCCTTAGGTTTATGTCCTTTTTATTCCATATTCTTAGTCTAATTGGGTATGAACTACTCCACGCCTTATGAGTAGCCTTTTCAGACGTTTTTGTGTGCATGGATTCACAAAAGTGCAATCTTGGTGTGACGTCCAGAAATTGAAGGCAATTTTTTCCATTTTTATTTATTTAAAATATATGTCTTAAAACATTACAACACATCAGTACATGATTAATTATAACCTAGTGTTCAGCGTAAGTCATATAAAACTTTATTGATGATTCGATGCAGATACCATCATGCGTGAGCCTTTTCACGGTCAGATGAACAATCTGTAAAGCAATTATTCAACAACTATAAGCCGAGGCTTAGTGGATTCCCTCAAAATATTCCCCACCACAACATATATACAATGGATACACATAATGGCCTTCAACATATAGTTGGTACGCTCTTGGCCTTCAGCATATAGCTGGTCCGCCCCATTTTGCCTAGATCATATAACTAGTTCGCACCTTGGACTTTAGCATAAATGTAACGTCCCATTTTCACAACCAAAATTTTTCATTTTTATTTAAGTAGAGCTTCCCATTTATAAATCCATCTTGAAGAAAACCGTTTATTCCAAACACATTTATTGAAATTAGAGTAATATTAAAGCGCAAAATATTCATTGTTGCTAACGAATATGTACAGTCATGCCTTCGTCTTCCCATGATGACCGATGATACCTTAAACAATAAACAACTGAGTAAGCACACAGATTAGTGAGTTTCCACCAAAATACCCATACGATAAACATACAAGCATGCATCGGGTCCACTCAGCCATCGGGCTGGAATACCCAGGGTTTGTTGGCCTACCTCCCCAACCCAACTGCTCTTCCTGAGCCTTCGTGCCTACGACTTACAGCCGGACCACACCGGGTATCTTGCCCTACAACACAAAGCATACTCAACCCACTACTACAATATATCGACATATAAACAATTAGGATCAAGTAGGTACATAATACAGGCAAACAACAATCATAGAGCTCACTACCGCCTAATAGTCCTCACACCGCACACTCTCCCGCTACTAGCTATCCTCCACGAAATGCGTAACCATAAGTAACAAGAGCTGAGATAGACACTCAAACAGATGATCCTACTCTAGAGCCACAACCAAACAAGGAACAGACAAGAAATCCTAGATCAAGAGGTCTCAGGCTATCCTACATGACCACATACTGTCCCTAGGGCACTCCACTAGATGATAACCAACAAGTATAGGTAGACATACATATCTACATATCACTACCACAAAACAACATCCTATATACCTAGATACAGATCACTACAACATGGCAACATCCTATATACCAGGATACAGATCTAACATATCACTACATCATAACAACATACTAAATACCAACAATCCAAGGAATACATAACCGTATATACTATACCAGGATACAGATCTAAAAAATCACTACATCATTGCAACATACTAAATACCAACAATCCAAGGAATGCAAAACCCTATATACTCAAAGGTGAGATAGACACCCGGATAGGTGATCCTACTTTGGAACCACAACCAAATAAGGAACAGGTAAAAGATCCTAGATCAAGAGTCCTCAGTATATCCTACACGACTATATATACAGTCACTACGGCATCCTTCTACTAAAGATCACCAAAACTAGTAGGCCAGCATTGGTGCCTTTGACCCACGAATATAGTGAGATAAAACTCACCTAAATCGAAGAACCTTGAAACATTGTGATATGCTCCCTTCTGCACTGCTTGCTCCTGTGAATCCAAGAACACCAAAACCAGAAAAAATCTTAATCAATAGCCCAAAATCCTCAAGTTTGACCTTGACCCAAGGTCAAACTTGGTCAAAAAGTCAACGGTCAATGGAAGTCAACAAAAGTTAAAGTCCAAAGCAGTTGAGTATGCCCATCGTACTCAATGTACACCCATCGTACGCAGCTTGATCCCACTCCTTCATTAAGCACTAAATCCCTTAAGGACTTTTCACCGAAACTCAAATCTAGCCTCAAAACATTGTCTTAAGTCATAAAGTTTCCACCTTTATGACTTTCCATGGATAGGGAAGGTCCAAAAGCTAAAACCCTAACTTATTAATCCATTAAGACATCACAACTCTTGCATGGAAGGGATAAAAGGACCAAGATCACATTTTTATGGTTTCTAATAGCTCCATAATGGATAAAGTTTCCAACTTTATCCATTAGAATGGTCTCAACAAACAAGATTCATGATTTAAGTCTCAAAGGGACCAAAAATGCATCTTTTTCAACTAAATCCGTTAAGTCTAAGTCTCCAAACTTCAGATCTGAATCAATATGATGTTTAGATGGATAAAGTATCCAACTTTATCCATAATAAGGTCACAAACTTTCAAGATCTAAACTTTATGCACTTAAAGTGATAAAAAGCTCATGATACCCAAAACTAGCTAGATCTAACAATTTCGTCATCAGGATTCAAAATTTATACCTCCAGAAGATAGATTAAGGTGAACAAGGTCTCGATCTACAAGCTCCAATGCAACCAGCACTTCTCCAATGAGTTCCTTATTGTCCAAGGTGCACCAAGAACACTACAAAGCATTTAAAAACACCTTCTTTTTGTTCACAAGGCTCAAACTAAGGCTGGGGTTTCAAGGGAGGTTGTTAGAGAGGTGGAGGTTGAGAATGGAATGGGTTTGGGGAAGTTAAAGAGGTAAAATAGGGCTCAAACCACGAAAAAAGGGTTTAGGCACTGATCGCGCATGCCTAGCGTAATCCAGGTACGCCCAACATACTAGGGATTCCCTAGTACGCCCAACGTACTCCCCGTACGCCCAACATACGCAGCTAACCCAAAAATCGTCCTAACTTCAAACAATCGTAACTTCTTCGTTCCAACTACGTTTTCGAAGTTCTTTATATCCACATAAAGGTGTTGAAAAGATCTTGAATATTATATAAATATCTTGGACTAACAACTTCTCGAACAAAAGTCCATATTTCCGGCAAGAACCCGACTTATGACTTTTCCTTTTCTATCCCTGGGCCCTCAACACAATTCAAGGGTTTAGATCTCATAACCATCATTGCATTCTTTCAAAAAGGTCTAAACATTACCTCCTTAAGGACCAAATCCTTTACACAATCAACTTCCGTCCCACGACCCTCAAATAAGAATGACGGAAAAAGGAATTTAGAATTCTCCCCTACTTAAATTAGATTTCCTCCTCGAAATCAGCTCTTGCTTCCGCTTCATGATGCATCCCCTCACATCAACCAAACTAACCAAAAACCCACTGATTTGATCAGATCTAAACCTTCTCGGCCAAATTCCGCCATGTTAATCCCGCACATAAGTGCACCATCACGACGAGAACCAACTGGTCACATACCAAACTAAGCCACACCCCTACATGGATTCTACAACCTTGCTTAGCTATCTACTGACAACACTCATGCTTACCCTTGACTTAGCTGATCCTACCTGGTCTTCGGGCCGTGACTCAGACGTCCAATCCCCAATCAAACAAGAACATACAAGGAAGCACTAATCACATCCCTCAACCTAGAATCCTAACACCCTAGAGTCTAAAGCACAAGCACGCCTTACATATGATGCCACAACTAAAACGAACACGACTTGAAGGGAAATCCAAAAGCTGATGATGATCTTGACCCGAAACAGAAAGATTCAGTATCTGCGCAAAAGTCTTGAACTTGGAGAAATCCGACTGAGAACCGAACCTTGACACAAGGTCTTCCTGCTGCAAGGTTCCACTCTCCCTTACTTGAAATATGCTAGAATTCGACAACTTCTCAATCCTTCGATACCCAGACTAACCTGAACTCCACCACTTGATCCCAACAGCTGATATCCAAATATATAGAAGAATCTGAACCCACACAACATTCATAAATCCAAATACACATACAATCCAATGACAAAGATACTTAATCAATTCATAACACGAAATCAATTTTAACTGATCTAACTAAGATAATTCCATTCAATTGATCATCCAAGATCACAACTGAACATTGAAACATATATAGAACACACAGATGAATACCAATACCATAACCATTGCTGAATAGAAGATTTGACAACTCAACTCTCAGTCCTTGGGACTCCGGTCGTCGAATGACGACCGTCGGGTAACTGCCAAACCAAGGGTGTAGGATCCAACACCTCACAGAAAACGAGAAAAGGACCATGAGCTCTGATGTGGGCTTCCTGTCCGCAATGGAAACAAACTCGCGCACTCCACCTAAAATCTCTACCAAAATGGCCCTCCTCACCGCACATGTGACATACAAAATATCTGCACCTCCCCTCCGCTGATCCCGAAGTCCAGCCAGCGGACTTAAAGCGCATCGCTGCGGGCTGGGACAAAACTGAAGCCCGATGTTGCTCCTTTGTTTGGGTCTATCAATCTCTCGTCTCCTCGCGACATCTTGAAGCTCAGTGAGGGTACTGTATCGCAGGGTAGACACAAACGGACGAATGTCCTTCTTGAGCATACTCAAATATCGAGTCATCTGAGCTTGCTTTGAAGCAACAAACTCAGGACTAAACAAATCCCTCTCAGTGAACATCTTGGTGATCTCCATCACCGACTCGGTCGTTTGCCTCAGATCCAGGTACTCCTAGTCTAGTCTCTCCCTCACCACCAGGGGAATATATCTTATACGGAACATCTATGAGAAGCGCTTCCAAGTCACCACAGCCCTCTGCTCAGGAGTGTAAGAACTAGTCACCAATCTCCACCAATCCTTCGCCACGAACCTAAGAAGGTTCCGGGCGCACTTGACCTTCTGGTCATCCATACAAGAACATGTGAAGAAACAACCCTCCACATAATACAACCATCTCATCGCCACAATCGGGTCCTTGCCCCCATTAAACTCCGTATGTTTTGTATTATCAAAGTCCCAATACTGGAAAGCTCTCTCTCTTTGAACCCCTACGACATCAACTGCCACGATTGCTGTAGCAACATCAGCCTCAGAAAATGCATCATACTGATCATCGAATAGCTCGATCATGACAATCTTGACCAACCTAAACAACTCAGAGTAACCTCCCTGATCGCCTCATCCACTTCTGCAACAATGATCCCACGAATCTCCTCCTCACTCAGACCTGCCCTCTCAGTGCTTCGAGCTCCTAATCCTGAACCTCCAATAGCTGCTATACTGAAAATATACCAAGAAAAGATCAGAAATGACAACACAGTGTTCAACACACCAGGACCTACTCCTATTAGTTCCCTAGTAGCCTCAAAATTTCTCCTGAATCTCATACGAGTCTTGTGATTTCTTGAGTACGGGCCCATACTACCTTCCACATCTATCCGTAGTCGATTCAGAATTCAACCCAAGGTCCTATGTCACTGCACTAAACTATCCATATGTATGCTAATACCTACCTCTCCTATGAGCTATAACTAACTTCGTAGGCACTTTTACTGAGAGTACGCTCGCTCGCATACCACTGGTTGCTTTTGGTCATGCTTGTTGTACACAATACAAGATCAGATAGATTATCGAATAATCGACTCTGCCCTAAGTCCACAACCAAGCAAGGAACAGGAAGTAAGGCTAAGTCGATCATTCTAAGGTTATTCAATCCCGACCATATACAACTAATCAACATACACGTAGCAATCACACAATTAAGTAACATATAGCAAAAAACTCCCTATATCATAAAGCAATACTGAACTCAGGCACTTCTATTCAATAGTTTCTAAAAGAACCTTATCCACTAGCATGCTTTTCTAACAATTCATATATCAGAAAAATTAAAACTCAACAAACATAACAAGTATGGGTATTTTGGTAACCACTCTTCTGTTCGGGCTCTAGCTGGTTGTACACGCCACATCTTCCTAAAAAAGCCAAAGTTAAATCAAGGCCCACGTTTCCGATCCCAAGCCAACAATCAAACAAGAACATGAAAAGAGACCGAGCCCATGTCCCTAACCCAACCCTTTTATTATAAATTCTTTTTCAAAACCAATTTGCAAAAACTCTCGGATCATAATTTGAGACTGGATTCACACAAGTGTTCCTCCAATTCTCTCAAACCAGGGCTCTGATACCAACTTGTAATGTTCCATTTTCACAACCAAAAATTTTCATTTTTATTTAAGTAGAGCTTCCCATTTATACATCCATCTTTAAGAAAACCATCATCCTTGACTGCTTCACTCTGATCTTGCTTGATCATCTCTAGTATTGGGGTAATTACAGTCATCCTTAAGCATATGCCCTTCATTGGCGTGCTATTCATCTTTCGACTTAATGCATTGTAACGACGTAAATTTTCAAACAATTTTTCATTTTTCAAACATAACATATATCATATAAATCATCTCAAAACTCAAGTGTATCAAATGTTATCACGATAAAACATATCCTAGAATCTCAAATACAAAATCCTCTGTCAGTGTGTACATATCATGCCGACACCTTCCCGCGATCCTCACTAGTACCCGAAACACATATCACATAACACGGTAAGCATAAATGCTTATTGAGTTCCCCAAAATACCACATAGAGCAAATAAGCCACTCAAGGCTATAAGTCGGTATGACCCTCCGCTCAATGTGTCTCAGCGGGACCCTCCAGTCCCGTAACTCGTTGGACCCTCCAGTCCGGTCTAGCTCGTTGGACCCTCCGGTCCGATCTAAATCGTTGGACCCTCCGGTCCGGTCTACTCGAGGACCCTCTGGCGTCGTAAGTCGTTGGACCCTCCGGTCCGGTCTATATAACACATAGCATACACATATCATAATGCACATAATCTCAAACATACACGTAACACATAAGACCCTCCGGTCTGCACATAGATACCACTCTAGGTAATGTATAGTGAGAAGACTCACCTCGTATGATGTCTAGTAAACTCTCGTGCTCGATATCCCCGATCTAGCCTCCGCCTATCAAAATGATAATATCTCTAATCAATACTCACCTTATATCCTCATCTCTAAAGAATGGGTAGAAGACCATTCTACCCCTCCATAGCCCCTCTTGAATCAGTTTGACCAACCCTACGGTCAACTGAAGTCAACTCCAGTCAACGATCTAACAGTGACCAGACTCGTCGAGTGCACTCAGGTGACTCGGCAAGTCCATGCTTGTCCTCAGAATCCTGCTAATGCCTCGCTCGACTCGTCGAGTTAACCTTTCACTCGACGGGTTACCACTGATCACGAATCGCGGGGCAACCCGATCCGACTCGTCGAGTCCTCTTATGGACTCAGCGAGTTTCCTCTATGGCAACACTCATTTGACATTCTGAGGTCAGATCTGTTTCTCCCACTTATAGATCTGGCCTTCTAGCACCCACAAGTCATGTAAAGGTTCAATCTTTATGTCCATGAACCACACAATAAGCTCTATTTGAAAAAAATAGCTCTTAAAATGACAACCTAGACTCAAAACCCCAATGGGACTGCATAAAGCTGGATGATTGGGACTCTCTGGACCTCTCAAGGTCCAGATCTAATGTCTATTCCTCAATGGGACTCCACATGCTCCATATTCCAACTAAAGAAGGGGTAAAGAAACCTTAGATTCATGAGATCTACTTTATAAAGGAAAATAGGCATGGATTCATACCTCAAACAACAACCTTTGATGAAGTGATAGAAGATCTGAGCTCCTCAACCAGCCTAGCTTGAACCCCCTCCTTCTTCCTTGCAAGAATGCTCTAAGGTGAAGAAATTAGCTCCCACTCTCTCTCTCTATGCTCTCCGGTTCGAATGGTGTCTCTCAGGGTATGAGTGCCCGCAAATGAAGGCCATAAGGACCCTGAAATAGGGCACAGGCCCAAAGATTTAGGGTTTCTATCCACAGCACGGACTCTTCAAGTCGACTCACCCGCTTATCGAGTACATTCATTAATCCGAGTCATCAGTCGCGATCCTACTCGACGAGTTTAGGCGTGAACTCATCGAGTCCCTCTTCTTAACTCAAAACAAATACTTAAATTATGATACCTGGAAATCTGGATGTTACAATTCTCCACCACTAGAATCAGACTTCGCCCTCGAAGTCTTACTCTGCAAACAACTCTGGATGCTGCTCCCGCATCTCCGTCTCCGGCTCCCAAGTCAGCTCGGACCCTCTCCGATGTTGCCACTGGACCTGAACCGGAGGCAGCTCCTTGTTCCTCAGAACCTTGATCTTTCGATCCAAGATCGGGATCGGCCTCTTAATGTAATTCAGGCTCGCATCCACCTGAATATCCTCTAGCAGCACTACTGTCGTCTCATCGGCTATACACTTCCTCAACTGGGATACGTGGAAGGTATCATGAATCTGGCTCAACTCCGCAGGTAGCTCCAAACTGTATGCTACCTTACCCACTCTCGCGGTCACCCTAAACGGACCAATGTATCGGGGCCCCAGCTTTCCCCTCTTCCTAAATCGGATCACTCCTTTCCAAGGAGATACCTTCATGAGTACGAAATCTCCAACCTGGAACTCGAGCTCGGATCGCCGCCTGTCCGCATAACTCTTCTGGCAGCTTTGGGCTATCATCAACCTCTGTATGACCTGTTGTATCTGCTCAGTCGTCTTAAGCACTATCTCAGTGCTACCCATCACTCGCTGCCCTACCTCTCCCCAACAGATGGGAGTTCGACACCTCCTCCCATATAAAAGCTCAAAGGGAGGCATACCTATACTCGAATGATGGCTGTTGTTGTAAGAAAACTCAGCCAAAGGTAGGTATATGTCCCAACTTCCCCCGAAGTCCATAACACATGCTCGAAGCATGTCCTCGAGCGTCTGTATCGTCCGCTCACTCTTTCCATCCGTCTGTGGGTGGTAAGCAGTACTGAAGTGCAATCTCGTACCCAACTCCTCATGGAACTTCTTCCAGAACCTGGAAGTGAAACGTACATCTCGGTCTAACACAATCGAGATCAACACTCCATGCCGCGACACCACCTCCCTCACATATATTTCTGCCAGCCTCTCTGCAGAAGAGCGCTCACTGATAGCAAGGAAGTGAGCGCTCTTCATCAGCCGATCCACAATCACCCAAATTGCATCAACACCTCTCGCGGTCCTCGGCAATTTGGTGATAAAATCCATAGAAATATGTTCCCACTTCCACTGGGGAACCTCTAATGGCTGTAATTTGCGATGCGGACGTTGGTGCTCGGCCTTAATCCAACGACAGGTCAAGCACCTCTCTACTACCCATGCAACATCCCTCTTCATACAGGGCCACCAGTAGTCTCTCTTTAGGTCTAAATACATCTTAGTGGCCCCTGGATGGATCGAGAATCTCGATCTATGCGCCTCCTCCATCAGAGTGCTACGTGCCCCGCCCATATACGACACCCAAATCCGACTATGAAAGGTCATAAGCCCTCGGCTATCCGTCACAAACTCGGATACCTGTCTAATCACCCGCTCTCTTTTGCGGTTCTCCGGTCTCACAGCCTCTGCCTGGGCCTCTCGAATGGTATCCAACACCGGAGTCATCACCGTCATCCTCATACATATATCTCAAATCGGGGCACTCTCCTGTTGGGTTTTACTATACTACAACATCCTATGGTGCACATACAACCCTAAATACCTTGGATCTATGTTTTCTCTATTATACATGCAAATATGAAGTTTCCAAGATATTACCCTATACTAGCATACAAATATCATATACTTGGGTAATAAAATAGATAGGATACATACCTTTTTTTATGTAACTTGTCTTCATGAAGCTTGAGTGCCTAGTGCCCTAAGTGTGACACCTCAAGTGGTTCACACAACACCATGAACACTTGGAATAACCTTGAGAATAAGGATACTTTGGTTCTCTCTAGTGAAATCGGCCTTGCCCTTTTGTGTACACACACTAGTTCCCATTTCACCAACCAAGGACATCTTTATATAGTGTGGAGATTAGGGTTAAACCCTAATACCCATGACCTTTCATTTCATATGATCCATGGGTTAAACACTCCATGGACTATCCATGAAAGCTTAGCCCAACCTAAATGAACTTGGCCCATCACACACATATATCTTAGAGTCCATATTTAATTAGTTCCTTTTGATCACTTAATTAATTATAAATTAATTATTGATCAATACTAATTAAATAATATGATTATATATTAATATATTAGAACTTATAATATATTAATATAAATCACTAGTATCCTTTTTCCTCATCTTGTCTATCCAATTGTCCCGATGCCATGCAACCCAAATGGACCATGCCGGGTCGGGTCAAGTCTTACCAATTATAGTTATGGACTTAGACATTAATCCAACAGTCTCCCACTTGGATAAGTCTAAAACTATTATTGAGTATGACTTCAAAAACCAACTGGCAATCGTAGCTCTCAAAAGCTTCTGTCGAACTCTGACCTTGCCGATGAACTCTGACCTTTGTCAATGACTTGTCCATTAGATAAGGGATCATATATTCCTCCATTCTAGATATCATATGGACTGAGACATGGATTATAAATCATTCTCTCTGTCCATTTGTTGTTTCCCGATTTCCGATTCATGATGACTGACTGATTGAACAAATCAAATCAGTCCTGGCTTGGCCAAGCACTCACATGTCTCATCACTAAATCATCGAGGGGCCCACAGATATCGCTTTTATCCCAAAGGTAAAAGGAATGGATAAACTTCGACTTATATGGCTTGTTCTTCTACTTGTTGAATCATACACAAAGGCACGCTTTATAACATCGAGTTACCAATGCGTTTTCATGCAATCAATGTATAACCAACTCATAGTAACAACTCATATCTCTAGGTTTGAAGAATATAAGATATTATCGTCTCATGATCATTCGTGATAAAATCCATGAACTGATTCAAATGAGCGTGGGTTGAATCCAATACTCAGAACTTATGAGCACTCATGAGTGTTGTAGCACCACTTTGTCCAACATCTTAGACCTCTACAAGCCAACCCATGACAGTCTTGATTCATATCTACTTCCAACATATGACCGACAGTGGATAGTTTGAATAACTTAGTCATTCAGGAAGAATGACCTAGTTTATTCTGGAAGTCAAAACATGAAAAATGAAACACAAGAATAAATGAATCAAATATGGTATCAAACCCTATGAATATAAATAGACCACTTTTATTTATCACCATACTGATTACTCATTATTTCATTGTTTCAGTTTTATCAACTTTATACCTGAATTAAAAACACTAGTTGTCCCATGCTCCAAGCATGTACATTATGTTTTTCTAAACAATAGCTTTGCCATACACCAAGTATGCACTCTATGTTTGTCTATGATCCTTACTTTGTGAAATAAACCAATTGAACATAACTTTCAATGATTCTAATTCCACACTCCCAAATCGAAATATGTTAGATTTTAAACTTAAATACACTACCCTCTTGCAATGAATGTGTACAAAGTCACAAAGACTTGTCAACAACCATTACAGGGTATGCATTGCTTTGAACATGCTTCTTGCACTAAGTTTTTTCTAATCTTACACAGATTGCTTCCATCTATGGAGACAACTCTATATTCCCATTTTGACTACCACTTCTGAACAAGAGTTGCCTCTTTTCAGACTATGTCAATATTAACAGTATACTTCCAACTGTCCTTGTGCAACCAATCTTTGGTAAACCTCAGATTGTCCTCGACAATTGCTTAATCATTTTAGTCATATCCAATTCTAGACCTTTTCCCTTCTTAATGCCTCTGGGCATTTGGAAAAATTTAGAAATAACAAATATTATAGCACATGCAATCGATCCTGTACCCAAAGCAAATGGTACACGATTCATGATGTCTCACATAAAGACATGATTCTAGACCAGTCTTTTGCTACAATATTTTTATTTGCCATGTTTTCAAAATTTGTCTATGAAGAGGGATGTCGTAATCATAATCGAATTTTGAGAACGCAATATATAGAATTTCCTTAAGTTGAACCAATCCAACATGAAATTCATATATATATTCTTGACTAAAGATGATTAAGGTCTCAATCTAAGCCTTTAGAACTGAAATGAAGTATATCCTCTCCCTTAATTATAGCAAAACAACTTTTTCAATCCCTGCAGCCTCACGAATTGAAACTTTTGTTTTCTATAATTAACATTGCTAACTTGCAACACCAACAATAATTGTCATGCTCCCACTAACATGATGATTATTAGCATAACACTTATGCTCCCACTAGCTTGGACATGTACTCAGAAATCAGCTGGACGTCTAGAAATCAATACTTTATTAACTTTCTTACCAAAGTTCAGATTTCTAATACGAGATGCTTTGATAAAACTTTATCAAAATCATACACCTTTCCTTAGATAGCATGCATGTGTGTCTAAACAATTTCAGAACTATGAAAAGGGATGCCGTAATCATAGTCTCAATTGTTTAGACCTTTTGCCACCTGCTTCAAATCTACTTGGTGGAAGTGTTTCCTCACCATCATTTTCATGAATCGGAGAGAAACCTTATGACCCTTAGATTTTATGGTGTATGTGTTCTTATCCATGTGAATCGTCAAAACCATAGTCACAAGACAAGGATAATGACAAATCCAAACTCATATGGACTGAACTTATGCAATCTTAACTTCTTGCCACCTGGCAGTACAGGGCCTGCCATTGCTTCCAAGTTGTTATGCAACCAATTGAGAACTTTCAGAACTCCTATGCAAAGCCAACTTTAACTGGAATGGTGTGACAACCGTCAAAATTCGAGTCGGTTCAAGATTTGAATAAACTTAGTTGCACATATACGCACGACACATACTGGACTTAGTGACTAGAAGCTCAGTTATAACCTACTAGAAACTTGGAAGCAACTAGAAACAATGGATAATGTACTTAGATTTCACATTGATATGTGAATTCTACAACTACTTAACTGTAGAGGCTATCCATATTCGGGTCACTCTTTGACTCGAACACCTTTTCATGAATCATATACACACATCATGCACTTGACCTAGAAGTAGAAATTAGGTCAAAGTCTTATAGAAACTTAAGTCAAAGTTGAAGACTAGGACTAGTATACTTGATTCCTCAATTTCGCTTGAATCTCGGAATCACTACATAGAATGCCAATAAACCGATAAAAATAAATTACAAACATTATTTATAACTATAAAAGAGTTATAATACCATAAGATAATTTAAAGTGTCAAATATTCTATTTATTTTGATATCCAAATTTTTACAAACTCTCAAAAACCCTAAAAACCCTAAAACTTAAATTTTATAAAGTTTAACATCAAGAATTCTAGAAAAATAGTTATGAAACTTATAATATTATCTTAAAACAATTAAATTCAGGGAAATATAATCAAGGAAAATAAAAATTTAAGTCATTAACATTCATCCTTAATTTATAAGTCAAAAATCAAGGTTTCATGAATAAAAACTTGATTTTAGTGCACATTTTATATAAAAATTTGGATATTTTATAAAATAACTTAAATTTTATAAAACAAAATGAATGAGAAAGGGTTATTATACTCAAAATTTCGGACCCCTCTCTTCCCATATCTCTCTCTCACACTCTCATTCTCCAACACACACACATCTCTCTTCTTTCTCTTTCTAGAAAACTCTCTCTACCTTCTCTCTAATTTTTTTTCTCCAAACACCACAACCACAGCCTCTTAACCACGAAATTATGGAGATTCATAAGGGTTTTTCAAGCCACAAATAAATTTAAGGTAAAGAACATACATCTCTTGAAGATCCACAACAATGATTTAAGCCATGCATGTGCATTTTACTTCAGAAACCGACTTCTAGTTCTTCATCTTCTTCAAACTTGTTTTCTTTTTGTTAAAATGGTTTTTAGAACATCATGAATGTGTTTTAACACCATGCATGTATGATAAACAAGGTTGCATGTTCATGATCTTAGTGCAAAAATCGATTTTAAGGATTAAAACATCAAACTCAAGTTAAGAGTTTTTGAGAAACAAAATTTTGTTCATAAATGAATGTATACATTTTGATAAGTTTTAATCTTTTGATCTCTGGAAACATGACTAGAATATAAGTTTATCATGATATCTTTTAAAATATTTCAAAAGATTTACTCAAAGAAATGATGAAAACTCATTTTTCTAACCAATCACCATGCATGCAATCTGCCAGATTTCTTTACCTGACTTTAAACTGTCATATCTCACTCATTTCTTAACCAAAATTCGGGATTCTTTTTCTGAAATATAATATTTTGAGTTAGCTTTCAAACCCATCTGACCTCACTGGAAAATGCAAATATTTCGATTTTTAGCAATTTTTACAAAACTGTTGCTCAATCAGCACCTTTTTGTGAATACTAGTTTTGTATTGCATGTTCAAAGATCTTATTCATCACTAAAAATCAAGGAAAAATTAACTTGAGCACTTAACATCATGTATTAAGAGGTATAAAAATATCTTGATTCAAAAGCCTTTGGAACATGTTGCAAAAATTCTCAAAGTAACATCAATAATTTTTACCAAAATCACAAGAATCAAGTTTTCTCTATAATTGTTTGAGCCTTTAGGCATGTTTTTCGACATCAAAAATAAGAAAACAATTTTTCATTATTATTAAATTGTTTGAAGTTGCATTCTGGAAATTTTCAGCTCAATATATATTTTCTTTATTTTTACATGAAAATAATAATAAAATAGAGTGTTAAAGCATATAAAATACTTAAACTTGAAAATAAATTCTGGAAATATTTGTGGACGACCCTTTAAGTTAATAAACATCTCTCATGAAGTTTCATCGATTTTTATTACTGTTTAGTATGGTTTTTAATTTTCTTTTATTTGGCTCTAATAAATCATAAAACCACTTTAGAAAATGTGAAAATATTATTTCGTATTTTTCGCAGATTGTACCTTATATTTAAGACTCTGAAAAATATTTGGGAATTTTTGAAAATGTATATCTATTTTTCTTGAATTTTTGTGTTTATAATGGACTAAAAACAGGAAAAATAGTTTTACTCATCCAAAATTCATGAAAATTTACCAGAAACTCTTATAATATGTTAGGATGATAGATAAAAAAATTTGATGATTTTTATCTTCTGTATGCTATTTTTCTTCTATTTTCCCAAGATTTAATACACTTAAATGTACAAAAATCAGAAACATTGTGTTAAACTTTTTGAAAACACATATTAATATTTTTCCTAGATTATGTACACTGTAAAATAGTTACACAAAAATTACAAGAATTTTTCATGATAATTTACTATTTTTCCATGATTTTATGATTATTCATGGAATTAAATGGTGAAAAATAGTTAGACAAATCAAAAATTCAAGAAAATTTATCTTAAGGGTGTTTGACTTCAATTAAAAATGAAATACAAAGTTTGGGAAAGTTTAGAACTAAATTGATTTCGTTTTGAATATTTAATCATTGGAACACCTCTAAAATGTTAAATATTAACATTTCAATAATGGAAATTTTCCACTTAAATTGTTATATAACAATTGATTCTTTGAAACTTAATTTCCACAGAAAAATGTTTGTAACTTATCAATATTAAATTTTGACACATTATTGGCATAATTCTATTGTAGTAGTAAGTATACTAGTATTAGATTTCAATTAGAGACTCATTAGTGTGTAACATCGTTGTAGGAAAACGATAGTGGTACGAGTGGAGCGTTGATCAAGGCATCATTTGCATCATCTCAATGCATTGTGAGTATTCACGCACTCCCCTATTTTCAGTTTTTATGTTTTGGGGTGGAAAAGAATGTCCCGAAAAACTATTATTTGAATGTTGTACTTAAATTGATTTGTACCAAACATGAGAACTTATCGTACTAAGGCCCTTCCCTTATCTCTAACCATTAACTGTTTGAGCCAATGGTCATTATGGATAGCGCTATTAGGAATTGACAACTCCTCACTCGCCCTATTGCTGGAGTGCATGATACCATATTCATCTATGGAACGATAAGCATAGATCTTGATAGGGCTTCAGTCATAGGTTTGGTTGAGACTCATTGTTTGCTCATACACATACAAACTCGTTTCTCGTTATAGCAATAAACTTGTAATTAATTATAGCAATGAACTTTGTTTCTCATTACAACAACGAACTTTTATTACTGAAAACTTATATACATGTTTTAGCAATGAAATTGTTTGCTCCTTGTAGCAACGAAATTGATTGCTCATTTTAGCAATGAAACTTGTTTACTCGTTTGAGTAACGAACTTTATCTTCCATGAGAATATGAATGTTGCATCTTATTTGGGCAACATACTTTATCTCTCATGATGACAAAGAACTTTGTTTTTACAAACTTATTTACTCATTTTAACAATATACTTTTATTATTGGAAACTTTTATCAAAACTTTGATTTCAATTCATGGAACCAATATTATTTTGTTTATCTGTGAGTACTCACCAACTATTTTTATAGTTGACGCTCGTTTTACATGCTTTTTCAGGAATCATCGAGTAAGTGGCACTTAGGGACACTTCACTTTTAGGAGCATTCGCATGTGTTGTATTTCAATTTACATTGTAATTTCTTTTAAAAGTTGTTCACACCCATTGTAAAATTGTAATGATTTTTAATACTATGGTTGGTGTTGTCTTTTAACTTTTGCTATGAAACCCTTTATACTGCCACGCCTCGTGTTTCCGCTTTAGCGGGGTGTGACAGAAAATGGTATCAGAGCCGAAGGTTATAGAGAATACCGGTTTTCCTTTGGAAAACCACAACTATAGCCAAAAATTTTCTAAACGTTTTTAAAATACTGAACATACTACTGGTATAACTAATTCGAGTACGCATTATCAGACTTTAATTAAGTATAGCCTGGCCAACTATGCTTAATTAAGGAAACTTAATGTGAGGCTTGAAACGCTTATAGTAGAATTATGTTCAAAATGATTTTCAACTTAAACTTTTGAAAAACAAAATTTTTCGGTGTGCGTACGGGCATTGCATATTATAGGCATTCATCTAGATACACTTAGAAACTAAGTGCACTTTTATAACAATGCCTTTATTTAGAAATATTCTTGTCCCTTATCAAGTGCTAGGTTAACCACTTAGGTTATATCACTAGCCACTCTAGGAGCAATGCACTTAGTACTAAGAATGGGTATTCCTCGGTAGCTATTGAATTTAGATGTAAGATTAGTAGCTAGATATACACTAGTAATTATCTTAAGTCGAAACATATACCAAATATTCCTCAATACCTCTTCATCGTCTTCAAGAGTTACAACTAGGAAAGCGTTCTGATACCGACACGGATGAAAATTGGAGCATCGCATAAGGAGGTAGATGAGTCGTTTCTAAGTAATCACTTGGATACCATTGGTGGGCATTCCGGATTCGACTCACAAGGAGACACAAAGGTTTAACCTATTGCTACTAATATGTGAGACCTTATTACTACATTACGACTTAGCTCTAGGTTGTTTCCACCTTGAGCTTAAAACTTAAGATAAGATGTCCCTTTGACCTCTATAAAAGGTCGTAAACTACATTGACACCATAAAATGTTTTTCAAACAATTTTTCTTGTCCTTTATCTTTGGGAAAAAGACATCGGTACTCGTCTTATGCTCGCCTTGTACTCGCCTTAGTATTTAGGTACGATCAGCTACACTAACATACTTATTCCTTACTTCTTAATCTTCCATCAATTTTTTTTTCGCTTCATCGGTTTTATTTATCATTGATAGAATATTTTATAACCACTTCATTTAACTTAGTAGACATTTCCTAGCAATGTAAGCCATATTCTCGCTAAAAATCTTTTGACAACTTGCTTTAATTTAACACTTTTCTTCAAAACTCAATTTAACCAATATTTGTTTTAACATTGCTATTTCAATTTCATTTCAATACATTTCACTGGATAGATGTGCTTTTAAGGGCATATACACCATTTTAAACCTTGCTTACCATTTTGGCACGTTTTCGAAAAACTTAGAAACATTTTCTTTTATAAAAGTGTTTAAACTTTATGCTATAAAACTTAAACATATGACGTTAAAGTTCATATTATGTGTAAAAGCTTCATCGGATCTTCAAACCACTTTTGTTTTAAGACTCTTGACTACCTTCTCATTTAGGCATTGTACTTTACTTAAATGTGTTTTCTTGAAACCCAACACGGTATTTTTACAACTTTCTAATTTAAACATGTTTATAGGAAATCTCTAATTCCTACATTTTCAACATACCTCATTTTTTTTTATTTTTTTTTTCAAATTAGTTTTATAATTTGTAAAGTTTCTAAAATTTAAAGAATTGAAAAACTTAGTGTTCACTTTTAAAATTCCAGTGACGCACTTTCGACAATGCACAATTATTCATTTAAATATGTTAAGTCTTTACCTTATCCGTTTTAACCATTGTTGGACTCAAGCCTAAAAGGGTCAAGACTGTCAGATTTTCAATTACCAGTTGTAGTGCTTTTTTTTTTCCACAATTGAAGTTTAACTTAATAGATAACTCGTGAATTTTTAGCAATCCTTAGCAAACACTTTAAAACTCCCACATGTCTATTTAATCATCAACATACATCAAATATTTAAGTTTGAAATATATCTCAACCTGGTTTTAAATCTACCTATAGGTATTGTTCTTATAATTTTAACAATAGCAATCATTGCCGCCGCTATCTTCCTTTTTCTTTCCCCCCGAACTTGATTTCTCGCTCTCCTTCTGATTTTAGATCTCGCACGCCATAATATTAACATAATACATCGTCTAACTTTGTTTCTGTCTATTTTGCTTCTCCTGGTATCATGTTCGTATACATAAAGACTAGAAGTCTACCCTTTCGTTTTGAGCGATTAATACGTGTATAGTCATTAGGCATACCTTTGATTTAGTCAACTTGGATATATTCAATTACGCCTTTTATCATATATATCTTGTTTTTATTTTGAAATCTACTATAAACAAGTGATCTTTATTTACATTTGCTCTTTCGTTCTAAGTTCGGAAACTTGATATAAAATGCAATTTTCATTGTATTTTTCCTTATAATTAATACACAAGATGAATACTCTTATGCTTATCATTTTTCTATATTCGAAAATTACATGTGAAGGATATGTTTCCTTATGTTCTTCTTTTCTTTGAATACATCAAAAGTTTTGTATTTTATGATTATCTATTCTCTAAATGATTGTTTTTATAGAAACACTAGACTATGAATGCACTATTTTCAATGATCGATATTTTTACACCTTTCTTAAAATAGTATTTTACTTTGCAATTTTCAGTGAGTTCCTAAACTCTCAAACTTGTTTTCATAAGTATTCTGACTCCTCGTAAACTTGAATTTGTCCTGACTTTGACAATTGGACAATTTCTCAAAAGTTTAATACAAATATTTCTATACAAATTCCTTTAATGGCGTCTTAAACCTTTAACTTTAATTAATCTTTATATTATTTTACTACTTTGTTGGATCGCCACACATGTATCTTCATTATCTTGGAATTATTACACATTTTGATAATAGTGAGATTAATTATCATTTCTAAACAGACATTTTGATAACAATGAGATTTTTAATCACTTCTAAACACTTAAAATGCTATATACACAATGTGATTTAATTTATCATAAATTTTCATCGCCTCCATTTGCACCAATGACTCTCTAAATATATTTATTCTTCGAATAAGGTTTTATTATTGTAAGAGTAACCGTAGTAGTAATTATAGCCTCGGAGATGCTCAATCATTCGTAATTTATTTTGTCGATGACACTTAATTAGCCTTTACATTTGAGATGTACCAAAACTTCGTTGCCTACCCTTAGTACGTATTTTTAGGAACTTACCCTCAATCGCTTCTCTTTCATTCGTGCTACCCCTTCTTATTTCAAAATATATCCTTTCCAGATGTAGTAGCCAACCCGGAAGTGAACAAATTGTTCCTAATCTCTTCTTTATTAGGCGGCGAATTTACACTTAGTGCTAATTTAGAACGCGACTTAAGGATCGATGCAGATTTAACGCTCAGTGCAGTTAGTGCTTCAGCAAAACTTATAGCTCTCTTAATTCAGATAATATCTAACTAGATGATCTTTTTCGACTAGGTCGCCATGTTTGGATCATGATTTCCATGATCCTAATTTCTCGCAATCTAAATTGTAGAACTTGAATTAAGGAAACATTAATTTGACTATAGCTAAAGAATTGGGCTTTTCCCTTGAGGAAATAAACCCGAAATAATCAAAGAACATTGCAAGTCACCACCTCTCCAACTATATAATTGTATTCGACTGAGTTCTAATAGAATACGTCACGAATTGAATTTCGGGGCGAAATTCTTTCAACCGGGGGAGAATATGACAACCGTCAAAATTCGAGTCGGTTCAAGATTTGAATAAACTTAGTTGCACATATACGCACGACACATACTGGACTTAGTGACTAGAAGCTCAGTTATAACCTACTAGAAACTTGGAAGCAACTAGAAACAATGGATAATGTACTTAGATTTCACATTGATATGTGAATTCTACAACTACTTAACTGTAGAGGCTATCCATATTCGGGTCACTCTTTGACTCGAACACCTTTTCATGAATCATATACACACATCATGCACTTGACCTAGAAGTAGAAATTAGGTCAAAGTCTCATAGAAACTTAAGTCAAAGTTGAAGACTAGGACTAGTATACTTGATTCCTCAATTTCGCTTGAATCTCGGAATCACTACATAGAATGCCAATAAACCGATAAAAATAAATTACAAACATTATTTATAACTATAAAAGAGTTATAATACCATAAGATAATTTAAAGTCTCAAATATTCTATTTATTTTGATATCCAAATTTTTACAAACTCTCAAAAACCCTAAAAACCCTAAAACTTAAATTTTATAAAGTTTAACATCAAGAATTCTAGAAAAATAGTTATGAAACTTATAATATTATCTTAAAACAATTAAATTCAGGGAAATATAATCAAGGAAAAAAAAAATTTAAGTCATTAACATTCATCCTTAATTTATAAGTCAAAAATCAAGGTTTCATGAATAAAAACTTGATTTTAGTGCACATTTTATATAAAATTTAGATATTTTATAAAATAACTTAAATTTTATAAAACAAAATGAATGAGAAAGGGTTATTATACTCAAAATTTTGGACCCCTCTCTTCCCATATCTCTCTCTCACACTCTCATTCTCCAACACACACACATCTCTCTTCTTTCTCTCTCTAGAAAACTCTCTCTACCTTCTCTCTAATTTTTTTTCTCCAAACACCACAACCACAGCCTCTTAACCACGAAATTATGGAGATTCATAAGGGTTTTTCAAGCCACAAATAAATTTAAGGTAAAGAACATACATCTCTTGAAGATCCACAACAATGATTTAAGCCATGCATGTGCATTTTACTTCAGAAACCGACTTCTAGTAATTCTTCTTCTTCAAACTTGTTTTCTTTTTGTTAAAATGGTTTTTAGAACATCATGAATGTGTTTTAACACCATGCATGTATGATAAACAAGGTTGCATGTTCATGATCTTAGTGCAAAAATCGATTTTAAGGATTAAAACATCAAACTCAAGTTAAGAGTTTTTGAGAAACAAAATTTTGTTCATAAATGAATGTATACATTTTGATAAGTTTTAATCTTTTGATCTCTGGAAACATGACTAGAATATAAGTTGATCATGATATCTTTTAAAATATTTCAAAAGATTTACTCAAAGAAATGATGAAAACTCATTTTTCTAACCAATCACCATGCATGCAATCTGCCAGATTTCTTTACCTGACTTTAAACTGTCATATCTCACTCATTTCTTAACCAAAATTCGGGATTCTTTTTCTGAAATATAATATTTTGAGTTAGCTTTCAAACCCATCTGACCTCACTGGAAAATGCAAATATTTCGATTTTTAGCAATTTTTACAAAACTGTTGCTCAATCAGCACCTTTTTGTGAATACTAGTTTTGTATTGCATGTTCAAAGATCTTATTCATCACTAAAAATCAAGGAAAAATTAACTTGAGCACTTAACATCATGTATTAAGAGGTATAAAAATATCTTGATTCAAAAGCCTTTGGAACATGTTGCAAAAATTCTCAAAGTAACATCAATAATTTTTACCAAAATCACAAGAATCAAGTTTTCTCTATAATTGTTTGAGCCTTTAGGCATGTTTTTTGACATCAAAAATAAGAAAACAATTTTTCATTGTTATTAAATTGTTTGAAGTTGCATTCCGGAAATTTTCAGCTCAATATATATTTTCTTTATTTTTACATGAAAATAATAATAAAATAGAGTGTTAAAGCATATAAAATACTTAAACTTGTAAATAAATTCTGGAAATATTTGTGGACGACCCTTTAAGTTAATAAACATCTCTCATTAAGTTTCATCGATTTTTGTTACTGTTTAGTATGGTTTTTAATTTTCTTTTATTTGGCTCTAATAAATCATAAAACCACTTTAGAAAATGTGAAAATATTATTTCGTATTTTTTGCAGATTGTAACTTATATTTAAGACTCCGAAAAATATTTTGGGAATTTTTGAAAATGTATATCTATTTTTCTTGAATTTTTGTGTTTATAATGGACTAAAAACAGGAAAAATAGTTTTACTCATCCAAAATTCATGAAAATTTACCAGAAACTCTTATAATATGTTAGGATGATACATAAAAAATTTGATGATTTTTATCTTCTATATGCTATTTTTCTTCTATTTTCCCAAGATTTAATACACTTAAATGTACAAAAATCAGAAACATTGTGTTAAACTTTTTGAAAACACATATTAATATTTTTCCTAGATTATGTACACTGTAAAATAGTTACACAAAAATTACAAGAATTTTTCATGATAATTTACTATTTTTCCATGATTTTATGATTATTCATGGAATTAAATGGTGAAAAATAGTTAGACAAATCAAAAATTCAAGAAAATTTATCTTAAGGGTGTTTGACTTCAATTAAAAATGAAATACAAAGTTTGGGAAAGTTTAGAACTAAATTGATTTCGTTTTGAATATTTAATCATTGGAACACCTCTAAAATGTTAAATATTAACATTTCAATAATGGAAATTTTCCACTTAAATTGTTATATAACAATTGATTCTTTGAAACTTAATTTCCACAGAAACATGTTTGTAACTTATCAATATTAAATTTTGACACATTATTGGCATAATTCTATTGTAGTAGTAAGTATACTAGTATTAGATTTCAATTAGAGACTCATTAGTGTGTAACATCGTTGTAGGAAAACGATAGTGGTACTAGTGGAGCGTAGATCAAGGCATCATTTGCATCATCTCAATGCATTGTGAGTATTCACGCACTCCCCTATTTTCAGTTTTTATGTTTTGGGGTGGAAAAGCATGTCCCGAAAAACTATTATTTGAATGTTGTATTTAAATTGATTTGTACCAAACATGATTGCTATTTTATTGCTATGTCTCTCTATGTATGTCTATGCAACACGGAACATGAGAACTTATCGTACTAAGGCCCTTCCCTTATCTCTAACCATTAACTCTTTGAGCCAATGGTCATTATGGATAGCGCTATTAGGAATTGACAACTCCTCACTCGCCCTATTGCTGGAGTGCATGATACCATATTCATCTATGGAACGATAAGCATAGATCTTGATAGGGCTTCAGTCATAGGTTTGGTTGAGACTCATTGTTTGCTCATACACATACAAACTCGTTTCTCGTTATAGTAATAAACTTGTTATTAATTATAGCAATGAACTTTGTTTCTCATTACAACAACGAACTTTTATTACTGAAAACTTATATACATGTTTTAGCAATGAAATTGTTTGCTACTTGTAGCAACGAAATTGATTGCTCATTTTAGCAATGAAACTTGTTTACTCGTTTGAGTAACGAACTTTATCTTCCATGAGAATATGAATGTTGCATCTTATTTGGGCAACATACTTTAGCTCGCATGATGACAAAGAACTTTGTTTTTACAAACTTATTTACTCATTTTAACAATATACTTTTATTATTGGAAACTTTTATCAAAACTTTGATTTCAATTCATGGAACCAATATTATTTTGTTTATCTGTGAGTACTCACCAACTATTTTTATAGTTGACGCTCGTTTTACATGCTTTTTCAGGAATCATCGAGTAAGTGGCACTTAGGGACACTTCACTTTTAGGAGCATTCGCATGTGTTGTATTTCAATTTACATTGTAATTTCTTTTAAAAGTTGTTCACACCCATTGTAAAATTGTAATGATTTTTAATACTATGGTTGGTGTTGTCTTTTAACTTTTGCTATGAAACCCTTTATACTGCCACGCCTCGTGTTTCCGCTTTAGCGGGGTGTGACAAATGGGCACAGAATATGTCAACACGATAGGTTATAAACCTCAAGTCGTGTGCTAGTGAAGAACCTCAGGTTTTATTCTTGATTAGTTCTTGAAATTCTTTTTAGGATCTTTAAGACTCCCAATGTCCTCTTGACATATAAGACTATCTTGCCAAATATTCAAGAGATAGTGCGGATTCTTTATCAAGACAAACACTTCACACAATTGGCCTTAGTTGGTCTTTGTTTTATCCAAAACATCACAACTTACCAATTTCAAATGTACAAGAGTAGGACACTTTTACTCTTACATTTGACAAGTGTTTTAAACCTTTCTTTAAGATATGTCACTCAAGTTACAATCTTGGAGTATGACTCTAATAATTGTTTTGGAACGAAGTATGACTCATCTTCCTGATCTAACCATTTCAACAATTCATGACTCCTCTTCTTAGTCATAAGAATGCACTAAGATGACCTTTAGAGGAATAATTGTGATATGATTTCTAAATCATTAAGATGATCACAAACATGATACTAAAGTACTCTCCCATCTTTTCAGATTTGAGAAACTTTTTTCTTTCTGCCTAATTTGATTCTTCCCATTCGTTCTGCCATACATTGAGACTTTTCCAATGTTTCAGAATTATACTTAAACTTTTAAGTATAACCATATTTACTAAACTTTAGTAAATCAAATAGTCTTAATGAGCTTTGTGGTGGACATGACCAGTGCACAAGCATATGTACTCGATCCCTTTAGTCCTTCACTTGATTCACACATCCATGTGAACAAGTAATTAGTCTTGATTTTCCAATGCTTGAAAGTTCTCATTCATCATACTATTCAACTTGCATGATTCCAAGTTTCGGTCCAATTGAAACTTGGGCGATGAGGAACTTTCCTGATTTGGTAAATTTAGACACTACCACAAATGAAAGAATCAAATCCATTTTCCAATATTGTTGTCAGTGGAATCATATAAGCAACAATTTCCACAAATGCCATTGTAAGGATACTTCAAATAAATAAAATTAAACAATTTTATTTTATTTTAAAACTTTGCGTAAAAACTTATCCTTACAATCCACATGGAAAATTGTTGTTATCTATTCCTTAGCAATATATCATAACTTCTTAAGCAACTGCTCAAAATTCTGATGCGATCGAAATCCACCTTCGCGATCTGAATCAGCATATACTTCCTTTAAGATTTCTCTCTATTCTTTGATTCTTAAAACATCAACATGTGACCCAGTCACATCATGTAATGAGGATCTCAGAATAGAACTTAACAGAGTTAGATAATGGGCTCTACCTGATGTAGAGTCAAACTTATTGAGTTTAACATCCTTAGGTAAATTTGGCAGCTTTGCAATCCACGCCCCTTCCTTTGGCAAAATAAACATATGGACCCTTTGGTAATGGGACTATCTCAGACTTAGCCTTTCTCTTTACCATTTGGTCAACCGGGTTGACTATGGCCAATCCCTTCCATTGGGAAGAGAATGCTTTTTCTCGATTTCCAGTGTCACCATTGTCACTGTCCATAAAGTTTTTGGGAAGTTGATCTTTTAATCAAATTTGCTTTGCTATCGTTCCAAATCATTGCTGATTCAGCAGCACCAAGCAAATAGATATGATCATTAAGGTTCATGTCATAGTCTGTTTCGTAGTAGTCCCAAAGGAACTCACTATGTGACTTAGAAAGTGATTGAACATCCAACTTTCTCAAGACTTTGACACCCAACTCTCCCGGCTTGTCAATATGTGACTTCATCTCTAAGATGTGATCACACATAGACCTTTCTTGCCATTAGGGCTTGAGTGACCTTGAACTTGTGGGTTAGGGAGAATAATTGGAGGAGGTGGATGAAGTAAAGTTCCAAGAGATTTGGGAAGATCATAGATGTCTGAACTAGACATCTTTTGGGAGATATTCAAGATAGTTGATCTAAAGTCCTTAATATAACACCCAATATGAAATATTAAGGCTAGGATCCAACAACCTATTTATAACTGGAAGAGGGATGCCATAATCCGAGTTATAAAATAGTTGAAGGTAGGTAAATGACGATTTACCAATTTCCACCATGAAAAACGAAATAATTTAATTAGGTTTTTACTTGGATTTGAAACTCCTAGATCTTTTGAGATTCATTGAACTTTTCAATGGCATGTTTTAATCTCGAGTGTGCCCTTCAGGTTTTGTGACTGGGATGCCGAGGATCACAAAACAAGGTGTGAAGTAACCATGCAAATATACTTGGTACCCTTAATATTTACCCCTCAATCGATGTGCCGGTTAACCACACGAGCTCCACCGATACTATGATAAATATTAAGTTACCCTTTGCCTACCTTGTTAAATCCAGGTTAGTGTGTCGGTTAACCACACACGCTCCACTAACGGTTTAAGCAAAGTGCAAAGTGCAATTTCATGGATTAGCACCTTATTCACATTTTCCTAAGTAACTAAGATTGGGAATTTATAAGTGTTTAGTTACTTAGTATTTATCATTAATACTTTTAATGAAGGGAGAATTATAGTCCTTGTCCTACCTGTTCGGCTAACGACCCTCCACCAGTCAAGGAAGCGGTGGGTGAGAGTGGACACCCATTAAGCTGCCATTTTATAGGCAACAACCTTATACCCCCTTATAGATCGGCTTCGTGAATGAGGCCTACTAATGGTAAGACGACTTGCTTTTATACATATATATAAATATTGTTAACTTATAATATTATAAAGTATAAGGGTTGAATTTTATCTTTTAAAATTCTAAGGGCTTAACTTGGAATTAAAGTATTCATTAGAGAAAACTTTTCAAATTCCAAAACTTGAGGGCAAGTTTTGAAACTATTCAAAACTCTTGGATTTTCATAACTTATGAGTTTTAAGTAAAGCTTTAAAACCTTTAATGAAGAGACTCTTGGACATCCATAACTTGAGGACAAGTTATGGAGCCATAAAAACTATTTATAAGAAAAGACTCTTTATATTTTTTGTAACCTAAGGCATATTTATGAGTTTTTAAAATTCATAAGTGTGACTTTTCATATAACTTGAGGACAAGTTACAAAAAAAAACACATTTTATGAACAACTTTTAGATTAATTAGGATTGAAAACAACTAAAACACAAATTTTTTTCCCATTAATCTAAACTAACTCATAAATCAAGGAAACATAGAACTTTTGGTAATCCATAACTTATGGAGTTAAATGCTTGTTTTATGATGAAACTTTTCATGTTCCATAACTTAAGAATAAGTTATGGAATTCTTTAAAACATTAACACCAAATTTTGTAACTCCATAAAAACTTTGAATCAATTTTTTTTAAAACCTTTTCATATCCATAACTTATGGAGGTTTCAAAATACATAAGATCACAACTTTAAAAAAAACTTTTTGAGCTCCAAAATTTTATGACAAAATTTGTAACTCCTTAAAACATTTAGATCAAACTTTTAAAACTAATAAAATAATCATATCATTTTATCTTTTACTAAATTTGACCTAATTCAACTCATATAGCAAATGATTCAAATTTTACAAATAATTAGTTTTTCACAAAACAAGTAATTATCTTAAAATTTGACAAACTTCATGTTTTTTTTCCTTTTTTTTCAACTTTGAAAATCAAACATTTGCATGAATATAACAGAAAACAACCCATGGCTCTGGTACCACTGTTGGGTTTTAGTATACTACAACATCCTATGGTGCACATACAACCCTAAATACCTTGGATCTATGTTTTCTCTATTATACATGCAAATATGAAGTTTCCAAGATATTACCCTATACTAGCATACAAATATCATATACTTGGGTAATAAAATAGATAGAATACATACCTTTTTTTTATGTAACTTGTCTTCATGAAGATTGAGTGCCTAGTGCCCCAAGTGTGACACCTCAAATGGTTCACACAACACCATGAACACTTGGAATAACCTTGAGAATAAGGATACTTTGGTTCTCTCTAGTGAAATCGGCCTTGCCCTTTTGTGTACACACACTAGTTCCCATTTCACCAACCAAGGACATCTTTATATAGTGTGGAGATTAGGGTTAAACCCTAATACCCATGACCTTTCATTTCATATGATCCATGGGTTAAACACTCCATGGACTATCCATGAAAGCTTAGCCCAACCTAAATGAACTTGGCCCATCACACACATATATCTTAGAGTCCATATTTAATTAGTTCCTTTTGATCACTTAATTAATTATAAATTAATTCTTGATCAATACTAATTAAATAATATGATTATATATTAATATATTAGAACTTATAATATATTAATATAAATCACTAGTATCCTTTTTCCTCATCTTGTCTATCCAATTGTCCCGATGCCATGCAACCCAAATAGACCATGCCGGGTCGGGTCAAGTCTTACCAAATGGACCATGCCAAGTCGGGTCAAGTCTTACCAAATCTATCGGGAAATCAACACCGAAAATCTCGAGTACACATCCTCGAATCACATCAGTAGCATAAATCGTTCGCTCATCGGCTATAGAAACTCGCAGAGGTCGACTCAACGCCTCTCGTCGGATACTGATGTGCTGACTAAATGCTAATGACACGAAAGATCGACTCGCACTCGAGTCAAACAACACCAAAGCAGGTACAGAACTCACAAGTAAAGTACCTATGCATACCACCATATAAGCACAAAATCTCAAACTCAATATAAGTAAATAAAAGAATACATACCAGCCACAACATCGGGCGCTGCACGGACCTCCTCCGCTGTCAACTGAAAGGCTCTCCCGTGAGCCTTCGGTGCCTCGGCCTTCTCTGGCCGGGCCTCGGTAGCTCTAGCAGCAGGTGCAGATCCCTGTGCTGATCCCTGAAGTAGATGTGGGCACTCGGCCTTCCGATGGCCAGTCTGGTTGCAGTGAAAGCAAACTGCAAATCCCTTGGGGCAATCCATCGCGAAATTCCCCTCCTTGCCACACTTGTAGCACACCCCTGCTCTGCACACTCCCTCATGGCTCTTGCCGCACTTCCCCCAAGTGCGGTCCCTCGGACCTCCAGATCTTGAATCAACGGGCTTTGCCCGCTTGGCTGCCGGCAGAGACTGTGACGGCCGCCTATCCCTCCTCTGAGACTCGGCCTCCTCCCTGGCCTGAGTCTCTAGCTCATCTCCCTCTTCCGGGAATTTGCCTGGAGCTCGGCAAATCTCTGGTACGTCGAGTTCGCGACGAACTCACGAATGTCTCTCCTCAGTATGCTCATATATCGGCTCATACGTGCCTGCTTAGTGGACACGTGCTCAGGGCAGAACAACGCCCTCTCATGAAACATCCATGTGATCACAGTCATGGACTCCGTCCCCTGCTTGAGGGACAAGAACTCCTGAGCCAACCGTTCCCTCTCCACCGGGGGAACATACTCATCTCGAAACATGGCGGTGAACTTCTCCCAAGTCACCACGGTAAGCTCTGCTGTGGTGAAATCAGCCGTCACAAACTTCCACCAATCCTTCGCCCCCAAGCAAAGTTGGTTCAGCGCGAACCGTACTCTCAGATGCTCCGGACAAAAACAAGTGTAGAAGCTTTCCTCAATGTTAGAGATCCATTTCATCGTGGCTACAGGATCCTGAGTCCCATCAAACTCCGGTGGCTTCGTGTTGCTGAACTCTCGGTACAGCAACGATTCACCCCACTGTGGCCTCGCGGCAGCGACAGCTGCAGTGGCTGCAGCAGCAGCCGCCTCAGTAACAGCAGCATATCTCTCGTTAAACGTCTCAATCAGTGTGGTCTTGATAGACCCATACATCTCCGGAATGGCCTCCCGGATCGCCGCGGCCACCTCGTCATGAATCATCTAACGAATCTCCTCGTCGCTAACGCCACTGCCCTCTAGTGTGTGGCGTATCCCAACCATGATGTCTCTGAAACACAACACAAAGAAATCAGAGACTCGATCGAGTATCCCAACCATGGCCTCCCAGATCACAAGTACAATATATCTCGCCGAACATAGGCTACCCTCCAGTAGGCCACTCATAAGCTCCTCGCTGCTACCTACTCACTCTTGAAGTAATTCATAGCAGCAGTAATCTCCTAGGCTAAGGCATCACAAATCAGGCCACCCTAGTCCTAGATATGAATACCTAGCGTATTATAGCATGCATAGCATATCACATAATATCTCACAACACATAATGTAAGGGTATTTTGGGAAATCACCGTTCGGGCGTTGGCTGATCGTACACACTGCTCCGTTCTGCTTTTCTCGAAAATCTTTTACTCATTTAGAAAAAGTGTTTCTTTTATGAAAATTTTCTCAAATCCTCAGTTTGAGTTCAGATACGCCCGAAGGTGCATCCGAATCCCTCAAGCCAAGGATCTAATACCAATTTGTAACGACGTAAATTTTCAAACAATTTTTCATTTTTCAAACATAGCATATCTCATATAAATCATCTCAAAACTCAAGTGTATCAAATTCTATCATGGTAAAACATATCCCAGAATTTCAAATACAAAATCCTCTGTCAGTGTGTAGAAATCATGCCGGCGCCTTCCCGCGATCCTCGCTAGTACCTGAAACACATATCACATAACACGGTAAGCATAAATGCTTAGTGAGTTCCCCAAAATACCACATACATCACATAAGCCACTCGAGGGTATAACTCGGTATGACCCTCCAGTCAATGTGTCTCAGCAGGACCCTCCACTCTCATAACTCGTTGGACCCTCCATTCCGGTCTAGCTCGTTGGACCCTCCGGTCCGGTCTAAATCGTTGGACCCTCCGGTCCGGTCTACTCGAGGACCCTCTGGCCTTGTAAGTCGTTGGACCCTCAGGTCCGGTCTATATAACACATAACATACATATATCACAATGCACATAATCTCAAACATACACATAACACATAAGACCCTCCGGTCTGCACATAGATACCACTCTAGGTAATGTATAGTGAGAAGACTCACCTCGTATGATGTCTAGTAAAATCTCATGCTCAATATCCCCGATCTAGCCTCTGCCTATCAAAATGATAATATCCCTAATCAATACTCACCTTATATCCTCATCTCTAAAGAATGCGTAGAAGACCATTCTACCCCTCCATAGCCCCTCTTGAATCAGTTTGACCAACCCTAAGGTCAATTGAAGTCAACTCCAGTCAACGGTCTAACTTTGACCTGACTCGCCGAGTGTACTAAGGTGACTCGGCGAGTCCATGCTTGTCCTCAGAATCCTCCTAAGGCCTCACTCGACTCGTTCAGTTAACCTTTCACTCGACGGGTTACCACTGATCACGAATCGCGGGGCAACCCGATCCGACTCGTCGATTCCTCTTATGGACTCGGTGAGTTTCCTCCATGGCAACACTCGTTTGACCTTCTGAGGTCAGATCTGTTTCTCTAACTTATAGATCTTGCCTTCTAGCACCCAAAAGTCACGTAAAGGTTCAATCTTTATGTCCATGCACCACACAACAAGCTCTATTTGAAGAAATAGCTCTTAAAATGACAACATAGACTCAAAACCCCAATGGGACTGCATAAAGCTGGATGATTAGGACTCTCTGGACCTCTTAAGGTCCAGATCTAATGTCTATTCCTCAATGGGACTCCACATGCTCCATATTCCAACTAAAGAAGGGGTAAAGAAACCCTAGATTCATGAGATCTACTTTATACACGAAAATAGGCATGAATTCATACCTCAAACAACAACCTTTGATGAAGTGATAGAAGATCTGAGCTCCTCAACCAGCCTAGCTTGAACCCCCTCCTTCTTCCTTGCAAGAATGCTCTAAGGTGAAGAAATTAGCTCCCACTCTCTCTCTCTATGCTCTCTGGTTCGAATGGTGTCTCTCAGGCTATGAGTGGCCGCAAATGAAGGCCATAAGGACCCTTAAACAGGGCACATACCCAAAGATTTAGGGTTTCTGTCCACAGCGCGGACTCGTCGAGTCGACTCACTGGCTCGTTGAGTCCATTCATTAATCCGAGTTATCCGTCGCGATCCTACTCGACGAGTTTAGGCGTCAACTCTTCGAGTCCCTCTTCTTAACTCAAAATAAATACTTAAATTATGATACCTGGAAATTTAGATATTACATGCATCATCTACTACGTTGTCCTTACCTGGGTGGTAAAGGATTTCACAGTCGTAGTCTTTCACTACATCCAACCATCGACGCCGCCTCATGTGTTGGTTGGGATGAGCCATTAAATATCTCAAGCTGTTATGGTCGGTGTAAATGGTACCCCCAGACTTCATACAAATAATGCCTTCAAATCTTGAGGGAGAAAACCATTACTCCTAACTCTAGATCATGTGTCCGATATTTAGATTCGTGAGGCTTCAACTGTCTTGGTGCATATGCAATTACTCGACCTCGCTACATGAGGATGGCTCCGGAACCCAAGATTGATGCATGACAGTAAACTACCATGTCGTCAACACGTTCTGGGAGGGCTAACACTGGAGCTTCGCATAACTTTTTCCTCAACGTTTCAAATGCCAATTGTTGCTCGGGACCCCAACGGAAAGTAATTCCCTTCTTCATTAAACGGTACATTAGAACCACAATCTTGGAAAAGTATTGAAGGAATCTTTTATAGTATTCCACTATCCCGAGAAAGCTTCGAATTTCTGAGGGAGTAGTCGGGACTGGCGATTGCAATACTGCCTTTATCTTAGCTATATAATTGGTTAACAAGGTGCCCAAGGAACTGGACCTCTCGTAACCAGAATTGGCATTTGGAGAATTTCGCATAAAACTTCTCCCTTCTTAGAACCTCAAGTACCTTTCTCATGTGTTCCTTATGTCACTCTTCACTCTTTTAAAAGACCAAGATGTCGTCGATAAAAACGATTACCGATCGATCAGGCATAGGTCTACATACTCGATTCATTAAGTTTATGAATGTGACGGGTGCATTCGTGAGCCCGAAAGGAATCACTATGAACTCATAATGACCATACCTAGTTCTAAAGGCAGTCTTAGGTATATCTTCTTCTCTTACTCTCATATGGTGATATCTTGAACGTAGGTCTATCTTGGAAAACCACGATGCCCCTTGGGGACGGCCGAATAAGTTGTCAATCCTAGGTAAGGGATAACGGTTCTTCACCATGAGTTTGTTAAGATCTCTATGTTTGATACACATCTTGTGCGACCCGTCCTTCTTCTTGATAAACAAAATCGACGTTCCCCACGGAGAACTACTTGGCCGAATGAATCCCTTGTCCATTAGCTCTTGAAGTTGTTTAGAAAATCCGTGCATCTTAGGGGTGCAAGGCGATAAGGTTCCTTGGCTACAGGTGCCGCACCAGGAACTAAGTCGATCCTAAATTCTACTTGATGCTCCAAAGGCACACCAGGAAGGTGCTCGGGAAACACATCAGGGAACTCACAAACTAATAGCACTTCTGCCAAGGTTCCCTTCTTCTCCTCTCGGGTGTGGATTATGTAGGCCAAGACTCCCACGCATCCATGTTGTAGGTATTTTCTGGCCTTCGTGGCATAACAAAACGACGAATTACTGGCAATACTCTCGCCTCGGATATTTAGTTCTCCCCTACTTGGAGTTCGAACTTGTACAATAATCTGCCTACATTCGATCAGCTCCTCAATCTGGTTCAGCCAATCCATGCCTACTATTATGCACATCTATTGCATAGGAATGGGAATAAGGTTTATTGGGACGCTATCATTACAGATTTCTAAGGTACAACTAAGGTAAACTTTTGACGCATTAATCGTTCGAACGTCATCTATTTATACTCTTAAGGGATGATCTAAATTTACTATGGTGTGATTAAAGTTTTTTCTAAACCTAAGCGATACGAAAGAATAACTTTCTCCAGAATCAAATAATACTAATGCAGACATGGATTTGACTAGAAATGTACCAACTACGACATTAGGTTCTTCTTCGGATTACTCTACCGCTCAATGAAAGGATTTCCCTTTACTCCTTGGGGCTTCAGCTCTAACCTAGCGTCCATCAGTTATCCTCAGATTTACATGTGATGGTGATTACATTGCACCTATCTGCTTCAGGTGAGGACATTCTGCCTTGAAGTGTCTTAGCTGGTTGCAATTACAACAGACATGCATGTTTTGTTTGCAGTCCCTAGCATAATTCCCTTCTTTGCCACACTTGTGGCATCCTGGTCCGGATCTACATAGACCATCATCAAACTTTCCACACTTATCGCAAGTGCGTCCCTTCCGACTTCTGAACCTTGAACCAGTAGTTTTGAACTTTTTGGTTGCCGATTGTGATGGAGCCGGAGCTTTCCTCTTCTCCTTTGTCTGGGTCTCCATCTCTATTTATCTCCTCCTAGCATGATCCTGCATCTCCGCCAAGGTCTTGTAGCGATTGTTTGCAACAAACTCTCTAATGTCATTCTTAAGTGTACTCAAATACCTATACATCTTCACTTGTTCCGCGGATGAATACTCAGGGAAAAAATAAGGCGCTCTCTATAAACATCTTGGTGATCTACATCACCGTTTCAACTGTCTGCTTGAGCGAAAAAAACTCCTGAGCTAGTTGCTTCCTTTCCACTAGGGGGTACATAATCCTCCCTGAACTTTTCTACAAATTGTTCCCAGGCCACTGCATCCTTTCTCCTAGTGAGTAATCCTTTGTGACAAAGTTCCACCAGTCCTTCTCCCCATGATGGAGGATATTTTGTGCATACCTAAACTTTAGGTTAGGCAGACAAGCACAAGTGTTGAAGCATCCTTATACATATGAGGTCCATCTCATTATGGAAATTGGGTCTCTAACACCATCAAACACTAGGGGTTTGGTGTTATTGAACTCTCGGTAAGGCATTTCCTTATCTCTTGGTGAAGCATCAGCAGCAACGACAGCAGTGGCGGCGACGACAGCTGTACTAGAAACAACAACATACCACTCGTCGAACAGAGGGATTAGTTCAGTTTTGAAGTTCCGAACAATTTTGGGATCATATCTCTTGCAGTTGCTGCTACCACTATCTCTATCCAATCACGTATGTCGCTCTTAATTGGTCCTCACCTTTCCGATCCAGGACCATAACCGCTTGCTCTAGTAATCATCACCATGCTGACATATAAAGGGGAACTAGATCAATAAGAATTTATCATTTTATCTATAAATAACATTCCATCCTTCCTAGTTCCTTAGTAACCATGCAACTTTTCCTGATTCATGTATGGATCCTGTGCTTCTGGTAGTACGAGACAATACTACATTCCACACCTATCCATACTAGACCCAAGAATTTTCTTAGGGTTCCTAAGTCACCACACTCTTCTATCAATAGGCCTTTTCATACACCAAGTGTTACAAGGACCTAATCCCTAATTTTCCTAGATTCTTCTTCTAGGGGTCATATTATCCGATATTATACGAGTTATTATGCTGTAGGAAATCGTTCCTAATATTAATAGTCCCATCATGTATGCAAGTCGTACGTAATCCAGGATTGGATAGTGAGTCGAATAGTTAATTCTACTCTAAGCTCACAACCAAACGAGGAACAAGAAGTAAGGCTGAACTAAGCATTTTAAGGCTATAGAATCCTAGTTATGTACAACTCTAAAGCATACACTTAGTAATTATATGATATAAGTACAGGCTTCAAGTAGCACATAAAGGCAATCCCTAATTAAGGGTACAAGACATCGTAATTATCAGGCAATTGTAACTAATAATTCCTGAAAAGATACTTAGCCTTGCACTAGCATGAATTTCTAATAGATCAGATAAAACAATATGGCTATTTTGGGAATCACTTTCCTTTCTGAGCTTCGCTGACTTTACGCATTGCATTTTCTTCATCTTTATATAATGTCTTTTATAAAAAGTTTTGTTTAAAAAAACAATTAGATCCTTAGTTTGAGTCTAGAATCACACAAGTGTGCATTCAGTTCACTCAAACCAGGGCTCTGATACCAACTTGTGTCATCCCAAAATTTAAGGAAAATTTTTCCATTTTTATTTATTTAAGATATATGTCTTAAAACATTACAAAACATCAATACATGATTAATTATAAACTAGTGTTCAACGGAAGTCTTATAAATTTTTATTGATGCTTTGATGAAGATATAATCATGCGTGAACCTTTCCACGGTCAGATGAACAACCTGTAAAGCAGTTATTCAACAACCGTAAGCCGAGGCTTAGTGAATTCCCTTAAAATATTCCATATCACAACATATATACAATGCATACACATAATGGTCTTCAACATATAGTTTGTCCGCCCTTAGACTTCAACATATAGCTGGTCCACCCTATTTCTCCTACAACATGTAGTTGGTCCGCACCTTGGCCTTTAGCATAAAGCTAGTCCACCCGAATCTATTGGCCTTCAGCACGAAGCTGGACGGCCTTTAACTCCCACATAATATATTAACACATACAGCATATACATTACAGTAAATATCTAGCCTAATTGCTTAAGTGTATACTATAGGCATCTATATCATAACATACAATGGATACATATTGGAGTATACAATATAGTGAGATGAACTCACCTTGACAGATTCTCAGAGGATTAACAGTTAACCGGACAATTTAGCTGAAAACCAATGCTTCAACGAGGATTAACCTATTTTACTATACTTTATTAGTTCTTATGGTAACCTAGTAAATTAGGATAGACCAATCACTAATCCTAATAAATACCGATAGTTCTATCAAATAAGGATCGGCCAGGCAGGACAGTTGGGAGGCATGACCATTTCGACATATAGCCTTTCTGAAATTCAACAACCAAGCCAACATGACCATTATAGACACATCTCATGTAAGTAGATCGATCAGTATAAAAAATTAGAATCATTGATAAATCTTAATTATAAGTTGCTAGTAACGACTTATAACTATAATCATAATTTACACAGAAGCAGAGTAAATGTAGCTTACTTACAGAGTACTATTGATGAGAACCAGGATCTAAGAAGGCAGAATACTAACTCGGGAACTTCTACAAGAAGGTTACAACTAGCTGAGCACTCAAGGGGTGTTGTAGAGCTTCACCGCAGGCCAGAAACATAGGAAAAATAGGCTAAAATAGGGTAGAGCTTGATAGTATCGGATGAAGGGGGTGAGGGAATAGTAGGAGATATTGATTGCTATTTAAAGGATGAATTATGGGCAGGCACACCATGCACCATAGAGGCGCGTCGTGCCTCTGGTCGGAACATGATGACATGGCATAATGCTGGCCTGACATGTGGCACAAAGTGGGTGGCGTTGCGTGGTCTTTTCGGGCGTGCCGTGCTCCTAGTGTGTACGTGTACCATTTTTTTAGATTTTTAAAACTGTGTATCTTCTTCATACGAGCTCCGTTTTTGACGTTCTTTATATCCACAAAAATCTCTCGACGAGATCTACAACTTTCATTTAGACTCGGTTTTCTAATTTTGAGTTTATTTTTTTCACCCAAGCTTAGACTGTTAACGCCCGTATAAAATGCATAACTTTTGTATCCGAAGTCCATTTTCGACTGTCATTATATTGTTGAAATCCTATTAACGAGATTCGGAATTCTCATTTATATTGTATCGGCTAAAAATAGACCGATCTAAAATTCGATTCTAGAGTTGTACACTTCTATGTTGAATCTTAGAAAAATCATAACTTCCTCTAATGAAGTGAGATTTGGATATATATACACACACATATATATATATATATATATATATATATCGTATTGACATTTCCTACGTATCTATGATAATTCTTTTGGCTTAAGAGTAATATATCTTTATTTTGTATTTTATAATAATTCCATCTATGGCCACGGTAAAAATGGGATGTTACACTTGGTCCCTTCCATGCATCCATGCATGAGATGTGGAGCTTGAGATTGTGTAATAAGTTAGGGTTTTGGATTTGAACTATCTTTAGCCATGAAAAAGCATAAAGTTGGAGACTTTATGATTTAGAATGTTCATTACGGTTAGATCTGAGTATTGAGTGAAAGGTCTTAAGGAAATAAGTGCTTAATGTGAGTTTGGAGCCTGAGGAATTTACGCAATGCGTAATCTAGGCTACGCCCAGTGTCACCTGGTGGAGTCCCGTTTTCCGGATAAGGCTCTACACTATGCATAGAGCTGGGAGTACACAACACGTAGGCCAACAGAAGTCTGTCCGTTGACTTTTTGACCTGTTGACTTTTGGTCAACTGTTAGGGTAGGTCTTGGGAGGGGCAAAATGGTATTTTTGCCTTAGAGGTGTTAGTATTAGTCTAACGAATTGTCGGTTTGAGGTTTTTACCTTGGTTTTAGTTTAAGGCTTTTGGTGAATTGATAGTGTGAGGAGTTCGGGTGTCAGCAACTCTAGTTCGTGTTTTCTCTGACATGTGATTGAGGTGAGTTCTTCCTCACTGTACTCGAGGGTCGATGGCACCAATGTCAGCCCTCTAGACTTTGTATGTGTCTTAGTATATAGTATATGGTATGCTGTAGATGTTGGATAGTTGGTAGATCTGTATGCTTACCTGTTTTGCAGGTTATTATTTGTTATTTGATTACGTGTATATGTCGACATATTGCGATGGGTTGGGTTGAGGTGGTCCAGTTTTGTGCTAAAGGCCAAGATACGTATGGCGGACCGGATAGACTGTAGGCCTTACGAGGTTGTCCAGTCAGGCAGTAGTCGCTTAGAGCGGTCCAGATAGGCTTTAGACCTTGCGAGGCGGTGCAGTCAGGCTGAAGGCTCGTATATGCATGTTTTTATATTTTTGGTTGTGTGTGGTATATCGGGGGAAACTCACTAAGTTTTGGATTACAGTTTGATTTCATGGTTTCAGGTGCATTAAATGATCGGGGCAAGGAAAAGGCGTGATTGTGCACATCATCCTTGGATATTTTGTTGATTGATGATTTTGGGATACTCTGATTCTGACTGTATTCTTGTAAACAATGTTTTTGTATGGTTTATGGATTATTAAATGGTTTTACAAATGAAAAATTTTACTATGATTTTTTGGGATGTAACAAGTTTGTTGAAAAGGATTGTCAAGAAGGTGATAATGAGTAAAGGAAATTTTCTAAATTTTCTTGAATAAGTCAGAGAGACGAACTACTATAGTGTGAGGATCATATGGTGATTTGGAACTTAAATGAAATTCCCTCATTTCCTTTAAGGGTTGGATGGTAAGAAGGATATGTAAGTGTGATGATGCGATGTTACAAGAGCTCACAACAATCTGGAGGTCGAGTAAGAACAACATGTGGTGCTTGGAATTATGAGTGAAACGAATGAACCAAGGATACAGGATTTAGAGCTCCCAAGATGTGAAACATGATGACGCTAGCCAAGCACACTCAAGTATAGTTAAGTACAAGGTTTGACTATTACTTCTAATCTAGATTTGACAACGAGACAAAGAGCGGGTAGACTTATGATAATGAGATCTTTTGTTATGAGTTCATATAGAAAATATAAATTTGACTCAAAGCATTATATGTCACTTGAATGTGACTAAAAGATGCATAAATCAATTGATATAAAACTTGGTTGTATATTCAAAAGGGATGACTATCGTATAATTCATAAAGGATGTCTAAAGGTCAACAATCAGGGAATATACGACCAATAGAAGAACCTCCACTCATTCATAAGGAAGAGACGAGAAATAGAAAGAAGTTAAGTATGATGATACCTGATAAGTTAAACTAACAAAGTGCTGAATGGAAGACTTGAGTACTTGAGCAACAATGTTGAAGGGCACACGAATCATGAAATTATGATAGAAGCTATATGCGATTAATGGTGAAAGGAAAAGGTGGAATTCGAGGTCCTTAAGGAATAAATGCGAGGCAATATCTTTCTGTGGAGAAATAAACGAAACATCTTGCTACATGATGAGGATCATCTTGTGATTTAAACCTTAAAAGAAATGCATTCATTTCTTTTAAGGGGTAGATAGCTAGGAAAAATCAAGTTACAAGTGACAAGATAACTCAAACCCAACAAGGTTTTGAAAGTTGAGTTAAAACAACTCCATGTGCTTTAGAGCTCCTTGTCATGGTATACTTAGGCTTGTAGGCATAAGAAATGTGTTAAATAATATAATGAGATTTTGATTTCACACATCAGTTAAAGTGAATGAAAGGGGATAGAGACAAGGTTCAGGAAGTATATACGGACTCAGATGGTATGATACGTATTGGTACAAAGGTAGTAGACAAGGAAGGATATACATGATCGGGTTATCTTGTGGATAAAGCTGAAAGAAAGCATCGTTACTATAAATTAACTTATAGACCTTGTTGAGGGTTAAGTGTCATTCTTATGAATTTAAAGTAAGACCTTTGGAATATGTGATGCATTGTAGTGTAAATATCACGTTTTATGCTTAAGGGCATAATTGAGTGCAATGAAATGGGAATGATAAGAATAGAAAAAAAGTTTATTACCGGGGGTGAATAGACCCTAAAGAAGCTTATACTTTGAATAGAACCTAATTATAGAAAATAAATTAAGGGTAGTTTAGACCCTAAGTACAGAAATGAGAGATAACGAAGAGTGATTAGACTCTAAGTATATAATCCAAAAAAGGGTTACTTACGATTATAGAAATAGAAATTAAAAGGTATGACCATAGTGTGTTATGGAATATAGTCCATATGAGATGTTAGTATGAAGACCATGCAAATCGTGTTTTGGCAGGCATTGAGGCCAGATTGAATATACTACGTTATGTTTAAGAATTTGATACCAAAGGAGGTCGAAAAAGGAAAAATGAAAAGATATTTTGGAAGCTACGTATTGTTAGTGACTTACTAATGGGATCAAAAAAATAAAGAAATAATAGTGGGGTGCTTGATCACAAAAGGATATACTTAGTCATTGTAAAATGCATAAGTAAGGAAATGATCAAATGATGACTTAATGTTGGAGGGACCCGATAAGGTTTCATAAGTTCCTTAAACCTTGTTGGTAGGTGTTAGAATGTATGAATTAGAGTTAAATAGCCTTATTGCATTATGTTGTTAAAAGTTCAAAAGAATGGATTAGAAAAGGTAAAAGGGTTCAAGAAGGTTGTTGAGCCCTAACAATGCATGCTTAATTAGTAAAAAGAATTGGAATCACAATGGAATAACTACAATGATACAGTCAATTGAATGATAAAGAAATGAAATACTTTCCAAGGGTAAGGAAGGTTAGTAAGAGTGGAACAAATTGCTAAAAGAGCAACCTGGAAAAATAAGGAATCACATTTGATGATGCCTATAATGGGAAGAGCTTGATTTCATAATGAGACCACATTCCTTTGATTAACTTGTAAAGTTCATTAAAAAGTTAGTAAAACTAGAAATTCTATTGAAGGAATGGGAGATTGATAGGAAGGAGTGTTAATGTGTTAACCTTCGGTTTGATTCTGAGGACGGAATGCTTTTAATTGGTAAATAACTGTAACATCCTAAATTTAAGACTAGATTATTAATTTAATATCGTAAAAAAATAAATAGTGATTTATATAATTAAATAAATATGGTATAATCATATCATTAGTTGATATGAAGTTTAGAAAGTTAGAATCAAATATAATAACATTTTAAAAGTTAAAGGGACAAAAGTGTCAACTTGGCAAAGTGACCTAACCAAAGGGATGACTCAATTAATGGAAGGGACTACCAAAGTTATAAAATATATAATAAAGGACTTAATATGTCAAAACTTAAGTTAAAATCACAAATATTGAGGTTTGGTGGCTTTTGGCCAAAACAAGTAAACTAAAGGGACCAAATGTGAAAAGTGGGGAAATAGGATGCACACACTCTCCATTCTATTCCAGATTCATGTTTTGCAACCAAGAGACTCCCCAAATGGTGGTTTTCCATCTTCTTTCCATCTAGGGTTTGTTTAAAGTGGGGAATTGAGCAACCAAGCAGAGAAGAAAAGAAACAAAGGCTTGCAAAGTAAAATATCCTCCCCTTTGGCTTTAATGGATGATTAGGGTTTGGTTTTCTAACCTCCCTTGAGAATTTTCCATGGTTCTAATCTCAATCCAATCATCCCATTGATGGATTTGATGATTTCGATAAAAATCTCCATGAACCCTAGAAATCTAATTTAGGTATTTTGCATCCATAATATATTATGGAACGTATTCAATGGGCTAGATGATGTTTAATAACAATAAATCCAATTGGAATGCTCAAAGTCATCCATGATGGTAGAATTGTGTATAAACATAGATTTGATATGGTTTTGGGGAAATCTATAGATAAATACATGGATATTGACATTTAAGAAATGAATGACATCCATGAACATAAATTTACACTCTCATGATGACATTAGAACATAAACATGAAGGAATGCTAGTGGAGTTGTAGCTCTAGTGATTTTTTTTGCCCATGGGCACGTTGGAAATATGAATTTGGGAAAATATGATGACACCAATGGATTTTATATATTAAAATATATTTAGTGAGCAAATGAAGTTCATAACCATGAAGGGATGATATTTGAATGATATAGATGCAAAATAATAAGTTTTTATTGATTATTAGATGAATCCATGTAGTTGCTTATAAGGGAAAAATGGAAAAGTTTGAGTGGAATTAAACATTTCATAACCCCATTAAGGACTTAACATAAGATTTGTGTAATGTTAAACACTTGACTCCACCCAATTACGTATTAAATTGAAACGTCCCAAATTTCAACCAACATTTTCATATTAAATTCACATGAATTCATACCATTCGATATAAAGATTAAACATTCAATTGTTTTGATAACATAAATCATAGTATAAAATATTAAACGTAGAAGATCTCAAATCATATAGTAGATGCGATGCAACCGTGACATGCCCTTCCCTTGCTACAAGAAGTACCCAAAACTGTAAACTAAAAACAATAACCACAATGCTTAGGGTGTTCCCCGAAATACCATAGAACATAACCGGCCTCACCCAACGGGTCTCACCCAATCGTGCAAATAAACGGGCGTCACCCAATGGGTCTCACCCAACGGGCCTCGCCCACATAGCATCTATGGAAGAGTCACAAAGACAAAAGCACATAGTGACACCTAGTGTCCTATAATATAATGAGAAGACTCACCTGAGCTAATTAACAAAAGCTCAACGGCAACCTAAAAAACAGAATAGCTAACCCAAGCTACCTGATGTCAAACCAAGACCAATCCTTACTCAAATACTCCATTCTACCAAAGTTTGACAAAAAGTCAAACTGGTCAAAAAAGTCAACGGTCAAACACTAATGACCACCGTGTCGCAACCAGTTCCTTTGTTGCGCCGCGATTACTAGAAGACAAGTCAGTTGCAATACACATCACATATTGTACCGTGGAGAACATCATGACAACTTAATCCATTAAGTTCTTAACCCTTAATGTCCAAACCTTAAAAGCTCAGATCTGAAGTTTCTAAGGGACTTAATGGATAAAGTTCCTTGCTTTATCAATTAAACTATCAATCCAAGTACAAAACTCAAACCCTAATTTTCATATTAACCCAAAATGATCATTAACAGATGCATGATACTTAAGTGAAGATGAAGACCAGATCTTAACACAACAATGGGTCTGGAATACTTAAAGATCCAACTTTTAACCCTAGAGTTGTCTAGACCCCAACTTAATTCCATCAAAAAGGACCAAAAGACACATATAAACCAAGATCCATAAAACTATAAGCATGAAGGTGTAAGCTTGTACACTTACAGAGTTCTAAAATGAATCAAGAAGGCTGATGAAGCTTGGATCAGAGCTAAGAGAACCAACAACTCTTGAATCTTCACACCAAAAGCTCCACACGACACCAAAATCACCAAATAAGGAAGAAGGGAGTATGGAGAGGCTAAGGTTTCATGGTTAGGGTTTCTTGAAGGTGTAGGCCGCAAAGCATGATAAAACCCTAGAATCACATTTCTTAAATAGGTTCCAAGGGCCAAGGCCTAGGGTTTTGGGTTGTGGCGGCCACCGTACCACCACTTAACCACATGTCCGCTCTACGACATCCATACTAATGCGTCGTGTCCCGAAGAATTTTACCAATAAATCTTATTCCTAATCTCCTTAAATCTTAATAGATCAATCTAGAAGACAAATGCTACATAAAATGATTTGGGAATAAGTCATATTGGTTGAAGAGTATTTCTTACCTACTTGAGTTATTGATCATTTCATTTGAGTGTTTATAAGCATTATGAACTTAGCATTTTGATTGAGAACTTAATGAATAAAGTTGAATGTTTTGACATGATAAAACGTCCTCTAATAATGTTTGGAAACCTTTCAAGGTGTTACATTTGGTTATCTAAAAGACCAAAACCATCAAAGCAAGTTTATGCCTCAAAAAGTGTGCTTTTGGGTGTGTTTGGGGTGCCTCGGGATGCGACCCGCAATCAGTGGTCAGAATGCCTAGCTCGACCAAAATCTGAACTTTAATATTTTCCTTGCAACTTTTGCATACGAACACGGATTTATGCATGATTTTCACCTACATTCATATTTTTTAATGAAGAATGATTTGAAGCAATAAAATTTAGTAATGGAACATATGAATGGTATTTTGGTCATTTATTGACTTTTATTCATGTTATATAGGTGGTTTTTAAGAGTGTTGCTCTAAGGAAAACGAACTAGAAGAGGACTAGGCAATCTTCTTGTTATTGAGGTTAGTACGTGTAGACTTTTCCTACTTTGGGGTACATGGAAAAATGATTTTATGATAATGAAATACCAATGCTTTGATATACGAAGCATTTTGAAATGAAAGTGTTAATGGCTTTTGAAAATATTTTTTTAAAATAATGCTTTGAAAGCAAGAACGTTTTTGAAAGCAAAGGATGTTTTGGTAGAACGAATGTTTTGATATGAGTAATGTGTCTTTTCAAAGTATATATTTCTAGTATCCTATGCTATTTTTAATGATGATATGAGTATGGATAACAAGGAATGCTATCTAGACCATGATACCTCATAAGAGGCCTTGGAGGAATCTACTAGGATGGTACATTCCCTTCGTATAGTAGATACCTGACCAACATGATACCTTGGTGGACTGATTTGTTATTTTCACGTTCGCACTGGACTTGGAAAGGAATCCAAAAGGATGTTATAATATGATAAGTTATGTTGTGTATGAAATGATATGATATGATATGATATGTTATGTTATGTTTGAATGTGTTTCAAGTAACTGCTTTGAAATGTTGTGGGTCACAAAGCCATGTATCTCACGAGATATTATTGTCTTACGTATCTATTTTAATGTCATGTGTCTCAGCTTGTAAATAAGGAGGAAAGATGATAGATGAAAATTAGAAGTTAAGAGATAGATAATGGAGTGAAGCTTGTCTAGTTTCTTATTAATGGTATTGATGTAATTCGTATTTTTTTGATATGGTTGTATTGATGCTTAATGGTAACAACTAATGTTTTAAATGCAAATGTTTTTTTAGGACCAAGTATTTATTAAATGCGAGTTATTTCCCCAAAATATATCATAACCATAGCATTTTAAAAAGTTTTGAAAAATTTGGGGTGTTAACCTTTCACTATCTTTGCTTATTTTGGTCATACATTGGAACTGGTTTAAAAGTGGAGAGTTTTTCTACGATTGTTCTAAAAACACATTATAGTTTTTCTATAGAAAAAATCACAAAACAAGATATTTAGAGTATTTAACTTTATGCTACTATTTCACTATCTTCGAATATTTTGGTTATACATTATACTAATTGGAATTTATTTTTGAAAAATGAAGAACTTCTTTCACGATTGTTCTAAAAATCCATTCTACTTTTTCTATTAAAAAAATCACAAAACAAGATATTTTGATTTTAGAGTATTTCTTAATAGTGAGATGTGTGTGAGGACGTTTTAAAGTATATGGCGTTAAATTTAATGAATCATTTCTTGGATTTTTTTTGGAAGGTATAACTCCTTTTTGGTCAGTTAATTTGCTGGGTAAAAATTTATGTTTTTCATTAAGTGATGTTATCTTTTAAATACCTTCAACTCGAAGATGTTTTCTAGCTACTTAATGGTGATGATGTAAGAGAATTTTATATATTGTTTGATATATGCTACTACAGATCGTAAGACTGTGTCTTTTCAAGGGTGATTATAACAGTGGGAAATGACGAAATATAAGTACTGAAGTATGTGGTTTCTTACCTATTTTGATGACTCCATAAATAGATGATTTGAGTATATTTCCTACTAAAAAGATAAGCATGTTCCTGATGATAAGCCTACACACGAGGTTAGAGCATTAGAAACTGATTATTAAGGTAAATTGTTTTTAGTTCATGATTCAAAACTTTCTTCACTTGTGGATAAGTTAGAATATTGTTTTGGTATATGGTGTATTTGATGTTGATATCAGTTTGAGGATGAAAAGGCAGTGATAGTGTGGAATTAGGTTAAAATCAAACATTATAAAAGTAGAAATTTGATACATAATTTGTATACTAGTACTTTATTTATAAACCAAACAAATATAGACTAGCTAATACACAATAGGCAATGTACCTAATCGAGTAGTAGAATAGTTTAGGTAAGTCGGGTATCGAACACAGGGAACATGAATGAGTAACAACTAAAATATCTATTAAAGTTAACTAATTAAATTAATCAAATAAGGGGGGGGGGTTCAAGTCCATATTACTTAAAAGTAATTAACAAAAGCAAATTAAACTTAAAAATAAACATAAAATGATTTTAAGACAATATTTTAAAAAGAATTTCAATTAGATACGATTCACCTAGTCTCTATTGTTGATTTTATGGATAGTGCAATGAATTTATGTTTCGTTGCTTACTGATTCCTAAAGTGACTAGAGATATGTTCAAAGTTCTAATCCTTTGATTTAATGAGATTATTTATTCAGTGATCAAGTGGACAAATGATCAAACAAACCAGTACTGATTTTGAATTATACAAGACTTGAAACAATGATTGACATTTAGTTATAAAAAACACCAATTCTATATATGAATGTTCGTCATAAATTAGCTACCACCTTAATTTACCAACTTATATATTTAATCCTAGATTTTTTAATCAAAACACTAGTTCTATTATTTCACAAGCCATAAAATCATAAGATTCAAGTATATCAAAATTGATAGTTCATCTAATCCTAATAAAACTCAACAATAAACACAAAAGTTGATTGTATTAACACAAAAGGTTCTTTATCAAACATGCATAATGATAAAGCAGCTAATATAAATCCATAATCCTTTAAATCAACACATATAAACTAGGATTATCTACTCTAAATGAAAGTTACAGTTTTTATCCCATAACTATTGCAAACTAATAGGTAAAAATGAAATCTACTTTGCAAGACATGATGCAACAAAGAAAACCAAGTGTTTAGAAGTAATGATTACCTTACATCTCTTAAAAAAAAGATATAGTCTAACTATGGTCTCCAAAGCCTCCAAGGAATGTCTCTGGTCTTCAAAAGTTGGCAATAGATTCATGCATAAGTTAGGGCAACGAGTAAACATGAAATTATTTATAGTTGCCAAAAATCATCTTCCATGTCGTGGATAATAAAGCTCCATGCTGTGTCGCCTACTTAAATCGCGTATTCCCCAAGTCAGCCTCCTGATCGCATAAAAACACCTCTCCATGGCGTGGCAGGTAAATATCCACAACGTGGGAACTTCAGAATCCATAAATTTTGACTTTGGTTGAATCGATCCAAATTTTCCTACTTCCAGCTCCGAATTTTGCTTCCTTTTAATCCCAATCATGTCTTCGTTGCTACATAACATAATTTAAACATATTAAGCACATTTTGTCCTAAATTAAGCACAAATGTAGCTACAAATACCAAGATAATGCACAATTTATATGTATAAATATGTTAATATCAAAATACCCCGGACTTAACATTTACTTTACCCCAAGCAAAACTATTTTTATTATCATTATACCATCACATCAAAACCTTAGCTACCAACATTGCACAAGACAATCCAAATTGAACTCATTCATTAAATTTCACCTTAAAGCATATATGTGTGTCTAATGATTCCTATGTACTTCCCAATCATAAATACTCACAATCCTCATAAACACTTCCCACTCATTTTGAACAACATTCATTTTGGCATTCTTACCTTCTATTCCCTTTTATTTATCCACTTTCGTTTCAAAAGTTTTTGTCAAATTCCAAGTGACTCAACTTAAAATAAAAATACCATATAATATAATTATCCTAAAAATATAACTACACTTTTTATTGCAACTTTATATTTTTGTGAGACTCTTTCTTTTTTCACTTTTTTTTTTAACTTTTGTTTTTTATCTTTTCTCAACAGTTCAACTTTCAACTTCCATGAATAAAGAAACAAATAACTTTAACTTTAAATTTATTGAAACTTTACTATAGTTCATGGTTATCTAAAAAATTCATTGGGGTACTCAGAATTCCTTATGCCACTAAGGGAGTTCATGACTTTCGATGAATCCTATGTAGCAAAATTCTTCCCCGTCCGATCCACATTAATATATTACAGGTGAAAAAATATAAAATATCCCGAGGGGTTTACTGGTCGATTTTCAAAGGTTACAGATTGACTCCACTCCAGAACTGTTGCTTATTTTATTTAATAACCAGACTCAACAATGAAGAAAAGTAAACAGATAAACTTGGAAAATATACTCGTTTTATTTTAACCATAAGCACACATGAGATAAATCAGTCACCGGTAGGATTTTTATTAGGTCTAGGTATTCACAAAGAAAAACTTATTATGTCCCTCGAACTGCACGATGTTATGCTTTTGTCTCATGATTTCACTAGGAAAGGGAAGCCACAAATATACTATAACATTTTCGTTTGATTAAATGTTAAAGATCACATTGAATCGTCCCACACAACACTAGCAAACTAAGTACAAACACAATAATATAACAACTTTTTAATTTTAAACATATTTCAAAATTAGACTATTTTCCAAGTCTATATAATATTTTTGATTAAACTTTAAAGCTCGCATTGAATCGTCCCACACAACACTAGCAACCTAAGTCCGAACACAATAATATAACAACTTTTTAATTATAACTAGATTTCAAAATTAGACTCTTTTTCCAAGTCTATATAAGATTTTAAACAATTTCAATGTAGCAACTTTTTTTTTTCAAAAATGCATGTATTCCTATTTTCGACCCCCTACCCAACACTTAATTCATGTAATGTCCCCATTACATGATTTTAAAATAAAGAACATAAATGTAAAGAGGGAGAAAAAGGAACAGACTCCCCTGGGATAGAAGTGGCGAGGTTGCAATCGAATTTTGTGTGGTTGACATCTCATGTAATAGCTAAACAGTACTTTTGGACTGCTACAATAAATGGACACCTAATGTGAAGGTAAGTATCAATCAGATACACTTCAAGTAAAATAAACAAAGAACAAAAAAATTAACTAAACAAATAAAGAACATAAAAAGTAAAGAACACGAGATATTCACAAATTTGTCTTTCACCAAGAAAGAGTTTGTTTTCACCAAGAAAATGGGTTGTCACAATGACGGTAACCAATACTTACATTAGGTTTTCACCCTAATGTTGAATATATACTAATCTATACTAGTATATCCATTTAATCAAGGGATTATATGTAATCTATACTAATAACCGATCTTATCACAGAGATATCAGATATGCTATCTATTCTATACATATCTGTATAATTACCTAGTATACAACAATTACATTAGATTACTTAATTACACGCTAACGTTGATAAGGCTTGAGGCGCTGACGCTGGCACTGACAGTCAACGTTTAGAGTGTTTTATTTATCAGATCATAAGGTATGACCTTACAATCTCCTCTTATCTGATTCAAAGGAGTCATAAAAAAAGTCATTGGAAAATTTATCAGCTTCTTTCAAGATTTTAGGCTTTACCCACCTGAATTCATCAATTTGAAGTTCCTCCAATCTTTTACTACGCTCAAGAGAGATCAACACACAATATCCTCTTCCAAGTTCTATATGACTACGTCCTTCCATATGAAGATGAAATAAATGCTCGGTGGTGCAACTAGAAGATAATCAGTGCGTTGAAAACACATGTGATTTTGACTATCAAGATAGAAAATACATATTGGATTTGGTGTTTAAGCCCATAACTATAATTATGATGTACTTGACCCGATTGTAGCATGGTCCTTTTGAGTTGCCTTCACGAGTGCAAGTATGATATATTAATATGAAATCATATTATTTAATTAGTATTGATCAAGAATTAATTTGGAATTAATTTTGTGATCAAAAGAGACTAATTAAATATATGGGGATTGATTGTGTAAATCAATGATTCTAATAGTGTGGGCTAATGATCCATGGTTATTTAGGATGGGTTAAACCAATGAGATAATCCATGGATAGTACATGGAGGTTAACCCATGGTTCCTAAGTAATATGAAAGGTCATTAGGGTTTACAAAGTGTAACCCTAGCATTTGCCACACTATAAATAAACCCCCTAGAGCCAAAATCGGTTGCCACAACATTCTTGGAGAGTGATATTGATTTTGGGAAAGTAACTTATTCTCTCAAGCCTCCTCTTGCATATTGGTGTTTGTGAACCATTAGAGGCATCACACTTGGGGTGCTCAACCTTTCAAAGGTCAAGAACTACAAGTCCTTCTAAGAGGTAAGTTATCTAACTAGTTGTAATGTTCAATTGTTCAGTTGTATGCTAGTTAGGGAGAATACTTTGGAAAATTGAAAATGCATGTATAGTTAGAGAAAACATAGATCCAAAGCATGTAGGGTTGCATGTGCACCATAGGAGTGTTATAGTGCTCAAAACCCAACAGTGGTATCAGAGCCTAGGTTTGTTTTCTATTATACTTGATGCTTGTTATTTTTCAAAGTTGAAAAAAATCGATTTTCTGCCTCTGACTGATGAACTCGCCGAGTCCACTGGCTGACTCGACGAGTCCACTTAGTAACAGGGCAAATCGGCGAGTCAGTTCATACACTCGACGAGTTCATGGCCCTGTGTGCAGAATGTCGAGTTTTCTTGGCCTGGATTGGATTGGGAACACTACCACAAACTGTTTTGGATCATTAAAATGTTTTTTCTGATTTGGTAGCACTTGTACTCATCCAACCACAAGATAATTGTCAAAGTTTTGAGAAAATTGTTGTTTTATGTGATAAACAAAGTTGCCTGTAAATTGTTGACTTGGAATTATCTTGTTTATGAGTTTAGTTAGATCAATCATGAATTATGTGATATTTTAGTTGTTAGACAATTGATCTAAATGACTTTTAATGACCTCATAACTTGTCCTCAAGTTGTGGAAAATGAAAGGTCTCATCTTTCAAATTGCATTAAACTCATAAGTTATGAATACCAAGAGTTTTGACAAGTTATAGAACTTGCCCTGAAGTTTTGGAGTTTTTAAAGTCTCACTAATGTAACTTTAATTCCAAACCCTAGAGTTTTAAAAGTCTAAATTCAACCCTTATACTTTATAATATTATAAGTTTAATAATATATATATATATATATATATATATATATATATATATATATATATGTATGTATAAGACAAGTCAGTCTTACCGTTAGTAGACTTCATTCACAAAGCCGGTCTATAAGGGGGTATAAAGTTACTGCCTTTAAAATGGTAGTTTAATTGGTGTCCACTCTCACCCACCGCTTTCGTGAGTGGTGGAGGGTCGTTAGCCGAACGGGTAGGATAGGACATTAATTCTCGTTAAAAGTATAATGATAAATATAAAGTAACTAAACTTTTATTAAATTCCCAATCTTAGTTACTTTAGGAAAATGTGAAAATGGTGCTAATCCATGAAATTACACTTTTCACCTTGTTAAGTCGTTAGTGGAGCGTGTGTGGTTAATCGGCACACTAATCTTGGACTGACAATGTGTGGCAAAGGGTAGCTTGATGTTAATCATAGATTAATGGAACGTGTGTGGTTAACCGACACATTGATTAGGTGATTTGTAACATTGGGTGTACCAAGCTAATTTGCATGGTTATTCACACCTTGTTTGTGATCCTCGGCATCCCAGTCACAAACATGAAGGGCACAATCGAGATTTAAACATGCCATTGAAAAGTTACATGAATCTCAAAGGATCTAGGAATTTCAATCCAATTAAAACTTAATAATCTATTTTGTTTTTCATGGTGGAAATTGGTAAATCGTCATTTACCTACCTTCAAATATTTTACAATTGGATTACGTCATCCTTTTTCGCAATTATAGAATATTGTGTTGGGTCCTAGCCTTAATATTTCATTTCGGTGTAGTATTAAGGATTATCATCTAATCTAAACTTTGTTCTTCTTCTTTTCAGATGCCTATCCCAAACAATGCTTCCAACCCAATCCCTTCAGGCTCTTTCTCCCTCATGAACTTATGTGGGAGGGTCATTTTCGATGGCTCGAACTTCCATGACTGGATTCGAAACATCCGAATGGCTATTCGCTATGAGGACAAAGAATATGTCCTATATAAAGAGCTTAAAGAGATTGATGTCACCACTTCTACTCCCGAACAAATCGCTGAACATACTACTCATGAGAGGGATGTGACGAAGGTGTCGTGTCTAATGATTGCTACCATGACAGCTGAGCTGCAGAAGTCCTATGAGGACTACTATCCTTTGGAAATGTATCAAGATTTGATGGAAATATACCATCAAAGTGCTCGGCAGGATAGGTGTGAGATCATTGCCTCCATGATCACAACCAAAATGAAGGATGGTGAACCCATCACGGTCTACTTGCAAAAGATGCAGAGATTTATGGATTGCTTGCTTAAATTGAATGTCAATTTTGATGAAGAGTTGGCCATAGATATTATTCTACATTATTTACCTTCTTGTTATGATCAGTTTCGTATGACGTATCATATGAACAAGGAGGAGGTCACTCTTAGCAAGCTTCAAGGCCTTCTAAGAACTACAGAAAGCAACTTGAAAGGCAAGTCGGTTGTGTCTACTCCTACTACTACTTCTGCCCCTGTTTTGGTAATTGGACATGGGAAGGGAAAGAATAGGAATGCTATCTTGATGGATCCTCTTCAAGTGGGACCACAGTCGGTTCTGCCAATCCTTCTTCCAATCCAAAGGCTGCGGAGTGCATCCACTGTCATGAAAAAGGGCACTGGAAACGAAGCTGCCGTAAGTACTTGCAGGATATAAAGGATGACAAGATTAAGCCCTCCTTTGTAGGTATTTACACTATTCAATCTAATAACTCATCACATGCTAATTCTTGGGTCCATGATACAAGTTGTGGTATTCACATTTGTTCTGATTTGCAGGGACTAAAAAGAAGTAGGGATTTTGAGCACGGGAAGATAAACTTAATCATGGGAAGTAGGATAGTGTCGCATGTGACCAAGATTAGAGTTTATTCTTTATTGCTTAGTAATGGTTTAAATTTAGATTTGAATAATTGTTGTTACTCGGCCGATATGGTGAGAGATATTATTTCCTTTCATAGTTTGTATAAACAAGGTTTTACCTTTTCTTTTAATAATGAAAATGGTTGTATTTATGCTTATTGTAATGGTGTATTTTATTTTGAAGCATTACCTTGCATTGCTATATATGAAACTGTGATGGTTGTAGATAACCTAGGAAACAATGTGTTGAATATTGATTCGTCCAATGTTTTGGACAAGGCATGCTTGTGGCATTGTCGTCTTGGACATGTCAACAAGAAGCGCATAACCCAACTCCAAAAGGATGGAGTCTTGGAGTCATTCGACTTGAAGTCGGATGACACTTGCGAATCTTATTTACTTGGAAAGATGACTAAGTCACCCTTCACTGGTACTTGTGAAATGGGTGAAGGTCTGTTGGATCTCATACACACTGATGTGTGTGGACCATTCAGAACCGCCACAAGGGATGCTAACTGCTTCTATGTGACTTTCACTGATGATTACAATAGGTATGGCTATATCTACTTAATCAAGCATAAGTCGGAAACTTTTGAAAAGTTCAAGGAGTTTAAGAAAGAAGTGGAGAATCAATTGGGCAGGAAAATAAAGATGCTGCGATCCGATCGAGGAGGAGAGTATCTTAGTATTTAGTTCCTAGACTATCTTAAGGAATGTGGAATTGTTTCACAGTTGACGTGTCACACCCCCAAACCATACGGCAGAAACGTCTGGGGGTGGAGGACTTCATTTGTAGTATCACAACGCATGCATTATAGTAATCAGAGTACAAACAACCATTGTATTTAAAAATTATAAGTATTTGCATGTGTTTCATCATTGTATACTGAAACCAAATATTTATACAAAAGAAGAAGACAAGACAAAAATAGCTCCATCTTCTCAAAAGCACGGGGAGTACCTGTCTACTGGTTCCCTAAGAATACAAGTAATTTGAAAAGAGAGTATCAACATAAAGTTGAGTGAGGGCATAAGTATTTATGTTTGAAAGAATGTTTTATGTTTCATGAATATGTAAACTATTCTAGAAAATCCCATATTTTCTGTTGTATATGAAAAGTAGTTTTTATTACATAAAACCATTCTGTTTGTAAACCAATGTTTTGCATTTGTATTCCTTTTGTAAACTTGTATCTGAGAGTGTGCCTGGTTTCATCAACTGTTATTGTAAACTGTAATGTAATACTGTAAATTGTATCCTGTAAACTAGTACTTTGAAAATGTACTTATGTTTAGTTAATTATACACTAACGTATTGTTAATATCTTTTATATGAGTTATTATAACCATACTGACTAGATGGCCTGACCCAATGCTATGAGTGCGTTGAAAGCTGTTAATAACAATTTTCACTCGTAGGCGTGTATGCCTGACTGTAGCTAGCAGTCTGAGTGCGGGGTTGTCAATCCCAATATAGATCTATACACACATTGTTTCGATCCCCGGCTAGATATTCTGGTTATAATGTCAGGACTTTAACTATATTGTTTAAATAAATTAAACAACCGGTATCAATTGACTCATAAAAAGCATATAAACGTTACATGTATAATAGTTATGAAAACCCAATCATTCTAAACTAAATGATTGATAGTATGTTCTTGAATTAGTATTTTTAACGTGTATCTGAAAGATGTATACCCTTGAATAGTTTTGAATCAAACCTTTGTTCTTGTAAAACAATGTACTTTAGTATACTTGAATTGCGAATTAATGTTCTGTGAATCATAAATTATACCTATTATAATTTATATGTACTTTCTGAATTGATACCGAGTATTCATGAATGCAACCCCTTGCTCAACATGTTACAAATGGTAATTGAACTTAATGAACTAACTTTTATACTTGTATACATATACAAATATATATATATATATATATATATATATATATATATATATATATATATATATATATATATATATATATATATATATATATCAGTAAAATTTAAATGATACTCGGACAAATAACTGATGCTTATAATCCCACATCCAAACAAGGAAAAGGAACCAAAGTGGGTTATCAGTCCTAAGCCTTTTAAATCTTATTTAAATAAATAAATAAATATATATATATATATATATATATATATATATATATATATATATATATATATATATATATATATATATATATATATATACAGGTATGATTTCTGGGAGAAATATAAGTTTATAAAATCATTTAAAAGAAGTTTAATAATTTGAAATACACTTTGGTGAGTTGATGTCATTTTGAAACAATCATTGAAAACCATTTGATTTGATGATAATTGAAATCCTTTTTGATAAGATATTTGAAACCATTTGTTTATAACACAAAACCTTTGTGTTAGACTTGTATTCCCCCCACCTTAAAACAGTAAAAACTATGAAAATACGGGGGTATGAACTCACCTGCAGTGAGTGATTCGAGTGAAAGGTCGATGTAGGATGCTAAGTGTCAAGTGAAGTATTGAGCACAAACAGATCCTATTATGCATATAATGATACATATATGGATATAACTAGTGTATATAACAACTAATTATGATAGGATACCACTTTAGGGACTAGGAAACACTTGAATTGAAGTGTTACAATCACATGTGATTGCATTAAAGGGGTTTACGGCCACACAAGGGTGTGTACGGCCAAGATGTGTACGGACATTGTGGTGTACGGCCCATGGGTGTACGGTCATGGAGTGTACGGCCGTACACTCATGGAAGAAGCATGCAAAAAGGGGTGTTTATGGCTCTAACTATTGGATTAGGTGTCTAAGCTCATAACTATAATTGGTATGTACTTGAATTGATAGGAGCACAGTCCTTTTGGGTTGCCCTCAAACCTAGCAACTGGACAAGGAAATTATGAAAGGAGAGATATTGATTTATTATAAGATTAATAAATTAATATAAGTGATTTATTAATCAAAATATTAATATATTAATTAGAAATCATAAGGTTTAATTAATAGTTAGCCAGAAATTAATTAGAATTAATTTTGGGGTTAATTGTATTAATTATAAAGTGCAGGGGCTAGTTTGTAATTATCAAATAGTTAAGTGGAAGGCTCCAGAACCTCCTTGGAAAGAGGTGGACGAAATCTATAGGGGAAACCCTAAGGATTTCGTCCAAGGGGCTTGGATAAGGCCTTTGGGTTAGCTTTGGCCCCAAGCAAAGGAGTATTAGGGTTTTCCCTAAACCTAGATCCCTCATCTATATAAGAAGTCTCCCAGCTCCCAAATTCGGCCTCTCCTTCCCCTGTGAAACCCTAGGGCCGATTTTTGCATACCCTATTCTCTCTCCTTCAAAGTTTCCTTCTTGCTAGCTTTTGGGTGTGACTCCATTAGAGGCATTACACTTGTGGTGCTAGGCTTCCAAGAAGATCAAGTTCAAGAGGATTAACATTTGTTTGATATAACAATTGAAAGGTATGTAATTCTAAAACCCTAGTTTGTTAATTTCGAAAATAGCCTCTCTCCTCTAGTGTGACACCAGTCAAATTTAGGTCAAAAATAAATTGATCAATAGTCATAATTGGGATGAACAAAGTGGTAGAGATTGTAACAAGGTTTCCAAAAATATAAGGAACACTGAAATCCGAGTTATAACGAAGAAGTTATGACCAATCGAAAATCTGCGACAAAACCGGCAAAACACTGTTCAGTGTAAAAAGTGAATTTTCGATAATAGGCTTTTTAGCCTTAACAATCTAAATGAAAGTTGTAGAATATGTTAAACCGAGATCGTTCATAAAAAGAACGTAAAAATCTGACTTCGTATGAGGAAGTTATGATTTTTCTAAGTTTCGGTTTAGTAGTAGACAGCTAAAAATTCGAAATATAAATCGATCGATATTTAGCCGACGCAACTTAAATGAGAATCGAAGGTCTCTTCAAAAGTAGCACAACGGTAAAAAGACAGACGAAAACGGACGTCGGATGAAGAAGTTATGAATTTTTAACAGATTTCCTGTCCCAGTCTGTTAAAAATAATAATATTAAAAATAAAGTCAAAATAAGCCAACAAAGTCTAAACGAAAGTCGTAGAGTATAATTTTACCTACGCGTGCATTTAAAGAACGTCGAAAACGGAGCTCGTATGCGAAAGTTATGAATTTCGCAAGTTTTTGATACGAAAATAAAAAAATCTAGAAAACCGGGAAATTTCGCATGGACTCTCTTCGGACACGTCACCCTCGCATGCGAGGCTTCCACGTGCCTGCTACGTGGCGTCTTCTGATTGGACCGCAGCCTCGCATGTCACCTACTGATTGGTCCGAAGTCGTCATAGGCGCCTCCTGATTGGACCGAAGTCCGGTCCTCTCCCGATCCGACACGCATCCGAACCGCCTCCAGCTTCGCTCCTCCTTCTGACACGTGGCTGCTGACTCGCCTTCGCATGAGCCAGGTCTCCGAGCCCTCGCCAGCTGTCCGGTGTCTCACCCTTTGGCCGAACCCTCGCACCCCTATATAAAGGGTGCGAGACTTGTCGGATTTGAGCGGTTTTTCACCCCAAATTTCACCATTTTGCACCTTTTCACCCCCCTAAACTTTCTCACGACCCCCCAAGGCCCCGGTATCATGTCTAAAACCCAAAGAAAGCCCTGGAGCCCGAAGAAACCCAGTCGAAGTGTTGCCCGCATAAAGCCCGATTTTTACTCAAAAACTTACGGTTTCTTCAAGAAAGATCATCTATAGAAGCAAAACGCCGCCCGAATCACCACTCATCAAAGTGAGTTCATACCCCTATAATTTACCTTTTTAATGGTTTTTAAATGCTTTTTAGGGGGGGGGGGGAAACAAGTTTAACACAATATTAAATTGTGTTAATAACTGTATGTGATAATAATCACACAAAGGGTTTCGTTATGCTTTTAAGGATTACCAAATACTTCCAAAATGACTTAAAGCCATGTTAAATATTTAAAGTCATGTAAACTCCGTTAAAATTCTTTGAAAAAAAGGTTTTATAAATTATTTCAAATTATAAATGCCAAAATCATGTTTATATATGTATAAATATATAAATAAGATTTGAAGGGCTTAGGACTAATGAATTATCTTGTTTCCTTTTCCTTATTTGGATGTGGAATTAAGGTTGTGTTATTTGTCCGAAGGTCGTTTCCTTCTTAATTATATATATATTATACATATATGAGTATAAAAGGTTACTCCTTTCGGTATCATTACCTTTGTATCATGCTGAGAAAATGTGTTCATCCATGAGAAATCATTCTAATCAGATAGAACATATAAATTATATTAAGTATAATTTATGATTCAAAACTAAATATACAAGTATGATTCACGATTGTATACTTTCCAAGGAAATTACCAACAATGCATTTATCTATACCAAGATATGTATAACACTTTTAATATAAGGATAATATATTAAAGAAGTAATAATACATCATACCGAGTTTGTATTAACAAAGGTACTATACAGAGTACCAGGGTTAGCAATCACGGGGTAATAGTACATCATATCGGGTTTGCATTAACAAAGGTACTATACAGAGTACCAGGGGTAGCAATCACGGGGTAATAATACATCATACCGGGTCTGCATTAACAAAGGTACGATACAGAGTACCAGGGTTAGCAATCACGGGGTAATAATACATCGTAAATCTCGTTGAAACAATAAATTTGTGAGACCCTTCATGGTGTACTTATCTAAGTACGACTTTAAGTCCTGACTTATTAACCAGAATCTCTTGTAGGGAGAGCGTGAATTTGTGTATAGATCTATATGGGACTGACAATCCCGCACCTTTACTGTTCGCTACAGTTTGGCCGGCAGGCCTAGGGTGTCAAATATCATATCATTTCCGACGCCTGAAGAACGTCGCAGCAAGCATATCAGTCATATTAGTATTGTTAATAGAACTCACATGGATAAGACAACGAGTAAATTACTAAGTCATATACTTCTCTTAAAACAGTAAGAAAAGATAATTACATCCCGACCAAATATACCTTCTGTTAGTTTTTACTTACAGTAAAAACTACGTATCATGAAATCAAGTATTGTAAATATACTTGTACTTCTGGTTTTGGAACATTTAAAAGCACAAGGCAGTATTATGGATAATATAATATTTTCCAGGATTAATACTAAGGTTTTACTGTAAAACGGATATAACTAAGAATACTTTTACAAATGAAACGGTTTATGGGATTAAACCACTTTTACAAATGAAACGGTTTATGGAATTAAACCACTCTTACAAATGAAACGGTTTATGGGATTAAACCACTTTTACAAATAAAACGGTTTATGGAATCAAACTACTTTTACAAAAGAAACGGTTTATGGGATTAAACCACTTTTACAAAGGAAACGGTTTATGGGATTAAACCACTTTTAGAAATGAAACGGTTTATGGGATTAAATCACTTTTACAAATGGGAACTTAGTCATTCACTTTCTGTAAACTAGTATAACATAAAGGACCTTTAGTGGTTAATTCTATAATTCCTTAGTTTTTACATTAGAGTTATACATAAGTAATATCCCATTGACAGTGAAATGTGTGACTTCCGCCTTACTTCGTATATTGGGTTATATATAATCAGTATAAACTAAGTAATTACAGAGGGAAACTATTGAGGTTATCAATCTATCACCTCAGGAAATATAGGATTTTCTGGAGGAACCAGTGAACTTTTCCGAAGAACCTAGAGTATAGTTAACAGACTAAAATACTTATGAACTCACCAGCTTAAATGTTGATCTACTCTTTCCAAATAACTTGTATTCTCAGGAATCCAGTAGACAGGTACACTCCCGAAGCTTTTGAGAAGACTACCTAGTATCGTACCGCGACTCTTGTCTTCTACTGTACCTACTTTGGTGTTTGAATATCTAATGTTTAAACACTTATGTAAAACTTATACTTATTAATACAATGATTGTTTGTACTTTGATTACTATATTGCATGTGTTGTGATGCTTACCTGAAGTCCTCCGCCCCCGAACGTTTCCGCTGTTCTGGTTTGGGGGTGTGACAGATTGGTATCAGAGCAGTGTTTATAGTGAACTCAGTATATCAGTCATAAAAGATATACAACTATAAACCCATTGGGATAAAAACACTCTGACCAAGAGTTATACTTTAAAAATATAACAATATTTTATAAAAGTATAAGTACATGCAGAATATATATACTAGAATGAGTATCACAAGAAGAACAAAACAAAAGTATTTGGATGTTGGACATTACAGTTAAACCTAGACAGTGATGTAGTCATATCTGGGATCAATATAGCCTGATCAACTATATTCATTCGAGATATGACCAACATGTGTTTGGGGAGTGATTGTAGTGTTGCAACAGGTCTAAAACTTACCTAAGTACCAGAAGAATTCTAGAACCAAACATAAAGATTAAAATACTATGGGAGTATTTTAGGATGCTATAACAAGAAAACTGAAAACTTGTCAAGTTCTTATATCTAGAAGTCTAAGAATCAAACTCATAACTAAAATAACATGGACGTATTTTACATACCTTTGGGGAAATGTTAAAAAGATCTTTTCTGATAAGTCTATAATTACTAAGTGGATACTTAAGGTTATATATAGCCGAGATTTTATAGACTTAGAATATGTGATTTTCACTCTACTTCCTTTTCCTTGTTTGGATGTGGTTTTAGAGTAGGATTACTTATTCAAAGGTCTATTTGATCAGGATTATATATAATCGGTACACACCATGTGATTATAGAAGGACTAGAAAGAATCACCTTCATAAAAATTTAAATTTTCTCATAGATTCTTTAGACATTCCCATTCTCGTGTAAACCCCTTGTATAAATGTAGTTACTCCAACAATTAATAGAAGAGTCAAGGAGGATCCAACAGAATTTCATTAAGAGAATTCCTAGAAAGAAACAGATAATAAGTAAATAAACTATAGAAATCATTTAGTGCCCTTACCCTATTAAGGACACCAATGCGAGATTCGCATGAACTTTCGAGATTCAAAATCTTCATTACAAAGTAATGGGGATCAGTGTCAGAATCGGAAGTAAGACAGCTCGGGAATTCAATATACCTACAGAGGAGAAGGACACCTTATAGATACCTGGAGAAAACAAATCATTACCACCCAGAATAGAACAGAGAACAAAAGAAAACCATGTGTGATTCATGTGAAGTGTTTGAGCACTTTTTCATCTAAGTAATAACTAGTAAATCGATTAAACCTAGTGAGTTAATGATTTGATTACTCACATTAGGTTTTGAGCTTATTCTCTTTTCCTGTCACGGCTAATAACAATAAATCAGATAACAAAATCTTAATTGATAGTGATTACTTCTCAAATTCATAAGTCTATTTTATGTAGACACTATTATGAATTGTTTTCAAATATTTTCAAAAATTGGAAAACGATATCCACCAAACGAAGGTAACTTAGTTCGGATGATACTTGGTTCATAACCATTCTAGAAACTTATTTCTGTACCTTACCAGGAATGCATCATGGGGATGCAGGTCGAATCCTTGAGAACAATATAACAAAACGAAAGATTTATACATAGATACAAATGGTTAGAATACATCTAGAGACAACGATAGTCCCTTACGAGCTCATTTTCTTATCATGAAACAGAATCATGCCTCCGAAGGAATGTAACCAACCAACCAGCAAAACACCAATCCTTCAAATAGATGCGTCTACGTTTCATGCTACGGTCACAGCAACTGTAGCAGCTGTCATGGCACACCTTAATACTAACAATGCAAATGTTAGTAGTAATGCTATCGGTAACCCCGATCGTGGTGATGGCCAAGTACAGCAACGTGCACCTACTTGTAAGGACACTTTGAACCTTAAGCCTAATATCCTGAAACGAAAGTTCGAGAACAAGAAAGGGAATTGTTCAACTCAAGAACCTAACAGAGGGCAACGAACTGGGGCAGTCAATACCCCCATTAGCCCTGTTATTCCAGCACCGACCACGCCATACTTAGGAAACCTCCCACAATGCAGAAAGTGAAACTACCATCATCATGGAGTTTGCCGAGAGCTGCATTGCAATAGATGCAACATAAAGGGGCATACCGCCCGCATCTATAGAACCCCGATTGAGTTCATCACTTTAACTGCCAATGTTGGAACCATTTCCATATGTCACCTTTGTAGTGAAATAGGACATTACAAGAGGGACTGTCCAACAGAGAAGAACGACGGGGGAGTAGGAGGGGTTTGACCCCAATGAATGGGAAGGCATCAAAGAACCCTGCTATATTTTGGTACGCTTCCAAACCCCAATAACTATCTATAATTATGATTACTCTCCCGTTCAAATTAAATCACAACATTCATATAAAATTTGAAACCCTAACAGGTAAGCTATGATGACTTAGTGTATACATAAGGGTCATTATAATTAAGATTTGTAAACTTAGAGTGAGTAATCCCGCCTCATTTCTTGTTCCTTGTTTGGTCGTGGATTTAGGGTAGGGTTGCTCAGTCAAAGGTCTTACCAATCATAGTTATACATGACTTGTATACACCAAGTGGTTATAGAGAGACCTAGTAAGGATCGTTTCATGAAAGTTCATAATTTCAAATTATCAGAACCCTCGTATTGGTAGTACCCACCAATTTCGAATCAAAAAGGGGTTCGTAGCGATAATAACAGAATAAAACCAGAAGCGCTGAAAACTTAGGTACATAGGATATCATCCTAGTAATCATTCCTCCCAGAACGACTTAATATCTATTTCGTCGAGAAAATTCCGACATCCTCATTCGACATGGTTTGGCCTGGCCCTTACCATGTGAAAATTCTTATGCTGTATAAGAGAACTTTTTCCTTAGTCAGCAGTAAGATGAAATTCTTCCAATCCATAATGCAAAACCCTTAGGTTGTCTCTCATTTCAAAACTTCAGAAGTACCCATGCGAATGGTACCACGCCATTCTAGCCTACTCAGTAGACAAGAAACTTCAAACGAAAAGCACCGAAGTAGTCTTAGAAGTCAGTAACTACCGAAGTACCCCAATAGATTTCATAGGAAAATCATTGTACCGCAGGTCAAGTTCAAGAATAGAGACTAAGAACTCATTAAGTTAGTCTATCGCTGCTAAGTATATACACGAGAGTGGTATATAATTTAGACTTAACAAGATTAAGGATATGTAATTCCGCCCTATCTCCTGTTCCTTGTTTAGTTGTGGACCTGGGGCAGAGTCACCCATCTGAACGTTTTGTGAAATCTAAATTATATACGACTTGTATACACGAGGTGATGGTGGATGAGCCATGTGTGAGTCTGATCATGAACTTCGGAGCAAAAGCCTTCATCATATATTCTACCAGGAGGAATTCAACGTGAGACCACGGCAATGGGTCGAGCTACTAAATGACTACGAATTCGAAATTCGTAATCATGTCGACAAAGCCAATATAGTAGCTGACACCCTAAGTCGGAAAGAGTACGCAGGTCGTAGAGCCAATCATTGACTATGATAACCCATTCAAATCTATCCACACAAAGTAAGGAGGCTCAACAAGAAGCCTTGAAACCTGAAAATGTGGCAAGTAGAGAAGATAACTAGAACGTGTGAGTGCACGGTATTCCAATATCTGTTATCTCCGCTGAGATAATAGAATCATCTCCCAGTTCAGGCAGTCACTTAAAAATCTCTGGGAACTAGAGTAGTCATGAGCCTATGTGATTGACTATGGTAAAGAATGGGATACCCATTTACCAATTAGTCGAGTCCTTTATCATGCTAGCATTCAAGTTGCTCCATTCAAAACCTTATGCGGTCACAAGTGCAGATCCTATCTGCACTGGACTAAATTAGGTAATACGTAACTAGCTAGAGATCTAATTTCCACATAACACCTTCGCTGATCTGGAATTCATCCGAGAAACTACCAAAAACAAAATACTAATCAGGAAGTGACATAAAGCTTCCAGAGTTAATCAGAGAAGCTACAGCTTCGATAAAAGAAAACCCTTGGAATTCCAGGATTGATGACCTTGTTATATGAAGGTCTCACCCCGGAAGGACAAGATACGCTTGAGAAAGCGTGGAATACTAAATTCAAGGTACATAGGACCATTTGATATTCTTACCAGAATTAGTATTGTACATATAAACTTAGACTACCACAAAAACTTACTAACATTCGTCCCACCTTACACATATCTAATCTAAAGAGGTGTCTATTTGATAAAACACTTGTTATTTCACTCGATGAAATCAAGTTAAATAAAAGTCTACACTTTGTAGAAGAACCAATGGAAATCATGGACAGGGAAATCAAAAGAACCAAGCAAAGTCTTATCCCGTTAGTGAAGGTTCGCTGGATTACAAACCGGGGACCTGAATTCACTTGGGAAAGGAAAGATTAGACCTAGTCCATGAGTATCACTTTAGACTTAATTTCGGGACGAAATTCCCTCTAACGGGGGATAATGTGACACCAGTCAAATTTAGGTCAAAAATAAATTGATCAATAATCGTAATTGGGATGAACAAAGTGGTAGAGATTGTAACAAGGTTTCCAAAAATATAAGGAACACTGAAATCCGAGTTATAACGAAGAAGTTATGACCAATCGAAAATCCGCGACGAAACCGACAAAACACTGTTCAGTGTAAAAAGTGAATTTTCGATAAAAGGCTTTTTAGCCTTAACAACCTAAATGAAAGTTCTAGAATATGTTAAACCGAGAACGTTCATAAAAAGAACGTAAAAATCTGACTTCGTATGAGGAAGTTATGATTTTTCTAAGTTTCGGTTTAGCAGTAGACAGCTAAAAATTCGAAATATAAATCGATCGATATTTAGCCGAAGCAACTTAAACGAGAATCGATGGTCTCGTCAAAAGTAGCACAATGGTAAAGAGACAGACGAAAACGGACGTCGGATGAAGAAGTTATGAATTTTTAACGGATTTCCTGTCCCGGTCTGTTAAAAATAATAATATTAAAAATAAATTCAAAATAAGCCAACAAAGTCTCAATAAAAGTCGTAGAGTATAACTTTACCTACGCGTGCATATAAAGAATGTCGAAAACAGAGCTCGTATGCGAAAGTTATGAATTTCGCAAGTTTTTGGCACGAAAATCGAAAAATCTAGAAAACCGGGAAATTTCGCATAGACTCTCTTCGGACACGTCACCCTCGCATGCGAGGCTTCCACGTGCCTGCTACGTGGCGTCTTCTGATTCGACCGCAGCCTCGCGTGTTACCTGCTGATTGGTCCGAAGTCGTCATAGGTGCCTCCTGATTGGACCGAAGTCCGGTCCTCTCCTGATCCGACACGCATCCGAACCGCCTCCAGCTTCGCTCCTCCTTCTGACGCGTTGCTGCTGACTCGCCTTCGCATGAGCCAGGTGTCCGAGCCCTCGCCAGCTGTCCGGTGACTCACCCTTGGGCCGAACCCTCGCACCCCTATATAAAGGGTGCGAGACTTCTCGGATTTGAGAGGTTTTTCACCCCAAATTTCACCATTTTTCACCTTTTCACCCCCTAAACTTTCTCACGACCCCCAAGGCCCCGGTATCGTGTCTAAAACCCGAAGCAAGCCCCGGAGCACCAGAATTCTCGAGAAGATAACCTCTTTCCAGTCGAAGTGTTGCCCACATAAAGCCCAATTTTTACTCAAAAACTCGCGGTTTCTTCGAGAAAGATCATCTATAGAAACAAAACGCTGCCCGAATCACCACTCATCAAAGTGAGTTCAAACCCCTATAATTTACCTTTTTAATGGTTTTTAAATGATTTTTAGGGGGGAAAACAAGTTTAACACAATATTAAATTGTGTTAATAACTGTATGTGATAATAATCACACAAAGGGTTTCGTTATGCTTTTAAGGATTACCAAATACTTCCAAAATGACTTAAAGCCATGTTAAATTTTTTAAGTCATGTAAACTCCGTTAAAATTCTTTGAAAAAAAAGGTTTTATAAATTATTTCAAATTATAAATGCCAAGATAATGTTTATAAATGTATAAATATATAGATAAGATTTGAAGGGCTTAGGACTAATGAATTATCTTGTTTCCTTTTCCTTGTTTGGATGTGGAATTAAGGTCGTGTTATTTGTCCGAATGTCGTTTCCTTCTTATATATATATATATATATATATATATATATATATATATATATATATATATATATTATACATATATGAGTATAAAAGGTTACTCCTTTCGGTATCATTACCTTTGTATCATGATGAGCAAAAGTGTTCATCCATGAGAAATCATGCTAATCAGATGGAATATATAAATTATAATAGGTATAATTTATGATTCAAAACTAAATATACAAGTATGATTCACGATTGTATACTTTCCAAGGAAATTACCAACAATTCATTTATCTATACCAAGATATGTATAATACTTTTAATATAAGGATAATATATTAAAGAAGTAATAATACATCATACCGGGGTTGTATTAACAAAGGTACTATACAGAGTACATGGGTTAGCAATCACGGGGTAATAATACATCATACCGGGTTTGCATTAACAAAGGTACTATACAGAGTACCAGGGTTAGCAATCATGGGGTAATAATACATCATACCGGGTTTGCATTAACAAAGGTACGATACAGAGTACCAGGGTTAGCAATCACGGGGTAATAATACATCGTAAATCGCGTTGAAACAATAAATTTGTGAGACCCTTCATGGTGTACTTATCTAAGTACGACTTTAAGTCCTGACTTATTAACCAGAATCTCTTGTAGGGAGAGCATGAATTTGTGTATAGATCTATATGGGACTGACAATCCCGCACCTTTACTGTTCGCTACAGTTTGGCCGGCAGGCCTAGGGTGTCAAATATCATATCATTTCCGATGCCTGAAGAACGTCGCAGCAGGCATATCAGTCATATTAGTATGGTTAATAGAACTCACATGGATAAAACAACGAGTAAATTACTAAGTAATATACTTCTCTTAAAACAGTAAGAAAAGATAATTACATCCCGACCAAATATACCTTATGTTAGTTTTTACTTACAGTAAAAACTACGTATCATGAAATCAAGTATGGTAAATATACTTGTACTTCTGGTTTTGGAACATTTAAAAGCACAAGGCAGTATTATGGATAATATAATATTTTCCAGGATTAATACTAAGGTTTTACGGTAAAACGGATATAACTAAGAATACTTTTACAAATGAAACGGTTTATGGGATTAAACCACTTTTACAAATGAAACGGTTTATGGAATTAAACCACTCTTACAAATGAAACGGTTTATGGGATTAAACCACTTTTACAAATGAAACGGTTTATGGAATCAAACTACTTTTACAAAAGAAACGGTTTATGGGATTAAACCACTTTTACAAAGGAAACGGTTTATGGGATTAAACCACTTTTACAAATGAAACAGTTTATGGGATTAAACCACTTTTACAAATAGGAACTTAGTCATTCACTTTCTGTAAAATAGTATAATATAAAGGACCTTTAGTGGTTAATTCTATAATTCCTTAGTTTTATATCAGAGTTATACATAAGTAATATCCGATTGACAGTGAAATGTGTGACTTCCGCCTTACTACATGTTCCTTGTTTGGTTGTGGGCTTAGGGCAGATACACTCATTTAACTGTCCATTCGATATTGGGTTATATATAATCCGTATAAACTAAGTAATTACAGGGGGAAACTATTGAGGTTATCAATCTATCACCTCAGGAAATATAGGATTTTCTGGAGGAACCAGTGAACTTTTCCAAAGAACCTAGAGTATACTTAACAGAACTAAAATACTTATGAACTCACCAGCTTAAATGTTGATCTACTCTTTCCAAATAACTTGTATTCTCAGGAATCCAGTAGACATGTACACTCCCGAAGCTTTTGAGAAGACTACCTAGTACCGTACCGCGACTCTTGTCTTCTATTGTACCTACTTTGGTGTTTGAATATGTAATGTTTAAACACTTATGTAAAACTTATACTTATTAATACAATGGTTGTTTGTACTTTGATTACTATATTGCATGTGTTCTGATACTTACCTGAAGTCCTCCGCCCCCGAACGTTTCCGCCGTTCTGGTTTGGGGGTGTGACATCTAGGGTTCTTATTTTTCAATTCAAAGTTATATGTTCAATAGTTAAAACATAGATCCAAAGTAGGTTGCATGTGAACTTAGGAATTGTTTTCTAGTTTATTTGTTTCACCTAAAACCCATTAGTGGTATCAGAGCCATTGTTTGTTTTAAATTGAATTGCTATAATAGTTGAATTGCAAATGGGTTTATAGCTATTAAACCCTAAAGGCCAAAATTTTCGATTTTTAGGGTTTTGGTTCAAAGGGTTTTCAAAAAACCCTAGCCTCCATGAACCCTAATCGAAATTAGGGTTAGGGTTTTGGAAACCCTAGCCTCCTCCCTTGATTTTCGAAATTTACATGGTAATTTAGGGTTTCTTGTTTTGCGATAATTGTTGCCTTATTGGATAATTCAGAAAAATAAGGAAATTATCCTATCCCCATATTTTCAAAATCTAGAAGGGATATGGATTAGGATTAAATTAATTGTTTAATTTAATTAGATAATCCTTACAAGATTTAATAAATTAGTTAAAAGTTAATTAATTGATAAATATTAAATCTAGTTATTTGGTTTATTTTTAAATTTAAAATTAATGCCTTAATTTTCGAAATTTATATATAAACCCTAAAGTTTTAAAAATTTAAAACACACCTTATATATATATTATAATTAAAAGTTAAATATTATATATGTATAAGAATATGGTCAGTCAAATCGCTAGTATGCCTCATTCACGAAGCTAGTCTATAAGGGGGTATAAGGAAACTGCCTACAAAATGGTAGATGAATGGGTGTCCACTCTCACCCACCGCTTCCTTGATTAGTGGAGGGTCGTTAGCAGAACGGATTTGATAGGACAACTACATCTCATTAAAAGTATAATGTTATTGAAGAAAGTACCAGAACATTATTTCAAAAAAATCCCAACTCTAGTTACTTTAGGAAAAATGTGAAAAGTATGCTAATCCATGAAATTGCATATTATGCTTTATTGGTCGTTAGTGGAGCGTGTGTGGATTATCAGCACACTAATAGGCGCTAATAAAGAGTAGTAATGGGTATCTCATAATTATCATTTTGGTGGAGCGTGTGTGGTTTACCGGCACATCAATAGTTAATGATAAAGACAATGAGGTTACCAAGCACATTTGCATGGTTATTCACATCTTGTTTGTGATCCTCGGTATTCCAGTCACAAATAGAAGAGCATAATCCGAGATTAAAACATGCCATTGAATAGTTTCGATGTATCTCAAAAGGAAGTACGAATTTCACTTCGTTTATTTCATCGAATGGTGGAATTGGTGAATCGTCATTCACCAACCTTTATGAAATTTACACTTGGATCTCGGCATCCCATTTCTAAGTTGTAAATCTTCATAGTTGGATCCTAACCTTGATATTATATCTTTGGGTTATTATATTGAGGTATCTTGAAATCTAACTAAAACTTTCTTTCTTTTTAGATGTCTACTCCTGGAAACACTTCTGCTTCATCATCCTCCAACCACAACTTCTCTTTGCTCAACATTTGCTCCAAAGTCGTTATGGATGGCTCTAACTGTTGGATAAGGTGTCTAAGTCCATAACTATTTCTGGTATGTACTTGACCCGACCCGGCATGGTCCATTTGGGTTACATGGCACCATGCAATTGGATAAACTAAAATGAGAGAAATAACACTTATGGTTTATTAATATATTATAAGTTCTAATATATTAATAATAATATTTAATAAGTTTGATCAAGAATTAATTTAGAATTAATTAAGTGATCAAAAGATAACTAATTAAATATATGGGTAGATTATGTAAATCTTTCATATCTTATATAGTGGGCTAAGAGGCTCCATGGATTATCAAGTTGGGTTCCACCCATAGGATGCTCCATGGATGCTCCATGGGAGTTACAAACCCATGGGTCATGGAAATGAAGAGTCATGACACATTAGGGTTTACATGGTGTAACCCTAGATGTGTCAACACTATATAAGAAACCCATTCTCCACCAAAATTGGCTACACTAAGAAACAAGAGGGCTAGGCCGATTTTAGAAGTGTGTATTCTCTCTAAAGTCATTCCAAAAGCATTTGGTGTTGTGTGAAGCATTTGAGGCATCACACTTGGGGTGCTAGGCTCACAAGGTTCCAAGGATCATAAGCAACAACAAGGTAAGTTATTCTATCTTTCATGCAAGTTAAAATTTGTTCCCCATGTATGCTAGATAGGAATATAACCTTGGAATTCAACTTTGCATGATAATTAGACAAACATAGATCCAAGGTTATTAGGGTTGCATGTACACTTAGGAAGTGTTAGAATGCTCAAAACCCATCAGTGGTATCAGAGCCTAGGTTTGTTTGTTTTTTTTTTGTGTGTAAACAGCTTGAAAAAAAAATCGTTAAATTACAAGTTTTTTTAAGTGTAATTTTTGATTCTTGAAAGTGTTCATATTCATGTTCTTGAACTTATGAAGATTAGATGATCATAGGAATTGTTTGTAACCTTCATGGTAGTTTAATTCATGATCATAATGTGTTTTAATGGAGTCCATAACTTGTCCTCAAGTTATGGAAAACCAAAAGTCTCACTTTTATTAAAGCCATTAAAAGAACACAAGAGTTATAAAAATGAAGAGTCTTCATTTTTATTACTCAATTAATTCATAAGTTATAAGAAATGAAAAGTTTTGGAAGTTTACAAAACTTGCCCTCAAGTTTTGGAACATGTAAAGTCTTGATTAAAACTTTAGTTCCAACCCTTAGAATTTTAAAAGTTAAAATTCAACCCTTATACTTTATAATATTATAAGTTACTAATATATATATGTATAACAACAAGTCGTCTTACCGCTAGTACGCCTCATTCACGAAGCCGGTCTATAAGGGGGGTATAAGGTTGTTGCCTATAAAAGGGAAACTTAATGGGTGTCCACTCTCACCCACCGCTTCCTTGATCGGTGGAGGGTCGTTAGCCGAACGGGTAAGACAAGGACTTATAAATTCTCATTAAAAGTATGATGAATATTATAAAGTAACTAAATGCTTTTATTAAATTCCCAATCTTAGTTACTTTAGGAAAATGTGAATAAGGTGCTAATCCATGAAATTACACTTTACACTTTGTTTAAGTCGTTGGTGGAACGTGTGTGGTTAACCGGCACACTAACTTGGACTTAACAAGGTAGGTAATGGGTGACTTAAGGTTTACCATAGCATCGGTGGAGCGTGTGTGGTTTACCGGCACATCGATTGAGTGATAAACCTTGAGGGTACCAAGTGATTTGCATGGTTACTTCACACCTCGTTTTGTGATCCTCGGTATCCCAGTCACAAAACTTGGAGGGCACACTCGAGATTGAAACATGCCTTTGAAAAGTTCATTGAATCTCAAAAGAATCTAGGAATTTCTAAGAACCAATTAAAAACCTAATATTTATATTTCATTTTTCATGGTGGAAATTGGTGAATCGTCATTCACCTACCTTTCAAATATGTTATAGCTTGGATTACGGCATACCTCTTCTAAGTTCTAATATATTGTGTTTGGATCCTAGCCTTAATATTACATTTGGGTGTTTTATTAAGGACTCTCTTAATATCTAAACTAATCTTGTTCTCTTCTTTCAGATGTCTTCAAACAATGCTGCTTCTGGCTCTAATCCTAATGGCTCCTTTACCCTTATGAACTTGTGTGGGAAAGTCACTTTTGATGGATCCAACTTCAATGAATGGATCAGAAACATCAGGATGATTACCCACTACGAGGACAAAGAATATGTCATTGACAAGGAGCTTAAGGAGATTGATGAGACCACTGCAACTCCCCAGGAGATCGCTGACTTCCGGGCACATGAAAGGGATGCTACAAAAGTGGCATGCATCATGTTGGCTACCATGACAGCGGAACTCCAAAAGTCCTATGAGGACTTCTACCCTTTTGAAATGCACCAAGATCTGATGGAAAGATACCATCAAAGTGCACGACAAGAGAGGTATGAAATCATATGCTCTATCATAACAACCATGATGAAGGACGGGGAATCCGTCACGAGCCACATGCATAAAATGCAAAGGTATGTGGATCGCTTGCTGAAGCTTAATGTGAACTTCCCTGAGGAGCTTGCAATAGATATCATTTTGCACTCCTTACCATCGTGCTATGATCAATTCCGCATGATATATCACATGAATAAGGAAGAGGTCACACTCAGCAAACTTCAGGGACTCCTCAAGACCGCAGAAACAGGTCTTAAGGGTAAGTCGGTTGTTAACACTCCTACTCCAAACTCCGCCCCAGTTTTGGCAATCGGGAAAGGTAGAGGGAAGAAGAGGAAGAGCTCTTCGAAGGGTACCAAGGCTAGGACCCTTGATGGCTCTTCTTCAAGTGGAACCAAGAAAGGTTTTGTCACTCCTTCTTCTGACCCTAAAGAGGCTGAATGCTTCTATTGCCATGAAAAGTCACATTGGAAGCGGAACTGCCCAAAGTACCAGCAAGATGTGAAGGATGGGAAAGTTAAACCCAACCATGCAGGTATTTACACTATCTTATCTAATAACTCACCCCATTCTAACTCTTGGGTCCTTGATACCGGTTGTGGTATTCATATCTGTTCTGATTTGCAGGGACTAAGAAGAAGTGAGAATGTGGAGCATGGAAGAATAAACTTAATCATAGGGAATAGGAAAGCTTTACCTGTCACCAAGATTGGAGTTTATACTTTATCGCTAAGTAGTGGGTTTAGTTTAGATTTGAATAAATGTTGTTATTCGCCAGAAATGGCAAGAAATATTATTTCCTTTCATGCATTGTATAAACAAGGTTTCACCTTTTCATTTGATAATGAAGTTGGTTCGATTAATGCTTTCTTTAATAATGTTCTTTATTTTAAAGCATTACCTTGTGATGGTGTGTATGAAACTGTATCTGTGGTTGATAACTTAGGAAATAATGTATTATGTATTGATTCTGTTAATGATAATAACTTGGATAAAGCATCATTATGGCATTGTCGTCTTGGACATATAAGCAAGAAACGCATAGGCCAACTCCAAAAGGATGGAGTATTGGAGTCATTTGACCTAAAGTCAGATGATAGTTGCGAATCATGCTTACTTGGAAAAATGACAAAGTCACCCTTCACAGGTTCTTGTGAGAGGGGTGAAGGTTTGTTGGATCTTATACACGCGGATGTGTGTGGGCCCTTCAAACATGCCACAATGGATGCTAATCGTTATTATTTGACGTTTACTGATGATTACAGTAGATATGGATATGTCTACTTAATCAAGCATAAGTCAGAGACTTTTGAGAGGTTTAAAGAGTTTAAACAGGAAGTCGAGAATCAATTGTGCAGGAACATTAATATGCTTCGATCCGATCGAGGTGGTGAGTATCTTAGTTCAGAGTTCCTCGACTATCTTAGGGAATGTGGGATTGTCTCACAATTGACACCTCCCAGGACACCGCAGTTGAATGGTGTAGCTGAGAGGCGTAATCGAACCTTGTTAGATATGGTTCATTCCATGATGAGTCGAGCTTCGCTACCAATCTCATTTTGGGGGTATGCCTTAGAGACTGCCGCCCATATCCTTAATCTAGTTCCCACAAAGAAAGTTGCCAAAACTCCTCATGAGATGTGAACTGGTAAAGTACCCAAACTAGACCACATTAAGATTTGGGGTTGCGAGGCTTTCGTGAGACGCGAGACTCATGATAAGCTCGAACCTCGAAGTGAGAGGTGTATTTTCATCGGCTACCCACAGAAATCCTTTGGTTACCTCTTCTACAGACCTAGTGAGGATGTGGTCTTAGTAGCTAGGAGGGCTTTCTTTCGAGAGAGAGAGAGTTCATAAGCCAAGGAGACAGTGGGAGGCAAGTTCACCTTGTAGAAATTCAAGAGTCAAGTGGTGAAGGAACTTCAAACCCTAGCACTCAACTTGAGGAGGAAACTTCTGTTGAGCCAATTGACAAGTCTGTACCTCTGAGGCGTTCCACAAGGGTTAGGAATGCACCTGAGCATTACTATGGATTCCATATTACTGCGGAAGGTGATACACTTATCAGTGATGAGACACTAATAGGTCTGGATGAACCTAACAGTTACGCGGAAGCCATGGCAGGCCCTGAGTCAGCCAAGTGGAAAGAGGCAATGGACAGCGAGATACAGTCCATGTATGACAATCAAGTTTGGAACTTGGTTGAGAATGTACCATGTCGTAAGACTATAGGGTGCAAATGGATCTTCAAGAAGAAGGCCGACATGGATGGTAATGTACACACTTATAAGGCACGACTGGTTGCAAAGGGTTTCTCACAAACTCCGGGAGTTGATTATGATGAGACCTTTTCTCCAGTGGCCAAGATTAAGTCTATTAGGGTTCTGTTAGCCATAGTTGCATTTCATGACTATGAAATATGGCAAATGGATGTCAAAACCGCTTTCCTTAATGGAAAGTTGGCTGAGGATGTTTACATGAGTCAGCCAGAGGGTTTTGTCAATACATAGTACCCTAATAAAGTGTGTAAGCTTGAGAAATCCATTTATGGGTTAAAGCAAGCACCTCGCAGATGGAATCTTTGCTTTGATGAGAAAGTCAAGGAATTTGGCTTTTCTAGGAGTGAAGAAGAATCTTGTGTATATGTCAAGGCTAGTGGGAGTATAGTTAGCTTTTTGGTATTGTATGTGGATGACATACTACTCATAGGAAATGGCATCCCAACTCTGCAGGAAGTTAAATTCTGGCTTGGGAATGTTTCTCTATGAAGGACCTAGGAGAAGCTGCCTATATTCTAGGGATAAGGATCTTGAGAGACCGGAGTAAAAGACTAATTGGACTTAGTCAGAGTACTTACTTGGATAAGGTGTTGAAGAGATTCGGCATGCAGGACTCCAAGAAAGGAGAGTTACCCATCCAGAGTAATGCCAGATTGAGTAAGACACAAAGCCCTAGTACTGAGGCTGAGATAGCAGAAATGAGTCGAATACCTTATGCTTCGGCTGTAGGATCGATCATGTATGTTACGACGTGTACTCGACCTGATGTAGCCTTTGCTTTGAGCATGGTTAGCAGGTATCAGGGGAACCCTGGCAAGGCACACTGGACTGCGGTAAAGAATATCCTCAAGTACCTACGGAGGACTAAGGACTGGGTCCTTACCCTCGGTGGGAGTGAAGACTTGAGAGTTGTAGGGTATAGTGATGCTAGCTTTCAGACTGATAGGGATAATTTCCTCTGTCAGTCAGGCTGGGTCTTTACCTTAAATGGAGGAGCAATTTCTTGGAAGAGTTCCAAGCAAGAGACAGTGGCTGATTCAACTTGCGAATCAGAGTATATAGCAGCTAGCGAGGCAGCAAAGGAGGCGATATGGCTGAAGAACTTCATTGGAGACCTTGGAGTTGTACCAGCTATTAAAGAGCCAATGGAAATTTTCTGTGATAGTGAAAGTGCAGTTGCCTTAGCCAAGGAACCAAGGGATCACGGGAGATCCAGACACATCGACAGAAAATACCATTTCATCAGACGTCGAATAGAAGAAGGACTCCTCGTGGCAAAGAGGGTATCATCGGATGAGAATCCAGCAGATCCCCTCACGAAGGGACTGACTCGGGTTAAGCATCTCCAGCATGCTCGGAGCATAGGGCTGAAGGATGATATTAGATTTAGTAGTTAGATAACCTTGAAATTTGTAAAGTGTAATTGACATTAGATGATGAATAAAAGGTGTTTTATTTATGAGTAAAGTTTTGCTATCTCTTGTCGATCGTTTACTATATTTCTTTTGCATGTTTTGACTTCCAGAATAATTATGTTTGGTATATCATATTATTCGAACCTCCACAGTCGGTCATATGTCGGAAGTAGGTATGAATCAAGACTGTCATGATTGGTTGCAGAGGTCTAAGTTGTTGGACATGGCTACAACACTCATGAGTGCTCATAAGTTCTGAGCATTGGACTCAACCCACGCTCACTGGAATCACTTCATGGAATTTATCTCGAGTGATCATGAGATGGTAATATCATATAAGTCTTCAAACCTAGAGATATGATTTGTTACTTATGAGTTGGTTATGCATTGATTGTACGTTAACGCATTGGTAACTCGATATTATAAAACGTGCTTTTGTGTATAATTCAATGAGTGGTAGAACAAACATATGAGTCGAAGTTTATCTGTTCCTTCTTGGATTAGAAGCTGATATCTGGGCCCCTCGATGATTTTGTTTTGACCTATGTACCGGGCCCAATCAGAACTAAGTTGATGTGTTCAATTAAGTTCTTTGTCAAACAAATCGGAAATCGGGAAACAAACTGCTGGACAATAAGTAAGACATTGTTCCATGTATTTGTCCGGCTGATATCTAGAACAGAGGATTATATGATCACTTATCTGAAATGGCGTATCATCATCTTCTCAGTTCCGAGAAACCTTGAAAAGAGCTACGATTGCTGATCGGTTCCTGAAGTCATACTCGCAGTTGTAGTTATTAGACTTATCCAAGTAGGAGACTGTTGGATAAGGTGTCTGAGTCCATAACTATTTCTGGTATGTACTTGACCCGACCCGGCATGGTCCATTTGGGTTGCATGGCACCATGCAATTGGATAAACTAAAATGAGAGAAATAACACTTATGGTTTATTAATATATTATAAGTTTTAATATATTAATAATATTATTTAATTAGTTTGATCAAGAATTAATTTAGAATTAATTAAGTGATCAAAAGATAACTAATTAAATATATGGGTAGATTATGTAAATCTTCCATATCTTATATAGTGGGCTAAGAGGCTCCATGGATTATCCAGTTGGGTTCCACCCATAGGATGCTCCATGGATTCTCCATGGGAGTTACAAACCCATGGGTCATGGAAATGAAGAGTCATGACACATTAGGGTTTAAATTGTGTAACCCTAGATGTGTCAACACTATATAAGAAACCCATTCTCCACCAAAATTGGCTACACTAAGAAACAAGAGGGCTAGGCCGATTTTAGAAGTGTGTATTCTCTCTAAAGTCATTCCAAAAGCATTTGGTGTTGTGTGAAGAATTTGAGGCATCACACTTGGGGTGCTAGGCTCACAAGGTTTCAAGGATCATAAGCAACAACAAGGTAAGTTATTCTATCTTTCATGCAAGTTAAAATTTGTTCTCCATGTATGCTAGATAGGAATATAACCTTGGAATTCAACTTTGCATGATAATTAGACAAACATAGATCCAAGGTTATTAGGGTTGCATGTACACTTATGAAGTGTTAGAATGCTCAAAACCCATCACTAACTATAACGATTGGATGCGTAACATCAAGATGGCGCTTCGATTTGAGGATAAAGAATATTTCCTTGAAAAGGAGCTCAAAGAGCTTGATGAGTCTAAACCTACTCCTGAAGAATATGTTGCCTACAAGAAACACTATGATGATGCTACCAAAGTGGCATGCATCATGGTTGCAACCATGTCCCCAGAACTGCAAAGGTACTATGAGGACTACTGGCCCTTTGAGATGAACAAGGACCTTATGGAAAAGTACCATAAGCGAGCTCGTCAAGAAAAGTTTGAAGTAGTCAAGTCACTCATGGCTTGCAAGATGAAAGAAGGGGAGTCGGTTGTATCTCATGTGCAAAGAATGCAACGCTACATAGAGCGTTTGGTCAAGCTCAAGATTCACTTTGATGAGGAATTGGCCATTGACATGGTCTTGAACTCATTACCGGATTGTTATGGTCAGTTTATCCTAACTTACCATTTGAACAACACTCAGCAGACACTGGCCCAATTGCACAACTTGTTGCAGACAGATGAAGTAGGGATGAAGGGTAAAAGTATAGCCTCCACTCCTGCAAGTGCCCCTGTCTTGGCTATTGGACAGGGAAAGGGGAAAAAGAGGAAAGGTCCTCCTAAGCAAAATTGGAAGAGCAAGGCTCAAGCTGGGTCATCTACAAATGGCCTAAAGGCTAAGCCCAATGCTACCATTCCCCATGTTTCTGATCCAAAGGATGCTGATTGCTTTTATTGCAATGACAAAGGGCACTGGAAGAGAAGCTGCCCAAAATATCCGCAGGATATCAAAGATGGCAAAGTGAAGCCATCTTCAGCAGGTATTTACACTATTTCTTCTAATAACTCATTATCTTCTCGTTCATGGGTCCTTGATACAGGATGTGGTTTTCACATCTGTTCTGATTTGTAGGGGCTAAAATAAAGTGAGGAGATAGAGCGAGGAAAGATAAACTTGATCATGGGAAACAAGAAGTCTTCACCAGTGACCAAGATCAGATTTTATCAACTTTTGCTTAGTAATGATGTTAGATTAGATTTATTGAATTGTTGCTATTCGTCTGAGATGACGAGAAACATTATTTCATTTCATGCATTGTTCAGACAACATTTTAAATATTTCTTTAATGATTTGAATGGTTCAATTTCTATTTATAAGAATGGTGTTTTCATGTTTGAAGCTTTACCTTGTGATGGTGTGTATGAAACAGTGACTTGTGTTGATAGCTTAGGAAATAGTGTGTTTAATATTGACTTGTCTAATAGTGTAGACAAGGCATGCTTGTGGCATTGTCGTCTTGGACACATTAACAAGAAACGCATAGCCCAACTCCAAAAGGATGGAGTGTTGGAATCATTTGACCTAAAATCCGATGATATGTGTGAATCTTGTCTTTTGGGAAAGATGACGAAATCACCATTCACAGGGTCTTGTGAAAGAGGTGAAGGTCTGTTGGATCTCATACATACAGATGTGTGTGGGCCCTTCAGATCAACTACAAGTGATGCTAATCGATTTTATGTGACTTTCACTGATGATTATAGCAGATATGGCTATATCTACTTAATCAAACATAAGTCAGAAACCTTTGAAAAGTTCAAAGAGTTTAAGCATGAGGTCGAGAATCAATTGGGCAGGAAGATAAAGGTATTTAGATCCGATAGAGGCGGGGAGTATCTTAGTATCAAGTTTAACGACTATGTAAACGAATGTGGGATAGTCTCACAATTAACTCCTCCTAGGACACAACAGTTAAATGGTGTAGCTGAGAGGCGTAATCGAACCTTGTTAGACATGGTTCGTTCTATGATGAGTCGTTCTTCGCTTCCTATTCACTTCTGGGGGTATGCCTTAGAGACAGCCGCCCATATCCTCAATCTTGTCCCTACAAAGAAGGTTGCAAAAACACCTTACGAAATATGGACGGGGAAAGTTCCCTCGTTAGCACATATTAAAGTTTGCGGTTGTGAAGCTTTCGTGAGACGAGAGACTCACGACAAGCTAGCAGCTAGAAGTGAGAAATGTGTTTTCATTGGTTACCCAAAGCAGTCTTTTGGATATTTGTTCTACAGACCTAGTGAAAACGTGGTATTTGTAGCACGAAGAGGAGTCTTTCTAGAACGAGAGCTCATATTCAAAGAGGACAGTGGGAGCACCATAGACCTTGAAGAAATTCAAGAGTTAGCCAATGAAGGAACCTTAGATGACACTAGCACTCAACCAGAGGAAATAGTTCCTGTTGAACCAGTTGATAACTCATTACCTCTTCGAAGATCCACTAGGGTGAGTGTGCCACCTGAGTTGTATGGTTTTCATATTACTTCAGATGGTGACACATTCATCAGTGATAGGACACTGGTAATTTTAGATGAACCAGTTACTTACAAGGAAGCAATGGCAGGCCCAGAGGCTTCCAAGTGGAAAGAGGCAATGGACAGCGAGATTAAGTCCATGTATGACAACCAAGTTTGGAATTTGGTTGATAGTGCACCAGGTCGTAAGACAGTTGGGTGCAAATGGATCTTCAAGAAGAAGATAAACATGGATGGAAATGTGCACACATTCAAGGCTCGACTGGTTGCAAAAGGTTTCACTCAAACCCCAGGGGTTGACTATGATGAGACATTCTCGCTAGTGGCTAAGATTAAATCTATTAGGATATTGCTCGCCATAGCTGCCTTTCATGACTATGAAATCTGGCAGATGGATGTCATGACTGCTTTCCTTAACGGGAAGTTGGCTGACGATGTGTACATGAATCAGTCAGAGGGTTTTGTTGATGCAAAGTTTCCCAATAGAGTGTGCAAGCTTGAGAAATCCATTTATGGATTGAAAAAAGAATCTCGCAGCTGGAATCTTTGCTTCCATGAGAAAGTCAAAGAGTTTGGTTTCTCTAGAAGTGAAGATGAGTTTTGTGTGTATATCAAGGCTAGTGGGAGTATAGTAACTTTTCTGGTGTTATATATCGATGACATATTACTCATTGGTAACGACGTTCCAACCTTGAAAGATGTTAAGTCTTGGCTTGGAAAGTGTTTTGCCATGAAACACCTTGGAGAAGCTGCCTATATTCTTGGGATTAGAATATTGAGAGATAGAAAGAAGAGACTAATTGGACTTAGTCAGAGCACATACTTGGATAAGGTACTAAAGAGGTTTAGTATGGAAAATTCCAAGAAGGGAGAGCTACCTATCCAAAGCAATACCAAATTGAGTAAGACTTAATGCCCGAGTACAGATGAGGAAATAGCTGACATGAGTCGTGTACCTTATGCTTCCGCTGTCGGATCGATCATGTACGCTATGACATGTACTCGCCCTGATGTGGCATTTGCTTTGAGTATGGTTAGTCGCTATCAGGGAAACCCGGGTAGAGCTCATTGGATAGCGGTTAAGAATATACTCAAGTATTTGAGAAGGACAAAGGACTGGGTCCTTGTGCTTGGTGGCAATGATACTTTGAGAGTAGATGGTTACAATGATGCCAGCTTTCAAATGGATAGAGATAACTTCTGTTCTCAATCAGGCTGGGTATTTTTACTGAATGGAGGAGCAGGTACTTGGAAAAGTTCCAAGCAAGATACAGTGGCTGATTCTACTTGTGAATCAGAGTACATAGCAGCGAGTGAAGCGTCGAAAGAAACAGCTTGGTTGAGGAACTTCATCGGAGATCTCGGAGTTGTTCCAACCATCCAGGAGCCTATGGAATTGTTCTGTGATAATGAGGGAGCAGTTGCCTTAACTAAGGAACACAGAGATCATGTTAAAACCAGGCATATCGAGAGAAAGTACCATTTCATCAGGCATAGAGTAGAAGAAGGCCATCTTGTAGTAAAGAGGGCGTCATTTGAAGATAACCCAGCAGACCCCCTCACAAAGGGTCTGAGTAGGGCTAAGCATATTCAGCATGCTCGGAGCATAGGACTGAAAGATGATATTAGTTTTAGTGGTTAGATTAGTCTAGTTCAGAAACTTGTTACAAAGTAAATGTAATTGATTTTTGGTGATTAAATAATAAAGTATTATTTATGAGTTTGTTTACTGCCTTTTGTCAATTGTTTATTATTGTGTTTCATATTTTGCATGTTTTTACTTCCCGAATAATATGATTATTCAAACTCCATAGTCGCTCATACTTTTGGAAGTAAGTACTGAATTAAGATTGTCGTGACTTGGATTGCAGATTGTCTAAGGATAGACATGGCAATAGAATTGCTGCAATGTTCATGAGTACTCAGAAATTGAGATTTGAGTATTGGATAAACCCTCGCTCAGTGTATCACTTCATGGAATTCATCACGAGTAATACTGAGACGATAATATCTTATAATCTTGAAACGAAGATATATGAGTTGTAATTTACAAAGTCAGTTATACATTGGTGGTACGAAAACGCATCAGTAACTTCGTGTTATAAAACGTATTGTCATGTATAATTTGATGAGTAAAAGATACAAGCATATGAGTCAACGTTTATTCGTTCCTTTTGCCCTAACCGGAAAAGCGATATCTGTGGGCCCCTCGATGATTTGGTGTTGACTTATGTGCTGGGCCCAGCCAGGATTAAATTGATGTGTTCAACTAGAAGTCCTACATCATCACAAATTAGAAATCGGGAAACATAGATTCTGCATAAAGAGATTGATTACATTCCATGCCTTATGTCGGAGGATATCCTGCAGAACGAAGGATTATATGATCACTTATCTAAGGACACGTAACTGACTGGGTCAGAGTTCAGCAACAGCTTTTGGAAGCTACAATTTGCTCGTCAAATTTAGAAGGCATACTAGCAATTATAGTTACAGACTTATCCAAGTGGGAGACTGTTGGACTAGGTGTCTAAGCCCATAACTATAACTGGTATGTACTTGAATTGATAGGAGCACAGTCCTTTTGGGTTGCCCTCAAACCTAGCAACTGGACAAGGAAATTATGAAAGGAGAGATATTGATTTATTATAACATTAATAAACTAATATAAGTGATTTATTAATATGTTAAAAGATTAATATATCAATTAGAAATCATAAGGTTTAATTAATAGTTAGCCAGAAATTAATTAGAATTAATTTTGGGGTTAATTGTATTAATTATAAAGTGCAGGGACTACTTTGCAATTATCAAATAGTTGAGTGAAAGGCTCCAGAACCTCCTTGGAAGGAGGTGGATGAAATCTATAGGGGAAACCCTAAGGATTTCGTCCAAGGGGCTTGGATAAGGCCTTTGGATTAGCTTAGGCCCCAAGCAAAGGAGTATTAGGGTTTTCCCTAAACCCTAGATCCCTCAGCTATATAAGGAGTCTCCCAGCTCCTAAATTCGGCCTCTCCTTCCCTTGTGAAACCCTAGGGCCGATTTTTGCATACCCTATTCTCTCTCCTTCAAAGTTTCCTTCTTGCTAGCTTTTGGGTGTGACTCCATTAGAGGCATTACACTTGTGGTGCTAGGCTTCCAAGAAGATCAAGTTCAAGAGGATTAACAATTCTTTGCTATAACAATTGAAAGGTATGTAATTCTAAAACCCTAGTTTGTTAATTTCAAAAATAGCCTCTCTCCTCTAGGGTTCTTGTTTTGCAATTCAAAGTTATATGTTCAATAGTTAAAACATAGGTCCAAAGTAGGTTGCATGTGAACTTAGGAATTGTTTTCTAGTTTATTTGTTTCACCAAAAACCCATCACTAACTAGCATCCATTAAGTGTTTATGATCTTATGTTGGAACATGAGGTGAGTTTGAGGCCAATACTTGCACTAAACAAGGGTTTACGACCATATGAGGTGTGTACAGTCGTACACCCTTGGTGTTCATGCATTAGATGACGAATCAAGGCTAGGAATCAAGTGTTTCTCAAGCTTATCTACCAGATAGAAAAGATACTCACACTTTTGAAGGTTTCTAAGGAGTTCAAGGCCCATGAACAAGTAGGTGTTCTTGGTGTTCTTGGTGAAAGTGAAGAAGACTTGAAGATCTATCCAAAAGAGAAGATTTCATGGATGAAAACATGGATCTTCACTAGATAAAGCCATGTATCAACTAATCAATGGAAGGAATACTAACATCTTTGAAGACTAAGGTGTAAGACTTGATGATAGTTGAGAGAGAATCAGATTTCTTGAGGTGAAAGTGTGAGAAAGTGAGAAAGAATGAAGGGAAAACTTATATATATGTTTGGGTTCACGGCCACCTTGGGTGTACGGCCGTACACTCATGTGTACGGTCGTACACTCATGTGTACGGCCGTATACTCCTCTTGATGGAGTGTTTGACCCGAATGCAATACTATGAACTTAAATTATCTCATCCCTAAACCCAAACCTTGAATGTACTAGGCTTAGAACACTCAAACATACCCTAAACAATGATAAAAGATAGCAGAAACAAGTCTGACTGTGGTTGAATTGAATAACTGTACAAGATAGAAATTTCGGGTTGTCACATTATCCCCCCGTTAGAGAGAACTTCGTCCCGAAATTAGAGTTTAAGCAATTAAGCAATTACAAATAACTAAGCAAAAATATGAGGATATTTCAGTTTCATTTGATCCTCGCGCTCCCAAGTGAATTCAGGTCCCTGCTTGGCGTTCCAGCGAACCTTCACTATAGTAATACGACTTTGCTTCGTTTACTTGACCTCTCGGTCCATGATCTCTACTGGTTCTTCCACGAAGTTGAGGCTCTCATCGATCTCTATTTCGTCGAGTGGAATTACAAGAGTCTCGTCGGACAGACACTTTTTCAAGTTCGAGACGTGGAAAACAGGATGTATGTTACTTAGTTCTTGAGGTAGTCGGAGTTTGTAAGCTACTGGACCGATTCTAGCAAGAATCTCGAATGGTCCGATGTACCTTGGATTCAGCTTGTCATGCTTTCCAAAGCATATCATGCCCTTGCGGGGTGAGACCTTCAACATGACGCGGTCACCAACCTGGAATTCCAAAGGTTTTCTTCTTTTGTCAGCGTAGCTATTCTGTCTATCTCTGGAAGCTTTAAGTCGCTCCCGGATTTGTATAATTTTCCCCGTAGTTTCACGAATGATTTCCGGACCAGTGAGAGTACCATCAGGAACTTGACTTCTAGCTAGCTGCGTGTCACCCACTTCAGCCCAGGACAGAGGTGATCTGCACTTGCGGCTATAGAGAGCTTCGAAAGTAGCAGCCTTATGGTAGTGTGATAACTATTATTGTAAGATAATTCAACAAAGGGTATATGAGTATCCCATGCCTTTCCAAAGTCTATCACGCAACATATCTTCTAGAGTTTGAATCGTCCTCTAACTTTGTCCGTCAGTTTGTGGCTGGTAGGCTGTACTCATGTCCAGCCTAGTTCCCAAAGATTTTTGTAAAGACTGCCAGAAACGAGAAGTGAATCTACTATCTCATTTAGAAATAATAGATATTGGCACACCATGCAGTAGAACGATTTCCTTGAGATATGTTCTTATTAATTTCTCCATCTTGTCGGTCTCTTTGATTGGTAAGAAGTGTGCGGATTTGGTTAATCTATCGACGATTACCCCAATAGTATCATAACCACTCGATCTCTTGGGTAACTTGGTTATGAAATCCATTGTAATCTGCTCCCACTTCCATTCATGGATTTCAGGTTGTTGCAATAAACTTGAAGGTTTCTGGTATTCTACCTTGACTTTGGCACAAGTAAGGCACTTGCCCACAAAGGTAGCAATTTCGGCCTTCATGTTAGGCCACCAGTATAGTTTCTTGAGGTCCAGGTACATTTTTTCAGACTTTGAAGTTTTTATCCATTCCTCTCAAGGTTTTACCTGTCACGTTTTCAGGTTTTAAGGCCTCGAGTTGAGCCTATCTGATATGTGTGGACATATATGAATGGATTGTCATGGTCAACGACTTTACTCGGCGTCCCGAGTATTCTTTTCTGCTAAGGGCATCAGCTACTACGTTAGCTTTACCAGGGTGATAAAGAATCTCACAATCGTAGTCGTTCAGTAGCTCCACCCATCGTCGTTGTCTCTTGTTCAGCTCTTTCTGATCGAAGATATGCTGGAGACTTTTATGGTTCGTGAATACTGTGCATTTCGTGCCATATAAGTAATGTCTCCAGATCTTCAGAGCAAATACCACTGCTCCTAGTTCAAGGTCATGTGTTGTATAGTTGACTTCATGTGCATTTCATTATTATGAAATATGGCAAATGGATGTCAAAACCGCTTTCCTTAATGGAAAGTTGGTTGAAGATGTTTACATGAGTCAACCAGAGGGTTTTGTCAATACAAAGTATCCTAATAGAGTGTGTAAGCTTGAGAAATGCATTTATGGATTGAAACTAGCATCTCGCAGATGGAATCTTTGTTTTGATGAGAAAGTCAGAGAGTTTGGATTTTCGAGAAGCTAGGATGAGTCATGTGTATATGTCAAAGCTAGTGCGAGCATAGTGAGCTTTCTGGTATTTTATGTAGATGACATACTGCTCATAGGAAATGACATCCCAACCTTGAAGGAGGTTAAGTCCTGGCTTGGGAGGTGTTTCACTATGAAGGACCTCGTAGAAGCTGCTTATATTCTGGGGATAAGCATATTAAGAAATAGGAGTAAAAGATTAATAGGACTTAGTCAAACTTCCTACTTGGACAAGGTGTTGAAATGTTTCAGTATGGAGGAGTCCAAGAAAGGTGACTTACCTACCCAATGCAATACAAAACTGAGTAAGACTCAGAGTCCGAGAACAGAGGTTGAGATAGCGGAGATGAGTCATATACCATATGCATCCGCAGTTGGTTCGATCATGTTGTTGGATAAGGTGTCTAAGTCTATAACTATTTCTGGTATGTACTTGACCCGACCCGGCATGGTCCATTTGGGTTGCATGGCACCATGCAATTGGATAAACTAAAATGAGAGAAATAACACTTATGGTTTATTAATATATTATAAGTTCTAATATATTAATAATATTATTTAATTAGTTTGATCAAGAATTAATTAAGTGATCAAAAGATAACTAATTAAATATATGGGTAGATTATGTAAATCTTCCATATCTTATATAGTGGGCTAAGAGGCTCCATGGATTATCAAGTTGGGTTCCACCCATAGGATGCTCCATGGAGTTAACCCATGGATCATGAAATAAAGAGTCATGTTACATTAGGGTTTACCTAATGCAACACACTATATAAACAAAGGTGTTCTCCCCTAAATCGGCGACACTAAGAAACAAGAGGGCTAGAGCCGATTTTGCAAGTGTAAGATTCTCTCAAAGTTTACTCCTTTGCATTTGGTGCTGTGTGAAGCATTTGAGGCATCACACTTGGGGTGCTAGGCTCACAAGGTTTCAAGGATCATAATCAACAACAAGGTAAGTTATTCTATCTTTCATTCAAGTTAAAAATGTTCCCCATGTATGCTAGATATGAATATAACCTTGGAATTCAACTTTGCATGATTATTATACAAACATAGATCCAAGGTTATTAGGGTTGCATGTACACTTAGGAAGTGTTAGAATGCTCAAAACCCATCAGTGGTGTCAGAGCCTAGGTTTGTTTGTTGTTTTTTTTTGTGCAAACTGCTTGAAAAAAACCGTTTTTCTGTTTTCTGCTCGTATGAAAGTTTGCACATTTGTTGCTGGAAATGGACTAGAAACATTACCCTGAACTGTTTTGATGTTTTAAAACTTGTTTTAGATGGTGTAATGTTTATTCTAATCCATTTGCAATGGCAATTATCAAAATTACAAGTTTTTTTTAAGTGTAATTTTTTATTCTTGAAAGTGTTCATATTCATGTTCTTGAACTTATGAAGATTAAATGATCATAGGAATTGTTTGTAACCTTCATAGTAGTTTAATTCATGATCATAATGTGTTTTAATGGATTCCAAAACTTGTTCTCAAGTTATGGAAAACCAAAAGTCTCACTTTTATTAAATCCATTAAAAGAACACAAGAGTTATAAAAATGAAGAGTCTTCATTTTTATTACTCAATTAATTCATAAGTTATAAGAAATGAAAAGTTTTGGAAGTTTACAAAACTTGCCCTCAAGTTTTGGAACATGTAAAGTCTTGATTAAAACTTTAGTTCCAACCCTTAGAATTTTAAAAGTTAAAATTCAACCCTTATACTTTATAATATTATAAGTTACTAATATATATATGTATAACAACAAGTCGTCTTACCGCTAGTACGCCTCATTCACGAAGCCGGTCTATAAGGGGGGTATAAGGTTGTTGCCTATAAAATGGCAACTTAATGGGTGTCCACTCTCACCCACCGCTTCCTTGATCGGTGGAGGGTCGTTAGCCGAACGGGTAAGACAAGGGCTTATAAATTCTCATTAAAAGTATGATGAATAATTTAAAGTAACTAAATGCTTTTATTAAATTCCCAATCTTAGTTACTTTAGGAAAATGTGAATAAGGTGCTAATCCATGAAATTACACTTTACACTTTGTTTAAGTCGTTGGTGGAGCATGTGTGGTTAACCGGCACACTAACTTGGACTTAACAAGGTAGGTAAAGGGTGACTTAAGGTTTACCATAGCATCGGTGGAGCGTGTGTGGTTTACCAGCACATCGATTGAGTGATAAATCTTGAGGGTACCAAGTGATTTGCATGGTTACTTCACACCTCGTTTTGTGATCCTCGGTATCCCAGTCACAAAACTTGGAGGGCACACTCGAGATTGAAACATGCCTTTGAAAAGTTCATTGAATCTCAAAAGAATCTAGGAATTTCTAAGAACCAATTAAAAACCTAATATTTATATTTCGTTTTTCATGGTGGAAATTGGTGAATCGTCATTCACCTACCTTTCAAATATGTTATAGCTTGGATTACGGCATACCTCTTCTAAGTTATAATATATTGTGATTGGATCCTAGCCTTAATATTACATTTGGGTGTTTTATTATGGACTCTCTTAATATCTAAACTAATCTTGTTCTCTTCTTTCAGATGTCTTCAAACAATGCTGCTTCTGGCTCTAATCCTAATGGCTCCTTTACCCTTATGAACTTGTGTGGGAAAGTCACTTTTGATGGATCCAACTTCAATGAATAGATCAGAAACATCAGGATGATTACCCGCTACGAGGACAAAGAATATGTCCTTGACAAGGAACTTAAGGAGATTGATGAGACCACTGCAACTCCTCAGGAGATCGCTGACTTCCGGGCACATGAAAGGGATGCTACAAAAGTGGCATGCATCATGTTGGCCACCATGACAGCGGAACTCCAAAAGTCCTATGAGGACTTCTACCCTTTTGAAATGCACCAAGATCTGATGGAAAGATACCATCAAAGTGCACGACAAGAGAGGTATGAAATCATATGCTCTATCATAACAACCATGATGAAGGACGGGGAATCCGTCACGAGCCACATGCAGAAAATGCAAACGTATGTGGATCGGTTGCTGAAGCTTAATGTGAACTTCCCTGAGGAGCTTGCAATAGATATCATTTTGCACTCCTTACCATCGTGCTATGATCAATTCCGCATGACATATCACATGAATAAGGAAGAGGTCACACTCAGCAAACTTCAGGGACTCCTCAAGACCGCAGAAACAAGTCTTAAGGGTAAGTCAGTTGTTAACACTCCTACTCCAAACTCCGCCCCGGTTTTGGCAATCGGGAAAGGTAGAGGGAAGAAGAAGAAGAGCTCTTCGAAGGGTACCAAGGCTAGGACCCTTGATGGCTCTTCTTCAAGTGGAACCAAGAATGGTTTTGTCACTCCTTCTTCTGACCCTAAAGAGGCTGAATGCTTCTATTGCCATGAAAAGTCACATTAGAAGCGGAACTGCCCAAAGTACCAGCAAGATGTGAAGGATGGGAAAGTTAAACCCAACCATGCAGGTATTTACACTATCTTATCTAATAACTCACCCCATTCTAACTCTTGGGTCCTTGATACCGGTTGTGGTATTCATATCTGTTCTAATTTGTAGGGACTAAGAAGAAGTGAGAATATGGAGCATGGAAGAATAAACTTAATCATGGGGAATAGGAAAGCTTTACCTGTCACCAAGATTGGAGTTTATACTTTATCGCTAAGTAGTGGGTTTAGTTTAGATTTGAATAAGTGTTGTTATTCGCCAGAAATGGCAAGAAACATTATTTCCTTTCATGCATTGTATAAACAAGGTTTCACCTTTTCATTTGATAATGAAGTTGGTTCGATTAATGTTTTCTTTAATAATGTTCTTTATTTTAAAGCATTACCTTGTGATGGTGTGTATGAAACTGTATCTGTGGTTGATAACTTAGGAAATAATGTATTGTGTATTGATTCTGTTAATGATAATAACTTGGATAAAGCATCATTATGGCATTGTCGTCTTGGACATATAAGCAAGAAACGCATAGGCCAACTCCAAAAGGATGGAGTATTGGAGTCATTTGACCTAAAGTCAGATGATAGTTGCGAATCATGCTTACTTGTAAAAATGACAAAGTCACCCTTCACAGGTTCTTGTGAGAGGGGTGAAGGTTTGTTGGATCTTATACACACGGATGTGTGTGGGCCCTTCAAACATGCCACAAGGGATGCTAATCATTATTATTTGACTTTTACTGATGATTACAGTAGATATGGATATGTCTACTTAATCAAGCATAAGTCAGAGACTTTTGAGAGGTTTAAAGAGTTTAAACAGGAAGTCGAGAATCAATTGCGCAGGAACATTAAGATGCTTCGATTCGATCGAGGTGGTGAGTATCTTAGTTCAGAGTTCATCGACTATCTTAGGGAATGTGGGATTGTCTCACAATTGACACCTCCCAGGACACCGCAGTTGAATGGTGTAGCTGAGAGGCGTAATCGAACCTTGTTGGATATGGTTCGTTCCATGATGAGTCGAGCTTTGCTACCAATCTCATTTTGGGGGTATGCCTTAGAGACTGCCACCCATATCCTTAATCTAGTTCCCACAAAGAAAGTTGCCAAAACTCCTCATGAGATGTGGACTGGTAAAGTACCCAAACTAGACCACATTAAGATTTAGGGTTGCGAGGCTGTCGTGAGACGCGAGACTCATGATAAGCTCGAACCTCGAAGTGAGAGGTGTATTTTCATCGGCTACCCACATAAATCCTTTGGTTACCTCTTCTACAGACCTAGTGAGAATGTGGTATTTGTAGCTAGGAGGGCTTTCTTTCGAGAGAGAGAGTTCATAAGCCAAGGAGACAGTGGGAGGCAAGTTGACCTTGAAGAAATTCAAGAGTCAAGTGGTGAAGGAACTTCAAACCCTAGCACTCAACTTGAGGAGGAAACTCCTATTGAGCCAATTGACAAGTATGTACCTTTGAGGCGTTCCACAAGGGTTAGGAATGCACCTGAGCATTACTATGGATTCCATATTACTGCGGAAGGTGATACACTTATCAATGATGAGACACTGATAGGTCTGGATGAACCTAACAGTTACGCGGAAGCCATGGCAGGCCCTGAGTCAGCCAAGTGGAAAGAGGCAATGGACAGCGAGATACAGTCCATGTATGACAATGAAGTTTGGAACTTGGTTGAGAATGGACCAGGTCGTAAGACTATAGGGTGCAAATGGATCTTCAAGAAGAAGACCGACATGGATGGTAATGTACACACTTATAAGGCACGACTGGTTGCAAAGGGTTTCTCACAAACTCCGGGAGTTGATTATGATGAGACCTTTTCTCCAGTGGCCAAGATTAAGTCTATTAGGGTTCTGTTAGCCATAGCCGCATTTCATGACTATGAAATATGGCAAATGGATGTCAAAACCGCTTTCCTTAATGGAAAGTTGGCTGAGGATGTTTACATGAGTCAGCCAGAGGGTTTTGTCAACACAGATTACCCTAATAGAGTGTGTAAGCTTGAGAAATCCATTTATGGGTTAAAGCAAGCACCTCGCAGATGGAATCTTTTCTTTGATGAGAAAGTCAATGAATTTGGCTTTTCTAGGAGTGAAGATGAATCTTGTGTATATGTCAAGGCTAGTGGGAGTATAGTTAGCTTTTTGGTATTGTATGTGGAAGACATACTACTCATAGGAAATGACATCCCAACTCTGCAGGAAGTTAAGTCCTGGCTTTGGAAGTGTTTCTCTATGAAGGACCTAGGAGAAGCTGCCTATACTCTAGGGATACGGATCTTGAGAGACTGGAGTAAAAGACTAATTGGACTTAGTCAGAGTACCTACTTGGATAAGGTGCTGAAGAGATTCGGCATGCAGGACTCCAAGAAAGGAGAGTTACCCATCCAGAGTAACGCTAGATTGATTAAGACACAAAGCCCTAGTACTGAGGCTGAGATAGCATAAATGAGTCGAATACCTTATGCTTCGGCTGTAGGATCGATCATGTATGCTATGACGTGTACTCGACCTGATGTAGCCTTTTCTTTGAGCATGGTTAGCAGGTATCAGGGGACCCCTGGCAAGGCACACTGGACTGCGGTAAAGAATATCCTCAAGTACCTACGGTGGACTAAGGACTGGGTCCTTACCCTCGGTGGGAGTGAAGACTTGAGAGTTGTAGGGTATAGTGATGCTAGCTTTTAGACTGATAGGGATAATTTCCGCTCTCAGTCAGGCTGGGTCTTTACCTTAAATGGAGAGGCAATTTCGTGGAAGAGTTCCAAGCAAGAGACAGTGGCTGATTCAACTTGCGAATCAGAGTATATAGCAGCTAGCGAGGCAGCAAAGGAGGCGATATGGCTGAAGAACTTCATTGGAGACCTTGGAGTTGTACCAGCTATTAAAGAGCCAATGGAAATTTTCTGTGATAGTGAAAGTGTAGTTGCCTTAGCCAAGGAACCAAGGGATCACGGGAGATCCAGACACACCGACAGAAAATACCATTTCATCAGACATCGAATAGAAGAAGGACTCCTCGTGGCAAAGAGGGTATCATCGGATGAGAATCCAGCAGATCCCCTCACGAAGGGACTGACTCGGGTTAAGCATCTCCAGCATGCTCGGAGCATAGGGCTGAAGGATGATATTAGATTTAGTAGTTAGATAACCTTGAAATTTGTAAAGTGTAATTAACATTAAATGATGAATAAAAGGTGTTTTATTTATGAGTAAAGTATTGCTATCTCTTGTCGATCGTTTACTATATTTCTTTTGCATGTTTTGACTTCCAGAATAATTATTTTTGGTATATCATATTATTCGAACCTCCACAGTCGGTCATATGTCGGAAGTAGGTATGAATCAAGACTGTCATAATTGGTTGCAGAGGTCTAAGTTGTTGGACATGGCTACAACACTCATGAGTGCTCATAAGTTCTGAGCATTGGACTCAACCCACGCTCACTGGAATCACTTCATGGAATTTATCTCGAGTGATCGTGAGATGGTAATATCATATAAGTCTTCAAACCTAGATATATGATTTGTTACTTATGAGTTGGTTATGCATTGATTGTACGAAAATGCATTGGTAACTCGATGTTATAAAATGTGCTCTTGTGTATAATTCAATGAGTAGTATAACAAACATATGAGTCGAAGTTTATCTGTTCCTTCTTCGATTAGAAGCTGATATCTGGGCCCCTCGATGATTTTGTTTTTACCTATGTACCGGGCCCGATAAGAACTAAGTTGATGTGTTCAATTAAGTTCTTTGTCAAACAAATCATAAATCGGGAAACAAACAGCTGGACAATAAGTAAGATACTGTTCCATGTATTTGTCTGGCTGATATCTAGAACAGAGGACTATATGATCACTTATCTTAAATGGCGTATCATCATCTTCTCAGTTCCGAGAGACCTTGAAAGAGCTATGATTGTTGATCGGTTCCTGAAGTCATACTTGCAGTTATAGTTATTTGACTTATCCAAGTGGGAGACTATTGGATAAGGTGTCTAAGTCTATAACTATTTATGGTATGTACTTGACCCGACCCGACATGGTCCATTTGGGTTGCATGGCACCATGCAATTGGATAAACTAAAATGAGAGAAATAACACTTATGGTTTATTAATATATTATAAGTTCTAATATATTAATAATATTATTTAATTAGTTTGATCAAGAATTAATTAAGTGATCAAAAGATAACTAATTAAATATATGGGTAGATTATGTAAATCTTCCATATCTTATATAGTGAGCTAAGAGGCTCCATGGATTATCAAGTTGGGTTCCACCCATAGGATGCTCCATGGATTCTCCATGGAGTTAACCCATGGATCATGAAATGAAGAGTCATGTTACATTAGGGTTTACCTAATGCAACACACTATATAAACAAAGGTGTTCTCCCCAAAATCGGCGACACTAAGAAACAAGAGGGCTAGAGCCGATTTTGCAAGTGTAAGATTCTCTCAAAGTTTACTCCTTTGCATTTGGTGTTGTGTGAAGCATTTGAGGCATCACACTTGGGGTGCTAGGCTAACAAGGTTTCAAAGATCATAATCAACAACAAGGTAAGTTATTCTATCTTTCATTCAAGTTAAAAATGTTCCCCATGTATGCTAGATAGGAATATAACCTTGGAATTCAACTTTGCATGATTATTAGACAAACATAGATCCAAGGTTATTAGGGTTGCATGTACACTTAGGAAGTGTTAGAATGCTCAAAACCCATCACATGTATGCTATGACTTGTACTCCTCCTGATGTGGCCTTTTCTTTGAGCATGGTCTGCATATATCAAGGGAATCCTGGTAAAGGTCATTGGACTGCAGTTAAGAACATTCTTAATTACCTACGGAGGACTAAGGATTGGGTCCTTACCCTCGGTGGGAGTGATGACTTGAGAGTGACAGGGTATAGTGACGCCAACTTTCAAACTGACAGAGATAATTTCTGCTCTTAGTCGGGCTGGGTGTTTACCCTGAATGGAGGAGCAGTAACATCGAAAGGTTCCAAGCAGGAGACTGTAGCTGATTCAACGTGTGAATCAGAATACATAGCAGCAAGCGAAGCGGCAAGGAGGCGATATGGTTGAAAAATTTCATCGGAGACCTTGGAGTCATTCCATCCATAAAGGATCCTGTGGAGATTTTCTACGATAATGAAGGGGTGGTTGCGTTAGCCAAGGAACCGAGAGATCATGGTAGATCCAGGCATATCGAAAGAAAGTACCACTTCATAAGACATCAAGTAGAAGAGGGACACCTCATGGTGAAGAGGATATCGTCAGAAAACAACCCTGCAGATCCCCTTACAAAGGGATTGACTAGGGTTAAGCACTTGCAGCATGCGAGGGGCATTGGGCTAACTAACGATATTAGTTTTAGTAATTATATAAATCGAAACTTGTAAGAGCTAAATTGTAATTGTCATTTGATGATTAAATAAAAGGAGTTTTATTTATAAGTAAAGTTACTGTCTTGTGCCAGTTATTTACTATTGTGTCACTTTGCATGTTTTGACTTCCAGAATAATAAGAATTATTCGAACTATCCACACTCGATCATACGTTGGAAGTAAGTCTGAAAGAAGACTGTAATGATTTGGCTTGTAGATTGTCTAAGGAGTTAGACATAGCAAAAGTTTGCTACACCATTCATGAGTGCTCCTGGAATAAGATTTGAGTATTGGATTCAAATCGTGCTCACCTGAATTAGTTCATGGAATTTATCATGAGTAATTGTGAGACGATAATATCATATAATCTTCAAACCAAGATATATGAGTTGTTGACTACGAGTTGGTTGTGCAATGATGGCATGAAAATGCATCAGTAACTTGATGTTATAAAACGTGTCGTTGTGCATAATTTGATGAGTAGTTAGTACAAGAATATAATGTCGAAGTTTATCTGTTCCTTTTATCCTAAGAGGATTTAAAGCAATATCTTAGGCCCCTCGACGATTCTGTTTTGACTCTGTGTCGGGCCCAGTCAAAACTAAATTGATGTGTTCGGTTATGTTCTATGTCAGACGAATAGGAAATCGGGAAACAAATTGTAGGACAATAAGTATGACTATGTTCCATGTATTTGTCCGCATAAATATATTGAGAACAGAGGAGTATATGATCCCTTATCTGAAGGACGCGTCACTGACTAGGTCAGAGTTCGACAGCGGCTTTTGAAAGCTTACGATTGTTAAGTCGGATACTGAAGTTGCATTGGCAGCTATAGTTATTAGACTTATCCAAGTGGGAGACTGTTGGATTTGGTGTCTAAGCCCACAACTACAACTGGGATGTACTTGACTCGATTGTAGCATGGTCCTTTTGGGTTGCCTACACCAGTGCAATTTGATAGGATGGACTTTTAAGAATAAGGTTGTTTATGATTTATTAATATATAACAAGTATGATATATTAATATGAAATCATATTATTTAATTAGTATTGATCAAGAATTAATTTGGAATTGATTTTGTGATCAAAAAAGACTAATTAAATATATGGGGATTGATTATGTAAATAAATGATTCTAATAGTGTAGGCTAATGATCCATGGTTATTTAGGATAGGTTAAACCAATGAGATAATCCATGGAGGTTAACCCATGGATCCTAAGTAATATGAAAGGTCATTACGGTTTACAAAGTATAACCCTAGCATTTGCCACACTATAAATAAACCCCCTAGAGCCAAAATCGGTTGCCACAACATTCTTGGAGAGTGATATTGATTTTGTGCAAGTAACTTATTCTCTCAAGCTTCCTCTTGCATATTGGTGTTTGTGAACCATTAGAGGCATCACACTTGGGGTGCTCAAGCTTTCAAAGGTCAAGAACTACAAGTCCTTCTAAGAGGTAAGTTATCTAACTAGCTGTAATGTTCAATTGTTCAATTGTATGCTAGTTAGGGAGAAAGCTTTGGAAAATTGAAAATGCATGTATAATTAGAGAAAACATAGATCCAAAGCATTTATGGTTGCATGTCCACCATAGGAGTGTTATAGTGTGTAACAATCTGTTATTTTGACTTAATGTAATTGTATATATATATATATATATATATATATATATATATATATACACATATATATAATAAAGATAAAATTTTGTATACTATGTACATTTACATATCAATCCTCAAAAATGAAATGTAAAAACAAAATTGTTTGGGATGAACATAGTGGTAGAAATCGTGTCAACGATTCCAAAAATATAAACAACGCCCAATTCCGAGTTATAACGAAGAAGTTATGATCTATCGAAAATCCGCGACAAAACCGGCAAAACAGTGTTTAACGTAAAAAGTGAATTTTCAATAAAATACTTTTTAACCTTAACTATCTAAATGAAATTTATAGTATACGTTAAACCGAGAGTGTCCATAAAAAGAACGCTAAAATCTGACTTCATATGAAGAAGTTATGATTTTTCTAACATTTGACATAGCAGTACACAGCTAAAAACTCAAAATAAAGATCGAGTGATTTTTTAGCCGACGCAACCTAAACGAGAATTGAAGATCTCGTCAATAGTAGAACAACGATAAAAAGACAGACGAAAACGGACGTCGGATGAAGAAGTTATGAATTTTTAACGGACTTTTCCTGTCCCGGCCAGTTAAAAATATAACTTTGAACATAAATTCAAAATTAGCCAACGAAGTCTAAATGAAAGTTGTAGAGCTTGATCTCACCTACGCGTGCATATAAAAACCGTAAAAAAAGGAGCTCGTAAGCAAAAGTTATGAATTTTAGAAATTTATGGCCTAAATATCGAGATTGGTCCGAAGGGGAACGCGTTGCGTCGAGGGTTACGCCCTGCGTTCGTATACACCTGGTTCGGAGCCAGCCACATCACCCTATTCTTCGCACGATTAACACGTTTCCTCGCACCACAACACGTCCCAGCCACGTATCCGAGAACCTGACGTGTGCCACTTACGCCCCGCGTACGAAGGGAACGCCCCGCGTAGCGGAACGCTCAACGCTCCTCGCAGGAACGCCCTGCGTACCGAGGACCAACCCACCCCTATAAATAAGATGCGAGGTCTCCGGGATTGTGTTACAAAATTCAACTCTCTTTCATTCTAAACTCATTCTAAACTCACTTTTAATCAAAGACTTAATTAATCACAATTATATAAATATTATATTTATATAATTATAAGATAGTTTTACAAACTATTTGATACTACTTAGATACAAACAGAGAATTTCATGGAATAACAGTATTACAGATTTTTACAATAAAACAAACAGCTAAACTATAATAGGTATAGTTACAGAAGTCATTCATTAGTTTCAAGTATCAAAGTACATAATAGGAAAACAAACATGGTACATATCGGAAAACAAACATAGGATAACTATTAGAAAACAAATAGATTACTTTACTGAAAACAAACTTATAAACTATATTCTTTACAGTTTATGAAACCCATTTACAGTGTATTTATTACACAGGAATCTTTCAATATTTTTACACTTAATCATCAATATAGTATTTGTGAGACTAACTTCATTTACTTTTCCAAGTACCAACAAAAGTCCTGATATTATAACCAGAATCTCCTTGAGTGGGAATGTGACACTTGTGTATAGATCTATACGAGACTGACAATCCCGCACTAGAGCTGCTTGAAACAGCTAGGTCGGCAGACCTGTGGTGACAATTGTTATAACTTTTACGACGCCAGAAGAACGTCGTGTTCAGGCCATCTAAGTCATCTACTATGGTTACAATAACTCACAAATTTAATATTGAACTAAATGATTAGTGTATGAATAAGTAACACTTCACGTAGTTTTATTTAATTATAAGACAATAATACTGTATCTTACAAGTATAAACACAGATTTTCCATTTCAATACAGAGAAAAACTTACTTTTCATAGTTTTATGGGAATTTAAAACTATATCATTCTATTTTAGAAAACAATACATATACAACAGAAAATATAGGATTATCTGGGAAAAACATGTTTACTTTATCAATGAACAAGAAAACAAATTTCAGTTACAAACATCCTTATGAACTCACCAACTTAATTGTTGACACCTTTTCAAAATATACTTGTATTGTCTGGGAAACAGTGATACAGGTACAGCCACAACTTTTTGAGAAGACGAAGATCTATAAACTCTATTTTTTAAACTTGTACTTTTGAGTTTATATACATTATGTTTTGAAAACAGTTGTAAAACTTATACTTTGTAAATATAATGGTTGTTGTTGTACTTTGATTACTATTGTGCATTGTTGTGATACTATATGAAGTCCTCCACCCTCAAATGTTTCCGCCGTTCTGGTTTGGGGGTGTGACAGATTGGTATCAGAGCATTGTTTATAGTGAACTCAGTATATCAATTCATAAAAGATATACAACTATGAATACAATGGGCCGAAGTGCTCTACCTATAAGTATACTTTTAAAATATAAGTATTTTATAAGAAGTATACTAACACTCACTCATACACAAATAATGTCACTACATAAAAGTATTTGGATGTTCAACACTACAGTTAAACCTGAACACTTATGTAATCATATCTGGGATCAATATAGCCTGATCGACTATATTCATTTGAGAAATGACCAACATCTGTTTGGGAGTGATGGCAGTGTTGCGACAAATCTAAAACTTACCAAACTCTACTCATATAGAAGAACTTTAAAACAAAACACAGATTTAAAATACTATAGGAGTATTTTGTAAAACTACATCATTTCTATGCATCTCATCTTTAAATTCCTAGTATATACCGTATGGTAGGATATCCTTTGCCTGGGGATCCCTACTTCCCTAACCAAGGGAATCATGGTTGGATAGAAGATGATCCTGATGAGGATCCTGAGGAAGATAGTGAAGAAGAAAATTCAGATGGCACAAACTCGAAACTAGAAGTAAAAAATCCACAACAAGGAGTACAACGCCCAGTAGCCAGACAACATTATCGTGGTCCAACCCCACCATGGGGTGAAGAACTACACAGATGGACCCACCAACAAGGTCAACGCCCTCCATTTGGTATGAACCGAGATTTCTATGACATCAGTAATGGAGGATCGGCTGACAGGGCTCTCCCTGTTATAGTGCGTCGTATTTCTCAACAGGTTGATCAATCCCATATATCGATCAACCGAATTCTAGAAGTCACAACTGTTTCTCAACAAAACGCCGCAAATATTCAACGTCTCGATGGAGATCACGACGAAACTAGACACCACACAGACATGCTCCATGTAGAAATGATTGCTGCTCAAATTGAAATGAGAGCACTCCAAGAGCGTCAGACTACACTGGAGAGGCGTTTAAGGGAATCAGAACCTCAAGTGGCAGAGCCCAGTAATAGGAGCCGTACTCGTCGCAAGTAGTGTTTACACTACTTTTACTTTAATAATGTCAAATGTATATATTACTTTTTACTATATGTAAACCCTACGATTAAGTGGATACACTACTCGTAGGTAGTAATACTGTTTAAATTCCCTTTTTGTTGATGTAACATAGACTTATGTCTAGGTCAAAATTTTCCCAACTTCATGTATAATACAATATATCAATGTAAATGATAAACATTTTACTTCATTAAGAGTTATTACAATTTTCATAAACATCTTACTACATAAATTTCGGTTAACAAACTCATTATGTTCAACTATACAAATACATTACAAGTGTTGCTATAAAAAAATTGGCAAATGTTTACTTGTATTAGTAGACTTTTTTCGTTTAGTAGAACACTATAACAAGTCAGGAAATGATATATATTTAGAATTCAAAATTTTCATGTTCGAATATTATTTGACTCGTGATCTTTATTGAGTACATATTATTTTTTTTCTTAAATCATTATAGACCAAGATGCCTCCCAAAAAGAATCCAAGACATACTAATGTCAATGAAGCACCAGCACCGCCTCCACCGCCACCACCTCCTCCACAATTTGACGTTGCGGTCTTTCAGGCAGCAGTGGCTGCTGCCATGGCACAAATCAACCCTAGTGGTAACAGTGGATCTGGCAATGGTGCTCCAATTTCTGGTCACGGCGAAGGTCTTGGACACCCTCGAGGATGTTCATATAAAGATTTTACAAATGCAAAACCCAGAACTTTTAATGGCAATGGAGATGTCATTACTCTGATACGCTGGTTCAAGAAAAATAGAATCAGTGTTTGAAATTTGTGCATGCCCTGAAGCAAGCAAAGTCAAGTTTGCAGCATGTACCTTCCTGGACAGAGCCCTTTCCTGGTGGAATGGCTATGTCAAATCTTTATCCCTTCCAGTCGCCAATGCTATGGGCTGGGATGATCTAAAAACCCTGATGTTAGCAGAATATTGTCCCCGAGGAGAAATTCAAAAGCTAGAGGAAGAACTCTGGAGTCTGACAATGAAAGACTCCGATATAACTACATATACTGCCAGGTTCAGTGATCTAGTTATTCTGTGTCCAGGGATGGTTCCCATTGGGAGCAAGAAAGTTGAGCGGTATATTTGGGGACTCTCTCCTCAGATACAAGGAAATGAAATAGCTGCTAAACCTCTCACCTTTGACAGTGCCAAGCATTTGGCACAAACATTGGTAGACCATGGTGTTCGTCATGGCTCTATGGTACATATCCCGTAGAAACCTAAGGAAGAAAGCAGTAATAAGAAGAAATCCTGGAACAAGCGAAAAGGGAAATCATCTCAAGAGCCCTCGAAAAAGCAACAAACAGTGGCAACACACGATGCTATTGTTCCTGCTGTGGTTCCAACTCCTGTTCCTACCACTTCGTCTACCACTCCACCAACCCCAAGTAGATATGTTGGATCTTTGCCAAAATGCAATAAAATGCAACTTTCACCATACTGGAGCTTGTAGAGAAATGCACTGGAAGAACTGTAACAGAAAGGGGCATACTGCCCGTTTTTGTAGGACACCAACGCAGCCTATTTCTCAAGTCCCTGCTGTAGGAGTGAGCCAAGCATGATATGAATGTGGGGAAATAGGACATTTCAAGAAAAATTGTCCTAAGTTAAAGAACACTGGTGGCACTGGAAGAGTCTTGGCGGTTGGCTATGAAGAAGTAGTGGCGAATCCTAATGTGGTGACCAGTACGTTTCTTCTCAACGACTCTTATGCATGCATTCTTTTTTATACAGGTGCAGAGAAAAGTTTCGTAAGTCATAAGTTCAAACACCTTCTAAAACAAAATCCCAAACCACTAAAAGATACCTTTACCGTTGAGATGGCCAACGGAAAAACCGAAAGTACCAATGATATATACATAGGATGCACACTTACCCTAAATGACCATTCATTCCAAATTGACCTGATGCCGGTCTCAATGAAAAGTTTTGACATCATAATCAGCATGTATTGGTTATGTCTTCACCGTGCTGATATCCTATGTTTTGAGAAAGCCATCCGTCTTAATCTACCAAGTAACGAGTCTCTCGTTATTTATGGCGACAAATCTAGTGCAAATCTTCAAATCATTTCTTGCGTCAAAGCTCAGAAGTATCTTCGTAATATTACTGAGCCTTCTTAGCTCACGTTGTGGATAAGACACAAGAAGTGAAAAGAATCAAGGATATCCCTGAAGTCTGTGATTTCCCTGATGTGTTCCCTGAAGATATTTCAGGAGTTCCTCCTGAACGCCAAGTCGAGTTCCGAATCGACTTAGTTCCCAGAGCTACCCCTGTAGCTAAAGCACCGTATCGTCTTGCACCTTCAGAAATGCAAGAACTGTCCAGCCAGTTGAACGAACTACTCAACAAAGGCTTCATTAGACCAAGCTTCTCACCCTGGGGAGCGTCGGTCTTATTCGTGAAAAAGAAACACGGATCATTTCGTATGTGCATAGACTACCGGGAATTAAACAAACTTACCATTAAAAATTGATACCCTTTACCACGGATAGATGACCTCTTTGATCAACTCCAAGGAGCTAGTTTCTTCTCCAAGATCGACCTGAGATCAGGATACCATTAGCTACGAGTCCAGGAGGCCGATATCCAAAAGACTGCTTTCAGAACTCGCTACGGTCACTACGAATTCATAGTAATGCCCTTTGGTCTAACAAATGCACCTGCGCTATTCATGGACCTTATGAATTGAGTATGTCGACCTTACTTGGATAAATTCGTCGTAGTCTTCATTGACGATATACTAGTTTATTCTCAGAGTAAGGAAGAACACCGCCAACATTTGCGACAAGTATTGGAGACTTTGAGGGCAGAGAAATTGTATGCGAAGTTCTCTAAATGTGAATTATGGATTCGAAAAGTGGAGTTTCTAGGTCATGTAGTCAGCAAGGATGGGATACATGTTGACCCCTCCAAGCTCAAGACTATCGAAAGTTGGGCGACCCCACGAACCCCAACAGAAATTTGTCAGTTTCTAGGTCTCGCTGGCTACTACAGGAGATTCATTCAGAACTTCTCGAAGATTGCAAAACCACTCACCACCTTGACTCAAAAAGGTGTATCATTCGAATGGGAAAAAAAACAAGAAACTGCTTTCCAGACCTTGAAACAAGCCCTCTGCAGTGCACCGATCTTGTCCCTTCCAGAAGGGACGGAAGATTTTTTAGTCTACTGCGATGCATCTAATCAAGGGCTAGGATGTGTTCTTATGCAACGAGGAAAGGTTATATCCTATGCCTCAAGACAGCTTAAGAACCACGAAGTCTATTATACTACTCACGATCTTGAACTGGGAGCAGTGATTTTTGCCTTGAAGATCTGGAGACATTATCTATATCGTACAAAATGTACAGTCTTTACTGATCATAAAAGCCTTCAGCACATCTTTGATCAGAAAGAACTCAACATGAGGCAGCGACGATGGGTAGAACTACTCAATGATTACGAATGTGAGATTCGTTATCACCCCGGCAAGGCCAATGTGGTAGCAGACGCCCTTAGTCGGAAAGAGTACTCGGGCCGCCGAGTAAAGTCTCTGACTATGACTATCCATTCACACTTATCCGCACAAATCAAGGAGGCTCAGTTGGAAGCCTTGAAACCTGAGAACAGGACAGGTGAAGCCTTGAGAGGAATGGAAGAGACTTTTGAAACCAAGGGTGATGGAGTTCATCATTTCATGAATCGAATATGGACACTGAAGTTTGGTGGCTACAGAGACGTGGTCATGAATGAAGCCTATAAAACTCGATACTCTGTTCACCCGGGTTCAGACAAAATGTATTTGGACCTAAAGAAACTCTATTGGTGGCCAAACATGAAAGCCGAAATAGCTACTTTTGTGGGAAAGTGTCTAACTTGCGCCAAGGTTAAAGTAGAAAATCAAAAGCCCTCAGGTTTACTTCAACAGCCAGATATACCTGAGTGGAAGTGGGAGCGAATTACAATGGATTTCATAACCAAGCTACCTAGAACAACGGGTGGTCATGATACCATTTGGGTTATTGTCGATAGATTAACCAAACCCGCTAACTTCCTGCTAATAAAATAAACAGATAAAATGGAGAAATTAACAAGGATGTACTTAAAAGAAATAGTACGGTTGCATGGTGTGCCAATATCTATTATCTATGACCGAGATAGTAGATTTACCTTGCGGTTTTGGCAATCATTGCAAAAATCCTTAGGTACGAATCTTGACATGAGTATAGCATACCATCCTCAGACAGATGGGAAAAGCAAGAGAACCATACAAACGCTGGAAGACATGTTGAGAGCTTGTGTGATAGATTTCGGTAAAGCTTGGGATACCCATTTACCATTAGTTGAATTCTGCTACAACAACAACTATCACACTAGTATTAAAGTTGCACCCTTTGAAGCTCTCTATGGCCGTAAGTGCAGATCCCCTCTGTGATGGGCTGAAGTGGGCGATACACAACTAGCAAAGAATCAAATATTTGATAGTACTCTAACCGGTCCTGAGATTATTCATGAAACCACAGAAAAGATTGTCCAAATCAGGGAACGGTTGAAAGCTTCTCAAGATAGACAGAAGAGTTATGCGGATAAACAACGAAAACCTTTGGAATTCCAGGTTGGTGACCGTGTTCTGTTAAAGGTCTCACCCTGGAAAGGAATGATGCATTTTGGTAAACGTGGCAAACTGAATCCAAGGTACATTGGACCATTCCAAATCATTACTAGAATTGGTCCGGTTCCTTACAAACTCAATCTACCACATGAAGTCGATAATTCATCCCGTTTTTCATGTCTCAAATCTTAAGTGTTTGTACGACGAGACTCTTGTTATTCCACTCGATGAAATCGAGATAAACGAGAGCCTCAATTTCGTGGAACAACCTGTGGAAATCCTAGACAAGGAAGTGAAGAGAACTAAACAAAGTCGTATCCCGATAGTGAAGGTTCGCTGGAATGCAAAACGAGGACCTGAATTCACTTGGGAGCGAGAAGATCAAATGAAACAGAAATATCCACATCTTTTTCCCTAGTCATTCCATAACGTTATAGTCCTAATTTCGGGATGAAATTCTCTCTAACGGGGGGATAATGTAACAATCTGTTATTTTGACTTTATGTAATAGTATATATATAATAAAGGGAAATTTTTGTATACTATGTACATTTACATATCAACCCTCAAAAATGAAATGTGAAACAAACTTGTTTGGGATGAACATAGTGGTAGAAATCGTGTCAAGGATTCCAAAAATATAAAGAACGCCCAATTCTGAGTTATAACGAAGAAGTTATGACCTATCGAAAATCCGCGACAAAACTGGCAAAAGATTGTTTAACGTAAAAAGTGAATTTTCAATGAAATACTTTTTAACCTTAACTATATAAATTAAAGTTATAGTATACGTTAAACAGAGAGTGTCCATAAAAAGAACGCCAAAATCTGACTTCATATGAAGAAGTTATGATTTTTCTATGATTTGACATAGCAGTACACAGCTAAAATCTCGAAATAAAGATCGAGTGATTTTTTTAGCCGACGCAACCTAAATAAGAATTGAAGATCTCGTCAATAGTAGTACAACGATAAAAAGACAGACGAAAACGGACGTCGGATGAAGAAGTTATGAATTTTTAACGGACTTTTCCTGTCCCGGCCTGTTAAAAATATAACTTTAAAAATAAAGTCAAATTTAGCCAACGAAGTCTAAACGGAAGTTGTAGAGCTTGATCTCGCCTACGCGTGGATATAAAGACCGTAAAAATGGAGGTCAGTGGCGAAAGTTATGTATTTTAGAAATTTATGGCCCAAATACCGAGATTGGCCCGAAGGGGAACGCGCTGCGTAGAGGGTTACGCCCCGCGTTCGTATACACATGGTTCGGAGCCGGCCACGTCACCCTCTTCTTTGCACGATTGATATGTTTCCTCGCACCACGACACATCCGAGCCACGTATCTGAGAACCTCACGCGTGCCACTTACGCCCCGCGTACGAAGCGAAAGCCCCGCGTAGCGGAACGCTCAGCGCTCCTCGTAGGAACGCCCTGCGTACCGAGGACCAGCTCACCCCTATAAATAAGATGCGAGGTCTCCGGGATTGTGTTACAAAATTCAACTCTCTTTCATTCTAAACTCACTTTTAAGCCCCTCTACAATACCCCGACGCCCCGATGACATATCCAAGCTCCGACGAAAGCCCGAAGCCCCGCAATTCTTGAAAAGCTAACCTCTTTCTAGTCGAAGCGCTGTCCGCGTAAAGCCGAGTTTTCATCAAAAACTCTCTTCTAAGAAACGGAACTCTGCCCGAATCATCTCCTATCAGGTGAGTTCATACCTCTACATTTTTACGATTTTTAACTATTTGGGGGGGGGGGGAGGGGGAATACAAGTTAAACACAATAAAATTGTGTTAATATCTTAAAAGATTATAAATGTTATAGTATATTTTAAATTGTTATAATTTCACCCCATTTCTCGTTCCTTCTTTGGTTGTGGGTTTGGGGTAAAATTATTTAATCAAAGATTTAATTTATCACAATTATATAAATATTATATTTATATGATTATAAGATAGTTTTTCAAACTATTTGATAGTACTTACATACAAATAGAGAATTTCATGGAATAACAGTATTACAAATTTTTACAGTAAAACAAACAGCTAAACTATAATAGGTATAGTTTACAGAACTCATTCATTACTTTCAACTATCAAAGTACATAACAGGAAAACAAACATGGTACATATCGGAAAACAAACAGAGGATAACTATTAGAAAACAAACAGATTACTTTACTGAAAACAAACTTATAAACTATATTCTTTACAGTTAATGAAACCCATTTATAGTGTATTTATTAGACAGTAATCTTTCAATATTTTTACACTTAATCATCAATATAGTATTTGTGAGACTAACTTCATGTACTTTTCCAAGTACCAACAAAATTCCTGAAATCATAACCAAAATCTCCTTGAGCGGGAACGTGACACTTGTATATAGATCTATACGAGACTGACAATCCCACACTAGAGCTGCTTGAAATAGCTAGGTCGGCAGACCTGTGGTGACAATTGTTATAACTTTTACGACGCCAGAAGAACGTTGTGTTCAGGCGATCCTAAGTCATCTAGTATGGTTACAATAACTCACAAATTTAATATTGAACTAAATGATTAGTGTATGAATAAGTAACACTTAACGTAGTTTTATTTAATTATAAGACTATAATACAGTATATTTGTGACACCCAAAATTTTTTTTTTTTTTTTTTTTTTTTTTTTTTTTTGCAACAATTTTAAACTTTTAAAACCCATCTTAAATTAAATTAAACAACTGAAATAGTCATAACATAATCCATCAGCTTAATAACCATATAAAATAAGTGCGGAAGTAATAATAATAATAAGGTCCCAACAAAATAACTAGTAGCGATGTCCCGATGCTCCATGTCAAGCCTTAGCCTCTTTAATCTTAACACCTGAAAAGTTATAAGGGAAAAACGTAAGCACAAAGCTTAGTGAATTCAAACACAGACATTGTACCAACATTCATATTTACTAGCCCTAATCCATTTTCCAATTATAACGATAAAGACAAAGAACGAATCAATGTCTATATTACGAGAAGGACTTGTAGGTTTGAACCGCACCGGGAAGATCCCGTATCATTTGGCCCTAATCACCGCACCTCACGAAGAGTATTACGTTGGTGATCTTACCTACCCACCGCACCGGTAAATCCGTATCCTTTGGTGGTGTCCCCATATCCATAATTAGTTACATACAGTGCACATGTACGAATTAAAACAATACTTATATAGCATGCTTTTATAATAAATTCAAATAATCACACACGAGCTAACTAGCAAACACAATCATCAATACAACGGTGTGAGAGAACTCACCTTGAGTGAGTATTAAGGATGGCTAACAATCAAATAATGCTACCAAGCTTGAGCAAACTTCAAAACCTCGCCTAAGAAGGACTAAAGGTTAGAAACGAGAAGTAATGAAGCTATGAGTTGAGAAAAGAGTAATCACAGCAAGGTCTCTAAAACAGACCTGCTGTTCAAAACGGATTTACTCCAAAATCTAAAATAGAAACATAGCTTTAACTAAATTTTATAGGAAACTATGATTGCTCAGGATTCCATAACTATAAAGAACTCATTCTAACTCCAAAAGATGAATTAAATATGAATTTTACAAAATGGTGTATCACTTCTGTCTCCAACAATACAGTCAAGTGATGTTGGCCAATTCTACCCAACTTGTGAGTAGAATTCGTCCAAAAGAAAATTAAGAGAAGTAAAGGACATACAAGTGAAAGTCTCAGAGTTGGAATTGAATGAAAAGTATCTCTCAAACTCCAGATATAAAATTCACATTGTGGACAATCACAGCACTAGCAAAAGCTGGTGACTGCCCACTGACCTGGAGTGTGGATCAATTCTAACCAATTTGTAATTGGAAATAACACCCCATATTCTCCAGATCTTAAATTCATAATATAAGGAACATATAGAAACTTGGAATCACTCTGGATCCTTTTCCAAGCCTTAGAAATGATGAAAACAAAATGACATATCAGAACAGACCCGGATCAGACCTAACAGCAAAGATGCCATTCTTTCACATAGATAAAGCCCTTATCAGTGAGGTTGGCCTTCTTAAGAAAGTTAGCCAACTCAATGTGTGAACTTTTGGAACTGGTTTGGGGTCCGTTTGAGTTCTAGAGCTCCAGATATGATTTTTACAAAATGACTACAGATCTGATGGAAAACAGAATCGTAGCCACCCGTGATTCCTTTTTGGCTTATCCATCCTTCTCCTTTTGAAACACATTTTAAGATGTGTTCATCATCCCAATTCAGTCCCCATGATAATGGTGGTACTAAAAAGGGTTAGGGATCATTAGGATTTCATTTAGCCTCAAGGATGTAATAATAATCAACATGAAAATAAACATAAGCACATAAAATCATCATTCTCCCTTTTAGGGTTTCCATGATCTTTTGCCACATGTAATCCCCTAGATCCATCATCCACCATATATGGGGTGAAGATAGGATCTTGAGATGATGTATAACATACAATTACAAATAAAATAAGAAGGAGAAGAGGTGAAGATGAAATCATAAAACTAGAACAAGGTTATGAATCAAGTTGTAAGAAAGGATAAGGAGGTTCATACCAATACGAATCAAGGCTGGAAATGAACAAGAATTAAGCTCCAAATAGCCCCTTGGCTGCTCTTGATCCCAAAGAGAGAGAGGGGGACGATTTTTGAGAGAGAGGGAGGGTTTAGAGTGTTTTCCTTGTGTGTGTACCAAATGATTCAATTTACACATTAAGTACTATTAACTAGATGGACATTGCAAATAGGCCCATAGTCCATGGACTTCAAAAAGGAGTTTACAAGATGATCAAAAGAGTCCAATAACATAAGAAATTAGACATTGGTTAAATAAATTAACCCAAGGTTACAAGGATAATTAAATTAAAATAACCAAACGTACCGAGAAAACCCGGGGCGTTACAACTCTCCCCCACTATGAACGGACTTCGTCCTCGAAGTCAAAACCTAGAAACAGATCTGGATAATGAGTCCGCATCTCGCATTCCGGTTCCCAAGTCCATTCCGAACCCTTCCTATGTTGCCATTGCACCTTAACCAGGTTTATGGTCTTGTTGCGGAGAGCTTTCGTCTTTCGTTCTAAAATAGCGATTGGTTTCTCAACATAATTGAGACGCTCGTCAATTTGTATGTCCTCCAGTGGTATCACAGCGGTCTCATCAACAACGCATTTTCGTAACTGAGACACATGGAACGTATTATGAATTAGACTAAGCTCGTCAGGAAGCTCTAAACGGTAAGCCACCTTCCCCACACGAGCTATGACCTTGTAGGGTCCAATGAATCGGGGTCCGAGCTTTCCCCGCTTCCGAAATCGAATCACACCTTTCCAGGGGGAGACTTTAAGCAACACATAATCTCCCACCTGGAACTCAAGATTGGAGCGTCTTTTGTCAGCATAACTTTTCTGACGACTGCTCGCTGTGACCAAATGATCCCGAATCACTTGGATTTTCTCCGTAGTCTGTAGCACGATATCAGTACTCCCAAGTACCCTCTGCCCAACCTCGCCCCAACAAACGGGCGTCCTGCACTTCCTCCCGTACAAGGCTTCATACGGAGGCATTTTAATGCTTGAGTGATAGCTGTTGTTATAAGAAAACTCAGCTAGATGTAGATGGTCATCCCAACTACCCCCAAAATCAATTGCACACGCCCTAAGCATGTCCTCCAAGGTCTGAATCGTCCGCTCACTCTGCCCGTCTGTCTGCGGATGGAAGGCGGTACTAAAATGTAATCGTGTGCCCAATTCCTCTTGAAACTTCCTCCAGAACCGAGAGGTAAATCGGGTGTCTCGATCGGAGATGATAGAAACGGGCACCCCATGTAATGAGACAATCTCCCGAACAAAGATCTCGGCTAATTTCTCCGCCGATGAGCTCTCCTTTATAGCGAGAAAGTGAGCACTCTTAGTCAAACGATCAACAATCACCCATATTGTATCTGATCCTCGGGCAGTTCTAGGAAGTTTTGTAATGAAGTCCATGGTTAGATGCTCCCATTTCCATTCAGGAATCTCCAATGGTTGCAACTTCCCATGCGGTTTCTGGTGTTCCGCCTTGACCTTTCGACAGGTCATACATTCTTCCACAAATCGAGCCACATCATTCTTCATTCCATGCCACCAGTAAGCCTCATGAAGGTCCCGATACATTTTAGTAGCACCAGGATGGATAGAAAATTTTGACTTATGAGACTCATCCATTAGGGTTTTCCGATTTCCCCCGGTATATGGAACCCAAATCCTACCGTAGCGAGTCAGCAAACCACGCCCGTCTCGTTCCATCTTAGGCAACTCTTTCCCAATCTTCTCACGCCTGATGTTTTCCTCCAGTATTGCCGTCTTTTGGGCATCCCGGATTAGATCTAACAAAGACGACACCATCGTGATCCGGAGACACTTAGCTCGAATTGGTTCGGCAGATTGTTTACGACTAAGAGCATCAGCTACCACATTAGCTTTACCGGGGTGGTAGTGAATTTCACAATCATAATCTTTTACCACATCTAACCATCGGATCTGCCTCATATTCAAATCCCGCTGCTCGAACAAATATTTTAGACTCTTATGGTCAGTGTATATGATAAACTTCACTCCATAGAGATAGTGTCTCCAAATCTTAAGAGCGAAAACAACAGCCCCAAGCTCCAAATCATGAGTGGGGTAGTTTCGTTCGTGGGGTTTCAGCTGTCGGGAGGCATAGGCTATCACCCTATCTCGTTGCATTAACACGGCACCAAGACCTTGAAGCGATGCATCACAGTAAACCACCATATCCTCAACCCCATCAGGTAAGGCCAAAATCGGAGCTTCACACAATCGTTTCCTTAACTCATCAAACGCCAGTTGCTGTTCCGGGCCCCAAACGAATTTCATTGATTTCTTGGTCAATCGGGTGAGTGGTAAGGCGATTTTAGAGAAATTTTCAATGAACCTCCGGTAATAACCGGCTAAACCCAAGAAACTGCGAATTTCAGAAGGTGTTTTCGGAATCTTCCATTGTTTAACCACATCAACCTTGGCTTGATCGACCTTGATACCTTGTTTGTTTACCACATGCCCCAAGAACTGAACTTCTTCCAACCAAAATTCACATTTTGAAAATTTAGCATAAAGCCTTTCTCTTGCCAGAGTTTCCAGAATCTCCCGAAGGTGTTGCTGATGCTCCTCTTTGCTCTTAGAATAGACTAAGATATCATCTATGAACACTATGACCGAACGGTCAAGCATCAGGCTACACACCCGGTTCATGAGATCCATGAACGCTGCGGGTGCATTGGTGAGCCCAAAAGGCATCACCACGAATTCAAAGTGCCCATATCGAGTACGGAATGCTGTTTTCTCAATGTCTTCTTCACGAACACGCATCTGATGGTAACCGGAACGTAAATCAATCTTGGAAAACCAAGATGCTCCCTGAAGCTGATCGAAAAGATCGTCAATACGTGGCAAAGGGTACCTATTCTTTATCGTGCGCTTGTTTAGCTCCCTATAATCAATACACATTCGCTGGGATCCATCTTTCTTCTTCACAAAGAGAATAGGAGCACCCCAAGGCGAGCAGCTTGGCCGTATAAACCCTTTATCACTTAGATCTTGAAGTTGATCTTGGAGCTCTTTCATTTCAGGTGGTGCCAAGCGGTAAGGAGATTTCGCTACCGGAGTCGCACCTGGCACCAAATCAATGCGAAACTCCACTTGCCGAACAGGTGGCAAGCCAGGGAGTTCCTCCGGAAAGACATCGCTGAAGTCGGAAACGATAGGAACGTCGTCTAGTGCTATAGCAGAAGAGCAAGAAGCCATAGCCAGGCGGGGAATGTCCCCCTGAATAATAAGTTCTCCACCTCTAGGGTTTCGAACACGAACTTGCTTCTTACGACAGTGGATTTCCGCATCAAACGCATCAAGCCAATCCATGCCTACGATAACGCAGAGCTCTCGCATCGCAATAGGGATAAGATCGATAGGGAATTCAACTCCAGAAAACTCGAGAGTGCAACCCCGATAGACATCGGTGACATAAATAGTGCGATTGTCGGCAACTTCGACAACCATTGGGCGAGCCAATTTTCCGATACTACACCCCAGACGATTAATAAACGTGCGAGATACAAAAGAATGGGTAGCACCGCTATCAAACATAACAACAGCAGGCTCGGAATCTAGCAAATAAGTGCCTGATTTACCACATACAATCATGTAAACAATTCTAATTACCATTTATTAAATAATGGCAGGAGAGAAAAGAAAAAAAAAAAAAAAAAAAATTTTGGGTGTCACAAGTTGGTATCAGAGCCACAGTTTGAGGGAACTAGGCATTCTTGTGGATGTTCTAGACTCAAATTTGAGGCTCTATAATAGTTTATTCTCTTTTTTTAAAAGATTTTTCAAATTTTCTGAAGACTAGTAGTGAAAGATGTCGCGGTGTGCCAGTCGGCCAGCCAAGTAAGCCTTATTTCTTATGTTAAATGTTTATGTTAAATTGTTGACTATGAATTGGATTCTACTAGTCTTAAAATGCTAGATTACACACTTATTTAATGTTAACATGTGAGAGAGATGTAAAATTAACGGCTAGAGCGAGCTGGAAATTTTGAAACTAGACGCGATTGCGAAATTGGAACTTGTGTGGAAGATAGTAGAAGGGCCCCTACTATTTGAAACATCGGTGCCGGTTTCGGGTCGGGGCAAGGTTGAGAAATTTTTGGCAAGCTGAGTGTTTCGTCTTCCTAGAAATATCTAGGCTGAATTATTTCTAAATATTTTCCTCCTTCTACGGATACAGATGGCTCCGCCTGCTCGCCTTAATCAGCTCCAAATGGAGCAAGTTAGGAATATTGTCGCTGAGGAATTCAATAACGCTTTCAATGAATTAAACCCGGGGCGTTACAATATTACAAGTATAAACACAAATTTTCCATTTCAATACAGAGAAAAACTTACTTTTCATAGTTTTATGGGAATTTAAAACTATATCATACTATTTTAGAAAAAAATACATATACAACAGAAAATATAGGATTTTCTGCGAAAAACATGTTTACTTAATCAATGAACAAGAAAACAGATTTCAGTTACATACATCCTTATAAACTCACCAACTTAATTGTTGACACCTTTTCAAAATCTACTTGTATTCTCAGGGAAACAGTGATACAGGTACAGCCACAGCTTTTTGAGAAGACGGAGATCTATAAACTCATTTTTTTTAACTTGTACTTTTGAGTTTATATACATTATGTTTTGAAAACAGTTGTAAAACTTATACTTTTTAAATATAATGGTTGTTGTTGTACTTTGATTACTATTGTGCATTGTCGTGATACTATATGAAGTCCTCCACCCTCAAATGTTTCCGCCGTTCTGGTTTGGGGGTGTGACATAGTGCTCAAAACCCGACAATACCATGTTCAACTTCTCGAATGAACATGTGCTAAACTGCTCCAACACCCACTGGTAGTTCGTTGTTGATGTAACTAGGGCCATATGGAAGAAGAAACTTAGTATTTTTGGACCTTTTGGGAGCGCCTGTTCTTCCTGAAGTGGATGGTCTAGATGGACCAGCTGATGGTACAAGATTCAGCTTATTGACTTTGTTGAGCAGCCGTTGAATTGTTTACTTCACCTATTGAGCATGAATACATTTATGTTTTCAATAATTTCTTGAATTTGTATCTGAAGGTTTGTATCGATCGGATACACTTCAAGTATAAAGAACGAAAGTAAACTAATCTAAGAAAACAAAGAACATAAACTAAATAACACAAGGAGTTCTAAAAAAAATTCACCAAGAAGACGGGTTGTCACAAGGACGGTCACTAAGACAAAATCTCTCTACATTAGGGTTTACCCTAATGTAGATTATGTACTCATCTATACAAATATATCCCTTGATTTAAGGGATTGCATCTAATCTATACTAAGAACCGATCTTCATAACATAGATATCAGATCTACTATCTATTCTATACTACAAAGAGTTGACGCTCTGTAGACGTTGACATTGACAGACATCGTGTAAAATGTTTGACTCATCAAATCATAAGGTCTGACCTTACAATCTCCCCTATATGATGATGTCAAAACTAATATTCAATGTATTCTTTAGCTCGTGCTCCCCCTGAGAGTAAGAATAAGATTTTAGGTTCTTCATCTTGAACAATTCCCCCCCCCCCCGAGAAGATGAATGACTTTCCATTTATGATTGTCAATTAGTGGAAGCATTATGTATGCGTCACAAAAACAATTGCACATATAGTTGATGAGTTGAGAATGTTGATGTCAGATTGACTCCCCTTTAGTAGTTTCTTACGCTTTAGCTATATTCTCCCCCTTTTGATATCAATAGTAAAATAGAACTGGAGGAGGAGCAGAGTATTAAAGTTGCAACATGTAGTCTACTAAGATTGTGATGTCTCCTAAGAGTGTGAGCTTAAACTACCATTCACTGACATAGTATTGCGAGATCTCATCAGCGTGTGGTTTCATATGCTGACTCATTAATCACTTTATTAGAAGAAAAGGGAAAGAGTAGTACGTTGTGTGTAATACATTCCGGTATGAAATGTACCCATCGGCAAAGAATGTTGAAGTTTTATTAGTGTATGGCTAATACAATGAATCATTAACTTCTTAAATAGAAGAATTATTGGAAAAGAATGGATAGGTGTGTGTAATACATCACGAACAATGATATACCCATCGACACATGTTTTTCGAATTTTCATCAGTGTCTGGTATCATATGTTGAATCATGAAAAATCTAAAGAAGAAAATATGAAGAGAATTGATTGTTTCAGTCATGCTGAGGTGAAATCAACGTAAATCACTAACAAATATAACCCATCAGAAAGAAATGGTTTAATTCTTGCATCATATAGTTTTAGTTCCAGTCTAGAATAAAAAATTCTCCGTTAACTCATAATAAAACCATGTCATACCTCAAAATAAGAGGTCAGGGACATGAATAACCCTTTGTCATTTATGGACCAGGCAAATATATTTTATGCTGATGACTGTGCAATCAGTGTAAGCCATTGGGTTATGATTAATGTTTCAGCCGAACATGAGACTTGATGCATACGACAAGCATGCTTCCACGGACAAGGTCATATAAGATAGTTAAATAAGAACAAACACCCAAGCCTTTCTATCAATTTTGTATTTGGACCAGGAAATCTCAGTTAGAAAGTTTAGACAATGCTAGACAGTCAGAGTGAGGGGGTGAATCAATGTTCTCAGTAGATGGTCTTGCTGATGAAAGAGTTAGAGAGATTTAGTCACATACAACAACATGCTTCTGGGGATGATGATTTGTCAAAAGTTACATACTAGGCTTACAATTGACACGGTCAAAGTCATTAAAAATGGCACAAGGTCAAACATAAGAATAAAACAAAGTTAGTTAAACAAGAAAATAGTTTAAAAGGAATATACAACCTTTATAGAGGCCCTCTACATAGCCTTTTTTCAGAAGAATGATAAAGGCATAAAATCTTTTGTGCAGTATCATCAAAACGAGATCTTTTGAAATAACTACTTATTAATTTATTTCCTTTCCTCGAGATATCTACCCTTCAGATTTGACTATAAAAGAAAGCACAAGTGAAGATAAACACATTAATACACAATACATTCACTACAAATCAAGAGTGATGAAGCCATTTATCATTGAAACTTTGCAGATGATCTCCAATTTTTATATTCATCAAGAGCAAGAGAGAAGCATAAATCAGTCTTTGTAACCAATGAGTTAACTTGCTCAAATCTATGAAACCATCGTGTCCTCAAGATCAACACGAGGGCCTTCGTGGTTTTATCAGATTATGAGTCAGTAGAAGAAACCAAGACTTACTACATTAATGGTTGCTCCTTGCATCCATAACAGTAAGTGAAGGAGAAAGGGGGCATTCACAGGAATAAGAGAAGATGATGCCACTCTTTTTCTTAGCACGAAGAGCATTGAGATCTTTCTTGATGACTCCAGTTCTCATATATTCTGAAGAAAGGAGATGCAGATAAATCATAAATAGGCCTGGAATATAGATAAAAGAGAGATGATAATACTTGTAAATACTAAAAACCAGACTTAAAAAAACTATGCAAAAATCTATAAACATAATAAAAGCAGCATTTGTTTTTTGTGTTTTTGTGTATTTCAGAAAGCAAGCCGAAGCAATCTTAAATCAAAAGAGTTAGAAAAAACAATCAAGTCATTGAAAGCAAGCCAAGATCTGCAATCAATTTATTTAAAGTCTTCTCGTCCGATGCCTTTGTGAAAATGTCAGCCAATTCATCAGTGGATGGAATGTAGAACAACTCCACTTTTCCCTTTTGAACGATATCCGTGATGAAGTTATGACGAATGTCAATGTGCTTGGTCTAGGAATGTTGCACTGGATTCTATATCATCTTGATGGCACTGTTGTTGTCACATCAGATATGAGTCTTTGAAAAGTTTAGACCATAATCCAAGAGCTAATTTTGAATCACTAGAATCTGAACACAACACCTTCCATCGACAACATTTACAGCTTTAGCGGTAGAGCAAGCTACTGATGTCTGTTTTTTGTTGGACCAGCTTAGCCATCTATCTCCAATAATTTGAGCTCCTCCTGAAGTGGTTTTATGATCAATGCCACATCCACCATGATCGGAGCTAGTGTATCCCACCAGCTTGAACTCAGAATCACGAGGACACCATAACCCAAGATTGGGTGTGTGCTTTATGTAACGAAAGATCCTTTTCACAACGAGAAGATGAGATTCCTTAGGATTGGCTTGATAAAGAGCACACAATATAGTAGCAAACATGATGTCAAGGAGACTGGAAGTAAGATAGAGTAGAGATCCTATCATTCCACGAAACATAGTTGCAATGACATCAGCGCCATTTGGATTAGCGCGGATAGACGCTGATGAGGACATCAGAGTCTTAGCCGGATTGCAATCAGAGATACCATACCTTTTCATCATATCTGCAATATATTTAGCTTGGAAAACCAAAATACCATCAGTTAGTTGTTTGAACTGCAAACCCAAAAAGAAGGTTAGTTCACCCATCATGCTTTAGTCATGATCTCTGCGAATTATGAGCTTAGCTTTTCTTCATTGGATCCAAAAACGATATAATAAACATAAACATGAGCAAGAATGATGTGAGATCCTGAATGTTTGATGAACAAAGTGTTGTCAATCTTTCCTCGGTTGTATCCACTTGCAAGCAGATAGTCGTCAATGTGTCATAAACCATAAACAAGTTTATCAAGACGATACACATGATTTGGAAACTCTTCACTTTAAAACCCTAGTGGTTGTTTTAGAAAACCTTCTTCTTAAAGATATCCATGTAAGAATGCAGTCTTGACATCCATTTGATAGAATTTGAAGTTCTTGAAAGAAGCAAAGGCAAGAAACAAGCGAATTGCTTCAAGTCTAGCAACAGGAGAAAATGTTTCATCATAGTCCAATCCTTCTAGCTGACAGTAACTTGAGCCACAAGTGTAGTTTTATTTCTTATTACGATCACATCTTCATCCATTTTGTTACTGAAAACCCAACGAGTGCCAATGATAGTCTTTCATTGAGGCCTGGGAACAAGAGTCAATACACGATTATGTTCAAATTCACTCAACTTATCCTACATAGCCTGATTCAGTCAGCTTCATTCAAAACATCAACGAAATTTTTTGTTCAATCACTAAGACGAAGTTTACAAACATGCAAAAGTTGTTGTTGACTTTGCTACAAGTGAGAATCCTAGAATTTGCATCTCCAATGATTTGAGATTCAGGGATGATCTCGAAGATTTTTTGGATTAGAACTTTCATTTGTATTACTTTGAGCAGAGTCTTCCTGATTACATGGTTCGGCTTCTTCAGGGATGACAGACTGATCTTTAGAGATAGGTTGTGAGCTGATGAATTGATCAACATGGTGAACAACAGGCTCATCGTCATTTGGCAAGAAATCAGGAACAAGGTTTGAAGGACTGTAATTAAGCTCATTCATAATTGATGAGGGGTGATCAACTCAATATGAATGAACGAGTCTTCATCGAAGGTGACATGAGCTATTTCCTCAAAAAATTTCCTTGAAAGATTGAATACCCTGAAAGCCTTGGAGACGCCGGGATAACCTAGAAACACTCCCTCATCAGCTTTAGCTTCAAACTTCGAGCTCATAAGCAGTTTTCTTCCCTTCAAGATGTAACAAACACATCCAAACTCATGAAAATATGAGATCTCAGGTTTCCTTCCCTTCAGTAGCTCATAAGCAGTTTTCCCATTACGCTTAACAATTATGGATCAGTTTTGGATATAACACGCTGTATTGACAACTTCAACCCAAAATGACAAAGGAAGACCAACTTCAATGACCATAGTTCTTCCTGCTTCAATTAGAGTTATGTCTCCTCTCTTTGCAATACCATTTTGCTGGGGAGTTCTAACAGCAGATAAGTTCAGAGAAATTCCTGAGATTGAGCAAAAATCTTCCAGATAGGAGTTTCTGAACTCAGTTTCGTGATCACTACGTAATTGCCTTACTTTGTGATCATAGAGAACTTCCCACTGCTTTATGAGACAAATGATTTCATCATCAACATAAATCTTGTTTCTTAAAAAGACTACCCACGTAATCCTTGAAAATTCATCCGCAATGACGAGAGTGTATTTCTCTCCAGCTCCTGAATTGATTGGAACCGGTCCAAAAAGATCCATGTGAATAAGATGAAGAGGTTTGATAATAGAAGAACAGGATGTTGGTTTGAAGGAAGATTTGGTTTTATTTCTCTTTTCACACGCTAAGAATAGCTTATTCTTTACAAACTACTTCTTAGGAATTCCTCTTACAAGCAGATCCCCTGAGATCTTCGATATGTTCTTGAAAATTAAATATGATAGCCTCTTGTGCCACAACCAATTTAGATGAGACTGAGCACGAGAGAAAAAACAACGATGAAAAGAGTTTTCAGCATAAAACATATCCAAAACATATAGCTCATTATGTCGGTTTGCAGTCAGAACAGTGACTATTTTTTTATTAACAACCTTTCCTGCTCTCCTGTTGAAGAGGACTTCATATCCATCGTCACACAATTGGTTGATTGAAATGTGATTATGCTGAAGTCATTTCACATAAGATACATTCTTGAAAACAACAAAATTGCACTTGATGGATCCATATCCTTTTGTAGCTCCCTTTCCATTATCTCCATACGTAACAGTCAGACCATCCTTTTTTATGAAATCTTCGAGAAGAGACTTGAATCCGGTCTTATGTCTTGAGCAGCCGCTATCTAAATACCAAATATGTTCTTTACCCTTAAACTAGAATATACAATATTCACTTGGGTTGTGGTGACTTGGTAAGGCATGTGGAAGATATGGTGGATAACCTAGTGACCCATGTTCAAATCCTGGCACCACTCAGCCCTTGTGGCCATGGAGGTTCGCCTGCAGTGACTCCAGGGCATGAGGCAAAGCCTCATGTTTGCATCGGGGGATTAGTTGGTGCGCGAAAGCTGGCCCGGAAACCCTCGTTAGGGAAGTTCCCTTTCCAAAAAAAAATATACAATATTCCCTGAAACAAAAAGATACAAAAATATACACAATATACACTGACCCACTTTACAATGGGTCACTCAAGTAAAGATATTATAACAATCATCAAGGAGACAGTTCAACGAGTTTCCCTTTTGATCCACTTATCATTACGAGTCATGATGTTGTCAGCGCGAACAGATTTCTTTTTAAAAGTGCACTCGCTGACTTTGTGAGAGGTATCACCACAACGATAACAAAATTTGATTCCAGGATTCTTTCCTTTAACAATAGATTTAGATTTCTTTTCAACTGTTGAATCAAAACAACTTTGAGAATTTGATTTTAGAGTTCTTGTTTTAGTTCTGGAACAAGGAATGTCCTCGAACGTATGCGCAAATGATACCTTTTCATGAGTCCCATGAGTTATTGAGGATTCATCAGAAGTAGAGGGCTTTGATTGATCTTAGGTTTAGAATTGCCAACGGAGCACTGAGGAAAAATGCTAAGAATTTCATTTACTAAGTGAACTTCACTATTGCGTATAGGAAATTTTAGCAAAATCTTAGTGGAGGGAAGAACATACTCATGGTGAGAAGATTGATGAGAAGGATCAAAAGTAGATAATCGGGAGACACATTTGGTGATACCGTTACAATCACCGGAGCAGTGAGTATCAATTAAAGTTTAATTTATAAAAATAAGAGCTCACAAATCTATCCTTAAAATTTTCTTTTAAACAGTCAGCTTTATAAACAGTTTGTTTAGTCACAAAACCTTGTATATCACCTGCAAGAATTTTCTCAAACTGATCTGGAATCTGAACAATAATAATTCTTGTGACATTAAAGTGTGAAGAGGCCCATTTTTTCAAAATAAGTTGAATGCATTTAGCATGATTAGTGGTCAGTGAGATACTTGTGTTTTCCCTTTATAATGCAGAAATAGATTTTTCGAAAAGAAGGAGTTTTTCTTTTAGTTTTTTTTTAACTCAAAGCTAATAGAAGATCTTTTTTTTATTTGGCACCAATAAATCAAAACGAAGGTGATTAATCATGTCATTTTTTCGATGTTTTCAACAGAAGAGTAATTAACAAGATTTTTTACCTGGTATTCTGTCTTATGGTCTGCATCAACGTGAAATTTTCAGTGTTGGGACTCTTGATGCTGAAAATTGCTCTTCTGTTGAGAAGGATCAGCATCAAGAGTCCCAAAACTGAATATTGAAGTGTTAGTGTGAGATTCAACGATCTAGGCCATGACACACTTACCTTCATCATCTGAGGAGTTTTCTTTTTCAAAAGTAGATGATAGTGTAATCACCATCTCTTGAGCGGTTGAACAATTTTGAACCAAACAATAGACAGAATAAGGGAGTGAATTTCCAATAGTTGTTCTCGCTTTTACATCGAGATTCAGCATCCTTTTCTCTTCCTTGTTATATCCAGGGACAAATTTCCCTTCCAACTTACTACCAGATGCACCATCATTGAATGATTGATGCATAGCAGCGATATTACCTTTGTTGACAATTTGGAGCATATCAAAGTCCATGAACTCGAGAGCTTCCATGGCCTTTGATTTCCAAGAAGATAAGTTGTGTTTATCAAACGGTGGGATCTTGTTGCATAAAATTGATTTTGGAATGACAAGGTTGACATGATTTACTTGAGTGTATCAAAAACCCGCTCTCATACCAATTAATGGTTTGTATCGATCAGATACACTTCAAGTATAAAGAACGAAAGTAAACCAATCTAAGAAAAGAAAGAACAGAAAGTAAATAACACAGGGAGTTCTCCAAATTTTCTTTCACCAAGAAAGTGTTCTGTCTGCACCAAGAAGACGGGTTGTCACAAAGTTTGTCACAAAGACGAACTCTCTCTACATTAGGGTTTACCCTAATGTAGATTATATACTAATCTATACAAGTATATCCCTATATTGAATGGATTGCATCTAATCTATACTAAGAACCGATCTTCATAACAAAGATATCGGATCTGCTATCTATTCTATACTTATCTATATCATTACCTAGTATACAACACATTACATAGAATAACTATACTAAGCGCTGACGCTGATAGGCTTGATACGTTGGCGCTGGCGGTATATAGACATTGACACTGAAAAACAACGTGTAGAGTGTTTGACTCAGCATATCATAAAGTGTGACCTTACATTATTCACTCGTTGTAGCCTAATTTGACCAGCTCACGGGCGAGTATAACCTTATTGTATTTGTAGTCAGTCTTCTTTTGGACCAAGTGTAGCTTCAGTGACCCGTTGCTTGGCTTAGTGCACCTTACACTGATGATGGGATCAAGCTTTGATCTACGAGCCAGAAAATCTCCAAACTTCTTTTTTTCGATCTTGACACTCAGCTCTAAAACCCAATGTTGTTTTTCCACATTATTGTTCAACAACTAAATATTCTTGTAACACCTTGTTTTGGAAATGTTTGTTTATGGATTTCAGAGGCCTAGGCTAAGGGCGTTTCGGTCTTTTATGGGTCTTGAAGTTTTATTTCGAGAGGTTTGGGGCCGGGGTGTGATGCTAGAAGCGTATGGCTTCTCGCCACTTTTTCGTGGATATAAAGTTTGCTGGAAACGGACCTCGGATAAAGAGGATATGACACTTTGAAGTTATTGGCAGAAATGACCCCTAATGGAAATAAATAGCGAAGAAGGACCATGCATTCAAGGTGGTAAGCACACGAGTACGCCCAGCGTAAGGCTGGGTTACGCCCAGCGTATAAGGTTATAAGGTCGCGGGTGTTTTTAGCGTACGCCCAACATACATGATGTACGCCCAACGTACGTCCAGTGTCCAGAAACCCTAATTTTAGGGTGAGCCACTATATAAAGAACATAATGGCTCAAACCCTAGCCTCCTTATCTGTCGCCCAACCTCTAGAAACCCTGGAACGCCTCATCTCTTCATCCTTGGGTGATTTTGACTTCAAGAAGCTCATTTTGGTAGTGTAAGCTTGGAAGAAGAAAATAGGAAGTGGGCAAGGAAGAACTTGGGAAGTTGGAGCTCATAGATCTGGAATAACATCATCATTTGGAACTCTTTTGATGTATAAAGTTCATAACTTTACTTAAGGATGCGTAGATCTAGGGTAGTTTGGTTTTGAAGTCATTTTAGTCCCAAGAATGGACCTTTATGGTGAAATTTCGTTTGTGAGCTTAGGGTTGCCACCCTCAGAGCTAAAAGGGTCCCATAAGCAGTAAAGTTTCCATCTTGAATGTCTTAATGGGTTCATACAAGAGATCTAGCCCATTTCATGGAAGTAGAACATCATTTTTGGAGTTTGGGTTGTTTTGGGCCAAGTAAAGTCACCAAGTCAGTGGGTTTATGGGTTATGACGTGGAAAAGGACCAGGATCTGTGATTGTAACTTCTGAAGTGGAGTATTAAGCATGTAATTGGAAAAGGACTTATCAGGAGGTTTACCCTGAGAGTACGTGCAGGTACGCCCAGCATACGCGCCACTTAGCTAGTACGCTTAGCGTATGTGAATGTACGCCCCGCGTACTCTGTCAGTTTGGGCTTTGCATTATTGGGCCATGCCTTGCGTCTTTGGGCCGTAGTGGGTCATCAGAAGTCAAATAATATGGCCAAGGAAATGTTTGGGCTTAGGGTAAGGCCCATTAAAGGGATTAAGCCAATTTAGATAATTGGGCCATTAGTGGGCCACTAATGGGCTTGGGAAGCTTACCTAGTGATAGGCCTTTTTCATTATGGTTTGGGCCTTAGTTATGGATCAAGTTGGCCTAGGGGTAGAATGGTCATTCTACCCTATGAAGGGTTATTGAATTAGACTAAGTGATATTTTGGTATTGATAGCTCGGGGAGCCGAATGGTCAGCAGTTCAGGAAGTTCCAGTTAGTAGCTATAGGAGTTTTCAGCGGGGTTCAGCAGTGCGAAGTGAGTCTCCTCACTGTATGCATGGGTCTACAGCCACAATGTCGGCCCATTTAGTTTACGTATGGTCGGAAGACCCGGGGGTTAACCCTAAGCATTGTATGATAGTATGTTTCCGGACCACGGTCCGATGTCGGGCGAGGTCCAGGGAAATTTTACATGTATGTTATTTCGGACCAAGGTCCGATGCGGGGGCAAGCCCGAGGAATGTTAGTATGTTAGTTATACTTGTTGTCTGTGTGATACTTGTATGTGCCTGGTAGGGAGGTGAGTGTGGGCGAGGTCCCGCATCTCATCACTAGCTGAGTATCGACGGGGTTCCGTATCTCATTAGTAGTAGAGTAGGGGCAGGGCCCGAGATAGGAGAGAAGTGAGTGTGGGCGGGGGCCCGTATCTCACTACTAGCAGGAGCGTGGATGGGGTTCCATGACTCATCAGTAGCAGGACAGGGGCGAGGCCTTAGATTAGGAGTATAGTAAAGTATGTTTAGCTATTTGTTATGTGTTATGTTATATGTTTATATGTGTTTAGCGGGCGAGGCCCAGAGACAGACGGGGCCTAAGAGAAACAAATATGTATACCGAGCGAGGCTCGATGCCAGTTGGGGCCTGATGCTGGGCGGGGCCCGATGCCGGAGCAAGTCTGGTATCTGGCAAATCCCGATGCAGCGGGCGAGGGCCCAGTAAATGGTTATGTGTATGTGGTTATGCGTATGTGGTATGTGGTAGGTTGGGGAACTCACTAAGCTGTGTGCTTACGGTTTTTTCAATTTTGGTTTCAGGTACTTCCGGTAGCGGAGGGAAAACCTCAGGTTGACTGCATCGCACACACCAACAAGTTTAGCCTGGGATGTTTCACTCTGAATAACTAAATAAGTGTTTTGAAATGATACTCTGATATGATATGTTTAGACAGGATACTCTGATTAAATATGTTTTGAATGAATGGTTTGACAATTATGGTTTCTATTAAGGTTTTAAAATGAAATTTTTAGTCGTGATTTTTTGGGACGTTACAAGTTGGTATCAGAGCCTTGGTTTGAGGGATTCGGGCATACTCTTGGGTGTGACTGAACTCAAACTGAGGGCATGGTATGAAAATTTTCAAAAGAAAATCATTTTTATAAAAACGCGTTCTGAGAAAAGGAAAAGATTTTGAAAATAGAAAAGGGTGTGGTGAATGCAATCAGCCGAGCTCAAGTAAGTTCTCCCAAATTACCCATACAAGTTTATGTTATGATATGATTATGTGATCAGCATGGTAGTTTAGGGCTAAAGATATAGGAAGGATGCCATGTATGCCTGTTATATGCGTTTATTGAGCTGCATGCGAGTATTGATTAGTCAGTGGTAGCATAACCTGTTTAGGTTATGCCTGATTATATAAGCTTAGAATCGCATGCTAGTGTAGATTCTTGATATGTGAATACAATTGCTTGATTATGTGTGGGTTAGATTGTCCATTTTCTAAATTTTGCTTGCTTCGTGCTTTGTGGGACTCTGAGTGATGGGAGTTAGCTACTAGGTGAATACGTTAAGTCACATGTGACCAGGGTTGAATAATCTCAGAGTGTTGGATTTGACCCTACTGTGCAGCTTTTGTCTGAGTCTAACCGTTGTAGGGATGAGTCCTTTACTTGAAGGATTATCTGAGCCTCGACACATGTGATGGTATTCAGATAGTGGCTCATTGCCATTTCGAGGAGACCTTCAGCAGCTGAGGACTGGTTTGGGTCGGAGAATTCCCTAGGGTAGGCCTAGGATGAGTTAGTGCTGGGAGAAGAGGTAGTAGTCAAAGGGACTTGGTGGAGTCGAGGCAACTCTTGAGGAAAGTACGGATAGATGTAGAAGGTAGTATGGGCCTGTACTACTGAAAGCAGAGGATCCGTACTCGATTCAAGAGGGACCGAGATAAAACCAGGGAACTTGTAGTGTGTGTGTGTGTGATCCCTCGGTAGGGATGTGTATTCTGATGGTTGTTATGGCATGTTTTCAGCATGGTGACATTGCGTGAGAGACCAGTGGGTGGATCAGGCGTCAGAGAGGGATCAGGCTGAAGTTCAGGAGCCGAGCAGCTCGTGGAGCGGATGAGGGAGTTTATTTCAGCTGAGGTTACGCACAATATTCTAGACCAGACTCCTGTGATCTTTGGTTCGGTCAAGGAGGGTATTTTGGAGCTTTTGAATGAGAAGTTGGGAGTTTTTCATACTGAGATAATGGCCATGATGGGGGCGCGTTCGCTGACATTCCGAGAGTTCAGAGCTTGTGGAGCTCCGGATTATAATGGGGCTAGGGACCCCATTGCTAGCGGCAGGTGGTTGGCTGATGTCGTCAACCCTTTCCGTATGAGTCAGTGCCCTGAGGGGGACAAGGTTCGACTTGCCTCCTGTCTTCTGAAGGACAGAGCACGAGATTGGTGGGAGTAGGTTGGTCATGCCATTGGGGATGATTTCGCGTTGGACACGATGACATGCAGTGATTTCTCGTCCAGGTTCGAGGCCGAGTTTGCACCGGTGATTGAGGTGCAGCAGTTAGCACGAGAGTTCCAGGATTTACAGCAGACGACTGAGACTGTGGCGGAGATTACCGCCAAGTTCAAGGAGAGGGCTCTTCTTGGTCCACAGTATGTTGCGGACGAGAAGATGAAGAAGGCCCGATATCATGAGATGCTGAGGAGCGATATCAGACAGTTTGTGAGCCGCTCCAGGTGCAAGACGCTGTAGGATATGATCGCTCGAGCCAGAGAAAGAGAGATTGACCTGGAGTTAGAGAGAAAGAGGAAGCCGGGCGAGATTCAGGAAGCCACGGGTTCAGGAAAGAGACCCAAGGGGTTAGACTCGAGATTGAGGGACTATCAGAGCCGCAGCCGATCCGGGAAGTGTGGCAGGACTCACAAAGGTGCGTGCAGAAGCGGTAGTGGTGGTGATTCTGGCTCCTTCAAGTGCGACCGGACTGGTCATTTCGGCAGGGATTCTACTGCTACCACCACTCAGGGATCAGACCTAATATGTTTCCATTACAGTCAGAGGGGCCAAAAGAAGGACCAGTGTCAGAGTTTGCTTCCAGCAGGACAGGTGATGGCACCTGCCCCTGCGACTTTGAGGATCACCGATGGCCGTTAGGGCCGAGCAGAGACACCTGCGGTAGGGAGCAGGGCTTTTCCGTTGTCTACTGTGGAGACGCGAGCAACATCAGGCGTTGCAGGTGTGTATCTTTTGCTTTCCTGTCAACTTTTATTCATGATTATATTGTTTAGGTACTGCATCTATGTTAGTGAATGTATGTTAGAATTTTATTTCTGTTCGTGTTCGGATCATATGCCATCTGCATACCATGGGTTTTCAGGCGGTAGTTCATAGTAGTAACCCCCCCCCCCCCCTTAAGCCGGTTCTCAAGATGCAGTCTCTGTAGCAGGTGCGAGTAGGGTTTGGGAAGTGTTCTGTTAGTCTTCAAGAGTGGTTCAGATTTGGTATCGGTTGGTTGGAGCGCTATTAGTGGTAAGCGTTGGATGTCAGCAGATCGACCCTTTAGAGGGAGAGAATGATTGGGAATCCTTCCCAAGCTGGGAGCTGTAGGGATCTAGCCGAATCAAAGTGGGGGAGAACTATCCCAGAGGTCAGGAGCAGGAGTAAGTGTAAGTTGGGATAAGTTCTCAACCTTGTTGGAAAGGAAAGTAGCCCCAGAGGCTATTAGGATAGAGGAGCACGCGAGTTGGGAGTTTGGGAAACTTCCCAACATTGAGTTCGTGTATTCGCGGTAGATGATACCTGGGTGGGAACTAGGTGGGAGTTTTTTTGGCAGGATGCGAGTTTAGTCAGGATGTAAGACGACGGGGTCGCGCGTAGCAATCTCCAGCAGTTAGGCAGAGCGGGAAAGAGTAGTAAGGCTGCGGGATAGTCGTAGCATTTCATTAGCAGCTAGTTAGAGGAGTGTGGGCGAGGGCCCGTATCTCCTAGTTAGCATGATGAAGATCGATAGAGAGAGTAGTTCGTTGAGTAGTAGGATGGAGTGGGGCCTGTATAGCCCAAGATAGGTGAGACCTGTAGGAGAGGCCACTCCGAGATGTAGTTGGGTGAGACCCGTGGGCGAGGCCCGTATGATTATAACGGCTGGGACTTGGTTGAGACCGTAGGGCCAAGTTAAGGGATCGAGGATCCCAGGACTTAGGGAGCCAGAGTGGCAAGGTAGATAGAGCAATTTTAGATATCCGAAGTCTCTTTGGAGGTCGCTGGGGGCGACTGAGATTTTGATCTTGGGGTCAGTAACCGGAGGGAATCCGGTATTCTGAATGGTGGACAGAAAGGTTCGGACCTGGGAGGTCCCCATTCTTTTGGAAAGAAGGCAAGAGGCAGCATGGTGTTCGGGCAGAAGTGTCTATCATGATGGTTCGTGTGTGCGAAGTAGCTTAGGGTTTACGGAAGCTTAAAGTTCGTCTTCTTCAGAATGGATGACCGAGTTGGCCTTTAGTGTCTTGGGAATGTTGTTCGTGCATAGAATCATCGGTTGCGTTCCGCAGATCAGTTGTTAGGGAATGCGTGTTCGCAAGGAGAGACTTCGAGGATGAAGTCTAGTTTAAATGGGGGAGAGTTGTAACACCCTGTTCTACAAATGTTTGTTTATGGATTTCAGAGGCCTAGGCTAGGGACATTTCAGTCTTTTATGGGTCTTGAAGTTTTATTTCGAGAGGCTTGGGGCCGGGGTGTTTCGCTAGAAGCGTAGGGCTTCTCTCCACCTTTTTGTGGATATAAAGTTTGCTGGAAACCGACCTCGAATAAGGAGGATATGACACTTTGAAGTTATTGGCAGAAATGACCCCTTATGGAAATAAATGGTGAAGAAGGACCATGCATGCAAGGTGGTATCACAACTAGCCTTTTTGGCTAGGAAATTTCGTCCTCAAGTAAGCAAGGCTTATTGTGAGACTTGTGCTAACACTTCTAAGTGTACATATGAGTTCCTAATCAGCCATGTAGAGTTAGAATGCAAATCTCTCCAAGTATGTGAAATCTATCCCGAATCTCTCCAAGTATGTGAAATCTCTCCAAGTATATCGAATCTCTCCAAAATCTCTCCAAGAATGTGAAATCTCTCCCAAATCTCTCCAAGTATATTGAATCTCTCCAAAATCTCTCCAAGAATGTGAAATCTCTCCCAAATCTCTCCAAGTATGTGAAATCTCTCCAGGTATATCGAATCTCTCCAAAATCTCTCCAAGAATGTGAAATCTCTCCCAAATCTCTCCAAGTATGTGAAATCTCTTCCAAATCTCTCTAAGTATGTGAAATCTCTCCAAGTATATCGAATCTCTCCCAAATCTCTCCAAGTATGTGAAATCACTCCCAAATCTCTCCAAGAATGTGAAATCTCTCCCAAATCTCTCCACGTATCTCAAATATCTCTCAAATCTATCTAAGTACCTTCCTTAGTCGAAAACAGCTCAAAACCGGAAAAGGAAACCCAAAAGGACCCTCTTGGTCCGGAACCCTATTAGTGCGGAATCCTCTTGGTCCGGAACCCTCTTGGTCCTAAACCTCTTGGCCGGAACCCTCTTAGTCCGGAATGCCTTCTAAGGAAAACCAAGAGGAATCACACCTCGGAAGCCTCTCATCCGGACCATCTCGGAACATCCTGGCTCCGGACTATCTCGCACCTCATAGCTCATTGGCTCCGGAAGGATCTCGCCTAAGGCCGCTTCGGAAAGTCCAGCTGGCTTCGTACCTTGGACCGGACCACTGACTCCGCCTCCTGACTTCGGAATCCGAGAATGCACTTCGAAATGTGATGATTTGCTCCGGAACTCCTTGCCTACCCACTTCGGACCCTCGCAGCCTTAATCCTCCCCTCCGGAATTTGGGATATAGCTCCAGAATGCTAAGAGGAGCTTCAGAATTCATGTCGTGGCTCCGGATTTCACCCCTTCACTCCGGATTTTAGTCATTTTCGGACCTTTTCATCATTTTAGGACATTTTGACGCCGGAAATCACAACAAACTCTCATTTTTCGTATCCTAAACCCCTTAAACCCCTATTTTATGCCAAAATCAATTATTTAAATCATATTTACATAAAATAAAAGTTTAGGATTTAGGAAGATACTATCCTAAATCAAGATAAGGACAAAGAGGTTGACTTTGTGATTTGATGAAATTCTCATTTCCCATGCAAATCACAGTATCACATGCTTTACCCACCAAATAACATAGCTTGGACCATCAGATCCCCATGCACCAAATATTCCCTTCCTTTTCTTACTCTTAAGCGTGACAGTAGAAGGAAATTTGGGCTTTTCACATTTCCCTCTCACTTTTCTCTTATTCTCTCACCTACTCCTCCCAAGAGCAAAAAAATCAAGGATCTTGCTGAAAGCAAGATTTCTCAACTTCTTCCTGGAAATTTTAAAGTAAGTTCTCCACTCATCTAACATTTTATATACATTTCTAGATGAATCCATATTATTTTATTCATATTAATATGTGAAAAATCACCTTTAGGATAACTTTCTCCCAAGGAAGTTCCTCATCTCACCCCACCTTTTTCAATATTTTAATGTTTTTGAGGAGAGTACAAGTCAAATCTTGCCTAAATACTTGAATAATTTGCATGTATACGTATGTTTGTATGTGTGTGTGAAATATTATTAAATTATTATTTTAGTAATATCCTTAAGAACGTAAGATTTCACAACTTCATAAAGAACAGAGGATATTTTTTGTACAAAAGAGCCTCCTAACTATTGGGTGTGTCCAACTTAACCCCTTTATCTATGCTTTCATGTATAGAGATAAAACTTATAAAAAGGGACCTTGATAAGTTCACACTATTTCTAGTAAATTTTCGAAAATGGGAACTTTGTGACTATTTGCAAACTATCAGGGAGTATTTTATAAATATTCAATATAAAAGTTTGCGTCAATAAAATAAAGCCTTTATGACAGAAAGATTTGCATGTCATAAACTCCTGTCGTAAAACCTCCAACAACATAAGTAATGTTCTATATGTCATAAAACAGAAAATGCGTGTCATAACCGGCAGCTATAAATTTATACAAATTATAACTTGACACTTTTTCTCTTGACTAAAATGACTTATTTTTCAATAAATGAAAAGGAACGAACACGAGCACCCAGTTAACGAGCACAATCAACGATATGGAACGAGAACGATATTTCTATCCAAGAAGTACGAATTTCATTATTTATCTAACAAATAATGGATCTCTAACAATTTCTCAAAAGGCTGTTAATATTCTAGTCAGACAAATCTCAAAAGTACCTAAATATAAAAATATTAGTGTACGTCTAATGTCCTGTAGAGAGTTATAGCCAGAGTCTCCTGGAGGGAGAGCGAGAATTTATGTATAGATCTATACGGGATTGACACCCCGCACCTTCGTTGTTCGGTACAGCTAGACAGGCCAGTCTAGGGTGACAAATGTCTTTTCCAAACCGAGGGCGCCTGAGAAACGCCAAAACAGGCATTCCGTCAAGATTAGTATGGTTATAGCGACTCACTAGAATACTTTATGTCATCTAGAAATTTATGTAAGGAAAAACCTCATAAATAAATTTTGGCACGTAGTGTTGACCGTCCTAGACATGATGAATGATGGCCCACATTTGTTGCACTGACTGTCCTTTTTCATCGCGTAGAATGACCACAATTGCCATGTTGATTCTTTCTCCTAACAAGTATAGAGTCGTAATACTGCTATTTTACAAATTAAAAAGCGTAGGACTCTATGGAAAGCGTTTGTAAACGATTTTGAAAATGATAAACTAACCCACAGATATACATAGTTGGAACTAGAACTTACGAATATTTTATAGCATAAAATATAGGATTTTCTGGAGAAAACGATTTTCTATGATTTCGATAACGATAAACTTGAACGCACACTCAATTTTACTCGATAAGAGGAACAAGATTTTCAACCATATTCCCTTTTTGAAAATAAGGGATTTTTCTGCAAACGGTTGACTATTACTATTCAAAAGAACTATTATCGTACATATCTCTTTTTTTACTACTTACACTACTTTTCAGAATCACTCCTTATAAGGATGAACAAAATTAATGACATGCACACACATATATCCATGATTTTCAAGGCAAGACTTCAAACGATTTCATAGAAAATATCGGATTTTCTGAAAGTACAATGAGAACGATCCTAAACAAGTGTAAACGATTTTATACATAAATGCTTATGAACTCACCAAATTTTTAGTTGAGGCTTTTCAAAACGACTTATATTCTCAGGGATCTAGTAAGCAGGACTATTTAGCTGTAGCTTGGAATTTTTCGGCTTATGTCGCTTTTGTGTAATTCGAAGGACAAATACAATATGTAAACAATGTAAGTTTGTTATCTCAATGTATGATGTTTGGATTGCTCTGTTTCATTTATATTCAATTGTTATGATACTGCACAATGAAGTCACCTGCCTCCGGACGTTTCCGCCGTCTGGTCCGGGGTTGTGACAGATTGGTATCAGAGCATTGTTTATAGTGAACTGGTATATATCTAGCCATACAAGATATACAACTATAAATACATTGGGACTAAAAAACACTCTGCCTGAAAGTATACTTTAAAAAGATAAGTATTTTATGAAAGTATACATATCTACTAACACAATATCATAACAAGAAGAAAACAAAAGTAACTAAAGGTTGAACGTTACAGTCAAACCTAGGCAGTATGTACTCATATCTGGGATAAATATAGCCTGATCAACTATATTTATTTGAGACATGACCAACATGTGCTTGGGAGTGATGGTGGTGTTGCAACAAACCTAAAACCTACCAACTATGAGTAGAAGAGAATACTAGAATCGAACATCAAGTTTAAAATACTATAGGAGTATTTTAGGATACTATAAACCCCTCCCCCCACACCTAAACTTTCCCTGTATATCTCGTACTTCGATTCTCGCACAAACAAGTAGTTGAAATTCCTCGCCAAGACTTCTACTACCCTGTCACGGTAATTACAGATGGGGCAAGGAGAGACCAGAAGAAGTCCATGAGGAAAAACCCAGAAGTGAATCCCAAGGAATACCAAGAGATGAATTGTGAAAGGGAGGATTCCGACTAAGAACCCAGCAAGGATAAAAGTGCCGAGGAAACCCTTGGCGAAGCTCTACCCAATTGATAGTAGATTAGAGACCCTTTCACCTTTCTCTTCCCAGATACATAAACACCCCATATAAGTACTCCTGGAATAGACCTACCTAGAAACCAAACGATACCCACGCAAAAACAAGTTAATAAATTGGCTCCTATCCAATTTAGGGCGCACCTTCACGAAGGACACCCTGGTCCACAATCGACGTGTACCGAACTCCGATAGCCAACACCCTCGTGAATCAAGCATCACCCCCGTATAGGCAACGAGTAACCCGAATTGACTCTCGACTTCCAACTCTCTGTCATGGAGTAATGGAGACCGTAAGCAAAGCCCAGTGTGCGACAATGTACATCCGATCCCCCACAAGTAACAAGAACACCATTCCAAATGCCTTGCGAAACCCACAAGTAGAACCAGAAAACTATGCAGACCATCTACACTCCTTAAAAGAGGAAATGGTCATTTGGAGACCACAACTCATAGCAATCAAGGCTAGGACAACCTTAGCAGCGTAAGGAACACAAAAAGGGCAACCTTAATACAAGTGAAATGGCGAAGCACCTTGTACGCCATGGCGATAAAAGAAAATCACCACGCCACTTGCCTTAGGTTCATAATGCCTTTAATCGCAACCAGTAGTAGTAAACAACGCGGAGTACGCCCTCCAAGAATCCATACAACCAAGTCCGTTAACGATATTGCTAACTATGTGCTATTTTGACAGACTTAACGTCATGCAATATATGTTTACACGCTCTATCATAACTGCATCATGGGGATGTAGGTTGACACGATTATACGAGTAAACTCCCTTGATACTAGCTACAAGTACTTACGAGCTCACTTTTCGTGTGCAACAGGGTCATGTCTTACCATGGAGATAACCAATACCCTGACGATGCACCGGTCCTACAAATAGACTCCATCACATTCCAAGCCACTATACCCGCTGCCGTGGCAGCTGTCATGGCGTACTTCAATGCCAACAGCACGAACGAAAATAGAAACAGTACCGGTAAATTCAATCCTAACAATAACCAAGAAAACCAACGAATGACGACTCGCCAATGCACCCTAAAACCTAAACCTAAGCTCAAGAAACGAAAGTTTGGAAATGAAAAAGGAGGCAGTTCGACTCAGAGGCCTACTAAAAGACAACAAGTGGAATCAGTCCCTACCCCCACTAACCCTACTCCTCCCCCATCGAGACAATCATACATTGGGAACAATCCACCCTGCAACAAGTGAAAATACCATCATTGGGGAGCCTGCCAGACATTTTTTTGCAAGAGGTGCAACAAGATGGGGCACACCTCCTGCTACTGTAGGGCCCCGGCCCCATACGTCACTCCAACCCGCAACCCAGAAGTGAGTCCAGCTTGTCGCAAGTGCGGTGCAGCAGGACATTTCAAGAGAGATTGTCCAACAGAGTTGACTAATGAAGGATTCGACGACTAGACAGGAGTTGATGACAAGGAACCCTACCACAGCTTTTGGTACGTTCCATGGTAAACTTAAGCATCGAACTATCATAAAAGTTTTTGTCAATTAAAAACATAATCCAAAAACTATTGTCTCGTTAGAGCAAATCCTATAAATTACGGGAAGCTATGGATCCTTACGAATGGACCATGATGGTCCCATATGAACATTAGTATCACATATGGTTAGGATTCCGCAAACTAAGAACGTGCGATTCCGCCTTACTTTCTGTCCCTGGGCTGAATAGCGATTAGGACAGAACCCTACAGTCAACCATCTCTAAAGATTCTAAGTATGTACGGTTAGGTCACATCAATCTATAGTGGAAGGACCTGGCAGAATTCGGATTACGAATTCCTTTGCCTTATAATAGCACCCTCGTGTCGCCAGAACACCTAACAAGCAGAAACAAGATAGACCCAATGGTAACAACGAAAACGAAACTAGCAACGATAAGAACACGGAAACTAGAACACCTAATAAGCAGAAACATGATAGACCCAATGGTAGCAACGAAAACGAAACTAGCAACGATAAGAACACGAACATAGGAACACCTAACAAGCAGAAACAAGATAGACCCAATGGTAATAACGAAAACGAAACTAACAACGATGAGAACACGAACACTAGAACACCTAACAAGCAGAAACGAGATAGACCTAATGGTAGCAACGAAAACGAAACTAGAAACGATAAGAACACGAACATAGGAACACCTAACAAGCAGAAACAAGATAGACCCAATGGTAACAATGAAAACAAAACTAGCAACGATAAGAACATGAACATAGAACACCCTATCATTCCTAGCAACCAGTACTCCTCAAATCGACGTAACAACAAGGAGTCCAATGTCATTAATTAACACGGACAGGCATGATCCTCACCTTACAAACCTCGAGCTCTGCCAATAGACTTTCATTCTACTCAACCGAATAACAAAACTCTTCCAGCCGGTAACGACAAATCCCTAGCAACCAGACACCTAAGTTCTGGTGTAAGAAATACCATGCCCCTCCCTAGCCCAATAAAGATTGAAAATCAAGAAGCAAAGGGCATCAAGGGAATTCGAAAGGCTTCCAACCTCCTCCAGAGGTTCCTATAATCCCTTTGGAAATCTCAACCATGTGCTAAGCGGAGATAGAATCACCCCGGCTCCTGGAACCACCCCAATAACCAAACACCCGATACCACTTAGCACAGTCACAAGAACAGATAATGTCTGATCGCAAGATCGACATAATAGATAAAGTAAACATCAGACCCAGTCCTTAACCATAGGAAGCACCTGTCTAACTCATAAGGGAGAAAGATGAAATTACCATAAGCACCACTAACTACGAGTAAGCCAAACAAACCCATCCTCAAGGATCGATACCCCCTACCCCGAATCGGAGACATGTTCAACCAACAGCAAGGAACTGGCAGAGGCCGACCTACCATTAGCTCGGAAAACTATAGGAAGAAAACTCCCAAGATGATCTAAGATTCATAAGGTCAACTACATCATACAAACTCAACCTTGGTGACCATAGTACCAACTCCTAAGGCCCAGAAAACTCTACTCTTAGGACACCAGGATCCCGATCCCTAGAAGACCATTCAATAGGCCTCGCCAAGAAAGGGCTCGATAACTCATAGTCTCTGATTAACCAAGGGACCCAGTGTCGGACATTTCAATGTGTTCAGCACCCACAAGTGTCAGACCACCGAAACTCTAGAAATGCCACCTGTCCAGGTCAAGGTAAATATGAATTTGTATCCCGAAGAGAAACATGTGTAATGGACATTGACAAAGTTTGGGATACCCACTTGCTTCTAATCGAGTATTCATATAACAACAACTACCACTCGAGCATAGGAGTTGCACCCCTCGAGGCCCTGTGTGGCCAGAGGTGCAGATCATCCTCTGTTAGGCTGAGATGGGAGATACCCAACCGACAAGATGACAAACGCCCAATAGCACACTTACTAGACCCGAGGTTATTCAAGAAACCACGGAAAGGATAGTCCAAACCCAAAAACGGCCCCAAGCATCGTAACACCGACAAAGGAACTATGCAGATAACATCTTAAAACCTTGAAATCCCAAGAAGGAGATCGGGGTATTATTTAAGAAGTCCCCTCGGGGAAGAGTGACTCGAGTCAAAAACGAAAAGTAAACTAAATTCCTGATGCACCAGACCCTTCGAGATCCTCGCACGGATCGACCCGGTAGCCTACAAACTCCAATTACCCTGCGAGTTTAGTAACACACACCCTATATTCCATGTATCGAACCTAGAAAGTGTCTATCGAACAACCCTCCCAATCCCACTAGACAAGACTAAGGTGAACTAGAACCTCCTAATCATTGATCAGCCTATCAAGACAATGAACGGGAAAGTTAAGATAACAAAACAAAGTCGCATCCCGATTGCGAAGGTTCGAGAGAACGCTAGACGTGAGCCGAAATTCACTTGGGAACGCGAAGTCTAGATAAATCAAAAGTACCTTCACCTATTCCCGTATTCATGACCTTACCTTTCGAAACAATTTCGGGACGAAATTCCCTCTGACAGGGGGATGATATCACAACTAGCCTTTTTGGCTAGGAAATTCTGTCCTTAAGTAATCAAGGACTATTGTGAGACTTGTGCTAACACTTCGAAGTGTACAATATGAGTTCCTAATGAGCCATGTAGAGTTAGAATGCAAATCTCTCCAAGTATGTGAAATCTCTCCCAAATCTCTCCAAGTATGTGAAATCTCTCCAAGTATATCGTATCTCTCTAAAATCTCTCCAAGAATGTGAAGTCTCTCCCAAATCTCTCCAAGTATGTGAAATCTCTCCAAGTATATCGAATCTCTCCAAAATCTCTCCAAGAATGTGAAATCTCTCCCAAATCTCTCCAAGTATGTGAAATCTCTCCCAAATCTCTCTAAGTATGTGAAATCTCTCCAACTATATCGAATCTCTCCCAAATCTCTCCAAGTATGTGAAATCTCTCCTAAATCTTTCCAAGTATGTGAAATCTCTCCCAAATCTCTCCACGTATCTCAAATCTCTCTAAGTACCTTCCTCAGTCGAAAACAGCTCAAAACCAGAAGAGGAAACCCAAAAGGACCCTCTTGGTCTGGAACCCTCTTGGTCCGGAACCCTCTTGGTCCTGAACCTCTTGGTCCTGAACCCTCTTGGTCCGGAACCCTATTGGTTCGGAATCCTCTTGGTTCGGAACCCTCTTGGTCCTGAACCTCTTGGCCGGAACCCTCTTAGTCTGAAATGCCTTCTAAGGAAAACCAAGAGGAATCACACCTCGGAAGCCTAAGGCCGCTTCGCAAAGTCCAGCTGGCTTCGTACCTTGGACCGTACCACTGACTCTGCCTCCTGACTTCGGAATCCGAGAATGCACTCCGGAATGTGTTGATTTGTTCCGGAACTCCTTGCCTACCCACTTCGGACCCTCGCAGCCCTAATCCTCCCCTCCGGAATTTGGGATATAGCTCCGGAATGCTAAGAGGAGCTTCGGATTCATGTTGTGGCTCCGGATTTCACCCCTTCACTCCGGATTTTTGCCATTTTCGGACCTTTTCATCATTTTAGGACATTTTGGAAATCACACCAAACTCTCATTTTTCGTATCCTAAACCCCTTAAACCCCTATTTTATGCCAAAATCAATTATTTAAATCATATTTACATAAAATAAAAGTTTAGGATTTAGGAAGATCCTATCCTAAATCAAGATAATGACAAAGAGGTTGACTTTGTGATTTGATGAAATTCTCATTTCCCATGCAAATCACAGTATCCCATGCTTTACCCACCAATTAACAAAGCTTGGACCATCAGATCCCCATGCACCAAAGATTCCCTTCCTTTTCTTACTCTTAAGCACGACAGTAGAAGGAAATTTGGGCTTTTCACATTTCCCTCTCACTTTTCTCCTATTCTCTCACCTACTCCTCCCAAGAGCAAAAAAATCAAGGATCTTGCTGAAAGCAAGATTTCTCAACTTCTTCCTGGAAATTTTAAAGTAAGTTCTCCACTCATCTAACATTTTATATAAATTTCTAGATGAATCCATATTATTTTATTCATAGTAATATGTGAAAAATCACCTTTAGGATAACTTTCTCCCAAGGAAGTTCCTCATCTCAGCCAAAAGTTTAAGCTGGAGATTTTCACTCCATAACACCAAACAACTCCTCAATCAACTCAAGGTGAGTTTCATACCCCACCTTTTTCAATATTTTAATGTTTTTGGGGGAGAGTACAAGTCAAATCTTGCCTAAATACTTGAATAATTTGCATGTATACATATGTTTGTATGTGTGTGTGAAATATTATTAAATTATTATTTTAGTAATATCCTCAAGAACGTAAGATTTCACAACTTCATAAAGAACATAGGATACTTTGTGTACAAAAGAGCCTCCCAACTATTGGGTGTGTCCAACTTAACCCCTTTATCTATGCTTTCATGTCTAGAGATAAAACTTATAAAAAGGGACCTTGATAAGTTGACACTATTTCTAGTAAATTTTCGAAAACGGGAACTTTGTGACTATTTGCAAACTATCAGGGAGTATTTTATAAATATTCAATATAAAAGTTTGCGTCAATAAAATAGAGCCTTTATGACAGAAAGATTTTCATGTCATAAACTGCTGTCGTAAAACCTCCAACAACATAAGTAATGTTCTATATGTCATAAAACAGAAAATGCGTGTCATAACCGGCAGTTATAAATTTATACAAATTATAACTTGACACGTTTTCTCTTGACTAAAATGACTTATTTTTCAATAAATGAAAAGGAACGAACACGAGCACCCAGTTAACGAGCACTATCAACGATATGGAACGAGAACGATATTTCTATTCAAGAAGTACGAATTTCATTATTTATCTAACAAATAATGGATCTCGAACGATTGCTCAAAAGGTTGTTAATATTCTAGTCAGACAAATCTCAAAAGTACCTAAATATAAAAATGTTAGTGTACGTCTAATGTCCTGTAGAGAGTTATAGCCAGAGTCTCCTGCAGGGAGAGCGGGAATTTGTGTAAAGATCTATATGGGGTTTACACCCCGCACTTTCGCTGTTCGCAACAGCTAGACAGGCCAGTCTAGGGTGACAAATGTCTTTTCCAAACCGAGGGCGCTTGAGAAACGCCAAAACAGGCATTCCGTTAAGATTAGTATGGTTATAACGAATCACTAGAATATGTTATGTCATCTAGAAATTTATGTAAGGAAAAACCTCATAAATAAATTTTGGCACGTTGTGTTGACCGTCCTACACATGATAAGTGATGGCCCGCATTTGTTGCGTTGACTGTCCTTTTTCATTGCGTAGAATGACCACAATTGCCATGTTGATTCTTTCTCCTAACAAGTATAGAGTCGTAATATTGCTATTTTACAAATTAAAAAGCGTAGGACTCTATGGAAAACGTCTGTAAATGATTTTGAAAATGATAAACTAACCCACACATATACATAGTTGGAACTAGAATTTACGAATATTTTATAGCAGAAAATATAGGATTTTCTGGAGAAAACGATTTTCTACGATTTCGATAACGATAAACTAGAACGCACACTCAATTTTACTCGATAAGAGGAACAAGATTTTCAACCATATTCTCTTTTTGAAAAGAAGGGATTTTTCTAGAAACAGTTGACTATTACTATTCAAAAGAACTATTCTCGTACATAGCTCGTTTTTTTACTACTTACACTGCTTTTCAGAATCACTCCTTATAAGGATGAACAAAAGTAATGACATGCACACACATATATCCATGATTTTAAGGCAAGAATTCAAACGATTTCATAGAAAATATCGGATTTTCTGAAAGTACAATGAGAACGATCCTAAACAAGTGTAAACGATTTTATACATAAATGCTTATGAACTCACCAACTTTTTAGTTGACGCTTTTCAAAACGACTTGTATTCTTAGGGATCTAGTAAGCAGGTAACCAGGGACGCGGATGCAGGACTATTTAGCTGTAGCAAGGAATTTTTCGACTTATGTCTCTTTTGTGTAATTTGAAGGACAAATACAATATGTAAACAATGTAAGTTTGTTATCTCAATGTATGATGTTTGGATTGCTCTGTTTCATTTATATTCAATTGTTATGATACTGCACAATGAAGTCATCCGCCTCCGGACGTTTCCGCCGTCTAGTCCGGGGGTGTGACAGGTGGCAACCGCGCGAGTACGCCCAACGTAAGGCTGGGTTACACCCAGCGTATAAGGTCATAAGATCGCGTCTGTTTTTGGCGTACGGCCAGCGTACAGGATGTACGCCCAGCGTACGTACAGTGTCCAGAAACCCTAATTTTAGGGTGAGCCACTATATAAAGAACATAATGGCTCAAACCCTAACCTCCTTATCTGTCCCCCAACCTCAGAGAAACCCTAGAACGCCTCATCTCTTCATCCTTGGGTGATTTTGACTTCAAGAAGCTCATTTTGGTTGTGTAAGCTTGGAAGAAGAAAAGAGGAAGTTGGCAAGGAAGAAATTGGGAAGGTGGAGCTCGTAGATCTGGAATAACATCATCATTTGGAACTCTTTTGAGGTATAAAGTTCATAACTTTACTTAAGGATGCTTAGATCTAGGATAGTTTCGTTTTGAAGTCATTTTGGTCCCAAGAATGGACCTTTGTGGTGAAATCTCGTTTGTGAGCTTAGGGTTGCCACCTTTAGAGCTAAAAGGGTCCCATAAGCAGTAAAGTCTGCATCTTGAATGTCTTAATGGGTTCATGCAAGAGATCTATCCCATTTCATGGAAGTAGAACATCGTTTTTGGAGTTTGGGTTTGTTTGGGCCAAGTAAAGTCACCAAGTCAGTGATTTTATGGGTTAAGATGTGGAAAAGGACTAGGATCTGTGATTGTAACTTCTGAAGTGGAGTATTAAGCACTTAATGGGAAAAGGACTTATCAGGAGGTGTACCTTGAGCGTACGTGCAGGTACGCCCAACGTACGCGCCACTTAGCTAGTACGCTTAGCGTATGTAAATGTACGCCCCGCGTACTATGTCAGTTTGGGCATTGCATTATTGAGCCTCGGTTTGGGCCATGCTTTGGGTCTTTGGGCGTTAGTGGCCCATCAGAAGTCAGATAATATGGGCCAAGGAAATGTTTGGGCTTAGGGTAAGGCCCATTAAAGGGATTGGGCCAATTTAGCAAATTGGGCCATTAGTGGGCCACTGGTGGGCTTGGGAAGCTTACCTAGTGTTGGGCCTTTTTCATTATGGTTTGGGCCTTAGTTATGGACCAAGTTGGCCTAGGGGTAGAATGTTCATTCTACCCTATGAAGGGTTATTGAATTGGACTAAGTGATAATTTGGTATTGATAGCTCGGGGAGCCAAAGGGTCAGCAGTTCGGGAAGTTCCAATTAGCAGCCAGAGGAGTTTTCAGCAGGGTTCAGTAGTACGAGGTGAGTCTCCTCGCTGTGTGAATGGGTCTACGGCCACAATGCCGGCCCATTTAGTTTACGTATGGTAGGAAGACCCGGGGGTTAACCCTAAGCATTGTATGATAGTATGTTTCCGGACCACGGTCCGATGTCGGGTGAGGCCCAGGGAAAGTTTACATGTATGTCATTCCGTACCATGGTCCAATGCCGGGGCAAGCCCGAGGAATGTTAGTATGTTAGTTATACTTGTTGTCTCTGTGATACTTGTATGTGCCCGGTAGGGAGGTGAGTGTGGGCGAGCTCCCACATATCATCACTAGCTGAGTATGGACGGGGTTCCGTATCTCATTAGTAGCAGAGTAGGGGCGGGGCCCGAGATAGGAGAGAAGTGAGTGTGGGCGGGGGCCCGTATCTCACTACCAGCAGGAGCGTGGACGGGGTTCCATGACTCATCAGTAGCAGGACATGGGCGAGGCCCAAGTTAGGCGAGGCCTTAGATCAGGAGTAAAGTAGAGTATGTTTAGCTATTTGTTATGTGTTATGTTATATGTTTGTATGTGTTTAGCGGGCGAGGCCCAGAGATAGGTGGGGCCTAAGAGAAACATATTTGTATACCGAGCGAGGCTCGATGCCAGGCAGGGCCTGATGCCGGGCGGGGCCCGATGCCAGAGCGAGTCTGATGCCGGGCCAACCCGATGCAGCGGGCGGGGGCCCAATAGGTGGTTATGTGTATGTGGTTATGCATATGTGGTATGTGGTAGGTTGGGGAACTCACTAAGCTTCGTGCTTACGGATTTCAGTTTTGGTTTCAGGTACTTCCGGTAGCGGAGGGAAAAGCTCGGGTTGACTGCATCGCACACACCAAGAAGTTTAGCCTGGGATGTTTCACTCTGAATAAATAAATAAGTGTTTTGAAATGATACTCTGATATGATATGTTTAGACAGGATACTCTGATTAAATATGTTTTGAATGAATCGTTTGACAATTATGGTTTCTATTAAGGTTTGAAAATGAGATTTTTAGTCGTGATTTTTGGGACGTTACAATTCTTGTCTTTAACAGTAGTTCTTTGAACATCAGCGGAAGCAAGAGCCCGAGCAAGTTTAATGGACCTATGTTCTTATTTTCTAGCTCGAATGGCAACATTATTCTCTATCTTAATTTCTATAACTTCCTTAATAGTTATATCCCATTCTTCAGCTAAAACATTAAAATCAACAATCAGATTACTTTTCTTGGAAGGAGGAGGTGTTGAAGGATCATCAACAGCAGAAGAGCTTCCAACTTCAGCGTCATGGGCTCCCCGTGAGATGTAATCCTTCCTTTTCTGAGGATTAAGATGATCATCATCATACTATATGTCACTGTTAGATCCTTGTGTAATACCCCCCTCAAAATATAAATTAGGGTAGACGACACTCAAAGGAACAGTAGGAACAACAACTTGTGACATAAATCCCCGATCAAGAAACCTTTCATAGTAATGAGTGTCATATTGATCAAAAACATCTGAAATGGGCTGATCATTTGTTATATCAGCTTCTGGGATGTTGCTTTCTTGTTCAGCCACACCGATTGCCTTTTCAACCCTTCTTGATTCAGACATTTCAGGCTGAGATGGAGTTCATGTGATCACCACCATTTGCATTTGATGATCAGGGCTTTGTTGACTATTCTCCCCTTTTTGGAAGCATCAGATTAGGGAGGGGAGCCTGGAGGTAGTGAAGGAGTGTGAGGAAGAGGATGAGATGGTGAAGGAGGATTTTGAGGATGAAGGTGGAGGTGGATGAGGATTATCATCTGGAGAATTTGGTGGAGTGTCATTAATAACCATATCATTATCATCACCCAAGGTCATAATGTGTTTCATATCAGCCACATCTTTTTACACACTATTCATTCTTTCTCCCAAGGACTGAGTTAACTGCACCAGTAGAGGGAGTTGAGAGAGCAGAATAGTTTGAAAGTTGGAGCTGGATTTCCCCTGATAAAATACAACAATTTGAATAGGCGTCGGCATAGGAGGAACAGGTTCAACTTTATGAAAGGGAGATGCTGATCTCTGAGAAATCACATCTTGGATCAGTGGATCAGTAGCTTCCGCTTGAGATGAGGTTGATCCACGTTGTACAACATTATCTGCAGAGGGAGTGGATGAAGAAGTAGTTGAGAATCTAATGTGCTTGTTCAATCTTGGAGGAGAGTTCATTTCCTGAAGAAAGTCTTCTTTATTAGTGGCAAGCTCATCTTCTTCTTCATCATCGTCTTCTTCTTCATCAACCCCTTTTTCATCATCAACGTTTTCTTCTTCATCAGCTTCATCAGTCTCTTCTTCAAAATCAGAGGATTCAACAGTGTAGGTTTTTGCAATCTAATTTTCCATTCTCTATGTGATATGCTTTTCTCCATCAATAGGAGCAGCGTTGATGATCTTTGAGGACAATTTAGTAATTGGAATGATGATCCCATAATTATCGATATATCCTTCATCACGAGCCAAAATCAGACCAAGCCTTCAAGGATAAGGGACATACGCTGACTTCTTGTTCCTAGTGATACAATCAATCAACTGATCAAGAAAGAGTTGAGCAACATACAATCTTTGGTGGCACACCATGGAATACAAATTTCTTAGCTAAAAAGATTTAATTGATCTAGACTCTCAGTCTTGTGTCCAATACATTTACCGATTACTCCTGATAAATACTTCCACCCTACACCAAAATATTGATGAATAGTGTATTTGGATGGATCACGAGAGTTTCCCTGAAGAGAAAAATTATAGCCTAGTGTTTCACGAATGGATTTGCACTTTTCTACCGAAGGAATTTCAGAGTAGTTTTCTGATCGAGGAAGATGAAGAGCAGTTTGAAAGGATTCTGCATCAACAGTAACCTTATATTAACCATCTCTAATGGTTTCGGTAATGGTTTGATCATCAGAATCAACAGAGCAAGAATAGTAGAACTCACATACTTGCTTAGGGTAGAATGGGTCTGGAAAGTCGCAGAAGGCATATCGAAGAGGGTAGATTTTGACATAGTTGACAAAGTCTTCAATCCCTGAATTCATGAGTTGTTTTGGGATGACATCATAGAATGCCACATTGTTTGCTTGAATGACAATAGGAGTGTTAGGGGCATGAGGACCTTTGACGGCATTGGCGTCAGGAGCAAACTCGTATAGAGTCTTTAACATGATGAGAGCTTGAGGAAGATGATGGTTAAGAGATCCTTTTTCGAGAGAGAAGGTCAACTGCTTGGAAGAATTGTAAAAGTGACCTATGAGAGAGTTTTCCCAATTTTTTTACATACATTTTCTTCCCTTTTACATAATCATGATTGAAGAGATCGGCGCCGTAAAAATATTGTATCCCAAGATATTGATAGACCTTTTAATCGTCATCCAAAAAGTTACCGTTGAGATAAGGAAGTTACATCAATGAGACATAGCATCAACGAAAACTATCATCAGCGGGAGTAATCAGAGTATCATAGTTGCAGCTTGTAATCCAGTAAGTTTTTGATGTCTCCTGATAGTATAGGTTTGAACTACCATTCACTGACATAGTATTGCGAGATTTCATCAGCGTGTGGTTTCAAATACTGACTCATTAATCACTTTTATTAGAAGAAAAGGGCAAGAGTGGTATGATGTGTGTGATATGTTGTGGTGTTTTAGCTTAATCATCAGCATAGATTTTTCAAGCTCTCATCAGCATATGGTACATTTCGTTCAATCATAAACCTTTAAAGAAGAATGTAAGGGCAAGAAGGGGTTGGTGGGTGTGATAGTCTACGGTACATATACTAACCATCGGCACAAAGTTTCAAACTTTTATCAGTATGTGGTATATCATTATGAATGTAAAGTTTTATTGAGAAGGAATTAAGGACAAAATGGATTGTTCCAGTCATGATGAGGTAGAATCAGTGTGAATCATCAATATTGATAACCCATTAGGAAAAAGTGGTTTAATCCTTGCATCATAGAGTTAGTTACTGTAACACCAGTCAAATTTAGGTCAAAAATAAATTGTTCAATAATCGTAATTCGGATGAACAAAGTGGTAGAGATTGTAATAAGGTTTCCAAAAATATAAAGAACACTGAAATCCGAGTTATAACGAAGAAATTATGACCAATCGAAGATCCACGACAAAATCGGCAAAACACTGTTCAGTGTAATAAGTGAATTTTCAATAAAAGCCTTTTTAGCCTTAACAATCTAAATGAAAGTTGTAGAATATGTTAAACCGAGAACTTTCATAAAAAGAACGTAAAAATCTGACATCGTATGAGGAAGTTATGATTTTTCTAAATTTTGGTTTAGCAGTAGACAGCTAAAAATTCGAAATAAAAATCGATCGATATTTAGCCAACACAACTTAAACGAGAATCGAAGGTCTCGTCAAAAGTAGTACAACTGTAAAAAGACAGACGAAAACGGACGTCGGATGAAGAAGTTATGAATTTTTAACAGATTTTCCTGTCTGGGTCTGTTAAAAATAATAATATTAAAAATAAGATCAAAATTAGCCGACGAAGTCTAAACGAAAGTTATAGATTATAATTTTACCTACGCGTGCATATAAAGAACGTCGAAAATGGAGCTCGTATGTGAGAGTTATGAATTTCGCAAGTTTCAGGCACAAAAATCGAAAAATCTTGAAAACCGGGAAATTTCACATGGTCACCATTCGGCCACGTCACCTCGCATGCGAGGCTTCCTTGTGTCCGCCCCGTGTCACCTTCTGATTGGACCGAAGCCGTGGTCCAATGGCCATCCGACATCCTTCGCATGAACAGTAACCGCCACACCCGGATCCGACACGCGCCTCGCCTCCCTGTCTCACATCCGAACTTCGGCCTCGTGGCCTTCGCTGCTGCTGCCGCGTGTCTGCTGACTCTTCTCTTCGGCCGAACCCTCGCACCTATATAAAGGGTGCGAGACTCTCCGGTTCCTTCACCATTTTTACCCCAAATTTCACCCTTTTTCACATATTTCACCCCTTTAAACTTCCTTACAACCCCCCGAAGCCCCGCTATCATATCTAAAACCCGAAGCAAGCCCCGAAGCCCCAGAAAAGACCGACTTTGTTTATGCTTTATAAAAATCAGAGTACTTCTTTTAATAAAAATGTTGCGGAATTTTTTCCCAGTAAAACATGATAAATGCGTTATCAAAGCATTTCCGAAGAAATGTATTTTTTTATTCATTTTTAAACATTTGGGATGACATTGTCAATACAGAAACATAAGCATAACCAGAACTTACATTCATTTACACTAGTGATCTAGACCTCTTTAATCTCTCAGTATAATGTAACTTCATATCGACACCTGTGATACAAATAAGCTTGAGTGGGTCAGGTTGGGAAACCTGGTGAGTACATAGGGTTTTCAACCCACAATAATATAATTATTATGTTTAATCATCAAACAATTAACCCAATTACCCATCCCCATTATCTTATTTACTCTTAAGGATCTACCCTAAGAATCAGCTATCTCTTTTGTTCATTCATTCCTAAGGATTATCCTAAGGAATAGGTACGAATTCCATCGTTGTCAATGACACATCTGTCAAACACAGCTGCTAGTTCTGTCACTTAGGCGCAGCTGCCAAAATTATGACATTCTCTACGAGGCGCATCTGCCGGTATTGTCCTTTAGGTGCAGCTGCCAGGGTTATCTCGTTTATCGACAGTATCGTTTCCGAGAATCCACTCGCAATACATGTCAATGGGTTTTTAGAGTACACCGGTGAACACATCGTTCACAACACCTATAGGTTGCGAGCCTGCTAGTGTTCCACTGGACTGTCTAGAATAGTCCCTGGTTGTCATCTATACTCTGCTAGATGACGGGGCCAACATTTGGGTACAAGGCTTCTCACATCGTCCACCTCTCACTCTCACCTCATGGTCTATTTCACCTCTCACCTCATCATCCAACTCATATTTCATCTATTACATCTACCCATGTTTTACCCCAACATTTTCGTAGATATAAAATACATATACAGTTTAAATCATTTAAAACGTGTTATAAAATCGTTCATCTAGCATAGACAGCAAGTACTCAAATAATATGCACACATAGCACGTAATTTATATAAAATACTTCATATCTATGTGTAAGATGAAAGTAACTATGCACTCACTTGATAAGGTGGTGACTCGGTACTCGGACAGCGCTTCGTTTACTTAGAACAATTTCCCTCGACAAAACCTAGTATCATTACCACTAGGGTTTAGCTCAATATTCACCGAGACTAATTAATAGTCTAGCTATTATTATTATTATATAAGCGTTAATCAACACTCTTATACAACTCATAATAATATCCCAAATAATTATTTTAAGGTCCTAATAACATTACTATATTAAAACATAAGTTATACTAAAGATAGGTTAGGCGTAGCTCACTTACAGCGGGTTTTTCTCAAAACTGGGCTTCGCCGGAGCAGCGTTCCTGAGCCGAAAGACCCTTTTTCTCAGGACTCCAGGAGCCTTGGGGCTTCCTTCGGGTGCTAGGGAGGTTCCCTAGGCTTTTTGGGGGGTTTGGGGGTGTTAGAGAGAGAGTTTAGAGAGAGAAAGTGAAGTTGGGAAGGTATGAAGAATGAGGGAGCCCGACACCTCTATTTATAGGCTGGAAAACAACTCTACTCGTTGAGTAGGTCCTCCTACCCGTCGAGTCCATGCCAGGTGTCACCCTCTGGTGGCTTGCCTTGGGGAGAAAGCCTTGGCCCTTATTCAGCCACGTCACCCGATTTCGCACAGCACCCTGCCGACTTCTAAACCCAGTAACTTTCGCATACGAGCTCCGTTTTCGACGTTCTTTATATCCACGCGTAGGTAAAAACAAGATCTACAACTTTCATTTATACTCCATCAGCTAATTCTCGACCAATCTTAAATTTATTAGTAGGAGGAAATTAGACTGTTAAATGACCGCGAAAAATTCGTAACTCCTTCATACGGACTCCGTTTTCGTCTGTCTTTTTACCGTTGAGTTCCTATTAATGAGATCTTCAACTCTCATGAAGGTCGCGTAAGCCAAAAACCGCTCGAACTAAAATTCGAGTTTCGAGCCGTGCACTGCTATGCCAAATCTTAGAAAATTCATAACTTCCTCATACGAAGTCAGATTTGAGCGTTCTTTTTTTGTATGTTCTCGGTTTAACATATACTACAACTTTTGTTTAGATCACTAAGGCTACCAAGTCTTCTACCGTAAATTCACTATTTACGTCTGCCGGTGTCGTGCCCGTTTTGCCGTAAAACTTCGACGTGCCATAACTTCTTCGTTATAACTCGGATTTCGGCGTTCTTTATATGTACGGAACCCTTGAGACATATTCTACAACTTGGTTAAGAGTATTTATTCTAAATAATCTTTTGTCGAAAAGTCATTTTCGACCCCTATTATCTCTAAATTGACTAGCCTGGATCTACGGGCGTTACAATTATCTCCCCCTTAGGATGATTACGTCCCGGAATCATCAACGAAACATGATTGTATAATGACTCCATACGTTATCTCTTCATCCTAGGTAATAACCGTAACTTCTATGTTGTTTCGAATTAGTATCTAAGTCTTGGACTCCTTGATTGCAGGCGGTGCTCGATCTTGCTCCCGCCCTTTGTCTCATGTTAGACCTTCAATCATGGCCTTCATGTCACAATCTCGCTCTTTATCAGAGACTCCTTCTTTAAACTTGTTATTTGACTTCCACAATAGACCGATGGGTCACGTTCTAGTGACCTCTCATCGTATGTTGCATTGCTTAGACTCAGGTCTCTTAGAGTAAAATTCCGGAACAGACTATACCTTCCTTCATGTTCTAATCCCATCTTAAAAGGTAGCATTTCTAGCTACAAACAACCGTCGCGATACCTCTATTGATTGCTTTGATCAATTCTTCCAGCTTAAGTCAGGTGCTACATCGAACTTGGTTCTCGAAACCACGTAACATACTCGTCGTAGTCGGACTCAATTTGGTATGACCACTAGGGTCGGAATAACAATCGTCTTCTTAATCGTTACCGAAACAATGGTAATGACATACTTGAATAAAACGAATTCAATTACTAGCTCCTTGGTAACCTTGTGACTTTCCCTGATCCAAGTGCGAGTCCTATGCTTCTGGTAGTATATGCATCTACTACCTTTCACACCTACTCATACTCGTCCCAAGTATTGTCTCGCAGTCCCCAAGTCCTAAAATCACAAAACAATTTAACACATACAAGTGTGTCCAAATAATCATATAAAATTTTTTCCCTAGACTCTACTAGGACTTCTTCCATGCACATCTTCAATCATTAATTCTGCTTCAACTCGGTTGGTATTGGAAATTCCAGACCATGGGATAACTATATGGATTATACCAAAAATTCTTTCTTTCTTCCAATCGAAAGTGTAGTTCTCCCGTACTAGACATATTATTTATTAGACGCATTCTAAAGGCAGGATATCTCTCTTACGATATCTTCTGATAGGTATCATTCACTATCATAAGCCTTATTATTTCCTCTATTTTATCAGTCTATCATGGTTCGCATCACTTCCTGAACTTCTGCCATTGTGATAGGTTCGGGTGCAGGCGTAACGACCGATGCATGACCCGTCACATTCCTCGGCCCAGGTTGTCATCTTCCTCGGATATTTCCTAGTCTGTCTTCACCATGACGTTTTGTACACCAAAGCAGACATTCGGTGTACTGAGGCGAGAATTTAATATAGGAAAGTTTTATTTACGATACACGTATAAATCTCCCTATTACTCCGAAAAGTTACATGCCAGTTCTAATATCGTAATTAAACGTTTAGAAATCTGAACACATAAAATTTCCAGATCCGGTCGGCAATAGACCATAGATCCAAATAAATAATAGCATATAAGGCATCTTTATAGCTATAATATAAAACATTTAGCACATAAAACATTTTAGGCATTTTCCTAAATGACCTAGTGCTCGTGTCTATTTAGGTGTACTTTCCTAAAATTTATTACACACGCCCCTCACCATCATTGCTTAGCATTCTAAGTTTAAGTCTAGAAATTTCCTACAAATTCCTAGTTCGCTTAAACTAATGCTCTGATACCAACTGTGACATCCCCATTTTCACGGCCAAAAAAGACCGATTTTGTTTATGCTTTATAAAAATCAGAGTACCTCTTTTAATAAAAATGTTGCGGAATTTGTTCCCAGTAAAACATGATAAATGCGTTATCAAAGCATTTCCGAAGAAATGTATTTTTTTATTCATTTTAAAACATTTGGGATGTCATTGTCAATACAGAAACATAAGCATAAACAGAACTTACATTCATTTACACTAGTGATCTAGACCTCTTTAATCTCTCAGTGTAATGTAACTTCATATCGACACCTGTGATACAAATAAGCTTGAGTAGGTCAGGTTGGGAAACCTGGTGAGTACATAGGGTTTTCAACCCACAATAATATAATTATTATGTTTAATCATCAAACAATTAACCCAATTACCCATCCCCATTATCTTATTTACTCTTAAGGATCTACCCTAAGAATCAGCTATCTCTTGTTCATTCATTCCTAAGGATTATCCTAAGGAATAGGTACGAATTCCATCGTTGTCAATGACACATCTATCAAACACAGCTGCTAGTTCTGTCACTTAGGCGCAGCTGCCAAAATTGTGACATTCTCTACGAGGCGCATCTGCCGGTATTGTCCTTTAGGTGCAGCTGCCAGGGTTATCTCGTTTATCGACAATATCGTTTGCGAGAATCCACTCGCAATACATGTCAATGGGTTTTTAGAGTACACCGGTGAACACATCGTTCACAACACCTACAGGTTGCGAGCCTGCTAGTGTTCCACTGGACTGTCTAGAATAGTCCCTGGTTGTCATCTATACTCTGCTAGATGACGGGGCCAGCATTTGGGTACAAGGCTTCTCACATCGTCCACCTCTCACTCTCACCTCATGGTTTATTTCACCTCTCACCTCATCATCCAACTCATATTTCATCTATTACATCTACCCATGTTTCACCCCAACATTTTCGTAGATATAAAATACATATACAGTTTAAATCATTTAAAACGTGTTATAAAATCGTTCATCTAGCATAGACAGCAAGTACTCAAATAATATGCACACATATCATGTAATTTATATAAAATACTTCATATCTATGTGTAAGATGAAAGTAACTATGCACTCACTTGATAAGGTGTTGACTCGGTACTCGGACAATGCTTCGTTTACTTAAAACAATTTCCCTCGACAAAACCTAGTATCATTACCACTAGGGTTTAGCTCAATATTCACCGAGACTAATTAATAGTCTAGCTATTATTATTATTATATAAGCGTTAAGGAACACTCTTATACAACTCATAATAATAGCCCAAATAATTATTTTAAGGTCCTAATAACATTACTATATTAAAACATAAGTTATACTAAAGATAGGTTAGGCGTAGCTCACTTACAACGGGTTTTTCTCAAAAACGGGCATCGCCGGAGCAGCGTTCCTGAGCCAAAAGACCCTTTTTATCAGGACTCCAGGAGCCTCGGGGCTTCCTTCGGGTGCTAGGGAGGTTCCCTAGGCTTTTTGGGGGGTTAGAGAGAGAGTTTAGAGAGAGAAAGTGAAGTTGGGAAGGTGTGAAGAATGAGGGAGCCCGACACCTCTATTTATAGGCTGGAAAACAGCTCTACTCGTCGAGTACGTCCTCCTACTCGTCGAGTCCATGCCAGGTGTCACCCTCTTGTGGCTTGCCTTGGGGAGAAAGCCTTGGCCCTTATTCAGCCACCTCACCCGATTTCGCACAGCACCCTGCCGACTTCTAAACCCCGTAACTTTCGTATACGAGCTCCGTTTTCGACGTTCTTTATATCCACGCGTAGGTAAAAACAAGGTCTACAACTTTCATTTAGACTCCATCGGCTAATTCTCGACCAATCTTAAATTTATTAGTAGGAGGAGATTAGACTGTTAAATGACCGTGAAAAATTCGTAACTCCTTCATACGGACTCCGTTTTCGTCTGTCTTTTTACCGTTGAGTTCCTATTAATGAGATCTTCAACTCTCATTTAGGTCGTGTAAGCCAAAAACCTCTCGAACTAAAATTCGAGTTTCGGGCCGTGCACTGCTATGCCAAATCTAAGAAAATTCATAACTTCCTCATACGAAGTCAGATTTGGGTGTTCTTTTTTTTGTATGTTCTCGTTTTAACATATACTACAACTTTTGTTTAGATAACTAAGGCTAACAAGTTTTCTACCGTAAATTCACTATTTACGTCTGCCGGTGTCGTGCCGGTTTTGCCATAAAACTTCGACGGGCCATAACTTCTTCGTTATAACTCGGATTTCAGCGTTCTTTATATGTACGGAACCCTTGAGACATATTCTACAACTTGGTTAAGATTATTTATTCTAAATAATCTTTTGTCGAAAAGTCATTTTCGACCCCTATTATCTCTAAATTGACTAGCCCGGATCTACGGACGTTACAATTATCTCCCCCATAGGATGATTACGTCCCGGAATGATCAACGAAACAGGATTGTATAATGACTCCATACGTTATCTCTTCATCCTAGGTAATAACCGTAACTTCTATGTTGTTTCGAATTAGTATCTAACTCTTGGACTCCTTGACTGAAGGCGGTGCTCGATCTTGCTCCCGCCCTTTGTCTCATGTTAGACCTTCAATCATGGCCTTCATGTCACAATCTCGCTCTTTATCAGAGACTCCTTCTTTAAACTTGTTATTTGACTTCCACAATAAACCGATGGGTCACGTTCTAATGACCTCTCATCGTATGTTGCAATGCTTAGACTCAGGTCTCTTAGAGTCAAATTCCGGAACAAACTATATCTTCCTTCATGTTCTAATCCCATCTTAAAAAGTAGCATTTCTAGCTACAAACAACCATCGCGATACCTCTATTGATTGCTTTGATTAATTCTTCCAGCTTAAGTCAGGTGCTACATCGAACTTGGTTCTCGAAACCACGTAACATACTCGTCGTAGTCGGACTCAATTTGGTATGACCACTAGGGTCGGAATAACAATCATCTTCTTAATCGTTACCGAAACAATGGTAATGACATACTTGAATAAAACGAATTCAATTACTAGCTCCTTGGTAACCTTGTGACTTTCCCTGATCGAAGTGCGAGTCCTATGCTTCTGGTAGTATATGCATCTACTACCTTTCACACCTACTCATACTCGTCCCAAGTATTGTCTCACAGTCCCCAAGTCCTAAAATCACAAAACAATTTAACACATACGAGTGTGTCCAAATAATCATATAAATTTTTTTCCCAAGACTCTACTAGGACTTCTTCCATGCACATCTTCAATCATTAATTCTGCTTCAACTCGGTTGGTATTGGAAATTCCAGACCATGGGATAACTATATGGATTATACCAAAAATTCTTTCTTTCTGCCAATCGAAAGTGTAGTTCTCCCGTACTAGACGTATTATTTATTAGACGCATTCTAAAGGCAAGATACCTCTCTTACGATATCTTTTGATAGGTATCATTCACTATCATAAACCTTATTATTTCCTCTATTTTATCAGTCTATCATGGTTCGCATCACTTCCTGAACTTCTGCCATTGTGATAGGTTCTGGTGCAGGCACAACGACCGATGCATGACCCGTCACATTCCTCGACCCAGGTTGTCATCTTCCTCGGATATTTCCTAGTCTGTCTTCACCATGACGTTTTGTACACTAAAGCAGACATTCGGTGTATTGAGGCGAGAATTTAAGATAGGAAAGTTTTATTTACGATAGACGTATAAATCTCCCTATTACTCCGAAAAGTTACATGCCAGTTCTAATATCGTAATTAAACGTTTAGAAATCTGAACACATAAAATTTCCAGATCCGGTCGGCAATAGACCATAGATCCGAACAAATAATAGCATATAAGGCATCTTTATAGCTATAACATAAAACATTTAGCACATAAAACATTTTAGGCATTTTCCTAAATGACCTAGTGCTCGTGTCTATTTAGGTGTACTTTCCTAAAATTTATTACACACACCCCACACCATCATTGCTTAGCATTCTAAATTTAAGTCTAGAATTTTCCTACAAATTCCTAGTTCGCTTAAACTAATACTCTGATACCAACTGTGACATCCCCATTTTCACGGCCAGAAAAGACCGATTTTGTTTATGCTTTATAAAAATCAGAGTACTTTTTTTAATAAAAATGTTGCGGAATTTGTTCCCAGTAAAACATGATAAATGCGTTATCAAAGCATTTCCGAAGAAATGTATTTTTTTATTCATTTTAAAACATTTGGGATGTCATTGTCAATACAGAAACATAAGCATAAACAGAACTTACATTCATTTACACTAGTGATCTAGACCTCTTTAATCTCTCAGTGTAATGTAACTTCATATCGACACCTGTGATACAAATAAGCTTGAGTGGGTCAGGTTGGGAAACCTGGTGAGTACATAGGGTTTTCAACCCACAATAATATAATTATTATGTTTAATCATCAAACAATTAACCCAATTACCCATCCCCATTATCTTATTTACTCTTAAGGATCTACCCTAAGAATCAGCTATCTCTTGTTCATTCATTCCTAAGGATTATCCTAAGGAATAGGTACGAATTCCATTGTTGTCAATGATACATCTGTCAAACACAGCTGCTAGTTCTGTCACTTAGGCGCAGCTGCCAAAATTGTGACATTCTCTACGAGGCGCATCTGCCGGTATTGTCCTTTTGGCGTAGCTGCCAGGGTTATCTCGTTTATCGACAGTATCGTTTCCGAGAATCCACTCGCAATACATGTCAATGGGTTTTTAGAGTACACCGGTGAACACATCGTTCACAACACCTACATGTTGCGAGCCTGCTAGTGTTCCACTGGACTGTCTAGAATAGTCCGTGGTTGTCATCTATACTCTGCTAGATGACGGGGCCAGCATTTGGGTACAAGGCTTCTCACATCGTCCACCTCTCACTCTCACCTCATGGTTTATTTCATCTCTCACCTCATCATCCAACTCATATTTCATCTATTACATCTACCCATGTTTTACCCCAACATTTTCGTAGATATAAAATACATATACATTTTAAATCATTTAAAACGTGTTATAAAATCGTTCATCTAGCATAGACAGCAAGTACTCAGATAATATGCACACATAGCACGTAATTTATATAAAATACTTCATATCTATGTGTAAGATGAAAGTAACTATGCACTCACTTGATAAGGTGGTGACTCGGTACTCAGACAGCGCTTCGTTTACTTGAAACAATTTCCCTCGACAAAACCTAGTATCATTACCACTACGGTTTAGCTCAATATTCACCGAGACTAATTAATAGTCTAGCTATTATTATTATTATTATGTAAGCGTTAGGCAACACTCTTATAAAACTCATAATAATAGCCCAAATAATTATTTTAAGGTCCAAATAACATTACTATATTAAAACATAAGTTATACTAAAGATAGGTTAGGCGTAGCTCACTTACAGCGGGTTTTTCTCAAAACCGGGCATCGCCGGAGCAGCGTTCCCGAACCGAAAGACCCTTTTTCTCAGGACTCCAGGAGCCTCGGGGCTTCCTTCGGGTGCTAGGGAGGTTGCCTAGGCTTTTGGGGGGGGGGGGGTTTGGGGGGTTAGAGAGAGAGTTTAGAGAGAGAAAGTGAAGTTGGGAAGGTGTGAAGAATGAGGGAGCCCAGCACCTCTATGTATAGGCTGGAAAACAGCTCTACTCATCGAGTAGGTCCTCCTAATCGTCAAGTCCATGCCAGGTGTCACCCTCTGGTGGCTTGCCTTGGGGAGAAAGCCTTGGCCCTTATTCAGCCACGTCACCCGATTTCGCACAGCACCCTGCCGATTTCTAAACCCCGTAACTTTTGCATACGAGCTCCGTTTTCGACGTTCTTTATATCCACGCGTAGGTAAAAACAAGATCTACAACTTTCATTTAGACTCCATCTGCTAACTCTCGACCGATCGTAAATTTAATAGTAGGAGGAGACTAGACTGTTAAATGACCGCGAAAAATTCGTAACTCCTTCATACGGACTTCGTTTTCGACTGTCTTTTTACCGTTGAGTTCCTATCAATGAGATATTCAACTCTCATTTAGGTCGCGTAAGCCAAAACCCGCTCGAACTAAAATTCGAGTTTCGGGTCGTGCACTGCTATGCCAAATCTTACAAAATTCATAACTTCCTCATACGAAGTCAGATTTGGGCGTTCTTTTTTTGTATGTTCTCGGTTTAACATATACTACAACTTTTGTTTAGATCACTAAGGCTAACAAGTCTTCTACTATAAATTCACTATTTACGTCTCTCGGTGTCGTGCCGGTTTTGCCGTAAAACTTCGACGGGCCATAACTTCTTCGTTATAACTCGGATTTCGGCGTTCTTTATATGTACGGAACCCTTGAGACATATTATACAACTTGGTTAAGATTATTTATTCTAAATAATCTTTTGTCGAAAAGTCATTTTCGACCCCTATTATCTCTAAATTGACTAGTCCGGATCTACGGGCGTTACATTCATCATTACTGTTAAAAGGCTTTTTCCACTGTATTACTCGTAATCTCGTTGAAACAATAAATTTGTGAGACTCTTCATGGTGTACTTATCTAAGTACGACCTTAAGTCCTGACTTATTAACTAGAATCTCCTGGAGGGAGAGCGTGAATTTGTGTAAAGATCTATACGGGCTGACAATCCTGCACCTTAGTTGTTCGCTACAGTTTGGCCGGCAGGCCTGGGGTGAAAAATGTGATATCGTTCCGACGCCAGAAGAACGTCGCATCAGGCATATCAGTCATATTAGTATGGTTAATAGAACTCACATGGATAAAACAACGATTAAATTACTTAGTAATATACTTCTTTTAAAACTGTAAGAAAAGATAATTACATCCTATATATTTTACTGACCAAATATACCTTCTGTTAGTTTTTACTTATAGTAAAAAACTACGTATCATGAAATCAAGTATGGCAAATATACTTGTACTTTTGGTTTTTGAACGTTTAAAACCACAAATCAGTATTATGGATAATATAATATTTTCCAGGATTAATACCAATATTTTATTGTAGAACGGATAAACTAAGAATACTTTTACAAATGAAACGGTTTATGGGATTAAGCTACATTTACAAATGGAACGATTTTATGGGGATTTAAAACTACTATTCAGAAAAGGTTTTATGGGGATTTAAAACTACTATTCAGAAACGGTTTTATGGGAATTTAAAACTACTTATCAGATGGAACTTAGTCATTCACTCTCTTTAAACTAGTATAATATAAAGGACCTTTAGTGGCTAATTCTATAATTCCTTAGTTTACACATCAGAGTTATATATAAGTAATATCCTATTGACAGTGAAATGTGTAACTTCCGCCTTACTTACTGTTCCTTGTTTGGTTGTGGGCTTAGGACAGATTCACCCATTTAACTGTCCATTCGATATTAGGTTATATATAACTAGTATCAACTAAGTAATTGTAGAGGGAACTGTTGAGGTTATCATTTTATCACATCAGGAAATATAGGATTTTCTGGAGGAACTAGCGAACTTTTCCAAAGAACTTAGAATATATTTTATAGAACTAAACTACTTATGAACTCACCAGCTTAAATGTTGATCTACTCTTTCAAAATAACTTGTATTCTTAGGAATCCAGTAGACAGGTACACTCCCGAAGCCTTTGAGAAGCCTACCTAGTACCTTACTGGGACTCTTGTCTTCTATTGTATCTACTTTGATGTTTGAATATGTAATGTTTAAACACTTATGTAAAAGTTATCCTTATTAATGCAATGGTTGTTTGTACTTTGATTATTATATTGCATGTGTTGTGATACTTACATGTAGTCCTCCGCCCCCAAACGTTTCCGCCGTTCTGGTTTGGGGGTGTGACAAATTGGTATCAGAGCATTGTTTTTAGTGAACTCAATATATCAGTCATAAAAGATATACAACTATAAACCCATTGGGATAAAAACACTCTGACCAAGAGTTATACTTTAAAAATATAACAATATTTTATAAAAGTATAAGTACATGCAGAATATATATACTAGAATGAGTATCACAAGAAGAACAAAACAAAATTATTTAGATGTTGGACATTACAGTTAAACCTGGACAGTTATGTAATCATATCTGGGATCAATATAGCCTGATCAACTATATTCATTTGAGATATGACCAACATGTGTTTGGGAGTGATTGTAGTGTTGCAAAAAGTCTAAAACTTACCTAGGTACCAGAAGAATTCTAGAACCAAACATAAAGGTTAAAATACTATAGGAGTATTTTAGGATGCTATAACAAGAAAACTGAAAACTTATCAACTTCTTATATCTAGAAGTCTAAGAATCAAACTTATAATTAATATACCATGGAAGTATTTTAGATACCATAAATAACTTTGGGGAAATGTTAAAAAGATATTTTCTGGTAAGTCTATAATTACTAAGTGGATACGTTAAGGTTATATATAGTTGAGATTTTATAGACTTACAATATGTGATTTTCACTCTACTTCCTTTTCCTTGTTTGGATGTGGTTTTAGAGTAAGATTACTTATTCGAAGGTCTATTTATATCAAAAATAAATTGTTCAGTAATCGTAATTGGGATGAACAATGTGGTAGAGATTGTAACAACGTTTCCAAAAATATAAAGAACACTGAAATCCGAGTTATAACGAAGAAGTTATGACCAATCGAAGATCCGCAACAAAACCGGCAAAATATTATTCAGTATAAAAAGTGAATTTTCAATAAAAGGCTTTTTAGCCTTAAAAATCTATATGAAAGTTGTAGAATATGTTAAACCGAGAACTTTTATAAAAAGAACGTAAACATCAAACTTCGTATGAGGAAGTTATGATTTTTCTAAGTTTCGGTTTAGCAGTAGACAACTAAAAATTCGAAATAAAAATCGATCGATATTTAGCCGACACAACTTAAACGAGAATCGAAGGTCTCGTCAAAAGTAGTACAACGGTAAAAAGACAGACGAAAACGTACGTCGGATGAAGAAGTTATGAATTTTTAACAGATTTTCCTGTCCCGGGATGTTAAAAATAATAATATTAAAAATAAACTCAAAGTTAGCCGACGAAGTCTAAACGAAAGTCGTAGAGTATAATTTTACCTATGCGTGCATATAAAGAACGTCAAAAACGGAGCTCGTATGCCAAAGTTATGAATTTCGCAATTTCGGGCACAAAAATCGAAAAATCTTGAAATCCGGGAAATTTCGCATGGTCGCCATTCGGTAACGTCACCTCGCATGCGAGGCTTCCTCGTGTCCGCCTCGTGTCATCTTCTGATTGGACCGAAGCCACGGTCCAATGGCCATCCGGCATTCTTCGCATGAACAGTAACCGCCACACCCGGATCCGACACGCGCCTCGCCTCCCTGTCTCGCATCCGAACTTCGGCCTCGTGGCCTTCGCTGCTGCTGTTGCGTGTCTGCTGACTCTTCTCTTCGGCCGAACCCTCGCACCTATATAAAGGGTGGGAGACTCTCCGGTTCCTTCACCATTTTTACCCCAAATTTCACCCTTTTCACATATTTCACCCCTTTAAACTTCCTTACAACCCCCGAAGCCCCGATATCATAACTAAAACCCGAAGCAAGCCCCGAAGCCCCAGAATTCTTGAGAAGCTAACCTCTTTCCAATTGAAGTGCTGCCCGCGTAAAGCCCGGTTTTTAATAAAAAAACTCGCGGTTTCTTCGAGAAAGATCATCTATAGAAACGAAATGCTGCCCAAATATCCACTTATCAAGTGAGTTCATACCCCTATAATCTACCTTTTTAATGGTTTTAAATGCTTTTAGGGGGGGGGGGGAATACAAGTTGAACACAATCTAAATTGTGTTAATAACTGTATGTGAAAATAATCACACAAAGGGTTTCCTTATGCTTTTAAGGATTACCAAATACTTCCAAAATGACTTAAAGCCATGTTAAATCTTTAAAGTCATGTACACTCTTTTAATACTGTTAAATTCTTTGAAAAAGATTTTATAAACTATTTCAAATTATAATTATCAATATCATATTCATATATGTATAAGTATATAAATAAAACTTAAAGGGCTTAGGACTAAAGAGTTGCCTTATCTCCTTTTCCTTATTTGGATGTCGATTTGAGGTGAGGTTAATTATCCGAAGGTCGTTTCCTTCTTAATTATATACGTTATACATATGGGAATATAAAAGGTTACTTCATTCGGTATCATTACCTTTGTATCATGCTGAGCAAAGGTGTTCATCCATGAAAAATCATGCTAATCAGATAGAACATATAAATTATAATACGTATAATTTATGGGTCAATTCTCAATATCAATCATCTTAAACTTATATATGGAAAAGTTTCATCATTACTGTTAAAAGGCTTTTTCCACTGTATTACTCGTAATCTCGTTGAAACAATTAATTTGTGAGACTCTTCATGATGTACTTATCTAAGTACGACCTTAAGTCCTGACTTATTAACCAGAATCTCCTGGAGGGAGAGCGTGAATTTGTGTAAAGATCTATACGGGACTGACAATCCCGCACCTTAGCTGTTCGCTACAGTTTGGCCGGCAGGCCTGGGGTGACAAATGTCATATCGTTCCGACGCCTGAAGAACGTCGCATCAGGCATATCAGTCATATTGGTATGGTTAATAGAACTCACATGGATAAAACAACGATTACATTACTTAGTAATATACTTCTTTTAAAACTGTAAGAAAAGATAATTACATCCTATCTATTTTACTGACCAAATATACCTTCTGTTAGTTTTTACTTATAGTAAAAAACTACGTATCATGAAATCAAGTATGGCAAATATACTTGTACTTTTGGTTTTGGAACGTTTAAAACCACAAATTAGTATTATGGATAATATAATATTTTCCAGGATTAATACCAATGTTTTACTGTAGAACGGATATAACTAAGAATACTTTTACAAATGAAACGGTTTATGGGATTAAACTACTTTTACAAATGGAACAGTTTTATGGGGATTTAAAACTACTATTCAGAAACGGTTTTATGGGGATTTAAAACTACTGTTTAGAAACGGTTTTATGGGGATTTAAAACTACTTATCAGATGGAACTTAGTCATTCACTCTCTTTAAACTAGTATAACCTAAAGGACCTTTAGTGGCTAATCCTATAATTCCTAAGTTTATACATCAGAGTTATATATAAGTAATATCCGATTGACAGTGAAATGTGTGACTTCCGCCTTACTTCCTGTTCCTTGTTTGGTTGTGGGCTTAGGGAAGATTCGCTCATTTAACTGTCCATTCGATATTAGGTTATATATAACTAGTATCAACTAAGTAATTGCAGAGGGAACTGTTGAGGTTATCATTTTATCACATCAGGAAATATAGGACTTTCTGGAGGAACCAACGAACTTTTCCAAAGAACTTAGAGTATATTTTATAGAACTAAAATACTTATGAACTCACCAGCTTATATTTTATAGACAAGTACACTCCCGAAGCCTTTGAGAAGCCTACCTAGTATCGTACTGCGACTCTTGTCTTCTACTGTATCTACTTTGATGTTTGAATATGTAATGTTTAAAAACTTATGTAAAACTTATACTTATTAATGCAATGGTTGTTTGTACTTTGATTACTATATTGCATGTGTTGTGATACTTACATGAAGTCCTCCGCCCCCGAACGTTTTCGCCGTTCTGGTTTGGGGGTGTGACAATTATAGTCTAGAATCATATATCCACCATCAATTCGTAGTGGTACCATGTTATACCTCATACTAGGAGGTCAAGGACATGAATAACCCCATGTCATTGAAGGACTAGACAAGTAACTCTTATGCTGATGACTAAGCAATCAGGGTAATCCATTGGTTTATGCTCAATGTTTCAGCATAACATGAGACTTGATGCATACGGCAAGCATACTTCCAGGGACAAGAGTAAGGTAAGATAGTTAACTAAAAATAAACACCCAAGCATTTCTATAAATTTTTATTTGGACCAAGCAATCTCACTTAGAAAGTTTAGACGATGCTAGACAATCAACGTGACGGGGTGACTCAATGTCATCTCAGCATATGGTATCGTTGATGAGATACTGTGCCAACCCAAAACGTTTTCCGAATCTGTTATACGATTTCCGTTAATAAAATTTGAATTTTATTAAGTTTCCATCAAACTTCTTGGTTTAGAAAATCATCTAGTTTTATATAATTAAATTTTTATATGAGTCGGAACCATAACTTCACGAAGTCTCGAAATTATCCTTCGATCAAACGTCGGTTTTCGGCCTGACTGAGTTTACGGCCGTAAACCCATGTACGGCCGTATACTCGTTTACGGCAAGCATCGGGTGGACCCCACCACCGACCTCGAAAACCACTATAAATACGAGGCCCTACCCCTCATTTACAATTTTCTGGCTGGACACTCTCTCATTCTCTCTCTAAAATCTCGACAGTACACCCCAAAAACACCCACATTCTTCCAAGAATCATCAAAAATCACCGTTGGGAGTCATTTCGAAACATCTAGGACACGTTTTTCATCGAATCTAGCAACCTTGTTCTTGAGTGTACGGTCGTACACCCTTCAAATATGCAAATCTTCATTGACCGCACACCAGTTCACGGCCGTACACCCTTCAAATCTGCAAATCTTCATTGACCGCACACCAGTTCACGACCGTACACACTTCAAAGGCCATACACCATTCAAGAGCCTGTTCACGGCCGTACAGTTGTTCACGGCCGTAAACCCCATTCACGGCCGTACACCCTTCCTAAGTGGTGCATTAGTCTGAAAACCCACTTTCCTCGATTCAATCAAGTCCCGGTAACATTCCTTAACCGAAAGCAAGTGTTTTTCTAACACTTTATCTAACGAAAAAGCTAATTTAGATACATATATGTATTTAATTGTTATTAGGATTCTGTTAAGTGCCAAACGCTACAACTCGAGGGTCTTCATTTCAGTTCGTTGATTCGACACTTGTACGCAGCTAACTGTGAGTTCATACCCCTATGCATTTATTATTTTTAATGTTTTCAGGGGGGAATACAAGCCAAACATAAATGATTTTGTGAAACTTATACAAAAAGGATTTCAATAAACTGAAAACGGATGCAATTGATACAGTCACACAATTTCTATACTTTTATAAAATATATAGATATTTTATCCCTTTTGTAATATGCTGAGCATAAGGGGGGTTTTCATCATAATCACAGAACTTTCAATGTAAAACATGAATTGAATGCATGAATGAACATATAAACTATAGTAGGTATAGTTTATGAAACAACTAACATATCAAGGTACAAACATAGATTCAATGCAACCAAACATATAAACTATATAATGTGTAGTTTATGAGATATGTAGACAGCAAGTTAAATTCAATGGATTCATTTTATTCTACATGTAATCGTTAGTATAGCATTTTATGAGTAAGCATTCTTCGCGTACTTACCAGAGTCCTGATATTGTAACCAGAGTCTCCTTGCGGGGGAACGTGAATTTGTGTATAGATCTATACGGGACTCACGATCCCGCACCATAACTGTTAGCTACAGTTAGGCCGGCAGGCCTGGGTGACAAAGTCATTTCGATTCCGACACTGAAGAACGTCGTTCAGGCAATTCAATGGTCAAGTATGGTTATAACAACTCATAAATTTGGTACTAAGAATATACGATTAATGTATGAATGGTAATAACTTTAATTAGTTTTATTATAAAGTAATAGAATTACTATACATATAATCGTTTTCAGAGCTTTCCAAACTTACTATACATACTGGTGATAACCAGGGTTTTTCATGTAAAAAGAGGTTTCTAATTAAATCAAACAATGCACAACACATTCAATGGTAACTGGACATATGAAATATTATGAAATGAGATTCAGTAACAAAATACACATGTTAGAAAATAATGGATTTTCTTGGAAGCATATGAATACATTCATTGATTCATTAACCGATTTTCCTCTCAAAAACATGTTTATGAACTCACTAGCTTCATGCTGATACTCTTTCAAAAGTTCTTGTATTCTCAGGAAATCAGTAGACAGGTACCTCCTGGTGTTTTGAGAAGATGGAGCGTATAGAGTCTCGTCTTTTACTTTTGTCATACTTTTGATGTCTCTAAACATGACTCAAACCGATGTAAATATTTTACTTAATGGTATACAACTATAAACACTATACATGAAGTCATCCACCCCCAAACGTTTCCGCCGATCCGGTTTGGGGGTATGACATATTGGTATCAGAGCTCTTGTTTATAGTGAACTAAGTATACCGAACCTTACATGGTATACAACTATAAACACTATGGGGCCGAAGTGCTCTGAACTAAAAGTATACTTTTAAAATATAAGTATTTTATAAGAAGTATACAAGTATACATAGGTATCAGAAACAATATCATAAGTAGAACAAAAAAAAAGTATTTGGATGTTGGACACTGTGGTTAAACCTGGATAGTTATGTAATCATGTGTGACACCAGTCAAATTTTGGTCAAAAATAAATTGATCAATAATCGTACTTGGGATGAACCAAGTGGTAGAGTTTGTAACAAGGTTTCCAAAAACATAAAGAACACGGAAATCCGAGTTATAACGAAGAAGTTATGACCAATCGAAAATCCGTGGTAAAACCGGCAAAACACTGTTCAGGTAAAAAGCGAATTTTCGATAAAAGGATTTTTAGCTTTAACAATCTAAATGAAAGTTGTAGAATATGTTAAACCGAGAACGTTCATTAAAAGAACGTCAAAATCTGACTTCGTATAAGGAAGTTATGATTTTTCGAAGTTTCGGTTTAGCAGTAGACAGCTAAAAATTCGAAATATAAATCGATCAATATTTAGCCGATGCAACTTAAACGAGAATCGAAGGTCTCGTCAAAAGTAGCACAACGGTAAAAAGACAGACGAAAACGGACGTCGGATGAAGAAGTTATGAATTTTTAACGGATTCCCATCCCGGTCTGTTTAAAATAATAATATTAAAGTCAAAACCAGCCGACGAAATCTAAAAGAAAGTCGTAGAGTATGATTTTACCTACGCGTGCATATAAAGAACGCCAAAAACGGAGCTCGTATGCGAAAGTTATGATTTTCGCAAGTTTTTGGCACAAAAACCGAGAATAAATGGATAACCGGGAAATTTCGCTGAGTCACTCCTCGGACAAGTCACCTCGCATGCGATGCCTCCACGTGTTCGCTTCTCATTGGACCATAGCCTCGCGTGTCGTATCCTGATAGGTTCGAAGTCGTCACCTCCTTTCCCCATTGGACCGAAGTCCGGTCCACTTAGAAGGCTCCATCTGTCTGAAGTCACGTGCTCGCACCGGGTCCGAAATTTCGCACCGCCTCAGACTTCGCACGTGGCTTCGCTGCTGACTGCCATGTAGCTGCTGACTCCTCGCCCTCACCAGGTGGCCGCTGACTCACCATCTCGTACCGCACCCTCGCACCCCTATATAAAGGGTGCGAGACTCCTCGGCTAAGAGGACTTTTTCACCCCAAAACCTCCCAAAATTCACATTTTAACCCGTCGACTTTCTCACGACCCCCCAAGGCCCCGGTATCGTGTCTAAAGCCCGAAGCAAGCCCCGGAGCCCCGGAATTCTCGAGAATTCATCCTCTCTCCTGTCGAAACTCTGCCCGGTTTGAGCCGATTTCTCGTTAAATAAACTCTTTACGGTAAACGAAACGCTGCCCGAATCACCGCTTATCAAGGTGAGTTCATACCCTTATAATTTACCTTTTCAATGGTTTTTAAGTGCTTTTAAGGGGGGAAATACAAGTTTAACACAATATTAAATTGTGTTAATATCTGTATGTAATATTAATCACACAAAGAGTTTCCGTATGCTTTTAAGAATTACCGAATACTTCCAAAATAACTTAAAGCCATGTTAAATGTTTAAAGTCATGTAAACTCTGTTAAATTCTTTGAAAAATGTTTTATAAACTATTTCAAAGTATAAATGTCAAAATCATGATTATATATGTATAAATATATAAATAAGACTTGAAGGGCTTAAGACTAATGAATTATCTTATATCATTTTCCTTATTTGGATGTGGAATTAAGGTTGTGTTATTTGTCCGAAGGTCGTTTCCTTCTTAATTATATATATATATATATATATATATATATATATATATATATATATATATATATATATATATATATATATATATATATATATATATATATATATATATATATATATATATATATATATATATATATATATATATATATATATACATATATGAGTCGAAAAGGTTACTCCTTTTAGTATCATTACCTTTGTATCAGGCTGAGCAAATGTGATATTCCATGAGAATTCATGCTAATCAGATAGAACATATAAATTATAATAGGTATAATTTATGAATCAAAACTAAATATACAAGTATGATTCATGACTGTATACTTTCCAAGGAAATTACCAAAATACATTCAAATATAACAAGATATGTATAACACCTTTAATATACAAACAACATATTAAAGAAGTAAAGATACATCATACCGGGTTTGCATTAGCAATGGTACTATACAGAGTACCAGAGTTAGCAAACATGGGGTAATGTCGGGTTTGCATTAGCAATGGTACTATACAGAGTACCAAAGTTAGCAAACACGAGGTAATAATACACAATTCTGGGTTTGCATTAGCAATGGTACTATACAGAGTACCAGGGTTAGCAAACACGAGGTAATAAAACACAATTCCGGGTTTGCATTAGCAATGGTACTATACAGAGTACCAGAGTTAGCAAACACGAGGTAATAATTCATGATTCAAGTATACTAGAATACACTGTTTTACAAGAAACTAGGGTTTTGATTCAAGAATATACTGTCAATCATTATTTCAGAATGATTGGGTTTTCAAAACTAATATACATGTAACGTTTAATATGCTTTTTATGAGACTCTATATTCAGGTTGTTTAATTCATTTTAGACAACATAGGAAAGTCCTGACATTATAACCAGAATCTCCAGCCGTGGATCGAAACAAGTGTGTGTAGATCTATATCGGGATTAACAACCCCGCACTCAGGCTTCTAGCTACAGTCCGGCGTACACGCCGATGAGTGACAATTGTTATCACCAGTTTAAACGCCCACAAAGCGTTTGTTTCAGGCCATCCATCATAGTATGGTTATAATAACTACTCATTAAGAAGATATTAACAATACGTTAGTGTATAAACAAATAAACGAAAGTACACCTTCAAAGTACCACTTTATAGAATACAAAATAAAATGGTTTAATACAGTTCTCATTAACACCTGGTGGAGCCAGGCACACTCTGATTTTCAAGTTTTCATAAAGGAATACAAATACAAAACAATAATACAAAGAGAACGGTTTATGGATTAAACCACTTATCCGATGGAATTTAGTCACTCAATCTCTGTAAACTAGTATAACATAAAAGACCTTTAGTGGTTAATTCTATAATTCCTTAGTTATTACATCATAGTTATACATAAGTAATATCCGATTGACAGTGAAATGTGTGACTTCCGCCTTACTTCCTGTTCCTTGTTTGGTTGTGGGCTTAGGGCAGATGCACCCAATTGCCTGTCCATTCGATATTGTGTTATGTATAATCAGTATAAACTAAGTAATTACAGAGGGAAACTATTGAGGTTATCAATCTAGCACCTCAGGAAATATAGGATTTCCTGGAGAAACCAGTGAACTTATCCAAAGAACTTAGGGTATACTTAACAGAACTAAAATACTTATGAACTCACCAGCTTAAATGCTGATCTACTCTTTCCAAATAACTTGTATTCTCAGGAATCCAGGAGACAGGTACACTCCAGAAGCTTTTGAGAAGACTACCTAGTATCGTACTGCTACTCTTGTCTTCTACTGTACCTATTTTAGTGTTTGCATATATGTAATGTTTAAACACTTATGTAAAACTTATACTTATTAATGCAATGGTTGCTTGTACTTTGATTACTATGTTACATGTGTTGTGATACTTACCTTAAGTCCTCCGCCCCCGAACGTTTTCGCCGTTCTGGTTTGGGGGTGCGACATAACCCTACCAGTAGCGAACGCCATGGGTTGGGAAAGCTTAAAAGAACTCATTCTTGCTGAGTACTGCCCAAGGGGCGAGATGCAGAAGTTAGAGCACGAGATCTGGCACCTAAAGATGAAGGGTTCCGACATTGCCGCTTACACAGCTAGATTCTGCGATCTGGCTCTTCTCGATCCGGGAATGGTCACCCCGGAAAGCAAGAAGATAGAAAGATACATTTGGGGATTGACGCCCCCAACACAAGGAAATGTCCTGGCTACTAAGCCTATCACTTTTGACAGCGCCAAGTGTATGGCACAGACCCTAATAGATCACGGGGTTGATCTGGATGAAATAACAGCCGCTCCCGAACCACCAAAGGAGAGTGGTGGGAAGAAGAAATTATGGAACAATCGTAAGGGCCAGTCTTCGCAGGAGCCCGCCAAGAAGCAACAAACAGTGGCAGTCCACGCTGCTACTACTCCTGCTGCTGTTCCCACTACTCCAACAACTCCCAGTCGCTATGCTGGAAACCTACCTTTGTGCAACAAATGCAACTTCCATTATTTGGGAGTTTGTGGAGAAATGCAATGCAACAAATGTGGCAAAAAGGGGCATGCAACACGATTCTGCAAGACACCAGCTCAACCGACCAACCAGGCTACTTAAGCGGGCGTGGGTCAGGCCTGTTATGGCTGTGGGGAGGTTGGGCACTTCAAGAGAAATTGCCCCAAGGCAACAAAAACTAGAAACACAAGGAGAGTACTAGCTATGGGTCAGGAGGAAGCAGTTGTTGATCCCACTGTTGTTATGAGTACGTTCCTCCTCCACAACTCTTTTGCATACATTCTTTTCGATTCTGTTGCGGAGAGAAGTTTTGTTAGTCATGCATTTAAACATCTACTCCGGCGTAAATCCCAACCTTTAATTGACACATTTAACGTTGAGATGGCCAGCGGAAAGAAAGAGAGCACTAACGACATATTCATAGGCTGTACCCTTACCTTAAACGACCATTCCTTCCCCATCGATCTTATGCCAGTTTCCATAAAAAGCTTCGATGTCATCATTGGTATGGATTGGTTGAACCTCAATCATGCCGATATCCTTTGTTATGAAAAAGCCATCCGTCTCAATCTGCCCTCGGGCGAAAATCTCGTAGTTTACGGCGATAAACTCAGCTCAAATCTTCAGATCATTTCATGCATCCATTCCCAGAAATATCTGCGAAAGGAGTGCCATGCATTCCTAGCTTATGTCGTTAACGAAAAGCAGGTAGTGAAGTACCTCGAGAACATCCCCGAAGTCTACAACTTTCCTGATGTTTTTCCCGAAGATCTTCCAGGAATTCCTCCCGAGCGCCAAATCGAGTTCCGTATCGACTTAATCCCCAGAGCTAATCACGTAGCTAAATCCCTATATCGTCTAGCGCCAGCAGAAATGCAAGAGTTATCTAGCCAGCTCAATGAGCTGCTCAGCAAGGGATTCATAAGACCAAGTTCCTCACCCTGGGGAGCCCCGATCTTATTCGTGAAAAAGAAAGATGGATCCTTTCGGATGTGCATTGATTATCGAGAACTGAACAAGCTTACTATCAAGAACTGTTATCCCTTACCCAGAATCGACGACCTCTTCGATCAACTTCAGGGAGCCAGTTACTTCTTGAAAATAGACTTAAGATCAGGGTTCCATCAGTTGCGAGTTCATGAGAGTGATGTTCCCAAGACAGCATTCCGAACTCGCTATGGTCACTACGAGTTTGTAGTCATGCCCTTTGGTCTAACCAACACACCGGCGGTATTCATGGATCTCATGAATCGGTTGTGCCGCCCTTTCCTAGACAAGTTCATAATCGTGTTCATTGATGATATACTTGTCTATTCCCGAAGCGAGGAAGATCATAGACAACATTTGAGACTAATGTTAGAAACTGTAAGGGCGGAGAAGCTCTATGCAAAGTTTTCAAAGTGCGAATTCTGGATCCGAAAAGTAACTTTCCTTGGTCACGTGGTTAGCGAGGAAGGCATACACGTGGACCCTTCCAAGATCAAAGCGATTGAGAATTGGTCAACACCGAAGACGCCCACAGAAATCCATCAATTCTTGGGTCTCGCTGGCTACTATCGCAGATTTATCCAGAATTTCTCCAAAATTGCTAATCCTTTAACCACCCTGACACAGAAAGGTGTAACCTTTAGTTGGGGAGAAAAGAAAGACATTGCGTTTCAAACATTGAAGCAAGCCCTATGCAGCGCACCTATCATGTCTCTGTCCGAAGGGACGGAGGACTTCGTTGTCTATTGCGATGCATCCAATCAGGGCCTAGGCTGTATGCTCATGCAGCGAGGAAAGGTTATTTCCTATGCCTCGAGATAGCCGAAAACACACGAAGTCAATTACACAACTCACGATATAGAGTTAGGAGCAGTGGTCTTTGCGTTAAAGATTTGGAGACATTATCTCTACGGAACCAAATGCACTGTCTTCACCGACCAGAAGAGCCTACAGCATATCTTCGATGAGAAAGAGTTGAACATGAGAAAACGGTGATGGGTAGAGCTACTCAGTGATTACGAGTGTGAAATACGCTACCATCCCGGCAAGGCCAATGTGGTAGCGGATGCCCTCAGTCGGAAGGAATATTCAGGTCGTAGAGTGAAGGCACTGACAATGACCATCCATTCCCAATTATCCGCGCAAATCAGAGAGGCTCAGCTGAAAGCCTTAAAACCAGAGAACATCTCGGATGAAGCCTTGCGAGGAATGGAAAAGAACTTAGAGGTCAAGGGAGACGGAGTTTACTATTTCATAAACCTGATCTGGACCCCGAAGTTCGGCGGTTACAGGGAGGTTGTCGCGAACGAAGCTCACAAGACTAGATACTCCGTTCACCCAGGTTCAGATAAGATGTATCTGGATCTCAAACAACTCTATTGGTGGCCGAACATGAAAGCAGCGATCGCTACCTTCGTGGGCAAGTGCTTGACTTGCGCCAAGGTGAAGGTGGAATATCAAAAGCCCTCAGGTCTACTTCAGCAGCCAGAAATACCTGAGTGGAAGTGGGAAAGGATTACTATGGATTTCATCACTAAGTTGACCAGGTCTCCGAGTGGGCCCGACGCCATTGGGTAATTGTCGATCGACTAACTAAATCCGCCCACTTTCTACCAATCAAAGAAAACTTCAAAATTGAGAGACTGACACGAATCTACATTCGAGAGATAGTCCGCCTGCATGATGTACCTGTATCTATTATCTCCGATCGAGATAACAGGTTTACCTCTAGATTTTGGCAATCACTATAGAAGGCTCTTGGAACTAAGCTGGATATGAGCACAACATACCATCCACAGACAGATGGGCAGAGTGAGAGAACCATTCAAACATTAGAAGATATGTTGAGAGCCTACGTCATCGACTTCGGTATGTTGTGGGACACTCATTTTCCCTTGGTCGAATTTTCCTACAACAACAGCTACCATACTAGCATCAAGGTTGCACCGTTCGAAGCCCTCTATGGCCGTAAGTGCGGATCCCCTCTGTGTTGGGCTGAGGTGGGTGACACGTAGCTAGTCAAGGGTCAAGTCCCCGATAGCACTCTCATAGGCCCAGAAATCATCCGAGAGACTACTGAAAAGATCATACAAATTCAGGAACGATTAAAAGCTTTAAGAGATAGACAAAAGAGCTACGCCGATAAGAGACGAAAACCCTTGGAGTTCCAGGTTGGTGATTGTGTCCTGTTGAAGGTCTCACCCTGGAAGGGGATGATACGCTTCGGAAAGCGTGGAAAGTTGAATCCAAAATACATAGGACCATTCGAGATCCTCGCTAGGATCGCACCCGTAGCCTACAAACTTCGCCTACCACGAGAACTTAGCAACGTACATCCCGTCTTCTACGTGTCGAACCTAAAGAAGTGTCTGTCCGATGAGACACTTGTGATACCCCAATGAGATCGAACTAGACGACAGCTTACACTTCGTAGAGGAACCCGTAGAAATCATGGATCGGGAAGTCAAGCGAACGAAACAAAGTCGTATCCCAATAGTGAAGGTTCGCTGGAATGCCAAGCGGGGATCTGAATTCACTTGTGAGCGTGAAGATTCAATGAAACAGAAATACCCTCAATTATTTCCGAGTCCATGATTTGTATTCAGTGTTTGAATTTCGGGACGAAATTCCCTCTGACGGGGGGATGATGTGACAACCTGAAACTTTTTCCGTTTCTGTTATACGATTTCCGTTAATAAAATTTGAATTTTATTAAGTTTCCGTCAAACTTCTTGGTTTAGAAAATCATCTAGTTTTATATAATTAAATTTTTATATGAGTCGGAACCAAAAATTCACGAAATCTCGAAATTATCCTTCGATCAAACGTCGGTTTTCGGCCTGACTGAGTTTACGGCCGTAAACCCGTGTACGGCCGTACACTCGTTTACGGCCAACATCGGGTAGACCCCACCACCGACCTCGAAAACCCCTATAAATACGAGGCCCTACCCCTCATTTACACTTTTCTGACCGTACACTCCAAAAACACCCTCATTCTTCCGAGAATCATCAAAAATCACCGTTGGGAGTCATTTCGGAACATCTAGAACGCGTTTTTCATCGAATCCAACAACCTTGTTCTTGAGTGTACGGCCGTACACCCTTCAAATATGCAAATCTTCATTGACCGCACACCAGTTCACGGCCGTACACCCTTCAAATATGAAAATCTTCATTGACCGCACACCAATTCACGGCCGTACACACTTCAAATGTCGTACACCGTTCAAGAGCCTGTTCACGGCCGTACACCCTATTCACGGTCGTACACTTGTTAACGTCCGTAAACCCTATTCACGACAGTAGGCCGGCAGGCCTGGGTGACAAAGTCATTTCGATTCCGACAGTGAAGAACGTCGTTCAGGCAATTCAGTGGTCAAGTATGGTTATAACAACTCATAAATTTGGTACTAAGAATATACGATTAATGTATGAATGGTAATAACTTTAATTAGTTTTATTATAAAGTAATAGAACTACTATACATATTATCGTTTTCAGAGCTTTCCGAACTTACTATACATACTGGTGATAACCAGGGTTTTTCATGTAAAAAGTGGTTGATTATTAAATCAAACAATGCACAACACATTCAATGGTAACTGGACATATGAAAATATTACGAAATGAGATTAAGTAACAAAATACACATGTTAGAAAATAATGGATTTTCTAGGAAGCATACGAATACATTCATTGACTCATTAACCGGTTTTCCTCTCAAAAATATGTTTATGAACTCACCAGCTTTACGCTGATACTCTTTCAAAATTGCTTGTATTCTCAGGAAATCAGTAGACAGGTACCTCCTGGAGTTTTGAGAAGACGGAGCGTATAGAGTCTCGTCTTTTACTTTTGTCATACTTTTGATGTCTATAAACATGAATCAAACCGATGTAAATATTTTACTTAATTAATGTAATGGTTGTGTTTACTTTGATTACTGTAATGCAATGGTTGTGATACTATATATGAAGTCATCCACCTCTGAACGTTTCCGCCGTTCCGGTTTGGGGGTGTGACAGATAATTAGAGAGATTTAGGCACATACAACAACTTGCTTCTAGGGACAATGAATTGTCAATAGTTACATACTTGGCTTACGAACTGCCACCGTCAACTTCTTTAAAATTGTACAAGACACAATAACAATTAAAATAAGAATACAAACAAAAGAGTTAGTCAAGCAAGGAAATATTCTAAAAGCGATATTTTTGCAGCTTTTTCAGAAACAAGATAAAGACCCGATTTATCAAATCTTTTGAATTGAAGTGCCATAAATGACCTTCCCTTTTCCAAGAAATCTGTCTTTCAACATTGTCTATAAAAGAAGAAGCAAACAAGATCAAATATTCATAAAGACAGAGAAAATGCCTTTAATCATTGAAGTATTGTAGATTGATTCCAAGCATCATGTTCACCAAGAACAACAGAAGAGCATGAACTAGTCTTTGTAACCAACGAGTTAAACGGATCTAATCTTTGTAACCTTCGAGTTATGAGATTCACCAAGACAAAACTTGAAGGTTCCACTCTTTTTGATCTGTGAAAAAAGAGAAGGGGACCACCATCTTGTTGAAGAGGTCTTTGGATTTTAGAGGGGAAGTGGTTTTGTAGTGACAACGTCTATGGAAATTAAACGTGCAATGTTACCTAACTTCACTTCATCCCATTTCAACAGAGATATGATGTTCAAGAAGGAAGAAATATGTCACCAGAAGAACACATTTTGGCATAGTTATCTCCATTCTGGTCTCATCAACAGGATGCAACATGTCAATCAGCGTGAGCATCAGCGTTAGGGAGAGAGTAGTTTGTGCTGAAGAAAAGATGCAAAGTCATCTTCAACTAGTTCTACTCTGAATATGTTGCGCAGAAGGAATGACACGCTGATCAAATCAGTTAAGATCAATGTCGAGATGGAGACAGAGGATCCTAAGTCTTTTACAAGGTGAGAGAGAAGAACACACATTGTCAATGTTAGTAGCAAAATGTACAATGTATACTTCTTTGGTAAAATAATATTTTTTGAAGAAAAAGGTCATAGTAAATTAAAATTTTAGCAGCTTATGTTCAATTTTATAAGGTAGCAAAGCAAAAAGTTAAAAACATAAAGTAGCATTGTCTAAACACATAAAATCAAAGCATATAAATGTTATTGTCCCTGAGTGCAGTGTGCACAATTTTTTTCTTAGAGTCAAGAACCTTTCCTTCATGATAATCAAAGAGAACCTTATAACCATTGTGACAGAGTTGACTAATGGAGATAAGATTGCTTTTTAGACCCTTTCCATAGAACACATCCTTCAGCTTAAATTCCCTGCACTCAAATGTCGCAACACCCATGACAACTTCTTCATTGTTGTCACCAAAAAACAAAATAGGACCTTATTTCTCTACCAAATCTGTTAAGAGGGACTTGATACCGGTCATGTGCTTAGAGAACCCACTGTCAAGGAACCAAGTTTGTTCTAGATTTTGAATCGACCCTTATACATCTTGAGAGGTATCAACGTCACACATGTTGAGATTACCATTAGGGGAATCATTGATAAGAGCCATAAGACCCTTAAAATTTAGCCCCTCGTCTTCATATGTCTCCTCTTCTTGCACCCATTCTTCACGATCCTCTTAATTTTCAATGAAAGATTTAGGCAGAGAGATGTTCTCCTTCTTCATGTGAGCCAACAGCTTCTTGTACAATACTTCGTAGTTCTATAAACTTTAAGCTTCTTTCTTCTCTTTGTAGTCCCTAGAAAAATTGTCAGGGCTTCCATAGTTAAAACAATTACCTGAATTTCTCTTCAGTGAAGTGGATCTCCTTACTGAACTACCTACCATAAACTGAGCTCTGTGAACCCCATTTAATTTTCTTTCTTCAAAATGTTTGAAAATAAGTGCAGTACTGGCAACAGGTTCATCAATGACTTCTTCACCACTCTCTACACCCTGATCTGAGTCATCTGATTCGCTGATTTGCTTCATTGCTTCCTTTCTATAAACCAAGCCTATAGAATTTTCCTTGCTTGATTCCTTCATGATATCTTTACGAAGAGATTTGGTGTCTTCGTAATTTTGTATATTTCCAAATAAGGAGTTTAGATCCATGGCATCGATCTTCTCACTGTTTTTAAGGAAATCAACGTGATGTTCCTATCTTTTCCCATGAGAGTCTAGGAACTTCAGGACCAACTGAGCAGAATGCTTGACAATTCCCAGCCTGCGTATATCATTAACCAAATAGTTAAATCTGTTAAAAGTTTGGGTTAGTGATTCACCTTGTTGAGCGAAGAAATGCTCATATTTCCGATTGAGGTTGTTGATGGTAGTGGGTTGAACTTCCACAATGCCTTCATAAGACACTGTCTGCGTATCCATTATCTTTTGAACCGAATCACAATTCTTGTCATCTTCGTCATAACTACTCTCTGGTTTTTGCTTCAAAGGACCAACAAGAGTATTTTTTTACCATAGGTTGATACATAGGAACGTGAGGACCATGTTCAAAAATTTAAGCATCTCATAGTCCATGGTTTCAAGAACAACCATGGCCTTAGTTTTCCACATGGCAAAGTTGTGCTCATCGAAAAGAGGAATCTTGTTGAGACCAAAGGATTTGAGATTATAGGAAGTCGACATGGTAACTTGAGTGTATCAAAAACATTCTCTGATACATATTGAAGGTTAGTATTGATCGGATACACTTCTAGTAAAATAAACAAAGATTAAACAAATTAACTAAACAAATAAAGAACAAAAAAAGTAAAGAACACGAGATACTCACAAAGTTGTCTTTCACCAAGAAAGGGTTTCTTTTTACCAAGAAAACAGGTTGTAACAAAGACGGTCACCAAGACTTACATTAGGGGGGTTCACACTAATGTTGAGTATATACTAATCTATACTAGTATATCCCTTCAATCAAGGGATTGTAGCTCATATATACTAAGAACCGATCCTTATCACAAAGATATTGAATCTGCTATCTATTCTATACATATATGTATAATTACCTAATATACAAGATTACATTAGATTACTTAATTACACACTGATGCTGATAAGGCTTGAGGCATTGACACTGGTGCAAATGTTGGCGCTACCGTTGGCAGTCAACATATAGAGTGTTTGATTCACCAGATACTAAGGTGTGACCTTACATAATGCACCAAGAAAATGGACTCCTAATAGTGGTGAAATGAGCAATCAAATATTGAAATTTTGCATCTCCATGCCGTGGAACAAGGATTGCCACACCGTGGTCTTCAAATAAAGAAAACTGGATTGCGAATTTTGCCTCCTCCACGCCTTGGCATAGTGACTGTCACGTCCTGGCTACTATAATCTTAGGAAATATATACATTCTGTCCAAACGTGTTTCTGGATAAGAAAAGGTAATACCATGATGATACATTCTTCTAATATGTTGCTAGACCATATCTTCTAGTTATCATGGTTGTAAAACCTAATATTTTGCTCAAAAAACTCTTCTCAAATCGCAAGTCGCTCCCCTGACTTAAACTTTCGTTACGTCTCTTGGGAATCAGTTTCGAACTCTCTCTTCTAATCGTTGAACTTAGTGCCAATAAACTATGACTTCTGCGAGACCAAAAACAAAAACATGTAACAAAAAAGAAAACACACAACGACCAAATAATTTACTAACATCCTATATTACTACAATCCTAACAAACCAAATTAAAACAAATAGTTTTAAACACGCCACAAACATAAAAAAACATAAACATCAGAGGATAATCACTCCTCATTGCCTCCCTGATTAGCTCCACTCGAACCGGCACCACGATCACGCTCCGACCAATATTCCTCCCATGTCGAAATGTAAGTGTAATGAGTAGTAGCTCCATCCACGGTTGATATCGCAAAATGATGACAATGCCTCCATTGAATAAACTAAAAAATTCAAACCCCATCCTACATCATTATCATATTGTTCGGCCATAACGTGGTAGGGATCCATGGGTAATCCATCTCCCATATGTATAGGATGATCAACCTTGGGACCCTGATCATCACCTCTCCTCCGCACATTCTAATGTGCTCATGGGAACACTGGCGCTTTAATCGCATCATCAAAAGGTACTTAATAGTCAATCCAGTATAGATCTATACACAAACTCATACGCTCTCCACTTAAGGAGATTCTGGATACAAAACGGGTCATGACAGGTAGTGTCATGCCCCCGTTAAGTGGCTCACATAACTGTAAGTAATGTATATGTATATGTATATGTATGTGCTAGCTGTATTGTGGGTTCTTTCTCTGTCTAGCCTGTATGTTTTGTTTCTCATATATACTAAGAACCGATCCTTATCACAAAGATATTGAATCTGCTATCTATTCTATACATATATGTATAATTACCTAATATACAAGATTACATTAGATTACTTAATTACACACTGATGCTGATAAGGCTTGAGGCGTTGACCCTGGTGCTAATGTTGGCGCTACCGTTGGCAGTCAACATATAGAGTGTTTGATTCACCAGATACTAAGGTGTGACCTTACATAATGCACCAAGAAAATGGACTCCTAATAGTGGTGAAACGAGCAATCAAATATTGAAATTGTGCATCTCCATGCCGTGGCATAAGGATTGCCACACCGTGGTCTTCAAATAAAGACAACTGGATTGCGAATTTTGCCTCCTCCACGCCTTGCCATAGTGACTGTCACGTCCTGGCTACTATAATCTTAGGAAATATATACATTCTGTCCAAACGTGTTTCTGGATAAGAAAAGGTAATACCATGATGATACATTCTTCTAATATGTTGCTAGACCATATCTTCTAGTTATCATGGTTGTAAAACCTAATATTTTGCTCAAAAAACTCTTCTCAAATTGCAAGTCGCTCCCCTGACTAAAACTTTCGTTACGTCTCTTGGGAATCAATTTCGAACTCTCTCTTCTAATCGTTGAACTTAGTGCCAATAAACTATGACTTCTGCGACACCAAAAACAAAAACATGTAACAAAAAAGAAAACACACAACGACCAAATAATTTACTAACATCCTATATTACTACAATCCTAACAAACCAAATTAAAACAAATAGTTTTAAACACGCCACAAACATAAAAAACATAAACATCAGAGGATAATAATTCCTCATTGCCTCCTTGATTAGCTCCACTCGAACCGGCACCACGATCACGCTCCGACCAACATTCCTCCCATGTCGAAATGTAAGTGTAATGAGTAGTAGCTCCATCCGCGGTTGATATCGCAAAATGATGACAATGCCTCTATTGAATAAACTAAAAAATTCAAACCCCATCCTACATCATTATCATATTGTTCGGCCATAACGTGGTAGGGATCCATGGGTAATCCATCTCCCATATGTATAGGATGATCAACCTTGGGACCCTGATCATCACCTCTCCTCCGCACATTCTAATGTGCTCATGGGAACACTGGCGCTTTAATCGCATCATCAAAAGGTACTTAATAGTTGTTATCCCTTAAACAAGTGGGTGTTGAAAGGATGACCATCCTTCCTAGTGAGAAATATTGCCTTGGGATGATTAAAAAATCCAAAACAAATGGGCCAGTTCGTAACCAACATCCCCCATAAATAGGGGATCATGTTTTTCTCTTCGATGACTCCTCTGTAATAAAATCTTCCATACAATAAGGAAGGTTACAAAACACGTTTGGTGTAATAATATGTCACACCCCAAAACCGGAACGGTGGAAACGTTCGGGGGTGGAGGACGTCATGTACAGTATCACAACAATGCAAAGTAGTAAACAAGCAACAACATCATCCATTGCATTAATAATATAATTTAATACAAGTGTGTTCTGTCAAGTTATATAGACACCAAAAATATACATCAAAATAAAAGATGAGTCTTGAACGAGCTCCGTCTTCTCAAAACCTGGCACCGGTACCTCTCTACTGGTGACCTGAGAATATAAGTTATTTTGAAAGAGTTTATCAGCTTTAAAGCTGGTGAGATCATAAGTATATTAATGTCTGTGTTTGTATGAAAGTGTTTATAAGTCTGTAATGTATAAGTTTTGTAAAAGTTTGTAATTGTTTGAACTCTCCTAAAAACCCTATGTTTCCTACTAAAAGTAGCCTTCTACCAAGGCATCTAGTGTATGTGTGTGTGTCTCTTGTAAGAGTATGTATTTTCCCAAATCTGACTATCATTAACCAAAAATATAGTTTCTACTTTATTGTTTATTGTGTGAATATCACAAAGTAAATGTAAAGGGAAAATGATATAGTATTGTAGTGTTGTATTAAGTAACTACTGATGTACTAATTACTTTAAACCAATTGTTATTTAAAGTACCATGTGATCGGCATGTATCCTGCTACCGACTGTATAGAAAAACGACGATGTAAGACGTCGTAAGAAATGACGTTTGGCACCCGTAGACTTGCAAGTCCCACTGTAGCGAGCAGCAAGGTGTAGGATAGTCAATCCAGTATATAGATCTATACACAAACTCATACGCTCTCCACTTAAGGAGATTCTGGATACGAAATGGGTCATGAAAGGTAGTCCCATGCCCCCGTTAAGTGGCTCACATAACTGTAAGTAATGTATATGTATATGTATATGTATGTGCTAGCTGTATTGTGTGTTCTTTCTTTGTCTAGCCTGTATGTTTTGTTTCTCATAACTGTGTATTATGTTTGTTTCACATCACTATGTATTATGTTTGTTTCTCATCACTATGTATTATGTTTGTTTCTCATCACTATATATTATGTTTGTTTCTCATCACTATGTATTATGTTTGTTTCTCATCACTATGTATTACTCATGAATGAACTGACTCATTGTATGTTTCATTGTTCTAGTAATAGTATCTTCCTAAACTATACCTATTATAGTTTACTAGTAATGTTGTTTGTGTATATGAAGATGTTTGTATACCTTTGCTACCCAAAGGCATTGAACTGAATGAAAGAAGTAACCTTTTATATCTATACACATATATACATGATATAAAACTAGGATTCAAACGACCTTCGGACAAATAACCCGAATACCCTAAGTCCACAACCAAACAAGGAACAGGAAGTAAGGTGAGCTATCAGTCCTAAGTCCTTTCAATCCTACTTATATAATTATATCCATATAGATACACAGAATATAAGTTAAAAGAGTTTAATAAAAGTATTTGATATGTAAAAGAGTTTGTAAAACAGTTTGAAGTAAAACAGTTTGATAACACAGTTTGAAAAGTAAGAAATCCACTTGTTTGGTAGTCATTAATCACATGTGATTGATATAATAACTATAATAGTTCAACTTGTATCCCCCCCCCCATAAAAGCATTTAAAAGGTTAATTAAGGGGTATGAAGTCACCTGTAGTGAGTGGTTTGGATGAACGGAATGTATAGGATGCTAGGTGTCAAGTGAAGACTTGTACACACACGATGATCCTAGTTAACATATAATATCACATATATGTATCCAATTAGTCTTTAACCAACTAATTAACAAAGTTAAGACATCCTAGGACATGTAAAACACCTTATTTAAGTGCTATAAGTCCTAAGGATTGCATCTAAGTGTTGTAGGACATTGCTATTGAGTTTAGGGTTCAAGGGAACCCTTTATTGGAGTTTACGGTTTTGCTACCATAACTCATTGAGTTTACGGTCGTAAACCCATGCGTTTACGGCCTTAAACTCATGTTTATTTGACCATTTTGTGTTTTGAAGCCTTAAAGATCACCAGAAGCATTCCTACTTCATGTTTAAGCCTTAGGAAGAGATTAGGGCACCATTTCACTCCTTTAGGGAGTTTACGGTCCTTGGACCATTTGTCTTTGGGTTTACGGCCGTAAACCCAAATGATTTATGGACTTTTGATGTTTTCAAGTCCTAAACACATTAAGGAAGGGGTCTAGGTTAGTTTCCAAAGCTTAGAAGGGACTAGGGCACACTTTGGCACCCTTTTTGGGGTTTACGGTCCAAGGAGATCTTGGACCGTAAACACCTTTGATCCTTGGTTTCTTGGGTGTTTTCTTGATGTTTAGAAGTGTAGCAAGCTCTATAATACTCTAGGAGAGAAGTACTTATTAGGTAGAAGCTTGAAAAGGTGCTAAAAGTCCAAGAACACTAGTGTGTGTTCTTGGTGTTCTTGGTGAAACTTGAAGATCTACACTTTTGGAATGATTTCTCGGATGGAATCATGTTAGATCACTAGATTAAGGTATATATCAACTTATTAGGGTAAGAAACACTTACAAGTTGAAGATCTTCAAGAAAAGTCGATGATACTTGAGAGAGAATTGAGTTTTGGATCTTGAAATTGTGAAAAGTGATAAATAATGACTAAGTGTCATATTTATACCCTCTTTTAGGGTTTACGGCCGTAAACACCTTTGTTTAGGCCGTAAACTCCAAACTCTTGGAGTTTTGGGACATTATTGTTGCATAATAAACCCAAGGGCATCCTCTCTCCTGTTATCTCCTGGAGTACTAATCTTAAAATACTCAAACGTATTCCAAAAAGCTTCAAAATTAGCAAAAACAGTTTTGACTCCTATTGAAGTGAATGGTTGTACAAAATAGAAATTTTGGGTTGTCACATCATCCCCCCGTTAGAAGGAATTTCGTCCCGAAATTAGAATTTAAGCAAATAAGTAGTTACAAATAACTAAATAAAAGACGAGGATATTTCAGTTTCATCTGATCCTCTCGTTCCCAAGTGAATTCAGGTCCTCGCTTGGCGTTCCAGCGAACCTTCACTATCGGGATACGGCTTTGTTTCGTATGCTTGACCTCTCGGTCCATGATCTCTACAGGTTCTTCCATGAAGTTGAGGCTCTCATTGATCTCGATTTCGTCGAGTGGGATTACAAGAGTCTCGTCGGATAGACACTTTTTCAAGTTCGAGACGTGGAAAGTAGAATGTACGTTACTGAGCTCGCGGGGTAAGTTAAGTTTGTAAGCTACAGGGCCGATTCTTGCGAGAATCTCGAAAGGCCCTATGTACCTTGGATTTAGCTTTCCACGCTTTCCGAAGCGTATCAAGCCCTTCCAGGGTGAGACCTTCAATAGAATACGGTCGCCCACCTGGAATTCCAACGGTTTCCTTCGTTTATCAGCGTAGCTTTTCTGTCGGTCTCAAGAGGCTTTCAATCGTTCACGAATCTGAACGATCTTCTCTGTCGTTTCCCGAATGATCTCCGGACCTGTGAGAGTGCTGTCAGGAACTCGTCCTTTAGCTAACTGGGTATCACCCACCTCAGCCCAGCACAGAGGGGATCTGCACTTTCGGCCGTAGAGGGCCTCGAATGGAGCAGCCTTTATGCTTGTGTGATAACTGTTGTTGTACGAAAATTCGACAAGGGGTAAATGAGTATCCCATGCTTTCCCAAAGTTGATCACACAGGCTCGCAACATATCTTCCAAGGTTTGGATAGTCCTCTCACTTTGCCCGTCTGTCTGTGGATGGTAGGCTGTACTCATGTCCAGCCTAGTTCATAGCGAACTTTGTAGCGACTGCCAGAACCTCGAAGTGAATCTACTATCTCTGTCCGAGATAATGGATATGGGAACACCGTGCAGTCGTACAATCTACCTAATGTAAGTTCTTTTAAGCTTCTCCATCTTGTCTGTTTCCTTGATAGGCAGGAAGTGTGCGGACTTGGTCAATCTGTCGACGATGACCCATATGGTATCAAGTCTACCCGTTGTCTTGGGCAACTTGGTTATGAAATCCATAGTGATCCGCTCCCACTTCCATTCCGGTATTTCTGGCTGTTATTGTAGACCGGAGGGTTTCTGGTATTCGACCTTGACCTTGGCGCAAGTAAGGCATTTACTCACGAAGGTAGCAATCTCTGCTTTCATGTTAGGCCACGAGTATAACTTTTTAAGATCCAGATACATCTTATCTGAACCTGGGTGGACGGAATAACGAGTGTTGTGCGCCTCGTTCATGACCAAGTCTCTGAAACCACCAAGTTTCTGGGTCCAGATCCGATCCATGAGAAAATAAGCTCCACCACCCTTAACCTCCAAGTTCTTATCCATCCCTCTCAGGGATTCACCCGCCACATTTTCAGGTTTCAAAGCGTCGAGCTGAGCCTCCTTAATTTGCGTGGACAAGTATGAATGGATAGTCATAGTCAATGATTTGACTCTACGACCAGAATATTCTTTCCGACTTAGGGCATCAGCTACTACGTTGGCTTTACCCGGATGATAACGAATTTCACATTCGTAATCACTGAGTAGCTCGACCCACCGTCGTTGTCTCATGTTGAGCTCCTTCTGGTCGAATAGGTGTTGTAGGCTTTTGTGGTCTGTAAAGATTATGCTCTTTGTACCGTACAGGTAGTGTCTCCAGATCTTCAGAGCAAACACAACTACTCCTAGCTCAAGATCGTGGGTAGTGTAGTTGACCTCATGTGTCTTTAGCTGTCTCAAGGCATAGGCGATGACCTTACCTCGCTGCATCAGAACACATCCGAGTCCTTGATTTGACGCATCGCAATAGACAACGAAGTCTTCTATCCCTTCGGGGAGGGATAGTATTGGTGCGGTGCACAAGGCTCGCTTGAGCGTTTGGAACGCTCTCTCCTGATTCTCTTCCCAGTCAAAGGCCACGCCCTTCTGGGTCAGTGTTGTAAGAGGTTTCGCAATGCGGGAGAAGTTCTGAATGAACCTGCGATAGTAGCCAGCGAGGCCTAGAAATTGACGAATTTCTGTAGGCGTCTTCGGTGCTGACCAGCTCTCAATGGCTTTAATTTTGGAAGGGTCCACGTGTATTCCCTCTTTGCTAACCACGTGCCCTAAGAATTCGACTCGTCAGATCCAAAATTCGCATTTCGAGAACTTCGCATAGAGCTTCTCCGAGCGTAATGTTTCTAAGACTTGTCGCAGATGTTGACTATGTTCATCCTTACTACGACAGTAGATAAGTATGTCATCGATGAAGACGATGACGAACTGATCCAAGTAAGGACGACACACCCTATTCATTAAGTCCATGAATACAGCAGGCGCGTTTGTTAATCCGAACGACATCACTACGAATTCGTAGTGCCCATAACTAGTTCGGAAGGCTGTCTTCAGAACATCCTCCCCTAGCACTCGTAGTTGGTGATATCCGGACCTTAAGTCGATTTTTGAAAAGAAGTTTTCCCCTTGAAGTTGATCGAATAAATCGTCAATCCGAGGCAAAGGATAACGATTTTTGATGGTCAGTTTGTTGAGCTCCCTGTAGTCGATGCACATACGAAACGATCCGTCTTTCTTCTTGACGAACAAGACTGGAGCTCCCCAGGGTGAGAAGCTTGGTCTTATAAAGCCCTTGCTGAGCAGTTCGTTAAGTTGACAGGACAGTTCATGCATTTCTGCAGGTGCTAGACGATAGGGCGATTTGGCTACGGGGGTAGCCCCTGGAACTAAGTCGATTCGAAACTCGACTTGACGTTGCAGAGGTAATCCTGGGAGTTCTTCCGGAAAGATGTCGGGAAAGTCGCGTACTACTGGAATTTTCTGAATGTCTTTCGTTTCTTGGCTCACGTCGACCACATGAGCAAGGAATGCGCGACATTCCTTTCGCAAGAATTTCTAAGCTTGAATGCTCGAGATGATACGAAGGTTCGTGCCGGGTTTGTCGCCATAAACTACTAGAGTTTTGCCAAACGGCAGATTAAGGCGTACAGCCTTTTCGTAACACATGATGTCGGCACGATGAAGACTAAACCAATCCATGCCGATAATGACGTCGAAACTTTTAATGGAGACCGGTATGAGGTCGATCGAAAATGAATGGCTATCTAGTGTTAGGGTACACCCTATGAATATATTGCTAGTGCTCTCCGTCTTTCCATTAGCCATTTCTACAGTGAACGGTTCTTTAAGTGCTCGTGATTTTTGCTTAAGTAAATGAGCAAATTTTTGGTTCACGAAACTCCTCTCCGCTCCACTATCAAACATTATGCATGCATAAGAGTTATCGAGGAGAAACGTACCAGTGACCACTGTGGGGTCGGCAACCGCTTCCTCGTGGCCTATAGCCAGAACTCTTGCCACTCCACCGGCATTCCCTGCCTTCGGGCAGTTCCTTTTGTAGTGGCCTACCTCGCCACAACCGTAGCAAGTTTGGCTCACACCAGCGCAGGGGACTTGGGTGATTGGCCTCGCCGGAGCTTTGCAGAAACGAGCAGTGTGCCCCTTCCTGTTGCAGTTCAAACACTGTATTTCCCGGCAGGCTCCTACGTGGTGGAAGTTGGATTTGTTGCACTTAGGCAAACTTCCAGCGTACTGCTTTACCGGAGCAGCAGCGGCAGGTGCTATCGCAGCATGAACTGCCACGACCTGCTGCTTTTTGGCAGCCTTTGTCTTTCTCTTGTCATCCCAAAACTTCCGCTTGGAATCAGCGGTTCTGGCGGGTTCTGAGATGGCCAGGGTTGTTGTTGCGGCCGGGGTACGAACCCCATGGTCTATGAGCCGTTGTGCCAATCGCTTGGCACTATCAAATGTAGTGGGGTTTGAAGCCAAAACATTTCCCTGGAATGGAGGCACCAGCCCCATATGTATCTTTCAATATTCTTCCCCTCTGTATGAACCATGTTGGGACAGAGGGCCACCCGTTCACAGAACCTGGCGGTGTAGGAGACTATGTTGGAGCCCTTCATGGTTAGGCTCCACAGTTCTTCCTCCAGTTTTTGGATTTCGCCCCTCGGGCAGTACTCTTCAACCATTAGCTCTCTCAGGGCTTCCCAGCCCATAGCATTTGCCACTATAAGGGATAGTGACTTGACATGGCTATTCCACCATGTTAGGGCTTTTGCCTCGAAGGTGCAAGCAGCAAACTTGACCTTGCTCCCTTCTGGACAGGAGCAGATCTCGAAGACCGACTCTGTCTTTTCGAACCATTGCGATAGGGCAATGACTCCGCCAGTCCCTTTAAAGGACAATGGTTTGCAGTTTATGAAGTCCTTGTAGGAGCACTCTCTGGAGCGCACAGGGATTTCACCATGAGTAGATAGGACAGGGGTTCCTCCACCAGTGCAACCAGAAGAATGATATTGTGACATGGCTGTAGCCACAGCCACAGCTACAGCAGCATTCAGGGCTGCCGTGTCGAATTGAGGAGCATGTGGTGTTGGTGCGGGAGGATCGCGTCTTGTAGATTTACGAGGAGGCATTTTTCAACTATAAGATTAGAAACATGAAGGTATTGATAAGAATTTAAAAGGGAAATTGATGAAAATGACTCATGGACTAACTCTCCATAGCCCGACAGCACAATTGAATAGCACGATTGAATAGCACGATTGAATAGTATGATTGAATGAAGGTCTAGTACTAACAGATGATAGCAATTGGATATTGATTTCCATAAGATTAGATATCTGTCAATAATATTGGGATTACAGATGTAATGAGTTCGGGGAAAAATGACCTAGAAGTAGGCCTTACATAAACCAAGATGGGAAAATCTTGACAGACTACTACCTAATCAAGACCTAACGGGTCTAAGATTTATAAAGATAGGAAATTAGACTAGAGTTTTTACACTAACTAGGTTACATCCAAAAGAGAAGTCGATGAGACTCTAACGGCGACGAGAACTACTAGAGTGATTTCTTGACTCCGACAGAAGACGTTCTATGTCCCTCATACGTCTTTCAGACCTTGCCTGCTGAGCTCGAAGTTCCCTGACTTCAGCTTTGGTTTCAGTAAGTTCCCTCTGTAGAACTGCATTGCGGACCTGAGTCCTTTCATGAGCAGACTCTAGCTGGCGAATGCGGACTGTGTTAACGCCAGAGTTGGCGTCAATCTCCACTACTCGGTCAATAGCTGCTCGACCTTGCTCGGTGTTCCAAGCAATCCTACGAACCATGATGGGTAGGACCCTGTCAGCTGAACCTCCCTCGGCGAGGTTGTAAAAGCTTCTGTCTCCATTGTAGGGAATGGGTTGACCCTGTTCCTGACTCCATCTATTCAAGTTTGTGGCCCACAGAGGAGTGGGTCCTTGAAATGCTGGACGAGGGTTCAGGTTTGGGTCTTGAGCAGTTGGGGGTAGGTTGTTGACTTCAGGCTCTGAGTCAGAACCATCAGAAAAGCCTTCAGTTTCGTGATCATCCAAAGGGATTGGGTGATCATCTTCTGGCTCTTCTCCCAGCCATCCTGCATTGCCGTTGTTGGGGTAGTACGAGTCTCTGGGGATATGGAATCCAGCCATGAAATCTACGCGAGAAAAGGGATAACGAAATAACTAAATAGACGAACTAATTAGATAATTATAAGATGATCTTTATCAGTTACTTCAACATTCGCGTAGTGCATACCAGTCATATGTAACCTAGACAGGATAGACCTTCGAATAAGCGACCCTAACTCTAAGCCCACAACCAAACAAGGAACAGGAAGTAAAGCAAAGATCACAGATTCTAAGTCTATGATATCCTAGACACATATAACCTTAGCGTATACACTCCGCAACTATTGACATACTTAATAAAGACCTTTAGTTCTCAGATAGGTAATTAGTAGCAACACAAAGTACTCCTATAGTATTTTAAGTTTATGTTCTGTTCTACTGTTCTCGTTGTAGTAGTGTTGGTAAGTTTTTAGACTTGTTGCAACCTCACAACCACACTTAGGCACATGCTAATCACTCCTCGGATAATGTAGTTGATCAAGCTACATCTTCCCAGGGTTGACCATATGTATCTAAGTCTACTTGTGGTGCCCAACAATCGTAATACTTTTGTTCTGTCCTAGTGACACTGATTTTAGTATGAATGCAGGTATGTATACTTGGTTAAATATTTTATTATTTAAAAGTATAAACTCTTTATCAGAGTATTTTAATCCCGCTGTGTTTATAGTTCGTATATCTTTTATGGGTTGATACACTCGATTCACTATAAACAATGCTCTGATACCAATCTGTCACACCCCAAAACCGGAAAGGCGGAAATGTTCGGGGGTGGAGGACGTCATATACAGTATCACAACAATGCAAAGTAGTAAACAAGCAACAACATCATCCATTGCATTAATAATATAATTTAATACAAGTGTGTTCTGTCAAGTTATATAGACACCAAAAATATACATCAAAATAAAAGATGAGTCTTGAACGAGCTCCGTCTTCTTAAAACCTGGCACCGGTACCTGTCTACTGTTGACCTGAGATTACAAGTTATTTTGAAAGAGTTTATCAGCTTTAAAGCTGGTGAGATCATAAGTATATTAATGTCTGTGTTTGTAAGTCTGTAATGTATAAGTTTTGTAAAAGTTTGTAATTGTTTGAACTCTCCTAAAAACCCTATGTTTCCTACTAAAAGTAGCCTTCTACCAAGGCATCTAGTGTCTGTGTGTGTGTCTCTTGTAAGAGTATGTATTTTCCCAAATCTGACTATCATTAACCAAAAATATAGTTTCTACTTTATTGTTTATTGTGTGAATATCACAAAGTAAATGTAAAGGGAAAATGATATAGTATTGTAATGTTGTATTAAGTAACTACTGATGTACTAATTACTTTAAACCAATTGTTATTTAAAGTACCATGTGATCGGCCTGTATCCTGCTACCGACTCTATAGAAATGACGTTTGGCACCCGTAGACTTGCAAGTCCCACTGTAGCGAGCAGCAAGGTGTAGGATAGTCAATCTAGTATAGATCTATACACAAACTCATACGCTCTCCACTTAAGGAGATTCTGGATACAAAACGGGTCATGACAGGTAGTGTCATGCCCCCGTTAAGTGGCTCACATAACTGTAAGTAATGTATATGTATATGTATATGTATGTGCTAGCTGTATTGTGGGTTCTTTCTCTGTCTAGCCTGTATGTTTTGTTTCTCATATATACTAAGAACCGATCCTTATCACAAAGATATTGAATCTGCTATCTATTCTATACATATATGTATAATTACCTAATATACAAGATTACATTAGATTACTTAATTACACACTGATGCTGATAAGGCTTGAGGCGTTGACCCTGGTGCTAATGTTGGCGCTACCGTTGGCAGTCAACATATAGAGGGTTTGATTCACCAGATACTAAGGTGTGACCTTACATAATGCACCAAGAAAATGGACTCCTAATAGTGGTGAAACGAGCAATCAAATATTGAAATTGTGCATCTCCATGCCGTGGCATAAGGATTGCCACACCGTGGTCTTCAAATAAAGAAAACTGGATTGCGAATTTTGCCTCCTCCACGCCTTGCCATAGTGACTGTCACGTCCTGGCTACTATAATCTTAGGAAATATATACATTCTGTCCAAACGTGTTTCTGGATAAGAAAAGGTAATACCATGATGATACATTCTTCTAATATGTTGCTAGACCATATCTTCTAGTTATCATGGTTGTAAAACCTAATATTTTGCTCAAAAAACTCTTCTCAAATTGCAAGTCGCTCCCCTGACTTAAACTTTCGTTACGTCTCTTGGGAATCAGTTTCGAACTCTCTCTTCTAATCGTTGAACTTAGTGCCAATAAACTATGACTTCTGCGAGACCAAAAACAAAAACATGTAACAAAAAAGAAAACACACAACGACCAAATAATTTACTAACATCCTATATTACTACAATCCTAACAAACCAAATTAAAACAAATAGTTTTAAACACGCCACAAACATAAAAAACATAAACATCAGAGGATAATCACTCCTCATTGCCTCCCTGATTAGCTCCACTCGAACCGGAACCACGATCACGCTCCGACCAACATTCCTCCCATGTCGAAATGTAAGTGTAATGAGTAGTAGCTCCATCCACGGTTGATATCGCAAAATGATGCATCAATGCCTCCATTGAATAAACTAAAAAATTCAAACCCCATCCTACATCATTATCATACTGTTCGGACATAACGTGGTAGGGATCTATGGGTAATCCATCTCCCATATGTATAGGATGATCGACCTTGGGACCCTGATCATCACCTCTCCTCCGCACATTCTAATGTACTCATGGCAACACTGGCGCTTTAATCGCATCATCAAAAGGTACTTAATAGTTGTTATCCCTTAAACAAGTGGGTGTTGAAAGGATGACCATCCTTCCTAGTGAGAAATACTGCCTTGGGATGATTAAAAAATCCAAAACAAATGGGCCAGTTCGTAACCAACGTCCCCCATAAATAGGGGATCATGTTTTTCTCTTCGCTGCTTGCTCTGTAATAAAATCTTCCATATAATAAGGAAGGTTACAAAACACGTTTGGTGTAATAATATGTCACACCCCAAAACCGGAACGGCGGAAACGTTCGGGGGTGGAGGACGTCATGTACAGTATCACAACAATGCAAAGTAGTAAACAAGCAACAACATCATCCATTGCATTAATAATATAATTTAATACAAGTGTGTTCTGTGAAGTTATATAGACACCAAAAATATACATCAAAATAAAAGATGAGTCTTGAACGAGCTCCGTCTTCTCAAAACCTGGCACCGGTACCTGTCTACTGGTGACCTGAGATTACAAGTTATTTTGAAAGAGTTTATCAGCTTTAAAGCTGGTGAGATCATAAGTATATTAATGTCCGTGTTTGTATGAAAGTGTTTGTAAGTCTGTAATGTATAAGTTTTGTAAAAGTTTGTAATTGTTTGAACTCTCCTAAAAACCCTATGTTTCCTACTAAAAGTAGCCTTCTACCAAGGCATCTAGTGTCTGTGTGTGTGTCTCTTGTAAGAGTATGTGTTTTCCCAAATCTGACTATCATTAACCAAAAATATAGTTTCTACTTTATTGTTTATTGTGTGAATATCACAAAGTAAATGTAAAGGGAAAATGATATAGTATTGTAGTGTTGTATTAAGTAACTACTGATGTACTAATTACTTTAAACCAATTGTTATTTAAAGTACCATGTGATCGGCCTGTATCCTGCTACCGACTGTATAGAAAAACGACGATGTAAGACGTCGTAAGAAATGATGTTTGGCACCCGTAGACTTGCAAGTCCCACTGTAGCGAGCAGCAAGGTGTAGGATAGTCAATCCAGTATAGATCTATACACAAACTCATACGCTCTCCACTTAAGGAGATTCTGGATACAAAATGGGTCATGACAGGTAGTGCCATGCCCCCGTTAAGTGGCTCACATAACTGTAAGTAATGTATATGTATATGTATATGTATGTGTTAGCTGTATTGTGTGTTCTTTCTTTGTCTAGCATGTATGTTTTGTTTCTCATAACTGTGTATTATGTTTGTTACTCATCACTATGTATTATGTTTGTTTCTCATCACTATGTATTATGTTTGTTTCTCATCACTATGTATTATGTTTGTTTCTCATCACTATGTATTACTCATGAATGAACTGACTCATTGTATGTTTCATTGTTCTAGTAATAGTATCTTCCTAAACTATACCTATTATAGTTTACTAGTAATGTTGTTTGTGTATGTGAACATGTTTGTATACCTTTGCTACCCAAAGGCATTGAACTGAATGAAAGAAGTAACCTTTTATATCTATACACATATACATGATATATAACTAGGATTCAAACGACCTTCGGACAAATAACCCGAATACCCTAAGTCCACAACCAAACAAGGAACAGGAAGTAAGGTGAGCTATCAGTCCTAAGTCCTTTCAATCCTACTTATATAATTATATCCATATAGATACACAGAATATAAGTTAAAAGAGTTTAATAAAAGTATTTGATATGTAAAAGAGTTTGTAAAACAGTTTGAAGTAAAACAGTTTGATAACACAGTTTGAAAAGTAAGAAATCCAGTTGTTTGGTAGTCATTAATCACATGTGATTGATATAATAACTATAATAGTTCAACCTGTATCCCCCCCCCCATAAAAGCATTTAAAAACATTTAAAAGGTTAATTAAGGGGTATGAACTCACCTGTAGTGAGTGGTTTGGATGAACGGAATGTATAGGATGCTAGGTGTCAAGTGAAGACTTGTACACACACGATGATCCTAGTTAACATATAATATCACATATATGTATCCAATTAGTCTTTAACCAACTAATTAACAAAGTTAAGACATCCTAGGACATGTAAAACACCTTATTTAAGTGCTATAAGTCCTAAGGATTGCATCTAAGTGTTGTAGGACATTGCTATTGAGTTTAGGGTTCAAGGGAACCCTTTATTGGAGTTTACGGTTTTGCTACCATAACTCATTGAGTTTACGGTCGTAAACCCATGCGTTTACGGCCTTAAACTCATGTTTATTTGACCATTTTGTGTTTTGAAGCCTTAAAGATCACCAGAAGCATTCCTACTTCATGTTTAAGCCTTAGGAAGAGATTGGGGCACCATTTCACTCCTTTAGGGAGTTTACGGTCCTTGGACCATTTGTCTTTGGGTTTACGGCCGTAAACCCAAATGATTTATGGACTTTTGATGTTTTCAAGTCCTAAACACATTAAGGAAGGGGTCTAGGTTAGTTTCCAAAGCTTAGAAGGGACTAGGGCACACTTTGGCACCCTTTTTGGGGTTTACGGTCCAAGGAGATCTTGGACCGTAAACACCTTTGATCCTTGGTTTCTTGGGTGTTTTCTTGATGTTTAGAAGTGTAGCAAGCTCTATAATACTCTAGGAGAGAAGTACTTATTAGGTAGAAGCTTGAAAAGGTGCTAAAAGTCCAAGAACACTAGTGTGTGTTCTTGGTGTTCTTGGTGAAACTTGAAGATCTACACTTTTGGAATGATTTCTCGGATGGAATCATGTTAGATCACTAGATTAAGGTATATATCAACTTATTAGGGTAAGAAACACTTACAAGTTGAAGATCTTCAAGAAAAGTCGATGATACTTGAGAGAGAATTGAGTTTTGGATCTTGAAATTGTGAAAAGTGATAAATAATGACTAAGTGTCATATTTATACCCTCTTTTAGGGTTTACGGCCGTAAACACCTTTGTTTAGGCCGTAAACTCCAAACTCTTGGAGTTTTGGGACATTATTGTTGCACAATAAACCCTAGGGCATCCTCTCTCCTGTTATCTCCTGGAGTACTAATCTTAAAATACTCAAACTTATTCCAAAAAGCTTGAAAATTAGCAGAAACAGTTTTGACTCCTATTGAAGTGAATGGTTGTACATAATAGAAATTTCGGGTTGTCACATAATACACCACATGAAGAACACGTCAAGTCTAGGCACCCGATTTCCTTCCATCTTTTTATTAATCGAAAACATGTTGAGTCTATGGTTGAATTGGTGAACAACATACCTAATCATGCCCTCGGTGGCAGCGCCTGGTGTATAGACCCCATTGGCCATTGTGGTCCACCAATTGGAGTCTGAAACGTGCCCGGGTAAAACTTTGTGACAATGAACCAGGAAAGTAGAAAAATCATAAGAAAGAGATTCAGATTGGTTGTAAATATCAAACCGCCATGCCAATTTAACCAAACTACATTGCCTCCTTCTTCTACCTAAACAGAAAGTGAAGTTGGAAGAATCATTAACATCATCGAGCTTTCTGAAACGATCCATGGTGAAGAACTCCACACATAACACTATATAGACCGCTACTTGGAGCGTAAAGAGTCTCCTCCATCCGGTACACGTAACACAGACCACATCTTCCATGAAAACTTTTGTTAGATAGGGATTAATTGCTTCCCTGAGCCCCGCATCGTTAATCCAAGCCCAATCTAGAACTGGTGGAAAATGAATGTCCTTTTTTCTCAACCATCCGAGCTTGTTTCTCCATTCTAAAAGCACTACAGGTTCAACAACCTCAGGAAAATTATACCAAAAAATCCTGGTTGTTAGTGTTTGTTTCTTTGTTGAGAGGGTGCTCTTCTTGGCCCCATGTTCTGCAAAAACAATTAACCAAAACAACCAAAAACAACACACATATCAGAAAAAAAAAATGAAATTTTTTTGGTCACTACGGGGCGCCCACACCGTGGTCTCGCATGATCACGCCGTGGCTGAAGAACAACGACAAAAAACTAGGCATGTAATTTGCAGTTTAATCTATTCCAATCAAAGGGGTTTTGTTTCGGTTGTTGTCTAATACTATTAATCACTAAATACAGGACAAAAACATCTCAAATAGCCCTAAAATAGATCGACTCAAACCCTCATTTCCAACAACTCTAAAAAACGACAAAATCGGTCAAAATTAAGGCTCAATAAGCAGGTAAAATTGATAAATAAGTACTTTAAAGTTCAAAATCACTTACCTTGATGACGAAATAGCAATGAAATTGAATAAATTGGGGAAAATACGAAGAACAGTTATCGTGAGAAGGAAGCAAACGGTGTGGGTGATTTTTGTGGTAAAAAGTGAAAAAGATGAATTTAGGGTTTAAACAATTTTAATTGAGTTTAAAACGGGCCCACGACGTAGGAACAAATCTTCCATGCAGTTACGTTTTCTAAAATCATGATATCGGGAAAATTTTGAAGCCCACAACGTGGGAACAGCTCCTCCACGTCGTGGCTACTGGGTTCCAGAAAAGCTTTTTATTTTTAAACACAAAACACCACACCCCACGATTTGTTTTTTTCGTTCCCTCACATGAAAAATTAGTAGACAATATATGACGAATGAAAATCATTTTCAAACAAGCAAAAAATAAATAAAACAAAACACAAAAAGTAAAATGAAAGGAATAGAAAACTCAAACCGCGGGTTGCCTCCCGTAAAAGATTCTTTTTTAGGAGTCTTGTGTTGGACTCCTTCCCAATCTACATTGTAGCGGTTTCCCCTAAGTTCACGTTTTCTCCTTCATTTTCCTCCTTTGGCATTCCATCTTCACAACGCTTGACCTAATGCCCATTGATTTTAATTGTCATTCCGTCATCCTTGATTAACTCAATAGCCCCATGAGGGAATACTTCCTTCACCACAAATGGTCCATACCAACGTGTCTTCAATTTTACAGGAAAAAGCTTCATTGTTGAATTGAAAAGTAAGACCTTTTGATCCGCTACAAATTCCTTACTCCCTCGGAACCTTGCACCATGCCATCTCATGGTTTTGTCTCTATAAATCAAAGAGTTATAGTAGGATTCGTTTGTTAACTCATCCAAGGCATTCATCTGCATCAACCGGTTAGTACGCAATTCGGATAATTCAAAATTACAAGTATTCAAATTTGATACGCAATTTATATACTCATTTTTATTTATAAACCAACAATCTAAGCTACCTAAATGCAATAGGTAGTGTACCTAATCGAACATTAGTATTGTAAGAAAGTAGGGTGTCGAACGCAAAGGGAATGGGAATGATTAATAGATAAAATCTCTACTAAAGTTTAACTCATTTAAATGAAAGTAATTGGCGTTTTTCTTTGGTTTTGCAAGTCCAAATTACTTAAAAGCGATTAACTCGAAAACAGATTAACTAATAAAAATCAATCAAAATTAAATTTTAAGGCAAGATATTAAAGAGACTTCCGTTTAGATACGATTCACTTACTCCTATGGTTGATTTCTTTTAAAGTGAAGTGGATTATGTTGTTGTTGCATACTGATTCCTAAGATAATTACAATTTATGATCAAAAGACTAATCCTTTAGTGAATACAGTTTATTCATTCAATGATCAAGTGGACAAACAAACAAGCATACTAGTGTTAAGTTCGAATTATGCTAGACTTGAACTAGTAAATGACATTAATGGTTAATAACATCAGTTCAATACATGAATGAGCATCATATATTAGATTTCACACTGATTTACTAACTTTTCTATTTAACTCTAGGTTTTGATCAAAACACTAGTCTTATAACTTTGATGATCACAAAATCATAGTAAAACTCAGCAATAAACAACAAATTAGTTATCATTAACATTAAGAGGTTATTTATCAAGCTATCATAACAAATAAGCAACTAGAAACAATTCATAATCCAATAAATCAACACATAGTCATTAAGATTCTCTACTCAAAACGTAAGTTAGGATTTTTAGCCCATAACTACTAGAAACAAACAATTAAAAACGGCATTTATTTTTTAAAGAATGATGAAAAACAAAGCAAAAAAGTATTTAGAAGTAATGTTGCCTTTTAGATCTATTCAAAACCAAGCTCTAACGAAATCAGATCTTCCAAAGCCTCCTAGGACATCTCTGGCCTTCAAAAATCGAGAGTTGCTTGAAGCATAATCTAGGGTTGAAAGCAGAACTGGTATATATATATATATATATATATATATATATATATATATATATATATATATATATATATATATATATATATATATAATTTCTAAAAACTGCCTCCCACGACATGGAAAATAAGCTCCGAGACATGGCGCTCATTAAAAACATGTATTCCCCAAGGCGGAAACTTGATTGCGAATCTTCCTCTTGCCACGGAGTGGCAGAAGATGTAAATAAATATGGAAAAATTATGGCTAAAAATAAGAAAAATTATGGCTAAAAATATTAAGATAATGCACAAAATATATAAATAAATATGGAAAAATAAAAAGTACAATATGCCTTGTGTTCGATTTCGACCGGAAGAAGCAAAGTTTTATCAAAAACTAGCATAGAAGGCATAGTACCAATTTGAGTTTTAAAACGGTACAAAACGCCCATAATGCATCATCAAGCTTCTCGGACCATTCCTTTTTATTATTACTGACTGATCTTTCAAGTATTCTTTTTAATGCCCTATTTGTGACTTCGGTTTGCCAACTTGTTTGAGGGTGATAAAGTGTTGTAAACCTATGGTGTACACCATATATTTTTTAACAACTTTGGAAGTTGATCATTACAAAAGTGGGTACCCTAATCACTAATTAAAGCTCTAGGCATACCGAAGTAAAAAAAATAATTTCCGTAAAAATTTGTCGATGACAAGTGTGTCATTAGTGGGTAAAGCTTGCGCTTCTTCCCACTTCAACCCATAATAAACTGCTACAAGAATGTACTTGATACCTCGAGATGACGGAAATAGACGCATGAAATCGATACCCCAAATGTCAAATCCTTCACAAACTTGAATGCTATTTTTGGGCATTTCATTGCGAGAGGAAATATTATCCGAATGATGGCATGAGTTGCACTTGTTGACAAATGTAGTTGCATTCTTGAAGATTGTGAGGCAAAAGTACCCCGCGTCAAAAACCTTTTTCCCCATGTATTGGGCTCCACGATGTCCTCTAGTTGGTCTACTATGACCATGTTGAAAGATGTCATTAGCATCTCTCCCAAATACACACCTCCTTATAATTCCATCAGCACAACTTCAGAATAGATAAGGCTCATCCCAAAAATAATATATGATTTCCGAAAAGATCTTCTTCTTTTGGTTATGGGATTGGCCTTTTGGAAAGTAGTTAGCTTGTAATATAGTTGACAATCTCCATGAACCACAACTCTTCACCCGCTATCACCATCAAGTACTCATCGGGAAAGTTATCATCGATCTCGTCCTCTTTCAATTCCTCAAGCTTCGGGTTCTCTAATCTTGAGAGGTGATCGGCCGCCATGTTTTCCAATCGCTTCTTGTCCTTGATCTCGATGTCAAATTCTTGAAGTAAAAGTACCCATTGAATCAATCTAGCCTTCACATCCTGTTTATTAAACATATACTTTAATGCAGAATGGTCAGTAAACATAATAGTCTTGGATAAAATTTAATAGGTATGGAATTTAGCAAAAGCATAAAGCACATCCAATAGCTCTTTCTCAATATTAGTGTAATTTTCAACCCTTTGTCCTAAAATGACTCCTAAGGCATAATCACTAGCATCACACATAAGCTCGAAGGGTATGTTCCGATTTGGGGCAACCATGATCGGGGCGATGGACAATTTTTCTTTTATACTTTCAAAAGCTTTCGAACAATCACTATAAAAATCAAAATTAGCATCTTTTAAAATAAATTGAGTTAAAGGTCTTGTTAATCGGCGGTAAAATCCGCATGACCCCAGAAAATCCGCACTCCTTTCATGTTTGTTGGAGGTGGCAATTTAACAAAAATGTAGATTTTTGCACGATCCACCTCTATTCCCGCTTTGGAAACCTTGTGACCTAACACTGTCCCATCCTTTAATTTAAAGTGACACTTTTCCCAATTCAAGACCAAGTTGGTTTCTTCACACCTAGAAAACATCAAGTCAAGGATTAGTTAAACAAGTATTAAAAGAAGAACCAAAAACTGAAAAATCATCCATGAAGACTTCCATGAAGTTTTCCACCGTATCATGAAAAATAGCGGTCATGCATCTTTGGAAGGTGAAAGCGGAATTGCATAACCCGAAGGGCATCCAACGATAGGGAAATATCCCATAAGGACAGTTGAAATTGGTCTTCTCTTGGTCTCTTGGATCTATCGGGATTTCGAAGTAACCTAAATAACCATCTAAGAAACAATTGAAAAGATGACCAAAAAGACGTTCGAGCATTTCATCTATGAAAGGTAAAGGAAAATGGTCTTTACAAGTGACATCATTTAGCTTGCGATAATCGATGCACACCGGCCAACTAATTACTGTTCGTGTTGGAATGAGATTTTCCTTTTTCTTTGTTACCACCATCATACCATTCTTCTTTGGTACCACGTGAATTGGGCTCACCCATGGACTATCCGGAATGGAATAGATGATTCTGGCATCCATCAACTTCACTACTTCCTTCTTAACCACCTCTTGTATCTTCGAATTTAGTCTTCTATTGGGCTGTACCACAGGTTTTGGGCCTTCTTCTAAGTTAATCTTGTGTGAAAAAAATTAGGGATGTATGCCCTTGATGTCGGTAATCTTTCAAGAAATGGCATTTTTCCCTTTCTTCAACACTTCTACCAAACTCTCTTTCTCCGTAGGCTCTAGATCGGCTACAATGATGACCAAATTCTATTCATTTTCCTCTAAGAAAGTGTATTCCAAATGCCCGGGAAAAGGATTCAATTCATATTCATTTTCTCTGGCCCTTTTCATCATGAATTTTTCTCTTCCCACGCCATGGCAGGTGTTTGGCCATGCAGTGGGAGCTCTTTAAAATTATTTTTAAGTTCTTTAAACTCACTATCTTCCAGAAGCCTCTAAAATTCTTCGAGGTCATGTTCAGCATCAAATTCATCTTCTTTCAGAGTCATGTGTCCCTATGAATTGTTCTCTTTCCATGCTTTTAATTATTTTTCCTAAAACGTATCGAAAATATCCACCAAGAAGACTATATCATCACTAATCTTTGAATGCTTCATAGCTTAATCAACTAATGTAATGGCATCTTCTCCTACCTGAAGTCGCAACTGTGGCTCTTTAATGTCCACCAAGGCCCGTATGGTGATAAGTAAAGGTCTCCCGAAAATGATAGGAACTTTAATATCCTCTTCCATATCGAGAACTACAAAATCTACTGGAAAAACAAACTTTTCAATTTTAACCAGAAGATCTTTACAAATACCTCTCGAGAATGTCATCGTTTTGTTAGCTAGATGTATGACCATTAGGATTGGTTTCGGCTCCAGGAGATTTAGCTTCTCGTAGAATGAATATGGCATAAGATTTACGCTAGATCCAGAATAGGCAAGAGTGTGGCTTGTGGCTAAGTTCCCGAATTGACAAGGAAGTGTCAAAATCCTAGTTCTCCCATCTACTTTGGTAACTTGTTTAGCATAATAGCTAAAAAAACTTCGTTCAAGATTACACTCGAGGACTCCTGTATTTTCTTCTGGTTTGTGAGAAGGTCCTTTAACATTACATATTTTGGCATTTGGTTAACGACTTCAATAAATGGAATATTAATTTTAAGGGCTTTGATGTGCTCCAATAAATTCTTCTAATCCTCAGCTTGCTCTTCTTTGTAGGCTCGGCTCGGATATGGTAGAGGTGGATGATAGGCTTTAACAAGAGGTTGTTTTTCTCTTTTGCACATGGCCACACCATGGGAGGTTCGTCTCCACATTGTGAAGACTGATCAAAGTGTTTTTCTTGATCTCTGTCCCCTGGTTTCTCTACAGTGGAAGACTCCTTATTAGTTATAGGAATCAAAGGTGTAATAGTCTTACCACTTCTGGTTGTCATGACCTTGATGTGGGCTTTCGGATTTCCATGTTGCTTGGAAGAGTTCCTGGTAGTGTAATACCCTAGCCTCCATTGTTAACTTTTGAGATTGTATGGTGTTTGGTGGTGTCTTGAAGAAGAAGAAGAAGAAGGTGACCGTTAAACTTTGTTTCAGCAATCAACTGTCCCCATCCTCTTTGTGCACACTTTCTAGACTCTTGTAAGTCCTTAAGTTCCAAGCTTTATGACTCCTTGTGCTTAGATCTAGGTTTTCTTGTTATTTTGTTTTCATGTTTAGGCTAGTTGGAATGTTGGCGTACCATAAAGTTGCCAACTTTATGGATCCCCAAAGTCCCTTGGTATTTAAGAGTTTTGGATTCGAGGTTTGATAATGTTTTGAACTCTTTCATGAGATCTCGACTCCATTTTACACCATTTTGACTTAGCTTGAGTTCAAGACATGCATTAGACATGTATGTCCATAAAGCAACGATTTTTATGATATTTTAGGAGTAATAATGCATTCTGGAATGTATGGATGGGTGGGATAAAGGATTAAGAGCTTAATGGATTAAGCTGGCCTAGGCAGTTCCCACGACGTGGAGGTTTGGTCTCCATGTTGTAGCATTTGGCAGCTTCTCGATTATTTTGTCTGGTAGTCCCCACGACGTGGAAAAGGCTTATCCGCGTCGTGGCGACTGGATGAGTGATTTTGATTGTTGACTTTCACCGATTGACCGTTGACTTTTTGACCAAGTTTGACTTTAAATCAAACTTAGGGTTTTGGGTTGTAGTTTGTGTTTTTGTCCTTGTTGGCTGTGTATGTGATCTATAGAGTTGATTATCAGATCTGTGGTCAGTACTGTTATCTTCTAGACTACAAGGTGAGTTTTCTCACTATACTTTATGTTGCAATATATTGTATTGATCTAATAGATTCGAAAATCTGTATGATTACATGTATTCTTGGTTATTGTTTATCAGCTTGCATATGTCGACATAGTATGGTTTGCTTGAGGTGGTACTGCTTTATGTGTTGTAAGCCAACAAACCCAAGAGCAATCCAGTCATAAGCTGAGAGCCAGTCATGAGCTATAGGGCAGGAAGGGAAAGCCAATCTGATGTTGTTGGCTCCGCGACAATCTAATCTGATGTTGTGGGCCCAGTGTACATGTATTATATATGTATTGTTGCATGGAGTATTTGGAGGGAACTCACTAAGCTTTGGCTTACAATTGTTAATTTTAATGTTTTAGGTAATTTTGATGATGGGGGAAAGGTGAAGGCATGATTGTACACATCCTCTTATTGTTATATGTTCTGAGAGATTATGTTGATACCTGGATTTTCATGGATATGATTTGAAAACAATGGTTGTTTATCTGTGGTTTTCTCGTGGAAATGTTTTATAAATATGAAAACTTTTATCATGGTTTATGGGATGTTAGAAATTGGTATCAGAGCCCTGGTTTGAGATAATTGGATGAATACTTGTGTGATATGTACAATTAGTCCAAGCGAAGTAAAGTTATTCCCCAAGATACCTACAAATATTTTATGTGTATTGATGATATGTTTAAATGCATGTTAGTTTATAGGCTAAGGATATTCATGAATTGCATGATATAATTGCCTAGTTTATGATGCCTGATAGCCTAGGGAGATTTCTTGATATGCTATATGGAAATGACATTATTATTGTAGTTTCTTAGTGTATGCATCATGGTTATACATAACTAAGATTTTATAGCCTAATAATGTTTGATTTAGCCTTATTTCATGTTCCTTTTCTAGTTGTGGGCTTAGGGTAGAATCAATTATTCAACTGTCTATCGAATCCAATGTTATGTATGATTAGCATAAACAAAGCGGTTGTAGGGTAAGTGGAAGTTTCATGAGTAGGTTTGGGTTCTAGGTGGTCCGCGTAATGGATGGTTAGCTACTCCCCCATAGAGTAGATATAGGATGCGTGTGTTCCCTTGATTGTTTGGGCCTTGTGGTTGGGAAGTTCGTAATGATCCTTCAAGACAAATACGGGTAGGTGTGGAAGGTAATATCGGCTCATACTACTAAAATCACATGACCTGTATGCGTATGAAGGAAGTCATTAATTTTGGGATTTAGTGGTGGAATAGTGACGTATTGGTATATAAACTGATTTTCTGATGTGCTCCTATTTTTTTTCAGTATGGCGATCACTAGAGGTTCTGGATCAGGAGATGACGGCCTGGAGAGGCCCAGATTAACTGATGATGAGATTCGAGAGATTATCACCACCCATGTGAACAAGTCAGTTAGGGAGGTGATCCTGGAGATGCTTAGATCTGTCAAGACTGCAATGATAGAGATATTCGATGAGCGTTATGCCTCCGTTTGTAAGGCTGTTGCTGCCACAACCACTGCAGTCGTTGTTGATGTAGGATTTTAGGGGAGAGAGATTATGCAGTACCAGAACTTCAACAACACGAAGCCCCCAGATTCTAATGGGGTCAAGGACCCGATCTCTGCCATTAGGTGGATATATGATGTGGAGGGTTGTTTCTTGACATGCTTGTACCCTGAGGACCTGAAGGTCAAGTTCGCCTTGAACCTTCTTTGTTTGGGGGTGAAGGATTAGTGGAAGCTGGTGACCGCTGTTTATTCTCATGCGGAGAAGGTCGTAATCACATGGGAATAGTTCATAAAGATGTTTTGTACTGAGTATGTTCCATTGGTTGAGAGGGAGAGGTTAGCCCAATAGTATCTGTCATTCAAGCAGATGATACAGACGATGACAGAGATCACTAAGATGTTTAGCGAGAGAGCCTTTTTTTGCCCAGAGTATGCTGCTTCAGAGCAAGTTCATATGTTTCACTACTTAAGCATGCTCAAGATTAAGATCAAAGAGTTTTTGTCGATTTAGCAGTATAGTTCCCTCTCCGAGCTGCAGTTTTGCTCAGAGGAGGGAGATTGAGATTGAGACCTAGGTGAGAGAGAAGAGGCAAACCCTGGTTCAGACACAGCCAGTAGCGAAGCGGTCCACATAGTCATGATCCGGAGGTCAGAGGAGCCGCATTTGTAGCAAGTATGGGATGATGCATGATGGATTATGTCGACAGGGATGGGTGCCGCAATTACGGTAAGGAGGTCCATTATACGATGGATAATCATCACCACGCTCCTCCGCCGAGCACCAGAATTTGTTACCACTGTGATCAGGTCGGCTATGCGAAGGCCAACTGTCCTTTGCTCGCTGCGAGGTTGATGCAGGCATCGACTCTAACAACCCTTAGGATCACAGATGAGCGCCAGGGGAGGGCCAAGATCCCATTGGCCAGGGGTCGTGCGTTTCAAATTACTACAGAGGAGGTCAATACGGCACCTAATGTCATTAACGGTATGTATTCATTTATTATATTGTCAAGTTCAATTTCTATATGCTCATGTTGTGATCTAGATAGGTACCTTCTTAATGAATTCATTACCTACTCTTGTGCTTTTCGACTCGGGTGAAATTCAGTCCTTTGTATCCCAGTCCTTTAGTAGCAATTTTATTATTGCCCTTAGAGCGTTGGAGTGTTCGTTGCGAGTTTCCATCGCCAACGAACACAGGTTTCTGCTTTGAGCGTTTTTTGTGATTATACTTTGGCGATTTTTGAGGAGCCCTAACCGATTGACCTGATTCCCATCCCTATGGGGGATGTGTACATGATTGTGGGGATGGACTAGTTGAGCAAGTTTGGAGTTGTGATTGATTATAAGAGGAAACTGGTGGTGGTATGAACCCCAAGTGGGGGAGAACTAATCATTTATGGCAAGGGTACCATCCTTGGATTGGCTTTTTGTTTGTTCGCCGGGGCTAGGCAGTATATCCAACATGGATGTTCGGTTTATCTCATATATATGGTTGATAGTTAAGTTAAGGGGAAGAAGTCAGTGGTGGATGTGCTAGTATTCAGAGAGTTTCCAGATGTTTTTCTAGATGAGTTACCCGGTATGCCTCTTGTGAGGCAGGTGAAGTTTATAATTGATCCGATCCCCAGTGCGGCCCCAATCGCTATGGCGTCGTATCGCCTCGCACCACCAGAGATGCAGGAGTTTCCCTCTCAGCTCCAGGAGCTATTGGGAAAGCATTTTATCAGACCTAGCAGTTCACCTTAGGGAGCATCGATTCTATGTGTAGAGAAGAAGGATGGGTCTCACCGTGTGCATAGATTATCGGTAGTCGAGCAAGTTGACGGTGAAGAATCGCTACCTACTTCCTAGGATTGATTATCTTTTCAATCAGTTGAAGGGTGCATCTTGGTTTTCAAAGATTGATCTAAGGTTGGGATACCATCAGATGAGGTTCAGAGAGGGGAAAGTTGAGAAGAGAACGTTTAGGACTCTCTATGGTCATTATGAGTTTGTGGTGATGTCATTTGGGCTCACTAATGCACATGCGGAATTTATGGAGTTGATGAATCAGGTTTGCAGGACGGTGATCGATCGGTCGGTTATTGTTTTCATTGATGATATTTTGGTCTACTCAATGACCAGGTAGCAACATGAGGAGCATCTTCGGAAGTTACTTGGTTACTGAGGTGGGAGAGGCTTTATGCCAAGTTCTACAAGTTTGAGTTCTAGTTATGAAAGGTCCAATTCTTGGGACATCTCATCAATCGGAACGAAATTCTGGATGATCAGGCCAAGATTAAGGCAGTTATGTACTGGGAGGTCCCGAAGTTCCGAATGGAGATCATGAGTTTTCTGGGGTTAGCAAGTTATTATCGGAGGTTCATTTAGGACTTTTCTAAGATTTCTTTTCCTCTGTGTCATTTGACGAAAAAGTGTGTAAATTTCCTTTGGGGGCCTGAGCAGCATACCGCATTCGAGACTCTGAAGTGGAAGTTATTTGAGGCCCCAGTATTGACCCTTCCTTAGGGTGTTGAGGATTTTATGGTATTTTGTGATTCTTTGATCACGGGTTTGGGGTAGTACTCATGCAAGGGGTAGGGTCGTTTTGTATGCATCCAGGTTGTTGAAGCATCATGAGGTTAGGTTTCTGAAACACGATTTGGAGTTGGAGGAAATAGTCGTCACGGATCATAAGAGCCTGAGATATCTTATTGATAAGCTGTATCTAAACACGAGGCGACGCAGGTAGCTTGATGTCGTCAAGGATTATGAGTATGAGATTCTATATCATCCAGGGAAGGCCAATGTATTCGTCGATGCTTTGATCTGAAAGGCACCTAGTTCTCCTGTTTGAGAGATATGTTTGAGGATGACTATCGACTCACCACTCCTGGATTTGGTTAGAGAGGCTTAGACCAAGAGAATCAAGAGAGAGAACTGGAAGAAGGAGAAGATCAAAGGCCAGATTGGTAGTTTTTCCACCGATAGTCGCGGGTTTGTGACCCAGTTTGGTTGGGTTTGGGTCCCAATTTTAGGTGGGTTCTGACAGATATTGATGGAGGAGGCACACAAGTCCAGGTTCTCGATTCACCCTATAGCCACGAATATGTATCGAGACTTGAGACTTAGATATTGGTAGCCATGCATGGAGCGACTGATAACATGGTATGTGGAGAGATGCTTGACCTGCCGGACGGTCAAGGAAAAGCACCAGAGACTGCACAACAAATTGCAACCCTTAGAGGTTCCCATGTGGAAATAGGAGAAAATACCATGGATTTCGTAAATAAAATGTCGAGGACGGCCAAGGCATTTGATTCCATATCGGTTATTGTTGACCGCCTAACCAAGAGTGCCCAATTTCCTTCCATTTGGGAGAGTTCTTCGGCCATGAAATTGGCCGATGTGTATGTGCACGAGATCATTGCTCACAATGGTGTACCAGTCTCCATCGTATCCAACTGATATGTGTGCTTCACTTCTCGGTTCTGGAAGAGATTTCATGAGGAATTGGGTACAAGACTTGTAACATCCCAAAAATTTCAACAATTTTAAACTTTTCAAAACAATCCATTTACTAATAAAATTGTTTACAAAACCATTTTTTCCAAAACATGATTTAAAATCAGAGTCTCCCATGATCTAATCAGTAGTAAAACCAAGGATGTGTACGGCCACGCCTTCGCCTTGCCACAATCATCTGAAGCACCTGAAACAATAAACTGAAACTGTAAGCACAAAGCTTAGCGAGTTCCCCCAAAGTGGAATGCCGCATCGGCCTACAGAGCCTTCAGCCTGACTGGAACACGGCACCGGCCTACAGACTATCTAGACCGCTCACAAAACCTTCAACATGACTGGACCGCCTCACTGGGCATTCAGCCTATCTGGATCGTTCTTCGGGCCTTCGTCCTGACTGGTCTGCCTCACAGGCCTTCAGTCTATCCGAGCCACCCTGGGTCTCTTGGCCTTCATTCTCCACCGGTCCGCCTCAACCCAACCACACATTACATGTTGACATATACATAACATATAACCAGTCAGCACACAGCAAGCAGATCTAACAGATCACTACAACATAGCAACATCCTATATACCAGGATATCGATCTAACAGATCACTACAGCATATCAACATCCTATATACCAGGATAAAGAGCTAATAGATCACTACAACATAGCAACATCCTATATACCAGGATACAGTTCTAACAGATCACTACAACATAGCAACATCCTATATACCAGGATACTGATCTAACATATCACTACAGCATATCAACATACTGTAAACCAGGATATTAATCCAATCAGCCGGCCATGGTGACTTCTACCCATAAGTACAGTGAGGAAAACTCACCTCTCAATCTGAACAATGCATGATGAGGTCCTGAATCTGAATCTCAGCTGTAATCGTCACCTATCCATCCAAATGACCAATTCTCAAATACAATCCAAAATACCCCTAGGTCAAACCTGGGCAACCCTAGTCAAACTCAAAGTCAACGATCAAGGTACCAAAAGTCAATATCCCTTCCTGGCGGAGTACGCCCTACGTACCAAGAGAGTACACCCAACGTACCTCCAGGTACGCCCAGCGTATGCGCAACATACCTCCAGGTACGCCCAGCGTACGCAGCCCAGTCCCAAAACTCCATTAAGAGCTTATTCCACTAAACCCTTCCATCCAAAACTCAGATCCAAGCCCAAATTGATGTCCTAAGTCATAAAGTTTCCAACTTTATGAATTTCCATGGCTATTAAGTGCTTAATGTCCAAAACTCTATGTTCTTAACCTAATAAGACCATCTAACACATGTATGGTTACATACGACACTCAAGATCATATTTTTATGGTTCATAATAGCTCTATAATGGATAAAGTTTCTAACTTTATCCATTAGAATGGTCCCAAAAACAAGATCTAGTCTTTAAGTCTCAAAGGGACCCAAAAAGTGCATCTTTTCAACTTAATCCATTAAGTCCAAGTCCCTAACCTTCAGATCTGAATCAAAATGATGCTTATATGGATAAAGTTTCCAACTTTATCCATTACAAGGTCACAAACTTTCAAGATCTAAACTTCATGCACTTAAAGTGACCAAAAGATCATAACACCAAAAACTAGCTAGATCTAACAATTTCATCATCAAGATTCAAACTTTATACCTCTAGAAGGAAGATCAAGGTGACCAAAGTCTTGATCTACAAGCTCCAATGCAACCAACACTTATTCAATGAGTTCCTTCTTCTCCAAGGTGCACCAAGAACACTCCAAAGCACTTAAAAACACCTTCTTTTTGCTCACAAAGCTCAATATAGGGTTAGGATTTCAACAGAGGGTGTTGGAGAGGTGGAGGCTAAGAATTGAATGGGTTTGGGGGATTTAAGGAGCTTAAATAGGGCTGAAACCATGAAAATAGGGTTTGGACACTGATCGTGTACGCCCAACATACTCAGTATGCCCAGTGTACTCATTCAAACAGCCATAACTTCTTCGTTCCAACTCCGTTTTCGATGTTCTTTATATCCGCGAAAAGGTATTGAAGAGCTCTACAATATTATCTAAATATCTTGTACTAAAAATGTCTCAAACAAAAATCCATATTTCACGCAAGAACCCGACCTATGACTTTTCCCTTTCAACCGTTCGGCCCATAACACAATTCAAGGGTAAAATCTCTTAGCTATCATTGCCTCCTTCCACAATGACTAAACTTTTCCTCCTTAAGGCCTAAAACCTCACACAATTGAATTCCGGTCCATGGCTAAGAAATGGCAAGAAACGGGATGTTACAATTCTCCCCCACTCAAATTAGATTTCGTCCTCGAAACCAGCTTTCGCTTCCGCTTCATGATGGAATCCCTAGCCAAAAAACCACAGATTTGATCGGATCTAAACCTCATCGGCAAGTCGTCATCATGCTATTCCCACACATAGGTGCACCATTGCGACAAGATTCATTTGGAAAACAGAACCCCAGACTATTTACTGTTGTTGAAACCTCCATTCAAAACAAGGCGACTCCCAACGCAAGTCTCATATATATAACTGTTACAGAGAAGCACGTACAACGCCAACATATTCCACAACTTCCTAGCTATAAGACCGAACTTCTAGTGAGAATCACAGAGTTGGGGACTCTCAAAACTACAATCACTGAATCAACTCTATCAATATGTTTCCTGAGACCGAGAACCCATCAGATCTAAACTGCAGAACCCATATTCCAGGATTGATATTCATCCATTCGATGAACCCAGCCCTTGTCTTTGACTAAGAACACCACCAAACATGTGGAATGAAGTACTCAAAATGCATCGATCGTGAATTTCAACCAATTTTCAATTTCAAATCCATAAGATGTACCAAAAACCTTAAATAAACCCTTGACACCCTGACACGTCATTACCAACCACTGCTCCAATGAGCAAAGATGATAAATACAAGAATTTTCACATTGTATCCAACCCTAATCCACTTTATCTAAACCAGCTGGTTCGTGAGTCTCCCAACTTCCAACAATGCACCAACACCAAAAGTACCACTTGTAGAAGAAATAAACAATCTTGATCATTGGGCCCACATACACTCTTCACGACAATATCTAATGAACTTACCACAATACACACCCTTAGGGAACCCATAACCTTACCCAAAAGGGGCAAAGTACCAGAGTTCTAACGAAATGACGAAACTCAATCATTAACACATGACATCCTCATGAACGATCGAAACAATATCCCATACCTTGATTGAGACTGAATAGATCCCATCAACACGTAACTATCTCGATAAAATGTTGCTAAGACTCTAGTTGGATCCATACCTTATCCAGAAATGCTGCTAAGACTCTAGTTGGATCCATCTAATACCAACCCTGCCAGCACATCATGCCAAATATTAAATTCCACACAGATCTAATGTCCCATCTATAAAACTGAGCAACACTGTCCCAAATCCTAGATTCCCAATAACCAAGGACATCTTCCAAACTCGAGCAGAACTTGACGATAGGTTGATGAATTTTTTAAACTTCAACAAATACAACTCAAAACTTCCGAAAAATATCCGTTTTGATGATGTATGAAATGACCAATGAACGAGAATGCATTGACACCTAATCTAGTAAACCAAAACCCACGCGGAGTTGAACATACCCATCTCTGAAACTGATTTGCCGATCAAAAATTGCCCAATCTAGACTGTAAATAGCAATCCATACAACGAGCTGACACGTCCCTCAACAACTGATCCTCATCCTTAGCGATCCTATCTCCTCCTTATCTATTCATTGGCATCCAAAAAAAAGAACCAATGGCTGCAACAAGCTCCTTGACCAACTACTTCTTCCTACGAGACAACTTGTGTATTTCCTGAATACATACATTCGATAGCCGCTTGATCTATGCCCCCGACTTGACCAAATTTTGAACCGAGATCCCACATACTCGCACCGCAGATCCCTATGAACCATTCTTCCAATATCACGAACTCGAACATATCGATGATCCCTCCAAGCAGAAAACCTAGTTCTCACCAACATAAGGTTCAATTTACCACCCACTGGTATTGAAACCAAACCATAAATCAAACCGGATCAACCAGGTACAAATCCTCCATGACTCTTGGAATGCAGAACACACTCAGGATGATCTTCCAAATAAAGACCAATCAAATCCTAAGACAATTATGGATTTCATCTAAAGTCCTATGAAATTCCCAATCATAACCACTTTAACATTAAGGATTTCATGCAAATTCATACGCAAACACCGACTTACGATCCAAAACATACACCCCTTTCCTAAAATCCCAACCTTCAATCTGGTACCTGACTTTCCTATATCCAAGGAAAACAGACCCTTGATTGCATCACTAAGCATCCATACCACATCAATCCTCCTGTGCATTTCCACGCTAGCATACTGTTGTCGAACACCACGACCAACTGGGCCCATGGTGGGTTTAAATCCCAAATCTGAAAGACACAAGCCTGCTCACTCCTTCCCCGAACTCGAAAAACTGAAAGGGTATAATCCCCACTATAGATAGCGACATTTCAATCCATCAATCAACCACTCACTTCCAGCTGCAATCCCTACGCCGATCATAACAATCATTTCCTTCTTGAGTCTCGCGATTCGAATGCACGACCTCGAGAAAAACCCTCGAGACCTCCAAACGAACATGCTCATCATGGTCTACACCATTCAACCTAAACCGATATCGCCACTAGGGCCCAAGACAATTACTAGACCCATCTTCATGCCTGCGCAACCATAACCAAAAGATCGACAAATACGAAAGAATTGCCACGAATCATGGCATCAAACCATGCTATCACTCCCGAACAACCCTTAAAATCCCCGAATACTCTCTTACAGTAGTACGGGCCCAATACTCTCTTCCACACCTATCCATACTTTTCTCAAGAATCATCTCGGGTCCTTTAAGACCTACTCATAATAATACACCCAAAACCTGCTTAAGAGCGAAACAACCACACTAAAATACTTCCTAGGCTATCCTAGGATTCCCCACCTCCCCTGCCATCAACTGCTGAAGGAATCTAATCAATGTCATCCATCCACTTCATGAATAAAATTACATGCAACAAAACTTAAATAATCTTTCAACGAAAGGACCCAACCCTACAACGGTTAGACTCAAACGAGAGTTGTGCAATAGGGCCAAATCCTTCACTCTAAGATTATTTAACCTTCATAGAATGAAACTTAGTGTATTCATTTGATACTAAGCTTACATAAATGTGAGTCCCATAAAGCACAAAGCAAGCAACATTCGAGCAGTGGAGTCGACTGACACTAAGACACAATAAAATTAGACAGATCCTCATACGAATTTCTCGATCTCTATCTCCCAGCATCTCGGATACACCTTCTTCTTTCCCTCAATCTCTCAAGAGTGGCTATTCATTCACCGCGCTGACTCGCTATACTACACCCACTCATGAAACGTCCACCAACCATGCAGCACTCGTGTATGCTAATCATACATAACATTGGATCCTATAGCAGTCGAGTACTCGATCCTACCCTAAGCCTATAAGAAGAGAAGCAACAGGAAATAAGGCCAGATCAAACATTCTCAAGCTATAAAATCTTAGTTATGTACAATTTTGATCCATACACAAAGCAACTACAGTAATGCTGTCAATTTCATATAAGGAAGACCCTAGGGTATCAGGGATCATATAATCAGACAACTCTATCATGCAATTCCTGAAGATCCCTAGCCTATCACTAGTATGTTATTCTAACATAAACATAATAGCAGATAATAGTGTCGTAATTTAGGGTCTACTTACTGGCTCCGGCTGATCGTACACATCACATCCTTTCTTGATTATTTTTGAAAACAATTTTGAAAATGATTTTTAAAACCTTTGCAGTTCCTTAGCAACTTGTAACATCCAAATGTTCCTCACACAATGTTCCTCCAATTCGCTCAAGCCAAGGCTCTGATTGCAACTTGTAACATCCAAAAAATTTCAAGAATTTTAAACTTTTCAAAACAATCCATTTACTAATAAAAGTTTTTACAAAACCATTGTTTCCAAAATATGATTTAAAATCAGAGTCTCCCAAGATCCAATCAGTAGTAAAAAAGAGGATGTGTACGGTCATGCCTTCACCTTGCCATAATCATTTGAAGCACCTAAAACAGTAAACTGAAAGTGTAAGCACAAAGCTTAGTGAGTTCCCCTAAAGTACCACTACATACACATAACAAACAAGCAACATGCATACAGAGCCTTCAGCCTAACTGGAACGCCGCACCGGCCTACAGACTATCTGGACCGCTCACAGAACCTTTACCATGGCTGGACCACCTCTCTGGGCCTTCATCCTATATGGATCGTTCTCCAAGCCTTCGGCCTGACTGGTCTGCCTCGCATGCCTTCAGTCTCCACTGGCCTGCCTCAACCCAATCACACATAACAAGTCGACATATATAGAACATATAATTTGTCAGCAGACAGCAAACAGGTCTAACATATCACTACATCATAGAAACATCCTATATACCAGGATACCGATCTAACAAATCACTACAGCATAACAACATCCTATATACCAGGATACAGATCTAATAGATCACTACAACATAACAACATCCTATATACCAAGATACAGACCTAACAGATCACTACAGCACAACAACATGGTATATACCAGGATACATATCTAACAGATCACTACAGCATAGCAACATACGGTAAACCAGGATACTAATCCAATGGGCCAGCCTTGGTGCCTTCGACCCATAAGTAAAGTGAGAAAAACTCACCTCTCAATCTCAACAATAGCTGATGAGGTCCTGACTCCGAATCTTAGCTCCAACCGTCATCTATCCATCCAAATGACTAATTCTCAAACACAATCCAAAATGCCCAAAATACCCTTAGGTCAAACATGGCAACCCTGATCAAAGTCAAAGTCAACGGTCAAGGTCCCAAAAGTCAATATCCCTTCCCAGCAGAGTACGTCCTGCGTACCAAGAGAGTACGCCCAATGTACTCTGATGTTGACCAAAAGCGGGGCACTAACCGCATACGTGCAACGTACCTCCAGGTACGCCCAACGTACACATCCTAGTCCCAAAACTCCATTAAGAGCTTATTCCACTAAGCCCTTCCGCCCAAAAATCATATCCAAGCCCAAATTGATGTCCTAAGTCATAAAGCTTCCAAATTTATGACTTTTCATAGCTATTAAGTGCTTAATGTCCAAAACCCTATGTTCTTAACCCAATAAGACCATCTAACACATGCATGGGTTACATACAACACTTAATACCATACTTTTATGCTTTATAATAGCTCCTCAATGGATGAAGTTTCTAACTTTATCCATTAGAATGGTCCTGAAAAACAAGATCTAGTGTTTAAGTCTCAAAGGGACCCAAAAAGTGCATCTTTTGAACTTAAGCCATTAAGTCCAAGTCCCTAACCTTCAGATCTGAATCAAAATGATGTTTAGATGGATAAAGATTCCAAATTTATCCTTTACAAGGTCACAAACTTTCAAGATCTAAACTTTATGCACTTAAAGTGATCAATAGCTCATAACACCAAAAACTAGCTAGATCTAACAATTTCATCATCAAGATTCAAACTTAATACCTCTAGAAGGAAGATCAAGGTGAACAAAGTTTGGATCTACAAGCTCCAATGCAATCAAAACTTCTTCAATGAGTTCATTCTTTTCCAAGGTGCACCAAGAACACTCCAAAGCTCTTAAAAACACCTTCTTTTTGCACACAAAGCTCAATATAGGGTTAGAATTTCAAGAGAGGTTGTTAGAGAGGTGGATGCTGAGAATGGAATGGGTTGGAGGACTTAAGGAGCTTAAATAGGGCTGAAACCATGAAAATAGGGTTTGGCCACTGATCGCGTACACCCAGAGTACTCAAATTACGCCCGGCGTATGCAATTTACGCCCACCGTACGCGGCTGACCTAAAAACCATCCTAACTTCAAACGGCCATACCGTCTTCGTTCCAACTCCATTTTCGACGTTATTTATATCAACGGAAAGGTATTAAAGACCTCTAAGCTATTATCTAAATATCGTGGACTAAAAACTTCTTGAACAAAAATCCATATTTCACATAAGAACCAGGCTTATGACTTTTCCCTTTCTACCCTTTGGCCCAAACCACTATTCAAAGGTAAAATCTCTTAACTATCATTACCTCCTTCGACAAGGACTAAAAATTTCCTCCTTAAGGCCCAAAACCACACACAATCGACTTCCGGTCCATGGCTTAGAAATGGCAGAAAACATGTTTTTACAACACTACACTCTAGCACTTCTTATCACCCACATACTGATGGTCAGAGTGAGCGTACTATTTAGACACTCGAGGATATGCTGAGGGCTTGTGTCATTGATTTTGGTGGCAGTTAGGACTCCTACCTTCCCCTAACTGAATTTTCCTAAAACAACAATTATCATTCGAACATTGGTGCACCTCCGTATGAGCTTCTTTATAAGAGAAAGTATTTGATTGGTTTTATGTACTCTAACATTCCTATGGTGCACATACAACCCTAATGCTTTGGATCTAAGTTTTCTCTAATTATACATGCAATAAACATTTTCCAAAGCATGAAGCTTAAACTAGCATGCAAGGTGATATTTGAATCATAAAAACTAGTTAGAATGTTACCTTGTGTATTAGCTTGAAGAACTTGGCCTTAAGAAAGCTTAGCACCTCAAGTGTGATGCCTCAAATGGTTCATAAAACACCAAGAGCAATAGGATGAATATAGAAGAGGTTAAGGGGACTCAAAATCAGTTATGCCTTCTTCTCATGCATGGGGTCACGATTTTGGACACTAGGTCACATATTTATAGTGTAGAATTCTAAGAGTCACATGTAACTCTAATTCACACACTTAGGTTTATGATCCAATTGATATGGACTACCACTTCATGGATTAACTCATAAGCTTAACCCATCAACAAATCAATCATGAATCATTAGCCCAATCCATATGTATGACTGATTTACATAATCAGTCCCCGTTAATTTAATTAGTCTCTTTTGATCACTAAATTAATTCCAAATTAATTCTTGATCAATACTAATTAAATAATATGATTTCTCAATTAATATATTATACTTATAATATATTAATAAACCACAAATAACCTCGGGTTAAGTACATACCAATTATGGTTACGGGCTTAGAAACGTAATCCAACAGTCTACTACTTGGATAAGTCTAATAACTATAACTGCCAATGTAACTTAAAATCCGATTAGCAATCGTAGCTCTCAAAAAGCCGTTGTCGAACTCTGACGCGTCCATTAGCTAAGGGATCATATAATCCTATGTTCTACAAGATATCGTGTGGACAAAGACATGGAATAAAGTCATACTTATTGACCAACAGTTTGTTTCCCGATTTCCGATTTGTTTGACATAGAACTTAATTGAACACATCAATGGAGTTCTGACCGGGCCTGACACATATGTCAAAAAAAATCATCGAGGGGCCCAAGATATCGCTTTTAATATTCTTAGGATAAAATGAATAGATAAACTTCTACTTATATGCTTGTACTAACTCCTCGTTAAATCATACACAACAACACGTTTTATAACATCAAGTTACTGATGCGTTTTCGCACTGTCAATGTAGAACCAACTCATAATCAACAACTCATATATCTGGTTTGAAGACTATATGATATTATCATCTTACAATCACTCATGATAAATTTCATGAAGTGATTCATGTGAGTGTGGGTTTAGTCCAATACTTAAATCTTATTTCAAGAGCACTCATGAATGTTTGTAGCAAACTTTGCTATGTCTAACACCTTAGACAATCTTACAAAAACCCATTCATGACAGTCTACTTTCATAACATACTTCCAAAGTATGATCGAATGTGGATGGTTTGAATAATCTTATTATTCTGGAAGTTAAAACATGCAAAATGAAACAATAGTATATAATTGATACAAGACAGTAACTTTACTTATAAATAAAAAACTCCTTTTATTTAGTCATCAAATGTCAACTACATTTTAGCTATTACAAGTTTCTAAATGTCTATCTAATCATTGAAACTAATATTGTCCGTCAGCCCAATATTTCTAGCGTGCTGCAAGTGCTTAACCCTGCTCAGTCCCTTTGTAAGGGGATCTGATGGGTTTTCTTCGGACGATACCCTCTTCACCATGAGGAGTCCTTCTTTTACTTGATGTCTAATGAAGTGATATTTTCTGTTGATGTGCCTGGATCTGCCATAATCTCTTGGTTCCTTGGATAAGGCGACCGCACTCTCGCTATCACAGAAAATCTCCATAGGCTCCTTTACAGCTGGTTTGACTCCAAGGTCTCCGATGAAGTTCTTTAGCCATATCGCCTCCTTCGATGCCTCACTTGCTGCTATATACTCTGATTTGCACGTTGAATCAGCTACAGTTTCCTGTTTGGAACTTTTCCAAGTTATTGTTCCTCTATTTAGGGTAAATATCCAGCCCGACTAAGAGCAGAAATTGTTGGATAAGGTGTCGAAGTCCATAACTTATTTGGTATATACTTGACCCGACCCGGCATGGTCCATTTGGGTTGCACTTCACCCAAACTGTTTATGGATAATTTTATGAGAATTGTATACTTACGATTTATTAATATGTTATAAGTTATAATATATTAATATAAAGTCATGTTATTTAATTAGTTCTAATCATGAATTAATTATGAATTAATTTAGTGATTAAAAGGAAGACTAATTAAATCATGGGCTATTTTTTTTATATGGTGTGGGCTAATACTCATTTGTTAATGGGCTAAGCTTATATGGAAGTCCATGGATGATCCATGGAGCTTTTAACCCATGGATCCTTGGAAAGGAAAAGACATGGGTTATTAGGGTTTCACCCTAACCATGCACACTATATAAACAAGCTCATGTTGCATGAAATAATACCCTAAGTGTGTGTGTAATAGTGGTGGCCGAAATCTAAGAGTTATTATACTCTCTCATACATTTTCCAAGTTTGTGGTGATTTGTGATTTCCATTTGAGGCATTCACATTATTGGTGCTTGGCTCTCAAACTCCAAGGAATCAACAATCAACAAAAGGTATGTAATTCATCTAGTTCTTTTATGTTTAAAAGTACCCCATGTCATGCTAGATAGGTTATAAACCTTGGAAATTAATATTTTGCATGTACCTTAGACAAACATAGATCCAAGGTTTATTAGGGTTGCATGTACACTTAGGAAGTGTTAGAATGCTCAAAACCCAACAGTGGTATCAGATCCTAGGCTTGTTTGTTTAATACTTGTTGCAAACTTGTTGAAAAACTCAAGTTTTCTGCATTCTGCAGCATGAACTCGCCGAGTCCATGGGGGGACTCGCCGAGTCCATGAGTAAATTCATCCTACTCGTCGAGTAGGTTCGTGCACTCGACGAGTAGGAGCCTCAGAATGCAGATTTTCGAGTTTTGCGGCTGGAAATGGACTAGAAACATTACCCTAAACTGTTTTGGTGTAATAAAACCTGTTTTAGATGGTGTAATGTTTATGTTAATCCATTTACAATGGCTTATATCAAAATTGCATGATAATATGTGTTCATATGTTCTTGGAATTTTTGATATGATGTTCATGTTCTTATGAATTATTGTTAGATCATAGGAATTATTTGCTAAATTATTTATTGATAATTCTTGATCATTTATGTGTTTTAATGGAGTCCATAATTTTTCCTCAAGTTATGGATTTCCAAAGGTCACTTTCATTTATGCACACTTAAAACACATAAGTTACATGAAAATGAAGAGTCTTCATTTTATGAACCTTTAATTCATAAGTTATGAAATGAAAAGTTTTGAATAGTTTCAAAACTTGTCCTCAAGTTTTGGAATTTGTAAAGTTACACACACTTTAATATACTTTAATTCCAAACCCTTATAGTTTTAAAAGTTAAAATTCAACCCTTATACTATTTATAACATTAATGGTTAATTATTATATATATGTATAAGATTAAGTCGTTTTACCGTTAGTAGGCCTCATTCACGAAGCCGGTCTATAAGGTTGTTGCCTATAAAATGGCAACTTAATGGGTGTCCATTCTCACCCACTGCTTCCTTGATCGGTGGAGGGTCGTTAGCCGAACGGGTAGGACAATGACTTTAAATTCTCATTAAAAGTGTAATGAATATTATAAAGTAACTAAACCTTTTATAAATTCCCAATCTTAGTTACTTTAGGAAAATGTGAATATGGTGCTAACCCATGAAATTCACACTTTGTACCTTACCAAGTCGTTGGTGGAGCGTGTGTGGTTAACCAGCACACTAACTTGGACTAGTAAGGGTCACGAAGGGTGACTTAATGTTTATCATAGATCGGTGGAGCGTGTGTGGTTAACCGGCACATCGATTAGGTGATAATATTAAGGGTACCAAGTGAGTTTGCATGGTTATTCACACCTTGTTTTGTGATCCTCGGCATCCCAGTCACAAAACCCGAAGGGCACAATCGAGATTGAAACATGCCATTGAAAGTTCAATGAATCTCAAAAGATCTAGGAGTTTCAAATCCAATTAAAACTTAATAATTTATTTCGTTTTTCATGGTGGTAATTGGTGAATCGTCGTTCACCTACCTTCAAATATTTTATAGCTTGGATTACGGCATCCCTCTTCCAAGTTATAAAATATTGTGTTGGGTCCTAGCCTTAATATTTCATATTGGGTGTTTTATTAAGGACTTAAAATCAACTAACTTGAATATCTCCCATTGTAGATATCTGGTTTAGACAACTGTGATCTTCCCAAATCTCATGGAAATCATACTTCTCTACCTCCACCTCCTCCATTTATTCTCCCTGACCCACAAGCTCGAAGACTTGAAAAATTCAAGGTCACTCAAGCCCTACTAGCGATGAAACAAAAAGATGGAAGACCTGTGTGCACTCATGTCTTAGGAATGAAGTCACATTTTGACAACCTGAGAATGTTGGGTGTCGTTGTCCCAAGGAAGTTGGCTATTGACTGGGTTCTTCAGTCACTTCCAGATTCATATAGTGAGTTCATTCAGAACTACTATGTGATAAATCACGACATGACCCTAATAGATCTATCTTATTTGCTTGTTGCTGCTGAGTCATAAATGATGTGACGCAATGGTCAAGCAAATATGGGTGGAAGGTCTATTTCTCAAACTTCCATGGACATGGACATTGGTAACATTGGAAGTCCAGAAAAGCCTTTTCTTCCCAATGGAAAGGGATCGGCCTTGGTCGACCCTGTTGACCAAAAGGCAAAGGGAAAGGCTAAGTCTGTGATAATATCGTGTACCATTCCCAAAGAGTCTATATGTTTTTATTGTCATGAGAAGGGTCATTGGAAGCGAAGCTGCCCTGAATACCTAAAAGATCTGAAAGCAAGTAGAAACAAAAGGTTTGACTCTGCTTCAGGTAAGTCCACTATCTAACTCTGTTAAGTTCCTTATTGATGATTCTTAATACAAAATGTGACTCGGTTACATTTTGGTGTCTGGCAGGATCAAGCAAAGGGAAGGACACTTAATAAAAGGAGTATGTTGAATCTGATAGCGAATATGGATGGTTCGAAGATCGGATTCTTAAGCTGCTACATAAGAGTTATGATACATTGTTAGAAGATATGTAATAGCATAGTTTTCATTTAAAGTTGCATTGTAAGGAAAAAATTTTCCGCATTTATAAATAAATAAAATTTGGTTTTATTTTATTGTATCTCCTTGCAATGGCATTTTATGAAAAAATGATGTTTGTATGGTTTTAGCAATAATGGAAATGTGCATTTGATTCTTTCATTAGTGGTTGTGTCTAAATTTATCAAATAAGGAAAGATTCTCATCACCCAAGGTTTCAATTGGACTGAAACTTGGAATCATGCAGGTTGTATTGCATGATGAATGAGAATTTTCATTTTTGGAAAGTTAAGACTAATTCCCTGACCACATGTATATGTGAGACAGGTGAAAGACTAAAGGATCGGGTACACTGGGTGTGTGCAGCTCAAAGTCCACCACAAAGATCGATAAGACTATTTGTCATGATTTACTAAAGTTTCGTAAATATGGTTGTACCTACAAGTTGAAGTACAATTCTGAAACATTGGAAAAGTTTCAATGTATGGCAGGACGAATGGGAAGAATCAAATTGGGCAGAAAGATAAAAGTTTCTCAAATCTGAAAATATGGGAGAGTACTTTAGTATCTTGTTTTATGATCATCTTAATGATTAAGAAACCATGTCACAATTCATCCTCTAAGGACATCTTAGTGAATTTTATGGCTAAGAAGAGGATTCATGAATTGTTGGAATGGTTAAAATCAAAAATATGAATCATACTTCGTTCCAAAAACAAGTCTTAGAGTCATACTCCAAGATTGTAACTTGAGTGACACATCTTAAAGAAGGTTCATAACACTTGTCAAATGTAAGAGTAAAATGTTTTCTACTCTTGTACATTTGAGATTGGTAAGTTGTGATGTTTTGGATAAAACAAAGACCAACTGACATCAATTGTGTGAAGTGTTTATCTTGATAAGAATCCGCACGGACTCTTGAATGTTTGTTTGGTTGTCAAGGAATGGTTCTTGACAAAGAGAAACTTGCATGTCAAGAGTACAGTGGGAGTCTTAAAGGTCTTCAGAGTTTCAAGAGCTAATCAAGGATAAAACCTATAGTTTATCGCTAGCACACGACTTGAGGTTTGTAACCTATCGTGTTGACATAATTCTTGTTCCTGTGCCTATTCATGTAAAGTTGACTATATATGTGAGTTCTGTGAGTTCTCAATTGTGTGCATAACAACTTGGAAGCAATGGTGGGCCCTTGGGCTACCAAGAGGCAAGAAATCAAGATTGAACAAGTTCAATCCATATGTTTTGAGTTTGTCACTAACCTTGTCTTTTGATTACGGTTTTGACAAATTCATATGGATAGGAACACATACATCATAAAATCTAAGTGTCATAAGGTTTTTTCCGATTCATGAAAATGATGGTGAGGAAACGCTTTCACTAAGTATATTTTAAGTAGATAGCAATTGTGTTGTTTGCATTCTCAAAGTCGTTAGTGGAGCTTGTGTGGTTAACCGGCACACTAACATGGACTTGTGAGAAATGGCAAACAGGTCTAAACATTATGATTACGGCATCCCTCTTCATAATTGTTTAGACACACATGTGAGCTATCTAAAGAAAGATGTATGAGTCTGAGAAGCTTAGATAAAGTTTTTTCGAAGCATCTCGTATCAGAAGTCTGAACTTTGGTGATGAAAGTCAATAAAGTATTGATTTCTAGAAGTCGATTTCTGAGTACATGTCAAAGCTAGTGGGAGCATAATTGTTGTGCTAAATAATTATTATGCTAGTGGGAGCATAATCAATTATGATGAGTATTGTTAATTATAGAAGACAAGATTTTCACTTGGAAAAGGTTGTTTTGCTATAATTAAGGGAGAGGAGATTATACTTCATTTCAATCCTAAAAATTTTAGATTGAGATTTTAATCATCATTAGTCAAGGACATATATATGAGTTTTATGTTGGAATGGTTCAACATAAGGAAATTCTATATATATTGCGTTCTCAAATTCGATTATGATTACGGCATCCCTCTTCATAGTCGATTTTTGAAAACATGGCAAATAAAAATATTATAGCAAAAGACTGATCTAGTATCAGGTCTTTATGTGAGACATCATGAATCGTGTCCCATATGCTTCGGGTATAGGATCGGTCACATGTGCTATAATAGTCATCCTTTCTAAATTTTCCAAATGCTCAGAGCATTAAGAAGGGAAAAGTCTAGAATTGGATAAGACTAAAATGATTAAGCAATTGTCGAGGACAATCTAAGGTTCACCAAAGATTGGTTGCTCATGGACAGTTGGAAGTATAGTGTTAAATTTTGGAAGGACCATATGGATATATTCTGAAAAGAGGTAGCTCTTGTTCAGATATGATAATCAAAATGGGAATATGGAAATTTTCCATATTGGGAGTTGGATATTAAGAATCTATGAGAAAGTTAGAAACTTTTATGCAAGAAGGATGTTCAAAGCAATGTACTTTGAATATGAGAGTTCGTTTCCATAGAAGTGACCTCCTTTGGAATACTCTGTAATGACTGTTGACAAGTTTTGTAAACTTTTGTGCATAGTCATTGCAAGAGGATCAATGCATATAAGTTTGGAATCTAACAGATTACAGTAAATGACAAGAATTTGGTATTCTTTCATTTACGGTAAGGATTTGGGACTGTGAAATGAGCATCATTGGAATCATGTTCAATTGATCTACTTCACAAAGTAAAGATCATAGACAAACATAGTGTGCACACTTGGTGTATGGCATGACTATTGTTTAGAAAACATAGTGTACATGCTTGGAGCATGGGACAACTATTGTTTTAATTCAAGTGTTAAGTTGATAAATCGGAACAGAATAATGTGGAATCAATATGGTGATGAATAAAAGGTGTTTTATTTATATTCATAAGGTCTGAGACCATATGGGATTCAATTATTCTTGTGTTTCACTTTGCATGTTTTGACTTCCATAATAACTAGGTTATTCTTTCCGAATTATTAAGTTATTCAAACCATCCACAGTCGGTCATATGTTGGAAGTAGATATGAATCAAGACTGTCATGAGTTGGTTGTAGAGGTCTAAGATGTTGGACATGGCTACAACACTCATGAGTGCTCATAAGTTATGAGTATTGGATTCAACCCACGCTCACTTGCATCACTTCATGGAATTTATCTCGAGTGATCGTGAGACGGTAATATCATATAAGTCTTCAAACCTAGAGATATGAGTTGTTACCTATGAGTTGGTTGTACATTGATTGCACGAAAACGCATCAGTAACTTGATGTTATAAAACGTGCCTTTGTGTATAATTCAACAAGTAGTAGAAACAAGTATATGAGTCGAAGTTTATCTGTTCCTTCTAGTCCTTGGAGGATTAGAAGCGATATCTAGGCCCCTCGATGATTTTGTTTTGACCTATGTACCGGGCCCGGTCAGAACCTATTTGATGTGTTCAATTTAGTTCTTTGTCAAACAAATCGGAAATCGGGAAACAAACTGCTGGACAATAAGTACGACGTTGTTCCATGTATTTGTCCGACTGATATCATGAGAACAGAGGATTATATGATCACTTATCTAAAATGGCGCTTCATAGTTCAACAGAGTTTTCGAGAGCTACGATTGCTGGTTGGTTCCTGAAGTAACATACGCAAATACAGTTATTAGACTTATCCAAGTGGGAGACTGTTGGATAAGGTGTCTAAGTCAATAACTTATTTGGTATATACTTGACCCGACCCGACATGGTCCATTTGGGTTGCACTTCACCCAAACTGTTTATGGATAATTTTATGAGAATTGTATACTTACGATTTATTAATATATTATAAGTTATAATATATTAATATAAAGTCATGTTATTTAATTAGTTTTAATCTTAAATTAATTATGAATTAATTTAGTGATTAAAAGGAAGACTAATTAAATCATGGGCTATTATATTTATATGGTGTGGGCTAATACTCATTTGTTAATGGGCTAAGCTTATATGGAAGTCCATGGATGATCCATGGAGCTTTTAACCCATGGATCCTTGGAAAGGAAAAGACATGGGTTATTAGGGTTTCACCCTAACCATGCACACTATATAAACAAGCTCATGTTGCATGAAATAACACCCTAAGTGTGTGTGTAATAGTGGTGGCCGAAATCTAGGAGTTAGTATACTCTCTCATACATTTTCCAAGTTTGTGGTGATTTGTGATTTCCATTTCAGGCATTCACATTATTGGTGCTTGACTCTCAAACTCCAAGGAATCAACAATCAACAAAAGGTATGTAATTCATCTAGTTCTTTTATGTTTAAAAGTACCCCATGCCATGCTAGATAGGTTATAAACCTTGGAAATTAATATTTTGCATGTACCTTAGACAAACATAGATCCAAGGTTTATTAGGGTTGCATGTACACTGAGGAAGTGTTAGAATGCTCAAAACCCAACAGAAATTATCTATGTCGGTCTGAAAGCTGGCATCACTATACCCTGTCACACTCAAGTCATCACTCCCACCGAAAATAAGAATCCAGTCCTTAGTCCTCTGCAGGTACTTAAGAATGTTATTTACCGCAGTCCAGTGAGCTTTACTAGGATTCCCTTGATATCTGCTAACCATGCTTAACGCAAAGGCTACACCAGGGCGAGTACTGTCATAGCATACATGATCGATCCAACTGCAGAATCATATGGTATTCGACTTATTTCTGCTATCTCAACACCTTATTTCTGCTATCTCAGAGTCCGAGTACTAATGTACCAACAAGGCCTTGTATGTGTGTAGTTTCCCATCCATGTCAGTCTTCTTCTTGAAGATCCATTTGCACCCGTCCGTCTTACGACCTGGTACATTATCAACCAAATTCCAAACTTGATTATCATACATGGACTGAATCTCTTTGTCCATTGCCTCTTTCCATTTAGTAGACTCGGGGCCTACCATAGCATCCTTATAGTTGTTAGGTTCATCCAAATTTACCAGTGTACTATCATTGATAAATGTATCACCTTCAGCTGTTATATGAAATCCATATAACACAGGTGGAACACTGACTCTACTGGAACGTCTCAGAGGTATGGACTCGTCAATTCTTTCAACTGGAGTTTCCTCCTTGGGTTGAGCACTAGTGTTTGAGGTTCCTTCATCACTTAACTCTTGAAGCTCTTCAAGGTCAATTTGCCTCCCACTGTCCTCTTCGCATATGAGTTTTCTCTCGTAGAAAACCCCTCTCCTTGCGACGAAGACAACATTGTCACTCGGTCTGTAGAAGAGATATCCAAAGGATTTCTGTGGGTAGCCGATGAAAATACATCGCTCACTACGAGGTTCGAGTTTTTCGTGAGTTTCTCGTCTTACGAAAGCCTCGCAACCCCAAACCTTGATATGTGATAACGAGGGAACCTTCCATGTCCACATTTTGTGAGGTGTTTTGGCAACCTTTTTAGTTGGGACTAGATTAAGGATATGGGCCCCAGTCTCTAAGGCATACCCCCAGAATGAGATAGGTAACGAAGCTCGAATCAACATAGAACGAACCATATCCAACAAGGTTCAATTAAGCCTCTCTTCCACACCATTAAGCTGGGGTGTCGTAGGTGGCGTTAATTGTGAAACAATTCCACATTCCTTAAGATAGTCGTGGAACTCGATACTAAGATACTCACCACCTCGATCAGATCGGAGCATCTTTATCTTCCTGCCCAATTGATTTTCCACTTTTTGTTTAAACTCTTCGAACTTTTCAAAGGATTCTGACTTATGCTTGATTAAGTAGATATACCCATATCTGCTATAATCATCAGTAAAAGTCACATAGAAGCGGTTAGCATCCCTTGTGGCGGATCTGAAGGGTCCACACACATCTGTGTGTATGATATCCAACAAACCTTCACCCCTTGCACAAGAACCAGTAAAGGAGACTTGTTCATCTTTCCAGGAAAACAAGATTCACATGTGTCATCTGACTTTAAGTCAAATGACTCCAAAACTCCATACTTTTGAAGTTGGGTTATGCGCTTCTTGTTGACATGTCCAAGACGACAATGCCATAAGCATGCTTTATCCAAACCATTGGACGAATCGATATGTAATACATTATTTCCTAAGCTACCTACAACCATCACAGTTTCATATATACGATTACAAGGTAATGCCTCAAAATAAAAAATTCCATTATAATAAGCATTTATTGAACCAATTTCATTATTAAATGGAAAAGTAAAACCTTGTTCATACAAACCATGAAAAGAAATAATACTTCTCGCCATATCTGACGAGTAGCAACAATTATTCAAATATAAATTTAACCCACTACTAAGAAATAAAGTATAAACTCCAATCTTGGTAACAGGCGACTTTTTCCTATTCCCCATGATCAATTTCATCTTCCTGTGCTCCACATCCCTACTTCTTTTTAGACCCTGCAAATCAAAACAAATGTGAAAACCACATCCTGTATCAAGAACCCAAGAATTAGCATGTGATGAGTTATTAGACAGAATAGTATAAATACCTGCAAAGGAGAGTTTGATCTTCCCATCCTTTATGTCCTGCCAGTATTTGGCGCAGCTTCATTTCCAGTGCCCGTTTTTCATGACAATGGACGCACTCTACTTCCTTTGGATTTGAGGAGGGGGTTGCAGGACCACCTTTGGACCCACTATAAGAGGATCCAACATGGGACTTTCCCTTGTGGCTCTTTGAGGAGTCTTTCCTCTTCTTTCCCTTCCCATGTCCAATTGCCAAGACGGGGGCAATAGTAGTAGGATTAGGTACACTAGATTTTCCTTTCAAACTGCTTTCAGCAGTTCTCAAAAGACCTTGAAGCTTGCTTAGAGTCACCTCCTCCTCGTTCATATGATAAGTCATAGGAAATTGATCATAACAAGGAGGTAAAGAGTGTAGGATAATGTCAATTTCCAATTCTTCATCAAAATTGACATTCAACTTTAGCAAGCGGTCTACAAACCTTTGCATCTTTTGCAAGTGGGCCGTGATAGACTCTCCATCCTTGATTTTGGTAGTAATCATGGAGGCAATGATTTCATACCTCTCCTGCCGAGCACTTTGATGGTATCTTTTCATCAAATCCTGGTGCATTTCATAAGGCCAAAAGTCCTCATAGGACTTCTGAAGCTCAGCAGGCATGGTAGCAATCATAATACACGACACCTTTGTTGAATCCCTCTCATGGGTCTTGAACTCAGAAATCTGTTCGGGAGTAGCAGTGTTTTCATCAATCTCCTTTAGCTCCTTATCAAGGACATATTATTTGTCCTCGCAGCGAATATCCAAGCGGATGTTTCGAATCCAATCATTGAAGTTCTATCCATCAAAGATGACTCTCCCACATAGGTTCAAGAGGGAGAAAGAGCCGGAAGGGATTGGGTTGGAAGCATTGTTTGCAGTAGACATCTGAAAAGAAGGACAAAGTTTAGATTAGATAAGGATCCTTAATATAACATCCAAATGAAATATTAAGGTTAGGACCCAACACAATATTCTACAATTCGGAAGAGGGATGCCGTAATCCATTTGTAAAATATTTGAAGGTTGGTAAATGACGATTTACCAATTTCCACCATGAAAAAAGAAATTGGTTATTAAGTTTTAAATGAATTCAAATTCCTAGATTCTTTTGAGATTCATTGAATCTTTTCAATGGCATGTTTAAATCACGATTATGCCCTTCAAGTTTGTGACTGGGATACCGAGGATCACAATAAAGGTGTGAATAACCATGCAAATGTGTTTGGTACTCTTAATGTTACAAATCACTTGATCAATGTGCCGGTTAACCACACACGCTCCATTGATCCGTGATTAACATCAAGCTACCATTTCCCATCCTTGCTAGTCCCAAATTAGTGTGCCGCTTAACCACACACGCTCCACTAACGACTTAGCAAGGTGCAAAGTGAAATTTCCAGGGGATAGAACCATTTTCACATTTTTCCTAAAGTAACTAAGATTGAGAATTTATAAAAGTTTAGTTACTTTAATAATTATCATTATACTTATTAATGAGAATTAATGTTCTATCCTACCCGTTCGGCTAACGACCCTCCACCAGTCAAGGAAGCGGTGGGTGAGAGTGGACACCCATTAAACAACCATTTTATAGGCAGTAACTTTATACCCCCCCCCCCTTATAGACCGGCTTCGTGAATAAAGCCTACTAACGGTAAGACTGATATATATATATATATATATATATATATATATATATATATATATATATATAAGTATTAAACTTTAATATTATAATAGTATAGGGTTGAATTTTAAATTTTAAAATTCTATGGTTTGGAATTAAAGTTTCATAAATGAGACTTTTCAAATTCCAAAACTTGAGGACAAGTTTTGAAACCTTTCAAAACCTCTTGAGTTTTAGAATTTATGTTACATAAAAGAGACTTTCCAAGTTCCATAAATTGAGGACAAGTTATGTAACTCTTCAAAACCTTTGGAATTCTATAACTCACAAAATTAATGTTCCATGAATGAAGACTTTTCATATTTCATAACTTGAGGACAAGTTATTGTTGGGGTGCAAAGTTATCTATGTTTGACTTTGTAATGTGTTGACTTTTGTAAAACCCACTTGCATGTGGTACATTAGCCTATTGACATGAGATAAAGAGTGAGAGAGAGACATGTAAACACCTCTATATAAGGTGGGTTCATACCACTTATGGAGGTGTGCTTGAGAGGTGTAAAAGTTGAGTGTGTGAGTGTGTGTTATTTATGTAGATGTAGATATATGTCCTTTTTTGTAACACCATACATATTCAATACATCTCTTGAACACCCAAATCACCATGTTCATTGTGCAATCTTTAATTCCGCATGCCAAACCATGTTCTTTAATCACTACAATTGGTATCAGATCGGGTCTTCAATGATTAACATGATTTGTTGAAGAACGATTCTCAGTTTGGCAACATTTGTCACAATTGGACCATTTTTGGTTAGTGTCTCTCTATGATCTCTCTTAATCTCATTGAATTCATGCGTTGCGTTATTGATTTTTGATCGTCTTGATTCATTGGATCTATTTCGTTTTAAACCCCATTATTGCTCCAATAATTCTTTTTTAGATCAAACCTCAATATCTAATCCAAATTCAATTTTTTTGTGTTACTGTTCATCACAGTTTACTTCAAGCCCAATGTACATTTGTGTTACTATTCGTATTGAGCCCATAGTTGATTTTGATCCATTTTTCGAAAACATTACTGTTCATCATTCATTCTTAGGCCCACAAGTTTCTTTAGATCCGATTTCACTGTTCGGGCCCTAAGAATCAATTAATCAGATATGATGTGTATTCACTTCGTTCATTCTTAATCAACTGCTTCAAGAGTTTGTACGTTTCACTGTTCTTGAATTGTGTTCATACGAATACATTTTCTTCTCACCATTCTTAACAATCAATGTCTTTTGATTGTTAAATTGGTTTTGTGAATCGGTTCTTCTATGGCAAGCCGATGATGATCAAGTGAATCAGTTGTGTATGGTTGATTTTGTTAAAATTGTTCAAAAACTTTGAAATTTTTGTGAAAAACAGTTCGTTAATCAAGGTTTTGATCTGAAATCGGGCAATAGAATCATGAATTTCGTGTTTATGGTTCTTTGACTTTCAGAAGTCAAACAGTGAAATATTCAAATCCGATATTCTGGAGTTGATTATGTGAATTGGAGGTTGAAATTGGTTAATACAAGTTGTTTAGAGGCTATGAAAGTTGAAATTGGGTTCAATTTGGGATTTAATTTTGAAGTTTGATGGATCTTGTTCTTGATGACGAAAGCTACGATGTCGATGGGTTCATATGATTCAGTAACGGAATTGATTTTATGAAGGAATCGATCTTGTGTGACTAATAATTTTGGTTCGATGACTAGAGTCCGAAACATGATGTTGATTGTTACACACTGCGAACGAATGCTTGATAACATGATCGAAGGATAATGGATTGAATCGATTTGGGTTAAAATCTGAAATGGGTTTATTGGAATCGAACTATGATGAAATTTTTGGATGTTTGTTCACTGGAAAACGAAAACTGTGATTTCGTTAATGGGTATTGTTTGGGAAGATGATTTTGATCGTTGATAACGAAGGCTTAGATTTGAGATTGAGACGTCGATATTTTTGGAATCGAGTATCTGATTTCGAAGGATACATTGATTTTAAAGTTGCATCTCTTATAACGAATCGTGAAACTTTGGAGTCGTATATTTGATTTCAAAGGTTTTTTATTGTTGATTGGACGAAGCCTTGAAGATTTTGCAATCGATCTGTCGATGTGTTTGTTCTTGATGTCCATGATTTTGGGAAGGCTTGTATTAACGAAATTTTGATTCAGTGAGTAAATACAAATGGTTCAGACGAGATTCAGAGGCTTCGAATGCCTTCATTTTGGTGTTGGAAAAATTTCGTTAAAATGGTGCTGAGGATTTCGTACGAAGGGAAGAAAATTTTTCGTTGCTGATTAACGAAAAGGGGCAGATGATTTCATACGAAGGGATGAAGTTTCGTATGATTGCCTATAATTTCGTTAAAATGAGATTGGGGAAGAAGAAACTCAAAGTTTCGTAAATGGCCCTTAAAGTTTCAACAGTTTGGCACAGTTTAAAACTTTCGTACGAATAGGCAATTTTTCGTTAGTTTTGAAGAAAGGAGGAAGAGTTTCGTAACCAGTCCCTATACTTTCGAATGTTTGGCAGTTTTTGTCCAACTTCGTCAATTGGGGTATTTTTCGAATGTTTGTGGACAAAAGGCAGAACTTTCGAAATCAGTCATTGAAGTTTCAAAAGGTTGACAGTTTTTGCCCAATTTCGAAAAAGGATTGATTTTGCTGAGAAATTGAAGAAAAGGCATTTCAGGCCCCTGAAGTTTATGCAAATTGACGCTTTCTACCCAGCTTTGGAAAAGGGGGAGAGTTTTGCATTTTTAGTTGTTTTGGCGCACCGGGTCACTACAGAATTTTGAAATTGACAATTTCTACCCATTTTTGAGAAATTTTGTCAAAGGCGGTCCGTGAACGAAGCTAAAAATTGAAGATTTTTTGGATTTTCCGGATTGAAGCACAAAGTTTATGCCACTTGTTAAGGGGGAGTTTTGGCAAGAAAAATTCCAAATAGAGCACGTTCGCTTTCCTTGAAGGTTTTATAATCAAATTTCGATTATAAAAGGGGGGGAGAAATTTATGTGGAAATTCGAACTTCAATTTTCCATATTACGCGGATTTGAAGACCGAAGTGTCCTTGAATTTTTGAAGTACACGAAATGATGCAATTGGAAGTTTGGAAGTGATTTTGTTTCGAAATGGGTCTGGTTTTATTGAATATTTTTGGGGTGTGTTTTTATGCTCAACTTTTGGGTGATTATTTGGAGTTTGAGAAGCTCTTGATCATTCGTTAATGCTTGGTTTGGATAGTCTCACATCCTAGAGCCCAAATTGAAGAATCATTGAAGAACTGAAGATTTGAAGTTCATTTCGACATGTGTCACCCTTGAGGCTCGGATCGCATAGTTGCTCAATTTTGGAAGATTTGAAGTGGGTCATCCATTCCTAACTTTGAGGGGGAGAATGTTGGGGTGCAAAGTTATCCATGTTTGACTTTGTAATGTGTTGACTTTTGTAAAACCCACTTGCATGTGGTACATTAGCCTTTTGACATGAGATAGAGAGTGAGAGAGAGACATGTAAACACCTCTATATAAGGTGGGTTCATGCCACTTATGGAGGTGTGCTTGAGAGGTGTAAAAGTTGAGTGTGTGAGTGTGTGTTATTTATGTAGATGTAGATCTATGTCCTTTTTTGTAACACCATACATATTCAATACATATCTTGAACACCCAAATCACCATGTTCATTGTGCAATCTTTAATTTCGCATGCCAAACCATGTTCTTTAATCACTATAGTTGTGAAACTCTTCAAGATAATTTAGATCAAAGTGTTAAACTAATCTAATTATCATATAATTTATCATTTATCAATTTGACCTAGTATTATTCATATAATATCAAATTTTACAAATAATTATTTTTTCATAAAATCATGTAATTATCTTAAAATTTGACAATGTTATGTTACTAGATGGGGATAAACATTACCATATCAGTAAAATCAAATTTTATGAACCAAAACAGTTTGCAGTTTTGATCCTAATCCAAAACAGGCCAAGAACTCGAAAATTCTGCTCACAGACGATCCAACTCGTCGAGTGCACTTAAGAACTCGACGAGTTTATCTTCATAAGGCACATACTCTTCGAGTTCATTGATGGACTCACCGAGTAGGCCCTAGCAGAAACAAGAATTGTCATTTTTCAGCTTTTGAAAATCACACAATTGCATCAATATAATAGAAAACACCCATGGCTCTGATACCACTGATGGGTTTTATGTACTCCAACATTCCTATGGTGCACATACAACCCTAATGCTTTGGATCTAAGTTTTCTCTAATTATACATGCAATAAACATTTTCCAAATCATGAAGCTTAAACTAGCATGCAAGGTGATATTTGAATCATAAAAACTAGTTAGAATGTTACCTTGTGTAGTATCTTGTAGAACTTGGCCTTAAGAAAGCTTAGCACCTCAAGTGTGATGCCTCAAATGGTTCACAAAACACCAAGAGCAATTAGATGAATATAGAAGAGGTTAAGGAGACTCAAAATCGGTTATGCCTTCTTCTCATGCATGGGGTCATGATTTTGGACACTAGGGCACATATTTATAGTGTAAAATTCTAAGAGTCACATGTAACCCTAATTCACACACTTAGGTTTATGATCCAATTGATTTGGACTACCACTTCATGGATTTACTCATAAGCTTGGTCCATTAACAAATCAATCATGAATCATTAGCCCAATCCATATGTATGAATAATTTACATAATCAGTCCCCGTTAATTTAAATAGTCTCTTTTGATCACTAAATATATTCCAAATTAATTCTTGATCAATACTAATTAAATAATATGATTTCTCAATTAATATATTATACTTATAATATATTAATAAACCACAAATAACCTCTTTCTCAAATATCCATCCTATCAAATTGTTTTGATGAATGCAACCCAAATGGACCATGCTACTATCGGGTCAAGTACATACCAATTATAGTTATGGGCTTAGACACCTAATCCAACAGTATTGTACTTCAGTTTGTTGGGGAGAGGTCGGTCATGGGGTCGTAGGGAGGACTGAGATGGTTCTCTAGATGATAGAGCTTATTTAGTAGACCAGGAAGAGGTTACAAATATCACAGAGCCGATAGAAGAGTTACACAGACAAACATCAGTTTGAGTTGGAGTTTCAAGTTGGGGATATGGTTATGCTAAAGGTATCGCCCTGACAGGGTGTTATATGCTTCAAGAAGTGGGGCAAGTCTGGCCCCCGATTCATTAGGCCTTTTTGAGTAGATGCTAGTATACTCAAGGTAGCCTAGCGGTTAGATCTGTTTGAGGAGCTTAGTCAGATTCATAGCACCTTCCATGTATATCAGCTTTGGAAGTGTTTGGTTGATGACACGGTGATGGTCTTGTTATATGACATTCAGGTCGGTGAGCACCTAAATTGTTTGGAGAAGTCGGTGGCTATTCCTGATAGAATGACGAAGGCCTTGTGCAACAAGGTGTTGCCCTCGATCAAGATTCAGTGGCAGCATCAGAAGGGTTACGATTGGACTTGGGACCCCGAGGCAGAGATGCACTAGCACTACCCATATCTATTTTTAGCCTAGGATTTCAAGGACTAAACCAGTTCAAGTGAGGGAGAATTGTAACACCCAGTTCTAGGTGTGTGTGTATGTATATATATATATATATATATATATATATATATATATATATATATATATATATATAATCCTTTTGTTGATAAGGCTTTCAAATTAAAAGATTTATTTTCAAGGCCACAATGTCGGGATGTAGTTTCCATGACGTGGCAAGGTCCATGTAAACATGTTTCTTTAGTAGGTTCCACATCGTGGTAGTGTAGTAGTCACGACGTGGCATCCATTTAATGACAAACCCTATTTTTGTGGTTTATACCCCTAGTTAAGGGATATGATGACTAGGGTTGCCCACCCTCAGCCCCTAACACACTCTCTTAACCTCCAAAGCAAACATTAGCCTCCATTGTTAACTTTTGAGCTTTTGTGGTGTTTGGTGGTATCTTGAAAAAGAAGAAGAGGGTAACCTTTGAGCTTTGTTTTAGCAAGCAACTCTCCCCATCCTATTTGTGCACACTTTCTGGACTCTTGTAAGTCCTAAAGCTCCAAGCTTTATGACTCCATGTGCTTAGATCTAGGTTTTCTTGTGCTTTTCCTTATGTTTAGGCTAGTTGGAATGTTGGCGTTCCATAAAGTTGCCAACTTTATGGACCCCCAAAGTCCTTTGGTAGTTATGAGTGTTGGATCTGAGGTTTTATAGAGTTTTGAAATCTATCATGATATCTTGACCCCATTTTGACACCATTTTGACCTAGCTTGAGTTCAAGACATGCATTGGACATGTATGTCCATAAAGCAACAATTTTTATGATCTTTTAGGAGTAAAAAAGCTTATGGAATGTATGGATGGGTGGGGTAAAGGATTAAGAGCATAATGAATTTAGCTAGTCTGGGTAGTTCCCATGACGTGAAGGATTCCTCTCCACATCATGGCGTTTAGAAGCTTTTCGATTATTTTGTCTGGTAGTCCCCACGACATGAAAATGGTTATTCACGTCGTGGCGACTGACTAAGTAATTTTGACTATTGACTTTGACTGATTGACCATCTACTTTTTGACCAAGTTTGACTTTAGGTCAAACTTAGGGTTTTGGGTTATAGTTTGATTTTGTGTCCCTATTGGCCGTGTAGGTGACATGTAGAGCTGATTATCAGATCTGTGATCAGTATTGTTATCTTCTAGACTGTAAGGTGAGTTTTCTTACTATACTTTGTATTGTAGTATGTGTCCTTGTGTGTAGGATGTTGGTATACTGTAGTGACCTGATAGATTAGTAGATCTGTATGATTACCTATATTGTTGGTTATTGTTTATCTGTTTGCAAATGTCGATGTAGTATAGTTGGGTTGAGGCAGTACCGCTTTGTGACGTAAGCCAACAAACCCGAGAGCAATCCAGTCATAAGTTGAGGGTCGTGACGGGCAATCCAGTCTTATTTTGTGGGCTCAGGAGCAAGCCAATCATGAGTTGTGGGACCAGAGGGGCAATCCAGTTTCTTTTTGTAGGCTTAGGGGCAATCCAGTCTGATGGTGTGGGCCCAATGTGCATGCATTGTATATGTATTATTATGTGGGGTATTTTCGGGAAACTCACTAAGCTTTGGCTTATATTTGCTGATTTCAATGTTTCAGGTACTTTTGATGATCAGGGCAAGGCGAAGGCGTGATCGTACACATCCTCCTATTATTCTATGTTTTGTGAGATTGTGTTGATACGTGGATTTTCAAGGATATGATTAAAAAACAATGGTTGTTTATCTATGGTTTTCTCATAGAAATGATTTATAAAAATGAAATTCTTTATCATGGTTTTTGGGATGTTATAGGTAGACGCTAATTGAATAGCCTAGAAAGTTGCCCGATTTGTTGTTCGATGTTGTGGATCGAGGGCTTGCTGATTACTGAGTGTAGCATCAGTGGCATCATGTATATTTTCAAAAGCAGCAGCAAATCGAGCTAGCATGGATTCAAATTGGTTTTCTTCTTGGGTTCCGGTTGCTCTTTTTGATAAAACCCACAACCTTGTTTCCTATACTTCTCCTGTTTTTCCATATTGTACTCGTCGTATGGCTTCCGTTTCTGATTTGGCTTCCTCCAAATTTCATCATACTTGTCCCCACTTGAATAACAAGCTTGCGCCTTCCGATTCCCATGCTCATCTAAGTCGCAATCTTTGGCCAAACGTGGTCTGCCACAATTATCAAAACCCACTTGAATCACATGGGTTGATTGACTCATCTTCGTAATTCAAAGATCCATAATGTCGAGCTTTTCAAGAACCGAAGCGATATTATCATTTTCCCCATCTACACTTCTCTTTCTCCTTATAACATCTTCGATGGGGTTGTGATATTCCCTCAAATGATTGGCGAATTCTTCGATGAGCACCTTGTTAGTCGGCGGGTCCTTCTTTGTCATGGGTCCTTAGGGGTTAAGAAGTTGTCTTGTGGTAAAGTTGATAACAATATAGAAGATTGATATCTCTTATTTTACATTAGATTGTGTTGAGGGAAATTTTGTATCATCCCCTTGTACCTATCCTAAGCTTCGTACAAAGACTCTCCATCGTGTTGTTCGAAGTTCGCAGTGTTCTTCTTCAATTTATAAACATTTGAAGGTGGACTAACTTGTTGAATGAAATCAGTCCGTAAATTTTCCCATGTAGTGATAGCCCCGGGTGGTAGTGACTTGAGCCAATTTTTCGCCGCATCCTTGAGAGTTACCGGGAGTAGTCACAACATTACCACATCTTTTGTCACATTAGGAATGTTGAAGTAGTTTGCAATCTCCAACACTTCATCAATGTGTGTGTACGCATCTTCCTGATCTTTCACAAAGATTGGGATTTCGTTGAGCATGGAGAGTGTGTGCCCCTTAAGCTCGAAGTTGGTGGCGGCTGTAATTTTGGGAGGCACGAGACCGGGACCGTTGTCATCTCACATGTGTCGGTTGTACTCCTCCATGGTCATCTCCGAGATGTTGGCCATCTCTTCTTCGATTTTGATTTCTTTTTTACTTTTATCTTATGATTCAGTTTCGGGCTGGTATCCGATCTCGTTCTCATCTGGTTTCCTTTTGAAATGAGAAATCACTACTTTCATTGACTCGTCTTTTTCGTCCTTCTCTTTTTTATTGCTTTTGAGGAAATTTGACTTGGGATCCTTCAACCCAGGTACTATACTAGATGAAGATGATCTAGTCATATACTAACTACAAAAAGAACATAAAACAAACACATAAAAAGAACAAAAACGATAAACAAAATAAAAATTCTCTGAACAGTGTCCACGGCTAGACAGTCAGGTCCATGACATGGCTGCTGCAAAAAATAGAAAACTGAAATAGAAAATTAATTAAACAAAAAAATTAACTTTTTATGGAATGAATTCCACAAAACGGGTCGATAACAAATAACGGAGAAAATTAACTATAATAACATTGTTCCCCGACAAGGGCGCCAAAAACTTGATATGTAATTTATGTACTAGTTCTTTATTTATAAACCAAACAAATCTAGGCTAGCTAACACGCAATATGCGGTGCGCCTAATCGAGTAATAGGACAGTTCAGGTAAGTTGGGGATCAAACACAGGGAACATGAATGATTAACAACTAAAATATCGACTAATGTTAACTAATTAAAATAACCAAATAATGGGGGGGGGGGGGGTTATGGTTTTGCAAGTCCAAATTACTTAAAAGAAATTAACAAAAGCAAATTAATGATTTTCAGTTCGGGGTTGGTGTGTCCGGGGGTGCTGAGGTTGTGTTACACAGTGCCAACAGGGTGTTGAGTGAACACCATGCTGATGGGTCTCTTGTAATGTTGATTGTGGATTTATTGAATGCCTTTAACATGGTGGATAGATCATCATTGCACCACGAGGTTAAGAGGATGTTCCCTTCTATTTCTTTGTGGGTGAACTTCTTGTACGGGCAAGCAGCAAGACTTTATATCGGAGACCAACATATATGGTCTGCCACTGGGGTGGAACAAGGAAACCCCTTGGGCCCTTTTCTTTTTGCCCTCGTTTTGCACCCGCTTGTGCACAAGATTAGAGACAATTGTAAGCTCCTTCTCCATGCTTGGTATCTAGATAATGGGACTATCATTGGGGATTCAGAGGAGGTGGCTAGAGTGTTGAACATTATTCGGTTGAATGGTCCAGGCTTGGGTCTTGAGTTTAACATCAAGAAAATGGAGATTTTTTGGCCCTCCTGTGATGGTAGGAAGCTTTGTGACGATTTATTCCCAACGGATATAGGGAGACCTTCTTTGGGGGTGAAGCTCCTTGGGGAGGCTGTTAGTAGAGATGCAGGGTTTATTAGATGGCTGGCCATGAAGAGAGCGATCAATGCTGTTGATTGGATGAGCCTTCTTCCACAACTATGTGACCCGTAGAGTGGGCTCATTTTGCTTCGATCATGTATGTGCATTGCAAAACTTTTCTTTGGTTTAAGGACATGCCATCCAGAGCACATAAAAGAGGAAACTTTGTTCTTTGACAAAGGATTACGCAGGTCTATCGAGGATACGGTGGTATGTGGTGGCCCTTTTTTGGAGACATTCAGTGACGTTGGCTTCCTTACCTATTCGTTTTGGTGGTTTGGGTTTGTACTCGGCATACGAGGTTTCCTCCTACGCATTTGTAGACTCGAGGGCCCAATCTTGGGCTTTACAAGACCACATCTTACGTGACAATGACATATGTGGTATGGACTCTGATTACCTATGTGCTATGACTCGTCTTCGCGATACGATTTCGGGATTCGACTGTAGCGGTTTCAGTAATAAGGACACCGCCCCCCTAAATCCCAAAAAGCATTGGCGTGTTCCCTTTTTAGCAAAATCGTCAAAGATATGGAAGTCGACTTCAACATGACTATTAGAGAGAAAGCAGTCTTTGAGTGCCTTCGGGCACCTCATGCTCAGGATTTTCTGCTAACTATCCCTATTGATGGCCTTGGCCATCATATGTCTCCTGTGGAGTACCGAACTATCCTTCGTTACTGCCTCATGATTCCTCTATTCCCAATTGACGAGATATGCCCAGTTCGCCGCAAGGCATGTTTCGATACCTTTGGGGAACATGTGGTGCATTGTAGAGAGCTCCCTGGTTTCAAGTATAGACATGATGTGGTTAGGAATGTTCTCTTTGATGATTGTCGGCGTGGTGGTATTTCTGCGAAGAAAGAAGCGCCGGTGAACTTTTTGACGAACCCGCAGAATGGAAGATCCACACTTAGACCAGCTGACATTTTGGTCTTTGGATGGGTAGGAGGGAAGCACGCGTGTGTGGATGTTACTGGGGTCTCTCCTCTCGTCGGTTTAAGGAGTGGGGGTTTCACAGCTAGGGCATGCCGCTTTGAAAGCTGTTGTGTGCGAAATGGCAAAGCACGAGAATGCATGAATAGAAAATCAACATGTGTTTGTACCTTTTGCATTTGATACATTTTGTTTTCTCGCACCAGAGGCGGTGGAGCTCCTCAATAGAGTCCAATGGGTCATCCATTCTAATGTTATATCTCCTAGATCCACAAACGTTGTTTTCAAAAGAATTAGTTTTGCTATCCAGAAAGGGCTAGCGGCGCAGCTTGTTGCCCGTTTGCCTTCCATCGATACGTATTGAATTATATTAGTCGTAATAAAGTAGATTATTAAGCTTGTTAAAAAACGGTTTTTAAGACAAGATTTTAAAAAGACCTTCGTTTAGATACGATTCACCTAGTATCTATGGTTGATTTTATAGATAGTCCAATGGACTTATGTTTCGTTGCTTACTAATTCCTAAAGTGACTAGAATTATGTTTAAAGTTCTAATCCTTTGATTTAATGAGATTATTTATTCAGTGATCTAGTGGACAAATGATCAAACAAACCAATATTGAGTTTGAATTATGCAAGACTTGAAACAATGATTGACATTTAGTTATAATAAACACCAATTCTATATATGAATTTTGATCATATATTAACTACCACATTAATTTACCAACTTATCTATTTAACCCTAGGTTTTCAATCAAAACACTAGTCCTATAATTTCATGAGTCACAAAATCATAAGATTCAAGTATATAAAGATTGATAGTTCATATAATCCTAATAAAACTCAGCAATAAATAGAAAAGTTGATTGTATTAACACAATAGGTTCTTTATCAAACATACATAATGAATAAGTAACTAATACAAATCCATAATCCTTTAAATCAACACATATAAACTAGGATCATTTACTGTAAACGAAAGTTAGGATTTTTAGCCCATAACTACTGCAAACAAACAGGTAAAAATAAAACCTTCTTTGCAAGATATGATGAAACAAAGCAAACAAAGTGTATAGAAGTAATGATTGCCTTAGATATCTTCAAAACCAAGTTCTAGTCAAATTCTGGTCTCTAAATCCTGCAAGGAATATATTTAGTCTTCAAATTTCGGCAAAAACTTCATGCATAAGTTAGGGCAACGAGCAATCACAGAGTATCAATAGTTTCCAAAAATTGTCTCCCACACCGTGGAGAATAAATTTGAACGCCACGACGCCTACTTAAATCGTTTATTCCCCAAGTCAGTCTCCAGATCACATAAAAGCACCTCTCTACAGTGTGGCAGGTAAATATACACGTCGTAGGAACTTCATAATCCATATTTTTCGACTTTAATTCAATCGATCAAATTTTTCCTGCTTCGAGCTCCTCATTTTTCTTCCTTTTAATCCCGAGCATGTCTTCGTTGCTACAAAACATAATTTAAACATATTAAGCACCTTTTTTCCTAAATTAAGCACAAATGTAGCAACAAATACTAAGATAATGCATAATTTATATGAATAAATATTTCAATATCGAAATTTTATATGGTTATATGTGGTATGACTTCCTTATTACTAACTGTGACCAAAATGAGACATTCCACTCTTCCGCAATCTAATCCTTTTCGACCATTACATATTAAAAATGTATTGATCATGCCTTCAATCGTTAAAAACTTATATATGTTCGACGTTTTGTTAGTGAAAATATTTGTTCGATTGAATTTGGCCGTTTTCGTTTTTCTGTGAAGGATCTTCAAACCAAAAAAAATATATTGCGATGTGACAACACTGAGGATCTCTATCCTGTCATGAAACCATCTCCTCAAGCCTTCATTTTTTGTTCTCTGTCTCTTTGGTATCAGCATCTTGGTCACCCCGACCATCATGTCTTCCAATGCTTAATTTTCAATAAGTTTATTTCATGTTCGTCTAATAAAGACTCTAGTTTATGTCATGCATATCAATTGGGCAAACATATTAAGTTGTCTTTTAGCTTATCCTATACTATTTCTATGTTTCCCTTTGAACTTGTACATTCTGATGTTTGGACATCTCCCATTGAAAGTACTAGTGACATTAAGGTTTTTGTCATATTTTTTGATGATTTTTCTCATTATGTATGGGTGAATCCTTTACGAGCCAAGTCTGATGTAATTGATAAATTTGTTCATTTTTGTTACTTTTTCAATGAACAATTTAAACTGGATATCAAATCTATTCAATATGAAAATGGGGGTAAATATGATAATCGTAAGTTTCATCAATTATGTGACCAAAATGGCATCCAAATGTGTTTTCGTGTCCTTACACGTCCCAAAAAATGGCAAATCCAAACGCATGCTTCGCTCGTTTAATAATGATATATGTACCCTTATTTTCCATCCACGTCTTCCTCCCACCTATTGGGTTGAAGCTCTTCATGTGGCTGGGCATTTACTTAATATTTTACCTACAACTACTCTAAATAATGACACGCTGTAAGGTCTGCAATTTCGGACTAAACATTTTAAGGATTATAGATTATAAATTTTCGTCTTATCGAATAGTTAAATTCTCAAATAGGATAATCATAAATAAATAAGAAACCTTTGTACGTGATGTGAGTTATATAAATGATATTTATATATTGTGTACATGTTTTATGGAAAAATATTATAGGCTTATAATAGCTGTGTAAAACATTATTATAAAATTTATAAATTTGAGATAAAATAACATTAAAAAATAAAAGATTATTTAGGAGAAATTTTCTTAATGAAAGTTGTAGTAGTCGTGACTATGATATCGTGGATATATAGAACGCCCAAATCTGACTTCATATGAGGAAGTTATGATTTATCTAAGTTTCACGTTCATACCGATAAAGCAATGTGCGTCATAAAACGTGAACCGGAGATGAGTTACTTTTTAGCCAAAGTTATTTAAATGAAAGTCGAATAAAAATGAAAATCGGTTGATTGTTAGCCAAAACAATCTACATGAATGTTGTATTACTCTTCAATATAAGACTGACGATATAAAGAATGTTGAAAACAGAGCTCTTATGAATAAGTTATGGATTTCACAACTTTATTTATAGTCTAAACCTTCGTAGGCCGTAAAACAAAAAATAAATTGAAAATTAGATGACAAAGTCTAAGTGAAAGTTGAAGTAATCGTTGGTAACTACGCATGGATATAAAGACCATCGAAAATGGAGATTGTATGAAAATATTATGAATTTTAGAAAATTAATAAATTCGGACCGTCGAGATCACGGCACGTGACATGATCTGGTTGAACCATTATCCCCCACGCCTTCTGCCAGATGAATGACACTTGGCTTAAGGAGAGGCTTCCATGTCACCACGTGTGGCAACCCCCCCCCCTTTTGATTGGCTATAAATACTTCTGTTTTCTTGCTTATTTGTTGCTCAAAACTCTTCAAATCTCTCTCAAACTTTCCCGAGGCCCGACTCTAGTAGTTCTTAGGTGTTAGTAGCCATGCTCTGGAGTGCAAGAGATCCCCAAAAAATAAAGCTTCCAGTTTTCAAAGTTTTGCCAGCGTAATGTCCGGTTTTTCGTCACACAACATGTAAGTTGAGTTATCCTTACCGTGGTTTAAGTATAACTTATATTTATCTTTATAATCGTTATTATGAACTTATAAATAAGATTTATTAGTAATACTAGTAAAACTACTGACCAATCTACTTACAAGAATGATGACAAGGATAGATCAGTGAGGTGTTTCAAGTGGATTTTCCAAACAATACGAATGAACACTAAGGCTTAGTAATATTCGTATTTAGGTTATTTTAAAGGGAAATCTGAAGTTTCAGTCAAAGAGCTTACTTTACCGTGAGTCTTCCACCTATATCAGGTGAGTGCATGGCTACTTTCAAGAACATGATTTTTAATACAAAGTATTTATTGAAAAGTATTAATTATCCGTTGAAAGTTTGTTGGTGAATTAATTGCTTATTATCTAGAATATTTGTTAAACGTATATTTGATAAGATATACTGTGTGAAGCAGATATGGTTAATTATGTGTTAACTGATATGGTTAATTATGTATTATTACATGATAATCTTAAGGAAAGTCTTATTACTTAAAAAGATTAATACATATTAAATACTTGATATTTTGAGTTAGATATATGCATTGAATGATGATAGTTTTGTCTGAATATGGTTAGTATTGGGAATTGATTTCAGGGATTATAGTCTTGTTTAGTTTTAAACTAAGACGTATAAAGGATTTGTAGATTCCATTATATTGGATAAAAGTGTAGTCCTATATTGTATTGCTATAGTATGGTATAAACAAGAAAACAATTTTGGAAAGTTGATTATAAGCGGTATAGTCTTGCCTAGTGATGAAATAAGACTTATGAAAAAAATTTAGTTCGAGTTAAGTTGGAAGACTATTAGTTATACCCTGTATTTTAAAGATATTACATTGGCGGGAGATTTGTGTTGATTACCTATAATGTAATCTTGTTTAGTTATACCCTAAGACTTAAACAAGGATGATTAGTTCAATTAAGTTTGGATATTGGGTAGCATCATACTAAGGGTATGTGTGAGATGGGAACAGGCAGTAGAACTCTATTTGATGATACTGATGATTTAGTGGGGTACGGGAGCGTACTGAAGTACTATACTAGCATCCCTCTCATCCTTTTAGATAGCCATAAATGGTATGTCTGTTTTAGACAGTTGGAAAGAGTGAGTCAGTATAAGACCATCAGCAGCCATGTCTGAGTCATCTAGCAGAGTATAGATGACCACCCATGACTTAACTAGCTTGTGGTGTTAATGAATCATATTGATGCAAAACGATTATGTGTTCATTCGAGTATTATATTCCCCTCATGGTTGTGTTTATTGAGTAACGCCTACTGCCAAGGAATACCTGAAGCAGTATAGTCAACTCGTTGTTTTTTATAGTAATCCCTCAGGATAGATCTCATAGGATCAATGTTATATGATCGCTATGCGAGGATCGATGGAACGGGTAACTAAGGGTAGATTGCATTATAATATGTCTAGGTTATATGATATTGTTTGCTAACATTTGGTTTTGCAGGTTTGATAATTATAAATTATTATCATAATAATATTGTGGGATTGAAAACCCTACCCATCACAACTAGAGGTATTAAGATTGCTGGAGACTTGAATAGGATGCTGAGTGATTAAAGAGAAGACCCGAAATCGTGTTCAGGACTGTAGGTCTTTATACTGTAACTATGATGTATATTTATTATGACATCCTTAGATTTTTGTATCTTGAAATAACATCTTTATTCAAAGATATTTTTTTAATAAAGCGAAACAATTTCCACAAAATATTTTATTATATAGGGATTTTCCACAAGTAAAGATGTTATGGATTTTTTAATGCGTAAAGAAAAAATAAGTTTTTTTTTTGTTCTAAAAAATAAGGGATGTCACACATGCCATTTCACAAACTTTTTCAATAACAACCCAGCTTCAATCACCTTCATGTTTTTGGGTGCCTTTTTTTCCTCATATTGACCCATCCAATAAACTATGGGAAAACTGCAATTAAGTCCTTAGGTTTTTTTTATACAATTAAGTCCTAAAAACCGGTAATCGTAATCAATTTAACCCTTTTACCTAGTCAACAGGTCAACCAACTTCCAAAAATTACATTTATGGACCTGATTTTTTTTTTTTCAAATTTGGTCCAATACTTACACTTTTGGCCCAGATTTTAAATTTTATTACAAATTTGATCCAAAATTTACCCTTTTTGCCCAAAATTTAAAATTTTGTTATGAATTCATCCTAACTTTAGTTTTTTTTTGCAACTTTTTTTCTCAAATTTTGTTTTGATAATGTTTTTTCTTTATAAAATCATATTTATACAAAAAAAAATATATTTTCACATAAAAAATTTTATATTTTCTATATAAAAACTTTTTTTAAAAAAACATTTTTATATACGAACTACCTATTTATAAAAATATGTATTTATTAAGTATATAAATATATACAAATCCATTTTTATAAAAAATATATACAAATATGTATTTTACAAAAAAAAATTGTATAGAAACACTTATTGCATAGTAAACGTATACATTTATTTTGTAAAAACATATATATATATATATATATATATATATATATATATATATATATATATATATTTATAAACACCTATATTATAATAAATGCATTTGTATTCAAACACGTTTATATATAAAATTTATACAAACACGTATTATATAAAAAATTATTCAAACACGTTGTTATAGAAGAAATGTATACAAACATGATTTTATAAAAAAAATATGGATACACACGTATTTGTGTGCATATATATATATATATATATATATATATATATATATATATATATATATATATATATATATATATATATATATATATATATATATATATATATATATATACACACCATGAAAATAGGTGTTTGTTTACATTTTTTTTCATAAAATAATATTTGTATATATTTATGTACTTAATAAATACCTATTTTTATAAATAGATATTTCGTATATAAAAAGTTTTTATATAGAAAATATAAGATTTTTTTTTGAAAATATGTTTTTTTTTGTATAAATATGATTTTATAAAGGAAAAACATATTAGAAACAAAATTTTGAGAAAAAAAAGTTGTAAAAAAAACTAAAGTTAGGATGAATTTATAACAAAATGCTAAAATTTGGGCCAAAATGGTGAATTTGGGACCAAAATTGTAATAAAATTTAAAAGCTAGGCCAAAAGTGTAAATTTTGGACCAAATTAGTAATAAGTTTTGAATTCTAGGCCAAAAATGTAATTTTTGAAAGTTAGATGACCTGTTGACCGGGTAAAAGGGTTAAATTGAATACGATTACCGGCTTTTGGGACTTAATTGAATAAAAAAAAGATATAAGGACTAAATCGATTATGAGGCCAATATGTAAGGACTTTATTGCAGTTATTCCATAAACTATCACTACAATCCATGCCTTGCATTTTTCTTAGATATCTCAGCAATCACAAAGGGTCTCGATGCCTCAATCTTGACAAAAATCAAATAATCATATTCCATCGTGTTGTTTTTTCACAAAATGGTTTTTCCCTTCGGATCCATGACTCTTAATATCTCTCCTTCCTATTCGTTTCTCGAGCATGTTTCCTTAACTCTCTCTTTTACTCCTCCCATGCACAGTATCACTATTGATCTCAAGGGTGGATCTCCTCTCGAGACTACCTCTTCCACTTCCTCCTCATTTGTCGATCCTTCCTTTCTCAGAAACCTTACTTGTCCGAGCTCCCCTAGCTCTTTCTCCAACCCATCTATGAGCCCACATCACTCGCTCAACCCATTTACTCCTGTCAACTCCTCCCATGCATCGCATCCGGTTCCTTCTCTGGTTTCTTCTCTAACCGTTACTAAGCCTACATATCAACATCCTATGCTTAGTCCTGTTAAACGAGGAATTTTTAATCCTATTCAAAAACTTAATCTTCATGTGGACTCTGAATCTACTATCCCTAAAAATTATCTACATATAATTAAAGATCCTAACTGGTTAAATGTGATGATTGAAGAATATACTGCCCTTATCTCTAAGAATACTTGGGTTCTTGTACCTTGCCCACCTATTGCTAATATCATAAATTATATTTGGTTGGTTAAGAAGAAGCTTAATGAAGATAGATCCTTATGGCGATATAAAGCTCAAATAGTTGCTAATGGTCGACGTCAATGACTCGGTATAGACTATGATGAGACTTTCAGTCTTGTGGTCAAAATTGCCACCATTCACTCGGTTCTTGGCATAACTATCATGCACTCATGGCCTATTTGACAATAATATGTAAAGAATGCTTTTCATCATGGCTATTTGTAGGAAACCCTGTATATGAAACAACCTCCTGGGTTTATGGATCCATCCTGACCTGATCATGTTTTCTTGATTCATAGGTCTTTTATGGTCTCAAGCAAGCACCTCGAGCATGGTTTCAGGGTTTTTTAATGTTTATTTATCGCGTTGATTTTGTTCATATCAGTTGTTACTGCTTTTACTCTCTCTCTCTCTCTCTCTCTCTCTATATATATATATATATATATATATATATATATATATATATATATATATATATATATATATATATATATATATTGTAACACCCGACTCTCAGGTATAAATTTTGCAGCTTTATTTCCATTTTGAAAGGTTTACTCGACGAGTTGGATTCCATGACTCGTCGAGTAGGAACGAATTTGGCCGCGTATTTTAAGTGACCAACACGACGAGTTGAAGGATACAACTCGACGAGTTGGAGCTGGAGGATAAAACCCTAATTTCTAGGGTTTTGCACCCTATTTAAAGGGTCATTAGCTTCCCTTAGCCTCCCTTACAGCCCCCTTGAACTCAGAAACCCTAAAACATGTTTACTCTCCATATTTTTGTGTTTTCAATCTTGTAAGGTGTATCTTGGTGAGAAGAGCTTGAAGTTCAAGAAGTTTGGAACAAAGAGAAGTCATAGATCTAAGCTCTACTCCATCTTAGCATCGCATTGAAGGTAACAAGTCGTTACCTTGGCCCTCCACTATCTAGATCTCTTCATTCATGGGTTTAGCACCCTTTCCAGTTTTGGGGCAAGATCTGAGGTTGCAACTTCAGATCTGGACTCCTTTAGCCCCTTATTGTCATAAAGTCTCAGTCTTTGTCAAGCTATGGCCTCCCATTTGCCTTAAGCTTCTACCTTAGCCTAGTTTTGGCTCTTAAGACCTTGCATGCACGTAAAGGTTGCAACTTTATATGATAACTAGGCCCAAGGAGGCTAGATCTATCAATTGGAGCTTTGGAGTGGCTCAAAATCATCTGGATAAGAAATGGACTATAGGAACTCGACGAGTTGGATAAGCTGACTCGATGAGTTGGGGAGGGTTTTCCCGTTGTTTGGTTTTTGCATGGACACGGCGAGTCAGTAAGAGGACTCGACGAGTCAGTTAGGGTTTTTCCCCAATTTCTGGATACGCATGGGCTCGACAAGTTGATCGGAAACTCGGCGAGTCAGCAAGGGTGTTATGACCTTCTTAATTCTTAAGGAACTCGACGAGTTGCTATCTGCACTCGACGAGTTGGGTCAACATGGACTGTTGACTTTGACCGTTGACTTTGACTTGGACCAAGGGCTGACCAGTTGACTTCTGGGGGTATTTTGGTAATTTGTGAATTTATGGAAGTGAGTCATCGGTGGATGTAGGTGTTGGATTTGGAGTTGCATTGGGTTGAGTTGACTTTATCGACTTGAGCTACTTATGAGGTGAGTTCTCCTCACTATATCAACAGGGTCTACGGCACCAAGGCCGACCCTTTATGATTTACATCCTGGTTTTAGGATGGTTGCTACGTTATTGATCTGTTAGATTGCATCCTGGTTTTAGGATGGTTGCTATGTTATTGATTTGTTAGATTACATCCTAGTTTTAGGATGGTTGCTATGCTAGTAATCGGTTAGATTGATATCTTGGTCATAGGATGGTTGCTATGTTAGAGATCGGTTAGATCGGCATCCTGGTTATTGGATGGTTGCTATGTTATTGTTCGGTTAGATCGATATCTTGGTTATAGGATGGTTGCCATGTTAGTGATATGTTAGATCTGTATGACTATTTATTATTGCATGTTAGCATATGGTATTATGTGCACATGTTTGTTGGGTTTGGGATTGGGTTGAGGCAGCTCCTGCTTTGTGCTGTAGGCCAAGACACCCAGGGCGGACCGGATAGACTGCAGACCCGGTTAGGGCACACTAGTCAGGCCGAAGGCCCGGCGAGCGGTACGGATAGGCTGAAAGCCCTGACAGGCGGTCCAGACGTGACGATGGCTTGGTGAGCGGTCCAGATAGACTGATGGCCTGTGAGGCGGTCCAGTCAGACTGATGACTCATTATGTGTGTTGTCTTTGTTATGTGATATCGTTATATTTGTATGGTGTTGGTATTTTGGGGGAACTCACTAAGCTTCGGGATTACAGTTGTTGATTTTGTTTCAGGTACTTCTGACGATCGCGGGAAGGCGAAGGCGTGATCGTACACCTCCTATTGTTTATGATTTGATTCTGGGATATTTTGACACTGAACTATTTTTAAAACAAGTTTTGTAATAATCAATGGTTTTGGAATGTTTTAAAAAGTTTAAATTTGGCACGATTTTTATGGATGTTACAAGTTGGCATCAAAGCCTTAGTTTGAGTGAATGGGAGGGAACACTCGCGTGTCTCCAGTCTCAAACTGAGGACATGGTTTTAAAACAATTTTCTTAAAATGTTTTCAAAATAATAAAGGAGGATGTACGATCAGCCAGAGCTCACGGATAGACCTCAAAATACCTTACGGATTATTTGATTTATGTGATATGTTAGAACAGCATGCTAGTACTAGGATAGGGATCTTCAGGAATTACATTATAGAATTTCCTGATTATATGATGTGACAACCCGTAATTTCCATTCTTGTAAAAGTGAAACTTGGTCAACTAAAGTCAAAACTTATCCAATAAAAGTCAAACTTGTGCTTTGATGTAACCTCAAGGTTAGATTAATAGCCTTTTCATGGTAAAACACTTAGTTAAAAGGGTTGTAGAGATTTGAAAGTTAAAACACTCAAAAACCGAGGACCTTCGCATGAGCCGCAAACCTTCGCTGGGCAGTAAACTCTCGGACCACAAACGAGCCTTCGCATCCGTAAACGTCCCTCGTTCTCGGCCGTAATCTCCTTCGGGCGTGAACCTCCCTCGGACCGCAAACTCTACCTATATATATATATATATATGTGTTTGACTGAATTGATCCGCACTTCTACATTTCTAGCCGCAAACTCAAGCCTTTTTCTATCAAAGTCATCATCCGAAGATCATCCAATCCACCTTCAGATCTTGTTAAGAACATCTATTGTTCTTCCTTTTCATCGATCAAACAACTCCTCATTTCTGGGTTTACAGCCGTGAACCCTTGAATCTTCTTAGTTACACCAAGAACACCAAGAACACACACCGAGTTCTAACCGAAATCACTTGAGTCTTCAAAGGCCGAAAACCCTTTGCGTCCATGAACACCGAAGGTTAGCCGTAAATACCTTGCAGCCTCTTGATTTCGGTTCTAACACTTCTTTTGTAAGTAATTCTTTTATCCTAGGTTGTTTCCTTAACTCCTTTGAGGTTATATTCACTAATCTCATGCCTATACATCGCGTGAATTGCTATTTAGGACTTGATTTTGTCCCGGGATCTAACTTGTGGAAATAATCAACCTATATCGAACATCTAAACGAATCACTCACTTAAGGTGAGTTCATACCCCTACAATTTACCTTTTTAAATGCTTTTAGGGGGGGGGCAATACAAGTAGAACACAATTTATATTTTGTTAGCATTTACATGTGAAAACAAACAAACAAAGGATTTCTTATGCTTTTATAAGTTGTTAAAGTCATTACAAAAACTCTTTTAAACTATTTTAGATTGTTGTTTATTATCAAAATCATATTCATTTATATATTTATGTATAAGTATGCTTTAACGTACTTAGGACTATTGCTAAATACCTTGACTCCTGTTCCTTGTTTGGTTATGGGCTTAGGGTAGGATCACTAGTCCGACTGTCGGCTAAATTATAATTATGCTTGCTAAATTTGTACATGAATACTAAACCCCATTTTAAAAGTACATACTTAAATCAGTTGCATACATTGGACAAATGAGTCTTTTCTTCAAATCATTTACAGTACAGACAAACCTACTAGTAAACTATAATAGGTATAGTTTAGGAAATCAATTCATACTATTTTCTAGATCAGAGAAACATTACAAGAAACAATTTACAAACATGTTAAGACACAACAGTTTTCATAACAAAACGGAAACAGAATTATAATTTATAACGAATATAGTTAGGGGACAAACAAAACTATTTTTACAAGGTTAAGTTATAAACAAAGATAAAAGGATTCTCAGTTATTACTCGTAATACGTTGAAACAATTTGTGAGTCATTCTTTTTGTGTACTTATCTAAGTATGGGCAAAAGTCCTGAGCTTATAACCAGAGTCTCTTTTAAGGTGAGCGATGACAATTGTGTATAGATCTATGTTGGTACTGACAATCCCACATCTAGATTATTAGCTACAGTCAGTTCGGCAGGCCTGGGATGACAAATCTTCTTACCAGTTTTGACGCCTGAAAAACGTCGTTATCAGGCAGACAGGGTTAGTATGGTTATAAGAACTCACAGGGAGAAAATCCCGACCTATTTACGAGTAATATATATATGTAACTTCGATTGATTAGTAATCTTATAGTCATTTTACAAAACAAACTTACTTCGGTGGTGTTATTTTAACAATACTACTGAAAGTTATTATTTTCCATTATCTGCACACAGAACGCTCATACATGAACAAGCATACTATTTTTCTAGTAAACATAGTCTACTTTTATGGAAAACATACATTATACAATTTATGAGTACAAACATACATTTACACTGTTACAGTGAACAAACATACATTATACTAGTACAGAGAACGGAACATACAAACATTTGGGTCTTAGGGTTGAAGGCTACTTTTAATATATTATAGAAAATATGGGATTTTCTGGAGAACATAAACTAACACTTTCATAGATCAAATACAAACATTTTCATGAAACAACTACAAACAATAAACACTAAATACTTGTGAACTCACCAACTTAAATGTTGATACTCTCTTTCAAAATAACTTGTATTCTCAGGGAACCAGTAGATAGGTACACCCGCGTAGGTTTTGAGAAGACGGAGTATGTTCAAGACTTGTCTTTTATTTTGCTATACTTTTAGTGTCATACAACTATTCAATGAACACACATGTATTAACTATATTATTAATGCAATGGATGTTGTTGCTTGTTTTACTATTTTACATTTGTTGTGATACTGATCATGACGTCCTCCGCCCCCGAATGTTTCCATCATTCTTGGTTTGGGGGTGTGACAGATTGGTATCAGAACATTTTTTATAGTGAACTAAGTATATCAACCCATAAAAGATATACAACTATAAACACAACGGGATTAAAACACCCTGACCGAGAGATTATACTTTTTAAATAATAAAATATTTTATTAAAGTATACATACATGCATTCATACTAGAACTAGTATCACAAGAAGAACAAAACAGAAGTATTATATGTTGGGCACTACGGTCAAACGTGGACAGTTATGTAATCATATCTGGGTTAAATATAGCCTGATCAACTATATGTATTTGAGATATGACCAACATGTGTTTCGGAGTGATGGTGGTGTTGCAAGCGACTTAAAACTTACCAACTCCGTATACAAAGGAATACTAGAACCAAACATAAAGTTAAAATACTATAGGAGTATTTTATGATACTATACAATAACAACAAGTCTAGAAACCTACAAATTTTGTATACCAAGAAGTTATATAATGTAACGCCCGCAGAATCGGGCTAGTCAATTTAAGGACAATTAGCGTCAAAAATGACTTTTTGATGGAAGATTATTTAGAAGTAGTAATCTTAAATAAGTTGTAGTATATGTTACAAGGATTCCGTACATATAAAGAACGCTGAAATCCGAGTTATAACGAAGAAGTTATGACCCGTCGAAGTTTCGCGACATAACCGGCACGACACAGCGCGACGTAAATATTGAATTTACGATAGAGCAATATTTGGCCTTAGCGATCTAAACGAAAGTCGTAGAATAAGTTAAACCGAGAGTGTGCATAAAAAGAATGCCCAAATCTGACTTCGTATGACGAAGTTATGATTTTTCTAAGTTTCAGCTTAGTAGTAGACAGCTAAAAACTTGAAATAAAGATCGAGCGATATTTAGCCGAAACAATCTAAACGAGAATCGAAGGTCTCGTCAATAGTAGTGCAACGGTAAAAAGACAGACGAAAACGGACGTCGAATGAAGAAGTTATGAATTTTTAACGGATTTTCCTGTCCCGCTCTGTTAAAAATAATAATATTAAAAATAAACTCAAAGTTAGCCGACAGAGTCTAAAAGAAAGATGTAGATCATAATTTTACCTACGCGTGCATATAAAGAACGTAAAAAACGAAGCTCGTATGCGAAAGTTATGAATTTCGGAAGTTTTTTGCACAAAAACCGAAAAATCTCGCATAGATAAAGATCAGATTTCGGACACGTCACCCGGATTCTCGCAGCTTGCCCCGTGTCCGACCCGCGTTTCGCGTTCTTCTCGAGTCCGAGGTTCGGTCCAATCAAATGTTCACGGGTGTGGCCTCGGTGGCGAGCCCTCGCATCCGAAGTGTGGCCCAATCCGAGACCGACGTGTGTCTTTGTCTGAAGCGCGCCGACTGTACTCCTTCCCTTCGTGTGTCCGAACCTCGCACCCTCCACCTGGCCCTCACATCTGACGCCGCGTAGAGCCTTCTCAGCCGCAGATCTTTGGTCTCGCACCCTATAAAAGTGGGGCTGCGAGACTTGCTGGGTAATATTGATTTTTGCCCATTTTTCACCCCTTATTCCATATTTTGGCTAATTCCACTTCCCCCGAAGCCCCGGTATTACTTTTAACACCCGAAACATGCCCCGAAGTGTCGGACGACCCCGAGAAATTTATATTTTCGGTTTTGAAGCTCCACCCTCGCAGGGCCCGGTTTTTCATTAAAGCCCCCAGTTTTATTGGAAACGATCGTTTTAAGAAACGAAGTGCTGCCCGATTATCGTCTTATCAAGTGAGTGTATAGTCACTTTCACCTTACACATAGATATGAAGTATTTTATATAAAATACGTGCTATGTGTATATATGTTGTTTGTTTATTTGAGATAGATGTTGAATGATTATTTTATACAGGTTTTAAACTGTATATGTATTTTATATCTACAAATATGTTGGGTAAAACATGGGTAGATGAAAGAATGTTTTATACATGTTTAAAATGATTTAAATTGTATATATATTTTATCTGCAAATATGTTGGGTATAACATGGGTAGGTGAAATAAGTTGATGTGTGATAAAATGATGAGATAAATGATGAGCGATGAAAGATGAGCGATGATATATGAGTGGTAAAATATGGTGAGAAGCGATGACCCAAGCGATGGCCCCGTCGTTCAGCAGAGTATGGATGACAACCATGGACTATTCTAGACGGTCCATGGAACACTAGCAGGCTCGCAACATGTAGGTGTGTGAACTATATGTTCATCAGATGTACTCTAAAAACCCTGACAGCTATGGACTTAGTGCCTGTTGTATAAACCCTGGCAACGATGTGACTTCGTGCCTATTCCTTAGGAGGAATCCTTAGGAATGAGTGATAGATGATTCTTAGGGTAACTCCTTAAGAAATAAAGAAGATAATGGGGTTGGGTAATTGGGTTGATTGTTTGATGTTTAAACATAATAAATTTATTTATTGTGAGTTGAAAACCCTATATGCTCACCAGGCTCCCAAGCCTGACCCACTCAGTTTATTTGTATCACAGGTATCGATACGAAGTTGCTTTACACTGAGAGATTAAAAGAGAAGTAGATCACTAGTGTAAATGAATGTAAGTTTTGTTTATGCTTATGTTTTTGTATTGACAATGACATCCTAATGGTTTAAATGAATAAAATACATTTCTTCGGAAATGATTTGATAACATATTTATCATGTTTTTCTGGTAACAAATTCCGCAACACTTTTAATCAAATGATTACTCTGAAATTATTTTAAAAGCATAAATTAAACCGCTCTTTTCTGGCCATGAATTTGGGGATGTCACATATACAATAACCTATGTGAAAACTAAAAGACCTTTACTGGTAAGGCTATAATTATCGAGTGTATACATTAAGGCTATATATAATTGAGATTTTATAGACTGAGAATTCGTGATTTTCACTAAACTTCTTGTTCCTTGTTTGGTTGTGGTCTTGGAGTAGGATCACTTATTTGAAGGTCTATTTGATCTTAGTTATATATAATCTGTATACACTACGTGATCATAGAAGGACCCGGTTAGGATCATCATAAAAAGCTCAATAGAGATACTTTTATTAATTTTATAGACTCCTTAGACACCCCTATTCTCGCATAACCGACACACCTAGACATTGCAATCAGCCAATAGAGGAGTTGAAACAGAACTAAAAGAGGGTTCACAAGGAGGATTCTGAGAAAGGATCGGACAAACAGAAAGGCACTGGATGGATCATTAACAAACCTTATCCTATCAGAAAGAAACGAGAGAGCACCTTATACGTCATACTAAGAAAACCTAGTGAGTCAGTGATTACACTGCTCACCCTATGTGTTAGGTTTATCACTTCTTTCGTATAATAAATACTAGTATACCAAGTCACAGAATTTCATAAGTTTAATTTACATAGATTCCTATTATTATTTGTTCTCAAAAGCCTATAAAAGTTAGAACATAGTACGCACAAGACCGAGATAACATAATTCAAGTGACCTATAAGTTTTATCCACCACCAAAGACTTACCACCATTCCATTCTCTTAAACCTTACGATAGAAAGATATATTCTCATATACTTATATCGGGTGTGATCATACCAGCACTAATGCACCGGATCCCATTAGAACTCCGCAGTTAAGCGTGCTTGAGAGAGAGTAGTACAAGGATGAGTGAACTTAACCTTCATACAAAAACTAGTTCTATTTTCTATTCACCATCATGACTACATCATAGGGATGTAGGTCGAGACATTGAGTATTGTACAACAAAACGAGGAATTTATATGTATATATAAATAGATAGAGTATAACTAACAACGATCATAGTTATTAACGAATTCATTTCATATTACGTAACAGAATCATGTCTTCACATGGAAATAACCAACCAACCGACGAAACCCTGATCCTCCATATAGACTCCGCTATATTCCAAGCTGCCATAACAGCTGCTGTGACAGCTGTCATGGCGCAATTCAATTCTAACAACCCAAACGAAAATAGAAACAGTGTTGACACTTCAGACCGTAGTAACAACCAAGGAAACCAACGAGTGCCTACCTACAAGAATACCCCAACCCACAAACATAAGAGCAAGAAACGAAAGTTCTGGGATAAAAAGAAGTGCAAATCATCTTAAGGAATTGCCAAGAGGCAGCAACCTGTGGCAGTCTCTTCGGCCACAACATCTGTCGCCCCTGCAACCACAACATCTGCCACTCCATCCCCAATGCCAGTGCGACAATATGTTGGAAATCTGCCAAAGTGAAAAAAGTGCAGCTTCCATCACATGGGAGTCTACCGAGAATTGCATTGCAAGAGGTGCAAAAAGAAGGGACATACCACTCGAGTATGTAGGACTTCGATCCAACACATCACTTCAACCACCGATGCTTGTACGAGTCAAATATGCCATGCATGCGGTGAAATAGGACATTTCAAGATGAACTTCCCAATAGAGAAGAATGACGAAGGGGCAAGAGGAGTTTAACAAAAAGACATGGCGAAGCAGAGAGGAACTCTTCATATATTTTTGGTACGTTTCCAAACCTCCGTAACTAAACATCGAATGTCCACGAAAAATAATGGAAAATTTAAAATCAGAAATTAACACATCATTCATATAAAGACTAAGAACCCTTGCAGGTGAGTTATGATGGTTTACTGTATACACAAGGGTCATTTATAATTAAGACTCGTAGGCTTAGAGTGAGTGATTCTGCCTTACTTCATGTTCCTTGTTTGGTTGTGGATTTAGGGTAGAGTCACTCAATCAACTGTGTTTCCAATCTTAATTATACATGACTTGTATACACCAAGTGATTATAACGGGACCTGGTAGGGATTACATTAAGAAAGTTCATTATTTTCAATTATCAGAACACTCGTATTACTAGTACTCGTTAAATGGGATTCGAAATGTTCGCAGTACTCATAACAAGGATAAAACTGATAATGCCGATAGCATATACATAGAATAGTTCATAGTTCTCATGATCATTTCTTCGAAATCGACCGAACATCCGTTTTTAATAAAGAAGTTCTGACATCGTCATTTGACGTGGAATTGTCTTGTCCCTCGCCATACCAATTTTCGGTGCCACATAAAACTCCTTCGCCTTAAACGGCCGTCTAACGAAATCCTTTCAATATATAAAGACAAACTCAACACAAAACTCAGTATCATCGCTCGCTTCAAAACTCGGAAGTACCCATGCGACGGGTACCACGTCTTTCTAAACACACTCCGTAGACAAGAAACATGAGTGAACAACACAGAAGAATGGTCTGGAAGTCAGTAGTCTTCCCGAAGCATCCCCAGTAGATCCCGTTGGAATACCACTAGTATAGCAAGTCAAGTTTAAGAATAAAGATTAAGGAATTATACCTCGAGTCTATCAATACTAAGTAAATACGCGAGAGTGGTATATAATTAAGATTTTACGGACTTAGAATGTGTGATTCCACCTTATCTCCTGTTCCTTGTCTGGTTGTGGACTTGGGGCAGAGTCACCCATCCGAACTTCTTTTCAATCTTAATTATATACGACTTGTATGCACGAGGTGATGATGGATAAGCCAAGTATGAGTCTTACCATGAACTTCAAAGCGAAAGCTGTCAAAGTCTATGAGTGAGCATGCCATGATCCAGACAAACGTAGGCAAGTAAACTAAAACCACACATTCTCCTATCTTAAGTACAACTTACCATTCACAAACGAATGGACAGAGTGAGAGAACGATTCAAACATTGAAAGGCATGCTAAGATCTTGAGTGATTGACTATGGTAAAGCATGGGATACCCATTTACCACTAGTCGAGTCCTCATGCAAACCACAATTACCATACTAGAATTAGGTTACTCCATTCGAAGCCCTCCTATGGTCGCAGGTGCAAATCACCTCTGTGTTGGGCTAAAGTGGGTGACACACAACTAGCTAGAGGCTAAGTTCCTGACAGCACTCCCACTGGTCCGGAGATCATTTGAGAAACTACTAACCGGATAGTACAGATCACAGAACGAATTAAAACTTCTAGAGATAGACAGAAAAGCTACACTGACAAGAGAAGAAAACCCTTGGAATTTCAGGTTGGTGACCTTGTTCTATTAGAGGTCTCACCCTGGAAGGGCATGATACGCTTCGGAAAGCGTGGCAAACTAAATCCAAGGTACATTGGTCCTTTTTATATTCTCGCTAGAATCGGCCCTGTAGCTTACAAACTCTGACTACCTCAGGAACTTAGTAACGTACACCCTACCTTCCACGTATCGAACCTAAAGAAGTGTCTATCGGATGAGACTCTTGTTATCACACTCGATGAAATCGAGATCAATGAGAGCCTCAACTTTGTGGAAGAACGAGTAGAAATCATGGATAGGGAAGTCAAGCAAATGAAACAAAGCCGTATCCCGATAGTGAAGGTTCGTTGGAATGCAAGGCGGGGACCAGAATTCACTTGGGAGCGGGAGAATCAAATGAAACATAAGTATCCTCATCTTTTCCCTTAGTCCACGTGTAGCTCTTACACTTAATTTCGGGACGAAATTCCCTTTAACAGGGGGATGATGTGACAACCCGTAATTTCCATTCTTGTAAAAGCCAAACTTGGTCAACTAAAGTCAAAACTTATCCAATAAAAGTCAAACTTGAGCTTAGATGTAATCTCAAGGTTAGATTAATAGCCTTTTCATGGTAAAACACTTAGTTAAAAGGGTTGTATAGATTTGAAAGTTAAAACACTCAAAAACCGCGGACCTTCGCATGAGCCGCAAACCTTCGCTGGGCAGTAAACTCTCGGACCACAAACGAGCATTCACAGCCATAAACGTCGCTCATTCTCGACCGTGATCTCCTTCGGGCCGTGAACCTCCCTCGGATCGCAAACTCTACCAATATATATGTGTTTGACTGAATTTATCCTCACTTCTACATTTCTACCCACAAACTCAAGCCTTTTTCTTTCAAAGTCTTCAACCGAAAACCCAAGTTTTCTCTCATCTATCATCCGAAGAACATCCAATCCACCTTCAGATCTTGTTAAGAACATCTATTGTTCTTCCTTTTCATCGATCAAACACCTCCTCATTTTTGGTTTTATAGCCATGAAGCCTTGAATCTTCTTAGTTCCACCAAGAACACACACCGAGTTCCAGCCGAAATCACTTGAGTCTTCAAAGGCCGAAAACCCTTTGCGATCGTGAACACCGAAGGGTGGCCGTAAACACTTTGCAGCCTCTTGATTTTGGTTATAACACTTCTTTTTTAAGTAATTCTTACATCCTAGGTTGTTTCCTTAACTCCTTTGAGGTTATATTCACTAATTTTATGCCTATACATCGCGTGACTTGCTATTTAGGACTTGATTTTGTCCCAGGATCTAACTTGTGGAAACAATCAACCTTTATCGAACATCTAAACGAATCACTCACTTAAGGTGAGTTCATACCCCTACAATTTACCTTTTTAAATGCTTTTAAGGGGGGGGGGGATACAAGTTGAACACAATTTATATTGTGTTAACATTTACATGTGAAAACAAACAAACAACAGATTTCTTATGCTTTTATAAGTTGTTAAAATCATTACAAAAACTCTTTTAAACTATTTTAGATTGTTTTTTATTATCAAAATCGTATTAATTTATATATTTATGTATAAGTATGCTTTAACGGACTTAGGACTATTGCTAAATACCTTGACTCATGTTCTGTGTTTGGTTGTGGTCTTAGGGTAGGATCACTAGTCCAACTGTCGGCTAAATCATAATTATGCTTGCTAAATATATACATGAATATTAAACCCCATTTTTAAAGTACATACTTAACTCAGTTGCATACATTGGGCAAATGAGTATTTTCTTCAAATCATTTACAGTACAGACAAACCTACTAGTAAACTGAAATAGGTATAGTTTAGGGAATCAATTCATACTATTTTCTAGATCAGAGAAACATTACAAGAAACAATTTACAAACATGTTAAGACACAACAGTTTTCATAACAAAACGGAAACAAACTTATAACTTATAACGAATATAGTTAGGGGACAAACAAAACCATTTTACAAGGTTAAGTTATAAACAAAACAAAAAGGATTCTCAGTTATTACTCGTAATACGTTGAAACAATTTGTGAGTCATTCTTTTTGTGTACTTATCTAAGTATGGGCAAAAGTCCTGAGCTTATAACCAGAGTCTCTTGTAGGGAGAGCGATGACAATTGTGAATAGATATATGTTGGGACTGACAATCCCACATCCCGACTGTTAGCTACAGTCAGGTCAGCAGGCCTGGGATGACATATGTTGTTACCAGTTTTGACGCCTGAAAAACGTCATTATCAGGCAGACAGGGTTAGTATGGTTATAATAACTCACAGGGAGAAAATCCCGACCTATTTACGAGTAATATATATGTAACTTCAATTGATTAGTAATCTTATAATTGGTTTACAAAAAAAAACTTACTTCAGTGGTGTTATTTTAACAATACTACTGAAAGTTATTATTTTCCATTATCTGCACACAGAACGGTTCATACATGAACAAGCATACTATTTTTCTAGTAAACATAGTCTACTTTTATGGAAAACATACATTATACAATTTATGAGTACAAACATACATTTACGTTGTTACAGTGAACAAACATACATTATAGTAGTACAGAGAACGGAACATACAAACATTTGGGTCTTAGGGTTGAAGGCTACTTTTCATTTATTGTAGAAAATATGGGATTTTCTGGAGAACATAAAGTAACACTTTTATAGATCAAATACAAACATTTTAATGAAACAACTACAAACATTAAACACTAAATACTTATGAACTCACCAACTTAAATGTTGATACTTTCTTTCAAAATAACTTGTATTGTCAGGGAACCAGTAGACACGTACACCCGCGCAGGTTTTGAGAAGACGGAGTATGTTCAAGACTCATCTTTTATTTTGCTATACTTTTTGTGTCATACAGCTATTCAATGAACATACATGTATTAACTATATTACTAATGTAATGGATGTTGTTGCTTGTTCTACTATTTTACATTTGTTGTGATACTGAGCATGACGTCCTCCGCCCCCGAATGTTTCTGCCATTCTAGGTTTGGGGGTGTGACATATGATGCCTGGTAGCCTAGGGTTTTTCTTATATGAAATTGACTTCATTACTGTAGTTTCTTAGTGTATGCATCATGGTCGTACATAATTAAGATCTTATAGCCTGAGAATGTTTGGTTTGGCCTTATTTCCTGTTCTTGTTTGATGAAGGGCTTAGGGTAGGGTCAGGTATTCGAAAGTCTATAGGGTCCAATGTTATGTATGGTTAGCACACACGAGTGTTGCTGGGTTGGTGGAAGTTTCATGGATGAGTTGTTTGGGATGAGTCCGCCGGTTATGAGACATTTAGCCTTCCTCTAGGAGTGAGGATTGAGCGTATGCCATGCTTATGTATAGTTTAGGGCGTTGTGATGATACTTGAGACAAATATGGGTAGGTGTGGAAGGTAGTGTGGGCCCGTACTACTGAAAGCACATGACCCATACGCGTAGCAAGGAAGTCACAACCCATGGGTTTTATTGGGATTTGGTTCCTGGATTGTTATGTGGAATATCTTATATCTTTCTGGTACATTTTCAGCATGGTGGTTACATGACGATTTGTGATTGGATCCGGGTCAGGATCAGGAGATAGCTGACAGGAGGCACCGACAGTGCCCGAGACTATCGGCCAGATAAGGCCAGACGAGATGGACGATAGGATCCGGGAGATCCTACATGATGAGGTTGCTGCTATGTTACGGGATCAGTTTCCGGAGATGTTTGAGTCTATCAAGACCGCTAGGGTGGAGTATTTCAATGATCTCTACGCAGCCCTCATTGAGGCGGATGTCGCAGCAGCCACAACAGCTGTATCGACAGTAGGGTTGGGAGTTGGTCGGGCTTTTCAGTGTCGGGACTTTGACAACACGAAGCCCCCTACTTTTGATGGGACTCAGAACCCCATAAAAGCCATGAGGTGGCTGTCTGACGAGGAGGGATGTTTCTTCACGTATTCATGTCCTACTGACCAGAGGGTCAGGTATGCCCTGAACCTGCTGAGGACTGGGGAAAAGGACTGGTGGAGGTTGGTGACTGGGTCATATTCTGATGATCAGAGAGTTGCTGTTACTTGGGAGCAGTTCAGGGACATGTTCCGTGCTCGCTACATTCCACGAGTCGAGCGGGAACGGTTGGCTCAGGAGTTTCTGGATTTGAGACAGGATGGTGAGACGGTGACGGAGATCACCCGCATGTTCACAGAGAGGGCAATGTTCTGCCCAGAGTCTGCTTATGAGCAAGCTCAGATGACTCGTTATCTGAGCATGTTCAAGACTGATATTCGACAGTTTGTGATGACCCAGCGTTGTGATACGCTTCTGGGTTTACAGGAGGCCGATAGGCGGCGTGAGTTGGAGATTGAGCTGTAGTTGAGGGAGCAGCGGCAGGCCCCGGTACAGTCACAGCCGGCACCGAAGCGGTCTAAGACCGCTGATTCTAGGTCAGGGGGACAGCAGGGCCGTACTTGTGGCAAGTGCGGGAGGGGGCACTCGGGGGATTGCAGATCAGGTAGCACATGCTGAAAATGCGGCAAGGATGGGCACTTTGCGCAACATTGTCGCCAGATAGCCCCAGTTCAGGATATGAAGATCTGCTACCAATGTCATCAGGTTGGTCATGTGACGACCAACTGTCCACAGCTTGCAGCTAAGCCGACGCAGGCTCCAGCGCCAGCTACACTGAGGATTAATGACGAGAGTCAGGGACGAGCAGCGCCCCCGAGGGCCCAGGGACGCGCCTTCCAGCTTAGAGCAGAGGAGGCCAGAGCAGCACCAGATGTGGTTGCTGGTATGTTTTTATCCCTTATCTTACTGATTATATATGTTTTATGCTTATATGTTTGTACCTGTAATTAGGTACATTTTTAGTGAACTCCTTACCTGCTTTGGTATTATTTGACTCGGGGGCGAGTCGGTCGTTTGTCTCTCAGACCTTTAGTAGGGAGTTCAGTTTGCCAGTAGGAGAGCTAGAGTGTCCGTTGCGACTCTCTATCGCCAACGAACACTGGATTTCTGCTTCTTCGGTCTATCGGGGTTGTGTATTGGAGATCAACGGAGTATCTTTTCCGATAGACCTGATTCCGATCCCCATGAGGGATGTACGTGTGATTGTGGGTATGGACTGGCTTAGTTGCTTCGGTGCCATGATTTACTGCGTGGGTCAGCGAGTGGTAGTTCGAACCCCAAGTGGGGGAGATTTGATTGTTTATGGCGAGGGTACCAGATTGGGATCAGGGTTTTGTTCGGCTGCCAGGGCTCGGCAGTACATTCAGCATGGGTGTGCGGGTTATCTAGCGTATGTGGATACGCGGGACATGGATCTGGTTTCAGTATCAGAGGTTCCCGTAGTCAGAGAGTTTGCCGATGTGTTTCCGGAGGAGTTACCCGGACTACCTCCGGAGAGGCAGGTCGAGTTCAGGATCGACCTAGTGCCATGTGTGGTCCCTATCGCCAAGGCACCGTACCGATTGGCACCACCGAAGATGCAGGACTTGTCATCACGGCTACAGGAACTGTTGGGCAAGCAGTTCATCCGTCCGAGCAGTTCTCCATGGGGAGCGCCGATTCTCTTCGTCAGGAAGAAGGATGGTTCACACCGGATGTGCATTGATTATCGGGAGTTGAACATGTTGACGGTGAAAAACCGTTATCCACTCCCTGAGGATAGATGATCTTTTCGATCAGTTCCAGGGAGCATCTTGGCTCTCCAAGATAGACCTAAGGTCCGGGTACCATTAGGTTAGGGTTAGGAAGGAGCACGTGGAGAAAACCACGTTCCAAACTCGTTATGGACATTACGAGTTCGTGGTGATGTCGTTTGGGCTCACTAACGCGCCAGCAGTATTTATGGACCTGATGAATCGGGTCTGCAGACTGATGCTCAATCGCTCGGTCATAGTAGTCATAGATGATATCTTGGTGTACTCCAAGACCCGAGAGTAGCATGAGGAGCATCTACGGGAGCTATTGCGAGTTCTGAGGCGAGAACAACCTTCTGCCAAGTTCTCAAAATGGGAGTTTTGGTTATGAGAGGTCCAGTTCCTGGGACATCTCGTTAACCAGGAGGGGATTTTGGTCGATCCAGCCAAAATCGAGGCGGTTATGCAGTGGAAGGTTCTGAAATCTCCCTCGGATATCAGGAGCTTTTTGGGATTGGCAGGGTACTACTGGAGATTCATACAGGATTTCTCCAAGATTGCAGTACACCTCACCCGCCTGACGAGGAAGGGGTTGGATTTACGGTAGGGCCTCGAGCAGCAGAGGACGTTTGAGACCCTTAGATAGTGACTATGCGAGGCTCCAAATTTGACTCTTTCGGAGGGAGTTGAGGAATTTGTCGTATTCTGTGATGCATCCATCACAGAGCTGGGAGCGGTTCTCATGCAGAGAGGACGGGTGATAGCCTCTGCATCGCAGCAGTTGAAGCCGCATGAGACGAGATACCCTACTCATGATCTGGAGTTGGGACCGGTGGTATTCGCTCTCAAGATTTGGAGAAATTACCTCTATGGGGTCCCTGTACCATTTGCATGGATCATAAGAGCTTGAGACACATCGTGGATCAGCCGAACCTGAACATGAGACAGTGCAGGTGGCTAGATGTAGTCAAGGACTACGACTGTGAGATCCTTTACCATCCAGGTAAAGCGAACGTGGTTGCGGACGCTCTGAGCCGCAAGTCAGGTGGATCTTCTACTCCAGTGACGTGCATGAGGATTTCGGTGGATTCTCCACTTGTGGGCTTGATCAGGGAAGCCCAGGCAGAGGGTATGCGTCAGGAGAACTGGAAGATTGAGAGGATTAGAGGTGAGAACACCCGGTTTGTGCAGGATAGTCGGGGATTATTGACCCATTGCGGTCGGGTCTAGATTCCGATGTCTGGTGGGGTTAGACAGACTATATTGGAGGAGGCTCATAAGTCTCGTTTCTCTATTCACCCGGGGGCCACCAAGATGTATCGAGACTTGCAATTGAGTTATTGGTGTTCGTGCATGAAGCAAGAGATCGTTTGGTATGTTGAGAGGTGCTTAACTTGTAGGATGGTCAGGGCCGAGCACCAGAGGCCGCATGGCAAGTTGCAGCCTCTAGAGATTCCCATGTGGAAATAGGAGCAGATCACGATGGACTTCATCACCAAGCTGCCGAGAATGGAAAAGGGGTTTGATGCTATTTGGGTCATCGTGGATCGATTGACCAAGAGTGCTCATTTTCTGCCCATCCGGGAGAGATCATCGACCGAGAAGTTTTCCGATGTGTATATACACGAGGTTTCCACTTGTCACGGGGTTTCGGTCTCTATTGTCTTAGACCGTAATGTTCGGTTTACCTCCTGATTTTGGCAGAAGTTCCACAAGGAACTGCGCACACGGCTGCACTTCAGTGCAACCTATCATTCGCAGACGGACGACCATAGTGAGCGGACCATACAGACTCTTGAGGACATGTTGAGAGCCTATGTTATTGACTTCGGTGGGAGCTGGGACTCCTACCTACCCCTTGTAGAGTTCTCCTAAAACAACAAATTTCACTCCTGCATTGGTGTTCCACCAGTCTGTTGGGGCGAGGTGGGTCACAGGGTGATGGGTCGGACCGAGGTAGTCCTGCAGACTACCGAAATGATTCAGCAAATTAGACATCGACTGTAGATCGCCTAGAGTCGGCTGAAGAGCTACACCGATCGGCTCCGATCTGAGTTGGAGTTTCAGGTCGGTGACATGGTACTCCTAAAGGTCTCACCCTGGAAGGGTGTGATCCGCTTTAGGAAGAGGGGGGAAATTGGGTCCCCGATATATTAGACCGTTCAGGATCATTGCCATGGTTGGCAAGGTGACATATAGACTAGAGCTACCAGAGGAACATAGTTAGATCCATAGTACCTTCCATGTTTCACTGTTGTGGAAGTGCGTTTTAGTCGAGGAGGCGGTAGTGTCATTAGATGATATTCAGGTCAATGAGCGCCTAAATTAGGTAGAGAGACCGGTGGTCGTACTGGAGAGGAAAGTGAAGGCTCGCAGGAACAAGGAAGTACCTTTGGTAAAGGTACAATGGGAGCACCGGAGGGGATCTAAGTGGACTTGGGAGCCGGAAGCTGGGATGCGGGAGCACTACCCGAAGTTGTTCACTGCAGTAGACTTCGAGGACGAAGTCTAGTTCAAGTGGGGGATAATTATAACACCCCGACTCTCAGGTATAAACTTTTCAGCTTTATTTCCATTTTGAAAGGTCTACTCGACGAGTTGGATGCCCTGAATCGTCGAGTAGGAACAAATTTGGCCGCGTGTTTTAAGTGACCAACTCGACGAGTTGAAGCATACAACTCGACGAGTTGGAGCGGGAGGATGAAACCTTAATTTCCAGGGTTTTGCACCCTATTTAAAAGGGTCATTAGCCTCCCTTAGCCTCCCTTACAGCCCCCCTTGAACTCAGAAACCCTAAATCGTGTATACTCTCCATATTTTTGTGTTTTCAAGCTTGGAAGGTGCATCTTGGTGAGAAGAGCTTGAAGTTCAAGAAGTTTGGAACAAAGAGAAGTCATTACCTTGGCCCTCCATTAGCTAGATCTCTTCATTCATGGGTTTAGAACCCTTTTTGGTGTATGGTTGTGGCATTTCCGGTTTTGGGGCAAGATCTGAGGTTGCAACTTCAGATCTGGACTCCTTTAGCCCCTTATTGTCATAAAGTCTCAGTTTTTGTCAAGCTATGGCCTTCCCTTTGCCTTAAGCATATTCCTTAGCCTAGTTTTGGCTCTTAACACCTTGCATGCACGTAAAGGTTGCAACTTTACGTGATAACTAGGCCCAAGGAGGCTAGATCTATCAATTGTATATTTGGAGTGGCTCAAAATCATCTGGATAAGATCTGGACTATATGAACTCGACGAGTTGGATAAGCCAACTCGACGAGTTGGGGAGGGTTTTCCTGTTGTTTGGTTTCTGCATGGACACGGCGAGTCAGTAAGAGGACTCGACGAGTCAGTTAGGTTTTTTCCCCGATTTCTGGACACGCGTGGGCTCGACGAGTTGGTCGGAAACTAGGCGAGTCAGCAAGGGTGTTATGACCTTCTGAATTCTTAAGGAACTCGACGAGTTGCTATCTGCACTCGACGAGTTGGGTCAACATGGACTGTTGACTTTGACTGTTGACTTTGACTTGGACGAAGGGCTGACCAGTTAACTTCTGGGGGTATTTTGGTAATTTGGGAATTTATAGAAGTGAGTCATCGGTGGATGTAGGTGTTGGATTTGGAGCTGCATTGGGTTGAGTTGACTTTATCGAATTGAGCTACTTGTGAGGTGAGTTCTCCTCACTATATCAACAGGGTCTACGGCACCAAGGTCGGCCCTTTATGATTTGCATCCTGGTTTTAGGATGGTTGATACGTTATTGATCTGTTAGATTGCATCATGGTTTTAGGATGGTTGCTATGTTATTGATCTGTTAAATTACATCATGGTTCGGGCTTACAGTTGTTGATTTTGTTTCAGGAACTTCTGACGATCGCGGGAAGGCGAAGGCGTGATCGTACACCTCCTATTGTTTATGATTTGATTCTGGGATATTTTGACACTGAACTATTTTGAAAACAAGTTTTGTAATAATCAATGGTTTTGGAATGTTTTAAAAGGTTTAAATTTGGCCTGATTTTTATGGATGTTATAACTACTCTAAATAATACACGATGTAACGCCCACGAATTTAGACTAGACATTTTAAGGATTATAGATTATAAATATTCGTCTTATCGAATAGTTAAATTCTCAAATAGGATAAACATAAATAAATAAGAAACATCCGAACATGATCCGAGTTATATAAATGATATTTATATATTCTGTACATATTTTATGGAAAAATACTATGGGCTTATAATATTTGTATAAAACATTATTATAAAATTTATAAATTTGCGATTAAATAACGTTCAAAAATAAAAAATTATTTAGAATAAACACTCTTAATGAAAGTTGTAGCAGTTGTGACGATGATCTTGTGGATATAAAGAACGTCCAAATCTAACTTTTTATGAGAAAGTTATGATTTATCTAAGTTTTGCGTTCAAACCGATACGACAAGGTGCGTTATAAAAGTGAACCGAACATGGGTTAATTTTTAGCCAAAGTGGTTTCAATTAAATTCAAACTTCTTGTCAGTAGGAATGCATCGATATAAAGAACGACAAAATATGACTTCGTATGAAGAAGTTATGATTTTTCAAAATTTCGGGTGCAAGAGAGTACAACAGTGTGCGACACATAAATCGAAATGAAAATTGGTTGATTGTTATCCGAAACAATTTAAATGGATGTTGTAGTACTCTTCAATATAAGTCTGAAGATATAAAGAATGTCGAAAATAGAGCTCGTATGAATAAGTTATTAATTTCCCAGCGTTATTTACAGTCTAAGCCTTTTCAAATCAAAAAACGAAAAATAAAGTAAAAAATAGTCGACAGAGTCTAAACGAAAGTTGTAGTACTCGTCGATAGCTATGCAAGGATATAAAGACCGTTGAAAACGGAGATAGTATGTCAATGTTATGAATTTTAGAAAATTAATAAATTCGGACCGTGGAGATCACGATACATGGTACGATCTGGTTGAACCCTTAGCCCCCAAGCCTTCCACCGGATGAATGACACTTGGCCTAAGGAGAGGTTTCCATGTCACCAGTCATGGCGTGCCCCTCCTGCTTTGCTATAAATACTTCCATTTTCTTACTTATTTGTTGCTCAAAACTCTTCAAATCTCTCTCAAACTTTCCTGAGACCCCGAGTCCAACTCTAGTAGTTCTTAGGTGTTAGTAGTGAAGCTCTAGAGCACCAGAGAGCCCCGAGAAATAGAGCTATCTATTTTCGAAGTTCTGCCTGCGTAATGTCCAGTTTTTGGTCAAATAACCTGTAAGTTGAGTTATGCTTGTCGTGCTTTCAGTATAACATATATTTATCTTTATAATTATTATTATGAACTTATAATTAAGATGTATCAGTAAATGATACGTTTTACAAACTGATCTATTTATGGGAATAATGACAAGACTAGATCAGTTAGGTGTTTCAAGTAGATTTTTCAAACAATATATCTTTATATACCAAACGGATCCTACCTCCAATACGATCTTACGTGGTTGTTTCTTATCAACTATACGTTAGTACTTCTTTTGGGATTAATGATAAATCTGAGAAAACATTATAAAATTTGAACTTATAAATACGAACGAACACTAAGGCAGTAATATTCGGATTTTGGTCATTTTAAAGGGAAATCTGAAGTGCCAGTCAAAAAGTTGACTTTCCGGCGAGTCTTCGTGCTATATCAGGTGATTACATAGATATTTTCAATAACATGATTTTTAATACAAAGAATTTATTTAAAAGTATTAACTATCAGTTGAAAGTTTGTTGGTGAATTAATTGCTTGTTATCGAGATTATTTTTTTAAATGTATATTTGATAACATATACTATGTGAACTAGATATGGTTAATTAAGTGTTAAGTGAATATATAATACTATTACATGATAATCTTAAAAAAATGTTATTACTTAAAAAGATTAATACATATTAAATACCTAATATAATGTGTTACATATATGCACTAAATTATGACACTGTTGTCTGAATATGGCTAGTATTGGGAATTGATTTCAGGGATTATAGTCTCGACTAGTTTTAAACTAAAACGTATAAAGGATTCGTAGATCACGTTAAGTTGGATAAAAGTGTAGTCTTATACTATATTGCGATAGTATGGTCTGAAATAGGAAAACAGTTTTGGAAAGTTAATTATAAGCATTATAGTCTTGCCTCGTGATGAAATAAGACTTATAAAGAATGCTTAGTTCGATTTAAGTTGGAAGACTATTAGTTATACCATGTATTATAATGATATTACATAGGCATATGATATGTGTTGATTACAGATATTGTAATATTTTTTAGTTATACCATAAGACCTAAACGTGGATGCTTAGTTCAATTAAGTTTGGATATTGTGTAGCATCATATTAAGGGTATGTATGAGATGGGAATACAGAGTAGAAATTTGTTCAATGATAGTGATGATTTGGTGGGGTAAAGGAGCATATTGGGGTACCATATTAGTATTCCCCTTCCTTTTTTGATAACCGTAAATGGTATGTCTGTTTTAGACAGTCGGAAAGGGTGAGTCTATATCAGACCATGAGCAAGTATGTCTTTTTCGTTCTGAAAAATAGGGGATGTCACACACGCCATTTCACAAAAAATTTCAATGACAACCCACCTTCAATCACCTTTGTATTTTTTTTGCCTTTGTTTTTCCTCATATTGACCCACCAAAGAAACTATCTTTGCAATCCACACCACTAATTTTTCTTGGATACCTAACCAATCACAAAGGAATCATTTAGGCCGTGAACCACTCAAAAGCCACTAGGCTAGACTGTGAACATCCTTAATGGACTCTCTTTGGCCGTTAACTACTTCATGGAACTTTAGCTAGGTCGTGAACACCTTCCTAGGTGGTGTCTTGGGCGTAAACTACTCTATGAGGTGATGTAAGGGCGTAAACACATTCAATACTTCCAACTTTGGCCATGAACACTTCCCTAGGAAGCATTTGAGGCGTAAACACCTCCTTAGAAGGCATCTTGGGCGTGAACACTTAGATATTTAAGTGTTTACGGATGGTGAGTTGTAAATTACCAATTTCCCATACTAATCCCAGTAAAACATGCAAAGATCTTTAGTGATAAAGCATTACCCAATAGTAATCAAAGAAAACATCTAATCACTTCCTTATCCCATTTAAAGGGGCCGTAAACCCCATCTCCCATTCCACCAAAAACTCAAGTCACTCTATGTAAACTCCTTATTGTATCCCTTTTATCATATTCACATTCTGTGAACTCATAACTTGCTCTCAAATGGATTCAAGCCTCAAGCTTTAATTCTTCTAAGCACTCTCTGGATCCTAGTAAGTATTTCTAGTTTTGATTAGTGATTCTATATATATTATCTTGCTTAGTTCATCATATTTACACATAAAGATATGTGTTAATATTCTTAGGATGTTCCATGGTTCAAAGAGATTATCAAAACTCTTCAAGTGTTAGGACTTGAAACCTTTCAATATCTAACCAAATCACCCACCAAATCGAATCAAGGTGAACTTCATATCCCTTTGTTGATGTTTTTCATGGTTTTGGGGGAGGATGCAAGTCAAGGGTCTTGTGAAACTTTAGTATAATTGCTTGTTTTTGCATGTATGTTATGATTTATGTGCTTAAACTTATGAACTCGAGATTTTTAGTATAAGAACTCGAGATTTTTAGCAAGTCTCAAGGTTTTGAACTATACATCACAAAGTAGATGTTAGAAACAAAAACTAATATGTTTATGAAATATAAATCATAATTTGTTATATCAAGAACCATAAGGTTTGTTTCAAAAATTGTTTAAACAAGTTGTTAAACATAATATTTTGGAAATGGTTGAATTGGAGTATTAATGATATTTTGGGGACCATTTTCGGCATACACACACACACACACACACACACACACACACATATATATATATATATATATATATATATATATATATATATATATATATATATATGTAGCACCCGGCTCCTGGTATGAATTTCGTTCAAGTATTATTCATTTTTTTTTCCTAGAACTCGGCGAGTTGATGGCCAACTCGACGAGTAGGAGCGACTTGGACCCGGGAGTTTAATGACCTACTCGACGAGTCGGCAGCCAGACTCGACGAGTAGGCCCTAACTGGACAAAACCCTAATCTAAGGGATTGCACCCTATTTAAGCATCTCATTCAGCCTCCCTTCGTCCCTATTGCTCTCAGAACTCTCCATATCAAACCCTAATCGTTTGTGTAAAGATCTAAGGCCTTAGTGGTGGTTTTTTGGTGATTTTGGAACATAAGAAGGAAGAGAAAGGCTTGAGGAATCAAGAGGAGGCCAGAGGAGTTCGAGTTTGTGCACCCTCTGCAGTTCTTTAGAGGTATAAAGCTGATACCTTGCTCTTTCATGTTTTAGATCCCTTTTTGGGGTGATTTAGGGCTTTTAGGAGCCATTCTTGGTGACCAATCATGAGTGCAAGCATGGTTGGGGGCTAAGACTTCAGATCCAAGGTCTTTGAGGGGTTACAAGACAGAAAGGGACTGATTCTGGAGCCTTAGAGAGCCCAATGCACCTTAAGAGTCTCATTTAGGGCCATTTGAGCTCATAGTCCCATGCATCCACGTAAAGTTTGTAACTTTACGTGCTAGATCGATCCTAGAAGCGTAGATCTATCTTTTGGTCAAGTGTTGTATGTCAGAAATTGAGAAATAAGACTTGGTCATTCTCGACTCGGCGAGTCGTTCTTGGGACTCGGCGAGTCCATGGCTTGACTTACCTTTTCTGTTATGGTTCGAAGGGACCCAGTGAGTGTTAGAATGGTCTTAGAGGGGTCCGGGGGAATGACCCAATGCATTGGACTTAGCCATGGACCTGGGAATCATAGGACTCGGCGAGTGTATGAACAACCTCGGCGAGTCCAAGGCAATCTCCCAATGTTCGAAGATGAACTCGACGAGTTGTTCATACAGCTCGGCGAGTCAAGGGCAGACTTGTTCATAGGATGGGGATGAACTCGACGATTTGTTCATACAACTCGGCGAGTCGGATGAAGGTTCATTCGAGGATGTTTTAGAAGGAGAACTCGTCGAGTCGTTGCTAAACTCGACGAGTAAGGGCGTGAAGAAGGGAAGATAAAAGGATAGGGACTCGACGAGTTGGCGGCCCAACTCGACGAGTCAAGTCAACTGGAAGTTGACTTTGACTTTGACTTGGTCAGGGGTAAAATAGTCATTTTATCCTAAGAGTAGTTATCAGCGTATGATTAAGTGTTTTATGGATTTATAGTCGGAGGATCACCGGAGCAACAGTCAGACATCTGCCGATCAGCTTTTCAGCAGTCAGCCTTACGAGGTGAGTTACCTTCCAGTAGCGGTGGGTCTACGGCCACAATGCCGGCCCACCAGTAGGAGTTGTATGTTGGATGATTGTCTTTGTGATATCATCTAGGTTTGCTACTACCTGATATGTTATATGATGGCCTGATGTGTTATATGTGATAGTAGTAGAGTTCGGTTGATAAGACCGAAGGGTAGGTCAGGCACCCCAGATATGGCTGACAGTATGTGATGATATGTTTATATGCTGCCATGATATGATATATGTGATAGCGGTAGTAAGAATGGAATAGTCCCCGAGTTCGGTTGATAGGACCGAAGGGTAGTTCGGACACCCCAGATATGTCTGATATTATGTTTATGTTATGATATATGTGATAGTAACAGTAGGGGGTGAAATAGTCCCCGAGGTTCGGTTGTGAGGACCGAAGGGTAGGTCAGCACCCCAGAATGGCTCGACACGGGTAGGTCAGCACCCCAGAATGGCTTGACATGGGTAGGTCGGCACCGCAGAATGGCCGTTCTGGGTAGGTCGGCACCCCAGAATGGCCATACCGGGTAGGTCGGCACCCCAGAATAGTCGTACCAGGGTAGGTCGGGCACCCCAGAATTGTCGGCAGTATGTATGCTATGTGATTGTATGGTATGTGGTATGATGGGGGAACTCACTAAGCTTCATGCTTACAGTTTTTAGTTTTGTTTCAGATACCTCTTCAGCGAAGGGGAAGGAGCCGGCGCGGTAGCTGCACATCATACACACACATTGGATTTCCGCACCATGAGATTTCTTGGGATTGAACTCTGAAATTGTTACTATTTTTTTGATGTGATTTTCAGACATGAGATTATGGTTACGAAATGATATGACTTAATGATATTTTCCAATGATTGTTTTTCCAAATCGTTATATTAAAAATGAAATTGTTGGACTCGAAATTTGGGATGTTACAAGTTGGTATCAGACCCTTCGTTTGAGGGATTTGGACACACCCTCGGGGGTGTTTGGACTCAAACCGAGGGATTAAAAGATTTTTACAAAGAAAATGGTTTTCTTAAAGCTAAGTTAAAAGTGTTAAGAAAGAACAAGGTGTGTGATGTGCGCGGCCGGCCGAGCTCAAGTAAGTTTTCTCCAAATTACCCATACAAGTTTATGTTATGATTATCAGCTAGTAGAACAGCATGCTAGATTAGGACTAAGGATCAAGGAAGGATGCCTAATGTGCCTGTTATAAGTGCTTTTGAGCTGCATGATAGTGTCGGTTAGACGGAGGTAGGATAGTCTGTTAGGGTTATGCCTGATTATATGAGCTTACCTCGCATGCTAGTACAGATTCTTGTTATATGAATAGAATTGCTTGAGTTTGTTCCCTTTTGTCTGAATGCTGCTTGCTTTGTGCTTTGTGGGACTCTGAGTGATGGGAGTTAGCCATTAGGTGAGTACGTTAAGTCTCATGTGATCAGGGTTGAATAATCTCAGAGTGCTGGATTTGGCCCTATTGCGCAGCTCTTGTCTGAGTCTAACCGTTGTAGGGACGAGTCCTTTACTCGAAGGATTATTTGAGCCTCGTCATGTGTGATGGTATTCAGGTAGTGGCTAATTGGCATCGTGAGGATACCTTCAGTATCTGAGGACTGAGTTTGGGTGGTGATTACCCTAGGGCGAGCCTAGGAAGAGAGTAGCAGAGATCAGTAGTAGTAGAAGGGACTTGGTGGAGTCAAGGCAGTTCTTGAGGAAAGTACGGATAGATGTGGAAGGTAGTATGGGCACGTACTACCGGAAACAGAGGATCCGTACTCGAATCAAGGAAGGCTGAGACAAGACCAGGAAACTTGTGGTAGATGTGATCCCTCTAGTGATATCAATATTTCTGACGATTGTCATTATGTGTTTACAGAATGGTGGTACTACGTCCTAGGCCAGCAGTTGGCAGTTCAGGAGAGGGATCGGGTTCGGGTTCAGGTTCCGAGCCATCGGATGAGAGGCTACGCGAGTTCATCGCGTCAGAGATCACTAGAGGCATCCTTGATGCGACACCGGTCATCTTTGGGTCGATCAAGGAAGGGATAGTTCAGTTGATGGAGGATCGTCTCAGGGTGTTTAGGAGTGACATGGCGTCCAGCCAGTCAGGATCACGCACACTGTCCTTTAAGGACTTTAGGGACAGTGGTGCGCCGGATTTCCATGGGGCGAATGACCCCATTGCTGCCAGACGATCGATTGCAGACATTGAGTCTACACAGTTGACTAGCTTCTGCCCCGAGGGGTCGAGGGTACGATATGCGGCGGGATGCTTGAGGGACAGGTCCAGGGATTGGTGGGAGTCGGTTGGTGACTCTCTGGGAGCCTCGGCTATTGAGGCTATGACATGGCCAGATTTTGTGACCCGGTTCAGGGATGAGTTTGCACCCGCTGTGGAGCTCCAGCAATTGGCCCGGGAGTTCTTGGATATGAGGCAGACGACCGAGACAATGGTGGAGATTACCGCCAAGTTCCGGGAGAGGGCTTTATTGGTGCCCTAGTATGCGGGAGATGAGGATATGAGGAGGACCCGCTATCACGACATGCTGCGAGCCGATATTCTGGAGCATGTCAGTTTTTCAGCTTGTCCTACCCTGGATTCCATGATTACCAGGGCAAGGGAGAGAGAGATTGATTTGGAGCATATCCGTAAGAGGAAGGCAGAGGAGGGACAGATGATTGGGGCTTCGGGGAAGAAGCCCAAGCGATCGAACATTAGGCCGAAAGGCCAGTCGGGACAGGGCCGCTGCAGGAAATGCGGCAGGCCACATGAGGGGGCTTGTAGGTTGGGATCGTCGGGCTGCTACAAGTGCGGCAAGATGGGGCACTTCAGCAGGGATTGTACCGCCCCTGCACCCACTATTCAGACATCCGAGTTGCTGTGTTTCCACTACAACCAAAGGGGCCATAAGAAGGCCAATTGCCCCCAGTTGACAGCAGCAGCGCTAGTGAAGGCGCCAGCTCCAGCGACCCTGCAGATTACTGATGGAGTGCAGGGCAAGGCAGAGGCTCCAGTGGTGAGGAGTCGAGCCTTCCAGTTGACTACCGAGGAGGCACGCGCCGCACCCGATGTGGTGACGGGTATGATTTCTTCTCCTTAGCTTTTATTTTATCTTGCCTATGATATTGATGTGCCATATGATATGTCTTGTTAGGATCGTTCCATGTGAACGGTATCCCAGTTCTGGTGTGTTTGATTCAGGCGCTACCCGATCATTTGTCTCTCTTGCGCTTAGCAAGAGGTTCCCTGAGTCTTCGGGCATGTTGGACTGCCCTTTAGAGGTTGAGATTGCCGATAACCGATCGGTGCGAGCATCAACAGTTTTCAGAGATTGTGTTTTGAGGTTGTTCGAAGAGCGTTAGCTAGTGGATTTGGTTCCTATACCATTGAGGGGGAACAAGGTTATTATTGGTATGGATTGGTTAAGCCCCAATGGGGCAGTGACTGACTGCGCGCAATAGTTGGTTCGGATCAGGACCCCAAGTGGGGGAGAGCTGGTGATTCAGGGCGAGAGGCCACAGCGAGGACCAGCTTTATGTTCGGCAGCGAGGGCTAGGCGCTACCTTCAGCAGGGTTGCGCAGGACACGTCGCCTATGTTACGGACACCCAGGAGACGGGAAGGGCGAAGGTGGGTGATGTGCCAGTAGTGCGATAGTTTGCGGATGTATTCCCCGAGGAGTTTCCCGGGATACCTCCGGAGAGGCAGGTGGAGTTCAGGATCGACCTAGTCCCTGGTGGGGCTCCGATAGCCAAGGCACCGTATCGGTTGGCTCCTCCTGAGATGCAGGTGTTGTCTATACAGCTGCAGGAGCTGTTAGACAAGGGATTCATTAGACCGAGCAGTTCGCCCTAGGGAGCCCCGATTCTGTTTGTAAAGAAGAAGGACGGGTCCATCGGATGTGTATAGATTATCGGGAGCTAAATAAGGTAACGGTGAAGAACCGTTACCCACTCCCGAGGATCGATGACCTCTTTGACCAGCTACAGGGAGCATCTTGGTTCTCCAAGATTGATTTGTGTTCAGGTTATCACCAGATGAGGGTCAGAGAGGAGGATGTACAGAAGACTGCCTTTCGGACGCGTTATGGTCACTATGAGTTCGCCCTAGGGAGCCCCGATTCTGTTTGTAAAGAAGAAGGACGGGTCCATCGGATGTGTATAGATTATCGGGAGCTAAATAAGGTAACGGTGAAGAACCGTTACCCACTCCCGAGGATCGATGACCTCTTTGACCAGCTACAGGGAGCATCTTGGTTCTCCAAGATTGATTTGTGTTCAGGTTATCACCAGATGAGGGTCAGAGAGGAGGATGTACAGAAGACTGCCTTTCGGACGCGTTATGGTCACTATGAGTTCGTGGTGATGCCTTTCGGGCTCACCAATACTCCTGCCGCGTTCATGGATCTCATGAACCGCGTGTGCAGACCGATGTTGGATCGGTCCGTGATAGTTTTCATTGATGACATCTTGGTCTATTCCAAGACGTAGGAGCAGCATGAGGAACACTTGCGGGAGGTCCTGGATACTTTGAGGAGGGAGAACTTGTATGCTAAGTTCTCCAAGTGTGAGTTCTGGATGCGCGAGGTGCAGTTTCTTGGGCACCTTGTCAACCAGAACGGGATATCGGTTGACCCGGCCAAAGTGGAGGCCGTGCTGAGATGGGAGGTTCCGAGGTCTCCATCTGAGATTCAGAGTTTCCTAGGATTAGCCGGCTATTATCGGAGATTCATCCAGGGTTTCTCCAAGATAGTCGTACCCCTGACCATGCTGACGAGGAAAGCCGTGGTCTTTCTCTGGGGGCCTGAGCAGCAGGCTGCATTTGAGACATTGAGACAGAGATTGTACGAGGCGCCAATCTTAGCTCTGCCAGAGGGCATGGAGGATTTTGGCGTATACTGCGATGCGTCCATCTCGGGTTTGGGCGCAGTTTTGATGCAGAGAGGACATGTTATTACTTATGCTTCAAGGCAGCTGAAGCCTCACGAGGCAAATTATCCGACGCATGATTTGGAGCTGGGGGCTGTTGTTTTTGCCCTCAAGATTTCGCGTCATTACCTCTATGGGGTTCGTTGTACCATCTACACGGACCACAAGAGCCTGAGGTATCTCATGGACCAGCCGAATATGAATATGAGGCAGCATCGGTGGCTTGATGTGGTGAAGGATTATGATTGTGAGATCCTCTACCATCCGGGGAAGGCCAATGTTGTTGCCGATGCGCTTAATCGCAAGGCAGCGCCGATCAAGGGTATCTGTATGAGGATGACCGTGGTGGCTCCGCTGTTGGAGCGGATCCGAGATGCCCAACAGGAAGCTATGAAGGAGGAACACCGGAAGAGCGAGCGTATTATGGGTCAGGTTTCCTCCTTCGAATATGATAGCCGAGGGTTGTTGACCCTTCACCGTAGGGTGTGGGTCCCCTATCATGGAGGCGTGCATCAGATATTGATGGAGGAGGCGCACAAATTCCGATTTTCTATTCATCCCGGAGCGACGAAGATGTATAGGGATTTTCGTCTTGACTATTGATGGCCCTGCATGAAGCGGGACGTAGCATGGTATGTGGAGCGGTGCTTGACCTGCAGGAAGGTCAAGGCCGAGCACCAGAGGCCACACGGCAAGATGCAGCCGCTGGATATTCCCATGTGGAAATGGGAAGATATTACCATGGACTTCATCACCAAACTTCCCAGGACCGCGCGGGGAGTGGATTCCATATGGGTCATCGTGGATTGGTTGACCAAGAGCGCCCATTTTATACCGATCAAGGAGAGTATATCGGCCGAGAAGCTGGCCGACATTTACATTCGAGAGGTGGTGGCTCGGCATGGAGTGCCAGTCTCCGTGATTTCCGACAGGGATGTGCGGTTTACTTCCAGTATCTGGAAGAAATTCCACAACGAGTTGGGTACTCGTCTGCACTTTAGCACCGCATTTCACCCGCAGACGGATGGTCAGAGCGAGCGAACCAAGCAGACTTTGGAAGATATGCTGCGGGCGTGTGTGCTAGATTTCGGTGGTAGCTGGGATACTTACCTCCCATTGGCTGAATTCTCCTACAACAACAGCTACCACGCGAGTATCGATCGTCCTCCCTTTGAGATGTTATACGGGAGGAAGTGCACGACCCCGATATGTTAGGGTGAGGTTGGCCAGAGAGTCATGGGGAGCACCGAAGTGGTGCTCAAGACGACAGAAAGAATTCAGCAGGTCAGGAGCAGGCTTCAGACTGCACAGAGTCGGCAGAAATGCTATGCCGCGCCGTTCAGATCTGGAGTTTCAGGTCGGGGATATGGTTCTCCTGAAGGTGTCGCCTTGGAAAGGCGTCATCCGATTCAGGAAGTGGGGGAAGTTGGGCCTCAGGTATATCGGTCCTTTCAGGGTTTTGGCCCTGGTGGGCAAGGTGGCATATCGGCTGGATCTGCCAGCGAAACTCAGTCAGATCCACGGCACTTTCCACGTCTCCCAGCTGCGCAGGTGTCTTATGGACGACTCGGCAGTGGTGCCCTTGGAGGATATACAGGTTGATGGAAGCCTGAACTACATTGAGCGGCCCGTGGCGATCCTCGACCAGAAGTCGAAAGATCTGAGGAACAAGAAGGTCGAGCTGGTGAAGGTGCAATGGCAGCACCGGAAGGACTCGGAGTGGACGTGGGAGCTGGTGGACGAGATGATGGAGCATTATCCAGAGCTTTTTCAGGACCGAGCAGCAGACTTCGAGGACGAAGTCTAAGATAAGTGGGGGAGATTTCAAGCACCCGGCTCCTGGTATGAATTTTGTTCAAGTATTATTCATTTTTTTTTCCTAGAACTCAGCGAGTTGATGGCCAACTCGACGAGTAAGAGCGACTTGGACCTGGGAGTTTAATGACCTACTCGACGAGTCGGCAGCCAGACTCGACGAGTAGGCCCTGACTTGACAAAACCCTAATCTAAGGGGATTGCACCCTATTTAAGCATCTCATTCAGCCTCCCTTCGTCCCTATTGCTCTCAGAACTCTCCATATCAAACCCTAATCGTTTGTGTAAAGATCTAAGGCCTTAGTGGTGGTTTTTGGTGATTTTGGAACATAAGAAGGAAGAAAAAGGCTTGAGGAATCAAGAGGAGGCCAGAGGAGTTCGAGTTTGTGCACCCTCTGCAGTTCTTTAGAGGTATAAAGCTGATACCTTGCTCTTTCATGTTTTAGATCCCTTTTTGGGGTGATTTAGGGCTTTTAGGAGCCATTCTTGGTGACCAATCATGAGTGCAAGAATGGTTGGGGGCTAAGACTTCAGATCCAAGGTCTTTGAGGGGTTACAAGACACAAAGGGACTGATGCTGGAGCCTTAGAGAGCCCCATGTACCTTAAGAGTCTCGTTTAGGGCCATTTGAGCTCATAGTCCCATGCATGCATGTAAAGTTTGTAACTTTAGGTGCTAGATCGATCCTAGAAGCCTAGATCTATCTTTTGGTCAAGTGTTGTACGTCAGAAATCGAGAAATAACACTTGGTCATTCTCGACTCGGCGAGTCATTCTTGGGACTCGGCGAGTCCACGGCTTGACTTCCCTTTTCTGTTATGGTTCGAAGGAACCCAGTGAGTGTTAGAATGGTCTTAGAGGGGTCCGGAGGAATGACCCAACGTATTGGACTTAGCCATGGACCTGGGAATCATAGGACTCGGGGAGTGTATGAACAGACTCGGCGAGTCCAAGGCAATCTCCCAACGTTCGAAGATGAACTCGACGAGTTGTTCATACAGCTCGGCGAGTCAAGGGCAGAATTGTTATTAGGATGGGGATGAACTCGACGATTTGTTCATACAACTCGGCGAGTCGGATGAAGGTTCATCCGAGGATGTTTTAGAAGGAGAACTCGCCGAGTCGTTGCTAAACTCGACGAGTAGGGGCGTGAAGAAGGGAAGATAAAAGGATAGGGACTCGACGAGTTGGCGGCCCAACTCGACGAGTCAGTACAACTGGAAGTTGAATTTGACTTTGACTTGGTCAGGGGTAAAATAGTCATTTTACCCTAAGAGTAGTTATCAGTGTCTGATTAAGTCTTTTATAGATTTATAGCCGGAGGATCACCGGAGCAGCAGTCAGACATCTGCCGATCAGCTTTTCAGCAGTCAGCCTTGCGAGGTGAGTTACCTTCCAGTAGCGGTGGGTCTACGGCCACAATGTCGGCCCACCAGTAGGAGTTGTATGTTGGATAATTGTCTTTGTGATATCATCCAGGTTTGCTACTACCTGATATGTTATATGCTGGCCTGATGTGTTATATGTGATGGTAGTAGAGTTCGGTTGATAGGACCGAAGGGTAGGTCAGGCACCCCAGATATGTCTGACAGTATGTGATGATATGTTTATATGTTGGCATGATATGATATATGTGATAGCGGTAGTAGGAAGGGAATAGTCCCTAAGTTCGGTTGTTAGGACCGAAGGGTAGTTCGGACACCCCAGATAGGTCTGATATTATGTTTATGTTATGATATATGTGATAGTAACAGTAGGGGTGAAAATAGTCCCCGAGGTTCGGTTGTAAGGACCGAAGGGTAGGTCAGTACCCCAGAATGGCTCGACACGGGTAGGTCAGCACCCCAGAATGGCTTGACATGGGTAGGTCGGCACCGCAAAATGGTCGTACCGGGTAGGTCGGCACCCCAGAATGGCCATACCGGGTAGGTCGGCACCCCAGAATAGTCGTACCAGGGTAGGTCGGGCACCCCAGAATTGCCGGCAGTATGTATGCTATGTGATTGTATGGTATGTGGTATGATGGGGGAACTCACTAAGCTTCGTGCTTACAGTTTTTAGTTTTTTTCAGGTACCTATTCAGCGAAGGGGAAGGAGCCGGCGCGGTAGCTGCACATCATACACACACATTGGATTTCCGCACCATGAGATTTCTTGGGATTGAACTCTGAAATTGTTACTACTGTTTTGATGTGATTTTCAGACATGAGATTATGGTTACGAAATGATATGACTTAATGATATTTTCTAATGATTGTTTTTCCAAATCGTTATATTAAAAATGAAATTTTTGGACTCGAAATTTTGGATGTTACAATATATATATATATATATATATATATATATATATATATATATATATATATATATATATATATATATACTAGCCGTTTACCCGCGCTAAGCGCCGGGCGGCAAAGAGTTTCTTTCGGAAGATAGTTTTATCAGTGATGATTACTTTCCTTTAGACGTAAGTTATTCATTGCGACATTTTGGTAGACTATTTTGTGTAGAATAGTTCATTTCAATGGATAGTTTCTAGCTAGGTGCATATGTTGGATTAATGTCTAAGTCCATAACTATAATTGGTAAGACTTGACCCGACCCGGCATGGTCCATTTGGGTTGCATGACATCATGCATTTGGATAGACTATAATGAGAGAAATAACACTTAAGGTTGGTTAATATATTATAAGTTCTAATATATTAATAAGGTTATTTAATTAGCATTGATCAAGAATTAATTTGGAATTAATTAAGTGATCAAAAGGAGACTAATTAAATATATGGGTTGATTGTGTAAATCATTCATTCTTATATATGTGGGCTTGTGATCCAAGATTCCTTATGTTGGACTAAGTCCATGGGGTGACCCATGGATACTCCATGGAGGTTAAAATCCATGGAGCATAAGGAATGGGTAAAGTTATGAGTTACATGGTGTAACCCTAATAGCCACCATATAAAAGAATCCCATGGCTCAAGAAATCGTGCACTAATGTGTGAGTGTGAGGGCTAGACGATTTCAAGGAGTGTTCAAGTTTATCTGAAGTTATTCCAAGTGTATTTGGTGTTGTGTGAACCATTTGAGGTGTCACACTTGGGGGCACTAGGCACTCAAGCTTCATGAAGACATTCTACATCAAAGAGGTATGTATTATATCTTGTTATATTTATTATTTTGTATGCTAGATTGGGATAATACCTTGGATGTTCATAATTGTATGTATAATAGAGAAAACATAGATCCAAGGTATTTAGGGTTGCATGTACACTTAGGAGTGTTAGAATGCTCATAACCCAACAATGGTATCAGAGACTAGGCTTGTTTTCTTGTTATACTTGCAAAAGTAGCTGAAAAATCGAGTTGGATGCATATATTCGATTGTTTTGGCTGGAATTGGACTAGGAACATTACCCTAAGATGTTTTTGGACTTATAAACTTGTTTTTGATGTGGTAATGTTCATGCTAATCTAATTTCTAAGATAATTGTCATAATTTCAAGATTTGTATTAGTTTGTATGTTCTTGCTAATTTCTTGAAGATTGATGATTTGAATTATCTTGTTCTTATGAGGTTCTTAGATTAATAGAAAAGTTGTGTGAAATAGTTGTTTTCAATCCATTTTAATCTAAGAGTTGATTCCAAAGTGTGTTTTTGTAACTTGTCCTCAAGTTATATGAAAAGTCACATTTAAGAATCATAAAACTCATAAAAGTTGGCAAAGGTTACAAAATGAAGAGTCTAGTTCTAATTAAATGGTTTTATGACTCCATAACTTGTCCTCAAGTTATGGAGGTTCAAGAGTCTCTTCATTAAATTAAAAAAAAAGTGTAACCTTAATTAGTTCCATAAGTTACAATAAAAAAAAGTTATTTTTTTTATTAATTAGTTTAAAGTCTTCCATAACTTGTCCTCAAGTTATGGAACTTGAAGAGTTTTTTTTTTAATTAAAACTACTTTAAACTCATAAGTTATGGAATTAATTAGTTTTGAATAGTTTCAAAACTTACCCTCAAGTTTTGGAATTTGAAAAGTTTTCACTTATGAATACTTTAATTCCAAGTTAGCCCTTAGAATTTTAAAAGTTAAAATTCAACCTTTATACTTTATAATATTATAAGTTAATAATATTTATATATATATGTATAAGAGTAAAGTCAGTCTTACCGTTAGTAGGCCTCATTCACGAAGCCGGTCTATAAGGGGGGTATAAGGTTATTGCCTATAAAATGGCAGTTTAATGGGTGTCCACTCTCACCCACCGCTTCCTTGACTGGTGGAGGGTCGTTAGCCGAACGGGTAGGACAAGGACTATAATTCTCCTTTCATTAAAAGTATTAATGATAAATACTAAGTAACTAAACTCTTATTAATACCCAATCTTAGTTACTTAGGAAAATGTGAATTTGGTGCTAACCCATGAAATTACACTTTGCACTTTGCTTAAGTCGTTAGTGGAGCGTGTGTGGTTAACCGGCACACTAACCTGGACTTAACAAGGTAGGCAAAGGGTAACTTAATATTTATCATAGTATCGGTGGAGCGTGTGTGGTTAACCGGCACACTGATTAAGGGGTAAATATTAAGGGTACCAAGTATATTTGCATGGTTATTCACACCTTGTTTTGTGATCCTCAGCATCCCAGTCACAAAACCTGAAGGGCACACTCGAGATTGAAACATGCCTTTGAACAGTTCAATGAATCTCAAAGATCTAGGACTTTCAAATCCAATTAAAACCTAATAAATTATTTCTTTTTTCATGGTGGAAATTGGTGAATCGTCATTCACCTACCTTCAAATATTTTATAGCTTGGATTACGGCATCCCTCTTCTAAGTTATAAAATAGTTTGTTGGGTCCTAGCCTTAATATTTCATATTGGGTGTCATATTAAGGACTTTAAATCAACTATCTTGAATATCTCCCAAAAAGATGTCTGGTCTAGACATTTATGATCTTCCCAAATCTCTTGAAACAAGCTTTCCTAAATGAAGATGATGTCCCATGGATATCATACTTCTTTCACCTCCTCCAATTATTCTCCCTAACCCACAAGTTCCTAAAAATTTTAAGGTCACTCAAGCCCTATTGGCAAGGCAAGGTCTAGGTATGATCACATCTTGGAGATGTAGTCACATATTGACAAGCCGGGAGAGTTGGGTGTCAAAGTCTTGAGAAAGTTGGTGGCTCAACTACTTTCTAAGTCACATAATGAGTTCTTTTGGGAATCCTATGAAACAGACTAAGACAAGACCCTTAATGATCTTATCTATTTGCTAAGATCAACTTCCTAAAACGCTATGGACATTGACAATGATGACATTGGATATCCAGTAAAGCTCTCTCTTCCCAATGGAAAGGGATCGACCATAGTCAACTCGGTTGACCCAATGGTAAAGAGAGAGGCGAAGTCTGAGATAGTCCCATTATCAAGGGTCCATAGGTAACTATTGCCAAAGGAAGGGGCATTGGTTACGAAGCTGCCAAATTTACCTAAGGATGTTAAAGTCAATAAGTTTGGCTCTACTTCAGCTAAAGTCCATTGTCTAACTCTATTAAGTACATGCTGATTCTGATCGCGAAGATGGATTTCAATCGCATGGTTCGATGATCAGAATTTTGGGCTATTACTTAAGAGTTATGATATTTATATTGCTTAGGAATAGATAACAACAAGGTTTTCATATGGATTGTAAGGATAAGTTTTTCCGCAAAGTTTTAAAATAAAAGAAAAAGGTTTTGATTTTATTTATTTTAAGTATCCTTACAATGGCATTTGTGAAAAGTTGTTGCTTATAAGATTCCATTGATAGCAATATTGGAAAAATGGATTTGATTCTTTTGGTTGTGGTAGTGTCTAATATTACCAAATAAGGAAAGATTCTCATCACCCAAGGTTCAATTGGACCGAAACTTGGAATCATGCAAGTTGTATAGTATGATGAATGAGAACTTTCAGCTTGGAAAATTAAGACTAATTCCTTATGTGAATAAGGAAAGGACTAAGGGATCGAGTACACATTCTTGTGCACTGGTCAAGTCCACCACAAAAGATCAAGAAGACTATTCGTCATGATTTACTTAAGTTCAGTAAATATGGTTATACTTATAAGTTTAAGTATAAGTCTGTAGCATTGGAGAAGTTTCAATGTGAGACAGAACGAATAAGAAGAATCAAAGTATGGCAGAAAGATAAAAGTTTCTCAAATCTGAAAAGATGGGAGAGTACTTTAGTATCATGTTTATGATCATCTTAATGATTAAGATACCATATCACAATTGGTCCTCTAAAGTCATCTTAGTGCATTCTTATGACTAAGAAGAGGAGTCATGAATTGTTGAAATGGTTAAATCAAAAAGATGAGTCATACTTCGTTCCAAAACAATTCTTAGAGTCATACTCCAAGATTGTAACTTGAGTGACATATCTTAAAGAGGGTTTGTTAACACTAGTCAAATGTAAGAGTAAAAGGTTATCTACTCTCGTACATTTGAAATTGGTAAGTTGTGATGTTTTGGATAAAACAGAGACCGACTTAGGCTAATTGTGTAAAGTGTTAGTCTTGATAAAGAATCCGCACTATCTCTTGAATATATGTCAATAGGACAGTGGGAGTCTTAAAGCTCTTGAAAGTTTCAAGACTTAATCAAGAATAAAACCTAAAGTCCTTCACTAGCACACGACTTGAGGTTTATAACCTATCGTGTTGAAATTTTTGTGCCTATTCAAGTTGGCTTTGCATAGGAGTTCTAAGAGTTCTCAATTGGTTGCACAACTACTTGGAAGCAATGGCAGGCACCTGAGCTGTCAAATGGCAAGAATTTAAGATTGCACAAGTTTAATCAATATGAGTTTGGATTTGTCACTAACCTTGTCTTGTGATTATGGTTTTGACAAATTCACATGGATAAGAACACATACACTATTAAATCTAAGTGTCATAAGGTTTCTCTCCGATTCATGAATATGATGGTGAGGAAACACTTTCACTACGTAGATTTTAGCTAGATAGCAATTGTGATATTTGCATTCTCAAAGTCGTTAGTGGAGCGTGTGTGGTTTACCGGCACACTAACATGGACTTGTGAGAAGTGGCAAAGGTCTAAACAATTGAGACTATGATTACGGCATCCCTTTTCATAGTTCTAAAATTGTTTAGACACACATGTGAGCTATCTAAGAGAGGTGTATGATTTTGATAAATTTTAATCAAAACAATCTAGTATCAGAAATCTGAACTTTGGTAAGAAAGTCAGCTGATTTCTGAGTACATGTCAAAGCTAGTGGGAGCATAAGTGTTATGCTAATAATCATCATGTTATTGGGAGCATGATAATTATGACAAAGGTTGCAAGTTAGCAATGTTAATTATAAAAAACAAAAGTTTCAATTCGTGAGGTTGCAGGGGTTGAAAAAGTTGTTTTGCTATAATTAAGGGAGAGGAAATTATACTTCATTTCAATTCTAAAAGCTTAGATTGAGATTTTAATCGTATTTAATCAAGGATATATATATGAATTTCATGTTGGAATGGCTCAACATAAGGAAATTGTATATATGGGTCCATTATTTGCGTTCTAAAATTCGATTATGATTACGGCATCCCTTTTCATAATCTGAATTTTGAGAACTTGGCAAATTGAAATGGAAATATTATAGCAAAAGACTGGTTTAGTCTTTATGTGAGACATCATGAATCGTGTCCCATATGCTTCGGATATAGGATCGATTACATGTGCTATATTCATCCTTTCTAAAATTTTCCAAATGCCTGGGGCATTATGAAGGGAAAAGGTCTAGAATTGGATATGACTAAAATGATTAAGCAATTATCGAGGACAATCTAAGGTTTACCAAAGATTGGTTGCTCAAGGACAGTTGGAAGTATAATGTTAATTCTGGAAGGACCATATTGACATAATATGTAAGGAGGCAACTCTTGTTCAGAAGTGATAGTCAAAATGGAATATGGAAATGTTTCAAAGTTAGAAATTATTCAATCTGTGTAAGATTAGGAAACTTAATGAAAGAAGGATGTTTCCAAGGAGCTGATCTCCTTTGGAATGCTCTGTAATGATTGTTGTCAAGTCTTTCTGACTTCATGCATAATCTTTAAGAGGATCAATGCATATAAGTTTAGAATCTAACAGATTTCAGTAAATGGCATGAATTTGGAATTCTTGCATTTGCAGTAAGGATTTGGGACTGTGAAAAGAGGATCATTGGAGTGATGTTCAATTGATCTATTTTACAAAGTAAAGATCATATACAAACATAGTATGCATACTTGGTGTATGGCATGACTAGTGTTTAGAAAACATAGTGTACATGCTTGGAGCAGGGGACAACTATTGTTTTAAATTCAAGTATAAAGTTGATAAAACCGAAACAATGAATAATGAGTAACCAATATGGTGATAAATAAAAGTGTTTATTTATATTCATAGGGTTTGATACCATATTTGATTCATTTATTCTTGTGTTTCACTTTGCATGTTTTGACTTCCAGAATAACTAAGTCGCTCTTCCTGAATGATTAAGTTATTCAAACCATCCACAGTCAGTCATATGTTGGAAGTAGATATGAATCAAGACTGTCATGGGTTGGTTTGTAGAGGTCCAAGTTGGTGGACAAAGTGGTGCTACAACAGTCATGAGTGCTCAAAAGTTCAGAGTATTGGATTCAACCCGCGCTCATTTGAATCACTTCATGGATTTTATCACGAGTGATCATGAGACGATAATATCTTATATTCTTCAAACCTATAGATATGAGTTGTTACTATGAGTTGGTTATACATTGATTGCACGAAAACGCATAGGTAACTCGATGTTATAAAACGTGCCTTTGTGTATGATTCAACAAGTAGTAGAACAAGCCATATGAGTCGAAGTTTATCCATTCCTTTTACCTTCGGGATAAAAGCGATATCTGTGGGCCCCTCCATGATTTAAAGATGATACATGTGAGTGCTTGGCCAAGCCAGGACTGATTTGATTTGTTCAATCAGTCAGTCATCATGAATCGGAAATCGGGAAACAACAAATGAACAGAGAGAATGATTGATAATCCATGTCTCAGTCCATATGATATCTAGAATGGAGGAATATATGATCCCTTATCTAATGGACAAGTCATTGACAAAGGTCAGAGTTCATCGACAAGGTCAGAGTTCGATAGAAGCTTTTGAGAGCTACGATTGCTGATCGGTTCCTGAAGTCATACGCAATAATAGTTTTAGACTTATCCAAGTGGGAGACTGTTGGATTAATGTCTAAGTCCATAACTATAATTGGTAAGACTTGACCCGACCCGGCATGGTCCATTTGGGTTGCATGGCATCATGCATTTGGATAGACTATAATGAGAGAAATAACACTTAAGGTTGGTTAATATATTATAAGTTCTAATATATTAATAAGGTTATTTAATTAGCATTGATCAAGAATTAATTTGGAATTAATTAAGTGATCAAAAGGAGACTAATTAAATATATGGGTTGATTGTGTAAATCATTCATTCTTATATATGTGGGCTTGTGATCCAAGATTCCTTATGTTGGACTAAGTCCATGGGGTGACCCATGGATACTCCATGGAGGTTAAAATCCATGGAGCATAAGGAATGGGTAAAGTTATGAGTTACATGGTGTAACCCTAATAGCCACCATATCAAAGAATCCCATGGCTCAAGAAATCGTGCACTAATGTGTGAGTGTGAGGGCTAGACGATTTCAAGGAGTGTTCAAGTTTCTCTCAAGTTATTCCAAGTGTATTTGGTGTTGTGTGAACCATTTGAGGTGTCACACTTGGGGGCACTAGGCACTCAAGCTTCATGAAGACATTCTACATCAAAGAGGTATGTATTCTATCTTGTTATATTTATTGTTTTGTATGCTAGATTAGGATAATACCTTGGATGTTCATAATTGTATGTATAATAGAGAAAACATAGATCCAAGGTATTTAGGGTTGCATGTACACTTAGGAGTGTTAGAATGCTCATAACCCAACAGCATAGTCATACAATACGATAGAAGCTGAGTCTACATTTGGAATTTCATCTAATAGTTCATATTGATTTTACAATATATAAATAACATCAATCTGCAATCATGTAGTTTTGTACATTTATAACATGTCCAATATATAAACTACATCAATCTGCAATCATGTTGTTTCATCTGCTATCCCTGCATTAAACATCAAATGAGCATCTAAGATACATATTTGAAGAAATTATAAAGTAATAAGTTGTTGATTGTACATTGTTAATCACATAAAACTTCTTTGTACACAACGTTTGATGTGTAGATTCCATCATTATCAAACGTTTTTTCCGGCTTTACTAATACATTGGTATTGACACGTGATATTCCTCTGGACAATGCCACATAAAGTTGGCCATGTGAGAATACCGATTCTGGTAGATAAACACCTACATTTGGAATTGTTTGTCCTTGAGCTTTATTGATTGTCATAGAGAAACTAAGTTGAATTGGAAATTGCTTTCTCTTTAGTTTGAATGGGAACATCTCTACACATTACTTTGTGAGATTGCTTAAATTTAAAATGTGTTCTTTAATATTCAAGTGTATAGTTAAAATAAAATAAATTATTTTACTATATTTTATGTTTAACGATTTGTTTAAAAAAACGTAAATACAAAAATACCATTTTCAAAACAGATCATTTTACTTTTTGTATAAATATACCCATTAAATTCCATATATTTAAGTAACTTTATTGATTAACTCACTTAACTTTATTGATTAACTCACAGTTTAATTAATATCAAACTTTTTTTATTCTAAAATATTATAAAACTGATGAGCGATGCAACTATTATATATTTTTTATTTTCATATTATAAAAAAATACAAACGACTTTATTTATATAAAGAAAAAATTACCGACCATATCTTCTCATTGACTTCGTCGTTGAACTCATTAGTTGCGATGCGTCTGAAACCGATATGTATAAGTATGTATTTTCAGTTTGAATATATATGAAGTACAATTTAGCCTAATATATAATCAATGATGCTTTTGTATTGAAATTTTAAAAAGGTATTCATGATGCTTTTAATTTAACATATTCTTGATTATTTAACACAATAACGTAACATATTTGAAATTTTAATGTTGTTTCTTATAGCATTTCAACTGGATATTTTTAAAATATCAAATATTAATAATAAACTTCAAATAACGTAACACAATACAATTGACCTGTGCATAATTTAGTCCCAAACAATCAGAAAAAGTTTTGATGTTTTTAAAATGTAAGTGTTCAAAAAATAACAGACCTTATGTGCCTTTTATAATGCTATCCTTCCTTTTATACCAACACCTTGAGAAGCCCCAACTCCAGTCCCAACCATCATAGCAGTTGCCAGAAAATGGTCCATGTGTCAAAAATACATTCCAAAATAGTCTCGGTGGCAGAAAATGATTACATAAATGGTCCCTGTGAGTGAAATACATATGCAGTCACATAACATGATTTTTTTACAGGACATGTCATTATGGGAGAAAAACAATCACAAAAACGGTCCGAAAATAAATACATATATCTGAACAAAATTTGATAGGGTTTTCCCATGCCAAATCCTACCCTTGTACTTTTTTAACATGAGGGTAAAATAGTCTTTTGTTCTGAGACGGTGCATTCGGTATGAAAAATAAAAACAATATTTACATCAACATAAATCATTACCTATTCAAAACACTTTATCGATTCAATACTTAAGGGGACACCAAAATTTATGTTCTTGGAGTGGCCACTGAGTGTAGATACAATTTCCCCTGAAGATCGATTAAAGACTACAACATTCATATCAACTCCACCAGTAGCAATAAGATCTTGAGATGTGCAAAACGTATCTTTCTTAAAAACCCAAAATAAAAAGATCAAGAATGAATGTGGAAATGTAGTTGGAATTACAAAATATGTACCTTTGATTGATGGATCTCAATAGATAAAATTCCAGCTTTGTTTGTTTTGTGAAGAGGGTAATTGTTGAGCTGTGTATACCTCTCAATAGCATCCAATGGAACCAATGTGGGAGGAATCTTAAAAAAAATGCAAAAATGATATTTCAGTTTTTAAAAATGTCAACTTGTTTCCATTTGGCAAACAAACATGCCATACAATGGAATCTTGAATTCCAATTGGGTCGGAATGCAAAAATCAAACAAGCCATGGAATGGAATCTTGAATTCTAGTTCTTTCGGAATCTATGATACCTGTCTTTTCTTCCTTTGCTGTGAAAGTGCAGCCTTGCAGTCTGTTAATTCGGTTATGATACTAGAAGAAATTCTAGAGCGGAATTTCTTACCATCAGGACCAAACTCATCATCCTCAGTAGCAGCTGTTAAAAAAAGTTGAAAGAAATATAAGTCACAAAAGAACAAAATCAAGAAAGATTACAGACCTCTCAAATGAAGAACATAAAATAAGAACCTCTTTTCCCATTGCTTATAGCATAAGCATTTGATGAGACTGCTATTGTTGCTGGCATTGGTGCTTGTCTTTCTAAACTTGACAACATTGTCCTTGCTTCATCAAGTTCTTTCTTTAATCTTTCAATCACCCGACAAGCTGAATCATGCTGACATTATAGAAATAATATAAACATGAGCTTGGAAAATGAATAATTTGAAGAATGGAAGATAAAACAAGGTTTGAAATTGTGAACAAGTAAGTTGTTTGTGGTACCTGGTATAAACAATGACTAAGCTCTTGCCTTGTTGTATGTCATTGTTGCTCTGATGCAAGAGGAGATAACACCAAAGCGTCCCATTCCTTAAGTAAAAGGAGTAGCAAACATATGAGAGTTAAGTTTATAACATTAATTTAGATGATTAAGAACAAGATTGTTAATAGAACAAGGTAGAACACATACATTCTGAAACATTCCAATCATTCCAGGAATACTTGCAGCCTGCACTCGTCTAGGTTTCACTATTTGCATGCATTTTTCATAAAAGTTATAAGCTTCAACATGTAAAGATTGAGATGTAAATTGTGGAAATATAAGATTAAGCAACAAAAGTTTACGAAATGCAAACCTTGCCAGTTTTTATTGGAACAAGATCATCCGTAGTTAGGGTTTCCCCTGTCACTGGACATTTTCCATAGTCCTAATCAATATCAAATAAATTCAAATACATATTAGAACCAGTATAATGACGGTAGTTACACTTGGTATGGTTTCTTTTACAATTTAACCCTATTTGAAGTGTTTATCATAAATTCTACTATGCTCCATAAAAGTCACACTCTGTCGATGAACTTGGACATCGAAAGTCGATTTGTAGTTCTATTTTGGTATGAATGGTGTTGTTATTGTGCTATAATTACTCTCAGACTCTTGTAATTTCTTGAATTTTAGGTAACGCGAGCATAAAACTAAAGAAAAATTCACGATAACTAAGAAGATAAACCCTAACAAAGAAAGTGAACTCACCAGTATGTGTCTTTCGATTTCAAAATTACAGAGTTAGAGAGAGAAATTATGAAAGTGTGATCGATTTTTGCATACCTGAATGGTTCCTAGGGCAAAAAGTGTGATTCCTATGTTGCGGTGAGTGTTGTATTTGATTCCGACGGAGTCGCTGCCGAGTTACAGTCTGGTGGCCCATCCGGCTACTACGACGACATAGGCGGAAGCTTAGCAGGTGAATGGCCAGCGGGTCACCGTCATGCGCACTGAAGAGATCTGCCTTTCCGGTGGTCTTGTTCGTCAGAAAATGAAGTACCTTCGTTATCTCTATAACAGTATGAACACCAAGCCGTCTCATGGTCCCATTCACTTTCGTGCTCCTTAGAAGATCCTGTGGCGTACCATCCGAGGTCAGGGAGAGACGGTGGAGGCGCTGAGACATTCAGCAACGACACCAAGAGAGAGACGGTAGAGATTTGGTTTGATTTGGTGAGTATCAATTGATTCTGAAGCGATTAGGAAGGAGACGGAAAGAAGAGGGTTTCGATTTCCTTGGATGACGACTGTTGGGTGTAGTGTTGTGTGTAGAGAAGATTAGGGTAACATCAGGATATACCGTGTATACCTATACGATAAGATAATATTGTGTATACCTGTACATGTGATATTGATTATAAGCTTAATATTATTGTACCTGAGGTAATAGGTATTGTACCTCTTAATTTTCAAGAAACAAGCAATATGTTTAATAATATAGTAAAGATATATATATATATATATATATATATATATATATATATATATATATATATATATATATATATATATAAGGACCATTTTGGAAAATGGAATAAAATGGAAGAATTATTGAACATCTCAATTTTTAAAGGACCAAAAATGAAATTTTTGGATAAACAAGGGACTTTTGAATATTTAATCAAATACAAGTCTAAAATAAACCTTTTAGAAGAAATGGGTCATTTTCAACAATTCACCAAGTTTTGAACCACTTATGACACCTTTTAGCAAATTTGGGTCTTATTTGATACTTTATAAAAAGAATGGTCATTTTTGCCAATACCGATAATCTTAGGTCATTTTTTATAATTATGATTCCAAGTGGATTATCCTCAATAAACGAAAACGATAGACCTAGTCAACTAGCACAATTATTGTTATTTATTAAATAACGGATTTCATCGATTAGCTCAAAAACCTGTTACTATTCTAGTCAGACGAATCTCCAAAGTACCTATATATATATATATATATATATATATATATATATATATATATATATATATATATATGTATATTCGTGTACGTCTAAAGTCCTGTAAAGAGTTATAACCAGAGTCTCCTGGAGGGAGAGCGGGAATTTGTGTATAGATCTATACGGGGTTGACACCCTGCACCTTCGTTGTTCGCTACAGCTAGACCGACCAGTCTAGGGTGACAAATGTCTTTAAACAAACACGGGCGCCTAAGAAACGCCAAGACAGTCCTCCGTCATATTAGTATGGTTATAGGGAATCACTTAGAATATAACAGTTAATTGTTTAGAAATAAACATAAGATACACCTTTCGACTATAATCACGATTGTTTGGATACCTTAAACAAAGCTTACACCACACAAGTATTAGGGTTTTAATACTACTATTTTACACATCAGAAAATATAGGATTTTCTGGGGAAAACGATTGTATACAATTTCGAAAAACGATAAACTAACACACACATATGGAAGTATACTCAATTGGAAACAGAACTTACGATTATTTTATACATGAAATATTGGTTTTCTGGGGAAAGCGATTATATACGATTTCGAAAACGATAAACTAACACACACATATGCAAGTATACTCAATTGGAAACAGAACTTACCATTATTTTATACAAGAAAATATAGGATTTTTTGGAGAAAACGATCTCACAATTTCGAAAGATGATAAACTAGAACACACACGCATGCAACTATACTAGATAGGAAACAAGACTACAACTGTTTTGACAAGAAACACTGGAATTTTCTGGATTTCTAAACTATCACAAAGTTTTATACGAAAATGATTATGAACTCACCAACATATTATATGTTGACGCTTTTCAAAACGACTTGTATTCTCAGGGATCTAGTAAGCAGGTAATCACCACGATCGAGGACCGGCGTCGCTACACTATGTTATTTATACCCTTGTTATTTCGTGTTTAACTTTTGAACAGAACAAGTATTGTAAACAATGTAAGTTTAATATTAATGTATGATGTTTGGATTTGATATGTTTCATTTATATTCAATTGTTATGATACTGCACAATGAAGTCACCCGCCTCCGGACGTTTCCGCTGTCTGGTCCGGGGGTGTGACATGGACCACTCTTTTGAGCCCACAGCATTGGTTTGGACCGCTCTCCTTGAGCCTATAGTATCAAATGGACTTCCCGTGTATCTTGCCATATAGCACAGACCAGGATCGTCTCAACCTAACCATAATATGTCCACATATGCATATAAACAAACAATAACCATCAAACACATGTAATCATAACATATCTACCAGACTATCAGATCATTATAGGACAACAAAATCATATACACAAGGATACATACTGCTGTACAAAGTATAGTGAGAAAACTCACATTACAGGCTAGCAGACTATCAACATAGCTCACATGAAACAAAGACTGATCCTACGAGCCACATATATAATAATCAGAGGTACATCATGAATCTATAGCCCAAAAACCCTCAAGGTGACCAAAAGTCAATCTTGGTTAAAATTCAATGACAACAGTCAAATTCAACAACCAAAAGTCAACTTTGCTAGCCACCATGTCATGGTTAATCATCTTGCACGACGTGGCAGCCTCAGGACAAAATAGTCGTGAGAAACCCCAATCGCCACAACGTGGTGAACATATCGTCATGTCGTAGGAACTGTTCTTGGACAACTTAATGGATTAAGTCATTAATCCATTAAGCCACACACTCTTCTCTTCCAGAAGGCTTTCTTACACCTATAAACCTCATCAAAATCCTTGATTTATGGACATGTATTTCTAATGCATGTGTTGAACTCTAGTTAGGTAAAAAAAATGGTGAACATGAGGTCAAAACCTCATCCACGAAATCAAAATTCTATAATACTTCAGATATGGAACAAGAAACCACACTGGGACCTCAATAATCCATAAGTTGCCAACTTTATGGAATCCATCCACTCAAACTATCCCAAACATGAAGAAAAGTGCATAAAGCCTATATCTAGAATAGTAACACATAAGATTTGAACTTGTGGACTTACAATGGTCCAAAATATGTGAAATAAGATAGTGGGGGAACTTGCTTTCTGGATCTGTGTTAAAAGGACACCTTCTTCACCTTCAATATCATTAAAAACCACCAATAACCTTCAAGAACTCAAAAATGGAGGCTAGAGCTTGCTTGGGTCGGAGGGGAAGTGATGGAGGATGAGGGTGAGCAAACCCTCACTATCACATCCCTTAAATAGGACTTAAGGCCCGAAATATTGGGTTTTACATGTTGGCCAACATCATGCCACATCGTGGTAACTAAATGAAATTCGTAGTTTTATCGGGTGAGGCTACGTCATGGCGACTACACCACCACGTCGTTGCCACCAAAATCTCATATTTTAAGTCTTAAATGCCATAAGCACAAGAGCAATTATGCCGAGAACTTGGTGTTGCAATCAAACTTCTTCACTTGTTAAATACAAATGGATAAAGACAAAGAAGTTTTGAATTTTGATAAACGTTTCTTCATAATATTCAAAATATGCTTATTTTGTTTCTCATGCATCTAATTTATAACTTTTTTATTATTTAATTAATATGCTATAAAAGTTTTGATATTTTTTATTATTTTATTTATTCAAATTATGTATTAAAAACATAATAACAAGCGGATATTATGATAAGAAAATAGGTATGAGAAGTTCATTGTTGAAATTTGTATTGCTTTTCATAATATATATATATATATATATATATATATATATATATATATATATATATATATATATATATATATATATATATATATATATATATATATATAACTCAACTGCTAATAATATAATATTTAACATAACACAAAACGAAAAAAACTATAATTAAAATAAAAATTCACATTTAAATCTATGCTTAAAATTGTAAATTGTTTAATGTGGCTTAAAACTGAAAATTATGTTAGTTTTTGGGTTACAAAAAGAAACATTTAAAAAATAATTTGAACTTTTTATGGTCGATTTAGGCCTTTGTCACTTTCCCTGTAAATTTCATCATGGTGAGTGGGAGAGTGATGGTGGCTTGGGGCCAAAACGAGTGTGCTTCAAAACTGAAGAGTGGAGTCTTGTGAGGTTTGAGTTTTGCTTTGGTTACATATGGGAAGCCTTAAAAACATTGCTTAAAGATGACATCTGATGAGGTGCCATTGTCCATATATATGTGTTTGACCCAAATATCATGCACTATTTCTCAAATAAGGTTCATCCCATCTATCGTTGGAGGAAATGAGATATATTTTCGTGAATGTGATTTTATAGTTGGTTAGGTAGTTGCCTATATCAAATTGTAACATCCTATTTCTTAAGAATTTATAAACCATGATTATAAAACTTACATGAGTTATAGTCATGTATAAAGTTGGTTTTAACAAAAACAAAAGTAGTATCAGAGTTTACAAATCTTGGTGTTACAAAAATATATCATAACCATAGTTATCGAAAAAGATATAAAAAATCTCATGACTAATTTAGGTCTTTTAAAAGTTCACTTTTGGCTCTAACCTTCCACTCCTTCGCTCCTGATCCTGAGTATATAGCAATGTAATACAAACAAATACATAAAACATAAATGCTTGCCTAATGATAACGTGTTCAAGCGATTGCCAAAATATATGCTTGGTAAACATGTTTGGAGGGTCCCTCCTTGTATGGTTTGAATGGTTTTGTAGGGTTTTTGTTCTTTAATTCTCAAATGTATTCATTTAGTTGCTTAGGCATATATGTTGATCAAATTTCCTCTTATATAAGGATGTTGCAGTTCAGATTATCATAACCATAACTGGAGTGATACTCACAACATTTTGTCTTATCTCTTAGAGGTAACTTTTTCATTGTTTCCCCTTTTGACCTTGGCCTGACAATGGCTCATTGGGTGATGTATACCATTAGATATAAATCTAAATAATACAAAATTATTACGTTGATAGTAATAAAGGTTTATAGGTTCATAAATATTGAAAAGTATAAATATATCAAACAAGTTAGTTCTAAAGTTTAATGCCAATGTTCTTTCATTTCTTCTATTACAACATAATACTTTAAAAACATACCAATTCTATAGGTATACTTTTAGTTTTTTCTATTACCATAAATTTCGAAGCATGCTTTATATTAAAGTTGGTATTAACATCTTATGATTTTAACCAAACTTTGATTAAAATCCAAGGTGACCTAATAATTAACATATATAGTCCAAGATGACTTAAAAATTAACATATATAGTCACGTATCTTCTAGTCTAATGCCAGATGAATAAAATTCTTACACATTATGTCCATATTATAGTTAAATAGATATAGTCAAATGACATTCCTAAACTCCTAAAAAAGTTTTCACTTAACTTTTTACTTAATTTACTAATTAATTGTTTTTAGTTTAGTTATTTTAATTAACTATAATTTGAAATTATGAATCAATTACTTTTTACTTAAATAAATTTTATGTTTAAACAATTTCACTTAAAGGTTAGAATTTTTAGACCTAAATTGCGGTTGTTACAAATATTCTCCATTATTTTTCAAATGATTACGGCTCTTCCGAATCTTTCTTCGTGAATGTGATACTACACTTGGTTAGGTGGTTAGATCCCATTTTTTCCCTTAATGATACCATGCTTATGTTTGATTGCAAAGATTTTTGCTCAACAAACATGCGTGGAAGGTCCCTCCTTGTATGGTTTATATGGGTATCTAGTTATTTTGTTCTTCATTTACATGTTATAGTCATTTAGATGCTCAAAACTATAAACGTTGATCAAGATCTCTAATAAGGATGTTTCATTTCATGTAACACCCGGTTCCAGATTGCTTCGTTGTTGGGGGGTTGCGACCCAGTCATCAGCTGTCATGAGGCTTAGGGCTTCGGGAAGGGAAGAATATAGCCCATTCCGGATACAGTTGTCATGGTGGTATTCGATTGTGTCTTCGGAAGCCAAGGGTAGAATCGAAAATTGACATCTCGGCCTTTCATAAGTTTGGGATTTGTTCGGAAGGTTTCAAGACTTTGGTGTGTGCTTAGGAGCGTAGGCTTCTCGCCACCTTTTCGTGGATATAAGGTTCGTCGGAAACGGACCTAGAAGGAGGGAGCTATGTTAGTTTGAAGGTTTTGGCAGTTTTGGTCCCTGGATGGGAAAAGCTTGCATTTCAGCATGCATGCAAGATGGCAACGCGTGATTATGCCCAGCGTAAGCTGGGGTACGCCTAGCATAGTGATGGATAACTGGTACGCGGGATAGGAGACGTACGCCCAACGTACAAGGAGTACGCCCAACGTACGTCCAGGATCTTCAAACCCTAATTTTAAGGGTTGGTTCGCTATTTAAAGCACCTTAAGTCCAAGGGGGTGCACCTCTCTTTCATTCTCAAAGTCTTAAACCCTAATTTCGAGTGGTAGCTTCATCCAAGAGTGTTGTGAGCTTTGTGGGTGCATTTTAGTGGTTTTTGGTGCATTTCAAGAAGTGCAAGCTCATTACAAGGTGGTGGTTTGAGGGAGGACTTGTGGATCTGGACTTCTTGCTACATTTTCAACTCAAAGAAGGTAAAAAGTTCTGAGCTTGATCACTAGATGTTATTATTTATTAATATGTGGGTCTTTGGTCCCTTTTTGGCCTCATGAGCAAGATCTAGTGGTTAGACACCACTCTAGAAGCTTTGGGTTGCCACTCTTAGCATTTCGGAGGTTATAAGCCCATAAAGTTGCAATCTTTGAGGCTAAAAACCATGCATGCATGTTCTAGATGGGTATTATTGGGTTAAGTTGGTCATCAAGACCCTTTGAATCATGCAAATGCATAAAGGTGCCAACTTTATGCATTAAGAGCTTCATTTGGTGGTTCTTTGAAGTTTAGACGCAAAGCTCTTAACTGATTAAGTCACAAAAGTAGTTTGGAAGTTCTGTGGGTACTCCCCGCGTAAGTCGATGTACACCCCGCGTACAGAGTCAACCATCCCATAGATTGTCAACGCGAGGCGAGGGTACGCCCAGCGTACCGAAGGGGTACGCCCTGCGTACACCTCTGTTTGGGATTTCAGACTTTGGGCTTCGAGTTTGAGCCATCTGTTTGGGCCTAGATTCTTGGACCCTAATGGACTATCAGATTAGTTGTGCTCTGGGCAAATTGAAGGATTGGACCTTTGGATAATTCCCAATAAGGAGTTTAGGCCCAATTTGGAAAAATTGGGCCATTAATGGGCTTTTATGTATCTTAAGGTTTTTGACCTTATGGTTTAGGGCTTGGGACTTAGTTATGGATCTTGATTGGGCCAGGGGTAAAATGGTCATTTTACCCCAAGATTGGATTATGGTTCATGGTTTAGAACTTAGTTGCTAATTGGATATTCTGCTGGAAATTGTTAGTTTGGGAAGTCGTCAGGGCAACAGGTAGGGAGTTTAGGCAGCGAGCTTTAGCATTCGAGGTGAGTTACCTTCCAGTAGAAGTGGATCTAAGGCACCAATGTCGGCCCACTAGCAGATGGTTATCGTATAGATGATTGTCTTTGTGGTAGTTGTCTGGTATACCACTATCTATTATGCTTTATGTGCTAGTATGCTATGATATTATGTGATAGTGGTAGGAGGGGTGGGATAGACCCTGTTACCGGTCGAAAGGACCGAAGGGGTAGGCCAGCACCCTGATATGCTAGGCAGTATCTGACTTATGTGTTTATGTACTAGGATGATATATGGTAGTAGTAGGGGTGAAATATTCCCCATTACCGGTCGAAAGGATCGAAGGGGTAGGCCAGCACCGTGATACGCTAGGTAGTACCGGTCGAAAGGACCGAAGGGGTAGGCCAACACCCTGATATGCTAGGTAGTTACCGGTTGAAAGAGACCGAAGGGGTAGGCCAACAGCCTGATCTGCTAGGCAATTACTAGTTGAAAGAGACCGAAGGGGTAGGCCAGCACCCGGATATGTTAGGCAGTATGTTATTGTATGGTATGTGGTATGATGGGGGAACTCACTAAGCTTCGTGCTTTCGGTTTTCAATTTTGGTTTTACGTACTTCTTTTTCAAAAGGAAAGGAGTCGGCAGGATCGCAGCGCATCACACTATGATTTCCGCATTATGAGATCTTTGGGAGTTGTACTCTGATAATACTTTTCTATGACATGTTTTAGTTATTTGAAATAATAGTTTTTGATTATGAAATGAGTTAACGCTATGGATGATTCAGACTACTGGTTTTATACTTACTTTTCTATGACATCCTACCGGCTCCTTTCCTTTCGAAAAGAAGTACCTGTTACACCCCCAAACCAGAACGGCAGAAACGTTCGGGGGTGGATGACGTCATATGTAGTATCACGACAATTGCATCATAGTAATCATAGCAAACACAACCATTGCATTGAATACATATATAAAAAGAGTATTTACATCTGTTTGATTCCTGTTTTTATACATCAAAAGTATAAGAAAAGTAAAAAACATGACTCTATACGCTCCGTCTTCTCAAAACTTCAGGAGGTACCTGTCTACTTATTTCCTGAGAATACAAGCAGTTTTGAAAGAGTATCAGCATAAAGCTGGTGAGTTCATAAGTGATGTTTTGGTAATGAAAACTTGTTCATGACTCAGTAAAAATTTTCTCATGTTTCCAAGAAAATCCAATATTTTCTTTAGTAAAAGTGTGATAATATCAGTTCCATCTATGACCACTTAGTTCATGCTAGCCATGTATAAACCAATATCGAACAGACCGTTGATTATGTGGATCTGCCCTAAGGCCACAACCACACACCGAACAGGAAATGAGGCGGAAACCACACATTCCATAGTCTATCGAATATTCTCCATATGTAGCCATGATGCCTAAACTAAGGAGTTATAGAATTAACTATGAATGTTTGTTACTGTATCCTGTTGTAGTATAGGAAAATGTAAGTTTTTATGTCTGGTTACTACCAATCGTAGTATGTGTGTGTATTATTGTAGAAAAACCTTTGTATAGTATGTTTTGTATGAAAGCCTGGCTACCACCAGTATGTATTGTATGTTCTGTTTGAAAAACCCTGGCTACCACCAGTAAGTATAGTAGTTTGATTACTTAAAATAAAACTAATGAAGAATGAAATCCCGTAAACAAATGGTTAGTTTATACTATTATGAGTCGTATAACGATGCTTGATATGACCTAGTGACATTTACGACGTTCTTCAAGTGTCGGTTAAATGACATTTGTCACCTGTAACGCCCGTGTTTCAGGGCTAAGCAGTAGTAGATGATGTAATAGTCTAGGTCAACTATTGTAACTCTTTTTGATGTAATAAAGACGAAATATTTGAGTATTATGTGAATTATGTGAATTTATATGTTTATTATTTATTTATAAATGTATAATAAATAAAGGATAAAAATAAGCGTCAAAATTAAAGTGTGAGATAAACCCGATATCTCTACATAAAGTTGTAGTGGTCGAAACAAGGATTCCGGGGATATAAAGAACACCGAAATCCGAGTTATAACGAAGAAGTTATGACCCGTCGAAGTTTCGCGACGGAACCGGCACGGCTCCGGGAAGCGTAAATAGTGAATTTACGATAGAGCGACTTTTAGCCTTAGCGATTTCAACGAAAGTCCTAGAAAACGTTAAACCGAGAGCGTCCATAAAAAGAACGCCCAAATCTGACTTCGTATGAGGAAGTTATGATTTTTCGAAGTTTCGGCTTAGTAGTATACAACCCGAAGTTCAAATATTAGATCGAGCGGTTTTTAGCCGACACAACCTAAAAGAGAATCAAAGATCTCGTTAATAGTAGCGTAACGATAAAAAGACAGACAAAAACGGACGTCGGATGAAGAAGTTACGAATTTTTAACGGACCAATCCTGTCCCGGCCTGTTAAAAATATAACTTTTAAAATAGATCAAAATTAGCCAACAGAGTCTAAACGAAAGTTGTAGAGTACGTTCCCGCCTACGCGTGGATATAAATAACGTCGAAAACGGAGCTCGTATGCGAATGTTATGATTTTTAGAAGTCGGAAAGTGAATTTGCGAAATCTGATACGAGAATGATGATGTGGCTCGATCTGGGCAGTCGCTTGCTGAGCATGGACTCGCCTTGGATGAGTGACAGCTGGCTCGCTACGCAGCGCGTACGAGAGGGGAACGCCCCACTTTCGGAATCGCTTGGACTCGGATGGACCACGTCGCACCTATAGGCTTCGGACGCGTCTTCGTACGAACGTGCAGCGTAGATCAGGAGCGCCCCGCGTCCGAGGAACGCCCAACGTACATCCGAGGAGCGCAGTGCGTAGCCAGCAGCCTCACGGCTATAAAAGGGCTGCGAGGGCCAACCATTTTTCTCACCAATTCACTTCTACTTTCTCTCTCTACTTTCTCTCACTACCCCCTAACCTCCCCTAAGCCTAGGTAAACCCCCTAGCACCCGAAGGAAGCCCCGAGGCTCCCGGAGTCCCGAGAAAAAGGGTCTTTCGGTTTGGAAACGCTGCTCCAAGCGAAACCCGGTTTTCGAGAAAACCCGTTGTAAGTGAGCTACGCCTACGCTATTTTTAATATAGCTTCTAATTAATTATAGTAACATTATTAGGACCTTAAAATAATTATTTGGACTATTATTATAAGTTATATAGAGTGTTGTTTAACGCTTATATAATAGTAATAATAGCTAGACTATTAATTAGTCGCGGTTAGCGTTAGACTAAACCCTAGTGGTATTGATACTAGGTTTTGTCAAGGGAAAATTGTTTTGAGATAACGAAGTGCTGTCCGAGTACCGAGTCACCACCTAATCAAGTGAGTGCATAGTTACTTTCATCTTACACATAGATATGAAGTATTTTATATAAATTACGTGCTACGTGTGCATATTATCTGTATACTTGCTATCTATGCTGGATGAACGATTTTATACATGTTTTAAATGATTTAAATTGTATATGTATTTTATATCTACAAAATGTGTTGGGTAAAACATGGGTAGATTTAATAGTTGTTGTGTGACAAAATAAAATAATGAGAGGCCTCGTTATAGATGTTATTGATGATCCAGTCATCTAGCAGGCTCGCAACCTGTAGGTGTTTATTTGAACTGTGTGCTCATCAGCAGTACTCCATCCCCCACATGGTTGCCTTATTTGACATGAATTGTTGAGGAACCCCTGAAACATGTGTTGTCACCCCGATGAAAGTCCTTAGACTAGGTCCCTTGTGTTAGATGTTTTAGGGACGTAAAGTGAGGATAACGGGAAGGGGTAATCGGGTTTGATCGGTTTGATAAAGTTAATAAACTTATTTATTGTGAGTTAAAAACCCTATGTGCTCACCAGGCTCCCAAGCCTGACCCACACAGTTTCTTGTACTACAGGTAGTGGCACATGAGCATAGATGTTTGGATGAGAGATAAGGGATTATAAGCCTGTAAATACGAAATAATGTAGTAAGGCTTATGTTGTACTGTTTATGCTTTTGATCTGTATCGAACATGACATCCCGAGTCTTTTAATGAAATACATTTCTATGGATATGCTTTGATAAATCTTTATCAAATTTTTTTTGGGAACAAATTTCGCAACTCTTTTATTTAAATTATTACTCTGATTTTTAAACAAAGCATAAACAAATCGGTCTTTTCTGGCCGTGAAAATGGGGATGTCACAGTTGGTATCAGAGCATTAGTTTAAGCGAACTAGGAATTTGTAGGATTTTTAGACTTAAACTTAGAATGATAAGCGATGATTGTGAGATGTGAGCACTAGCTTATTTTAGGAATTGTGCCTAAAATGCTTTTATGTGCTAAATCCTTTGTGCCTGATATGCTGTTATTTGTTCGGATCTATGGTCTGTTGCCGACCGGATCTGGAAACCTTATGTGTTTAGGATTCTAAACGTACGACTACGATATTATAACTAACATGTAAACATTTCGGAGTGGTAAGGACGGTTTAAATGACTACCCTAAATAAAGATCTAAATTCACCTTATTAGGTGTATAAATCAAAATGGCAAGAACCCGCAGTGGAGCCGGGAATGCAAATGGGAACAGAAACCAACCTCCAGTGATTGAGGAAATACCGGTTGTGGTAGCCGCTGCTGAGACAATAACGATGGCCGGAGTGCAAGCGATGATCCAGATGATGTTGGATCGTCAAATGGAGGAAACCAGACGTTTGCTCCAACAAAATCGAGAGGAAGCTACCATACCGATCGAACAGCCTGAGTTGAATGAAGGGCAGTCTGAGGAGGGGAACTACAGTGGGACCGTTGGTCAAGTCAACCCACCAATAGTTCGACAAAACAATCAGGATGACGGAGTCGAGAGGAATTGATGCAAGTACAAGGATTTTCTGACTTGCAAGTCATCGACTTTCCCTGGAAAGGAAGATCCGATCGGGGTCATGGATTGGATCTCGGAAATGGAGTTAACTTTCATGACGTGTGGTTGCAGAGGCAAACTACAGACCACATTTGCAGTGCGTCAGTTCCGAGGAGGCGTTGTGCGTTGGTGGAATACCTTGGGGAAGAATTTGAGCCCCAATGAGCCCCTATAACTAACATGGGCAGAATTTTTGGTGCAATTCAAACGAAAGTACTGCTCAGCCCAAAACCTGCTCGAGCTAGAAAACCAGTTCCTAACCCTGTAGAAAGGAAGCATGTCCATTGATGAGTACACCAACAACTTCACAGAGAAGATGGAGTTCGCCTTGCGTCTTGTTCCGGATAAGCTGACAAAAATCGACAAGTACGCCAAGGGACTCCCATGGGAGTATGTAGTGCCGGTACGTCAGGCACGTACTCTGTAGGCTGCTATCTGGGCTGCCAAATCTGTGGAGGATATGATTAAGGGAAGATCTGCCAGCAAGGTTGAGGTTGGCGAGAAGAGGAAGTTCGAGGAGTCTGCAAAGCCCAACAATAAGAAGAGCAAGTTCAGTTCAAAGAAGTCTGCATGAGGAGGGAATGAAGCAAAATGGTGCGAGAAACGTAAGAAGAAGCACTTCGGGAAATGTAGCGAGGAGGTGACTTGCTATAAGTGTGGGAAGGCAGGGCATTACACCAATGAGTGCACCGCCAACAAAAGGGTGTGCTACGAGTGTCGTGAGGAAGGGCACATTGCAAGGGATTGCCCGAAGAAGAAAGATGCGGCAAGGCCCAAAATTCCACCAAAGCCGAAGGCGAGAGCCTTCCAGATGACGCTCGAGGCTGCGAAGGAGGCAGCAGACGGCGCTTCAGGTACCTTTCTTGTAAATGGTTTGCCTACCAATATACTGTTTGAATCCGGAGCCAACTACTCCTTTGTGTCACATAAATTTGGTGGGAAATTAGCATTGCCTGTAGAGAAACTTGATAAAGCCCTGATTGTAGAAGTTGCCAGTGGCAAGTTCGTACTTGTTAGTAATAGTATTAAGAACGTAGTCATCAACTTAAACGGAAACGGATTCCACGAAGAGCTATTGCCCATAGAGTTGAACGGTTTTGACATCGTTTTGGGAATGGATTGGCTTAGCGCCAACGATGCCGAGATATTATGTCGAAAGAAGATAGTAAGGGTAAATCCCCTGGAAAGGAGTCATTTGTGGTGTACAGGGACAAACGCATCATAAATTATGGAATCATCTCCCTGATGAAAGCCAGGAAATGTTTGTCCAAGGGATGTGCATCGTACTTGGCATTTGTTATCGACGCTAAGAAGGAAAAGAAGGAGGTGCAGAGTATACCAGTCGTGTATGATTATTCAGAAGTCTTTCCTGAGGATCTTCCCGGATTACTGCCTGATAGACAAGTGGAGTTTCGGATCGACTTGTTACCAGGGACGACACCAATAGCAAAAGTACCGTACCGATTAGCACCGACAGAGATGAAGGAGCTTATGACGCAACTTCAGTAGTTGTTGGACAACGGTTTTATCAGACCTAGTTCATCACCCTGGGGAGCTCCGGTGCTATTCGTAAAGAAGAAAGACGGAAGCATGAGAATGTGTATAGACTACCGAGAGCTGAACAAGGCAACCGTGAAGAACAAGTACCCATTGCCAAGGATTGATGACCTATTCGATCAACTGCAAGGTTCGAGCTATTTCTCAAAGATCAATCTTAGGTCAGGATATCATCAGCTGAAGGTAAGAGAGCAGGATATTGAGAAAACTGCGTTCAGAACGAGATATAGACACTACGAGTTCTTGGTTATGTCGTTTGGACTGACCAATGCTCCGGCAGCATTCATGGATTTGATGAATAGCGTTTGTAAACCATTCCTCGATAAATCTTTGATAGTGTTCATAGATGACATTCTGATTTACTCGAAAATCCATGAGGAGCATGGAAAGCATCTACAAGAAGTGTTGGAAGTGTTAAAGAAGGAGAAGCTTTACGCTAAGTTCTCCAAATGCGATTTTTGGATCCGAGAAGTTCAATTCTTGGGTCATGTGGTTAACCAGGAGGGGATAATGGTTGACCCAGCAAAGATCGAAGCTGTGATTAAGTGGGAACGACCAAAAAGTCCCACGGAGATTCGAAGCTTTTTGGGATTAGCCGGATATTACCGACGATTTATCCAAGGCTTTTCTTCGATAGCTGCTCCATTGACAGCTTTGACCCATAAAGGAGCTACATACACATGGAGTGAAAAGCACGAAGAAGCGTTCGAGAAGCTAAAGAAGAAATTATGTGAAGCACCGATTCTTTCTCTACCCGATGGAGTTGAAGATTTCGCCGTGTATAGCGATGCGTCGGGAGTCGGGTTAGGATGTGTTCTAACTCAAAGAGAAAAGGTGATAGCATACGCGTCTCGACAATTGAAGGAGCATGAAAAGAACTACCCCACTCACGATTTGGAGTTGGCAGCGGTATTTTTTGCTCTAAAGATATGGAGGCATTACCTTTATGGCACGAAGTGCAAACTTTTCACTGATCATAAGAGTCTCCAGTATCTATTTAATCAGAAAGAATTGAACATGAGAAAACGACACTGGATAGAGTTACTCAAGGACTATGACTGTGAGATACTTTACCACCCCGGTAAATCAAATGTTGTCGCTGATGCTCTCAGTCGGAAAGTAAACCTTGAAAAGAAAATGCCAAGAGCGTTGAGAATAGAAGTTGTCTCGACGATTGTGGAAAGCATCAAGAAAGCTCAAGAAGAAGCTTCAGAGAAGAATGACCGAAAAGAGGAACGTTTGGGTAAAACGTTGGAGTTCGGTACAAACAGTCAAGGGCTGAAGGTATTCCAGGATCGGATTTGGGTACCTAAGACGGGAGGAATAATAGATATGCTGATGGAAGAAGCACACAAGACCATGTACTCAATTCATCCCGGTAGCACTAAAATTTATAGGGACCTAAAACCCTACTACTGATGGCCGACGATGAAGCTCGATGATGCGAAGTATGTGGCCGAATGTGTAACTTGTGCTAGAGTTAAGGCACAACATCAGAAACCGTATGGGAGTTTAGAACCTTTACATGTACCCATTGGTAAATGGGAAGACATCACTATGGATTTTGTGACTAAACTACCCAGAACGAAGAACGGTCACGACATGATATGGGTGGTCGTGGATCGTTTCACTAAGAGTGCACACTTCATAACACCCAACGAGAGGTGGTCTATGGATAAGCTCGCAAATGCTTACGTGAAGGAGATAGTAAGACTTCACGGTGTTCCTCTTACGATTGTATCAGATCGTGATAGTCGTTTCACATCAAGGTTCTGGAGAAGTCTACAAGAGGAATTGGGTACGAAGTTGTGTTTAAGTACAGCTTACCATCCGCAGACTGATGGCCAGAGCGAAAGAACGATTCAAACACTAGAAGATATGCTGAGAGCATGTACCCTGGAGTTCCAAGGAAACCGGGATGAGCACTTACCTCTGGTAGAGCTTTCCTACAATAATAGTTTCCACTTGAGCATCAAGATGGCACACTATCAAGCTTTGTACGGACAGAAGTGTCGTACTCCGTCTTGTTGGCTTGAGGCTGGAGAAAAGCAGTTTATGGGCCCCGAGATAGTCCGTGAGACTACTGAGAACCTGAAGGTGATTAGGGAAAGAATGTTAGCAGCTCAGGATCGTCAGAAGAGCTGTGCTGACAAGAACAGACAACCGATGACTTTTGAAGTTGGGGATTCGGTTTTGCTTAAAGTCTCACCGTGGAAGGGACTTATAAGATTCGGGAAACGAGGAAAGTTGAGTCCAAGGTTTATTGGACCATTCAAAGTTATTCAGAAGATTGGGAACCAAGCTCACAAGCTCGAATTACCCGAAGAACTAGATGGTATTCATAACACCTTCCATGTGTGTTATCTAAGAAAGTTCACGGGGGAAGTTCCCGACATAATTCCGATTTCAGAGTTAAGAATGAATGAAAACAAGAGGCTGATTGAAGAGCTCGAGGCAATTGTTGACCGTAAGACTAAGAAGCTACGACGCAAGATGGTCGACTTAGTGCTAGTCCGTTGGAAACATTCGAATGTGCCGAATCTCACCTGGGAAACAGAGAGTGACATGATGAGTCGCTACCCACATTTGTTTGCTGATGCATGATTCCGGGACGGAATCATCCTAAGGGGGAGAGAATTGTAATGCCCGTGTTTCAGGGCTAAGCAATAGTAGATGATGTAATAGTCTAGGTCAACTATTGTAACTCTTTTGATGTAATAAAGATGAAATATTTAAGTATTATGTGAATTATGTGAATTTATATGCTTATTATTTATTTATAAATGTATAATAAATAAAGGATAAAAATAAGCGTCAAAATTAAAGTGTGAGATAAACCCGATATCTCTACATAAAGTTGTAGTGGTCGAAACAAGGATTCTGGGGATATAAAGAACGCCGAAATCCGAGTTATAACGAAGAAGTTATGACCCGTCGAAGTTTCGCGACGGAACCGGCACGCCACTGGGAAGCGTAAATAGTGAATTTACGATATAGTGACTTTTAGCCTTAGCGATTTAAACGAAACTCGTAGAAAACGTTAAACCGAGAGCGTCCATAAAAAGAACGCCCAAATCTGACTTCGTATGAGGAAGTTATGATTTTTTGAAGTTTCGGCTTAGCAGTGTACAACCCGAAGTTCGAATATTAGATCGAGTGGTTTTTAGCCGACACAACCTAAACGAGAATCGAAGATCTCGTTAATAGTAGCGTAACGATAAAAAGACAGACAAAAACGGACGTCGGATGAAGAAGTTACGAATTTTTAACGGACCAATCCTGTCCCGGCCTGTTAAAAATATAACTTTTAAAATAAATTCAAAATTAGCCGACGGAGTCTAAACGAAAGTTGTAGAGTACGTTTCCGTCTACGCGTGGATATAAAGAACGTCGAAAACAGAGCTCGTATGCGAAAGTTATGATTTTTAGAAGTCGGAAAGTGAATTTGCAAAATCTGATGCGAGAATGATGACGTGGCTCGATCTGGGCCGTCGCTTGCTGAGCACGGACTCGCCTCGGATGGGTGATAGCTGGCTCACTACGCAACGCGTACGAGAGGGGAACGCCCCGTGTTCGGAATCGCTTGGACTCGGATGGACCACGTCGCACCTAAAGGCTTCAGACACGTCTTCGTACGAACGTGCAACGTAGATCAGGAACGCCCCGCGTCCGAGGAATGCCCAGCGTAGATCCGAGGAGCGCAGTGTGTAGCCAGCAGCCTCGCGGCTATGAAAGGACTGCGAGGGCCAGCCATTTTTCTCACCAATTCACTTCTACTTTCTCTCTCTACTTTCTCTCACTACCCCCCCCCCTAAGCTTAGGTAAACCCCCTAGCACCCGAAGGAAGCCCCGAGGCTCCCGGAGTCCTGAGAAAAAGGATCTTTCGGTTCGGAAACGCTGCTCCAAGTGAAGCCCGGTTTTCGAGAAAACCCGCTGTAAGTGAGCTACGCCTACGCTATTTTTAATATAGCTTCTAATTAATTATAGTAACATTATTAGGACCTTAAAATAATTATTTGGGCTATTATTAGGAGTTATATAGAGTGTTGTTTAACGCTTATATAATAGTAATAATAGCTAGACTATTAATTAGTCGCGGTTAACGTTAGACTAAACCCTAGTGGTATTGATACTAGGTTTTGTCAACGGAAAATTGTTTTGAGATAACGAAGTGCTGTCCGAGTGCCGAGTCACCACCTAATCAAGTGAGTGCATAGTTACTTTCATCTTACACATAGATATGAAGTATTTTATATAAATTACGTGCTACATGTGCATATTATCTGTATACTTGCTATCTATGCTGGATGAACGATTTTATACATGTTTTAAATGATTTAAACTGTATATGTATTTTATATCTACAAAATGTGTTGGGTAAAACATGGATAGATGTAATATTTGTTGTGTGACAAAATAAAATAATGAGATGCCTCGTTATAGATGTTATTGATGATCCAGTCATCTAGCGGCGTATAGATGACGACGACGGACTATTCTACACAGTCCAGTGGAACGCTAGTAGGCTCGCAACCTGTAGGTGTTTATTTGAACTGTGTGCTCTCCAGCAGTACTCCATCCCCCACATGGTTGCCTTATTTGACATGAATTGCTGAGGAACCCCTGAAACATGTGTTGTCACCCCGATGAAAGTCCTTAGACTAGGTCCCTTGTGTTAGATGTTTTAGGGACGTAAAGTGAGGATAACGGGAAGGGGTAATCGGGTTTGATTGGTTTGATAAAGTTAATAAACTTATTTATTGTGGGTTGAAAACCCTATGTGCTCACCAGGCTCCCAAGCCTGACCCACTCAGTTTCTTGTATTATAGGTAGTGGCGCATGAGCATAGATGTTTGGATGAGAGATAAGGGATTATAGGCCTGTAAATACGAAATAATGTAGTAAGGCTTATGTTGTACTGTTTATGCTTTTGATCTGTATCGAACATGACATCCCGAGTCTTTTAATGAAATACATTTCTATGGAAATGCTTTTGATAAATCTTTATCAAATTTTGTTTTGGGAACAAATTCCGCAACTCTTTTATTTAAATTATGACTCTGATTTTTAAACAAAGCATAAACAAATCAGTCTTTTCTGGCCGTGAAAATGGGGATGTCACATCACCCCAAGCATGCCTGCCTAACTATAGCTAGCAGTTCAGGTGTGGGATTGTCAATCCCGAATAGATCTATTCACAAATCCCACACTCTCCCTCCAGGAGACTCTGGTTATACTATGATAGGATTTAACATGTACCCCAAAGGGTACATTTGAAGTGTTGTCTCACAATCCTGTATTAATTAGTTTACGTGTACTTCTGTACCAATCAACTGTATTTGTAGTCGTGTGTATACTGTATAAGATAATAATTATACTTAAATAATTATTAAATGTTGTACTATTGTAGTAATGTATATCATAAACTAAATATGTCATAGTTTATATGTTTACCCATGTATGTAATCTGAATCAGTAAAAGTTGTGTATTGAAATCCCCAAACTATACCCATTATAGTTTGCTTGAAATGTTATGTACTTGGTTTGTAAATTGTTCTGAAAATTATGTAATTATGTTTCCAAGATAAAAGTGTCCCTTATGCTCAACATAGTACAAAAGGGATAAAATATCTAAATATTTATAAAACGTGGGAATCGTTGACTGTATCAATTGCATAAGTTTTAAACCCGTTAAAACCTTTAGTTTTGGTTCACAAAATCATTTGTGTTTGGCTTGTATTCCCCCCCCCCCCCTGAAAACATTATAAATCATAAAAGCGTAGGGGTATGAACTCACTGTTAGTTGCGTACAAGCGTCGAATCAACGAACTGGAATGAAGACCCTCGAGTTGTTGTATGTGACACTTAACGGGATCCTAATAACAATTAAATACATGTATGAATCTAAATTAGCAATTTCGTTCGATAAAGTGTTAGAAAAACACTTGCTTTTGGTTAAGGAATGTTATCGGGACTTGATTGAATCGAGGAAAGTCGGTTTTCAGTCTAATGCACCACTTAGGAAGTGTTTACGGCCGTGAATGGGGTTTACGGCCGTGAAGGGAGTTTACGGCCGTGAACTATTTACGGCCGTGAACTGCCTCTCGAAGGGTTTACGGCCTTTGAAGGTTTGAAGTAAGTACGACCGTGAACTGGTTTACGGTCAATGAAGATTTGCAGACTTGAAGGGTGTACGGTCGTACACTCAAGAACAAGGATGTTCGATTCGATGAAAAACGTGTTCTAGATGCTCCAAATCAACTCCTAATGACGATTCTCGATGATTTTCGGAAGGATAAGGGTGTTTTTGGGGTTTACGGTCAAGAGGTAGAGAGAGAAGGAGAGAGTTTTCGGCTAGAAAAGTGTAAATGAGGGGTAGGGGCACGTATTTATAGGGGGTTTACATGGTCGGTGGTGGGGTCCACCCGAAGTTGGCCGTACACGGGTTTACGGTCGTGAACTCCAGTCGGCCGAGAACTGATGTTTTGATCGATGGACAACTCGAAATTTCGTGAAGTTTTGGTCCCGACTCATATATAAAGTTCTAATAAATGACCTTTCAAATCAAAGGAATTCGACAGGACTCAATAAAATTCAAATTTTATTAATGGAATTTGGATAACGGTAACGGAAAAAGGTTCGGATTGTCACAGTACCTGAAACCAAAACTGAAAACCATAAGCACGAAGCTTAGTGAGTTCCCCCATCATACCACATACCATACAATAACATGCTGCCTAGCATATCGGAGTGTTGTCCTACCCCTTTGGTCTCTTTCAACCGGTAACTGCCTAGCATATTTGGGTGTTGGCCTACCCTTCGGTCTCTTTCAACCGGTAACTGCCTAGTATATAAGGGTGCTGGCCTACCCCTTCGGTCATTTCGATCGGTACTGCCTAGCATATCAGGGTGTTGGCCTACCCCTTCGATCCTTTCGACCGGCAATAGGACTATTGATGGGTTTTCAACACTATAACAACCATATGGTGCACATACAACCCTAGATGCTTTGGATCTAATTTTTCTCGAGTTATACATGCAATTTCATTTCATCCAAAGCATACACCCTAGCTAGCATGCAATTGGAGATATACAACATAAAAACTAGTTAGATGAATACCTCTTTGTTGTAGCTTGTAGAACCTTGCCCTTCAAGAGCTTAGCACCTCAAATGTGATGCTTCAAATGTGTCACAAACACCAAATGCAAAAGGAGGCTTATGAGAGAGGTTAGGAATCACCAAAAATCAGCTACGGCTTCACCTTGGAATAGCTTTTTTTCAATTTTAGGGTGCTTGGGGTTACTTTTATAGTGTGGAATTCCTAGGGTTTCATACATGTAAACCCTAATTCACCATGACTCTTCATATTTGATGGCCCTTTAGACTAAACCCTAATGGCTTCTCTCATATAGGTTTAGTCTATGCATAATTAACATGGATCATTAGCGCAAACTATAAGTATCATTGATTTACCTAATCAGTCCCCGTAAATTTAATTAGTCTCTTTTGATCACTAAATTAATTCCAAATTAATTCTTGATCAATAATAATTAAATAATATGATTTCTCAATTAATATATTATTCATAAAATATATTAATAAATCACAAAAAACCTCTTTCTCAAAAATCCATCCTATCAAATTGCTATGTTGAAGGCAACCCAAAAGGACCATGCTACTATCGGGTCAAGTACATACCAATTATAGTTATGGACTTAGACACCTAATCCAACAGTCTCCCACTTGGATAAGTCTAATAACTATAACTGTAATGCAATTTCAAATCCGATTAGCAATCGTAGCTCTTAAAAGTCGCTATCAAATTCTGATCTTATCGGTAACGCGTCCTTTAGATAAGGGATCAACTATTCCTCCATTCTACAAGATATCCTATAGACATGAGACATGGATAATAATCATTCTCTATATCCAAGTTTTATTTCCCGATTTCCGATTCATGATGACTGACTAATTGAACAAATCAAATCAGTCCAGGCTTGGCCAAGCGCTTAGGGTGTCATCACTAGATCATTGATGGGCCCACAGATATCGTTTTTATCCCTTTTAGGGTACAAGGAACGGATAAACTTCGACTCATATGCTTGCTCAATTTACTCATCAAATCATACACAACAATACGTGTTACAACACCAAGTTACTGGTGTGCTTACGTATCATCAATGTGCAACCGAATTGTAAACTACAACTCATATGTTTCCGTTTCAAGAATATAAGATATTATCGTCTCACAATCACACGTGATAAAATCCATGAAGTCATTCACGTGAGCGTGGGTTTAATCCAATACTCAAATCTTATTGCAGAAGTACTCATGAACACTGCAGCAAACATTTGCTATGTCTAAGCTTTTAGACAATCTACAGATGGATTCATGACAATCTTTCCTCATTACTTACTTCCAAAGTATGATCGACTGTGGATGTTTGAATAACCTAGTTATCCGGGAAGTAAAACATGTGAAGTGAAACACAAGAATTATTTAATCCAATATGGTCTCAAACTTTTGAATATAAATAAAAACACTTATTATTTAATCACCATATCGATTGCACATTATTCATTGTATAATTGTTTCGACTAATCAACTTAATACTTGAATTAAAACAATAGTTATCCCATGCTCCAAGCATGCACACTATGTTTACCTATGGTCCTTTCTTTGTCAAACAGATCAATTGGAAACATTTCCAATGATGCTCATTTCACAATTCCAAATCCTTATCATAAGTGTAAGAATACCAAATTCTTCCACTATTAGAATGTGTTAGATTCTAAACTATCATGCAATGATCCTTTTGTAATGGCTAGGCACCAAAGTCACAGAGACTCTGCCAATTACAAAACATTCCATTGGATGTTGTTACAAGACAATTCCATAGGTACGAAGTCTCATATTCAAAGTACATTCCTTTGAACATCCTTCTTGCATAAAAGTTTCTACACATAGATTCTTAATATTCAACTCCCATTATGGAAACATTTCCATATTTGCCATATGACCATTCATTCTTAATAGAATCCTATCTATTCATAATAATGTCAATATGGTCAATCCATTACCATACTTCCAACTGCCCACAAGTGACTAATCCTTAGCGAACCTTAGATCGTCCTTGACAGTTGTTTAATTACTTTAGTCATATCCGGTTCTGGTCCTTTTTCCCTCTTAATGCCCTAGACATTTGGAAAATCAGAGCGAGTAAATATTATAGCATGTGCAATCGATCCTATACCTGAAGCGAATGGGGTATGATTCACAATGTCTTACATAAAGGCATGATACTTTACTAGTCTCTTGCTATAATATTTCCATATATAGAATTTCCAATGTTGAAACATTCCAACCTGATATACATATATGCACATGACTAAGTTCGATTAAAATTTCATTCTAAACTTTTAGACTCGAAATAAAGTATAAGTATCATTTCCCTTAAATATTACTATAACGAAACAACTTTTCAAACTTTACAACTTTGCAAATTAAAACTTTGTTTCCCATAAATAGCATTGCTTACTCGCAACACTTAACTTAATAATTGTGCCCCCACTAGAATAAAAATTACATTCTTACTAACATAACACTTACGCTCCCACTAGCTTTGACATGTACCCAGAAATCAGCTGGACTTCTAGAAATCACTACTCATTGACTTTATTACCAAAGTTCAGATTTCTAATACTAGATGCTTCGACATGACTTTATCTGGGCTTCTCAAACTCATACACCTTTCCTTAGATAGCTCATAGATGTGTCTAAACTATTTTAGAACTTACAGCAGTAAGTCTCGAATGTTCAGACTATTTTCCATTTCTCACAATTCGAACTATGAAGAGGGATGTCGTAATCATAATCGAATTTGAGAACGCAATTACCACAACTACTATCTCTTTAAAATCTACTAGTGAAAGAACTTCCTCATAATCATTTTCATGAAGGAGAGAAACCTTTTGCCACTTAGATTTTATAGTGTATGTGCTCTATCCACGTGAATTTCTCATAACCATAATCACAAGACAAGGTTCGTGACAAATCCAAACTCATATGGACTGAACTTGTTAAATCCTAATTTCTTGCCATCTCGTAGCACAAGGGCCTACCATTGCTTCCAAGTTGTTGTGCAGCTCACCCCTATTGATCAATGTACTTTCATTGACCAAGGTGCTTTGCCTTATGCAATAAAATTGAGAACTCATAAGACTCACATGCATAGTTAACTTATCTGGAACGGACACAAAAACAAGAATATGTCAACACGATAGGTTGCAAACCTTAAGTTGTGTGCTAGTGATAAACAATAGGTTTATTCCTTATTAGTTCTTGAAACTTTTTAAGATCTTTTAAGACTCCCACTGACCTCTTGACATATAAGAATCTCTTGCTAAGGAACATTCCTCGACAAACAAATGTTCAAGTGTTAGTACGGATTCTTACTAAGAAAAACACTTCATACGATTGGTTTTGATCTTTGTTTTATCCAAAACAAAACAACTTCCAATCTCAAATGTACATGAGTAAGAAAACTTTTCTACTCTACATTTCATGATGTGTTTATAAACCTACTTAGGATATGTCACTCAAGATACAATCTTTGAATATAACTCTAAGACTTGATTTTGGAACGAAGTATGACTCATCTCCTTGATTTAACCATTTCAACAATTCCTGATTCCTTTTCTTAGCCATACAAATGCACTAAGGTGTCATTAGAGGATCAATTGTCATATGGTTTCAAAATCATTAAGATGATCATAACACACGATACTAAAGTACTCTCGTTTCCTTCCAGATTGGAGAAACTTTTATCTTTCTGCCTAATTGATTCTTCTTATTCGTTCTCCTTTACTTTGAAACTTTTTAAAGGTATTAGAATCATACTTAATCTTATAAGCATAACCATATTTACTAAACTTTTAGTAAATCATAACGAATAGCCTTATCGTTCTTTGTGGTGGATCTGACCAGCACATCAATGTATACTAGATCCTTTAGTTCTTCACCTGACTCGCATGCATATATGAACAGGGAATTAGTCTCAATTTTCCCAAGTACCAAGATTTTCATACATCATATAATTCATATCACATGATTCCAAGTTTCTGTCCAATGGAAACTTGGGCGATGAGAATCTTTCCTTACTTAGAAAATTACGACACTACCACAATTGATATAACTAAGAATCAAACGTTTTCAACATTGCTATAAATAGAAACATATAAATAACAATTTTCATAAAAGCCATTGCAAGGAAACATAAAATCAAAATTTTCTTTATTTATAAAATGCGAAAAAACTTGTCCTTACAATGCAAATAGAAATGAAAACTATGTTTCTAAATACTCCTAAGCATTCTATCTTAACTCTTAAGTAGTAGCTTCTAAAATCTAATCATCGAACCATGCGATCGAAATCCATCTCTTCGCGACCAGACTCAGCTTACTCTTCCTTTAAGCTTCCTTTCCCTTCTTTGATCCTACAAAACATCAAAATGCAATCTTATCACATCATGTATTAAGAATCTATAAATAGGAACTTAATAGAGTTAGATAGTGGACTTACCTGAAGAAGAACCATACAATTTGATGTTACCATCTCTTAGATCTCTCAGGTAGTCAGGGCAGCTTCGCTTCCAATGTCCCTTCAAATGGCAGTAGAAACAAGTGGAATCTTTGGCATTAGAACATGGAACTATCTCAGAACTGGCTTTTCTCTTATGGTCAAATCTTTTGACCATGGCCAATTCCTTTCCCATAGGAGAAGAGATTATTTATGGACTATCTATGTTATTACCTTTGTCCATGGCAGCTTGGGAGGTAGATCTTCCAGTCAATTTTGCTTTACCAATGCGCCAAATCATTTCTGATTCAGCAGCAATCAGCAAATATGCCAGATCAATGAGGGTCATGTCGTGATCTGTCATATAGTAGTCCTTAAAAAACTGACTACATGACTCGGGAACTAACAGAAGAACCAATTCAACAGCTAGCTTCTATGGGAGAACGACACCCAACATTCCTAGTCTATCAATATGTAACTTCATCTCCAAGATGTGAGCACATACATCCTTTCCATCTTCGTGTTTACTTGCCAATAGGGCTTAAGTGATCTTGAACTTTTCAAGTCGACAAACATGTGGGTTAGGGAGAATTATTAGAGGAGGTGGAGGAAGAGAAGTTCCACCAACGTACGAGGAAGGGATTGATCTTTCACCTTGATCGTCACATGGAAAATCATCTTCATGAGGAATGCTTTTTACAAAAGATTCAGAAAGACCATAGTTGTCAAAACTAGGCATCTCCAAGGGAGAAATTCAAGTTAATTGATACATTCCTTAATATAACACCCAAATGAAATATTAAGGCTAGGACCCAACACAATAATTCACAATTTGGAAGAGGGATTCCGTAATCCAATTGTAAATTATTTGTCGGTAGGTAAATGACGATTTACCAATTCCACCATGATAACAAAATCTTAAACGAATTAGTTTTTAAATGAAACTCCTAGATCTTTTGAGATTCATTGAACTTTTCAATGGCATGTGTAATCTCGATTATGCCCTTCAAGTTTGTGACTGTGATACCGAGGATCACAAACAAGGTGTGAATAACCATGCAAACTAGCCTGGTACTCTCGAAGTCATTTATCACCTAATCAATGTGTCGGTTAGCCACACACGCTCCATTGATCTATAATAACCTACGAGCTACCCATTTCCATCCTTCATTAGTCCCATATTAGTGTGTCGGTTAACCACACACGCTCCACTAACGACCAATAAGGGTGCAATGTGCAATTTCATGGGTTAGCAACAAATTCACATTTTTTCTTAAGTAACTAAGATTGAGAATTTATAAAAGTTTATGTTAGGGGATAAATCTGAGATGACGTATGAAGAATATGAAGAACAATCAAGAATCAATCACCATAATATACAATTAATCTGATAAAGGTTTTTCGTATATTGATTATAACATGAACGTACAGAGAAAACCCTAATCTGGTAAAAAGATTACACCAAAAGCTCACCTAATGATTATTTATATGGAACAATAAATATATACCATAAATATAAAAGCAATGCCTTAATATAAAACCAATGCCTTAGAAGAGCTCGATAAAGAACTTCTACTCTAAAGGAATCGTAGGGAATCATAAAATGATTAACCCTAAAAAGGCTTCCCTAAATAACCAAATATGCCAAATCAGTTTCAATATCTCAAATACTCAACAATATCCCCCTAGATGTTGAAACTGATGAAGATCACGGTTTCCGATCTTCTTGACATTTCTCCCCCTAAATTGTGAGACTCATCAGTACATAGGGTTTTCAAAGCGATAGAAATAAAAATAATCTTCCAAATACAAGCTCCCCCTTGAATCTTCAACAAATACCATGGATAGAATCCGGAAAGTGAAGAAAAATCACCAACAATCTTCAAAACCCGTCAGATTTGATGAAATAAATCCCTTTTTAAATAATCTCAATCTTCAAAAATTAAAACCGGAAAAATAACAAAAATTAATTTTGTATTTTTTGATTTTTAAATTTAGACAAAAGAATAGAATAAGAAGCAATAATTTAGAAGGATTATAAAGAATAAGACCAAAGAAAAGGATAAGAAGTGAAAATATTTTGGAAAGAAGGGGTAAAAATGGTAAAATCCCAAGAAATTGAAAGAATTAAGAATCTGGGGTAGAAACTGCTGAGATCTAAAAAGTCCAATGGTAAAATCCATGGATTTAGAAATGGGGTTTAATTCTGCCAAGCAATGTAATCTCTGAGGACTGAAATTGTAAATGGAGTCATCTTCTCCAATTATTTAGAATAACGACGCATTCTTTGACCTTGACAAAGTCAAAATAAATTCCGCTTAGAAATTTACTCCTGATGCGAACCCATATTGAAGCTCCATTTTAAAGTTGCAGACGAATACGAACATCATTCAAACAAATAGTTCCGATTACCATATCAAGTTCCAAAGAAATCAAATTTCGATTTTGATTTGTAAAATCCGATTCCGAGTCATTCCCATTCTGAATTCAATTTTGATGCTCGAAACTTTGATGTTTATAACGATGAACAGATTCTGTGAGCCTTGAACGCGAACCTGTAGATGCAAATGAGGAGGCGAACCTTGAACACTGAATGTTTGAGCTGCGAATCTGATTGTAACACGCGAATGCATAAACAACTAGCCTGCAAATACGAATGGAGGAAAACGAATGCCTGCGCACGTTCACATATAAACAGTAGATTCGCGTTCGTTTCTTCAACTCCGATTCAGTCTTTCCCATCTTGTGAGTTCGTTTCTTGATCTTGTGACATTCGCGTCTTGAGTTTCACATCTGTGACCTTGAACATTAACCTGTGAATGCTTGCGAACGTTTGTTTATGAACAGTGACCTGTGAATGTTCGCAATCAACAACCGTTCGAGCGAGACAAAGACGATGATTTTGGGTTGCGAAACAGAATTGTCGTAGACGAACGTCCGACGGCGAAGGTTGTACGCTCAATTGTAAAAGAGTTTTACATCAAGTTACGAAATTGGTCCCCCAGTTAATCAGCTAAGAATCGGTTTTTGCCCAACATTCTGAAAGTAACCCTTTTTGTCTTAAATTGCGAAAGTAACACTTCATTTCTTCAAAGTGTCGAATATGACACACATGTTTGCAGTGAACTGACGGCTTGTACCCTTTTTGCTGAAAAATGCCAGATGACAGCTTTCTTTTTGCAGAAAATGTCATTTTCACTCACTTTTTCAACTTTTTCAACTTTTGTCATTTCCAACAATCAAAAGTCAATAGAAATTGATTCCTTCAACCAAATTTCATATCTTTGACTAAATATTCATAAGATTTCACCAGATTTTTTTTTTTTTTGATAAAAAGGACAAACTTTTCAGGACACTTTTAGTACCCATTTAAGATCCAAAAATGAAGTTGGCTTATTGTACACCCATTTACTTGAAGAGAATCTATCATCTTCTGAAAATAATACCCGCTTTTTGGTTGGAAAACAAAAATTTCCATAAATTTTATTAAACCAACCAAATTCTCTTTTCTTTTCTTTCCAACTTCTAACATTTTTATCTGAAGAAAAATGAGAATTAAAGTTTCTTTGAACATGCTTGACTTCAACTTTCTAAACTTTTTCACAATCATTAGGTACTTGTACCTTGGGCATCCAAACTTTCTTTATTTTACTCTTGGTCTTCCTCCTGTTCTTCCTTTTCTTATTTCTAGGCTTCAGAAACAAATTTCGGATCTGAACAACCTTTTCATCTTTCCGAATCTGAACATTTGAAGAGATTTGAACACAATCCTTAGGAGTTTGATAAATCTGAACATCTTGAATTATTGGCTTTCTATAAGGAACCAATCCTTCGAAAACATCATCAGATACAAAGATTCAGATTGTAAAACTTTTGAAAATCATGAACCACTTGACTCCCCCTCAACAAGAACAGTTGGAGTCATCTTTTCTTCAGAACCATGAAGAACATTATGAACTTCTTCTTTTTGTTTTTCAACTCTTTTCATCTCCTACATCTGTTTATTTTCTCGATCTAAATGTCCATAGATAATACGAAATTGTTCTACTATTCTCTCATTCTTTTGTAATTCACGTTCATTAACCCACGAGTATTCATTTATTTTCTCATCAACAAAAGAATTATATAACTCAGTAACATCCCTTAACGTAAAATCACCAAGAACATGAAACAAAGTCACATTGTCTACACCATAGATTGGTTTAGTAACCTTCAATCCAAGTTCTAAAATGGAGTTACAAAATAAAAGATCCATTTGATCTTCAACAAGTGACAGAACTTGAAGAGAGAGAAAGTAGATCTGATCAGAATTATAGAGAGAGAAAACGGATCTGAGATGGTTTCTAGTGAGAGAAAACAGATCTGAGACGAATTTTAGAGAGATAAAGTAGATCTGAACACAAAAAGTCGAACAAACACGAAAATTTTCTTCTAATTCTCTTCCAGAACTCGATTCAAGAACAAATAAGATAAAATAAAGAGTAGAAGATAACAGATCTGAACAAGATTTTGTAATAAAACGAGGTATTAGACTTTTTCTTTTCAGAAAACTTACACAACTTGAAGAACAATGTGAGATTCATGATAAAATATCGCCATAAACAAGATCGATTCTTGCAATAATAGCTGAGATCTACAAGAACCCGCTCTGATACTACTTGTTGGGAATAAATCTGAGATGACGAATGCGGAATATCAAGAACAATCAAGAATCAATCACCATAATATGCAAGTAATCTGATAAAGGTTTTTCGTATATTGATTATAACATGAACGTACAGAGAAAACCCTAATCTGGTAAAAAGCTTACACCAAAAGCTAACCTAATGATTATTTATAGGGAACAATAAATATATACCATAAACATAAAATCAATGCCTTAATATAAAACCAATGCCTTAGAAGAGCTCGATAAAGAACTTCTACTATAAAGGCATCGTAGGGAATCATAAAATGATTAACCCTAAAAAGGCTTCCCTAAATAACCAAATATGCCAAATCAGTTTCAATATCTCAAATACTCAACAGTTTAGTTACTTGTATTTTCATTATACTTATTAATGAGAATATCCTATCCTACCCGTTCGGCTAACGACCCTTCACTAGTCAAGGAAGCGGTGGGTGAGAGTGGACACCCATTCAATCGTCATTTTATAGGCAATTTCCTTATACCCCCTTATAGATCAGCTTCGTGAATGAGGCCTACTAACGGTAAGACTGACTTTTACTTATACATATATAATATATTAGACTTTTAATTTTATGTAGTATAAGAGTGTATTTTAAACCTTTAAAATACTATGAGGTTTAATCTTTTAAATAAATTAGACTTTTAATTCAATTAAAACTTTAAACCATTCTATTATGGATTTATTAATACTCTTTTAATTAATTATCAGCAAAGGCATAATTATTCCTTTTAGTTGTACCCATTTAAATTTCAAAAATTAAAACCTTTAATTCTAAATTTAAATTATGGAACCAAAAGGATGTATTTTAAACATTTAAAATACTAGGGTTTTAGGATTTAATATTTCACAATTAAAACTTTTAATCAAATTTTAAATTCCAAAACTTAAGGGCAAGTTTTGAAACTTTTCAAAACCTCTTGGGTCAATTTGAAAACAATTAAATTAATCATATGATTTAATTATATCACAAAATTGACATAATCTAATTTCATATAGCAAGATGATTCTGAAACATCCCAAAAATACGGTCCAAAAATTTCGTTTTAAATTATTAAATAAACCATAAAATATTGTTGTGTAATACAATCATAAGTCGTGTAAATACCAAAACATCATATCAAAACCCGTATCAATGTATCCAAAATCACATATAACATATCAGAGTAAAAATCCTAGGCTAAGTTGTGGTGTGTGTCATGCGATCATCTCGATCCCTTCCATTTGCTAGTGGAAGTACCTGAAACCAAAACTGAAAACCGTAAACACGAAGCTTAGTGAGCTCCCCAAACTACCACATACCATACACATAGCGAATAACATATCTTTGGGACTCCTCCCAACTGCATCGGGACGAATCTCGTCATCGGCTTACCTGGCATCGGGCCCCGCCCGGCATCGGACTTACCCCGGTATCAGACCATGTTTGGCATCGGGCCCCGCTAGGCATCGGGCTTGCCCCGGCATACAACATCTCATAAGCATATAACATAAACATGTAAACATAACATATTATCATAAACATATAAACATTCATCGGGCTTGCCCCGGCATCGGACCGGGCTCCGGAACATATAACACATAACATTTAAACTAAACATACATCGGGCTTGCCCCGACATCGGACCAAAACCCGGAACACATAACACATATCATATAATCTATACATACATCGGGCTTGCCCCCGCATCGGACCGAAGCCCGATACACATAACACATAACATGCATGAATCACAAAGACATCAAGCATACATAAACGTTCCTCGGGACCGCCCCAGCATCGGATCGTAATCCGGAAAGCATATAACCTACATTGGGCCCTGCCCGACATCGGACCATAGCCCGGAACAACTAACATCTAAACGGGTCGATATTATGGTTGTAGACCTGTTTCTACTAGAGAAAACTCACCTCGAATGCTAACTGCGAAATCTCGTGTGAGGAATCCCTGACGGCTACTCCAATGACTCCCCGACTATCAATTTCACAATAATACTTAATCAGAATCTGCTAATTCTTCTTAGGGTAAAATGACCATTTTACCCCTGGTCAAAGACAAAGTCAAGGTCAACACCCAGTCAACCCAGCTCGTCAAGTTATCTCCCAACTCCACGAGTTCCTGTACTACTCAGACTCGTGGTCAACCGAGTCAACTCGTCGAGTCCCTTTGCAGACTCGTCGAGTTCTACCTGTCATACTATCGGGACAACCCGCTTCAACTCATCGAGTCCCTTATTGGACTCGCCGAGTTCTCCTGTCTGTTTGGGCTATCTTAATGGATTAAGCCCCTACACTTCATATCCAAGCTCCATACTTCACATAAACCCTGAAAATATCCTTTTAAGGGTAAAGTTTCTGACTTTACCCCTTAATACCACTTCTTAAAGGGTTTAGCTCAAACCCTAATTCCTTGGGACCTAGAACTTGGTCCTTAAGCCTTCCTTACACTAAACTCAATCTTACAACTTCAGATCTACTCTCCTAACACTACTTGGACATGTAAAGTTCCCACATTTTCCCCACATGCATGGCCTTTTGGGCTAAAAAGGCCAATATGATACTCTATGGCTTGCATGAGGGCTCCCACCTTTATGCCATAACAACCCCTCTAGGTCCTAGATCTGGAAGATTATCTACTTAGGTCGTCCACTCTCCAAAGGTTATCATTCTTGGGCCAAAACCTTCATAAAAGAGAAAGGAAGAGATCTAATGAACTAGAGATCAAGATAGAAATTTGATTACCAGAAAATGTAGCCCAAGAAGTGTAGTTTCTGGATCTATTCTCTTCCTCTTGAGCCTTCTAACTCCTTCTTCTTCTTCAAGCTTCAAGAACACAAAAGATTGCTTACAAATGGCTCACACACTCACAAGATGCTCTAGGATTTCGTGGATTAGGGTTTGGGACAAGGAGGCTGTAAATGACGCTAAGGGGTGGGGGTTAAGGAGCTTAAATAGGGTGCAAAACCCCGAAATTAGGGTTTCACTCTGCCAGGCCTACTCGCCGAGTCGAGGGCTCTTGACTCGTCGAGTAGGTGGCTGAAATGCCGCACATAATCTGCCATCTACTCGATGAGTTAGGGCCACCAACTCGTCGAGTCCTTCTCTTAAAATGAATAAATAAATAAATAATGCATACCAGGGATCTGGGTGTTACAGATTCAAATCAAATTCTACAAACAAATAACATTTTCACAAAATCAAGTAATCATCTTAAAATTTGACAATCATCTATGAATTGGATGAGAATAATCATTACCATATCATAAAAATCGAATTTTATCAGTCAAAACAGTTTGTGGTAATGATCCTAATCCAATTCTGGCTAAAAAACCAAAAATTCTCTAAGCAGAAGATCCTACTCGTTGAGTGCATGAACGGGACTCGTCGAGTTGTCAGTCTGTGAGTGAACTCGTCGAGTCAGATAATTGGACTTGTCGATTCCATCAGTCAAAGACCACAAATGAGACTTTTTCAGCTTTGAAAATTTAACCAATGCATCAATATAATAGAAAACACCCTAGGCTCTGATACCACCGATGGGTTTTCAGCATTATAACAACCCTATGGTGCACATAAACCCCTAGATGCTTTGGATCTATGTTTTCTCAAGTTATACATGCAATTTCATTTCATCCAAAGCATACACCCTAGCTAGCATGCAATTGGAGATATACAACATAAAAACTAGTTAGATGAATACCTCTTTGTTGTAGCTTGTAGAACCCTGCCTTTCAAGAGCTTAGCACCTCAAATGTGTCACAAACACCAAATGCAAAAGGAGGCATATGAAAGAGGTTAGGAATCAGAAAAAATCGGCTAGGGTTTCACCTTGGAATAGTTTTTTTTCGATTTTAGGGTGCTTGGGGGTTACTTTTATAGTGTGGAATTCCTAGGGTTTCATACATGTAAACCCTAATTCACCATGACTCTTCATATTTGATGGCCCTTTGGACTAAACCCTAATGGACTCTCTCATATGGGTTTAGTCCATGCATAATCAACATGGATCATTATCCCAAACTATAAGTATCACTGATTTACCTAATCAGTCCCTGTAAATTTAATTAGTCTCTTTTCATCACTAAATTAATTCCAAATTAATTCTTGATCAATACCAATTAAATAATATGATTTCTCAATTAATATATTATTCATATAATATATTAATAAATCATAAATAACCTCTTTCTCAAAAATCCATCCTATCAAATTGCTCTGGTGAAAGCAACCCAAAAGGACCATGCTACTATCGGGTCAAGTACATACCAATTATAATTATGGGCTTAGACACATAATCGAACAACTATTTCACCCCCTACTACTACCATATATCATCCTAGTACATAAACACATAAGTAAGATACATCCTAGCATATCAGGGTGCTGGCCTACCCCTTCGGTCCTTTCGACCGGTAACGAGGTCTATCCCACCCCTCCTACCACTATCACATAATATCATAGCATACTAGCACATAAACCATAACAGATAGTGTCATACCACACAATTATCACAAAGACAATCATCTCTACTATAATCACCTACTAGTGCGCCGTCATAGGTGCCTTGGACCCATTTCTACTGGAAGGTAACTCACCATGAATGCTGAAGCTCGGTGCCCGAACTCCCTAGTTGCTGCCCTGACGGCTTCCCAAACTAATAATTTCCACCATAAACTATGTTTGTGACTTAATCAGTTAAGAGCTTTGCATCTAAACTTCATAGAACCACCAAATGAAGCTCTTAATGCATAAAGTTGGCACCTTTATGCATTTGCATGGGTCAAAGGGTCTTAATGACCAACTTAACCCAATAATACCCAATTAGAACATGCATGAATGGTTTCTAGCCTCAAAGATTGCAACTTTATGGGCTTATAACCTCTTAAATGCTAAGAGTGGCAACCTAAAGTTTCTGGAGTGGTGTCTAACCACTAGATCTTGCTCATGAGGCCAAAAAAAGGACCAAAGACCCACATATTCATAAATAACAACATCTAGTGATCAAGCTCATAACTTTTTACCTTCTTTGAGCTGAAAATGTAGCAAGAAGTCCAGATCCACAAGTACTCCCTTAAACCACCACCTTGTAATGAGCTTCCACTTCTTGAAATGCACCAAAAAAGCTCACAACACTCTTGGATGAAGCTACCACTCGAAACTAGGCTTTAAAACTCTGAGAATGAAAGATAGGCGCACCCCCTTGGACTTAACGTACTTTAAATAGTGAGGCAACCCTTAAAATTAGGGTTTGAAGATCCTCGACGTACGCTGGGCATACTCCTTGTACGTTGGGCATACGTCTCCTATCCCCTATACCACTTATCCAACACTATGCTAGGCGTACTCACGCGTTGCCATCTTGCATGCATGCTGAAATGCAAGGTTTTCCCATCTAGGGACCAAAACTGCCAAAACCTTCAAACTAACATAGCTCCCACCTTCTAGGTTTGTTTCTGATGAACCTTATATCCACGAAAAGGTGTCGAGAAGCCTTACGTTCCTAACTACACACCCAAGTCTTGAAACCTTCCGAACAAATCCCAAACTTATGAAAGGCCGAGATGTCAATTTTCGAATCTACCCTTGGCTTCCGAAGACACAATCGAATACCACCATGACAACTATATCCGGAATGGGCTAAATTCTTCCCTTCCCGAAGCCCTAAGCTTCATGACAGCTGATGACTGGGTCACAACCCCCAGCAACGAAGCAATCCGGAACCGGTTGTTACATTTCACAATATAATATTCATACCTAGTGTGATACTCACAAACTATATATGTATATATATATATATATATATATATATATATATATATATATATATATATATATATATATATATATATATATATATATATATATATATATATATATATATATATATATATATATATATATATATATGTGTGTGTGTGTATGTGTGTGTGTGCATAATTGACTATACATTTCATACACTATCTTAATACTTTTAGCTACACTTATGTTTATTTTGGAACAAAAGGTACTTATTAAGTTTGAAATATGTTTTGTAGTAGCAAAGACATGCTCGGGATAAAAAGGAAGCAAACGAGGAGCTGGAAGCAGGAAAATGTGGGCTAAGGCATAAATAAGACAAAGAAGGCTTGAAGACAAAAGACACACGACGTGTTGATTGTCCACCACCACGTGGCGAATGGTAGATTATCGACCAATAAGCTGACTTGGAGAATACGCGATATTCATGAAAACCACGATGTGGTGCCTTTTATCCACGACGTGCTGATCAGATTTTAGGCAACTATATATATCCGATCATTAGGTCGAATTGAGGGACTTTTGGCTGATTTTCTGAGAAGGATTACGACTAAAAATCCTCTATAAACCTTGGAAAAGACCATAAATTGTTTGGACCTCAAGAGTTGAAGAGATATAGGAGAATTCTACATAGATCTATTTGTTTGCTAAACATGATCATGTCTATTCTTATTTGCATGGATTTTATGTGTTTTTCTATTAGTATGAGAGGCTAAAAACCTTATTCTTCTATTTAGTGAAGATGAACCTAATCCTTATGTGTTGATTTTGATTTATGAATATTATATGTTGATTTTTCTTGTATTAAACCCTAGCATGTTTTAGTTCTAGTTTTTATTGCTTATTAATCAAGTTTTGTGTGATAGTTGAGCATTCTAATTGCATGAACTTGTCACCTAATTGTTTATGATCATGAAATAGTTAGAACTAGAATTAATCACATCTTAGATAAAGTAAGTAAAGCTAGTAACATTAATTGTGTTAGAGAGCATAATTAGTATTAATTTGTGCTTGGTTGCTTAACTTGATCATATGAAAGTAACTCTTATCATTCATAGACCAATTTGTGCTTATCATCAATTTGGTGTTTAACTTGTGCTTGATCTTTGCATGGTAATTCATAAATTGGTATGTCTAGATATTTGATCATAATAGCTAGTTAACAAATTGGTAATAAATATATTCCATCCACTAGAAATTAACCATAGGAGAAGGTGAAATCGGAAATGAACAGAAGTACTCTTTAATCTTGAAGTAAATTTGTTTTTGTTTGCTTGCTTAGTTCTTAATTTGGTAGTGATTTGAATAAGTTCTTTTGATCTTGCGAAATCAGTAAAAAAACCCCTAATATCAGTTTGTTTTCTAGTTTAATTAGAACTAGTTATATTTATTAATTAAATTCCGTTCCATGTGTTCGACACCCGACTTACCCAAGCTATTCTATAATCCGATTAGGTACACTGCCTATCGGTGCATAAATTAGTTAAGTTAGTTAGGTTATAAATTTAAAACTGCAGAAAGTTATTTTTCTACATTTATTTTTCTGTCTGAGCAACAACCACGTCGTGGTGGCATTTCATTCAAACTTAATTATTTATTTTTATTCATTTTATGTGTTTTATTTTGTTTTGTTTCAGTTATTTATGACCGGAGGATCTAAAACTCCGATAGTTCCACCACTTCAAGATATAGAATCAGCTTTTGATAAGAAGAAAGACAAGAAGGTCAACGAGTCAAGTAGCACTTTCCAAACCGACATATTCGAGCACTTTGAGAGGACACCTGAAAAGAACGGCATTGGTTACGAGGCAGGAATAGAGATTGATATGGACGACGAAATAAAAAACAAGGTTGAAGAGATAGTTGACATCACGAGAATGACTATGGGAGATTACAAGAAGAGGATACATGAGAATAATGGACCAGGGCTTGTACCACCCGAGATTCCAGCTGAAAGAAGTTTTGAGCTCTAGGGGCACATTATTTCAATGCTTAAGGACATACCTTTCTCCGGGAAAAAATACGAAGACATTCAAACACATCGATGAAGTAGAGGACATTATAAACTACTTAAATGTTCCAAATGTGCCACGAGAATCAGTGTTACTTAGGATGCTTCCGGTGACATTTACCGGCGAAGCTAAAGTTTGGTTAAAATCACTGGTGCCCGGATCCATTACTACTTGGGCCAATCTACGTGACGCGTTCATTGAGCAATTTAGCCCGCCTTCAAAGATCTCAAATTTAAAGAAGAAGATTGCTAATTTTCAACAAGAAGTCGGAGAGTCCTTATAGGAAGCATGTGAGAGATACAAAGGGTTGCTTAGGAGTTGTCCTCAACATCATCTAGATGTATAACAAGAAGTTTCTATTTTCTATGACAAAGAAAGAACCGGCTACCACTAAAGAGTTAATTGAAGAATTTGCAAAGCACTCACGCGAATATCATAACACACAAGAAGATTGTCACACCCCCAAACCGGAGCGGCGGAAACGTCCGGGGGGTGGATGACTTCATGTTAAGTATCACAACACATGCATCGTAGTAATCAAAGTACAACAACCATTGCATTAATAATGTATATGTTTTACATAGTGTTCAAGTCATTGTATATATGACATCAAAAGTTATATATACCAAAAGATAGAAGACATGACTCTATGCTGCTCCGTCTTCTCAAAATCCTGGGAATGTACATGTCTACTGGTTCCCTGGCAATACAAGTATTTTGAAAAAAGAGAGTATCAACATTTAAGTTGGTGAGTTCATAAGTGTTTATGTTTAGAAGCTTGTTATTTGTTTTTTGAAATAGTAATCATGTTTATTGTTCCAAAAAATCCAATATTTTCTAATAACACTGTAAAGTAGTTTTAATACAATTAAACCGTTCTGTGAAAGTGTCGTTGTACTATAAAATAGTGTAACATAGTTTTAGTTCACAATAAAACTATAAAAAGATTGTTTTCTATATTGTTATGTTCTCTTTGTTGTAAACCGATACGTTGTATTTGTACCCCTTTAGTGTAAAACCGGTACGTTGTATTTGTACCTCGTTAGTGTAAAACCGGTACGTTGTATTTGTACTCTGTTAGTCTAAAACCGGTACGTTGTATTTGTACCCCTTTTGTGTAAAACCGGTACGTTGTATTTGCACCCCGTTAGTACGTTCTTTTTCTAGTATACTTAAAATGTAAAGTATATGTAAAGTAATTTGTACGAGAGTATATAGTTAAATCTTCTATACCTGACTAGTGAAAATAGTATGAGAGTTCCATAAATTATACCTATTAGAATTTATATGTGTATTCTGTTTGATGTGATTTATTCGTGAAAATACCCCTTTGCTCAGCATGTTACAAAGGGTAATAAATCTGATTGAAGTAACTTTTTATATTATTATATATATATATATATATATATATATATATATATATATATATATATATATATATATATATATATATATATATATATAATGAAAATTGAAAAGACATCCGGACAAATAATGCTACCCTAAGCCCACATCTAAACAAGGAAAAGGAAATAAAGCGAATTATTAGTCCTAAGCCCTTTAAATCTTATTTATATAAAATAAATATATATAAATATGTTTTTGGCAAAATATAAGTTTAAAAGAGTTTTTAAAACATTTAAAGGAATTTGACAATATTTAAAAAAGTTTCAGTAACTTAAAAATCATTTAAGTAATATTTAGAAATCATATAGTTGTAAACACAATATCCTTGTGTTAGACTTGTAATCCCCCCTAAAACAGTGAAAAATAGTAAAAACGCAGGGGTATGACCTCACCTTTTGTGAGTTTCTGGTTGAAGATATGGTGTAGTAGAGCTAAATCCACAAGTTAGAACTCGTGATAAAGCTGAATACTAATTTATATTAACATTAATTTAAGTATAAATTAGATAATCTAGTAATGTTTAAAGTGTTAAAAAACACTTAATTATTGGAAGAAGACTTACAATAACTCTTAGAATAGTGTGTTCGTGTTCTTCGTGAAAACTAATGAACTTTGGTGTTTTCGGTTGGGAATCAAGAGAGTGGATGATGATTTTCAAAAGATGTGATGAATACTTGAAGAAATCGGTATGAACTTATGAAGATTCAAGTGATCTTCGCAAGATACTTGAGAGGAAAGAGTGTTTTCGGTTGAAGTGTTCTTGAGAGGAAGGTGATTTTCGTATGTGTTTCTTGAGAGCATTTGTGAGTGTTTTCGGTTAAAGATGTAAGAAGTGAGGGTATGTTTTTGGTCCTCCATATGTATAAGGCTGAAATCGTGATGGGACACTTTGGTTGGGAAGTATGAAGTGGATAGAACTTGGATGGTTTTCGACCGAGAACGTGAATCATGCGAGGGTTTTCAGTCTAGGCGAGGTCCTCGGTTTTTATTGGGTGATTTTCCTTCTAAACTTTACACACTTTAACACAAGTTTTATCCTAACCAAAACCATTAATTTAATTTTATTAAATTAACAATACAACAAGTTTGACTTTTATTAGATAGGTTTGACTTTCGGTAACTTTGGTTGACTTTGTTTGACTTTTACAAGATTGAAAGTAACGGGTTGTCACATTATCCCCCCGTTAAAGGGAATTTCGTCCCGAAATTTAAGACTATAGAGATACAATAAGACTAGGGAAAGAGATGCGGGTATTTTTGCTTCAATTGATCCTCCCGCTCCCAAGTAAATTCAGGTCCCCGCTTTGCATTCCAGCGAACCTTCACTATCGGGATACGGCTTTGCTTTGTTCTCTTGACTTTCCTATCTAGGATTTCTATTGGTTCTTCCACAAAGTTAAGGCTCTCATTTATCTCGATTTCATCGAGTGGGATAACAAAAGTCTCGCCGGATAAGCACTTCTTTAGGTTAGACACGTGGAAGGTAGGATCTATGTTACTGAGTGCTTGAGGTAGTTTGAGTTTGTAAGCTACTGGACCGATTCTAGCAAGAATCTCGAATGGTCCTATGTACCTTGGATTTTGTTTTCCACGCTTTCCAAAGCATATCATGCCCTTCCAGGGTGAGACCTTCAACATGACGCGGTCACCAACCTGGAATTCCAAGGGTTTTCTTCTCTTGTATGCGTAGCTTTTCTGTCTGTCTCTGGAAGCTTTAAGTCGTTCTCTGATTTGTACTATCTTCTCAGTAGTTTCTCGAATGATCTCCGGACCAGTGAGAGTGCTGTCAGGAATTTGACCTCTAGCTAGTTGCGTGTCACCCACTTCAGCCCAACATAGAGGTGATCTACACTTGCGACCATAGAGGGCTTCGAATGGAGCAACCTTAATGCTAGTATGGTAACTGTTGTTGTACGAGAACTTGACTAGTGGAAAATGGGTATCCCATGCTTTACCAAAGTCGATCATACATGCTATCAGCATGTCTTCTAACGTTTGAATCGTTCTCTCACTCTGTCCGTCGGTTTGAGGATGGTAGGTTGTACTCATGTCCAGCCTAGTTCCTAGAGATTTCTGAAGTGACTGCCAGAATCATGAGGTGAATCTACTATCTCGTTCAGAGATAATAGATATTGGTACACCGTGCAGTCTAACTATCTCTCCGATGTATGTTCTAGTTAGCTTCTCCATCTTGTCTGTTTCTTTTATTAATAGGAAGTGTGTGGATTTGGTTAATCTGTCGATGATTACCCAAATGGTATCATGACCACCCGTTGTCTTGGGTAACTTGTCGTGAAGTCTGTGGTATGATCCATGCCTGGTTCATATATCATCGCCTTGTGTATATAAGTAGTATATAATTACAATTGAAAAGGCAGTCGAATCAATGATTCTTCTTTAAGCCCACATCCAAACAAGGAAAAGGAGTTAAAGTAGAATCTCTGCTTTCTAAGCCCGTAGAATCTTAATTATATATGACTCTAATATATACACTTAGTAATGATAGATTCACTAGTTTGGGAGTATAGATCGTAAGCGGATGAAATGGTTAAATTGGGTGGGAAAACAATTCTGACTCCTTGGTCGTACAATTGATATTCTTGGAGGTTCTCTGCGGTTACATCGGGAAACCCTACAATCTGGAATATTCTTGGGGATTTTCACTTCCTGTTTCTCATCCACAACATGGACCAGGAAGACGTGATACTTTTTGTATAGATATTGCTGGGGTTTTGCTTGTAAAAGACGGTTCGAAAGTTTATGTCTAGTTTATCATTAGGGATTTCAAGGATTTTAGTTAGTCGGTATGTTAAGTCGAATGGTTTTCTTGTATCACGGGAGATCAGTACGGTAGGGACTAAATTAAAATGTAATAGGGATTTAGTCAAAACTTCCTATTGTAGTCGATATAAGGCCGAATTAAAGGATTTATTGCTTTAGTGTTGGGGTGTATACTATGTATATGTTACTTTAATGTTCTTTGTTCTATTAATTGTTATTTATACTGTATATGTTTCGTTGAGTGATTGTAATTTCTGACAGAAAGTATTTTCTTGAAATTAGTGTTTCGTGAAACTCCTCTTCGTATCTCTATTATAAGGTATGTATGTATATAAACTGTTGAGAAAAGACGTACCGAAAAGCTCAGTGTGGTCCCTCGTTGTCTCCTCATGAGCTGATGTTACAATTCTTCCCACTCCCCCATCATTCCTCTCCATTGGACAATCTCTCTACAAATGTCCCGTTTCACCACATGCATGGCATACTTGACTTGTACCAGCATCAGTGGTTGATGTGATGTGTTGAGTCGGAGTCCTGCAGAAACGAGCAGTGTGCTCATTCTTGTTGCAGTTTTTACAGTGCATCACCCGACAAACTCCTTTATGATGGAAGCTGCACTTGTTACACTTAGGAAGTGTTCCCGCATATGGACGGGCTGGTGTTGGAGTGACAGATGTTGTGGCTGTAGAGGCTGCCACAGTTTGCTGTCTCTTGGCAAATATTTGAGATAATTTGTGCTCCTCTTTGTTCCAGAAATTTCTTTTCTTGCTCTTAGGTTTGTGGTCTCGGGTGTCTTTGATGACTGACATTCGTTGGTTTCCTTGGTTGTTACTACGGTTTGAATTGTCAACACCGTTTTCATTTTCGTTTGTATTGTTAGCATTGATTTGCGCCATGACAGCTGTCACGGTAGCTGTTACGGTGGCTTGGAATGTAGCGGAGTCTATATGTAGGATCGGGGGTTCATTGGTTGACCGGTTATTTCCATGTGAAGACATGATTTTGATGCATGAAGGGGAAACGAGTACGTAAATAATTAATGTAGATGATAGTTGTACACTATCTATTTATATAAACATATAAATTTCTCATTTTTCTATACGGTTCTTAATGTTTCGACCGACATCTCTTTAATGGTTTTATGGTATTGAGTAGTAATAGGTATCTGTAAAAGTGTTTAAGTTACCAAGATGGAATATTGGTGTCAAAACCTTAAATTGGCTCGGGTTTTATACGTTTTGAAATGGCGTATCTCATTTGATTTACTGTTACTAGTTATGAAGAAAGAGGCGATAAGCCTAACACATATTGTGAGTGGTGTAGTCTGTCACTTCGCATAAGGTGTTTTGTCACCTCGCATGTCACACGAACGGTCTCTTCTACTCTCTGTCCTTAGTATAATTGCCCTAGTTTTAGTTGTAAAGATTTGTTGCCTTCTTGTATTCCTATGGTGTGTTTAAGTTCGAGGCGGCATATTTTAACCAATAAGTTTATAAAAGATGTAATAGTGGTAAGATGTCAATAGAGATTACAAATCAGATGTCTTTGAACTAGTTACACTAGTTCAACATGTATTCTAAAAGGAGTTTATATAGAAGTCTACCACAAGGAATAACTTGCAAAGCGATAATGTGAAATTGGATAGTGATTTTTCAAAGGAAAATAAGATGTCTGTCAATTTCATTGGTATATTAAATACATTGAGTTCGGAAAATTTGACATTGAAGTAGGTCTACCATATACCAACTTAACGGAAAACTTTGACAGCATACCGACATTTCGAAAAGTGAAATTTCAAGGTCATACTATGTACATGAAAACATCACTACTGTATATACGTAGACTTAAACTATATTCAAAAGAGTGAGTAGAGTATGCTCTACTCGCGAGGAGTGTTGTTTGGTTTCCTACTAGTTTTAGCCTCGGATTTAGCCAACTTGCGTTCTGTTGCAAACATACGCCTTTCTAGTGTCGCTTGATGTTCTCAAAGTTCTCTAACTTCAGTTCGGCTTGCAGCCAGTTCCCTTTGCAAGGATTCGGTGTGTTTCCTGGTTGTTCTATGGTTTTCAATCAGGTGGTGAAGACGAACCGTGTTGACTCTAGTGGTAGCATCAACCTGCATGACTCGGTCGATGGCAACTCTTCCTTGTTCATCGTTACACGCAACTCAACGAACTAACACAGGGAGGGATCTGTCCGCTGATCCTCCTTCGTTAATATTGCATAAGATTTGGTCTCCATTGTAAGGACTATCCTGACCCTACTCATGACTCCACCTATCTAAGTTCACTGCCCACTGCGGTGTCAGACCTTGGAAGTTATGTCGGGGATTGAGATTTTGGGCAATTTGAGGTGGATCATAGACTTCTGGTTATGAGTCAGAATCTTCTGGAAAATCTTCTTCGAAGTCATCTTCTATTGGAACTACAGGGTCATCTTCAATCCAACCACCATTTCCTTGATTAGGAAAGTACGGGTCTCCGAGTAGATGAAATCCATCCATGTTATCTATGCGAGAATAGGGGTGTAAGAGACATCTAATAGACTTATTAAGGAACAAGTAGGAATGAGTGATCGAGTGTAAGTATGCTCGAGCGATTCTTTGATGATTTTTGTGTTGTGTTTCAGAGACATCATGGTGGGTACACGCCACAACCCCGAGTGTAGTGGGACCAGTGATGATGAGATTCGCAGGATGATTCACGAGGAGGTGGCCGCAACTATTCGAGCGGAGATTCCTCAGATGTTTGGGTCTATTAAGACCACCTTGATTGAGTCTTTTGATGAGCGGTATGCAGCTGTTACCGAGGTTGCTGCTGCTGCAGCCACTGCGACTATCGTCGCTGCTAGGCCACAGGGATGTGACTCGTTGTTGTTCCGGGAGTTCAGCAACACAAAGCCACCAGAGTTTGATAGGACACAGGATCTGATTGCTGCGATGAGATAGATCTCTGATATCGAGGAATGTTTTTACACTTGTTCATTTCCAGATCACTTGAGAGTTCGGTTTGCGCTGAACCTGCTTCGCTTGGGAGCGAAGGACTGGTAGAAGTTTGTGACAGCTAGTTTTACTCTTGCAGAGCATACTGCAGTGACTTGGGAGAGGTTTACATTGATGTTCCGAGATGAGTATGTTCCCCCGGTGGAGAGGGAACGGTTGGCCCAGTAGTTTCTGTCTCTCAAGCAGAAGAAAGAGTCGGTGACTAAGATTACACAGATGTTTCACGAGAGGGCGTTGTTCTGCCCTGAGCATGTGTCGACTGAGTAGGCATGCATGAGCCGGTATTTGAGCATTCTGAGGAGGGATATTCGAGAGTTAGTGGCGAACTCGTCTTTTCGGACATTTGCTGAGCTTCAGGCAAATGCCAGGAGGAGAGAGATCGAGCTGGAGACTCAGGCCAGGGAGGATGCGGAGTCTCAGGGGAGAGACCGGCGGCCGGCGCAGTCGCAGACGTCAGCCAAGCGGGCTAAGACCGCTGATTCGATACCAGGAGGCCAGAAGGGCCGCACTTGTGGCAAGTGCGACAAGAGTCATGAGGGATCTTGTCGGGCGGGGATTTGCTACAAATGTGGCAAGGAGGGGCATATGGCGAAGGATTGCCCCAAGGGATTTGTAGTTTGCTTTCATTGCAAACAGACCGGCCATCGGAAGGCCGAGTGCCCTCAGCTTGTTCAGGGATCAGCCTAGGATTCCACTCCTGCTGCTTTGCGTGCTACAGATAGTCGGCCGGTGAAGGCCAAGGCTCCGAGGGCTCGTGGGAGAGCTATTCAGCTGACAGCAGAGGACGTCCGCGCAGCACCTGATGTCGTGGTTGGTATGTATTTCCTTAATTATTTATTTTGAGATTTATTATGCTTATTATGTGCTATTCAGGTACATTTCTTGTGAGTTCTGTACCTGCTTTAGTGTTATTTGACTCGGGTGCGAGTCGAACCTTCGTGTCTTTAACTTTTAGTCGTCACATCGGTATCCGACGTGAGGCGTTGAGTCGACCTTTCAGGGTTTCCATAGCTGACAAGTGGTTTTTGCTACTGATGTGTTCCGAGGATGTGTGCTGGAGATTTTTGGTGTCGAGTTTCCGATTGATCTAGTACCGATTGCGATGGGTGATGTCTGTGTCATCGTGGGCATGGATTGGTAGAGTCGTTTCAGAGCAATGATCGACTGCGAGCGTCAGTTAGTGACTATACGAGACCCCAGTGGGGGAGTTCTTACAGTGTACGGCGAGGGTACCAGATCTGGGTCAGCCTTCTGCTCTGCTGCCAGGGCGAAGCAGAGTTTATAGCAGGGTTGTATGGGTTTATTGGCGTACGTGATGGATACGCAGATTGTTTCAGAGAGGCCGAGTTCTATCTCCAAGGTTCCGATAGTGTGCAAGTTTCCGGATGTTTTCCCTAAGGAGTTGTCCGGTGTGCATCCCGAGAGGCAGGTGGAGTTCTGGATTGATTTGGTTCCGGGAACGGCACTTATTGCCAAGGCACCCTATCGACTTGTGCCACCAGAGATGCAGGAGTTATCCTCACAGCTTCAGGAGCTGCTGGGGAAGGGTTTTATCATACCGAGTAGCTCACCGTGGGGAGCGTCGATCCTTTTTGTCAAGAAAAAGGATGGTTCACGCCGGATGTGTATTGATTATCGAGAGTTGAACAAGCTGACGGTCAAGAACCGTTATCCACTTCCAAGGATCAACGATTTATTCGATTAGTTGCAGGGGGCATATTGATTTTCCAAGATTGATTTGAGATCTGGATATCACCAGATGAGAGTATGCGAGGAGGATATTCAGAAGACGGCCTTTTAGAACTCGTTTTGGGCATTACGAGTTTGTGGTGATGCCTTTTGGGCTCACCAACGCACCGGCAGCGTTCATGAATCTCATGAGCCGGGTGTGCATGCCTATGTTGGACCGGTCGGTGATCGTGTTCATCGATGACATCTTGGTGTATTCGAGGTCCAGAGAGCAGCATGAGGAGCATCTGCGCGAGGTTCTTGGGGTATTTAGGTCGGAGAGGCTGTATGCCAAATTCTCCAAGTGTGATTTCTGGTTACGATAGGTATAGTTCTTGGGACACCTCGTTAATCAGAATGGGATATTGGTCAATCAGGCCAAGATTGAGGCAGTTATGCGATGGGAGGTGCCGAGATCCCCATCCGAGATCAGGAGTTTTCTGGGATTGGCCAGCTACTCTCAGAGATTTATCAAGGATTTCTCCAAGATTGCAGTTCCTCTCACCAGATTGACCTGAAAGGGCGTTACTTTTGCTTGGGGGCCTGAGCAGCAGGCATCATTTGAGACTCTTCGCCAGAGATTGTGTTAAGCTCCGGTGTTAGCCCTTCCGGAGGTAGTGGAAGACTTCGTAATCTATTGTGATGCATCTATTTCAGGGATGGGTGCAGTGTTGATGCAGATGGGTCATGTGATAGCATATGTGTCGAGGCAGTTGAAGCCTCATGAGACGAGGTATCCCACCCATGATTTCGAGTTAGGGGCGGTGGTGTTCGCCCTCAAGATTTGGCGCCACTATCTTTATGGTGTCCGTTGTACCATATACACGGACCATAGGAGCCTAAAATACCTGATGGATCATCCCAACCTGAATATGAGACAGAGGAGATGGTTAGATATAGTGAAGGACTACGATTGTGAGATCTTATATCACCCAGGCAAGGTTAATGTGGTAGCCGATGCCTTGAGTCGCAGAGCCGAGAGCGCTCTGATCCGGGATGTGCGTATGAGGATGATGGTGATGACTCCATTCTTAGATACCATCCGAGAGGCTCAGGTGGAGGCTGTGAGACCGGAGAACCGCAAGAGAGAGCGTATGGTTAGGCAGGTTTCTGAGTTTGTGACGGACAATCGTGGGCTTATGACTTTCCATGGGCGGATTTGGGTGCCCTATACAGGTGGAGCTCGCCGTGTATTGTTAGAGGAGGCGCATAGATCGAGATTCTCTATCCATCCAGAAGCCACGAAGATGTATTTGGACCTGAAGAGAGATTATCGGTGGCCCTGTATGAAGAGAGATGTGGCATGGGTAGTTGAGAGGTGCTTGATGTCACACCCCCAAAACGGAACGGCGGAAACGTTCGGGGGCGGAGGACATCATATAAAGTAACACAACAATGCTTAATAGTAAACAAGCAACAACATCATCCATTTCATTAATAATATAATTTTAATACAAGTGTGTTCTGTAAAGTTTATAAGACACCAAAAATATGAATCAAAATAAGAGATGAGTCTTGAATGTGCTCCATCTTCTCAAAGCCTGGTCATCGGTACCTGTCTACTGGTGACCTGAGAATACAAGTTATTTTGAAAGTGTAGATCAACATTTTTGCTAGTGAGTTCATAAGTATTTTAGTGTCATTTGTTGTATAAGTTTGAAGAAAAGGTTTGTAAATGTTTGTTGTAAAAGTTTGTAAGTGTTTGATGAAAATGTTTGTAAACTTCCTAGAAAATCCTATATTTTCTACTAATGTAGTCTTCTACCAAGACTCAACTGTTCTTTATGTTTGTTCTTTTGTAAAAGTGAGTGTTTTCCCAAAGTATGACTATCATTACCAAAATGTAGCTTTCATTACCGTTTATGTGAGAAGATCACAATGTGAATGAAATGGGAAAATGAAGATGTACTGGAGTTTTATCTAGTTAACTACCAATGTACTAACTACCTTAAACATGTTTGTTTAATTAAGGTAGAATGTGATAAGATTGTAACCATACTTGATTGACTAGTATAACACGACGTTTCAGGCGTCGAAAATGATATGACATTCGTCACCCGTAGACCTGCAGGTCCCACTGTAGCTAGCAGCAAGGTGTGGGATGGTCAATCCTGTATAGATCTATACACAAATTCACGCTCTCCCTCCAGGAGACTCTGGGTACAAAACGTGACACGGCAGTATATTGCCGAGCCATGAAGTAGTATCTCACATTAATGATATAGTATTCTTGTATTTGTATAGTATGTTCTAGTGTAGTGTATGTTCTCTCTGTCTAGTGTGTAGTATGCTCTATATGTTTCTCTTTATAGTGAGTATTGTCTCTCGTTATAGTATGTACTGTTTCTCGTTATAGTATGTACTGTTTCTCGTTGTATGTTTCAATGTTCTAGAAATTATAGTAGTGACTTCCTAAACTATACCTATTATAGTTTACTAGTAATGTTGTTTGTATGAATGAACATGTTTGTACACCTTTGCTACTCAAAGGTATTGAACTGAATGAAGAACCTTTATATCTATATACATACACATAATCTATAACTAAGATTCAAACGACCTTCGGACAAACAACCAATACCCTAAGTCCACACCCAAACAAGGAACAGGAAGTAAGGTGAGTTATCAGTCCTAAGTCCTTTCAATCCTACTTATATAACTATATCTATATAGACATGATTTTTAACAATATAAAAGTTTAAAAGAGTTAAATAAAGAGTTTTGCATATAAAAGAGTTTGTAAAACGATTTGAAGCAATTTGTTTGGAAACACAGTTTGAAGTATAAGAAATCCATTTGTTTGAAAACACAGTTTGAAGTATAAGAAATCCATCTGTTTGAAAACACAGTTTGAAGTATAAGAAATCCATCTGTTTGATAGTTATTAATCACATATGATTGATATAATAACTGAAATGTTTCTACTTGTATTCCCCCTCCCCCCATAAAAGCATTTAAAATCATTTAAAAGGTAAGTTAAGGGGTATGAACTCACCTGCAGTGAGTGGTACGAATATAAGATCGGTTGTAGGATGCTAAGTGTCAAGTGAAGACTCGAGCACAACGGATCCTACTAAGCATATAATGACACACATATATGTATATAATTAGTGTTTATACAATTAATTATGTAAGGAAAACACCCTATGGACTTGGAAACACTTAGATTGAAGTGTTAGAAGTACAAAGGATTGCATAAAATGGGTGTACGGCCACACAAGTGTGTGTACGGCCACTAGGTGTACGGCCACTTGGGTGTACGGCCAGGTGTGTACGGCCATGGAGTGTACGGCCGTACACTCCTTGAAGAACATGCCAAAAAGTGTGGTCTAAGGCTCTATCTAGCATCCTCTAAGAGTTCTTGACCTTGTGTTGGAGTATAACATGAGTTTTAGGCCAAATATGCACTAAACAAGGGGTGTATGGCCATATGAAGGGTGTACGGCCGTACACTCTTTGTATTCATACATTATATGATGTTTTAAGGCTAGAAAAGGAGTGATTCACAAGCCTAAATAGAAGATGGAAAAGATACTTACGAATTAGAAGCCTTTAGGGGTGTTTGAGGTCCAAGAACTTAGTAGGTGTTCTTGGTGTTCTTGGTGAAAGTGAAGAACACTTGAAGATCTAACGAAAAGAAGTATTTTCATGGATGAAATCGTGGATCTTCACTAGATAGTGTAATGAATCAACTAATCAAAGGAAGTAACACTTACATTTTGAAGATCTAGATGATGGAAGTTGAAGATAGTTGAGAGAGAAATCTGAGTTCTTGGCTTAGGAGGGTGAAAAGAGTTGAATGAAGGCTAAGTATCATCTTTATAGAGGGGAGTGTATGGCCAAGGATGGGTGTACGGCCATACACCCATGTGTACGGTCGTACACTCCTCTTGTTGGAGTGTTTGGCCCGATTTTGATACTATGAACTTAGGGAACTCATTCCTATACTCTATCCTTGAATGTATAAGACTTGGAACACTAAAACAGACTCTAAACAAGGCTATAAGATAGCAAAAATGAGTCTGACTTTGATTGAATTGAATAACTATACAAGATAGGAATTTTTGGTTTGTCACACTTGACATGTCGCCGGGTTAAGGCCGAGCACCAGCGCCTTCATGGCAAGCTGCAGCCACTAGAGGTTCCCCAGTGGAAGTGGGAACAGATTTCTATGGATTTTATTACCAAATTATCGAGGACCGCGCGAGGTGTCGACGCGATATGGGTGATTGTGGACCGACTGACGAAGAGTGCTTACTTCTTTGCTATCAGTGAGAGCTCTTCCGCAGAGAAGTTGGCCGAGATTTATGTGAGAGAGGTGGTGGCACGGCATGGAGTTCCGACGTCAAGATTGTCAGATCGGAATGTGCATTTTACTTCCAGGTTCTAGAAGAAGTTTCATGAGGATCTGGGTACCCGATTGCACTTCAGTACAGCCTAACACCCTCAGACGGACGTGCAGAGTGAGCGGACGATTCAGACAGTTGAGGACATGCTGCGTGCGTGTATCATGGACTTCGGTGGAAGTTGGGACAATTATCTGCCCTTGGCTGAGTTTTCATACAACAACAGCCATTATTCCAGTATCGACATGCCTCCATTCGAGCTTCTGTATGGAAGGAGATGTCAAACTCCCATCTGTTGGGGAGGGTGGGGTAGAGAGTGATGGGGAGCACTGAGATAGTGCTCAATACGACTGAGCAGATTCAGCAAGTCAGACAGCGGTTACTAACGGCCCAGAGTCGTCGGAAGAGTTATGCAGACCGGAGACGATCTGAGTTAGAATTCCAGGTCGAAGATTATGTTCTCCTGAAGGTATCCCCATGGAAAGGGGTGATCCAATTCAGGAAACGGGGCAAGTTGGGCCCTAGGTTCATCGGTCCTTTCAGGGTGGCCGCCAGAGTGGGTAAGGTAGATTACCGTTTGGAGCTACCTGCAGAGTTGAGTCAGATTCATAACACCTTCCACGTGTCCCAGTTGAGGAAGTGTGTAGCTAATGAGACGGCAGTAGTAACATTAGAGGACATTCAGGTAGATGCGAGCCTGAATTATATTGAGAGACCGATTGCGATTTCGGATCGAAAGGTGAAGGTTCTGAGGAACAAGGAGTGTCACAGGTTCAGGTCTAGTGGCAACATCGGAAGGGGTCCGAGTGCACTTGGGAGTCGGAATCCGAGATGTGCGAGCAGTATCCAGAGTTATTTTCGGAGCCTGACTTCGAGGGCGAAGTCTGATTCTAGTGGGGGAGAATTGTAACATCCCAAGTTCAGGTATACCTTGTTAACCTTGACCTTTGAGTACTTGTCCATTTTAGCCTTTTATTGAGAAAAGGTGGTGAATGAGTACGTGAGGCGTACGTGAGTGTACTCCCAGCGTACTCATATGCATGCATTTGACGCGGAAGCCACCTAGTACGCCCAACGTACTAGGCCCAGAGTGAAAACCCTAATTTAGGGTGAGTCCCCTATATAAAGGATATGATGGCCTCATTCCTGGCCACCATTCTCAGACAACAAACCCTGTGTGCCCTAAACCCTCGTTCACAGAGCTTGTGAGCTTGTGACTGCATTTGAGAGCCTTTGAGAGTCTTTGTGTGTTCTTGAAGTGAAGGAGAAGCTTTGGAGAAGAAGGAATGAGAGTCCAGGCCCTTGGATCTGAGCATATCTGTGTTGGAAGCTTCACATAGAGGTATAAAGCTTCAAGCTTTCTCATTCTTTTGTTTTGTGCATCATATTAGAGCATTTTCGGGTTTTGTCCCAAAAGTTGGATACTTTATGAGATATTGAGCTCCAGAGACTATGATCAACCCCCTTTGAGTGTGATTAGTGGTGTAATGTCACAAAAATCCAATCTTGGTCGTTGGAATCAAGCCATGCATGAGATATGAGCTTTTTGAGTTAAGAGAGTGAGTGTTTTGTGTGTATGTGACCATATCAGCCATGCAAACGCTTGAAGTCACTAACTTTATGGAGTAAGAGCTATGAGGGAGTACAGATCTGTGATATGAGCCAAGGTCTTAACTGATTAAGACCAAATAAGTGAGAAGAGTGAAACTGGGACGTACGATGGGCGTAATCCCAGTACGCGCAGCGTAGTGGTCGCGCATCCCCGATGCTTGCATGGCAGCTGAGTACGCCCAGCGTAGAGATCTGGTACGTGCAGCGTAGTCCCTGCCGTTGACTTTTGGTTGACTTTAGGGTTTAGTCAAATTGTGGACAATTATAGCCATTGAGGGGTGAAATGGTCTTTTACCCTTCTGTGATTTATAGAAGGGTTAGTGTAGCTTCTTGATAACCGTGATTAATTAGGGATAATTGTCATATGTGTTAGGCGAAGGCTAGACCGGTGACTCGAGTTCGAGATTAGCCGATTTCTTGCAAGGTGAGTCTTCTCACTATACTTACCATGAGTGGTATCTTTGTGTGACTGAGATGTCTTATGTGCTTATCTGTGTATTGTGTAACGCCCGTGTTTCTAGACTAGGCATTAATATTGACATAATGGTCTAGGTTAACCTTTGTAACTCATTTAGAAGAAATGAAAAGGAATTATGTGAATATATGAAAATTATGTGTTTTATGCTTAATTATTAGGGTTTAAATAATTAAGAATAAAAATGAGCGTCAAAATTAAATATTAGATAAAGCCGATATCTATTAAGAAACTTGTAGTGGGCGTGACAAGGATTACAGATATATAAAGAATGCTGAAATCCGAGTTGTAACGAAGAAGTTATGACCTGTCGAAGTTTCACGACAAAACCGGCTCGGTGCTGAATGTCGTTGTAAGGGTCGAATTGTTGTAATTAGTCGAAGTATGTTTTGGACTCTTCGAATATTTTGTAACGTATTTTATTAGGGCGCTTTTATTCGAAGCTTTAGAGTCAATGCCTTAGTATATTTTTTGTATGCTTTCAGTTCCCTATAAATAGGGTTATTTACTAGAGTTAAATAAGAACTTTTACAGACTTGTCTACTATTCTCTGTAAAGAATTCGAAAGCATAATAGAGCATAACAAGATCATATTTACATCGTGTGTTCAAATCTCATATTCTTACTTGAATTCATACTCTGATTAATTCATTACTCGATTCATTGTTTCATCAATTGGTATCAGAGCAGGAATCATATCTCTGATCTGATTTTCACGCTGTTCAAAAAGTTTTTGAATCAATTTTTTTATTCAAAAGTTTCCGCACTTTTTGAAAGTGAAAAATTGTCTAGATCTTAGTCTGTGATTCGATTCTGCATTTGAATTGTTGAATCGAGTGTTATTCTCATCAATTCGATTTGATTCATCTAGTTTGTTTTCAAATTCTCAAATCTTTTCAAACTTCTCAAAATCTTCTTCCGTACAACAATGGCGAGTTTCAATCTCAATTCGATGACCTCGTTTTCTCATCTGCTAGGTTCATCAACCAAAATTCCAATGTTAATCCCTGAATACTATGATCAGTGGGCTGATCGTATGCAGGATTATCTGAATGGTCTGGATGAAGAATTATGGTCATGTATCACTGGAAATGTCAATGTTCCAGTGAATGTTCAACCAATTGGATCATCTTCTACAAATTCTGGAGTTGATAATCAAACTGATCGTCTGCAGAAACTGGAGAAGAGGTGTATGAGGGAACAGCGAGGTGCATTACCTCCTGTTGTGTACAATTACGTTAGGAGTTGTACAACTGCAAAGGAAGTCTGGAACAATCTGAAAGATAAATTTCAAGGAAGTGAGAAGACAAAAATCAATTCAGTTAAACAGTGTTTGGTTGAGTTGAGAGATTTCAAACAAAAAGAAGGAGAAACAATTGAAGTTTACTATGATCGTCTGAATGAGTTAATCTATCGGTGCATTCGCTATGGAATTACCAGAACTTCAATGGAATTCAATCTCATCTTTGTAATGGGGCTTCGAAAAGAATGGAGAAGTGTGAGTATGATGGTGAAGAATCAACAAAGTTTTGATACATCAACTCTCAATGATTTGTATGATCAATCGAAAACACACGAAATTGAGGTAAATGAAATTGCTGAGGAATCGAAGTTGAATTTGGGAGGTCTATTAGCTCTTGTATCAAAGATTTCTGAGAAAGAAGCTGAAAATGGTGATTCTGAGGAAGAAGAAGGATTCATTATGAATTCGGATGATGAAGCAATAGCATTTTACTCGAATAATCGTGTCAAGAAATTTTTCAAAAAGCCGTTCAATTCGAAGACTAAGCTTGCTGAGGTGAAAGGAAATTCGGTGAGTAAAAATGTTGTTGAGGAGAAAAAGAAAGTTGAGAAGCAAGATTCGAAGATAGCTGATGGAAAGGGTGAGAAGAAGCTGAAAGGTGATGCAGGAATAGATTGTCATTATTGCAACGGTGCGAATCATCTTGCAAATGACTGTATGCTTCGAAAGAAGGATGAGAGGAAGAATAAAGTCAAAGATGAGGCATATTATGCAGAAAAGCTTGAGGTGTTTCGTGCTAAAGCAAAGAATTTGTCATTGATTGCAAAGGGTGAGCATGAGGATGAAGATGGAACTTATCAAATCTGGTCATCCGGGTCAGACGATGAGGAAATGAGGAATCCAACGCATGGGGCGTTGTATGCGAAAATGGAGAAGGACTCAGATGATGAGGAATTCGAAGTGAGGGGATGATGCTTCGTATCCAAAGCAGCTGACAAATCTCCAATGACAACAAAGGTACGTAAAATTCTCGAATCTTTTAATATTCCTACACATGCTTATGATTCTGAACTAATTTCTTTTGATGAGACGGTTACTTATTTTGATTCAATTGTTGTGTCTGCTAGCAATGAGGCCAACAAGTTGTCAATGGAGTTGTTAGAGGTCAAAAAGAGATTAGACATGAAAATAAGCAAAATTGAATGTTTGGAATTACAAATGACAAATATAATGTGTGATAGGGATAGGTTACCGAGTGATGTTAAACTTTTGCTAGCACAAAGAAACATCTATTGTAATTCTACTAAACGACTTTATAGCAAATTAACTGATTTACATCATTCATGTGATATAAGTAAAGAGCAACATAGAAAATTACTACCTTTCCTAGCATTCGAAAGAGCCAAGGTAGATAATATTTCGTATGATTGTGACCAAATAATAGATGATTTTGACAGAGCCCCTGATGATAGATATAAATATGAAATTGTCAAAATTGATGAATGTCTTGATGCGAATGAATTAGTTAACATAGTGAATGATACTTTGACTAAATCTGAACAAATTCAAATTTTGAAAAAGACTGAGAATTCAACATCTGATTCTCAATCTAATTTTGCTGATATTGAAGATAATTCTGACAATATTAGTGAAATTAGTGAACTTGAAGATGTTGATTGTTCTTAGTTGTCTGTTGTTAACGTTGCTTCAACATATAAAGGAAAAGAAAAAGTTAAGGATTTGATCGTTGAAAATGAAACTGATATACCCTCAACTTCGAAAGTTTATGATATGAACTTCGTAGATCTCAAAGACAGCCAAACTGATGATAGTGATGATGAAGATGAAGTGAACATTTTGAAGGAAAAGAAATCTTCAAAGGAAGAAGAAAGTCCTCGAATTGTGGTTGATCAGGTGTATGGTGATACACAAAAGTTCGAAAAAGTGATGAATAAAAAAGGTGAACACTATCTTGAAACGAATTCAGTGGTTTATCCAAATTTCAAATGTACAGATAATGTCATTTTTCCAAATCAAGTTTTCGTAACTACTGGAAATGTTGAGAAAATCAAACCAGAATTAAAGAAGTTAGTTGAAGAGCATAATTCAAAAACAACTGATGAAGGTTTTTTCACAAATCAAAGCACAGTTGAAAACATCTTAACAAAGAATTCGTATGTTTTCCAACGTCAAAAACCACAAAGAAAATGGGTTGAAAAATCAAAAATTGAAAAAGAGAATTCAAAACAAGTTGAAAAGGAATGTGAAAAAGTTGTCAAATTAAACTCTAAGGAATTCAAAGATCAAATTGACAAATTTTCGAAGGAAAACAACATTTCAAAAAGACAAGCAAGAAAGAAAATATTTTGGCAAAATGTTGAGTCTCAAAAGATGTCTGAATCACAATCACCCAAAAATGTTTTCAAAGCTAAAAATTCATCTTTTTCAACAAAACCTCAACATTCATGTCAATCAATCATTCAAAGTCTTAAGTGAATAAACAACCAAGGTTTTCGAAAGTTTCAGAAACTAATATTCCAAGAAAATTTTCAAATAACTCAAAACCAAATCAAAAATTATTTCAACGTCAACATTTTAAATCAATAGTTGATACATCATATGCTAAATCTTTTATAACAAAACCAAAAGTTGATTTTGTTCCTATAAAACCAAATTTTCCAAATCAAACGAAGAAAGAAACTATGAAAACTTCACGAGAAAAAGGAATAACATCAAGGAAGAACATTGATCATTGGCTTGAAGGAAAAGGAAATATGTATCAGTCAAATACATTTTCAAAGGAGCAAATTCACGAAGCATATGAAAAGTATGTGAATAATTCATCAAATGGCAGTTCATCGTCTAAGGATTCGAACATATCAGTCAAAGCATGGAAACCAGTTATAAAAGCAAAGAATGTTCATTCACAAACTCAGAATTCGAAGGGGTATGTCAGTGAACATTCGAAACCATCAAAAACTTATGTTTCGGTTCCTTTAAATGAAGAAGTGAACTTAATTGATAGTCTCAAAACAAAAGTTTGTGATTGGGTTAAAAGTTCTTCATTACATTCGAAATTGAAATCTAATTTCCAAGGACCCAAAAAGCCTTGGGTACCTAAATTTTTCCATTGAATGTAGGTACTATGTGATGAGCAATATGATAACAAGTGGTACATCGATAGTGGTTGCTCTCGTCACATGACTGGGAAGAAGGAGAATTTACGAGATTTTCGAAGTCTCAAAAATGCTGGAGTAGTGAAGTTTGGGAACAATCAAAAATGTCAAGTCAAAGGATATGGGAAGATCACGAATGGTCAATTCACAGTGAATCGGGTGGCATATGTTGAAGGTCTTCAACATAACTTGATAAGTGTTTCTCAACTTGTTGTGGGCACTGGCAATCAAGTTCTTTTTAACGAAGAAGGAAGTATTATTTCGAATGTCACAACAAAAGAGGTGTTACTGAAATCCAAAAGTAAAGGTGACATGTTCACTTTAGACATCAATCCGATAGTAGGGAAACCTGCTATATGTCTTCTTTCGAAGGCAACATCAGACTTAAGTTGGCTTTGGCATCGAAGACTTTCTCATCTTAATTTTCGAAACTTCAATAAACTTGTGGTACAAGATCGGGTAAGAGGTTTACCTGTACTTAAATTTGACAATGATTCTTTATGTGCAGCTTGTGAAGTTGGCAAGCAACATAAACAAGGTCATCCAATTACGATTGATTCGAAAATAGTTGCACCTCTGGAGCTCTTACATATTGATTTGTGTGGTCCTTCGACTGTTTCAACTCTCAACAAGAAAAGGTACATTTTAGTGATTGTTGATGATTTTTCTAGATTTACGTGGGTTTATTTTCTCAGGCTTAAATCTGAAGTTGCACAAATCATGATTGACTTTATCAAAAAGATGGAAACAACATTGAAAAAGATTGTTCGAAAAATTAAGAGTGATCATGGAACTGAATTTAAGAACAATGTTCTTGATTCATTTTTGGTGGACAAAGGGATTTCGCATAATTTTTCGTCTCCATACACACCACAACAAAACAGTGTTGTTGAACGAAGAAATAGGTCTCTATGCGAAGCGGCAAGGACTATGTTGGCATATGCGAATCTTCCACAATATCTTTGGGTTGAAGCAGTATCAACCGCATGTTTCACTCAAAACAGATCATTTATTCATCGTCGTTTCAACTTTACTCCATATGAAATTCTCAACAATCGAAAACCTAATGTTAAATTTTCCCATGTTTTCGGATGCAGGTGCTTCATTATGAATCTCAAGGATAATCTTACGAAATTTCAAGCAAAAGCAGATGAAGGGATTTTCTTGGGATATTCGCATAATTCAGTTGCATATCGTGTGTTGAATAAAAGAACACGAAAAGTTGAAGAAACTTTTAATCTTACATTTGATGATTACTACATTAAACAAACAACAACTCAGTTTGAAAATCATCCAATTCTGAAAAACATACAAGATGAATCTGAATCCTCACAAACATTAGATATTGATTATGATTTAATTTTTGGAATTTCAGATCATGTTGTTGATGCTGAAATCAATGCAAGAGATAATCATATCTCTGAACTAACAAAGCTTAATGATACTTCAACATCAAATTCTCCAGAAAATGGCGAAAGTATGCAAAACAATCCAGTAGAGGGGGAGCACTGGGATTCGAATACATTAGATAACGAACAGCATTCTTTCGAGGGGGAAAAAGAAAGGATGAATGATGATGTTGAGGGGGAGCATAATGTTGAGGGGGAGCATTCAGAAAATATTGAAGATAATAATGATTTTGATGATGCTTGTTCGATTGTAGACTCATAAAACGATGATATATACGAAGATGCACCTTTGGAATTTGATCCAACATATCCGCCAATGGAAAAGTGGACAAAAGATCATCCGAAGGATCAAGTAATTGGGAATCCACAAGAGGGAGTTTTAACAAGAGCTCAAATTCGTGCAAAGAATGAGGTATTGAATACTCATCAAGAATTTTGCATGTTCAACGTTTTCATTTCTAAGATTGAACCAAAAACAGTTAAGATTGCAATGGAACACTCAGATTGGGTTGTTGCAATGCAATCTGAATTGTCTGAATTTGAACGAAACAAGGTTTGGAGGTTAATTCCTAAACATGAAAATGTTTCGATTGTCGGGTTAAAATGGATTTTCAAAAATAAAACCGACAAAGATGGAAATATTGTTCGAAACAAAGCCAGACTTGTTGTTAAAGGATATTCACAACAAGAAGGAATCGACTATGAAGAAACTTTTGCCCCTGTCGCAAGACTCGAGGCGGTTCGTATATTTCTGGCTTATGCAGCTCACAAAGATTTTGATGTTTATCAAATGGATGTGAAATGTGCATTTCTAAATGGAGAGCTTGAAGAAACTGTTTACATGGAACAACCCCCAGGTTTTATTAACGAAGAATTTCCAAATCATGTTTATATTTTAGATAAGGCAGTTTATGGTTTGAAACAAGCACCACGAGCATGGTATGCAACTCTTACCTCATTTTTGAAACAATCTAAATTTAAACAAGGATCAGTTGATCCCACATTATTTCGAAAGAAAGTGGGGAATCATCTAATGCTTGTTCAAATTTATGTTGATGATATTATTTTTGGCTCGACTAACCCTGCTTTGTCTAGAGAATTCGAAGATTTGATGAAAAGTAAGTTCGAAATGAGCATGATGGGAAAAATCAATAATTTTCTTGGTTTGAATATTCGTCAAAACAGAAAAGGAATTTTTATTAATCAAGAAAAATATAAGAAGAATCTGTTGGAAAAGTTTGGATTGACGAATAGCACGAAGTTACGAGTTCTAATGGCAACGGGCATAAAGCTTACATCTTCGTTAGATAAACCTGCCGTTGACATAACTTTATATAGGAGCATGATTGGTTCATTACTTTATCTTACAGCTAGTAGACCTGATATCATGTTTTTTGTGTGTAATTGTGCTAGGTATCAGTCTAATCCACGAGAACCACATCTCACTGCTGTGAAGAATATCTTTCGTTATCTTAAAGGAACAATTTCGTTAGGATTGTGGTATCCTTCGAACACTGGGTTCTTTGTACAAGCATATTCGGATGCAGACCTGGGTGGTTGTAATCTTGATCGAAAAAGCACAAGTGGTGGATGTCAATTTCTTGATGGCTAATTGGTGAGCTGGCAGTCAAAAAAGCAAACATGCGTATCAATTTCAACAGCTGAAGCAGAATATGTGGCTGCTGCTGCTTGCACTTCACAAATAATATGGATCCAAAGTCAATTGCATGATTATGCAATCAATATGAAAAAGATTCCATTATATTGTGATTCTCAAAGTGCGATAAGAATTTGTCATAACCCTGTGCAGCATTCGAAGACTAAACATATAGCTCTTCGTTATCATTTCATCAAAGATCACGTGGAAGATGGAAATATTGAAGTACATTTCGTGAAAACAACTGATCAGTTAGCTGACATTTTCACGAAAGCTTTGGATGAAAAATCCCTTGTGAAGATTATAGAAGGACTTGGAATGAGCGATGGAAATTCTGTTCCATGCGAAAAAGAAGAATGATGCATGATAAGGAATGATTCAGAGGCGCTGATTAAAAGATAATGCAAAATCATTCAGCATTCAGAGGTTATTGTTCATAGTCAACGCTTCGACCCCTTCGAATTCGCACATTTGTTACTTATTCTAAGGGTTGATTCAGAGGTTACTGTTCATAGTCAACGCTTCGACCCCTTCGAATTCGCACATTTGTTACTTATTTTAAGGGTTGATTTAGCTGTTACTGTTCATAGTCAATGCTTCGACCTCTTCGCATTCGTACATTTGTTACTTATAAGGGGATGATAAAATTTTGCATATTTGCATCAAGTGCTATTTCAATTTTCGAAAATTCAAAAATCCAAAAAGATTTTCGTTTATTTTGTCATTTAATTTTCGAAAAATTTAAAAATTCAAAAAGATTTTTGTTTGTTTTGTCATTTAATTTTCAGAAAATTCCAAAATCCAAAAAGATTTTCGTTTATTTTGTCATTTAATTTTAGAAAAATTTAAAAATTCAAAAAGATTTTCGTTTGTTCTGTTTTTATTTTCGAAAAATCAAAACATCAAAAATATTTTGATTCCTATTTCTTTTTAGTATTTTGTTGCAGATTCTCATGAAGATACAACGGATATTATGCTTGCAGTACTCGGGTACGGTACATTTTTCGTATGAATCGATAAATTTTTCATCATTCGAACTAGTTAGGATGTCCCTAGAAGCATGCTGCTGTATGTTGACCAAAGCCTCCATGACTCAATGTGTGTGTAAGAAAGCCTTAATGAAATTATTCATACGAAGATTTCTTCCCAATCAGGCTTATATTCACATTAGTCTTTGAGCTACCTTACTCTTCTCAAAATGAGTTAAGAGTTTACTGTTTGGTCCAAACACAACAGAGGTACTTTTCGTGTCTTACATCAATCTTTTTCATCCATAAAATTCTTTCACGATCATACACGAAGACATATGTCCGAGAGGTCTCTGATCAAACCCATCGAGACTTAGATATATCAAAACTCTGTGTTTATGATCTGACATCATGAGACCGTGATGAAAGTGAAACCCAATTTTCATTAACTTTTAAGGAATTGACGGGGAACTAAGTTCCAGATTTTCACGAAACTTTTGTTTCTGTTCCAAGATTCGAAACTCCAAATCATATTCATTTCGAATGAGTGGTCTTGATCAAACATTCGAAACCCACGATGTTTGTTACCCAACAAGATCCAGCATATAAATTTTTTCTTGAATATGATTTCCGTGTGAGTTTCATTCGAATGTCCTAGTCATTTCAAAATTTTTCAAAGCCAACTTGTCACTGACTACACTAGTCAAACAAGTAATTTCTGTTACAATTTCTCACCTTATGTTTAGGATGACATGTCACGAAATTTTAAACCATCCTCGAAGCATTATAAAAGAAGCCCTTTGATACTTATCAACAAGTATTCGATTGTAATTCACGGGAACCCACACAAGCTATTGATCATTTCTCTTAATGATTAATGAAGTAATCTTTGCCCGGGATTTCATCTGCTTTTGTGTCAATGGTTTGACATCACAATATCCCATATTTTTATTATATTTGTTTCTCGTCTCTATTCTTTGGAACACAGCACTCACGAAATCCTTGAGGTTCTGAGTAATACCAACTCAGGCTGATGATTTCGAACTTCTGGCATATGACTTCGCTTTTCATCCCAAAAGTGAAAGAGCCTTGCTTCCATTCGAAGGGTTCTGACGGTTACAATTTTCTTGGGGATTACAAGACAGACTGTTTATAAATGACGTATGGTATTCTGTCCGTTTCTCAAGGCGATGTGACAGCTACTTTTTGATGCATGGCTACTTTTACGCAGTAATGGTCCGGTTTTCAAGGTGCCACGTCGGATATCATTAAATACATATCCCGCTTCAAATTCAAATTTAAGAGTTACATATAAAAGGGAATTTCAGGGGTTCATTGTCAGTTTACGCGATCAAAAAGCAAATATCCCAAAATTCTCTGTTCATCATCATCTTCAAACCCTAACAATGGCGACTTCTGCTCATGTTGATTCTCATACCACTGAAGATGCTTCTTCATTACCAATAATGAAGATTCAAGCAACAAACTACTACTTGGAGGGTAACGTTTCTCAGTACCTGGAAGAATTAAAGATGCTCATAGTTGCTTTGAAGAACTCGGTTTTGGCCAAAGCGATGTTCAATTCTTTCTCTGTTCCATTGTCCTGGCTTTCTCAAGTAGGATCAACTGCGACATATAAGAAAGCAACTGATACGATTACTTTTCATCTGGTGAACGACAAAAAGGTCAGGCTAACCAAGAAAGTATTTTGCCAAATTCTTGATATTCCGAATTTGCCTCCATATGTTTCATTTACTTTTCCACAAATCGTTCACATGTTTAATGAGATGGGATATCAGCCAGCATTGTCCAAGATTAGTGATTTTAAGAAATCTGGTCTTCCACGAATCTGGAATTTCTTATTTGGTATTTTTCTACGTTGTTTGACTGGGAGATCAGCTGGCCTTGATAAAGGAAGAATGGAGGTTTATGCCATGGTTGCTGGAATCTACTATGATCTTCAAGTAGATTATTCTACACAGTTGTGGAAGGAATTTCAAAAGGGTGTAGAACACACGAATGCTATTCATGGTATTTCGTGTGCAAGATACTGGAGTTTGATTCTGCAACACTTTTACAATAAGGAATGGATTTTGGTACCCACTGATGAAGACAAAGCAGTTTTTCAATCTTACCACTATCCGAAGGAGGTTACAAATAATGCTGATGTTTTTCCTACAGTTGCTCGTATTCCAGATGTGATGCTTAAAAGAGTTGATTCTTCGAACCCTGTATTGGTAGCCTATTTGACGACCATTGATTCTTCAATTAAAACAGGTGTTTTACTGGGAGGAGATGATAAGAAAACCAAGAAGTCGAGAAAGCATGAAACTGAGTCCAAATCTTCGAAATCTCCAAAGAAGAAGCCTGAAACAGTTGAAGTGACTGTTGCTGAGACTCCAGTAATTGAGCCCATTATTGAAGAAACACGAGAACATGTAGTCCTTCCTTCGAAGACTGGCATGTTTCGAAGAATTAAAATGAAGTCCAAGTCTCCAACGCACAAAGTGGTTCGAAAACCTCAAATAACCCATCAAGGGATTCTAATTAGAGAAGTGTCTGCACCTGTTTCACCGGTATCCAAAAAACGAAGGGCTGAAGACATGGCAAAGCATTTGTCAAAGAAAAAGAAGAAGAAGACTCGAAAACTTGTAATCTCTACTGAGTCAACAAGTTGATGATAGTGAAAGAGTTCCTGAAACTCCAGAGTTTACTCTTATCACCGAAAGTTTCACTCCTGAGAAGACGGTTGTCATACCACCCGAAGATTCGATTGCCAAATCAGTTCCTGAGGAGGTTTGAACTTCAGGCATCCCTGCACACATATCTAATACGGATGCAAATGTCAATATGGGTGAAGGAGGTTCGAAGAATGAAGCTACAGGTCCATCTACTTCTGCTCCTTTTGCAAGTACTGTTTCTTTATCGTTATCTTCTACTCCTCTTACTTCAAAAACAGATTCCCCAACATTCGAACACATTCTTGATCAACCCTTTACGTCTATTTTTTCTTCTCAATCTACTGAGCCACCCAAAACAACTTCACCTATTCAAGAAACTATTTGTATGGAGACAGAGCCTGATAATGAGGGGTTTGGCGGTATGTTTGACGACTTGGAGTTTTATGAAGAAGAAGAGCAGTTTCCAGATCACATGCTGATGACCATGAAGCAGTTTATGATTTTAAATCAAAAGTTGAATTCAGTCATTCAATCTCAAGCAGATCTAGGGGTTGGTTCGTCTGTTTCAAGTGTTGAAGTTGATTCATTGCTGAAGGTGTTTGAATCCATAATCATAAGTAAAGTATCGGGGATGCTTAAAGATTCTGAATCTCGAGTCTTGGAGAAGATTGATCATAATGATCAAAACAATGAAATTCGGATCAATTCTCAGAGTTCGAAGTTTGCTGGTAATATGAAAGAATTGAAGAATGTTGCAAAGGAACGACATGTTCTTTTTATTCAAGATGTGAAGAAAGTTCGAGAGGATGTCAACTTGCAAATTCACGAACTTCGTGAAGATATGAAAAGAGAAATAGCAACTGTTCAACATGACTATGCATCATTGCATCAAAAGGTTGATATCATTTGTGACGCAGTCACTCGATTTGTTAAGTTGTATGAAAATTTGAGTCATCAAATTACTCAACTTTCAACATCCGAAAGTGCAAGCTTTGACGAAGTGCTTAAGTTGCTTAAGGAGTTAAAAGAGATCTCTGATAGGCCAGTTTCTTCTCCATTGATTACTTCTGAATTTTTATCTCAGAAGTTTATCCAATTCGAAGCCATTCTCAACAAGCAACTTGCTCCTCTCTTTCGCATATCAAGTCTTCTTCCAACCACAAATGCCCCACCTGTTTTCACAGGGGTGCAAGGGGGAGAAAGACAAACTAGTGAGTCGAAGACTAGTGGAGAAGATGCGAAAGTTGTGGGAAAAGTCTTTTCTTCGAAAATCCCTATAACAAAACCAATAATTGTTTCTGCTGAACAGGAGACTTCAACAGTTGTAACAACAATGCCAATTGCAAGACCAATTTCGAAAGGAATTGTGATTGGTAAATCTTCGGAGACTGGTGGGAGTGGTTCAAAACCAAAAGAGACAACTGACAATCAAGCATTGAAAGATAAAGGGAAATCGATTGTGGTGGAAAAATCAAAAGAAGAAAAGAAGGCTGAAGTTGATGCTGAAATCAAAAAGCTCAGAATAGTTCAAAGCATTATGGCTCAGCGAGCAAATGATCCGAAGGGAATGGATAAAGGGGATCCAACTAAACACTATAACTACGAAACAATCGATGCCAAGGTTGCATTCAATCACATGTATTCATTTGAGAAGAAACCAAAGCAGAGTTATTTGGTCACAAATACTGATGCAGGCCAGTTGGATTTTCCCATAAACGAAATGATGTTTATAATGCCTCAGTTCAAAGCAGAAGGGAATTTTAAAAATAAAGATGAAGCTACACACAAGAAAATTCGTTTTCATGCTGTTCTTGGAAAAGCCCCTGAGGAAGTTTGGTCTTCAATAAAAATCAAGAAGGTCATAAGTATGAAAAAGGATGTGGTTTTCGAAAACACAGTCCAAAATGTTAAGTATGTGGTTGCCAGGGCAAATGGAAATATTTGTGAATTCACTGTTGCAGATTTTCCATTAATGAACTTGTATGATCTTATACAAGTTGCATTACTTTTGAAAGACAAATCATTCTCATACCTTCAAAACACAGAACCAGATGAATTCAAGCTTGGAGTAGCTCACATCAAAATTTTTATCGAAAACTATTATGAGTGTTTGGCACTAACAGATGTTGAATTAGCTACTGCCAAAGGAATGGAAATTAAAGCTCCGATGGCTCCTACGAAGACTCAGGTTGAATAGAAGAAGTATGCTGATGGTGAAATTTGCCTGAAGCCTTTTGGAATTGTCTTCGCAGGAAAAGACAAAGTTGGAAAGTCTAAACGGTTCTTATTCCAAGCAAGTGAAGTCGAGAGATATTCAACATCTCAATATACGAACCTGATTGTTCGTATGAATCATTGCAAGAAGAACAATGAAGGCGACAAGAAAGAGCTGAAGAAGATTATCTCCTGATACACGGAGATTCGAAGAGTATTACTGTATTCCATCACACTTCTTACAAATTGAAGACTTCGACTATGATTACAAAGGGGGAGATTGTAAGGGTCGAATTGTTGTAATTAGTCGAAGTATGTTTTGGACTCTTCGAATATTTTGTAACGTATTTTACTAGGGCGCTTTTATTCGAAGCTTTAGAGTCAATGCCATACTATATTTTTTGTATGCTTTCAGTTCCCTATAAATAGGGTTATTTACTAGAGTTAGATAAGAACTTTTACAGACTTGTCTACTATTTTCTGTCAAGAATTCGAAAGCATAATAGAGCATAACAAGATCATATTTACATCGTGTGTTCAAATCTCATATTCTTACTTGAATTCATACTCTGATTAATTCATTACTCGATTCATTATTTCATCAGTCATAAAAAGTGAGTTTTTGATAAACTACTTTTTAGCCTTAGTGATCTAAACGAAACTCGTAGTGTTCGTTAAGCCGAGAAGTTCAATAAAAAGAACGCCAAAATCTGACTTCGTATGAGGAAGTTATGATTTTTCGAAGTTTCAGCTTAGCAGTAGACAGCTAAAAAACTCGAATTTTAGATCGAGTGATTTTTAGCCGACACGACCTAATCGAGAATCTAAGGTCTCGTCGTTAGTAGCACAACGGTAAAAAGTCTGACGAAAACGGACGTCGGATGAAGAAGTTATGAATTTTTAACGGATTTCCTGTCCCAGTCTGTTAAAAATAATAATATAAAAATAAAGTCAAAATTAGCCGACGAAGTCTAAACGAAAGTTGTAGAGCGTAATTTTACCTACGTGTGCATATAAAGAACGTCAAAAAAGGAGCCCGTATGAGAAAGTTATGGATTTTACAAGAATGGGCACAATTTTCGAGAAAATTCGCAAGGAATGGTGTTGGCCACGTGATCCTCGCATGCATAGCCCGTGCGCAACACGCGTGTCGCTTGCTGATTTGACCGAGGGTGCGGTCCAATGATCTTCCGACGCCCCTTGCTTCTGACCCATCATCCGAGCTTCGCTGGCCCAATCTGAAGGCGCCGCGTGTCCGAAGCTCGCACTCGCCACCTGGCCTCGCTCCGCGGATGCCACCTGCCTTCGCTGACTCCTCCTTCTCGGCCGAACCCTCGCAAGCTCACCCCTATAAATAGAAGCCATGCGAGATCTTCCGGGGGAAATTCCAAATTTGTCATTTTTCACCCATTTTTCAATATTTTAGCTATTTTGACTTCCCCCGATGCCCCGAGATCATTTCCAACGTCCGGAACACGTCCCGGAGTGCCCGAAGGCCCGGAAAATTTATCTTTTCGGTTTCGAAGCCCGACCCTCGCAGAGCCCGGTTTCTCAATAAAACTCTCGGTTTTATTAGAAACGATCGTTTTAGGAAACGAATTGCATGCCCGATTTTCATTAAATCAGGTGAGTGTGTAGTTACTTTCACCTTACACATATATATGAATTATTTTCCTTAAAATACGTGCTATGTGTAAATGTATTAATTTGTTATTTGAGGTGACTGTTGAATTGATGTTTTATACAAGTTTTAAACGGTATATATATATATATATATATATATATATATATATATATTTATCTACAAATATGTTGGGTAAAACATGGGTAGATGAATTAGATGATGTGTGATGAAATAAAAGTGATGAGAGGTATCGATGTTTAAGATGATCTAGTCATCTAGCAGAGTATAGACAACGGCCACATACTATTTTAGATAGTCCAGTGGAACGTTAGTAGACTTGTAATCGGTACGTATGTTTGCACTATATGTTCATAAAGTGTTCTTGAACTATATGTTCATTAGGTATTTTTGAACTATGTGTTCATCCATTAGTTCTTCCTTTTGACACTATTACGTGTCGGGGTACGGGAGCGTACGGGAGTACTTTATCAGTATTTTCCCTATACTTTTATTTGGAAGAGCTTTGGAGTCTTTGTTCTTTTATGAAGTGATCGGACCACCTTCATGAGTTCGTGATATAGATCATGAGTTGAAAGTGAGTGGTGAAATGTGGGAAAAGCTTTTACCCAGATGTTGGCGTGAGTGGTGCAATATGAGAAAAGCCCTTACCCAACGTTGACCCCCGTCATTTAGCAGAGTAGGGATGACAACCATGGACAGTTCTAGACGGTCTGCGGAACACTAGCAGGCTCGCAACCTGTAGGTGTTAATGGACTTGAGTGTTCTTTTGCTGTACTCTAAGACCCCCGTCATTCAGCAGAGTATGGATGACAACCATGGACTGTTTTGACGGTCTGTGGAACACTAGCAGGCTCGTAACCTGTAGATGTTAATGGACTTAAGTGTTCATTCGTTGTACTCTATTCCCCTCATGAGTGCCTTTAGGGCATGTAAGGCTGGGGAAACCCCTTAAGTATGTTCATCAGCTGTATGGAAAACCCATTGACATGTATTGCGGAGGGGAACACCCGTGGGAAATACCGTCGATGAATAAGAGCTATGGACTTAGTATATGGAAAACCCATTGACATGTATTGCGGGGGGGAAACTCCCGTAGGAAATACCATCGATGAATAAGAGCTATGGACTAGCACATGGCGACGATGTAACTTCATGCCTATTTGACATAAATTGCTGAAGGAAAGCAATGTTGCCACCTTGTTGGTTGTTTTATGTTAGGATGTCTTGTTTGACATAACTTGCTGAGGGAAAGCAATGTTGGCACCCCGATGTTTGTTTTATTTGACATAACTTGCTGAGGAACCCCCAAAGCAATGTTGTCACCCCTAGTGATAATCCTTAGGCTAGGTCCCTTATGATAGTTGTTTTAGGGACGTAAAGTGAGGATAATGGGAATGGGTAATTAGGGTTATTTTGGTTGATGGAATTAATAAATTTATTGTTGATTGAGAACTTAATAAGTTTATTATTTATTGTGGGTTGAAAACCCTATATGCTCACCAGGCTCCCAAGCCTGACCCACTCAGTTTATTTGTATCACAGGTATCGATACGAAGTTGCTTTACACTGAGAGATTAAAAGAGAAGTAGATCACTAGTGTAAATGAATGTAAGTTTTGTTTATGCTTATGTTTTTGTATTGGCAATGACATCCCAATGGTTTAAGTGAATAAAATACATTTCTTCGGAAATGATTTGATAATATATTTATTATGTTTTTCTGGGAATAAATTCTGCAACACTTTTAATCAAATGATTACTCTGAAATTATTTCAAAAGCATAAATTAAACCGGTCTTTTCTGGCCGTGAATTTGGGGATGTCACAGTTGGTATCAGAGCATTAGTTTAAGCGAACTAAAAAATTGTAGGATTTCTAGACTTAAACTTAGAATGCTAAGTGATGATTGTGAGATGAGTGTCTGCCATATTTTAGACACGAGCACTAGTTTATTTTAGGAAAGATGCCTAAAATGCTTTTATGTGCTAAATGATATATGTTTGTCATATATGCTATTATTTGTTCGGATCTATGGTCTGTTGCCGACCGGATCTGGAAACCTTATGTGTGTAGGATTCTAAGCGTATGATTACGAGATTAGAACTAACATGTAACTGTTTCAAAGTGATAAGGAGATTTATACGTTTATCGTAAATAAAGCTTTCCTATCTTAAATTCTCGCCTGGTACACCGAACGTCTGCTTGGGTGTACAAATCGTTATGGTGAAGACTCGTAGAGAATTGAATAGACGGAGGAAATGAAAAGCTTATGATAGTGAATGATACCTATCAGAAGATATCGTAAGAGTGGTATCTTGTCTTAGAATATGTTTGATAAAATAATGAAACGTTTAGAGGAGTATGGTACGTCTGAAGTACACCTTCGATTGGCAGGATGATGGAACGATTGGTGTAATTCCTGAAATTGTCCCATCATTTGGAATTTCCATCACCAACCAAGTTGAAGTAGAATAGATGACTGAAGATACGCATGGAAGAAGTCCTAGTAGAGTCTAGGAAAATTTTATGATTAATTGGACACATACGTATGTGTTAAATTGTTTTGTGATTTTAGGATTTGGGGACTGCGAGACAGTACTTGGGACGAGTATGAGTAGGTGTGAATAGTAGTAGAGATCTATACTACTGGAAGCACAGGACTCACACTTGGATCAGGGAAAGTCACAAGGTTACCAAGGAACTCGTAATTGATTCCATCTTATTCTAGTTTGTCGTTACCATCGTTTCGGTAATGACTAAGAAGATGATTGTTATTCCGACCCTAGTGGTCATATCGAATTGAGTCCGACTACGATGAGTTGGTTATGTGGTTCAGAGAACCAAGTTCGATGTAGCAGTTCACTTAAGCCGAATTGAAGTAAAGGCTGATCAAAGCGATCAATAGAAGTATTGCGTTCGTTTTTAAAGAAGTTGGGTTAGGTTGTGTTCTGACCCAAAGGGATAAAGTGATAGCGTATGCATTGAGGAAATTGAAGGAGCATGAAAAGAACTACCCCACTCATGATCTGGAGTTGGCAGTGATAGTATTCACCTTAAAGATAGGGAGGCACTATCTTTATGGTACTAAATGCAAACTTTTCGTTGATTATAAGAGTCTTCAATATCTCTTTAATCAGAAGGAATTGAACATGAGGCAACGGCGCTGGCTAGAGTTACTCAAGGACTACGACTGTGAGATACTTTACCACCCTGGTAAAGCAAATGTTGTTGCTAATGCTCTCAGTCGGAAGGTGAATCTTGAAAAGAAAAGGCCAAGAGCGTTGAGAATTGAAGTTGTCTCTACAATTGTGGGAAGTATAAAAGAAAGCTCAGGAGGAAGCTTTAGAGAAAAATGACTGAAAGGAGGAACGTTTGGGATAAAACGTTGGTGTTTGATACGAACGGTCAAAGACTGAAGGTATTCAAAGGTAGGATTTGGGTACCTAAGATGGGAGGAGTAAGAGGTCTTCTGATGGAAAAAGCTCACAAAACCATGTACTCGATTCATCCCGGCAGTGTGAAAATGTATAAGGATCTAAAACCCTATTACTGGTGGCCGATGGTGAAGCTCGATGTTGCTAAGTATGTGGCTGAGTGTGTAACTTGTGCTAGGGTTAAGGCACAACATCAGAAACCATATGGGAGTTTAGATCCTTTATCTGTACCGATGGGTAAATGGGAAGGTATCACTATGGATTTTGTGACTAAACTGCCCAGAACAAGGAACGGTCACGACATGATTTGGGTGGTCGTTGATCACTTCACTAAGAGTGCGCATTTCATAGCAGCCAACGAGAAATGGTCTATGGATAAACTTGCGAATTCTTATGTGAAGGAAAGTGTGAGGCTTCACGGTGTTTCGTTAACGATTGTATCCGATCGTGACAGCCGTTTTACCTCAAGGTTTTGGAGGAGTCTATAAGAGGAATTGGGTACCAAGTGTGTTTGAATACATCTTACCATCCACAAACCGATGGTAAGAGCGAACGAACAATTCAAACATTGGAGGATACGCTGACAGCATGTACCCTGGAATTCCAAGGTAACTGGGGTAAACACTTACCTCTAGTAGAATTTTCCTATAATGATAGTTTCCACTCGAACATCTAGATGGCACCTTATCACGCTTTGTATGGAGAAAAGTGTCGAACGCCGTCATGTTGACTGGAAGCTGGGGAAAAGCAGTTTATGGGACTTGAAATAGTCCATCAGACTGCTGAAAAGTTAAAAGTGATTAGGGAAAGGAGGTTAGCTGCTCAAAAGAGCTATGCTGACAAGAAAAGACAACCGATATCATTCGAAGTTGGAAATTCGGTTTTACTTAAAGTCTCGCCATGGAAGGGACTTATAAGATTTGGTAAGAAGGTAAAATTGAGTCCAAGGTTTATTGGACCATTTAAAGTTCTTCAGAGAATCGGGAATCAAGCTTACAAGCTAGAATTACCGGAAGAACTGGAGGGTACTCATAACACCTTTTATGTGTGTTATTTGAGAAAATTTACGGGAGATGTGCCCGACATAATTCCCATTTCTGAGTTAAGGTTGGATGAAAACAAGAGGTTGATTAAAGAACCTGAGGCAATCGTTGACCGTAAGACTAAGAAGTTGTGATGTGAAAATTGTCGATTTAGTGCTTGTGCGTTGGAAACATACGAATGGGCCAAATCTCACCTGGGAAAAAACGGAGAGTGACATGAGGAGTCGCTACCCGTATTTGTTTGCTGATGTGTGATTCCGGGGACGGAATCATTCTAAGGGGGAGAGAGTTGTAACGTCTGTGTTTCTAGGCTAGGCATTAATATTGACATAATGGTCTAGGTTAACCTTTGTAACACATTTAGAAGAAATGAAAAGGAATTATGTGAATATATGAAAATTATGTGTTTTATGCTTAATTATTAGGGTTTAAATAACTAAGAATAAAAATGAGCGTCAAAATTAAATATTAGATAAAGCTGATATCTATTAAGAAACTTGTAGTGGGCGTGACAAGGATTACGGATATATAAAGAATGTTGAAATCCGAGTTGTAACGAAGAAGTTATGACTTGTCGAAGTTTCACGACAAAACCGGCTCGATGCTGAATGTCGTAAAAAGTGAGTTTTTGATAAACTACTTTTTAGCCTTAGTGATCTAAACGAAACTCGTAGTGTTCGTTAAGCCGAGAAGGTCGATAAAAAGAACGTCAAAATCTGACTTCGTATGAGGAAGTTATGATTTTTCGAAGTTACAGCTTAGCAGTAGACAACTAAAAAACTCGAATTTTAGCTCGAGTGATTTTTAGCCGACACGACCTAAACGAGAATCGAAGGTCTCGTCATTAGTAGCACAACGGTAAAAAGTCTGACGAAAACGGACATCGGATGAAGAAGTTATGAATTTTTAACGGATTTCCTGTCCCGGTCTGTTAAAAATAATAATATAAAAATCAAAGTCAAAATTAGCCGACGAAGTCTAAACGAAAGTTGTAGAGCGTAATTTTACCTAAGCGTGCATATAAAGAACGTCAAAAACGGAGCCCGTATGAGAAAGTTATGGATTTTAAAAGAATGGGCATAATTTTCGAGAAAATTCGCAAGGAATGGTGCTGGCCACGTGATCCTCGCATGCATAGCCCGTGCGCAACACGCGTGTCGCTTGCTGATTTGACCGAGGGTGCGGTCCAATGATCTTCCGACGCGCCTCGCTTCTGACTCATCATCCGAGCTTCGCTGGCCCAATCCGAAGGCGCCGCGTGTCCGAAGCTCGCACCCGCCGCCTGGCCTCGCTCCGCGGATGCCACCTGCCTTCGCTGACTCCTCCTTCTCGGCCGAACCCTCGCAAGCTCACCCCTATAAATAGAAGCCATGCGAGATCTTCCGGGGGAAATTCCAAATTTGACATTTTTCACCAATTTTTCAATATTTTAGCTATTTTGACTTCCCCCGATGCCCCGAGATGATTTCCAACGCCCGGAACACGTCCCGAAGTGCCCGAAGGCCCGGAAAATTTATCTTTTCGGTTTCGAAGCCCGACCTTCGCAGAGCCCGGTTTCTCAATAAAACTCCCGGTTTTATTAGAAACGATCGTTTTAGGAAACGAATTGCATGCCCGATTTTCATTAAATCAGGTGAGTGTGTAGTTACTTTCACCTTACACATATATATATGAAGTATTTTCCTTAAAATACGTGCTATGTGTAAATATATTAATTGTTTATTTGAGGTGACTGTTGAATTGATGTTTTATACAAGTTTTAAACTGTATATATATTTTTATCTACAAATATGTTGGGTAAAACATGGGTAGATGAATTAGATGATGTGTGATGAAATAAAAGTGATGAGAGGTATCGATGTTTAAGATGATCTAGTCATCTAGCAGAGTATAGACAACGGCCACAGACTATTTTAGATAGTCCAGTGGAACGTTAGTAGACTTGTAATCGGTACGTATGTTTGAACTATATGTTCATAAAGTGTTCTTGAACAATATGTTCATTAGGTATTTTTGAACTATGTGTTCATCCATTAGTTCTTCCTTTTGACACTATTACGTGTCGGGGTACGGGAGCGTACGGGAGTACTTTATCAGTATTTTCCCTATACTTTTATTTGGAAGAGCTTTGGAGTCTTTGTTCTTTTATGAAGTGATCGGACCAGCTTCATGAGTTAGTGATATAGATCATGAGTTGAAAGTGAGTGGTGAAATATGGGAAAAGCTTTTACCCAGATGTTGGCGTGAGTGATGCAATATGAGAAAAGCCCTTACCCAACGTTGACCCCCGTCATTCAGCAGAGTAGGGATGACAACCATGGAGTGCTCTAGACGGTCTGCGGAACACTAGCATGCTCGCAACTGGTAGGTGTTAATGGACTTGAGTGTTCATTCGTTGTACTCTAAGACCCCCGTCATTCAGCAGAATATGGATGACAACCATGGACTGTTTTGACGGTCTGTGGAACACTAGCAGGCTCGTAACCTGTAGGTGTTAATGGACTTAAGTGTTCATTCGTTGTACTCTATTCCCCTCATGAGTGCCTTTAGGGCATGTAAGGCTGGGGAAACCCCTTACGTATGTTCATCAGCTGTATGGAAAAGTCATTGACATTTATTGCGGGGGGGGGGGGGGGGGGACACCCGTGGGAAATACCGTCGATGAATAAGAGCTATGGACTTAGTATATGGAAAACCCATTGACATCTATTGCGGGGGGGGGGGGGGGGGGAACTCCCGTGGGAAATACCGTCGATGAATAAGAGCTATGGACTAGCACATGGCGACGATGTAACTTCATGCCTATTTGACATAAATTGCTGAAGGAAAGCAATGTTGCCACCTTGTTGGTTGTTTTATGTTAGGATGTCTTGTTTGACATAACTTGCTGAGGGAAAGCAATGTTGTCACCCCGATGTTTGTTTTATTTGACATAACTTGCTGAGGAACCCCCAAAGCAATGTTGTCACCCCTAGTGATAATCCTTAGGCTAGGTCCCTTATGATTATTGTTTTAGGGACGTAAAGTGAGGATAATGGGAATGGGTAATTAGGGTTATTTTGGTTGATGGAATTAATAAATTTATTGTTGATTGAGAACTTAATAAGTTTATTATCTATTGTGGGTTGAAAACCTTATATGCTCACCAGGCTCCCAAGCCTGACCCACTCAGTTTATTTGTATCACAGGTATCGATACGAAGTTGCTTTACACTGAGAGATTAAAAGAGAAGTAGATCACTAGTGTAAATGAATGTAAGTTTTGTTTATGCTTATGTTTTTGTATTGACAATGACATCACAATGGTTTAAGTGAATAAAATACATTTCTTCGGAAATGATTTGATAATATATTTATTATGTTTTTCTGGGAATAAATTCCGCAACACTTTTACTCAAATGATTACTCTGAAATTATTTCAAAAGCATAAATTAAACCGGTCTTTTCTGTCCGTGAATTTGGGGATGTCACATATTGTGATATTTTGCATTATGTCTTTGTGATTTATGCTGAGTATTATTATTATGGGCTTATTGAGTTAGGACCGAAGGGTCCACCCAAGTGTGGGACCGGAGGGTCTCCACTGGAACACATCGATCGGAGGGTCGTATTGAGTTAGCCTTGAGTGGCTAACGTGATGTGTGTAGTATTCTGGGGAACTCACTAAGCTTCGTGCTTACTGTGTTATGTGTTATGTGTTATGTGTTATGTGTTTCAGGTACTTCTGAGGATCACGGGAAGGCCCCGACTTGATTGTACACACACTCGCATAGAGATATGTTTTTGGAGGATCCTGGATTTGTGATAAACAATTTTTTGCAAAATGTGTTAATGTTTGATACTTGATATTTTTGAGAAATGTGACATGTGTTTATTTGTGTTTGAAAATGAAAATTTTGGTTTGGAAATTTACAGTGTTACAAGTTGGTATCAGAGCCTTGGTTTGAGGGATTTGGATGCACCTTCAGGTATGTCTGAACTTAAACTGAGGATTTGAGAAAGATTTTCAAAAGAATTGAATTTTTATAAAATGAGAAAGAGTTTTAAGAGAAATCGAGTTGGAGCAGTGTGTACAATCAGGCAGAGTCCGAACGGTGATTTCCCAAAATACCCTTACTTATTTGTGTTATGAGTTATTATTGAGATATTAGTGATGCATGCTAAAAGGTAGGCTAGATATTTCATATTTTAGGGCTAGAGTTGCCTGATTTGTGATACATTAGCCTAGGAGTTGTTATATGTTATGTGTCTTGAGTATGTGCTTTAGTGGACTTTAGCTCGGTAAAAAAATCATCCATGTACTTTGGTGTAAAATTGCCAGTCATCCCTCCCTAGTCCAAAATCACCTAAATTTCAAAAACGAAAACTTAAATTGAACTGTAATAGTTTTTGTTTTTTTTTCTTCTTTTTAACTTTCATCGTCAATAATTAGTATGTATTGATTTTTTTATTAATAATATACTTTGTCTAATAATATACAATATAAAAAAAGAAACTTAAAAAAGGTGTGACCGAACTCGATTCTATTGACTTGTATATAAAAAGGTATATATTCGACATATTAATATCATTTTAAAATGTATTCATTTAAAAGAGCTGATCTAAAATACATTGATATGACAATGTTTATGCAACCAAACAAAACAATATAAAAATTTGATGAATATTTTATCAGGATATATACACTAAAGTCCAAATATTTTCATCGATTTGACAAGAAAGTCATAAACTTTATTTTTTTGACAGTAAAGTCCATATTACCGGCAGTTTTTGACACTTTTACCCTTTTTCCGGTTAGCTGGTAATTAGGAATTTTTTGTCAAAAAATAAAGTTTAGGACTTTCTTGTCAAATCGTAAATTAGGACTTTACTGTCAAAAAAATAAAGTTTAGGACTTTATTGTCAAATCGTTGAAAATATTGAGACTTTAGTGTATATATCCCTTTTTTTTTGGTTAAAAATTTAATGGTATGATACTCTTTAAGCATAAGGGTTATTGAAACTTTCTCTAGTCAGCTAGATCATATTGAAATCTTTAATGTTTGCTTCTTGTTAAATCGTTTTTTTAATCTCAACAAACCGACATTGAAAAAAATGGAGATAATCAAGAAAGAAAGAAAGAAAAAACCAGGATTGTATTGGTTTTTTGCAGTCCCAAAAAATAAAATAAAAAAATAAAAAAAAAACGAAATAGAACTTCTTTTCCTAATCCAAATTCACATCTTTAGGATGATTATGATAATTGGAAGGTGTGAAGGAGTTGTAAAGGGGCCCATTTATTGGATAATGTTGCAAACTATAATATAAAACATTGAGGCGTGGAAGTTACCTAATGATTTTTATATCAATATTAATTATTAAACATATTTCATCAATAAGTGAAGTTAGAATTTTCTAAAACATGACAAAAACAATTTTTGGAATATAAAATATTGTTTAGTGAAAATTGAAATGGAGTAATAATGTGTACCCCTGTAGTTCCAATTTTAATAATATTGATATTCGTAACGACTATCCCGGAATGTTAAATAAGAAATAATACTTTCGACATACAAAATTATATATATATATATATATATATATATATATATATATATATATATATATATATATATATAGGTTTAGGTTCTATAGAAAAAAAAAACCCTAAAAAAATCATAAAAATGCATAAAAATGCATAAAAAAAATACTTAAAGATCACAAAACTTTTTTTTGAATTTTTTTATGAAAAAATCGCTGCTTTTAATATAAAATTGCTGAATTTTTTTTTGAAAAAAAACCTCTTTTTTATAAAAAAAAATTTGATTTTTTTTTTTCAACGATTTTTTTAAAAAAGTTGCGATTTTTTCATAAAAAAATTCAAAAAAAAGTTTTGTGATCTCTAAGTATTTTTTTTTATGATTTTTAGGGTTTTTTTGTTTTCCAAATAACCATTCCCTATATATATATATATATATATATATATATATATATATATATATATATATATATATATATATATATATATATGCGTTCAATCGAGAACATTTCTTATCGCGAGAACATTTAAGAACAAATTTGGACCACACAGTTTTTTTAATTAAAATTATAAAATGATATTCATATAAATCAAAAAATAGTTACAAACAATTATAAAACCCACTAACTAACACCACTCACCACCCAAACAACACCACCCACCACCCAGCAACCACAACCACCGCCCACCACCCTCCACCACCACCACCACCACCACCAATCATCACCAACCACTACCCGCCACCACCATCACCACCTAACCACCACCACCGCCGCCACCACCCACCTCCACCATCCATCACCACTACCCGCCACCACCACCCACAACTACTACCTACCTCCCATCACCACCACCCGCCACCACCACATATGATTAATGTGGACAAAGATTTGTTATTGTGTTTTTGATTCATTAGTTTTTCTCGTGTATATAATCATATGTGATTATATGTATCGAATCACATGTGATTATATGTATCGAATCATATATGATTTATATGTTATTAAATATATATAATCATATGTGATTTAATACACGTGAAAAACTAGTGAATCGAGAACGCAAAAATGAATATTGTCAACGTAAATCATATGTGATTAGATACATATAATTACACGTGATTATATGTATTTAATAAAATATTATTTACATGGGCCGTATTTATTTTTGTGTTTTCGATTTAATAATTGGCATCGTCTATTAAATCTTATGTGATTAGATATGTATAATCACATATGATTAAATACAACAATTATTGAATCCAAAATACGAAAATGAAACTTGTCCGCATAAATCATATGTGATTATATATACATATGTCGAAAGTATTATTTCTTATTTATACATATAATATAGATGTGATTATACGTATTGTCTACATGTGATTATATGTATCCAATCACATGTGATTATATGTATCCAATCACATATGATTTATGAGAACAATATTCATTTTCACGTTCTCGATTCAATAATTGTTCTTTGTCTACTGTAATCATATGTGATTAAATACATTTAATCAAGTGTGATTATATATATCTAATCACATATGATTTTATTTAGATATAATAAATCTTGTCTATATAAACTATATGTGATTAGATATACACAATCACATGTGATTTATCACACGAGAACAACTATTGAATCAAAGGACGCGAAAACAAATCTAATCCATACAAATCATATGTAACTAAATACATATAATAATATGTGATTAAATACATAAGACTAATTATTGAATCGAAACCGCGAAAATAAATATTGTGCACATAAATTATATTTGATTATATATATATATATATATATATATATATATATATATATATATATATATATATATATATATATATATATAATCACATGTGATTATATATATCCAATCACATATGAGTTATATGGACAAGATTCATTATCGTGTATCTAATCACATGTGAGTATATGTATCTAATCACATATGATTTATATGTACAAAAACGAATCTTATCTATATAAATCATATGCGATTAGATACATAAAATCACATTTGATTATATACAAGAGAACAACCATTGAATAAAAAATGTGAAAACAAATCTTTGTCCACATTAATCATATGTTATTAAATACATATATCATATGTGATTAGATACGTATAATCACATGTGATTAAATACACGAGAACAACTCTTGAATCGAGAACACGAAAATGAATATTGTCCACATCAATCATATGCGATTAGATACATATAATAAAATGTGATTATGTGTATCTAATCACATATGATTTATGTGGCTAAGATTCATTTCCGTGTTCTCGATTCAATAATAGTTTTTTTCCCACTTTAATCATATGTGATTAAATACATTTAATCGGATGTGATTATATGTTTCTAATCACATATGATTTTATTTGGAAAAAATGAATATTGTCTGTATAAATCATATGTGATGAAATACATACAATCACATGTGATTATATACACGATAACAAATATTGAACGAAGAACATGAAAACAAATCTTTATCCAAATTAATCATATGTGATTAAATATATCTAATCACGTATGATTATATGAATCTAATCACATATGATTTATGTGGACACAATTCATTTTTGCTTTGTCGATTCAATAGTTGTTCTCGTGTACTTTATCACATGTGATTATATGTATAATCGTATGTGATTAAGTACATGAGCACAACTATTGAACCGAGAAGGAAAAAATGAATCTTATCCACCTCAAGTCATATGTGATTATATACATATAATCACATGTGATTATATGTATCCAATCACATATGATTTATGTGGACAAGATTGGTTATCATGTTCTTGATTCAATTATTGTTTTTTCTCAACTTTAATCATATGCGATTAAATATATCTAATCACATGTTATTATATGTATCTAATCACATATGATTTATATGGACAAAAAAGAATATTGTCCATATAAATCATATGTGATTAGATACATATAATCACATGTGATTATATACACGAGAACAAATATTGAATCATATGTGATTAAATACATATAATCATATATTAATAAATACACGAGAAAAATTATTGAATAGAAAATACGAAAACGAATCTTGTCCATATAAATCATTTGTGATTAGATACATATAATCATATATGATTAAGTACACAAGCCCAGATATAGAACTGAGTGCACAAATTTTGTCCACATAAATCATATGTGATTATATATATATATATATATATATATATATATATATATATATATATATATATAATCACATATGATTTATGCGGACAAGTTTCATTTTCGTATTTTGGATTCACTAATTGTTGTATTTAATCATATGTGATTATACATATCTAATCACATAAGATTTAATACGCGATGCCAATTATTAAATCGAAAACACAAAAATAAATACGGCCCACGTAAATAATATTTTATTAAATACATATAATCACGTGTAATTATATGTATCTAATCACATATGATTTACGTGGACAATATTCATTTTTGCGTTCTCGATTCACTAGTTTTTCACGTGTATTTAATCACATGTGATTATATGTATTTAATAACATATAAATCATATATGATTCGATACATATAATCACATGTGATTCGATACATATAATCACATATGATTATAATCACATATGAAAATGAATATTGTCTATATAAATCATATGTGATTTGATACATATAATCATATGTGAATATATGTACTTAATCACATGTAATTTATGTGACTAAATACATATAATCACATATTATTTGTATGATTATATAAATTTAATCACATATGGTGGTGGTGGTGGTTGTAGTAGTGGCTGTTGGTAGTGGTGGAGATGGGGATGTATAGTGGTGGTGGTGGTGGAGGTGGGGTGGGTGGTGGTGATGGGTGATGAGTGGTGGTGGTGGTGGTGGTGGGTGGTAGGTGATGGGGGTCGTGGGTGATAACTGGTTGGGTGGTGAAGGAAAGTAGGTAGTAGTGGTGGTGAAGGGTGGTGGGTGGTGGTTTATGGGTGATGGTTGTATGCTTGGTGGGGTGGTAGGTGGAGGTGTTGTTGATGGGTGGGTGGGTGGTGGTGGTGGTGATGGGTAGTGGTGGTGTGTGGTGATGTATGGTGGTGGTGGTGGATGGCAGTGGTTGGTGGTTGGGTGGTGGTGGCGGTGGTGGTGGTTGGGTGGTGATGGTGGTGGCGGGTAGTGGTTGGTGGTGGTGGTGGAGGGTGGTGGGCGGTGGTTATGGTTGCTGGGTGGTGGGTGGTGGTTGGTGGTGGTGGTTAGTGATGGGTGGTGGTGGTGGTTAGTGATGGGTGGTGGTGGTGATGGGTAGTAGGTAGTGGTGGTGGGTGGTGTCGTTTGGGTGGTGAGTGGTGTTAGTTAGTGGGTTTTATAATTGTTTGTAACTATTTTTTGATTTATATGAATATCATTTTATAATTTTAATTAAAAAATTATGTGGTTCAAATTTGTTCGCAAATGTTCTCGCGATAAGAAATGTTTTCGATTGAACACTCATATATATATATATATATATATATATATATATATATATATATAATGCGATGTGGTACGGTTTGTACCGTGATTTTGTAATTATAAACCACAAACCGCACCGCATAGCGCGGTTTACAAAAATTACAAACCGCAAACCAAACCATGAACGTTCAAAACCGCATTATGCGGTGCGGCTTGGTGCGGTGTGGGCGGTTTGTGCAGTTTGTGCGGTTTATTGCACACCCCTAAAAAAACCAGATATTAAACTTTTAAAATTATGAAAACTAGTTTTTTTAGCCCAAAATATAACATTTTTTTAGCAAAAAAAATCAATTTTAAGCCTATAAAACGGGGAAATAGGGGCGGGATTGGGGGTGATAAAGGTATTCGGGGGCGAAATAAGGGGCTATGTAAACAGGGGATTTAGGGGCGGGGGAGGGGGCAATAATTGATTTCGAGGATGTGGGTGGGGGCAACTATTTTCACTCCCGTTGACATCCTAGACATGAGACGCAAGAAGGGGGGTTTGTGAAATGACGTGATTTATCCGTTTTACACATGTTGCATTGTCGTTAGAAGTCGATGAAATTTTATTTTTAGTTGGGTTCATACGTGCTAACATTGTGGATAAGCTTACAAAAGCCTTTAGAAGCATCCATAAAGTGTGTTTCTTGGAGTGTAAGATGTCATGAATAGGGTTTGACGTACTCAAACTGTTTGACACATTGCGAGTGGTGATAGATTTGTCATTGTCACAATTCCATGGTTTTTGGAGTCTTATAGGATTTATGCGACTATAAATACAACTCTTCTTGATCCATATTCTACACACCAAAATTCGAAATCTCCTCTGCTCTTTTATCTCTTTGCGAATTTGCAAGCTAGTAGTTTCAAACTTCACATTTTTATTTCAGTTTTCAAGTATTCACTTTGCATTTACCTATTCTTCCATAGTTGTTGGAAAGAACGATATTCTGCATTAATCTTGAGGTTTTATGTTGACAGTTACAACCATCGAGCAACATAAAAACATTTAAAGACAATCTGTTCCATCTTTTAGTTCGTCCGATAACTTGATAGTTTTGTTCTTCATTTCTTATAATCATATCTAATCGTAAAGAATCAATTTGATTTTCTAGACAAAATTGCATAATTTTAATAATAATCTAATTTATTATTTGTGACATATCTACATATAAGTTTCAATATTGTTTTTTGGTTTGTTTCCTTTGTATACTACTAATGATTTGATAGTAGTTCACAAAATTAATTGTCAGATTGTTCGTTTGTCAAATATGAAAAACAACATAGTGTTATCTTCATGTTGCTTTAGATAAATGATTTTTATTACAACACAGAAAGGAACTTGCAACTAGAAGTTGGACAACATACAAAAGATATATACATGAAAAAACCTGAAACAATAGCCACCAATAAACAACATTTGATACATATAGAACTAAAAACCTTGAGAAATTAATGACTTGAGCATCATTACAACTATACAACTCAAAGGAGCCTTGATTTTTAACATGCCGATCAAATAAGATGCACCACATAGAAAAAAAAATACAAACTGTGTATTTGTAGAAGAACCTAATTATTTGTCTCCAAACAAGCTACAAGCCAGCCTTCTAATTGAATTAGAAACCATTGTTAAATCTCAAAATCGCTTCTACAAACTTCTGAATAAGGAACATGAAAGAAAACCAAAAGCTAGATATGGGCCCAATATAAAAGAAACTTCATAAAATCTTTATAGACACCTAAAATTCACTTAAGAACAATATATACATAATTATAAAGAGAGAACCCCCTAGAAACGAAAACCATACTAATAACACACAACAATAAACAAAGAAATGAAAAGTGTTGGGATATGATTTGTGGTTTATACTTTACTTTACATAGCTTTTAGAGTTCTCGGTTTAGGACCGAAATATTCACCATGTGATTTCGGTGGGCTTAATGATGTTTTTGGTTGGGTTGGGCTTTAGTAATTAGGTATTAGTATATATTGTATTGATTCAACCGCGTTTAGAGTTAGTCATTCTAGTTGTTGATTTCGAGATTTTGAGAGAGACAGAGAGAACCGAGAGACATAAAGACTCTTATGTACTAGACTATTGATTAATATAGTGTGCATTGAAGATTCAACATCGTGTTCTTATTTCATATTTACGATTTGTGTCATTCACTTGATTGAGATTCCGCACCAATCTCGTGTTTTAGATTGATACCTAGATCGGGTTTTACAATTGGTATCGGAGCTAGGATTAGCATCAATCGATTTGGCACCGTTTCTTGAAGTTTCTTTTGGTGTTTTTGAGTTCTTTTTGACGAAAATAATTGTTGTTGTTCTTCGTGTTCATCATTTTCTTAGTGTTCTTCACTAATTTTGGAGGATATTGCGTTCGAGATCGTTTTTGGTAAATTACCAAATTTGAGATTCATTGGATAAGGAAACACGATCAAAACCTTGATTTCGGTTAGGTTTTAGTGTTCTCGGCAGCTGAATAACGTTCTCGGTAACAAGATATAAAGTTCTCTGCTTGGAAGTGTTCTCGGCCAAGAAATTTCGTTCTCGGTCAACTGTTTTCGGTCAAAGAGTTAACCTTCAAGGTTCTCGGTCAACAGGGTGTTGACTATTGGTGTTTTCGGTCAAAGAGCATTTATTTTTGGTTTTCGGTTAAGATCAAATTGCACAATCATATTTTTTCTGTTAGTCAATAATGAGCTATTACAACAGTTCAATCACCACTTTTAGCACCAAAGAGGTTAGTGAAGTCTCATGTTGTAAATCTTGTGTAGATAAAGTTAATAAATACCGTGAACAAAATGAATTATTAGTTAGAGAGGTTTTTGATCTTAAAAATGAAATCTATGAAATTAAGAAAGAAAATAAATCACTTAAAGAAAAACTAGAAGCACAAAATAAATACCTAATTAGAATTAAAGATGAATATATCACAAAACGTGTTCACTATCGTTTTTCCAAAGAGAAAACTGTCAACTTAACTACTGAACTTGATGCGTTAAAAGCTAAATTTAAAGATGTTGAATTGAACTTTAAGAAATTCTATGTGTCAAGTGAGATAGTTGAATCTATGATAGAAAAACAATTAAAATGGAAAGATAAACAGAAAGAGGGTTTAGGGTATCATACTGTACCACCTCCTTTCAACGATAACTATACTCCGGCTTCTGAGACCATAGAGACAGAAAAATATGTTCAACATGGTCAGCCTGCTGTAATTGTTTCAGTTAAGACTGAACATCCGACAAAACTGAGAATATTGAGGTGAACGATAATAATGTTTATACTTCATGTGCAGAGAAAGTAACAGTGCAAGACGGGTGCGAGAAAAACAAAGACTGCTTGTTCCCTAGTTTCTACTTCATTCTCAAATAGATTCATCCGAACCAGTTACCATTCTTAAAAGACCCTCTTCCCTAGTTTCACCTCACACTAGAACGACTCCAGTTTGCACTACCAAGAAGTCTCGCACTGTCAAGACTTCAAACGCTGACAAATTAGTTCACGCTGGCAAGAATTTTGGGACTGTCAAGATATCTCATGTTGTGAAGACTTCATCTCACCCTGTCAAGACTCAAGCTCCAGCTCCAACCCCAAACATCAAAAGATCTCATGTTGGTAAACTTCCTAAAGTATGTTCTTGTTTTAATAGGTCTTTATATAGAACAAAACATAAAAAGAAAAAGAAGAGAATCCATAATCAAAGAAGACTTGGGTTCCAAAGAAATCAATTTGTGAACCCACAAAGATGAAAAAAGTATGAGTTCCCAAGAGTACATCTCTTGATTCTGATATGAAGCCAACAAATGAAGTTGTAGAGATATATTGGAATCAAAAGTCTCGAAGAAAAGTGTTCTGAAACCTCAAGATGGTTGTTCTTTATCTTATCAGAAACATTCAAAAGTAAGGTATGTTTCTAAACCCAATCTCAGATGGGTCCCTAAGGTTAATTGTTAAGTTTTGAAGATGTGAGAGAGATTGAACTCTTCGTAGCCAACATTAGTTGTCTCTCACCGAAGAAATGTATGTCTATATGTGTTATTATTAGTTCTTAAAAAAGTTAGAGTGTAATTTTTATTTAAAAAGCATGAAAAAGTGTGTCTATATTGTTTTAGTTATTTATGATCCTTAATTTTTTTGGAAGATTTGTTCAATTATCTTTTGTCAAAAGATTTTAGTACAAGATTTGTTAAGATGTAGTAGATGCAAAAGCTTTAAGTAGTATCAAATGGTTTTATTATTTTAAATGTGAACATGGGGTGTTATAAAGGATTTTCTGACACTATTTTCCAGCATGCATTATTGTCTCCTTTATTTATTTCTTGGGAAGATGGTATCAAGGATATAGCCGTTGGTTTTTTCTCAAGAAAGGAAGATGTACTACCTTTTTCAAGAAGATGGTCAAGATGAAACTGCATAAGTCAATACATTGTCAATGGACTTCAAATGCATGGCTGGCATCTAAGTGCATGAAAAGAAAAGAGTTGTTAAGGCTTTTGATATCTTGTGTCCATTCTAAATAAAGCTACGAAGAAGGCTTGCCATGTCTACTCAATTTGATAAGAGTGAAAGGAGTTGCTAGTTGTATCTTTTGTACATCTTTTTAAGATAAGAAGACAAAAGGAGGCATAACCACGTAGGGTGCTCTTGATAAGGCTATCAGGAGTGGAAGCCTTTTCACGCGTGAAAAGCTGATGTGGAGGGGCCAAGATGCGTGAACACCATTTCCTAGCCCCGGTGGTTTGGTTGTGGCGTCTTGGCGAAGACGCATGAAGACGGATGATCTCATTGGCTAGCTTTTCTTCCCCTCACATTTTTTCTTTTTCTCTCTCCTTCTTTTTGCCTCTTCACACCTTAACCACTAGTGAATACCATTTCCACAAGGTTGTGGAAAGGGTAAATAATGACATGGCATCTTCTCCACACTAGAATCACTCGTGACCACTCCATGCAGCCTAACAGAAATTCATGTATAGATGGCAGGAGGGTCCATTAGCAAAGAAAGAAAGATGGATCTATCTCTCTCCACGAGGATCTTTGGAGAAATAGGAAAGAGATTTTTGGTCATAAGAATCCAACGTTGTATTTATTCTTATATAAATGAATGAAAATCAAGGGCACTTTTGTCATTTTCTTGGACATTTTTCAATGCAAGCATAGTCCTGCACTGTCACATTTTCTTGATGAATTTTTTTGGTTATCATTAAGTACAGATCTTGTTCAGCAAAAGAAGGTAAAAATGTGACTTCAAGTTCAAAATATCGTATAACTTATCCCTTAGCGTTGATTTCAAGATGGGCAAGCATGGCTTACATGTCTGATGGCAAGAGATATTGTACCTAAGGAACTCATGGAATTCTCAACTTCCAAGATGATTCATGAGGAAGCAGGCTGTATGGACTGGAATTCTTTAATTCTATCTGGGTACATTAATGGTGCATGTACGTTCTTAAGAGGGTAGCTATATATGCTTGTCTGTCAAGTTCTTTTCTGTTTTTTCTTTAAAGAAAAAGTCAAAGTTTCAATTTTCAAAGAAAAGACATTCAAATGCTTTGTCTACTGTTCTCATTGGTAGCTACATGTCTTGATAAAAGGGAACTGATACGAGTCCCAAGTCATCCATAAGGCCTCCACCATGGCCGGATCCACCAAATATATTATGCGCTAAATGGACAAGCCTTTGCAACACTAACTACGATCCATTTTCTGTTTGTTAGTATTTGCATGGAAATTCCCCACTATGTGAACCGTTGAATTTCCCCACGTTTAGTGCATGCATATTTTCTTATAATTTGACTTAGTATTTCCATGTTAGTTACCCACGTATTCATTTACCATGTTTTGCATTATTCCTAAATTCTAGTAGTAGTGGTGTTTTCTATTTACTATTTAAGAAGTCATGTATTTTCATTTTAGATGAAAAGAATTATCTAAAGTATCTATGTTTGTGTTTCTTATTTCTTTGGGAGATTAGTCATCTCAAATTGGCCTTATCTTGGAGATTGACCATCTCGAATTGGTCTCTATCAGGAACGAAATGTCAAAGATAAAGGTAATAGGGGTATACCGGTTAGAAGTCTATTAAAAATTGCTTAACCACGAGGGGTAAAAAAAGCGTAGGCACATGGTGATTTTTGAATGACATGTCCATGGCATGTCCAGCTTACCTCCATGGGTATTTTTGTCCGGATGACACCAAAAGGGCAAATGAAAGCTGAAATCACACTTTGCTTCATTTGTAGGGGTTATCATGACTGTCAAAGGATATAGGCATGGACCTTCAAGTGGTAATGCCAAAAGAAACAAGAAGTGTTATGTGCTATTAAATTGAAAGTTTTTTTTTTTTTTTTTGTCTTTGTTCTGCCTTAAAACTGGGTTGCGCTCGATAGCATGAAATGTCATTAGAGTGAGCAAAATAAAAGTCAAAAGCTAGTTCTTTATATTACCTCTCTTAATCGACAACTTATACACCACCTCTTTAGTTAAATCGGGCCCCATATCTCATTATTTCCCAATGTGATTCTTTACCCACTCTATCTCTAATTGTTTGCTCTTTTACTGCCTCCTAAAAGGAATCGAATAATAATAAAGGTGGTTTGCTCAAGAAAAGATATATTGGTAAATAATAAAAGGTAGTCTCGAATGTTAAAGACAAAATCAACGTTCAAATCAAGCAACTATGAGACAAGTTTTATTTAAAAAACGTTTTTTTATTATGTTTCTTTTATTTAAATATAAAAACAAAAAATAAATAAAGAAATAAAACTTGTTTTTCCAAAGTTTTAATTTGTTTCCTTTAGTTAAAAAAAATGAAAATAAAAAATTAATTTGATTTTTCAAAATTTCAATCGGTTTTTTTTAAGTTAGATTGTTTATTTTCGTTTCTAGTCATTAAATTTATTTATTTTGTTTTGTTTTAATTTTATATTTTATATTGTTTCTATAATTATGTTTTAAATGTAAAATACAAAAACAAGTGTTGAGCAAGATTTCTCAATAAATATTTTCAAGTGCATGTTACCTATCAACTTGATAGAAATATTACGAGGGAAAAACTTTTAATGTCGTGTCTGGTGTTCAAATTATCTATGAACGTTAGAAGTCATTTACCCCCTAAAGTATCTAACCGTCATATTTTTTTGTATTTTCAAAGTTCTTTGGTTTCAGGTCCTGATATGCAGTTGAACAAGTGATAACACTACTAGAAAACAGCCTTTTAATGACGCGCAAACAATGACACTCGCTGATAGAGGACGCGCATTTGTGGGCGCCCTAAAAATAATGTCATCTCTTTTAAAATTTAAAGGATTTAGAACACGCATTTTTGCGTGCCCTGAAATTAGTGTCTAAAAAAAACACGGAGGGCACCTATAATAAAATGTGTGTCGTCTAAGGCTGTCGCTTTATAAATTTTAATAGCAGGCGCGTTCCATCCGGAGGGAAAAATGAAATCCCAATTACTTAAAAACCCCGCCTTCCTTTTTTAGGGCTTTTTGTCAAGAAGTTGCCCCGCCTTCCTCTACTGCACGTTCTCTCTTCTACATCTCCACCGGCCGATCACTCTCTCCTTCCTTTCTCTTTGCAAATCCTAAGTCGTCGCCTTCACCATCGAACCCAAGGATCTGAGAGTCTGGAGTACGACTGATGACATCCGATCACCGGCGACTCTATAATAATTCTTTCTCATACTCGAACCCTAGATCTCGCCTCCTTCCATTCTACATCTCTATGGCGACCAGGGCTCAACAGAAACTCCACCACATCTAACGGAAGGTATGACCACTATATCTCATCATTATTTTAGTGATTCAAATGGATGCGACGATATCGTTTCCATTACAATCATCAAGGTTTTCCCTCTTCAAGAGTTTCACTTCTCCTTTTTTTTCTTCATTTAGATGCTTATGAATCTCCATTGGGGCCTTTGATTTGGGGATGCTTTGGGGATGCTATGGTGTCTCAGTTTCTCATTCCAAACAAATCGATATCTAGATTTCCCATTCTTTCTCGTTCCTATCTCCCTTTGGCACTTACCGATTCTTCTCCCTTCCCCGAGACAAACGACGGTCACCTAAACTCAAATCCTCTAAGGATACCTGCTCTGATTCATTCCCAAAAATCAGAAAATCTCGTTGTCTATCCCACAGTTTATCGATTCAGAATTTTGGGAGACAGAATCGTGCCTCATTTGTGGTTCGTGGCCTACACTACTGCTTCACCGCCCCGCGCCACTCTTATATGCCCTAGCTTGTCCGTCCTCCACCACCTCCTTCGTATAGTTATGTTTATGAATGTATGTTTTTCTTGATTCAGCACATTCTATGGCAGCTAAATGCAATTTTAACCTATATGGTTTTGAAGGAATACGATTTTAGAGGTTATTGAAATATTTACGTTTTTTGTAAAATTTTATATTTTCTGATAGGGATTTTTATGTGGGTTTGGTTTCTTGAAGGTCTTCATGGTTCCATGGCTCCCATTATTTATGTTATTCGATCATTACAACTTGTCTAAAAAAGATCAAGATTATAACAGGTGCTATTTCTTTTTTGACTTAAGGGCTGTTTCTTTTGGGACTGTTTACAAGGGCTATATTGATGAGAATGTTCGGGTTGGTCTCAAATCTCTTCCTGTTGCTGTTAAGGTTCTCAACAAGGAGGGTCTTCAAGGCCACATAGAATGGCTTGTAAGCTCCTCTAGTTCTCTGTCCTTGCAGCAACTAGTTCTTTGTTTTGTTTTATCTTCCTTATACCATTCTAATCTATATCTGTAATGGCGTTTTGTGTTGTAGACTGAAGTTAATTTCCTTGGTCAGCTCAGACATCCCAATTTGGTGAAATTGATTGGGTATTGCTGTGAAGATGACCACAGATTGCTTGTTTATGAGTTCATGTTTCGAGGAAGCCTTGAAAATCATCTCTTTCGAAGTATGCAACTTCCTTCCATATATATCTTTTTTTTCTTTATGTCAAACGTCTCAAACCCCCCTTTTTCCTAACTTCAATACTCTACATAACAAATAGTATATGGTATCTTCAGCCATGATAGTTGTAATACCAACTTAAATACCAACAATGATCATAACAAGCCTTTCTTGGTAACTGTATTAGAACTATTAGTGATTTAGTGGTAATTGCAAGAGGGAGAGGAAGGGTGACAATCCCTTCATTATGTTTTAGCAGCTAGGTCAAAATTGTTTATTATATCTGACTTGTTCTGTCTTTCTTGCCCTTTTAATAGTTCAATTGTGCTTTATCATTTTGTCATGTTTGTACTCTGATCACAAATATGTAAAAGCTAATACTGATCTAGCATAGTTTCATTATTGTAAATATTTCTAAGGAAATAGGGTTGTTGATAGCTTAGTGTGCGGGAAACGTGCTTATATATTTCTGTTAATACAAATAAGATTAACAAAGAGTAAAGACATTAAAAATTTATAAATGACTATTTTACCCTTCCTGGCATTCTAAATGTCTAAAAAACTTGTGAAAGAACACCAGATTTTGTATACTGTTAACTTATTTTTGAAATCCTCAGAAACAAGTGCGCCATTATCATGGCCAACAAGAATGATGATTGCTTTTGGGGCAGCAAAAGGCTTAGCCTTCCTTCACAATGCTGAACGACCCGTAATCTATCGAGACTTAAAGACTTCCAACAATTGCAAATGAACAGAAGAAAACTGGTATGTTACTGTTTTATGAATTATTGAAGGTTATTATTGTTTGTTTTAGATGATTAATCAGGTTAAATTTTATTACTTTTTTTTATTATAAAAAGTTAAACTTTGATGTTATAATAATCAGAGCACGGGGAAACCATGAATTGACTAAATGCACCATAAAATATAGAGTGCATAATAGAGATTAGATATTAATATTGATGTACTTGTATGTGTTTGATTTCAGGAGGTAGAAATACAATACATGGGCATAAAAGTGGTACAGATGTTCTGCTGGATCTATTGTCAAGCGGGTCACCACCTGCTCCTGCTCCTGCTACTCAAAAAAGCTCATCTACATCTGATCTCTTATCCTTGACTCAACTTAATAATAATAATAATAATAATAATAATAATAATAATAATAATAATAATAAAAACCCTCACCCTCACCTTTTAGTGCTTTGGATACTCTTTCATCACCTATACCTACACCTGGTGCTTCCCCTATGATAGATCTATTAGACGGATTTGGTCCAATTCCTACACCACCACCACCACCTAGTAAGTATATTATTATTATTTTATTATTTTTTTGATCCAGGTAAATGATGCTTACAAAATAACAGCACACTTGCAACTTTTGTCCTTATTTGAGACTTTTTATAACGTTTTTGTTCCTTTGTCCAAGTAGAATGGCTTTTGGGACCAAAATTGCAAAAATCAGCTAGGGACCCAAATTGAAATTTTATTTTCTAACTTATTGTCTCATTTACAATCCACACACACACACACAGTTCATACAGCTGCATTTAGAGCCTGCTAGCAGTAATACTCTTCCTGGAAATGCCAGTGGTTCTATAACACAGAAATTACGAGTCACCAACAGTCAACGTGGCAAGGTGTTTATTTATTTATTTATTTTTATATTCAATATAGAATACTACTCTCTTGTTTTATCACCCAACTGACTCATGAATGTTGTTTTGAGCAGAAATCAGTTGTGATGCGCATACGAATAAGCTACAAGGTGAACAATAAAGATATGTTGGAGGAAGGGCAAATCAGTAACTACCCTCGCGACTTGTGAACCATCTCTCTCTCTCTCTCTCTCTCTCTCTCTCTCTCTCTCTTCCTACTTGTTTTTGGTTATTGGTGCAGGTGAGTCAGTATGCATATGCATATAATGTAGTTATGTTTTGTGGTGCAGGTGAGTCAGTATACAAAAGAAGGGTTTGAAAGAGCCAGAGATGGCCTCACAGAGGCTGCAGCTTTGAGCGAGAGGTTTGTGTTAGGCACCGGTGTTAGTAGAAGAGTGGCTGCTGCAGCTGCTTCTGCTGTAAAGCCTTTTTTAATATTCGTACACTATATATTAGCATATGTATCGCGGAGGTGGCGGCAGAGCTTCCGGAAGACCTAGAAGTGCTCCGGCCTCCTGATCTTCCATCATTGCTTCTAGATGCTCGTATTTGTTACCTAGGAATGCCTGTAAGAAATAGCAATGTATTTTTTTTTTTTTTTTTTTTTTTATGAATTTAAGTATAATTTTGGTTGTTGTGGATTGTTCCTGCAGTGACTGAGCTTCTTGTTGCTCAATTTATGTGGTTGGATTATGATAATCCAACTAAGCCTATTTATCTTTACATTAATTCATCCGGAACACAGGTGATTTTTTTTTTTTTTTTTATGTTTCTTTTAAGGTTAAATTACTAAATACAAGAAATAAGTCAATAAATATTTTGATTTTTTTTTCTTTTGTAGAATGACAAAATGGAGACAGTGGGGTCTGAAACAGAAGCATACGCCATTGCTGACATCATGGCTGTAAGAAATCAAAATCATTCATTTTATCTTTTTAAGGTTATTTACTGATATGATTTATGAATTTCCGAAATTGCCCTCAAGTACTGCAAGTCAGAGGTGTATACAGTCAACTGTGGGATGGCATTTGGTCAATTATCATTCCTCTCATATGCTCTCAACATTGGCTGCATTCAAGAAATAACAACATACTTTCATCAACTTATTTACAATATCATTGTACTTTTGTTTTCTTAAATTCTCCCTATTACAAGTTTGAAAAATCTACCTAGTTATAGGCATGCCATTGAAATATAAAGCAACTTTCTCTATGATACCTGAACAAATATTCATGTGATTGATTAGTTGACATTTATATTTATTTATTTTCTTGTATTAGGTACAATGTACGATTTGGATTATAAATCTCCTAATAGATCAGGACAAAACTTCAAGTCAGGAGAAGATATGGTTGAGATGTTGAAGAAGGTTAGCACCATGTTCTGAAAAATAAGTCATAAAATTGTCTTGAGGTTTATTTAATGGTGATTGATGGTTTTGTTTTGTTGATGGAGTTTAGCAATGGAAAGATAGTTATGGCATTGGGGGGAGGATACAATCTCAACTCAATAGCAAATTCAGTACTTTCTTGTGTATAAGTTCTATTAGAAGACAAACATATTTTTGAACCCTTTGAGATTTATCAATTTGTCTACTATTGGAATGATTATTTGTATGACATTAACTTTTGTGCAATGGATTGTATTTTTTGTATATGGTATTTTATTTTCTATTATGAGACATGAAATGCAAATTTAATTTGAAAATTAGTAAATCTATAAACAATTTTTTTTAAAAAAAATTTAAAATTACGATACGCAAAAATGTGTGTCATCTTCATTTATGACATAGCCTTTCTTGACAGCGGCCTTAATGATACGCATTGCGTGTCATAAATGCGCGTCGTAAATGCGCGTCATCTATAGATGACGCGCAAAAGCGTGTCGTCTCTCGTTATGACAGGGCCTTTCTTGACACACATTTGCGCGTCGTCTGAGCGTTTTACGACACGCATTGCGCGTCGTAAAAGGCTGTTTTTCTAGTAGTGTAAAATGGATATTAGACCACATGATGGTTCTTTTTGCTTAGAATTGATTGGTTCTAGTGGGTCTTGGTTACGATCTACCAAATGTGTCAATAAACATTTGGTTCATGATTTTCAAATTCATTGCATCACTTTAATGGAATTTTCGAGCAATGTCATGATGATCATACACTGTGTTTACAAAGTGTCTAAAACAATTAAACCACAAGCTTAAGGGGAGCAATCAAGTTCGACAAAGGCAACTGAGCTGAAAAACTGACAAGCATGTAGAAATGGTTTCTGAAGCTACAAGTTAAGCTTTATCAAGTATAGTAACTCGTTTTAAAACCATTGTACCTTTCATGTTTTGACAGTGGCATTTCATAAGCCAAGTATGTAACTGTTAGCAATTCATTGTCCTTGGAACAAATGTTGTCGCATATGCCTTAAGTCTCGTATCTTCTAGCAGTTAATGACCTAATGAGACTTCACTTTAGAAGTCTTTAACCCAACAGGTCATGATCTTATCTGTTGAGACCAAATGAGCCATCCATCTCTTGTACTAAAACTGATAGCAATGTCTATTCTTCACTTAGAGATACTTGCCTGGTTACAAATGAAAATTCTTATAAGGCAAGGATGTTATCCCATCTCTTAGCCAATCTTTTTCTCATGTCCTTGACCTCCTAGACTAAGGTATGACATGGTACCATTGAACGAATTTACGGTGAATCTTTGATTCTAGATTTCAACTAACTCTATGATGCAAGGATTAAACCGCTTCTTGTTGATGATTTATCACTATCAATGATTCACATTGATTTAACCTCAGTTTCATGAGACATCTTACTTCTTTCCACATTGATCCAATACCACACACTGATAAAAGTTTGAAACTCTGTGTCGATGGTTAGACTATGTACTGTAGTTCATCACATGCACCAACCTAATTTTGCCCTTAAATTATTCTTAAAATCTTTATAATTCGGTGTCAAATGCCAGACACTGATGAGAACTTGAAAAATCTATGTCGATGGGTAAATTCCATACCTGAATGTATTACACACATCATTCCACTCTCGCCCTTTTTCTTCTAATAAAAGTAGTTAATGATTCAACGTATAGACCCATACACCGATGAGACTACAAAAAAATGTGTAAATGATCTACTATTGCAACAACATAATAGTGTGATACACCAAATCCTTCCCGTCCTTTAACTTTATTTGGTGTTTTATTTTCTTTCAGGTTACTTGTTGTCTCCTTAAAAATATCAAAAAGAAGGCAATGATTATTGATGTTGTCAAAAAGGAGGAGAAATGTCTAGTTCTGCTACATTATTACTTCATCATTCTTTGAATAGAAGACACTCAAGAAAGAAGAAGGCTATAAATCTAATGGGGAGCAAAACTTAGATGTTGTTTATTTGAGGGGGAGCTAAATCTAACGGGGAGCACATGTCAGCATTCTACTTCATATGTAGTTAGTTCATTTATTATTTCATTCTTTATTAGTTTGGTTTTGACATAATCAACTAAGGAAAGATTGTTGGGTTACATAGTTGTATAGATTTGATGATGCAAAAAATATATATTATAGTTATAGTTTATGATATGCTGACGGAAGTTCCTACGTCGAAGACTGAAGATCATCCCCTGATGATCAAAAGATACTGAAGATGCTATTAGCATTAGAGTTACTAAATAACATTAACTGAAGACCTGATCAGTGTGTCCATACGCTGAAGATCTTACACTGATGAACTCAGGAGGAAGAACTGGTAATAGACGCAAAACCATCCATTTTGGTTTTATATTTGTTCGAATAAAATGCTTAGCCAATTCCATGCGTCTAAGCAAAAAATCTTTTCTTCTTCTACACTATTGATACACGTTGATGACCATACACTATCTGCTGAAGCTGAAGCTACATGAGCTAAAGATAAAGTTGATCAATGGATGACTCCTAAACATTAATACCGATGCTCTGATCAACATCTGATGTGCTGGTGTTGATGTCCAAATATGGAGTTGATCATATTTTCTCAGTGAAGAAGTATTCTAAAGATCTGATCTGATCTTTGAAGATCTTATCAGATCTATTCCCTATATACCAGATGAGTTTATATTTAGATTAGATACAAACCCTTGATTGAAGGGATTCACTACAATAGAATAGTATATATTCATGTATTATGGTAAACCCTAATTAGGTCTTTGTGACAACTTTGTGTTAACTGCTTTGTGCACCCGTTCTCTTTGTGAGAACCTTTTTTAGTGAAAGACATCTTTGTGAAATACTTGTGTTATTATTCCACGTTTCCAATAGATTCATACACAAGTGTTAGGATTTGGGACTTTTAGGAGTCGGGTAACTCAGTGACTAACCGGTTTGGATCATGTGGACAGTAAAATTTTGTTTGGAGTATTAATTGTGCATCATAAGTCTCTTGCTGGATGTTTGCATTATGAACCCCGTTTGCTTGCGGGCTGTCTATTAGGAGGTTGGTTACCAATGTTAGGTATCAGTTCTGAAATCTCGAGTCATGAAGTTCGTCGTAAATGTCTTGAGTGTTTTTTAGGTGCAGGTAAACCTGAGATATTGAAGGATTTAGATGCAACGTGAGATTTTTGGATTTACCATTATTGCACTCGTGGGAGCAGTGGGTTGGTGATGACTTGTCAAGAAGGCAAGTGTGTATTTAAGGGTTTTGGGCATAATTTCTGCAAATGGGATTGGGTGAAATTCACGATCAGGGTGTTTTAAGTATTCTTTCCACATGGTTTTGGTGGTGTTCCTAGTCAGGGAATTGGGGGTAGGTACAATGATTGGAGGATCATCAGTCCTCGGGGTATGGTTCCTGAAGTGTAGATTGATGGGTTCCCGGTTTTGGGGAGTATATTATTGGAATTGGTTTGTGGTTTCAGTTCTGAGAGTTCCCGATTTGAGTGGTTTTCTCTGGAACATGGGTCATGCAGTTAGGGAGAGAAAGAAAATTGTTGCGGTTAAGCATTTTCAAATTATTGGGTTGTTTGTTGGCAACTATGGCTTTCCGAGTGGTCTCTCGAGTTTTCTTTATAAGATTACTTGATTTCTAAATGGTTAGAGGGAGCTTATGGAATATGTTGGTGTTGTTTAAGAGATCCTAAACAAGACGAATTTCGAGGACGAAATCGAAATCCAGTTTAAGTGGGGGATAGTTGTAGCATCCTGTTTCGAGAAGTTTCTTATTTCGGGACTATGGAAAATAAATGGGTCAAGTAATAGTCTTGAGCTTCATGGGAATAGGGTTTAGGCCTTATTGGATATTGATAATAATGGTTATGAGATCCAAACCCTTGGTTTGTGTTTTGGAGTTAAAGGGTAAAATGGGAAAAGTGATTTTTCAGACTTCTTTCATGGAATAAGGATTTTAGTTCGGTATGTTTTAATTCAAAAGTAGTTATAGGATTGTGGGGCTCTTCAATAACTTTCCGTGCATATAAAGAACACCGAAAACGAAGTTGAAATGGAAAATGAAAGTCCGAAGCGATCAGATAAATATTGGTAAGTTCAGTAATGGTTCTCATAACTAGGGGTTGCAAAACACCGTGAGCTGAGATGCTAGCTATAAAACAATAAAAAAATGGTGTACCGAAACACTTCGTGGCTCGTAATAATAGTTTGAGAATTATTTTCTTTTGAATGTTTAAAAAGAACCTTGCTTGACAAGTCTGGACCCATAGAACATGTACCTATTTGTTGACACGCGTTACCTTCGCAGCAACAAAGAACCTTATATCATATCCACATAGTAAAAAGAAACAAATAGTAAAACTATCATATCTGATAGTTAAATTTTAAGCCCTTAATCAAAGAAATCTCAAGAAATTTAAAAGACGATTGAAGAACTCAAGCTGAAGATAAAAATACAAAGAATCAATTTCAATCAATTCAGAAACCATATCAAAGTTAAATCTAGCACAAATGAAGAATTGTGTGATATGATATTTGTTGTTCTCATAAAAGTGAAAGCATATGAGCTAGGTCCCTACAGGTGTGGCCCACGACTTTAGTGAAAACTGATTTAACGTGACATGTTCTTAAGGATGCGTCGAGCCTGGTTCTTAATTATCTAGTTTTGCGAACATGAAATTCTGAAATGTGTTATTATCGCTTGTAAGGATAACTAAGGTATAAAGTTTATATAAAAGTTACAATTGGTTTATTGGTTCACATCGTCAAGCTTCTTCCTGACTGTGGGAATCTGTGAAAGATGGAAGGTATTGTGATAATCGTCTAAGTAGTGATTACATTAGAGCTTCCCTCGGTGTTAAGTCTGATCTTGTGAAAAAAAGAGTGAAGTATTTTTAGTTCAAGTTTTTAGTTTCCTTTATTTTATTCCAAGTTCTTTTATGTCATCTACATATTTCCATTCAGTTATAATGATTAGTTATTTATTACTTGTTGGCAAGTAAGGTTCAAGCTTTAGGAGATTTGATAGATGCCATTTCATGCATCTTTTAGGGTAGTTTTTATTAGCATTTATCATCATGTTTTACACATTTGCATGTCATTAGTTTAAATAATGTTCAGCTCATATCATTCATTAGAATTTCCGTACTGCTAGCGTTTTTATGTCATTTTCAGATAATTCGAGTGGAGCAGTACTTTGGAAGCAGCTTTGGATATGTTTGATGAAGCATTGGAGGTAAATAGAGCTTGTAAATTATTAAGGATTCTGAGGAATGCTTGGAAGCTATTTTGGTCAAGAAATATTCGATTGAATTCATCCTACGAAGATAGTTTGCTACATTCTAAAGCCTAAAGAATGTTGCTAGCAACTTTGACCCCCTGTCAGTATTTTGACCTATCCCATGACTCGTAACTCTCATTGACGAGATTCAAAATGTTTCGGAAACTATAAAAAATTTCGGACGACTTTATTGTTTGTAAAAAAGTAGAAAAACAAATAAATTCGACCGAATTTTGCCCATAAATTAGATCGAATTTTCACTTTGCTGTTTCAGAAAGTCCCGAAAAATCAAGAATGCAAAATTCTATCTAAGACATTAAAATTTTGATCGTGTTTCAAAAAAAATCGATCGAATTTTTGGGTTTCTTGCTCCGGAATACTCTGTGTTGTATATATAGGACGCCTCTTTGATCAGTTTGAAGGTTAGCCGATTCTTGAACCTCCAGATGACGAAAAAGACGATTTCTAGGGAGATTTCTCTCTGGTTTCAATGATTTCTGAAGATCTGAAGACTATGGATCGTGTCTCTCCGTTAGCTTAGTAAGATCTAGTACTTTAATTTTTCTTTTTACTAGTTTTTATCAGATTTTAGCCATGTATGGCTAAAACCCTAGTTTTAAGTTCTGCAATAGACTAGTACTTTTCATATGATCAGTTATCAGATTTGGTTTTCATTGTGTGCTTCTATCTAGTTGTTTCAGTTTTGAGCTTAATAAATGTTTGATTTTTAATTATTGTTAGTCTGATCACCTAGCTAGGGTTTAATCATTCCATTTAATAGGTTAATAGAATCTGTAATTGTTATTGTCAACTTACAATAAGTAACAAGTATCAGATTGGTTCCGTCTTAGGGATTTAACTCTAATATAAACTGAAATTTCATACATTTACGCTTCCTAGCTCGTGAGAAGTATTGGGTATTGCTGGGAATTTCACACTGATCTTAATGTAACTTATTTGACCTAAATTAAGAGCTTGTTTAATTAGACAATAAAAAGTTAGGGTTAACCAAAGAACTTATTTTGGTTAATTTAACCAAGTAAAAGATTTTATACTAGAGCTTATTAGTTTCTCTCAGCATCGTATTATATAGAATGCATTATGAATAATCAAATCTGGGCTGATTGCATTATTAGAAAAGTCACAGTAGAGTTGAATTCGTTTTATTATTGATTTCGTTTAGTTTATTTCACTGCAATTTTTAGTTTTAGTTTTAAATCAAAACCCCCCCCTTTTTTTTAATGACTAGTATATTCCTTCTACAAAGAGGCATTGACCATTCATGTAACGCCTGGTTCCTGGTATGCATTTAACTTTATTATTTTATTCATTTTAGAAGGGCTACTCGACGAGTTGGTGGCCCTAACTCGTCGAGTAGGAGGCAGTGTATGCGCGGGATTTTAATGAACTACTCAGCGAGTCAAAGTCCTGACTCGACGAGTAGGAAAAGATGGATGAAACCCTAATCTTTAGGGCTTGCACCCTATTTAAGCATCATACCTGGCCTCCACCCCAGCCTCAATCACCTCCAAACCCTAATCTCGAAACCCTAATCAACCTTGAGTAATCTTGAGTTATTTCTTTGCCATTTTTGTGATTTAAAGATAGAAGAAGGAAGCAAAGGCTTGGAGTTGCAGAAGGAAGGTCGAAGATCCAGAGCTAAGGAATCATTTTTGTCTTGATAGAGGTATAAAGCTTATACCTTGGCTGTTATCCACTTAGATCTCATTCTTAGCTTGTATGTTGTCATTTTTGGGCCATTTCCAAGGTTATTCCAAGATTTGAACTCTTGGGGAGGAAAGGACTTCAGATATGGGCATTCTTGAGCTTTAGAAGCTCAAAGTTGTCACCTTTATTCAGCCATGGCCCTATTCTATGACTTAGACCTCCATGTTAGCTTGTAATGGGTGTTTTAGCTTCATAACACCATCCATGCACGTAAAGTTAGCAACTTTACGTGTAATGCTAGTCTAAGGAGTCCAGATCTACAAGTTGGAAGCATTGGAATGGATTAGAATCGACTGAATGGATATGTCACATGGAGGACTCGACGAGTTGTTCTTGGACTCGGCGAGTAGGGTCGTGAACCGTAACCCCTTTTCTGGTTGTGAGTGAAACCATTGAGTTTAAGAGATGACTCAGTGAGTTGGACAAGTTTAGGACTCGAAAGCTGAAGAACTCGACGAGTCCAAGGAGGGACTCGACGAGTTAGAGTCGATATGTCCCGATGTTATGACAGGAAGAACTCGACGAGTCTGGGAAGGGACTCGACGAGTTGACTTAGTTGACCACGGGTCTGAGTTGTACATGAACTCGCTGAGTTGGGAGATGACTCCATGAGTTGGCGTTGACTGGGAGTTGAGCTTGACTTTGACTTTGACCAGGATGTTGACTTTGACAAAGGGTAAAATGGTCATTTTACCCTGAGCAGGATTATCAAATTTTGACTAAGTATTATTGTGATATTGATAGTCGGGGAGTCGTTGGAGCAGCTATCAAATATTCCTCACCGCGAGTTCTTGCAGACAGCTTTGCGATGTGAGTTTTCTCTAGTAGGAATGGGTCTAAGGCCATAATGTCGGTCCGTATAGTTGTTATTAGTTCCAGACTACGGTCCGATGCCGGGGCGGTCCCGAGAAGAGTATATGTATGCTTGATGTCTTTGTGATTCATGCATTTTATGTGTTATGTGTTTCGGGGTAAGCCCGATGTCGGGGCAAGCCCGATGCATGTTAGCTTATATGTTATGTGTTATGTGTTTCGGGGTAAGCTCGATGTCGGGGCAAGCCTGATACATGTTAGTTTATATGTTATGTGTTATGTGTTCTGAACTTCGATCCGATGTCGGGGTAAGCCTGATGTATTTTATATGCTTATGTTATATGTTTATGACATATGTTATGTTGTGTATATGTCGGGGCAAGCCCGATGCCTGGGTGAGCCGGATGCCAGACGTGTTCTGATGCCGGGGTGAGCCCGATGCCGGGCAGGAGTCCGATGTCCGGTAAGCCAATGTCGGATTCGTCCCGATGCAGCTGGGCGGTGTCCCAAAGTTTATGTTACATGTTATATGTTATGTGAATGGTATTTGGTAGTTTGGGGAGACTCACTAAGCTTCGTGCTTACAGTTTTCAGTTTGGTTTCAGGCACTTCAGCTAGCAAAGGGAAGGGCTTACGATGATCGCATGGCACACACCACAGTTTTCTAGCTTGGTAGATTGACTCTGATATTTTTATATAATTTTGATACAGTATTCGGTACCATGTTTTTGAGTTACACGATTTATGGTTTTTCTATATGATGATGGTCGAATTATGGTTGTATTAATGAAATTAAAAAGAAAATTTTTGATCGTATTTTTGGGATGTTTCAAGTTGGTATCAGAGGCTTGGTTTGAGGGATTCAGGCACACTCTCTGGTGTGCCTAAACTCAAACTAAGGACATGGTATGAAAACTTTCAAAAGAAAATCATTTTTACAAAAGAATTTTTAAAAGAGAAAAGAACTTTGAAAAGAGAAAAAGGGTGTGGTGCATGCAATCAGCCGAGCTCAAGTAAGTACTCCCAAATTACCCATACAAGTTGATGTTATGATATGTTTATGAGAACTGCATGCTAGATTAGGACTAAGGATCTAGGAAGGATGCCTTATGTGCCTATTATATGTGTATAAGCTTTATGAGAACTGCATGCTAGATTAGGACTAAGGATCTAGGAAGGATGCCTTATGTGCCTGTTATGTGTATCTCAACTTTATGAACCGCATGTTAGTACACATTAGTCAGTGATGGCCTGAATGTGATATGCTTGATTATGTGTACTCGATGCTCGAATGCTGCTTGCTTTGTGCTTTTAGGAGTTCTAATTATCTCTTACTAACTAGTAAATGAATATGTTAAGTTACATATTACGAGGACTAAATAATTTCAGAAGGTTAGGTCTAGCTCTATTGCGCGGCTCTTGTTTGAGTCCAACCGTTGTAGGGTAGGATCTCTCATTCGAAGAATTATCTAGTCTTAGTGATATGCAATAGTATTTGGCGGACGAGGAGATGAAGAAGGCTCGGTACCACGAGACGTTGAGGAGTGATATTAGACAAATTGTGAGCCGCTGCAACTGCAAGACGGTGGAGGACATGATTGCTAGGGCGAGAGAGAGAGAGAGAGAGAGAGAGAGAGAGAGAGAGAGAGAGAGTTGGATTTAGAGATGGAGAGGAAGAGGAAACCAGAGGGGGGTCAGTCAGGGAGTTCGGGCAAGAAGCACAAGGTGTCAGATCACAGATCTCGGAGCCAGCAGATCCACGGCTATTGTGGAAAATGCGGCAGGATGCACGAGGGAACATGCAAGGCGGGGAGTTCGGGCAGCTATAAGTGCGGCTGAACTGGTCATGTGAGCCGAGATTGCACAACCACTACCACCACCACGACAGCATCATATCTGATTTGCTTTCAGTGCAATCAGAGGGAACACAAGAGGTCTCAGTTCCCGAGTTTAGCAGCAGCATGGAAGGTGGGAGCACCTTCTCCTGCCACTTTGAGGATTACAGATGGCCGCCAGGGCCGGATTGAGGCACCTACGGCGCGGAGCAGGGCTTTTCAGCTCACTGTAGAGGAGGCACGAGGAGCTCCTGATTTGGTGACGGGTATGTATCTTTCTCTTATCTCTTTATTGATATTGTTTGTTACTTATGTTTATGTTTTTTGTTATAGGATCGTTCTTAGTGAACGTTATATCAGCTTTGGTACTATTTGATTCGGGTGCCACCCGATCTTTTGTGTCGCTCGCGCTTAGCAAGCGATTTAGTAGAGCTCCGGGGGAGCTGGATTGCCCACTTGATGTAGAGATAGCAGATGATAGGACCTTCATGGTCACGAGGGTTTAGAGAGGATGTACGCTTCAGTTATTTGACGAGCAGTTTTCAGTAGATCTAGTTCCTATTCCCCTGTGAGGGAACAAGGTTATAGTTGGTATGTACTGGTTGAGCCCCAATGGGGCAGTGATCGACTGCGAGCAGCAGCTAGTGAGGCTTCGGACTCCTAGTGGGGGAGGGTTAGTGATTCAGGGCGAGAGACCGCAACATTGGTTGACTCTGTTGGATAAGGTGTCTAAGTCCATAACTTATTTGGTATATACTTGACCCGACCCGGCATGGTCCATTTGGGTTGCACTTCACCCGAACTTGTTATGGATAATTTTATGAGAGTTGTATACTTACGATTTATTAATATATTATAAGTTATAATATATTAATATAAAGTCATGTTACTTAATTAGTTTTAATCTTGAATTAATTATGAATTAATTTAGTGATTAAAAGGAAGACTAATTAAATCATGGGCTATTATATTTATATGGTGTGGGCTAACACTCATTTGGAATGGGCTAAGATTATATGGAAGTCCATGGATGATCCATGGAGCTTTTACCCATGGATCCTTGGAAGAGGAAAAGACATGGGTTATTAGGGTTTCACCCTAACCATGTACACTATATAAACAAGCTTATGTTGCATGAAAAAGACACTAAGTGTGTGTGTAAGTGTGGTGGCCAAAACCAAGAGTTAGAATACTCTCTCATATATTTTCCAAGTTTGGGTGATTTGTGATTTCCATTTGAGGCATTCACATTCTTGGTGCTTGGCTCTCAAACTCCAAGGAATCAACAATCAACAAAAGGTATGTAATTCATCTAGTTCCTTTATGGTTAAAAGTACCCCATGCCATGCTAGATAGGTTATAAACCTTGGAAAACAATATTTTGCATGTATCTTAGACAAACATAGATCCAAGGTTTAATAGGGTTGCATGTACACTTAGGAAGTGTTAGAATGCTCAAAACCCTACAGTGGTATCAGAGCCTAGGCTTGTTTGTTTGATACTTGATGCAAAATAGTGAAAAAAAGTCGAGTTTTTTGCTGTCTGCCTGATGAAATCGCCGAGTCCGTGGGGGGACTCGCCGAGTTCATGTGTAAACTCATCCTACTCGGCGAGTAGGTTCGTGCACTCGGCGAGTAGGAGCCTCAGAATGCAGATTTTCGACTTTTGCTGCTGGAAATGGACTAGAAACATTACCCTAAACTGTTTTGGTGTTTTAAAACTTGTTTTAGTTGGTGTAATGGTTGTTCTAATCCATTTACAATAGCTTATATCAAAATTTCATGCTTTGTATGTGTTCATATAGTTCTTGAAACTTTGATGATCATGTTCATGTTCTTATGAATTTAGAAGATGATAGGAATTATTTGTTGAATTGTTTAGGATTAATTCTTGATCATTTATGTGTTTTAATGGAGTCCATAATTTGTCCTCAAGTTATGGATATCCAAAGGTCACTTCTTTTAAACACACACTTAAAACACATAAGTTACATGGAAATGAAGAGTCTTCATTTTTATGAACCTTTAATTCATAAGTTATGAAATGAAAAGTTTTGAATAGTTTCAAAACTTGTCCTCAAGTTTTGGAATTTGTAAAGTTACACACACTTTAAAATACTTTAATTCCAAACCCTTAGAGTTTTAAAAGTTAAAATTCAACCCTTATACTATTTATAACATTAATGGTTAATTATTATATATATGTATAAGATCAAAGTCGTCTTACCGCTAGTACGCCTCATTCACGAAGCCAGTCTATAAGGTGGGTATAAGGTTGTTGCCTATAAAATGGCAACTTAATGGGTGTCCACTCTCACCCACCGCTTGCTTGACTGGTGGAGGGTCGTTAGCCGAACGGGTAGGACAAGGACTTATAAATTCTCATTAAAAGTATGATGAATATTATAAAGTAACTAAACCTTATATAAATTCCCAATCTTAGTTACTTTAGGAAAATGTGAATATGGTGCTAACCCATGAAATTCAAACTTTGTACCTTACCAAGTCGTTGGTGGAGCGTGTGTGGTTAACCGGCACACTAACTTGGACTAGTAAGGATCACGAAAGGCGACTTAATGTTTATCATAGATCGGTGGAGCGTGTGTGGTTAACCGACACATTGATTAGGTGATAATATTAAGGGTACCAAGTGAATTTGCATGGTTATTCACACCTTGTTTTGTGATCCTCGGCATCCCAGTCACAAAACTTGAAGGGCACAATCGAGATTGAAACATGCCATTGAAAAGTTCAATGAATCTCAAAGGAATCTAGGAATTTCAAAACCAATTAAACCTAATAATTCATTTCGTTTTCATGGTGGAAATTGGTGAATCGTCATTCACCTACCTTCAAATATATTATAGCTTAGATTACGGCATCCCTCTTCTAAGTTATAATATATTGTGTTGGATCCTAGCCTTAATATTACATTTGGGTGTATTATTAAGGATTTGATATATCTAATCTAAACTTGTTTTCTTCTTTTCAGATGTCTTCCGACAACAAAGCTTCGGGCTCTAACCCTACTGGCTCTTTTTCCCTCATGAACCTTTGTGGGAGGGTCATCTTTGATGGTTCCAACTTTATGGATTGGATCCGGAACATCAGGATGGTTACTCGTTACGAGGACAAGGAATATGTCCTCGATAAGGAGCTAAAAGAGCTTGATGAGTCCACTGCTACTCCTGAGGAGGTCGCTGAGTATCAGGCACATGAAAGAGATGCCACCAAAGTGGCATGCATCATGATGGCCACTATGACAGCTGAACTCCAAAAGTCCTATGAGGACTATTACCCTTTTGAGATGCATCAGGATCTGATGGAAAGGTACCATCAGAGTGCTCGTCAAGAGCGGTATGAAATAATCTCCTCCATGATCACTACCCATATGAAGGATAGCGAACCAATCACGAGCCACATGCAGAAAATGCAAAGGTATGTGGACCGTCTAATGAAACTGAATGTGAACTTCCCTGAGGAGTTGGCAATTGATATCATTTTGCACTCCTTGCCATCGTGTTATGATCAATTTCGTATGACATACCACATGAACAAGGAGGAAGTCACACTCAGTAAGCTTCAAGGACTTCTGAAGACTGCCGAAAGTGGTCTTAAGAGTAAGTCGGTTGCTACTCCTACTCCTACTACTACCCCTGTTTTGGCTATCGGGCAAGGCAAAGGGAAGAAGAGGAAGCACCCTTCGAAGGGTACCAAGGGAAAGTCCCTTGAAGGCTCCTCATCTGGAACCAAAGGTGGTTCTATCACTCCTTCTGCCATCCCTAAGGACGCTGAATGCTTCTACTGTCAAAATAAGGGGCACTGGAAGCGAAACTGCCCAAAGTACTTGCAGGATGTCAAGGATGGGAAAGTGAAACCATCCCATGCAGGTATTTACACTATATTGTCTAATAACTCACCATATTCTAATTCTTGGGTTCTTGATACAGGTTATGGTATTCACATCTGTTGTGACTTGCAGGGCCTAAGAAGAAGTGAGGATGTGGAGCACGGAAAGATAAACTTAATCATGGGGAACAAGAAGGTTGCACCTGTTACCAAGATTGGAGTTTATACTTTGTTGCTAGATATTGGGTTAAAGTTAGATTTGAATAAATGTGTGTACTCGTCTGAAATGGCGAGGAATATTATTTCCTTTCATGCTTTGTACAAACAAGGTTTTACCTTTTCTTTTGATAATGAAGTTGGTAGTATTAATGCTTTCTTTAATAATATTCTTTATTTTAAAGCATTACCTTGTAATGGTGTGTATGAAGCTGTATCGGTTGTAGATAATTTAGGGAATAATGTATTGTGTATTGATTCTTCTACTAGCATGGATGAAGCATCTTTGTGGCATTGTCGTCTTGGACATGTAAGCAAGAAACGCATAGGCCAGCTCCAAAAGGATGGAGTCTTGGAGTCGTTCGACCTCAAGTCGGATGATAGTTGTGAGTCTTGTCTACTTGGGAAAATGACAAAATCACCCTTCACTGGTACTTGTGCAAGGGGTGAGGGTTTGTTGGACCTTATACATACTGATGTATGTGGACCATTCAAAACCGCCACAAGGGATGCTAATCGCTATTATGTGACTTTTATTTATGATTTTAGTAGATATGGTTATGTCTACTTAATCAAACATAAGTCAGAAACTTTTGAAAGGTTTAAAGAGTTTAAACAGGAAGTAGAAAATCAATTGGGCAGGAACATTAAGATGCTTCGATCCGATCGAGGTGGTGAGTATCTTAGTATTGAGTTCCTCGATTATCTTAAGGAGTGTGAGATTGTCTCACAATTGACACCTCCCAGGACACCACAGCTGAATGGTGTAGCTGAGAGGCGCAATCGAACCTTGTTGGACATGGTTCGCTCTATGATGAGTCGAGCTTCGCTACCAATCTCTTTTTGGGGGTATGCCTTAGAGACTGCCGCCCACATCCTTAATCTAGTCCCTACAGAGAAGGTTGCCAAAACACCTCATGAAATGTGGACTGGGAAAGTTCCCAATCTAGACCATATCAAGATTTGGGGTTGCGAGGCTTTCGTGAGGCGCGAAACTCATGACAAGCTCGAACCTCGAAGTGAAAGGTGTATTTTCATCGGCTACCCACAAAAATCCTTTGGTTACCTCTTCTACAGACCCAGTGAGAATGTGGTCTTTGTGGCTAGGAGAGGGGTCTTTCGAGAGAGAGAATTTATAAGCCAAGGAGACAGCGGGAGGCAAATTGACCTTGAAGAAATTCAAGACTCAATTGGTGAAGGAACCTCAAACACTAGCAATCAACTTGAGGAGGAAATTCCTGTTGATCCAGCTGACGAGTCTGTACTTCTGAGGCGTTCCACAAGGGTTAGGAACACACCTGAGTTTTATTATGGATTTCATATTACTACGGAAGGTGATACATTTATCAGTAACAGTACACTGGTAAATCTGGATGAACCTAACAGTGTTAAGGAAGCCATGGCAGGCCCAGAGTCTGCTAAATGGAAGGAGGCTATGGACAGCGAGATACAGTCCATGTATGACAATCAAGTTTGGAACTTGGTTGACAATGTACCAGGCCGTAAGACAGTCGGGTGCAAATGGATCTTCAAGAAGAAGACCGACATGGATGGGAAGGTGCACACTTATAAGGCTCGACTGGTTGCGAAGGGGTTTACTCAGACTCAGGGTATTGATTATGATGAAACCTTTTCACCGGTAGCAAAGATTAAGTCTATTAGGGTTATGCTAGCCATTGCTGCATTTCATGATTATGAAATATGGCAAATGGATGTCAAAACCGCTTTCCTTAACGGAAAGTTGGCTGAGGATGTTTACATGAATCAGCCAGAAGGTTTTGTCAGTGCAGAGTACCCCAATAGAGTGTGCAAGCTTGAGAAATCCATTTATGGATTGAAACAAGCATCTCGAAGTTGGAATCTTTGTTTCGATGAGAAGGTCAAAGAGTTTGGTTTCTCAAGAAGTGAAGATAAGTCCTGCGTGTATGTCAGAGCTAGTGGGAGTATAGTTAGTTTTTTGGTACTGTATGTGGATGACATACTACTCATAGGAAATGACATCCCAACCTTGCAGGAGGTTAAGTCCTGGCTTGGGAAGTGCTTTGCTATGAAGGACCTTGGAGAAGCTACCTATATCCTAGGGATAAGGATATTAAGAGAAAGGAGTAAAAGACTAATTGGACTTAGTCAGAGTATCTACTTGGATAAGGTGTTGAAAAGGTTCAACATGCAGAATTCCAAGAAAGGAGAATTACCGATCCAAAGCAATGCCAAACTGAGCAAGGCTCAGAGCCCGAGTACAGAAGATGAGATAGCTGAGATGAGTCGATTACCTTATGCTTCCACTGTTGGTTCGATCATGTATGCTATGACTTGTACCCGTCCTGATGTGGCCTTCGCTTTGAGCATGGTCAGCAGATATCAGGGGAACCCTGGCAGGGCTCATTGGACTGCGGTAAAGAATATTCTCAAGTACCTGCGGAGGACTAAGGATTGGATCCTTAACCTTGGTGGGAGTGATGACTTGAGAGTAGTAGGGTATAGTGATGCTAGCTTTCAGACTGATAGGGATAACTTCCGCTCTCAGTCGGGCTGGGTCTTTACCTTAAATGGAGGGGCAATCACTTGGAAGAGTTCCAAACAGAAGACTGTAGCTGATTCGACTTGTGAATCAGAGTACATAGCAGCGAGTGAAGCGGCAAAGGAGGCGATATGGCTGAGGAACTTCATCGGAGACCTTGGAGTTGTACCAGCTATTAAGGAGCCTATGGAGATTTTCTGTGACAGCAATAGTGCGGTTGCCTTAGCCAAGGAACCAAGAGATCATGGCAGATCCCGACACATTGACAGAAAATATCACTTCATAAGACACAAGATAGAAGAGGGACTCCTCGTGGCAAAGAGGGTATCGTCAGATGAGAACCCTGCGGATCCCCTTACGAAGGGACTGACGAGGGTTAAGCATTTGCAGCATGCGAGGCGTATCGGGCTGAGGGACGATATTAGTTTTACAGATTAGATAGCCTTTTCTGAAACTTGTAAAATGTAATCGACGTTTGATGATGAATAAAATGTGTGATTTATTTATGAGTAAAGTGTTACTATCATTGTCAATTATTTACTATTGTTTCAGTTTTGCATGTTTTGACTTCCAGAATAATCAATTTATTCAAACCTCCACAATCGGTCATATGTCGGAAGTAGGTATGAATCAAGATTGTCATGAATTGGGTTTGTAGATGGCTAAAGGTGTTTAGACATAGCAATGGTTGCTACAACGTTCATGAGTGCTCATAAGTTATGAGTATTGGAATAAACCCACGCTCACTTGTATCACTTCATGGAATTTATCTCGAGTGATCGTGAGACGGTAATATCATATAAGTCTTCAAACCTAGAGATATGAGTTGTTACCTATGAGTTGGTTGTGCATTGATTGCACGTAAACGCATCAGCAACTTGATGTTATAAAACGTGCCTTTGTGTGCAATTCAATAAGTAGTAGAACAAGCATATGAGTCGAAGTTTATCTGTTCCTTCTAGAAATAGAAGCGATATCTGGGCCCCTCGATGATTTTGTGTTGACCCATGTACCGGGCCCGGTCAGAACTAAATTGATGTGTTCAGTTAAGTTCTTTGTCAAACAAATCGGAAATCGAGAAACAACTGCTAGACAATAAGTAAGACATTGTTCCATGTATTTGTCCGGCTGATATCATGAGGCAGAGGATTATATGATCACTTATCTAAAATGGCGCTTCATAGTACACAAGAGTTTTCGAGAGCTACGATTGCCGGTTGGTTCCTGAAGTAATATAGGCAAATACAGTTATTAGACTTATCCAAGTGGGAGTCTGTTGGATAAGGTGTCTAAGTCCATAACTTATTTGGTATATACTTGACCCGACCCGGCATGGTCCATTTGGGTTGCACTTCACCCGAACTTGTTATGGATAATTTTATGAGAGTTGTATACTTACGATTTATTAATATATTATAAGTTATAATATATTAATATAAAGTCATGTTACTTAATTAGTTTTAATCTTGAATTAATTATGAATTAATTTAGTGATTAAAAGGAAGACTAATTAAATCATGGGCTATTATATTTATATGGTGTGGGCTAACACTCATTTGGAATGGGCTAAGATTATATGGAAGTCCATGGATGATCCATGGAGCTTTTACCCATGGATCCTTGGAAGAGGAAAAGACATGGGTTATTAGGATTTCACCCTAACCATGTACACTATATAAACAAGCTTATGTTGCATGAAAAAGACACTAAGTGTGTGTGTAAGTGTGGTGGCCAAAACCAAGAGTTAGAATACTCTCTCATATATTTTCCAAGTTTGGGTGATTTGTGATTTCCATTTGAGGCATTCACATTATTGGTGCTTGGCTCTCAAACTCCAAGGAATCAACAATCAACAAAAGGTATGTAATTCATCTAGTTCCTTTATGGTTAAAAGTACCCCATGCCATGCTAGATAGGTTATAAACCTTGGAAAATAATATTTTGCATGTATCTTAGACAAACATAGATCCAAGGTTTAATAGGGTTGCATGTACACTTAGGAAGTGTTAGAATGCTCAAAACCCTACAGACTCTATGTTCAGCAGCAAGGGCTAGGCGCTACCTTTAGTAGGGGTGCGCAGGTTATATCACCTATGTGATGGATACCCGAGATAAGGGTAAGTTAACACTGGATGATGTACCGATAGTGCGAGAGTACCCGGACGTATTCCCGGAGGATCTACCTGGGGTACCTCCGGAGAGGCAGGTCGAGTTCAGGATTGAACTAGTCCCTGGTGCGGCTCCGATAGCCAAGGCACCATATCGGTTGGCTCCTCCCGAGATGCAGGAGTTGTCTACGCAGCTGCAAGAGCTGCTAGAGAAAGGTTTTATTAGGCCGAGCAGTTCACCATGGGGTGCCCCGATCCTGTTTGTGAAGAAGAAGGACGGGACACATCGCATTTGTATAGACTATCGGGAGCTGAATAAGGTAACGGTGAAGAACCGTTACCCACTTCCGAGGATAGATGATTTGTTTGACCAGCTGCAGGGAGCATCTTGGTTCTCCAAGATTAATCTACGGTCAGGTTATCACCAGATGCGAGTCATGGACGAGGATGTCTAGAAGACGGCTTTTAGGACTCACTATGGTTATTATGAGTTTGCGGTGATGCCGTTTGGGCTCACCAATGCTCCAGCCACGTTCATGGACCTCATGAACCGCGTGTGCAGACCGATGCTGGACCGGTCTATGATAGTCTTCATCGATGATATCTCGGTATATTCCAAGACTCAGGAGCAGCATGAGGAGCACCCGAGGGAGGTGCTGGAGACACTGAGGAGGGAGAGACTTTTAGCGAAGTTCTCCAAGTGTGAGTTCTGGTTGCGCGAGGTGCAGTTCCTTGGGCATCTCGTCAACCAGAAGGGTATCCTATTCGATTTGGCCAACATAGAGGCCGTAATGCAGTGGGAGATTCCGAGGTCTCCAACCGAGATTTGGAGTTTTCTTGGTCTAGCGGGTTATTATAGGAGATTCATCTAGGATTTCTCCAAGATCGCTGTTCCTTTGACCTGACTGACCAATAAGGCGGTGACATTCCGCTGCGGGCTTGACCAGTAGGCAGCCTTCGAGACTCTGAGACAGCGGTTGTGCGAGGCACCGATTTTGAATCTGCCCGAGGAAGTAGATGACTTCGTAGTGTATTGTGACACGTCGATTACGGGCGTGGGTGCAGTTATGATGCAGAGGGGTCATGTGATAGCCTACGCGTCGAGGCAGCTGAAGCCTCACGAGGCTAACTATCTAACACATGATTTAGAGCTGGGGGCTATAGTGTTCGCCCTCAAGATTTGGCGGCATTACCTCTATGGGGTCCGTTGTACCATTTACACGGACCACAAGAGTTTGAGGTACCTCATGGATCAACCGAATCTGAACATGAGGCAGCGTCGGTGGTTAGATGTGGTAAAGGATTATGACTGTGAGATCCTTTATCACCCGGGCAACGCCAACATGGTGGCCGACGCCCTGAGCCGCAGGGCGGTAGCAGCTCCGACTCGAGACATGTTTGAGGATGAATGTGATCACTCCACTGTTAGAGCAGATTAGAGAGGCGCAGGTTGAGGGCCTGAAGGAAGAGCGCCAGAAGTGTGAGAGGATTGTAGGCCGAGTGGCCTCATTTGATTATGATAGCCGAGGGTTGCTGACCCTACATGGGAGGGTCTGGGTTCTGTACTGAGGTGGAGTACGGTAACTTCTGATGGATGAGGCCCATAAGTCGAGGTTCTCCATCCATCCTGGGGTGACGAAGATGCATCAGGATCTTCGCCCTGATTACTGATGACCCTTCATGAAGCGGGACGTAGCGGGTATATGGAGAGGTGCTTGACCTGTAGGAAGGTCAAAGCTGAGCACCAGAGACCACACGGCAAGATGCAGCCGTTAGACATTCCCGTGTGGAAATGGGAGGATATCACCATGGATTTCATTGCCAAGATTCCCAGGACCGCACGTGGAGTAGATTCGATATGGGTCATAGTGGATCGTTTGACCAAGAATGCTCATTTTATCCCGATCCAGGAGAGCATATAGGCCGAGAAGTTGGCCGAGATATATGTGCATGAGATAGTGGCACGACATGGGGTGCCTGTCTCGGTGGTGTCACCGAGATGTCCGTTTCACTTCCAGATTTTGGAAGCGGTTCCACGAGGAGATGGGTAATCGTCTCCACTTCAGCACTGCTTTCCACCCTCAGACATACGGACATAGCGAGAGAACTATACAGACTCTCAAGGAAATGCTACGCGCATGTGTTTTAGATTTCGGTGGCAGTTGGGATACGTATCTTTCGTTAGCGGAATTTTCATATAACAACAGTTACCACGCTAGCATAGACCGACCTCCCTTCGAGATGCTTTATGGGAGGAAGTGTAGGACCCTAATCTGTTGGGGTGAGGTCGGTCAGAGAGTTATGGGGAGTACTTAAGTAGTAATCAAGACTACTGAGAGGATCCAGCAGGTCCGGAGCAGGTTCCAGACTGCTCAGAGTCTGCAGAAGAGCTATGCCGACAAGAGGCGTTCAGATTTAGAGTTCCAGGTGGGCGACATGGTCCTCCTGAAGGTGTCACCCTGGAAGGGTGTCATTCGGTTCCGAAAATGGGGAAAGTTGTGCCCTAGGTACATCGGTCCGTTTAGGGTTGTGGCCCGGGTGGGTCGGGTTGATTACCGGCTAGACCTTACAGCAGAGCTCAGCCAGATCCACAACACCTTCCATGTTTCGCAGTTGCGGAAGTGCTTAGTGGATGATTCAGCAGTGGTACCCTTTGAGGATATTCAGGTTGATGACAGCCTGAACTATATTGAGCGACCTGTGGCTATCCTTGATAGGAAGTCGAAGGATTTGAGGAATAAGAGGGTGGAGTTGGTAAAGGTGCAATGGCAGCACCGCAAGGGCTCGGAGTGGACTTGGGAGCCCGAGGAGGAGATGAGGGAGCACTACCCAGAGTTGTTCCCAGATGCAGCAGACTTCGAGGACGAAGTCTAAGACAAGTGGGGGAGAATTGTAACACCTGGTTCCTGGTATGCATTTAACTTTATTATTTTATTCATTTTGGAAGGGCTACTCGACGAGTTTCTGCCCCTAACTTGTCAAGTAGGAGGCAGTGTATGTGCGGGATCTTAATGAACTACTCGGCGAGTAGGACATGTTGGATGAAAACCCTAATCATTAGGGCTTGCACCCTATTTAAGCATCATATCTGGCCTCCACCCCAGCCTCCATCACCTCGAAACCCTAATCAACCTTGAGTGATATTGAGCTATTTAAACCCTAATCTCGAAACCCTAATCAACCTTGAGTGATATTGAGCTATTTCTTTGCCATTTTGGTGATTTAAAGATAGAAGAAGGAAGCAAAGGCTTCGAGTTGCAGAAGGAAGGTCGAAGATCCAGAGCTAAGGAATCATTTTTGTTTTGATAGAGGTATAAAGCTTATACCTTGGTTGCTATCCACTTAGATCTCATTCTTAGCTTCTATGTTGTCATTTTGAGCCATTTCCAAGGTTATTTTGAGATTTGAACTCTTGGGGAGGAAAGGACTTCAGATCTGGGCACTCTTGAGCTTTAGAAGCTCAAAGTTGCCACCTTTATTCAGCCATGGCCCTATTCTATGACTTAGACCTCCATGTTAGCTTGTAATAGGTGTTTTAGCTTCATAACACCATGCATGCACGTAAAGTTAGCAACTTTACATGTAATGCTAGTCTAAGGAGTCCAGATCTACAAGTTGGAAGCATTGGAATGGATTAGAATCGACTGAATGGATATGTCACATGGAGGACTCGACGAGTTGTTCTTGGACTCGGTGAGTAGGGTAGTGAACCCTAACCCCTTTTCTAGTTGTGAGTGAAACCATTGAGTTTAGGAGATGACTCAGTGAGTTGGAAAAGTTTAGGACTCGAAAGCTGAAGAACTCGAAGAGTCCAAGGAGGGACTTGACGCGTTAGAGTCGATATGTCCCGATGTTATGACAGGAAGAACTCGACGAGTATGGGAAGGGATTCGACAAGTTGACTTAGTTGACCACGGGTCTGAGTTGTACATGAACTCGCCGAGTTGGGGTTGACTGGCGTTGACCTTGACCTTGACTTTGACCAGGATGTTGACTTTGACCAGGGGTAAAAGGGTCATTTTACCCTGAGCAGGATTATCAGATTTTGACTAAGTATTATTGTGATATTGATAGTCGGGGAGTCGTTGGAGCAACTATCAGATATTCGTCACCGCGAGTTTTTGCAGACAGCTTTGCGAGGTGAGTTTTCTCCAGTAGGAATGGGTCTAAGGCCACAATGCCGGCCTGTTTAGTTGTTAGTAGTTTCGAACTACGGTCTGATGCCGGGAGGTCCCGAGAAGAGTATATATGTGCTTGATGTCTTTGTGATTCATGCATGTTATGTGTTATGTGTTCCGGGGTAAGCCCGATGTCGGGGAAAGCCCGATGCATGCTAGCTTATATGTTATGTGTTATGTGTTCCGGGGTAAGCCCGATGTCGGGGAAAGCCCGATTAATGTTAGTTTATATGTTATGTGTTATGTGTTCCGAGCTTCGGTCCGATGTCGGGGTAAGCCCGATGTATGTTATATGCTTATGTTATATGTTTATGATATATGTAATGCTGTATATATGCCGGGGAAATCCTGATCTTGGGGTGAGCCCGATGCCAGACGTGGTCTGATGTCGGGGTGAGCCCGATGCCAGGCAGGAGTCCGATGTCGGGTAAGCCGATGTCGGGTTCGTCCCGATGCAGCTGGGCGGTGTCCCAAAGTTTATGTTACATGTTATATGTTATATGAATGGTATGTGGTAGTTTAGGGAGACTCACTAAGCTTCGTCCTTATAGTTTTCAGTTTGGTTTCAGGTACTTCAGCTAGCAAAGGGAAGGGCGTGGGATGATCGCATGGCACACACCACAGTTTTCTAGCCTGGGAGATTGACTCTGATATTTTTATATAATTTTGATACGATGTTTTTGAGTTACACGATTTGTGGTTTTTCTATATGATGATGGTTGAATTATGGTTTTATTAATGAATTTAAAAAGAAAATTTTTAATTGTATTTTTGGGATGTTTCAATTCAGTTGTGTCCCTGAGGATTCGGCCCTGCTTCCTTGTGCTACCCATTAGTGTAACCAAGCAGTGAAAATATTATTTGCTTAAATCGTGCACGACAGCGGTTTAACATGATGTTACATGATTTTAATGTGTTTTTAGTGACATAAAACACTTACAATTATCAAGTGTATTTCATTAACCATAGACACAATGGTGTTCAACTATAGCAACTACAAATTGTTCCATGGTTACATCATCTTTTAAGGGTCATTAATTTCATATCCTTCTCCTTTCTTTACCCATCGACCTTTAATCTATTAGAAGTAGTCGTTGTTGATAAGCCCATGATCCATGTTTGGGAATGTGGAAAGTGGTTTCCTTTAATGAAATATGAGGAGATTAGTTTGAGATCATTAAACTTGAGGGTATTTACATGGGGATACGTAATGGGTCTCAACAAACCCCCAGACTCTTTTCTTTTTCTTAATAATCAGTTGTTGATTAACGATTTTATAACATTGAAAGTTACTTTTTTACCCCCCTCATGTAGTCTATTAACTGGCATTGTAATTCAAGTCAGGTCTACCCATAAGGAGATAGTAGATAGGTAACCTTGAGAAAGTAAATAAATTGAAATTAAAATAAACTTTAACGGAAACATTGGACAGAAGAAAGAATGAATAGATTGGAGCAAGAATAAGGAACACAAAATAGAGGAACATTCATATAAGAGCCCGGACAAAATTGATATAAGGAAAAGCTCTCAATTACAAAGTAGGCTACTCTGAGAAACAATGTTCATGTGGAGTTGAGACCCAATACGTAGTAATTCAAAGTATACCCTTACATAGTTTTTTTCAGTAGTTAGTTATATTTTGTGGGTTTTAACTAATTTGATTGTTTATTTCCATCATTTCTATAGCATTATCACTACGATTTGACGTGTCTATTGGAAAAACAAGCCACTACTTTAAAAGTGCTTTCGTCGGATACACAATTGCCGACGATCACCATATCACACTACTAGAAAACAACCCTTTAATGACGCACAAACAACGAGACGCACCGATTTACGATACGCATTTTTTGCGTGTCCTAAAAATAATGTCAGGTTTCGAAAATTTGAGGGATAAAGGACGCGGATTTATACGTGTCCTAAATATAGTGTCCAACAAAAAAAACTAATAACACGGTGGGCACCTATCTTAAACGGGTGTCGTCTTGCAATGTCGCTTTATAATTTTTTCAAACACGCGTCTGAAACTTAAAATATAAGTACTATAAATTCCACGAAAACGCATGACCATTCTAGGGCTTTTTTTGAAGAATGAAAACGCTTTCATTTCTCCTTCGCCTCTGCAACAATCAACGATCTTAGTACCTTGCCTCGAATCGCCTTACTGACAACCTCTTTGGTGGCTTCTCCTCCAACAACCTCATGGTGACTTCTCCTCGTCGGTCACTAGGCCTCGGGCTCACCTGACCTTGTCGGAGACTACGACGATTGCTCAACTTTGCAGATTACATTATGAGAGAAGAATAGGAAGGTGGATGAGGATTGCGTTCTATGTCGCAGATTCCTCCTCCATTAGTTGATTTTGTTTTTTTGTTGAAGAATGGTTTGGATAAGTGTTTTGAGATTCGGAGAGAAGGGGGAATTTAGGGTTGCGATTTAGTCAATCATAATGAATGTGATGCGTAGTTTGAAGAGTATCGCCTCTGGTCGTACGTCAGTTTCGGATACCGTAAGTTTCTAATTGATTTGATGTCAATTTTATCATAATTGTGGTATTTCGTGTTGTCTGGGATTTTTTGCTTTTCGATCGATGGAAGTTAATGTTAATTTTGACTAGGGTGTCAAAGTAGAAGGAAAACTTGCTGTGATTAGTAAAACAACTACCATGGCAACTCTTCCATCTAAATCGGCAGTGGATCCACTAGATGATATACGCAAAATGGATAATAACTTGAAGACTTTGGTTGTTCTTGATAATGATCCAACTGGGACTCGAACTGTCCATGATGTTGATGTTTTGACTGAATGGTGAGTATCTCACACATCACTTTAAAGTAACATCTTCCTATAGTTTCCAACACATCAATGTTCCAATTTCCATATCTATTGGTAATTTTCTTTTGCAGGAACGTGGAGTCACTGGCTCAACTGTTGAGAGGCAGACCTAAATGCTTTTTCATTTTAACAAAATCTCGCGCCTTAAGCTCAGATAAGGTACACCACATCCACATCCACATCCATCATCGATAATATTCTTTTTCATGCAGTATAGAATAGACTGAGTATTCTTTTTCGTGCAGGCTAGTGCATTGATAACATATATTTTTCAAAACCTGATTACTGCTGCAAAATCAGTTGGAAACAACGATTACACAGTGGTGTTACGTGGTGATTCGACATTAAGAGGTCATTTTCCAGAGGTGAGTATACACACTTTATGATAGCTTTTTCTTAAGGAACTTTTTAGAATGTATTGGTGATTTTCCCTCTTTCTTATAGGAACCAGATGCAGTTGTTTCAGTACTTGGTGAAATGGATGCTTGGATCATTTGCCCTTTTTTCTTACAAGGAGGTCGTTTCACTATTGAAGATGTACATTATGTTGCCGATTCTGATCAGTACTATACTTCAAAACCTCTTTTGTTTGACCACAAAATATAAATCAACGTGTAAATCTTTCAACCTGACACTGTAAATGTCTTGTATTACACAGGCTTATTCCTGCAAGAGGTCTTAGCTAACTATCCTTTTCCATTATCCTCATTAGCTGTTAAATACTATTAAAGTCTTAAGTACACCATTTTACATTTTTAACTGTATTTTGATACCAGTGGGTTGAGGAGAAAACTAGAGGACGTATTCCAGCTAGCAGTGTTTCATCAGTCTCTATCCAATTGTTACGTAATGGAGGACCAACAACGGTCTGTGAGTATCTTTGCAGTTTACAGAATGTATATGGCACAATCAAATGTATTAGTTTACAAGATATTATACGCTCTGCCAATCATAGAGTGAATATTGATGTGTATTTGAACTTTGAAATTTGTTATTATCAGAAGCTCTCTAAAGTTTTAATTTACATTTTGAGTAAATTACATTATTGCTCCCTGATTATTGTTGATTTTGTCAATTTTGGTCCCAAAAAGTTTTCTCTTGTAATTCTGCTCCTTATTTAGGTCTTTATAATGTTTTTCGTCCCTGTTCAAGTAGAATGACTGTTTTTTGGACCAAAACTGAAACAATCAGCTATCTTAGGGACAAAAAATAGTCATTTTACTTGGAACAGGGACCAAAGCCGTTACAAGAACCTTAAATAAGGACCAAAAGTCAAGAAAAAGCTTTTTGGGACAAAAATTACAAAACTCAGCTATACACAGGGACCAAAAATGTAATTTTACTCCTACATAGATAGAAAGTAAGAATTTTGAGTCCCTTATATGCTTAAGTTGTGGGCCACCAATAACTTCAGCTATACTTTTTTTTTCTTTTTTCTTTTTTGTTTATGTGTATTTATATTTTTATTTGTTTTTGGAAAAGCATGTTGAAGATCACCACCTTTATTCGGTAAACTATATGCATTGGCGCGACCATAATATGTGGTATGGAGTACCCCGAAAGCCATGCGAATGCCTTGGAAGATACAATGAGGAAGGATCAATCTGATTTATTTAAGGAACAAGCAGATCTACTCCATCAACTCGTAAGATTTCATTTTTTCCCAATAAGTAGTGTCTAGATAAAGTGTTGGATAATGAATAAACGCTTTAATCTTAACAGATTACTCAATTGAGCCCTAAAATTTTGAAGTCTAAAGGGGTCCCGGTTTATCGAGCTTCTCAGTGTTGTGGAGAGTTTATTGTTACTTTTCCAAGGGCATATCATGTGGGATTCTGTTGTGGTTTTAACTGTGTGGAGGTTGTCAATGTGGTGCCTGTTGATTGGCTGGAACATGGACAAGGTGTAGTCGAGGTGTACAGTCAGCAAAGACGCAAAACATCAATATCTCATGATAAGTTTTTATTAGCAGCAGCTAGAGAAGGGATTAGGGCTTTATGGGAAGTTTCATTTTTGAATAAAGAAACTTCCGAGAATTTATATTGGAAACATGTTTGTGGGAAGAATGGGATACTCACCAATGCTGTCAAGATAAAAAAAAAACTTTATTTATTTATTTAATTGTTGTTTTCTAATGTTCTTTTAATATAATAATTTCAATGGAGAGTTGAAATCCAGCTAAAAAGGATCCAGCACCTTCAAACCAGTTTTCAGCTTCAAAAAATGGAAGATGACTTTGATACAACTAATGAAAAAGAATGTTATCTATGTTTTTATGACTTGCACATGTCAGCAGCCACCTGTACATGCTTGCTAGATCGCTTCACGTGTCTAAGACATGGGTGCTCTATAGATTTGAATCTTGATAACATTGGTTCAACAAAAGTAGAGAATAATGATCAATTTGATAATATATATTGGTTGAATTTGTTGAAGGTATCTGAACGAAAATAGTAAGCAGTCCTTATATGTTGATGTCATGCGTTTTTTGACTTGGGCTCTTTTTGGTTTGGTTTGGTTTTCAATGTTATTCATTGCATGCATGCTAAAAGAAACACTAAATAGTTTGATAATCTAGAAAACAACCAACCTTTTATTGTTTTGACAGGCAGTTGAAGTCGCTTTCAGCAACGGATATTTTTGACTTTGGATGTTTTCTTATGCTGGCTTCTGGAATTATTCTATTACAACAAACAGGTTTAGGAAGGGAATCTAGTCCTTAATCAATTGTTTCTGTTCTTAGGTTTGTTTGTGGTTCATTCCTAAGACCTGCCATTGATTAGACTTACATGGATCAAATGTAAAACTTCTACCAAGGGCATCATGGGAATTACTCAACAACAAGACCTGTTATTGATGAGAAATTACATATAAAGTAGATAAACTAAGGCACTTATTCATACATGTTGTACTAGTATATATTAATTAACTTTCTAATGTTGTTCTTTTACAATATTGTTCTTTTACAGATGGTTAGAATTGGACCTAAAGTTGTTTGCTGATATAGGAATAGTGGGTGCTCCAAATGCAGGAAAAAACATGTTTTTAAGTGTTATTAGTGTTGACATGTAGTGTTGTTTGACATGTAATGTTAGGTAACTTACTTGTTTGACATGTGATATTTTTTTTGAAATGAATTATCGTTCTTATGTATGGTATTTTATTTTGTATTATGATAATTTCAATCTGTTGTTTAATTTAAAAATTAGTAATTCTATCAAAAATGTATATATTTTTTTAAAACATTTAAAATTATGACACGCAAATACGTGTCATCTTCATTTATGACAGGGGATTTAATGATACGCAATGCGTGTCCTAAACGCGCGTCGTAAGGTTATGACACGCAAATGCGTGTCGTCTTTCTTTATGAAAGGGCCTTCCTTGATACACATTGCGTGTCGTAAATGCGCGTCGTAAATGCGTGTCGTAACTGCGCGTCGTAAATAGACGACTCGCAAAAGCGTGTCGTCTCTCGTTATGACAGGGTCTTCCTTGACATGCATTTGCGCGTCGTCTGAGCGTTTTACGACACGCATTGTGCGTCGTAAAAGGCTGTTTTTCTAGTAGTGTCATCAAGGATCCCCCAGAATCTGTACTCGATTTTGGTGAAACCTAGATATTGTCGTTTAGTTTTCCTCTAGAAATGCTTCGAGTATCTCCTTTCTTGAGCAACTCAAAACTTGTGCTGCCTACAGTAAGTTTTCCCTAAATTCCCATTCAAATTTCATAAATTAACACAAGTTCGGCTTTTCCTTTATGGGTTAAGGTTGTTTACCCTTTTTCTTTAGCCTGCAAATTGACTCTTTACTTTTCCTATTAACGTGAATTTTGTTGTTTTTACTCTCAATTTTAAGGTTCTGTTGAATTGGGGTGTAGGTGTGGTAGTCAAGAATCCCTTATCTCAAAATCCCCCTTAACAAAGAAAAGAATGCAATCAGAACCTTCCTACTGTCAAATGCGTATACTTTTACCATGCTTTAGTAGGCTAGTGGGTGGTGTAAATCCAACATATTTTGATTTGAAGGTGACTTTTATAGATTAATATGTGTGATAAATACTCAATGTTGTTTATTCTTCTTATAATTTATTTTAATAAGATCAGGAGACTATGATTCTTCTAATTGGGGCACAACGTAGATAATTGTGCAATTGATTTGGTTTATGTGCAATTGAGTAAGAACCCAATTTCCATCTTTATAGTCATTTTTGGTTATGAAGTAGTTATGCTTCTTTGAAGCTTCGCGACTAAACCGGCACAACTCTATGTATTGTAAAAAGTGAATTTTTGATAAATTAATTTTTAGCCAAAGAGATCTAAACAAAATTAGTAGTAGTCGTTAAATCGAGAGTGTGCATATAAAGAACGTCCAAATCTGACTTCATGAGAAGAAATTATGATTTTTCAAAGTTTCGGAATAGCAGTACGGGCACAGAGATCGAAATTCTAATCGGTTGTATGTTAGCTAAAACAATATAAACGAGAATTGAAGATCTCGTGAATATAAACCCATCGATAAAAGGACAATCGATAAGGGAGTTTGTATGAATAAGTTATGAATTTCGCACGGACTTTAACAGTGTAAACCGGTCTAAATATGAATTTTTGTTAGAGCAAGAATTAGATGTTGAGACCTTAATGAAAGTTGTAGAGCTCGAAGAGAGAATTATGAGGATATAAAGAACGTCGAAAATAGAGCTCGTATGTGAATGTTATGATCGTCCGAAGATTTGCAAGAAAATTGTTGTGCTGATGACGTGGCAGCACCGGAGTACACTACGTGGCAAGTTGGTCGCCCCCTCCTCCAAGAGTCAAGGTGACATGGCGCCACACGGTGAGGATACATGGATCCATGAGATTTGGCCACGTGGAACTTTCTAGAAGGGTAGGATGTGGGTAAACATGAGCTCGACACGTGGCAAATAGGAGCCAGCAAGGCCATTGTGCGAGGTGCGCCTGTAGGCCATGCGCATGGTACCACTCTGTTCCTATAAATTCCTTGTAATTTATGATTTCTTTTCACACCAAATTCCATCCACTTTCTCTCTGAGATATTATCTTTTCTTGAGTTCGATTTTTTTAGGTTCTTAGGGGTATTTAGTAAGGTTTTGAGGGGTCAAGCTGTCCGAAAAACATAAGCTTTCAGTTTCGGAGTCCTGTCCGTGCGTTTTCTTGGTTTCCGCTAAAACCTCTTTAAGTTATGCTACACTCTTTTGCTTTTAGTGTAACTTATATTTATAGTCGTAAGTCATCATTATGAACCTATAAATAAGATTTATCAGTAATTCCCAGTCACGTTATCGTGTTGTAGGATTTCAGAAAATCTATATGCCGAAATGATCCTACCTCGCTGATCCTTACTTGATAGATTATGATATAGACATTAGGATTAGTGAGAAATCTATACTATCATTAGTCACCAAAAATGCAAGACTAAGACTTAGTGATATTCATACCTAGGTCGCCTTAGAGGAAAAGATAAAATACCAAGGCGAAGTTTTGCCCAAATTTCAAGGCATTCACTTTTATCAAGTGAGTGCATAGTCCCTTTCATGAACATGATTTTAATACAAGTATTAATTAAATTATTAAATATCTATTAAAGAGTTTATATGTAGGATATATGCTTATTGCCTGGAATATGTGTTAAGAACATATTTGATAATATATATGATATGCAAACCAAGTATGGTTCTATATGTGTTAAGATATATATCTATTACTTCATGATAATAATAATAGAAGTATCATTAGAGAGAAGTATAAAGGTTTATTATTACCTAAATACTTTGTATACACTAAAGTAGGAGAGTGTTGTCTAAACAGAGCTGGTATTAGGAGTTGAGCATGGTAGTCTTACCAAGAGATAATATAAGACTAGAAAAATAGGATTAAGTTAAATTAAGTTGGATAATGGGTAGCATCTTCTTAAGAGTATATGTGAGTCATGAATGCAAAGTAGAATTCTGACATCCCTAGTCCGAGAGTATGGATTAGGCATAGTCATTTGTCTCTAGTCCTAGAGTATGGATTAGGCATAGTCATTCGTCCCTAGTCTGAGAGTATGGATTGGGCATATTCATTTGTCATTGGTCCTAGAGTATGGATTAGACATAGTCACTCATTCCTGATCTGAGTGTATGTAGTAGATATAGTCATTCATACTTGATCCGAGAGTATGGATTAGATATAGTCATCCATTCTAGATCGGAGAGTATGAATTAAATATATTCGTTCATTCCTGATCCGAGAGTATGGATTAGATATAGTCATTCATTCTTGATCCGCGAGTATAGATTAGATATAGTCATTTATTCCTGATCCGAGGGTATGGATTAGGTAAATCCATTCATTTCTAAATCTGAGAGTATGGATTATGTCGTTGTATACGATTAAAATGTGAGGAACGACGAGATGAAGTATATTACTTATATGAGGTGTATTTGTATATTACATATTTTAAGATACACACACACAAACACACACACACACACACACATATATATATATATATATATATATATATATATATATATATAAAACATTGTGGGATTGAAAACGCTATGTACTCACCAGGTTTCCCAGCCTGGCCCACTCATTTTCTTTGTATCACAGGTAGCGGTACAAAGGTACATGAATGATGAGAGATTCAAGGAGATGTAGGCTATTAGTCTAAGACACCGTAAGGCCTATTTTTGCTTATGTTTTGTATCAGTTATGACATCCCAAATTTTAATGGATCAACGGAAAATATTTCTTCGGAAATACTTTTTATGGGAAAAATTTTGCATTTATAAATAAACTTTGGGAATGTCACAATTAATGGGTTAAGTTGTCAACTAACCCTTAAAACTCAAAGCTAGGAATCGTAGAAAAATGTCTATTCTGCCCCTGTTTTGTAAAAAATATAGAAAAATCATCGGAAGTCGGATTTAGGATACGTAAACTCTCAAAGTTTAAATTTTGAGTCTAGTTTGTCCCTGATTTCTCCCAGGACCTGATGTTGTGTTTAACCAAGGGTAAAAGCATCATTTTCACTGATAGGTCAGAATTAGTTGCACAGATATGCAGTGTTGTAATATTCATAGAAAATTATAGAAAAATCATATGGCCCTGTGAGAGCACTTTCTGAAAATCTAAGAGTCTAAAATATTGGAATATAAAACAAAATTGTAATTTCTACAAGTTTTGGTAATGCTAAAGTAGCCTTGAACCGGTTGCTGATTCAGGTCAAAATCTGAGAATTTGACCAAGTAACTGGTTTGCATGTTTGGGGTATAGAATTGTCGTTTTTAGTCTTGTAAACTTCTAGTAATCTACTTATTTATGTTGTACTAGGGGGAATATTTATACCTTAGTTCCTACAAGATTTGAAGTGTAGATAGGACGCGTCTAGACAAATGTGAGTTAATCTTTATGGAATTTAAGAACTTTGTTAGGGAATTCCCTATCTTAGACGAATTGGAATGAACCAAGGTTGTTTAGGTTGCATGTACCCCTATTGTTTTTGATATGATATTGGTTATTGTTCTTCCTTATGTATATGAGAATTTATTATGCATATATGATAGATTCTTATTCTTTTTTCATGTGAGAGGCGTGTTAGTGTCATGATAGATTTAACATCCCAATGATGAGTGTCTTGTGTTGATTTATGTGATGTGTGTATGCTATGATTTCTTGGAAATATTTTTCTGCGATGATTTAGGATAAATTTAACATCCCAAAGATGAGGTATATTCAATTTTAACCCTATGTATGAATGAATATTGCATTTTGATCCTTGGGCTTGAGAAAGATTGCAAGAATGGCTCACAGTGGCATTTTGGTGATTTTTGACCAAAGACCTAGTACGTTGGGTGTACGTTGGGCGTACTAGCGTAGACTTTAGTACGCTAAGCGTACACCGCGTATGCAGGGCGTATGTGGTGAATCCTTAAACCCTAATTTTTACGGTTTGGTCCACATATAAGCATCATTATCATCTCATTTCTAATTCCCTCATCAGCCTCCATCTGAGAAAACGTCCCTTTAGCAAACCCTAAGTGAGAAGAGTGCATTTGAGCTCATTTGTGTGTTTTGGTGGTGTTCTTGAAGAAGAAGAAGTTGGTAGAAGGACTTTGGAGCTTGGGAGAAGCTTGGATTTGGGATTCTCCACTTGCTAGCAACCTCCAGGAGGTAAAAGCTTCTAGCTTGATCATCTTATCTTGTAGATCTAGCAATTTCTTTATTTAGGGCATTTTTGGTCCCAAATATGTTGATTCTTGAGCATGGCATGCTCTTGATCGAATAAGTTTTCCTTTTAGACCCTATGAGGGGTCTTGAGTCATAAAAATGTGATCTTGATGCTTAGTTCTTCCCCATGCATGCTCTAGATGGTCTTAAGTTGTTAAGAAGTTGGGATTTTGTGTATTAAGCACTTATTGGGCATGCAAAGTTGTAAGGTTCAAAGTCTTCCATGGATGATGACAATGGGCCTCATTTTGTGATATGTGGGTTAATTAGCTAGACTTGTTTGTACACCTATAAATAGACAAGTTGTATTCATTTAGTGGGTGTGGCAAGATGTAGTCCTTGAATGAGATGAGATTTCTTAGCTTAGATTAGTTAGATTGCAATATTTCCTTTTTGTGTAATTTCTTCATCATAGTTGAATAAAATATTTTGTTAACCAAATACATCTTCATGATTGTGTTCATTATTACATTCCGCATCATCAAATCATCGTTATTATTTCCCAATAATTGGTATCAGAGCGGGTCTTTGATGATCAAAGTGATTTTTAAAGTATCGATTCTGGATTTCATGAATTTCTACACAAGTTATTGAATATCCTTGTATTTTTGTGTTATGGAATCATGCTTCAAGTTCAAGCTACTATTCATGGAGATTTATGATGTTTGCTACTGTTCATTGTGGTATTATTTGGATCCAATTCTCATTTCATTCATATTTTTATATCTGATTTATTTTGAGATCAAAGTCTTTTGAATCGATTATTATCCATAGATCCATATGTTTTAGCCCAAATCACGAGTCATTATTATTCATTTGTTTAGCCTAATATTTTCGATTCATCATATTGTCCAATGTTCATTCAAGCTCAATCTTATGATTTTATCCGATGAATAGTATTTACTCGGTGTTTCTGTCCTGTTCTAATAATCATTCGCTTTGTTCTTCCCAGCCGATGATATTTGTATTCTTGATCAGTTATTGTTCTTCAAACATTATCGTTATTGTTCATATGATTCAATTTGAAGCCTAAATCGCTTTTTGTGTAATCGATTCAAGCTCTTTCTGAATCACGATTCTCGTGATGTCGATCTTTGATCAGATTCATTCTTCATTTAATTGATTTTTGTTTTTCAATTGAATCACTTTCATCTTCAAAATCATTTAGCGATTCGTGGATTTATCCAGACTTGTCGATCAGCTGAGATTGTCGATTTCATCGTAAATATGAATTGATTTCAAATAGTCGATGAATCTGTTGATGCTATTTGTATATCGCAAATTTCACATGAATCGATGATATGAGCAATTGATTTCTATCGATTATCAATTATCATTCCAAAGTGGTTTGTATTTGTTGAATTTGGTAATCTCGGTATATACAAAGCAATATATGTGTTGAAGAATCAAAATCTGATAGATATGTGGTTGTGTGTTTCAGAGTGAAAAAGTCATCAGAATCGATAGCAATTGCAAAAGTAAATCAGATGAAGGAATTGGGAATGATGCGAGAGAGTTCAGAACGAGAATTACGCATTGTGAAGTTAATTTCGTAATCGGAATGTTGGTTTTAGAAATGATGGTGAGCTCGCAATCGGAATAGAAAACACAATCGGAAAAGAAATCGCAATCAGAACATACATAATGATCGAAACTTATTTTGATTTCGTAATCGGAACTGATGTCATAAGTCATTGTTGTTGTTCGCTTTTATCCGATCAATTGGGGAAGACAACATAATATTTACATCTTGTGTTCCTGTAGTTTCAGCAAAATGACAGTTTTATTCCAAATTCTGAAATGGTTACAAATTCAAGGGCTGATGAACAAAATTGGATTTTTCGTGAACAGTAAATATGAGATTCCAACAAGTCTTGGTGGTTCGAAAGGTCGTATTTCGCAAAAACGTCAAAAAAAATTCGACTATTTCGGATTTTAAACTTCAATGTTTATTCCATTTTGTCGAGGGGGAGCATAGCAATGATTTATCCAATTCAAGATCATTCTCATGACCACTTGAATTTTCGACTATTTCGGATTTTAAACTTCAACGTTTATTCCATTTTGTCAAGGGGGAGCATAGCAATGATTTATCCAATTCAAGATCATTCTCATGACCACTTGAAGGTTTCATAATCATTTTTTTATTATAAAAATGGGAGAATTTGATATTGCCATTCGAAATTGGATTGTAATTTATCAAATTGGAGAATGTTTGATGAAGCTTGTGGTAAGATATATGAAAGAGGGTATGTCATTTTTAGGTATTGATGAACTTTAGGATGGGGATCCCAAAGGTTCTATCAATGACTGAGGTGCTTTGATTGACTCTAACTTTTAGGGATTTCACGATCAAGTGAAGTTACGAATCTTGAAGATGACGCCCCGTTTATTTAGATAATTTAATAAATGTAAGTCCCAGACTGATTTTCGAAGAATTTTAGATGTTGAGGGTTAAAAGTGTAAATTCCAGGTTAGTTTTGTAAGTATTTATGAAGGAAGGGAGTAAATGGTAATTTATGGGACTTCATTTGAAGATATTATGGAAGATAGGGGACTGTTTGGTAATTTCCGTACCTAAGTTGTAATGGAATCTAATATTCAGGGTTTAAATTGTAAATATTGGGTTAGATGTCACAACTAGCATTCTAGCTAGGAAATTCTGTACTCTTGTAAACATTATCTACTATAAACTCGTAAACCCTAATTCATATTGTGCTTGAAATTCAACCCACTTTCATGAAACTTAACTTTTTGGGCCATAATGGGCCTAAAATGAATTGGTTTACCTTAATGGGCCTTGTTGGGCCATAACAAATCCAATAAGCCCTAATGGGCCGTAAAACTCATTCTTTTATGCAATTTGGGCGGTAAACTACCCAATGGGCCGAAAAACCATTAATTTGGGCTCCATATTATGGACTCTAGCACAAAAGGCCCAAGCCTTTCCTTCCTTTCTCTCTCTCTCTCTCTCTCTCTCTCTCTCCCTCTCTCTCTCTCGGCCCAAGTAGAAAACAAAAAAGGGGAATTAAGGGGATTAAGGAGGGTTAGCCACCTCCTTATTACATGTTGGACTTCCATGCAAGTTCACATGTCTCCATGCAACCATCCTTTCATCTATCTCTCTCTTCTCCCTCTCTTCTCTTCTTGTTTCGGCCGAGAGCACCCAACACCCACACCAAATTCATTTTTCAAACACTCACTATTCTCTCAAGAACACCTTTCATTCCTCCATCAAAAATTCGAGATCTAGGGCATTTCAAGGAGGTTCTTCCATAAGAAATCATTATCTTTGGTAAGTCTTTACACGTCCAAGCTTCATAACTTCACTCTCTTGTTAGATCATTCCTTTACACAAAGTTTTTGGTGTGTATACTCTTAGAAATCTTCTTGAGTTCGAGATCTACTCAAGGAAGTTGCTAGGACCAAACTCTTCCATTTTCTTTCTTCAAAACCGAAGCAACAAACCTAAGGTGTGTTCATACCCCTCTATTTTCGGTTTTCATATGATTTATGGGGGAGAATGCAAGTAAAATGTGAAGATCTATGTGTATTTGTATGATATGTGTGATTTCTTGTGTTTTTGTGATATATATGTGCTAAAAATGAAAGATATTTCGATATCTATAGTTCAATAAGGAAAAATATGTGACCTAGTTCACATTTCACTTAACATGTCAAGATAAACTAATATACAAGCTTTAAAATAACACACTACAACATAAAACTCATTATTGGACTATTTTTGTCAAATAAACAAAAGTTTGGGAAAAAGTTGTCATTTACGGTTTTTACAAGGTTCAAAATGCCAAAACAGTTAAAATGGAAATTTCTATGAACATTATGTTTTTCAAAGGACTAAAAATGAAATTTGTGGCTTATTGGGCTAAATTTTGGGCTTTTCGGCCCATAGGCCCAAAGTTGCGAAAAATATGGATTTAAGGGGCTGAAATGGTAAATTTCTCAAAACAGTGGGTAGAAAGGTAAATAAATCTATTTCTGGGGTTTAAAATGATCATATTTGTTAAAAAGGATTGAAAATGCAAAGATTTTGGATTTTGGGTAAAAAGTGTAAAAATTGCGAAAAAGGTGGACTAAAATGCAAATCTTTTAACTAAAGGGTTGAAACTTTCTAAAATTTACTTTTGGGCTTAAAACATTATTTAAATAAGTGTTTGGGTCAAATATGTCAAGAAAAAAATGGTTCAAGGACCTAAAATGTCATTTTTTTTATAAAAAGGGCAAAAATTGCCAACTTTACAAAATAAGGGGCTGAATAGGTCAAACAAATGTTTTTGGTCAATTATGTTGATAATAATAATAATTGGGTCAAAATATACAAACTTTATAACTTATGGGTTGTAAATAGAAGAATAACTATTTTATAAATCTATAAATCGTTATAAAACAAATTCGTGATTTATACGACATATCGATTAAACAACTCACAACATTAATTCTATGCAAAAAAAAGTAAACGTTCAAATGGTTGGGCTTGAGAGATTCTAATCATGCTTAATGGGCCTTCGTGATTCATTAACATGGCTTTTGGGCCCAACATAAATAATACATGTTATTGGGCCTCCTGTGACCCAATTACATGCTTAAGGGACCCTCAATGGTTTTTACATGCTATTGGGCCTCAGTGGCCCATTAGCATTACTAGTATGGTCCAAATAAATCATATGCGAAATGGGCCAACGCACTTTTCGTATACTCGACAACGTTAAATAACATACGAAATTAGTAGGGCCTAGTAGTCATCTTCTCCTCGTCTGTTAGGCTTACCTTCTCTTCAAGTAAAATAAAATTAGATCATTAATCAAGGTTAATCAAATTCATATGGATTGAGTGAGTAATAAGGGGTGACACCAATAAGTGTCGGTCGTAGTCCGTAGTTGTAATCAAATTCTCCTGGAGGGAGAGCGAGAGTTTGTGTATATACAGGGGTGACTCCCCCACACCTAAGCTGTTCGCTACAGTTAGACTCGTCCAGTCTAGGGTGACAAAGTCTTAAGATCAAATTTCGGTGTTCATTACAATACCAAGACAGACGAACTAGTCATTATCATGCATGGTTATAATGACTCACGTAGAAATCCGACATCATTAATTAAGGGAAATCATATTCATTCGATGTAATGATTCAATAAAGCAAAAACAATCATAACTTTTTATCGGAAGACATCGGGTTTTCCGGGGAAACCAATCTTACTCATTTGTACTTTCAAAAACTATAATGCAAAACTTCTCATTTATTCACGTTTTGAAATCATTCACGCATATACTTACAGGATCATCACCACATTTTCAAGAAAAGTTTTAATACAGAAAATATCGGATTTTCTGGGTTTTACAAATGACATAAACTGCTTTACATCAAACACACTTATGAACTCACCAACATTATATATGTTGACCGTTTTCAAAATAACTTGTATTCTCAGGTAATCGTTAGACAAGGAAGCATCCGGTGTGTTGAAAGTTTTTTCGTAATTGCTAATCACCAAACTCTTTATATTTTGGAATCATGTAATGTAAACATTGTACTTGATGTAAACAATGCTAGTTGTACTTTGTAATGGTTGGTGATACATGTGTTATGTTTCATATATATTCATTGTGATGATATTTCAATTTAAGTCACGCAAGCCCTCAGACGTTTCCGCCGTCTGGTTAGGGGGTGTGACAGGTTGGTATCAGAGCTCTGTTTATAGTGAACTAGCATATCTAACCACACATTGATATGCAACTATAAACCCATAGAGGGACTAAATAACTCTGAACAAAAAAAATAAAATATACCAATAAACACTCTTATTTGTGCAACTTAGAAAAATGAACACAATAACAAATCGAATAAAACGATTGGGAGAACCTGACATCCCGGTTAAGCAAGTACTGTTCACAGTTGTATTAGGGATGAATGTAGCCTGATCAACTACATTTCTTCGTAATACAACTATCACATGCCCTGGAACGATCGCGATGGTCAGTAAACCCAAGGCATACCCTATTGTTAATCAAGAAGAATGCAGTAACTCAATTTTATAACAACTAGGAATATTTTAGGATTAATAATAGCTTATTCATATACCTCATTACGTGTTCCCCCTCACAGTCACCATGGAAGAGGAGCATCAGGACATCCAGTTTCATCAGGTCTTGGTGGCCCATGGGATGATTGAGGACGACCAGGGGGAAGAGCAAGGGAGAGCACACGGCGTTGGACCCGACGAGTACACAGACACAGACTACGAGTTTGATGGGACCGATGACGATACGGAGGAAGAAGGAGGCACAGACGAAGCCTCTGTCACACCACCTACTGGCGAGACACCACAGAACCACCCCGCCCCACCAGGAAATCCAGTAAGAGAGAATCGTTCTCCGGAGGCTGAGGCTGCCGCACTACGACAACAGCTATTCGCCATGAAATCACGAGCGGTGCAGGCGGAACAGGAAAGAGATGAAGTCATTGGAGAAATGACTGAGATGGCCTAGTTGTTAGCACAAGACCTCGGCATATGATCTCACTACCACCCTTGGGCGCTTCCCAGTGTGTTAGGACTAGCTTTACCCTACTAGTTTTATGTTCTCTATGTTCGCTATATTATGTACTACCGAGTCCATGTTTAAGTGATTACACTACTCATAGAGTCGTTATGCTGTCGAACTTTGTACCTCTATGTATGCTCTTTCGAGCAAATTTTCATGTACCAAAGTACGGATATTATTAGTGAAAAATATTATGTGTTTTATGGTGATGTTGTGACCTGCTATGTGTTTTATACTATTATTGTTTGGTGTGAATTTATGGGAACAATTAGATACAAAAATCGATTCACAAAATTCTCAACTTAAAAACAATACATACTCAACATCTTTCTGTTCCGTAACAGCAAGATGCCTCAGAGACCAAACCGCGTAAATAACCAACCACTGACACCACCGGAAGTCAACTCAGCCGCGTTTCAAGCCGCTGTATCTGCTGCGGTCACAGCAGCCATGGCGCAAATCCACCAGGGGAACAATGGTGGAGGAAATGGGCAGGGAGCTGGAAGTTCAAACAACGGAATAAATCAAGGACCTACCAAAACATGCTCTTACAAAGACTTCACCAACGCCAAGCCACGAACCTTTAATGGAACGGGAGGCGTCATAGCCCTAAAGAGGTGGATTGAGAAAATCGAATCCGTCTTTGAAATTTGCGGGTGTCCAGATGGGTGCAAGGTCAAGTTCGCAGCATGTACCTTTATCGATCAAGCTCTTTCATGGAGGAATGGTCACATTGAAGCCATGACCCTTCCAGTGGCAAACGCGATGCCCTGGGAAGAACTGAAGGAAATGATGTTGGCAGAGTACTGCCCTAGAGGCGAGATACAAAAGATGGAACAAGAATTGTGGAACTTGACAGTTCAGAACTCCAACATCGAAGCATACATATCCAGGTTTAGCGAGCTATCCCTTCTGTGTCCGGGTATGATCACCTCAGAAGGGAAAAAGATTGAGAGGTTCATCTGGGGATTGACTGCACCTATCCAAGGGAATGTCATTGCGGCAAACCCTGAGACGTTTGATAGTGCCAAAAGATTGGCCAAGAAACTGTATGATCATGGCAACATGGAGAGTGTTAAGATCGTGGAAGCGGATGTTAAGAAGGAAGAAGAGAATAAGAAAGGAAAGAGTAACAAGAGAAGAGGTAAACAGAACTCAGAATCATCCAAGAAGCAACAGACAGTGACTGTCCACGCAGCAACCCAAGCTACCCCAGCACCACATGCTCCAGCCTCATCCACGCCGAATACCCCGAAGCAGTACACAGGGAATCTTCCCAAGTGTAACAAATGTAACTACCATCACCTCGGGGAATGCAGAGAGATGATGTGCACAAGATGCAACCGGAAGGGCCATACAGCAAAATATTATAGGACCCAGTTTCCACAAAACCAGATGCACAACAACAACAACAACAACAACAACAACAACAACAACACCAAGGACGGAGCCAGTTATACCTGTTATGGGTGCAGGAAAACTGGACATTTCAGACGAAATTATCCCAATGCGAACACCGAGGCGACAGGAGCAGCAGGAAGAGTGTTGACTATGGGGCAAGGAGAACCGGTTTAGGATCCCGCTGTCGTCACCGGTACGTTTCTCCTTAACCACTCATATGCATGCATATTGTTTGATACCAGAGCAGAGCGAAGCTTTGTGAGTAACAAATTCAAACACTTGCTAAAGCAACAACCCCAAAAGCTTAATGAAACTTTTACGGTGAAAATGGCTAATGGGAAAACAGAATCAGCCGGGGAAATCTATGTAGGATGTACCCTAACTTTAAATCAACATTACTTTCAAATAAACTTGATGCCTGTAACTATTAGGAGTTTTGATGTGATTATCGGCATGGACTGGTTGAGCCCCCATCATGCCGAAATTTTGTGACGCGAGAAGGTCGTTCGCCTTTATCTCCCTAATCACGAAACCCTAACTATATACGGAGACAAACCCAGTACGAACCTTCGTCTTATCTCGTGCATTAAGGCACAAAAGTGTCTACAAAAGAAGGACTTGACGTTTCTGGCACACATAGTGGATAAGTCCAAGGAAGAGGTCAATATTCGAGACATCCCAGTGGCTTGCGACTTCTCGGACGTTTCCCGAAGATCTTCCGGGGATACCCCCAGAAAGACAAGTCGAGTTCCGAATTGACCTGGTACCGGGAGCTACGCCAATAGCCAAATCACCCTATAGGTTGGCTCCTGCGGAGATGCAAGAACTGTCAAGCCAACTCAGCGAGCTCTTGAGTAAAGGATTCATCCGACCTAGCTTCTCACCCTGGGGAGCTCCGGTCCTTTTTGTTAAGAAGAAGGACGGATCCTTTAGGATGTGTATCGATTATAGAGAGCTGAATAAGCTCACTATCAAGAATCGCTACCCACTTCCACGAATCGACGACCTGTTCGACCAGCTCCAGGGAGAAAATTACTTCTCTAAGATAGATCTACGGTCCGACTACCACCAGCTCAAGGTCCGGGAAGAGGATATTCCCAAAACTGCTTTCCGAACCTGCTATGGACATTATGAATTCGTTGTAATGCCCTTCGGTCTAACGAATGCCCCTGCCGCATTCATGGACCTGATGAATCGAGTCTACCGACCATTCCTCGACAACTTTGTCATCGTTTTCATCGACGATATTCTAGTCTATTCTCGAAGCGAAGAGGAGCATGGCCGACATCTCCGACAAATCTTGGAAACCCTACGAATTGAAAATTTATACGCAAAACTCTCTAAATGCGAGTTCTGGCTCCGAAGCGTAAACTTTTTAGGTCATGTTGTCAGCCAAGAAGGGATACATGTGGACCCTTCTATGATCAAAGCCATTGAAGGATGGCCAGTCCCAGCGACACCTACAGAAATTCGTCAATTTTTAGGTCTTGCAGGCTATTACAGGAGATTCATTCAGAACATCTCCAAAACAGCCAAGCCACTTACCGTGCTTACACAGAAGGGTGTACCATTTAAATGGACAGAAAAGCAGGAGGTTGCCTTCCGAACTCTGAAGCCAGCTCTCTGTAGTGCACCAGTATTATCACTACCAGGGGGAATAGAGGACTTCGTAGTTTACTGCGATGCTTCGAATCAGGGTTTAGGTTGTGTACTCATGCAGCGTGGTAAGGTGATAGCTTATGCATCCCGACAGCTAAAAACACATTAGGTGAATTATACCACCCATGATCTCGAATTGGGAGCTGTGGTCTTCGCCTTGAAAATTTGGAGGCACTACCTTTATCGTACCAAGTGCACCATTTTCACCGACCACAAGAGTCTCCAGCACATTTTAAATCAAAAGGAGTTAAACATGAGGCAGCGAAGATGGGTTGAGCTGCTAAATGATTATGAGTGCGAAATCAAGTACCACCCAGGCAAGGCTAATGTGGTAGCTGATGCTTTGAGTCGGAAAGAATACTCCAATCATCGTGTGAAGACTCTTTCAATAACCATCCAATCCCATCTGTCCTCGCTAATCAAAGCAGCCTTGTTCGACGCCATGAAGACAGAAAACAGAACGAGTGAAGCATTACGTGGAATGGAAAAGAACTTCGAAGTCAAGGAGGATGGAACATATTATTTCATGAACCGAATTTGGGTCCCTAAACTTGGAGGATTTAGAGAAGTAGTCATGAATGAAGCTCATAAGACACGATACTCCATCCATCCAGGGTCAGATAAAATGTACCTGGATGTCAAGCAATGTTATTGGTGGCCTAACATGAAGGCAGAGATTGCCACTTACGTTAGCAAATGCCTCACTTGTGCTAAAGTGAAGGTAGAGTATCAAAAGCCCTCGGGACTATTACAACAGCCGGTAATACCCGAGTGGAAATGGGAAAGGATTACTATGGACTTTGTGACCAAATTACCCAAGACAACAGATGGATTGGATAACATATGGGTGATAGTCGACAGGTTGACAAAATCCGCTCATTTCCTGCCAATAAAGGAGACATACAAGATGGAGCGACTAACAAGAATCTACATCAAGGAAATTGTGAGACTCCACGGAGTACCAATATCTATCATCTCAGATCGAGATAGTAGGTTCACTTCACACTTTTGGCAATCGCTACAGAAGGCTATGGGGACACAACTCGACATGAACACTTCTTACCACCCACAAACGGATGGTCAAAGCGAGCGAACCATTCAAACGCTTGAGGATATGCTTCAAGCATGTGTGATAGACTTTGGAAGGTCGTGGGATACCCACTTACCTTTAATTGAGTTTTCATACAACAACAGTTATCACACAAGCATCAAAGTTGCTCCTTTCGAAGCATTATATGGTCGTAAATGTAGATCACCGTTGTGTTGGACAGAGGTAGGCGACACTCAGCTGGCAAGAGGGCAAACACCAAGCAATGCATTAACAGGACCAGAAATCATACGCGAAACGACAGAGAAAATAGTTCAAATCAAAGCTCGACTTCAAGCATCACGCGACCGACAGAAGAGCTACGCCGATAAGCGGCGAAAGCCCTTGGAATTTCAAGTCGGGGATCGAGTGTTGTTAAAGGTATCCCCCTGGAAAGGGGTGATCCGTTTTGGGAAACGGGGAAAACTAAACCCACGATACATTGGACCCTTCGAGATTCTTGCCCGAATCGGTCCGGTGGCTTATAGACTGCAACTACCTGCCGAACTCAGCAGTGTACACCATGTGTTTCATGTTTCCAATTTGAAGAAGTGCTTATCCGATGAAACTCTAGTCATTCCGTTAGAAGAAATCGAAATCAACGAGAATCTCCTGTTCATCGAGGAACCCGTCGAGATCATGGACAGGGAGGTGAAGCGTACTAAGCAAAGTCGCATTCCAATAGTGAAGGTTCGGTGGAAAGCAAAGCATGGACCAGAATTCACTTGGGAACGCGAACACCAGATGAAGCAAAAGTACCCTCACTTATTCTCGCATTCTCAACTCTAGCTTCAAAAATAATTTTGGGACGAAATTCCCTCTAACGGGGGGATGGTGTCACAACTAGCATTCTAGCTAGGAAATTTTGTACTCTTGTAAACACTATCTACTGTAAACTCGTAAACGTTAATTCATGTTGTGCTTGAAATTCAACCCACTTACATGAAACTTAACGTTTTGGGCCATAATGGGCCTAAAATGGATTGGTTTACCTTAATGGGCCTTGTTGGGCCATAACAAATCCAATCAGCCCAAATGGGCCGTAAAACTCATTCTTTTATGAAATTTGGGCCGTAAACTACCCAATGGGTCCAATGGGCCGAAAAACCATTAATTTGGGCTCCATATTATGGACTCTATCACAAAAGGCCCAAGCCTTTCCTTCCTTTCTCTCTCTCTCGGCCCAAGTAGAAAACAAAACAAAAAGGGGAATTAAGGGGATTAAGGAGGGTTAGCCACCTCCTTATTACATGTTGGACTTCCATGCAAGTTCACATGTCTCCATGCAACCATCCTTTCATCTATCTCTCTCTTCTCCCTCTCTTTTCTTCTTGTTTCGGCCGAGAGCACCCAACACCCACACCAAATTCATTTTTCAAACACTCACTATTCTCTCAAGAACACCTTTCATTCCTCCATCAAAAATTCGAGATCTAGGGCATTTCAAGGAGGTTCTTCCATAAGAAATCATTATCTTTGGTAAGTCTTTACACATCCAAGCTTCATAACTTCACTCTCTTGTTAGATCATTCCTTTACACAAAGTTTTTGGTGTGTATACTCTTAGAAATCTTCTTGAGTTCGAGATCTACTCAAGGAAGTTGCTAGGACCAAACTCTTCCATTTTCTTTCTTCAAAACCGAAGCAACAAACCTAAGGTGAGTTCATACCCCTCTATTTTCGGTTTTCATATGTTTTATGGGGGAGAATGCAAGTAAAATGTGAAGATCTATGTGTATTTGTATGATATGTGTGATTTCTTGTGTTTTTGTGATATATATGTGCTAAAAATGAAAGATATTTCAAGATCTATAGTTGGAGAAGGAAAAATATGTGACCTAGTTCATATTTCACTTAACATGTCAAGATAAACTTATATACAAGCTTTAAAATAACACACTACAACATAAAACTCATTATTGGACTATTTTTGTCAAATAAACAAAAGTTTGGGAAAAAGTTGTCATTTACGGTTTTTACAAGGTTTAAAATGCCAAAATAGTTAAAATGGAAATTTCTATGAACATTATGTTTTTCAAAGGACTAAAAATGAAATTTGTGGCTTATTGGGCTAAATTTTGGGCTTTTCGGCCCATAGGCCCAAAGTTGCAAAAAATATGGATTTAAGGGGCTGAAATGGTAAATTTCTCAAAACAGTGGGTAGAAAGGTAAATAAATCTATTTCTGGGGTTTAAAATGATCATATTTGTTAAAAAGGATTGAAAATGCAAAGATTTTGGATTTTGGGTAAAAAGTGTAAAAATTGCGAAAAAGGTGGACAAAAATGCAAATCTTTTAACTAAAGGGTTGAAACTTTCTAAAATTTACTTTTGGGCTTAAAACATTATTTAAATAAGTGTTTGGGTCAAAGATGTCAAGAAAAAAATGGTTCAAGGACCTAAAATGTCATTTTTTTTACAAAAAGGGCAAAAATTGCCAACTTTACAAAATAAGGGGTTGAATAGGTCAAACTAATGTTTTTGGTCAATTATGTTGATAATAATAATAATTGGGTCAAAATATACAAAACTTTCTAACTTATGGGTTGTAAATAGAAAAATAACTATTTTATAAATCTATAAATCGTTATAAAACAAATTCGTGATTTATACGACATATCGATTAAGCAACTCACAACATTAATTCTATGCAAAACAAGTAAACGTTCAAATGGTTGGGCTTGAGAGATTCTAATCATTCGTAATGGGCCTTCGTGGTTCATTAACATGGCTTTTGGGCCCAACATAAATAATACATGTTATTGGGCCTCCTGTGACCCAATTACATGCTTAAGGGACCCTCAATGGTTTTTACATGCTATTGGGCCTCAGTGGCCCATTAGCATTACTAGTATGGTCCAAATAAATCATATGCGAAATGGGCCAACGCGCTTTTCGTATACTCGACAGCCTTAAATAACATACGAAATTAGTAGGGCCTAGTAGTCCTCTTCTCCTCGTGTGTTAGGCTTACCTTCTCTTCAAGTAAAATAAAATTAGATCATTAATCAAGGTTAATCAAATTCATATGGATTGAGTGAGTAATAAGGGGCGACACCAATAAGTGTTGGTCGTAGTCTGTAGTTGTAATCAAAGTCTCCTGGAGGGAGAGCGAGAGTTTGTGTATAGATCTATACAGGGGTGACTCCCCCACACCTAAGCTGTTCGCTACAGTTAGACTCGGCCAGTCTAGGGTGACAAAGTCTTAAGATCAAATTTCGGTGTTCATTACAATACCAAGACAGACGAACTAGTCATGATCATGCATGGTTATAACGACTCACGTAGAAATCCGACATCATTAATCAAGGGAAATCATATTCATTCAATGTAACGATTCAATAAAGCAAAAACAATCATAACTTTTTATCGGAAGACATCGGGTTTTCCGGGGAAACCAATCTTACTCATTTGTACTTTCAAAAACTATAATGCAAAACTTCTCATTTATTCACGTTTTGAAATCATTCACGCATATACTTACAGGATCATCACCACATTTTAAAGAAAAGTTTTAATATAGAAAATATCAGATTTTCTGGGTTTTACAAATGACATAAACTGCTTTACATCAAACACACTTATGAACTCACCAACATTATATATGTTGACCGTTTTCAAAATAACTTGTATTCTCAGGTAATCGTTAGACAAGGAAGCATCCGGTGTGTTGAAAGTTCTTTCGTAATTGCTAATCACCAAACTCATTATATTTTGGAATCATGTAATGTAAACCTTGTACTTGATGTAAACAATGCCAGTTGTACTATGTAATGGTTGGTGATGCATGTGTTATGTTTCATATATATTCATTGTGATGATATTTCAATTTAAGTCACGCGAGCCCTCGGACGTTTCCGTCGTCTGGTTCGGGGGTGTGACATTAGATTTGAAAAGATCCCAAGGGGAGGGACCAGAGTTGTAATTATGGGAAAGATGTTATATGGACCGGGTATATAACCCTTATGGGAACCCTAACCCTAATGGGAAGAGTTCAGCGGCCATGTGTGGAGTTAGCCGCCCCCTCCCTTCGTTCATTGCTCCAATCAGTCGGGATAGCCAACGCCGCCATCACCATAGAAGCCCTGATCCAGCCGCCGCCTCCATTGCCGATAATGACGAGCTCGATTGACGATGCCACTGTCGTCGTTTGAGGAAGCAACTCCCACCGCCGGGTGCGAGTGTTCCAGTCGCCGTCATTATTGTTGCGTTTTCCGATGGGTCGAGCCACCGAGCGTGGCAGCCTCTATCCCCGTGCGAGAACAGTCAATGGCGTGACTGCTGGGTCTACGTGCGTCGCCGTTTCTCCGACCTCACTTCGCCATCGATGTCGCTGCCTCTATTCTCCTTTGAAGATGTGTATCACCGGTGCGTGGGTTGCTGCCCACTGGTGTGCCGTTGGAACAGCTGTTGTGTTCGTCGACGACAACCACCGCCTGCCGCCATTTCCTTCTACTTCTTGCCATCGCTGCCTTGGCTCGTCACCATCAGCCACCATGAGAAGTGGCTGTGAGTTGTGTGGGTGTGTGATTTTGCTTTTATTTGGGTGTTGTGTGTGTTTTGTCTAGCCGGAAAGTCGGGAATAGCCACTGCCGCCAAGCACCGCCGCCGGCCACCATGGTGTGGCTGTGTGTGTGTGTGTTAGTTAGTGTGTGTTAGTGTGTGTGTGTGTGTTTATGTTTGGATTAAACATTGTAATTGTACTTAGCTTTGGTTAATAATTAAAAGAATCAAAACCACCACCGTAAGGTGGTGGCCGCCGCCATGAGCCGCCATTGACCACCACTACCCGAGGTGGTAGTGGGTGGTGCCCCACAAGCAAAACCCTAATGGACCTAGCGAAAACCCTAATGGGCTTAAGGATAAATTTTGGGCCTATTGGGCCATGTTTGAGTGGAAACCCTAATTAGGGTTTAGAAAACCCTAATTGTGAGTAATTGGGCCTTAGACTTATTGGACCCACTTTTGGGCTATTGAGATTGGATTGTGTATTAAGCCCAATTTCTCCATATCATTGATCTAGTAGAGTAAAGGACTTTATGGATTAAGTCCTTAATGGTTAAGTAAGAAACACTTAACCGTAATCGTCATTTTATGTGAAACCCTAGTTTCACTTGGGCCTTGAGTTGGGTTTTTCGATTGGGTATTGGTATTTTGTTTATTAATGGGCCATCCAAGAATAATCAAATGGACTAGAGTAATTAGTTGGGCTTTAGGGTAAGGCCCATATGAAGGATTGGCCCCAATTTGGAAAATTGGGCCATGGTTTGGGCCTAGAAGGTTGTATGATATTGGGCCCTTAGAATGAGACACGTTGGACTGGACTGAACAATTGGGCCTTAAGTCAAGACCATGGAGAGTTGGGCCCAATTTGGAAAATTGGGCCATAGTTGGGCTTTGGCCCATTATTAGACCTTTGGCCCTTTGGATTGGGCCTTGGGCTTGAGTCAAGCTAAGATCGGGGTAAGGTAGTCTCTTACCCAAGCATGGACTTATGACTATGAGTTGGAACCCAATTATTAATTGGGTGTTATTTTGATATTGACAGATCACGAATCTGTCATCCAGCAGCTATGGTTTTGTCAGCGGGACTTCAGCATGTGAGGTGAGTTTTCCTCCAGTAGGAACGGGTCTAAGGCACCAATGTCGGCCCATTTATATATTGGTAGTATGTCGGGGTTAGCCCGATGCAGTCTATATGTTTCCGGACTTCGGTCCGATGCCGGGGTGGTCCTGAGAAGTAGTTATGAATGTGTGACGTCTTTGTGATTCATGCATGTGTATGTTATGTGTTATATGCTCCGGACTTCGGTTCGATGCCGGGCAAGCCGATGCAGTGTGTGTGGTTATGTTATATGTTTATGTAATGTTCAGTTTATTCCGGACTTCGGTCCGATGCAGTGGGCGAGGCCTAAGATTATTCCGGACTTCGGTCGGATGCAGTGGGCGAGGCCCAAGTTATTCCGGACTTCGGTCCGATGCAGAGGGCGAGGCCCAAGTTATTCCTCACTTTGGTCCGATGCAGTGGGCGAGGCCCAAGTATTCCGGACTTCGGTCCGATGCAGTGGGCAATGCCCTAGTTAGCCCGGACTTTGGTCCGATGCAGTGGGCAAGGCCCAGTATTTGCTTTATGTGTTATTGTATGGTATGTGGTAGTTTGGGGGAGCTCACTAAGCTTAGTGCTTACAATTTTCAGTTTTGGTTTCAGGTATTTCAGTTTTCAAAAGAGGAGTTCGGGAAGATTGCAGTGCACACACCATTTGTTAGCCTGGGATGTTTATACTCTGATATATTTTGACATGAGACTTGATACATGACTTATGATTTTTAAGAGAAGAAGTTATATATGGTTTTTATTATTAAATTAAAATGAAATTTTTAGACTGTATTTTTGGGATGTTTCAAGTTGGTATCAGAGCCTTGGTTTGAGGGATTCGGGCACACTTTCGGGTGTGTCTGAACTCAAACTAAGGAAGTGGTATAAAGTTTTCAAGAGAAAAACCATGTTTACAAAAGGATTTTGAGAAAAGAAAACAATTTTAGAAAAAGTATAAAGAAAAGAGTTTTAGAAAAAGCGAAAAGAATTTTGAAAAGAGAAAAGGGTGTGGTGCGTGCAATCAGCCGAGCTCAAGTAAGTACTCCCAAATTACCCATACAAGTTCATGTTATGATATGAGTATCAGCTTTATGAGAACTGCATGCTAGATTAGGACTAAGGATCTAAGAAGGATGCCTTATGTGCCTATTGTATGTGTATCAGCTTTATGAGAACTGCATGCTAGTTTAGGGCTAAGGATCTAGGAAGGATGCCTTATGTGCCTGTTATATGTGTACCAGCTTATTGAGAACTGCATGCTAGTACAGATTAGTCAGTATGATAATCAGAGTAGTATATGCTTGATTATGTGTACTCAACGCCCGAATGTTGCTTGCTTTGTGCTTTTAGGACTTCTAGTTGTCTTTCACTAACTAGTAAATGAATATGTTAAGTTACATATTGCAAGGACTAAATAATTTCAGAAGGTTAGGTCTAGCTCTATTTCGCAGCTCTTGTTTGAGTCGAACCGTTGTAGGGTAGGATCTCTCATTCGAAGAATTATCTAGTCTGAGTAATATGTAATAGTATTCGCGAGCTAGTTAGGGGAATAAAGTAGGGACTTCTTATGCAGCTGATGGCGAAGAGTGGGTTGGTGATTACCCTAGGGCAAGCCTAGGATGAGATTAGCATAAGATCAGCAGTAGTAGTAGAAGGGACTTGGTGGAGTCGAGGCAGTACTTCAGGAAAGTACGGATAGATGTGGAAGGTAGTATGGGCCCGTACTACTGAAAGCAGAGGATCCGTACTCGAATCAAGGAAGGCTGAGATGAACCCAGGGAACTTGTAGTGTGTGAGATCCCTTGAGTTTGGATGAGTATTGTGATGTTAGTGATGGTATGTTGCCGAGTATAGTGACACTACGTGGTAGACCAGATGGTAGTTCTGGTGTTGACGAGGGATCAGGCTCGGACTCTGGAGCTGGGTAGATTGATGATCAGATGAGGGAGTTCATTCCATCTGAGAATTTCGCGCAGTATTATTGACCAGACTCCTGTGATCCTCAGTGTGATCAAGGAGGGAATTATAGAGATTTGTGATGAGAGGCCGAGTGCATTCTGCACTAAGATAGCAGTCATGATAGAGACTCGTACGTTGATGTTTCGGGAATTCAGAGTTTGTGAGGCTTCAGATTGTCATGGGGATTAGGGACCCCATTGTTAGCAGCAGATGGTTAGCAGATGTCACCAACACTTATCGTACCAGACGTTGTCTCGAAAGGAGACAAGATCTGACTTACTTCCTGTCTCCTGAGGGATAGAGCACGAGATTGATAGGAAGAGGTTGGTAGTGAGTTGAGTGATGATGCGGCTAATGCCATGTCATGGGATGACTTTTAGAATAGATTCTGGGCAGAGTATGCCCAGGCGATTGAGGCGCAGCAGTTGGCGCAAGAGTTGTTAGATCTCCACCAGACAACTGAGACTATGGCAGAGATCACTGCCAAGTCTCGGGAAAGAGCTTATATGGTACCACAGTATGCAGTAGATGAGGAAATGAAGAAGGTAAGTTATCAGAACATACTGTAGAATGATAGCAGGGAGATCATGAGTATCTCGGGGTGCAAGACCCTGAAGGATATGGCTTATTGAGCTCGAGAGCGGGATATTGACTTAGAGCACACTGGGAAGAGGGAACCAGATCAGTTGGTTATAGTGAGGGGTCTCGGGAGGAGACCGTAGATTTCAGATCAGCTTCTGAGAGGCCAGCGGGGTCAGATTCGGTGCAACACTTGCGGGAAACTGCACAAGGGAGCCTTTTGTTCCAAGGGTTGAATAAGTGTAACCCTGAGTTATCCTCGGTTTGTGTCTGAATTATATTTTCAAGAGATGTCATATGCCAATTGCATGCCGAGAAGCATTAGCGAATAGTGATAGAGCAATTCCCCAGATTATGGGATTGGGAAAGTACAGCGTCATCTTGGTTTATTCCAAGACTGAGGAGCAGCACGAGAAGCACCTGAGGGAGTTGCTAGAGACTTTGAGGAGGGAGAGAATTTTCGCAAGGTTCTTCAATTGTGAGTTTTGGTTGCGCGGGGTGCAATTTCTTGGGCACCTTGTCAATTAGAAGGATATTCTAGTCGATCCGGCCAAGATAGAGGCCGTGATGCAGTGGGAGATTCCGAGGTCTCCAATTGAGATTTGGAGCTTCCTGGGTCTAGCGGGTTATTACCGGAGATTTATTCGGATTTTTAGAAGTTGTGTGATCTTTTGGATTAGTTGGTGTTGAAACCCTAGCAAGGATAAGCGTGAGTTCTAGCAGATTGGTCATGGGAGGGTAGAAAGAATTGAGAATTTATCCAGTTTTGGGTGTTGTAGGGCATTAGCTGAATCAAAGTGGGGGAGAATCACCAAAGGATTCCGAAGGAAGAGCAGTTATGAAGAGGGGATAAGTTTCGCATCCTTGTCAGGAAGGAAGAAAGCCCAAGCGGCTGTATGATTTGAGGATAGTGTGAGATGGAAGTTTAGAAAAACTTGCCAATGATGAGATCGTGTTCTCGGAATGTTGCTAGCAAGCCTTAGGGAATCAGTTTGGGGATTCCAACCAGGACATGGGTTCAGTTTTAGATGTTAGGTCGCATGTATGCTCGACGTCGGATGTGTTCGGATTAGTAATCAGCGAATGAGATAGTGCTAGAGTGTTGTGAGACTGCGGGTGTAGCTGTAGCATTCACTTGGTTGGTTGATAGCATGAGCGCGTTGTTAGGACGCGGAAGGAACAGTAGTACCCACTAGTTCGGGGGCAGCAGTAAGGATATGGAAATCCAGGGATTGGATTTCGGAATTACCCAGATGGTTTAGATTTTGTTGATCTAGTGATAAGACTGTAGAAGCGTCACTGCAGTCATGGGATCAAGGAAGCAATGGACCAATTAAGGTCGTTGTGATAGAAGGCTACCATTCGTCATGTAGCAATCACGTTTAGCCGTGGTTTGGTAATATCAGGATTTGACGTACGGACCCGATCGGTTGGATCAGGAGGTTGTTAGAGCCTTAGTGACATGATAACTAGTGGCATCTAGTTCGAGAGAAGGATTTGTTCGGAAGTCGTACGAGTCGACTAAGTAGGGGGCCCTTTGGCTCAGAAACCGGGCCGGAACCCGGTATTTCAGATAATTGGTGAACGAACTGAGACCAGGGAGGTCTCATTAGATTTTGGAGAGCAGCCATGAGGCAGCATACTACTTCAGGCAGTTCAGTGTTCGGGCAATTTCAGCGTTTCGACAATGTTAGTAATTGTGCCCTAAGTGCAAGTACAGACAGGATAGCTGGTTTATTGGGAAGTGAGAAGTCACTCACAGCGGAAATAGCTGAGCATTGGCCAAGTATAAGTGATCTACAGGGATAATTAGGTTTGTGAACTTGTTTTGTAGTGGGAATTTCGAGCTAGCAGGATGTTGAGGGGTCAGTTGAGAGATAAGCAGGCTGGTTTCATCGATAATGATTTAGTATGAGTGGTCTGTCAGGGGATCAGACCATCTCAAGGCAGCAGATATCAGTCAGAGTAGATGTAGACTGTTGTGAGGAATCCGTTCACCAGTGGAATTTAAGGCTTTGCTAGATTGGTCATGGCTACCCTGAGAAGGCTAGGGCGTGCCCAGGATGGTGACCATCTCACTATAGTGGTTGGGTGTATAAGGAATGGTAAGAAATGATTTTGAGGGCGAAATCTAATTTAAGTGGGGGAGAGTTGTAACGCCCCGTTTATTTAAATAAATTAATAAATGTAAGTCTCAGAATGATTTGCGAAGAATTTTAGATGTTGAGGGTTAAAAGTGTAAATTCCAGATTTGTTTTGTAAGTATTTATCAAGGCAGGGAGTAAATGGTAATTTATGGGACTTCGTTTGAAGAGATTATGGAAGATAGGGGACTGTTTGGTAATTTCCGTACCTAAGTTGTAATGGAATCTAATATTCATGGTTTAAATTGTAAATATTGGGTTAGATTTGAAAAGATCCCAAGGGGAGGGACCAGAGTTGTAATTATGGGAAAGATGTTATATGGACCGGGTATATAACCCTTATGGGAACCCTAACCCTAATGGTAAGAGTTCAGCCGCCATGTGTGGAGTCAGCCGCCCCCTCCCTTCGTTCATTGCTCCGATCAGTCGGGTTAGCCAACGCCGCCATCACCATAGAAGCCCTGATCCAGCCGCCACCTCCATTGCCGGCGATGACGAGCTCGACTGACGCTGCCACTATCGTGGTTTGAGGAAGCAACTCCCACCGCCGGGTGCGAGTGTTCCAGTCGTTGCGTTTTCCGATGGGTCGAGCCACCGAGCATGGCAGCCTCTATCCCCGTGCGAGAGCAGTCAATGTCGTGACTGCTGGGTCTACGTGTGTCGCCGTTTCTCCGACCTACCTTCGCCATCGATGCCGCTGCCGCTATTCTCCTTTGAAGATGTGTATCACCGGTTCGTTGTTTTTGCTACCCGTTGGTGCGCCGTTGGAGCCGCTGCTGTGTTCGTCGACGACAAACACCGCCTGCCGCCATTTCCTTCTACTTCCTGCCATCGCTGCCATGGCTCGTCACCATCAGCCACCGTGGGAGGTGGTTGTGAGTTGTGTGGGTGTGTGATTTTGCTTTTATTTGGGTGTTGTGTGTGTTTTTTCTAGCCGGAAAGTCGGGAATAGCCACTGCCGCCAAGCACCGCCGCCGGCCACCATGGTGTGGCTGTGTGTGTGTGTGTGTTAGTTAGTGTGTGTTAGTGTGTGTGTGTGTGTTTATGTTTGGATTAAACATTGTAATTGTACTTAGCTTTGGTTAATAATGAAAAGAATCAAAACCACCACCGTGAGCCGCCATTGACCAGCACTACCCGAGGTGGTAGTGGGTGGTGCCCCACAAGCAAAACCCTAATGGACCTAGCCAAAACCCTAATGGTCTTAAAGATTAATTTTGGGCCTATTGGGCCATGTTTGAGTGGAAACCCTAATTAGGGTTTAGAAAACCCTAATTGTGAGTAATTGGGCCTTAGACTTATTGGACCCACTTTTGGGCTATTGAGATTGGATTGTGTATTAAGCCCAATTTCTCCATATCATTGATCTAGTAGAGTAAATGACTTAATGGATTAAGTCCTTAATGGTTAAGTAAGAAACACTTAACCCTAATCGTCATTTTATGTGAAACCCTAGTTTCACTTGGGCCTTGAGTTGGGCTTTTCGATTGGGTTTTGGTATTTGGTTTATTAATGGGCCATCCAAGAATAATCAAATGGACTAGAGTAATTAGTTGGGCTTTAGGGTAAGGCCCATATGAAGGATTGGGCCTAATTTGGAAAATTGGGCCATAGTTTGGGCCTAGATGGTTGTATGATATTGGGCCTTTAGAATGAGACACGTTGGACTGGACTGAACAATTGGGCCTTAAGTCAAGACCATGTAGAGGTTGGGCCCAATTTGGAAAATTGGGCCATAGTTGGGCTTTGGCCCATTATTAGACCTTTGGGCCTTTAGATTGGGCCTTGGGCTTGAGTCAAGCTAAGATCGGGGTAAGGTAGTCTCTTACCCAAGTATGGACTTATGACTATGAGTTGGAACCCAATTATTAATTGGGTGTTATTTTGATATTGACAGATCGCGAATTTGTCATCCAGCAGGAACGGGTCTAAGGCACCAATGTCGGCCCGTTTATATATTGGTAGTATGTTGGGGTTAGCCCGATGCAGTCTATATGTTTCCGGACTTCGGTCCGATGCCGGGGTGGTACCGAGAAGTAGTTATGTATGCTTGACGTCTTTGTGATTCATGCATGTGTATGTTATGTGTTATATGCTCCGGACTTCGGTCTGATGCCGGGCAAGCCGATGCAGTGTATGTGGTTATGTTATATGTTTATGTTTATGTTTATGTTATTTTCAGTTTATTCCGGACTTCGGTCCGATGCAGTGGGCGAGGCCCAAGATTATTCCCGACTTCGGTCCGATGCAGTGGGCGAGGCCCAAGTTATTCCAGACTTCGGTCCGATGTAGAGGGTGAGGCCCAAGTTATTCCGGACTTTGGTCCGATGCAGTGGGCGAGGCCCAAGTATTCCGGACTTCGGTCTGATGCAGTGGGCAAGGCCCTAGTTAGCCCGGACTTCGGTCCGATGCAGTGGGAAAGACCTAGTATTTGCTTTATGTGTTATTGTATGGTATGTGGTAGTTTGGGGGAGCTCACTAAGCTTCGTGCTTACAGTTTTCAGTTTTGGTTTCAGGTATTTCAGTTTTCAAAAGAGGAGCTCGGGAAGATTGCAGGGCACACACCATTTGTTAGCCTGAGATGTTTATACTCTGATATATTTTGACATGAGACTTGATACATGACTTATGATTTTTAAGAGAAGAAGTTATATATGGTTTTTATTATTAAATTAAAACGAAATTTTTAGACTGTATTTTTTGGATGTTTCATTGAATCTGATTTGTTACATGATATATTTTGGTGACTTATATCATTAGCATATTTGAATATCATTGTGACTTGGAGGGGGAGTTCTTCAAGATAAGAAGTGATTTGGTTTCTTAATTCCGAAATGGGATTTTATGGCGGGTTTGGCTTTCTTGACAATCTTTGGGATTACATTAGAAGATGAAGTTGAAAAATATTACTTCTAAGCCATTGGGAGCTTGAAGGTGATATTTTTACTTTGATGCTTGGTTTCGTATTTCTATATCCTAGAACCTGGTTTGAAGACTACTGAAGAATCAATATTCATGGATTACTTTGATATTCCTTGTCACAAGATCTTTTATTATATGCTAAAGGCTTGTTTTGGAAGTTGAAAGCTTGTCATCCATTCCATACTTTGAGGGGGAGAATGTAAGGTTCAAAGTCTTCCATTGATGATGACAAGGGGCCTCCTTTTGTGATATGTGGGTTAATTAGCTAGACTTGTTTGTACACCTATAAATAGAGAAGTTGTATTCTTTTATTGGGTATGGCAAGATGTAGTCCTTGAATGAGATGAGATTTCTTAGCTTAGATTAGTTAGATTGCAATAATTCCTTTTTGTGTAATTTCCTCATCATAGTTGAATAAAATATATTGTTAACCAAATACATCTTCATAATTGTGTTCGTTCTTACATTCCACATCATCAAATCATCGTTATTATTTCCCAACAAAAGTCACAAAGTTGGAAAATTTATGACTCTTAATGGTATTTTGGCCTTGGATCTGCATTTGGACGTAATAAGTCGAAGTATTAAGCACTTAATATGGAAAGTGTGACTTCGGTGCCTATGTCGTGCGTACCTCAGCGTACGCCGAGCGTATGAAGTCAACTACCCGATCTCGGTCAAGGCTTGAGTACGCCCCGCAGACGAGGCCTGAGCTGACTCGGCTGGGTTGACTCGCTGACTTTGACCGTTGACTAGAGTTTTGACCTAGGGGTATTTTGGGTATTTGAGCTGTTAATTAAATATTATGTTCTTGGTTTTGGTTAGTTAATCATTGAGCTAATTTTCAAAGTAGAGTTTTATTTAGTTTGCATTCTGACTCATAGGTAAGTTTTCCTCACTGTGTCTGTGGGTTGAAGGCACCAATGTCGGCCCCTTTAGTTATGTATCCTGGTATATAGGATGCTGTTATACGGTAGTGATCTGTAGATTTGTCTGCTAGTCTGTTAACTGGTTATATGATTATCTGTTGCTGGATATATGTTATTTGTTATGTATATGTCGACATGGTATGGTGAGGTTGAGACTCGACTGCTTTGTGCTGTCAGTCAACAGACTGGGGCATTCTAACCAAAAGGGTTTGGGCCAGGGCATTCCAACCAGGAGGTTGTTGGCCGGGGGTAATCCAACCAGGAGGTTGTGGACCCGTTATGTGTGGGGAAAGCCAACCGAAAGGTTGTGAGCCGGGGCATTTCAACCAAAAAGTTGTGGGCCGGGGGTAATCCAACCAAGAGGTTGTGGACCCGTTACCTATTTGATTATATGTTTGTGTGGAGGTACTTTAGGGGAACTCACTAAGGTTTGGCTTACAGTTTTAATTTATGGTTTCAGGTACTTCCGAGGATCGTGGGAAGGAAAATGCATGATCGTACACAACTTCTTGTTTTTATGTCTCCGGGTCTTGGGAAAACTCTTATTTGAAATAATGTTTTTTTTGAAACAATGACTCTTTTGTAAACAATATTGATTCATGGTTGGTTTTGAAAATTTTAATTTTTGGTGATTTTTTAGTGTTACAATAAAACATGCTAGCAAGGTGATATCCATAAAGATGACATGTGCATGAGAGTTAGACGTGATGTAAAATGCTAGTAAAAGATGTTAATAAATATGCATGACTACTTAGGGAGGTCAATTATGTAATTCCTTAAAAGATGAATTAATAATAAATTAATTAAAAAGGGGAATACATTAGTAGAGCGAAAGGTAGCAACCTAGAAATAGTTGTGTATCCTATATGGATTATATGATAGCCTAGTAGGTTGAGAGATACATATATGATAAGAGCTTAAGCCAATACTGACGTTGAGTGTTTTTTCTAGACAACCACTCGGGGCATGGTCCATGGTTTCTAGGACTGGAGTGATGTTAACGATTAATGGAACGTTTGTGCAAACACCACATGGGATTTTAGGGGGGTGTAACATGATGGCTTTGACACCGCTTGTACCAATCCTTAACGGCAATGAATGTACTAGTATACGCAAGGTTAGAGTAGCAAACATAGTAACAACCGGTGACAATGTTACAAGTGAGATTTGCGCCTCACTTAGTGCATTAGGCCGTGTCGGTCACGTTAGTAGCGAACGTGATACTTACCTTGGGGTTACTGATAAATATATAGACCGTAAATAGGAAGTATTATAATAAAAATTACAAAGTTGATTAAGAAGACAATAATTCTTGATGATGAAAATGAAGATTAATATTATCTTATAATATTATAGTCATGTATGAAGTAATAACTAGTTACAAAGATGAATAATGAAGTGTAACTAAAAATAGAGGCTCTAAAGAAGAATAACAATTCAACATTATTATAATGAATATATGATGTATCTAATGTCATTATATGTGAGTGTTTGAATGCATTATTATATGATGTTTTGTTTAACCTATTTGGCATATGTGCGTTCCATAATATTGTACTTATGATTAGGTCACTTAGCATATGCTAACACTTGTTTCTTTGCTTGTTGTTTTCCTTATGATGGTACATGTAGCATACTCTGATGGTTTTGGTGAGGATGAGGTCTCTTTGGTAGTTATATTTAGTCTATTTTTAGTAATGATACTATTTTGGTCATGTCGTGGAGTTTTCTTTATACTTGGTTTTTGAGAACTTGTTTTGAGTTGGTTTTACGAACTTTAACTTTGATGAATGTTGTTTGTGGTAATAAAGTAACATTTGTGATGTTTTTCATAAAATTCAAATTAAGACTTTCGTTAATGTATTCTCGTTAAAAGTGTTTTTAAAATTAAAAAAAAATAGGTGGAAGATCACGGTGTTACAGTTTAGGCATCAACTGAAATATTTCACGAACCATTTATATTTAATATTATTAGAATAAATTTCATGAAATCAAGTAACATTAAATTTCAAAGTATTTTGCTGAAAATGGATACCGTATACTCGAAATCCACTCATTGTGTAAACTAGACTTCATTATAATCAAATAATATAATTTTTAATTATATTTTTTCCTTGAATTTTAATATTTGGAAAAATTTTCTAAGGACAAAAATGATTAATGAATTATTTAACTATTTTAAGATTCAAATAAGACCTTTATTTATAGAATAAAAGAGTTTATTAAGATGGTTTACCATAACGATATGGGATCAAATTCGCCTTTATCATGTGTCTTTTTGTGTCATTTTTTTATCCCACTATCACTTGATAAAAAGTTGAAGTGAAAGTAATCAACTATAAGTAAAGAGGCTAACACATTTAAAGGTAAAGAGACTAATATTTTTCTATTATATCTTTGCTCTCTTATGTTCTTGATTTTGACCGGTTTAGGCATCAACTGCAATATTTCAGGAACCATGTGGTTAACCATGGAAGTTTTTTTATTGAATTATTATATTTTTTTAACTTTTTTGATGTCTCCTGTTCATAGAGTATAAAATGATGATATTAAAATGACACAATTTAATGAAAATTGTATCATAATAAACTTTCGACTTATTTTTTTAACCTCCATGGAAAGCCTTAAGAAAAAAAATCTTTTATCCCCTTCGGGTTTTAGTATATAATCTTAACTCTTGACGTTTATATAAAAGTTCAATGATTTTTTTAACATTTATATAAACACAACGTTCAACTTAATTTTTTTAAACAATGTTCAAACCTACGATCATTGTCAAAAAGAAATTATGTATAAGTATTGTGATGATTCTAAAAAAATTTACGTGTATCACTGTTCATTAGACCATGGAAACTGACATACTATGAACATACAAACTTAATCATTTTTAAGTGTTTAACTAATTTTTTAAAATTGTTTGAAAATTAATGTTGCTTATTTTCGTGCAATATAATTCTAATAATATAATATATAAATGATTATTGGAATATTGTAGTTGATGCCTAAACCGGTCAAACTCAATAACATAGGTGAACAAAGATATAAGAGAAAAAGTCTTAGCCTCTTTATTTATAGATATGTGTTTTCTATGAGTTTTGTTTCTTAAACAACATGTAATAAGAAATATGTTAGTCTATTTACTTATAGTTGATTGTTTTCACTTCAACTTTTTTCCTTAAGATGTGGGATTAAAAAAAACATAACATAAAAACACACGTGATAAAGGCGAATTTGATCCTACATCCTCATGGTAATCAAACATAGTAAGCTTTTTTATTCTATAAGCAACGAGGGTAATACCTTTCCTCTTATATCTTTGTTCTCTTATGTTATTGATTTTAACCAGTTTATACATCAACTATAACATTCCAGAAACCATGGGGTCGACCATGAAACTTTTTTTTCTTTTGCAGAATTATCAAATTTTTTTACCTTTTATGATAAAATCCCGACTTATTCTTTTAATCACCACGGAAAGCCTTAAGAAAAAAAATATTTTAACCCCATCGTGTCAAATATATTTAACAGATTTTAGTATATAATCTTAAGTCTTGACGTTTATATAAATGTTTAATTTTTTTGAACATTTATATAAAGACAACGTTTAACTTAATTTTTTAAACAATTTTCAAACGTTCATTGTCAAATATAAATTATGTATAAGTATTGTGACGATTTGAAAGAAATTTACATGTATCACTACTCACTGGACCATGGAAACTGACATCCTATGAACATGCACACTTAATCATTTTTAAGTGTTTAAGTAATTTTTTTAAAATTGTTTGAAAATTAATGTTACTTATTTTCATACAATTTAATTCTAATAATATAAAATATAAATGGTGCATGGAATGTTGTAGTCGATGCCTAATTCTGTCAAAATCAAGAACATAGGAGAACAAAGATATAAGAGAAAAGGTTTTAGCCTCTTTACTTATATATGTGTGTTTTTCATGAGTTTTGTTTCTTAAACAATGTGGGATAAGAATTGTGTCAGACTATTTTCTTAAAGCTGATTGTTTACACTTCAACCTTTTTTCTTAAGTGGCGTGGGATAAAAAACCATGACATAAAAAGACACGTGATAAAGGAGAATTTGATCCTACATCCTCATGGTAAACAAACATAGTAAACTTTTTTATTCTATAAGTAAAGAGGGTGATACCTCTTCTCTTACACTACTAGAAAAACAGCCTTTTACGACGCGCAATGCGTGTCGTAAGACGCTCAGACGACGCACAAATGCGTGTCAAGGAAGGCCTGGTCATAACGAGAGAAGACACGCTTTTGCGCGTCGTCTATTTACGACGCGCATTTATGACGCACATTTACGACGCGCAGTTATGACATGCAATGCGTATCAAGGAAGGCCCTGTCATAAATGAAGACGACACGCATTTGCGTGTCGTAACCTTACGACACGCGTGTTTATGACACGCAATGCGTATCAAGGAAGCCACTGTCATAAATGAAGATGACACGCATTTGCGTGTCATAAACTTCAGTAACTATTTACGATATACATTTACGACGCGTCTTTACGATACTTATTTACGCATAATACAAAAATATGTAAACAAATATATACCAAAACAATCAATATCTTCCAATAACATCATGTCAAAAAATTGTAATACATTGATATTAAGGAGATCTAATTGTACATTGTTATTAAGAGATTTTACCTAACTATACAACCTAATACTACATTGGTATTAAGGGACACCTTCTGCAATGTAATGCTATACAAACTAAAAAGATATACACAAAGATGATAAACATCAAATTCCAACTAAGTAGAGTTGCATCTTGCCTTTCATAATTCTTTCATAATTCTTTAAGACTAATGAACCCCTGCTCCGATAATTCTTGTGACCTAATCAAATAGAAGTCAAAAAATTAATATGCTAATATAATTATTAGAAGAATCAAACATGGAATGTTAGTTGTAAAAGACGAAATTACCCTTTTCTCCATCCAAAGAATGTGGGACCGCACTTGAGATATGATATTTGATCTATGTGGTGTTCCGGGTTCCATTAAAACCTGCTCTGCATTGAAAATATTTGCATAATTGTGTATCGATAGCAGATAACTTTGTAATATTCAACCATTAAATGTAACAAAGTTAATGTTTTTTACTATATTATGTAGCTCATTATATAAACAAGTAAAAAAATGCTACAAAACATGGAAGAAATGTAGTCAAATTGTTAGAAGTTAGAAGTTATTCAAGTGGATAAAATTTACCAATAGTAGAGATTTTCAAGAATTCGAAGATAAGGTTGACTAGTTAGCATATAATAGTGTTAACATGAATCTACACAGTGGAATAATGTGTCCAGGCTAACTCATTTTTCCCATTTAAGGACCGGCCAACCACCAAAAGGGTGAGCGGATGTTTCTTACACCAATGTACCATCTACAAACAAGGAGGCAGTGAATTTGATTTCTGTAAGTCCAATAACTTAAAGATTCACCTTGTAGACTTGGGTAACAAATATGCATAACATAAATTTTCCCTTGTAAAAGCATGTCCAATAACTTAAAGATTCCCTGTATTATGTATAAATTAGATCCAGAAGCAAATCTCAACTTAAAGAAGGTTTTATGATAGCAAAGTATGAGTCCTATGACACCAACAATGAAGAATGACACATCTGATTCTTTCTGTTCTAATCGTTTATTTAACTCATGTAACTCTTTATCCACGGATTCTTGGAGAAGAGTATGCTCCAATTCTTTTGCTGTTTCCTCCTCTATCACACCAGAATTGCCTATATTCATTGTCATTAAAAAAGAAGATGAAATACAAATAATTTTATCTTTGTATAAAAAAATTAAAATAAAAACATACCACTTTCACTCATTTGATAATCTGACTAATCAATACTTTGCAAACCCCTTTTATGCCCTTCATTTTTCATGCAAAAGGAATCACCAACCTGAATTTTTTTAGCATAATTGGTTATTTTTTATAAATGTTGATGAAAGGATGGTCACAGGCTGCTCCGCACTAGCGTACAAGTGTTATCTTCCTACCAGCCATTGATGCAGCCCCTACAAACATCTCACTTAGTTACTACTTACTACATACACAACTTGCTCTGAAAAAATATACTATAAAACAACTCTAACCTGGAGACCACCCAAGAACTGCCCACTCTTCTGAGTCATAGCTCCTGAACACGAACAAGTCATCAAAAATCCACCTGGTTTTGTTAACCGCATCGCCAGTGAGTTCAGATTCCTATACATCCCACTTGTACTTTGTAGAACCTAAATGCACTACCATCTATATGTCAGATGTCATTTACATTTTACACTTAATTATTAATAACAAGATTTACTCTCAAATACCTTCCTCCGAGGTGCTAACTTAGGGGGATCCATAATCACTATGTCCCATAATTCATTCCTAGAAGCAGCATTCTTCATGAAAATAGTTGCATCTTGTTTCAGGAATGATATCCTCCCTGGATCCAGATTGTTGATCGATAGTGACACCCCTGCTGCGATACTCATGAAGTTCGCGACATAGATCCTGATTTGTAGCTTCAAGCCAAGAAATCCGCTCCCTTAGGACCTAATTAATGTTTATGCGATACAAAAAATTTATAAGAAATTAAAGAATAAAGGTTTATTATATAAAACAAATATGATATTCATATTATAACTTATACCTATAATTCAACAGTAGAACCTCCACCACGAGCATAAAGTTCTGCTTGCAAGCATTCTAGTTGTTGGCGCATCTTTAACATTTCACTAGACACCGGATCCCTATTCACCTATTAAAATGTTTAAGAAAGTAATGATTTATTTGTGTATTATAGCATCTCACTTTAATATTTTTTCTATAATAAGCAAATAAATGAAAGCAGGTTGCTATTTCTAGCATATAACTCAAACTTACCACAGGCTTATTCTGTATATTTCGAGCCCTGTTTGCATACTTTAAAGTTTTGAGAGTCTCCTCAGCATTTATATCAGTAGGACTAACACAAGCTGAAATTAGGAAAAATTATATGTTTACTTAGTACCAAAGATTTTAATAATAAACAAAATTATGAATTATAAATAATAAACAAAACTATAAATTATATATGTTACCTATCATAACAGTTCTGCTGTTCCCACCAAGTGAGTCCTGTCAGTTTGGTAAAACATATTTAGATAAAACTAAAAGTAATAAACCGAGTTGTATTAAAAAATTAGTTAATTAATAATGTCCAACCTGCAAGAGGCGAGTAAGTTTACTATCTCTATATGGAACATGGGCACATTCTTTCCGTTTTTTCTCATCACCAAGGGCATTTATGACATTCCAAGTGCAAGAAGCCCCTTATTAATATGAACTCTTGTTCAACAAATCAAGTTATTAGGCAGGTTATTTCCATTTTCCAATAATGAGGATGAGGGCATTTATGTCTTTTGTGTGGGACAAAAACTGCAACTTTTGTCCACTCAGTCCTGGTTTCGGTCCAGTGCACACCAAACCTCTGAATATTTGGTCACATCTCTCCATAAACCTAAAACAGCTCCATCAACTTCACCACACTCAATCACAAGGTTGTTAGATAGTATATACCTCAACAAATGATAACCCTTCCAATTAGTTGCAGGATCAGAATCAATAACAACTGTTAATAATAGGAGTGCAAAAACGTATATACCTCAATAAATGATAACCCTTCCAATTAGTAATTACCTCAGCTGTAGCTTTTGGAATTGGGGTGAAGTTTGAAAGAGGTGTAAACAGAACAAACCGTTGATAATGAACAAAGAAATGACATAAAGCTCACCTAGGACAGCATATTTATTTAGCTTTCATAGTAAAATAATGATATAAAAATGAACTTCCTCAAGTGATGGCAACCTACTCTGAATCAAAACTGTTAGTCTGTTATAGAATGGACATTAGTTATCAACTTATAATACACTCGATATCCAGGTTTAACCAAGTCTAATTTGAGGTTGACCTAAACATGCTGGAAGTATATGAGGAAATCAACTCCCCATTGGTTCTTAATGATGCTTCTCACAAACCATATGATCTATTTTCATTTCCAAATGGACATAATGATGATTCACACAAGAAGAAGAACAATGGATTTGATTTCAGACAAACTCCAGTGGCTCAAAACACTGTCTCCTCAGATTCATTCTCTCAAACTGAGTCAAACAAAAGTAAAGATGCCACAGTGTCACCCCTCAGATTCAATTGGTTAGTTCATAACTGTTGAAGTGTTGAACAAGAATTTATCCCCATAACCCAAAATATGGAAGAAGAACAAACAAAAGTTAGGGTTTTAGGAAAAGACCCGGTTGAAAGAGAAAAAGAAAAACATAAGTGAAATCATCAAACCAATAATAATAAGTCTATGAACATCTGTCCAAAATGATGCTGCACTCTCATACTTCTGGTGCTACACATTGATAATCTAACACTACAGAACGGAAATTCCACAATTCAGATATTACTCACAAATTTAAACTTTATATTATGTTTCAGATATAAGCAAAATCAAGTTACATGATGACGAAAAAACATATAAGCAAACGCAAAGAAGACGATGGTGAATGGAAAAAGAATAGGGGTGATGGTTGAGTACACGAGTCCAAGCAAGAAGTACAACTGTAATCGAGGCTCGGTTACAGGCCAAAGCAATGAACCAGGATCCATGGTTTCCTCTGTCTTCTCCGGGATGGCGACTGATCCAAGAACTCTTTTAGTTGTTGAAGCACGGTTCCAGTTATGATGCTTCCGAGAAACACGTTGACAGGTAAAAAGAGATGAAAGAGATTAGAAGGTCGCATACGAAGATACTTCCTCCAGATGGAGCCTAAAGAGAACTTGGATCAAAGAGATTAGAAGGTCGTATAAGAAGAGTATAAAGAAAAGAATAATTTGATTTATTACCGATAGATCTTTGAGGAGGTGAAGTGTGAAGAAAGTTATGGGGGCTGGGTTTCCTTTATGATTCTAAGGTTTGATGAATTGTGTTAATCGAACGAGATATTGGTTGAAATCGAACCTAGGGCTTGTAAGTACAACAAAAAATCATGAGAAACCTTCATGAAGTAGAGATGGAAGAGAGGGTTGGAGGACGCCATTGCTGATAGAAGTAGAGCCTCTCCTTTGGGACTTGCACCGATCGAATAATCCTAATCATAGGTCATTTTCATTTTCGTTTTCGTGAGTGTTAGCGAGTCGGTTTACTTGAGGATGGGGTGAGAGAGTTGCAAATGGTGATGGTTGATGAAGTGTTGGTCGATAAGGCCGGTACATCGTCGTCGTGCAGGCCTGAAGATTCGGTGTGGGTTGGAGGTAGTGGAGGTGGGTGAGGGGCGGAGACGAAGGAGAGGAGATATTAGAGAACAGATTGAAACGAATGTAGAAGAAGAAATCGGGGTTTAAAAGTTTTGGGGATTTCATTTTCCCTCTAAGAGGAGAGACGCGCGTTTCTTAAAAAAAAATATAAAACGACATTCATAGAGGACCCACATTTTAGATAAAGTGCCCTCCGTGTTTTAAATTATTTTTACATGAGACACTAATTTAAGGGCATGCAATAATGCGTGACATAAATCCTTCAATTTTTTGAAGAGATGACACTTTTTTAATGTCACTCTCTTTTGTGTAACATAAATCAATGAGTGTCGTGGTTTGCGCGTCGTAAAAGGGTCTTTTTCTTGTAGTGTTATATTTTTATTCTCTTATTTTATTGATTTTGACTGGTTTAGACATCAACTTAACATTCCAGAAACCACGTCGTCGACCATGGAGCTTTTTTTTTCTTTTGTAGAATTATCAAAATTTTCATCTTTTATGATAAACTTCCGACTTATTTTTTTAACCACCATGGAAAGCCTTAAGAAAAAAATATTTCAACCCCATCGTGTTAAATATATTTAACGTGTATTAGTATATAATCTTAATTCTTGATGTTTATATAAAAGTTTAATTTTTTCGAACATTTATATAAAGACAACCTTTAACTTAACTTTTTGTAAACAATGTTCAAACGTTCATTGTCAAAAAGAAATTATGTATATATATTATGATGATTAGAAAGAAATTTACATGTATCGCTACACATTGGGCTATAGAAAATGACATACTATGAACATGCAAACCTAATCATTTTTTAAGTATTTAACTAATTGTTATGATAACTTTTAAGTTTTAATACTTCTAAAAGTTGAAACCAAATAATAGTATCCTTTCAAACATTAAGATAAAAACATGTTTATATGATAAAATGACCACTAACGAATATTAGTATAGACGTTGAAAGTCATATCATGATCAAGATTCAAGAATCAAGAGTGACGGATAAGAGAAGAAAAATAGTTGTATTATATAGGGTAAAGATGAAAGCTTAGTTATATGTGTGAAGAAATGTGAGACAAATAGGAAAAAAAATTCAAATTATAATGGTAAAAGATAATCATTTATCTTGGACTATATATATATATATATATATATATATATATATATATATATATATATATATATATATATATATATATATATATAGGGAAGGGTGATTTGGAAAAAAAAAAACCTTAAAAAAACCCTAATAATCATAAAAATACATAAAAAAAATACTTAGAGATTACAAAACTTTTTTTTGAAAAAAGCGCAACTTTTTTAATAAAATCGCTGAAAAAAAAAATAAAAAATCAATTTCTTTTTTTTTTTATAAAAAAAAGGAGGTTTTTTTTTTCAAAAAAAGTTTCAGCGATTTTGTATTAAAAGCATCGATTTTTTCATAAAAAAATTCAAAAAAAAGTTGTGTGATCTCTAAGTATTTTTTTATGCATTTTTATGATTTTTAAGGTTTTTTTTAGGGTTTTTTGTTTTCTATAGAACCTAAACCTATATATATATATATATATATATATATATATATATATATATATATATATATATATATATATATATATATATATATATATATAAATTATCTTATGTAATATTTTAGTTGTTCTTTATCTAACGAAGAATCTACTGTTTGTTTGTAATCTAACTTTAGACCATCTGGTTGATGGATCCCAAAGTCTTGTGGCTACTCCCGTTAAGCCAATCCTAATATCAATGTGAAACGTCCCATTTTCAAAAAAAAAATTGATTTTTAATTAAGCATAAAAATATGGTTCTCAAAAACCCAAGTCAAGAAAACACAAGTATCAAATACAATCATCCGAAAATATCAGAGTATCAAAACGTGCGGAACAACAGAAACTACGGGTGGATGTGTACAATCAAGTCTTCTCCTTCCTGCGATCATCCAGAGTACTTGAAACAAAATATATCAACAATTGTAAACACAAATCTTAGTGAGTTCCCCCAAAATGCCACCTACAACATATATAACAACATATAGTTGTCTCGGGTCGTAACAATCCCATGTATGTATCAACCTCGAGTCCTTAATGACTCCGAGCCCAGATTGGCTCCATCGGATCTGTATCAATCCTGAGTCTGTAGTGACTCCAAGCCCATATCAGATTTATGAATACAACATACAATCATACCAACAATAATCACATAGACACATGCACATCGACACCTAGTGTTGTATAGTATAGTGAGATGACTCGCCTCGCAAATAGAAGATAAAACACAATAGCTCTCATACGAAGAAGATCGATATTATGAAACACCTATTCAGCAATAAGGAAGTACTCGCTCAATCTATACTCCTCAACTCCCTACTTTGACTAAAAGTCAATGATGGTCAAAAAGTCAACAGTTAAAGTTAACGGTTAATGTCAACTTTGACAGGTATCCACATCGTTGCCACCCATAGGACACATCATGGGCACGCCAATAAAAAATAGTTGCCAATACGCCAATTCGCACGCCATGGCCACTCAATACCACATTGTGGTAATGTACAGGAGAAATGGTCACAGAAACACCAGTCGCCACGCCGTGGAAACTGGTAGCCATGTCGTGGGCACTGGGCACCAACATCTTAATGGATTAAATTGTTATCCTCAATCCTAACAACTCTCAAGCTCAGATATGGTTCCCCTCAAGGTGTTGATGGATAAAGTTATCAACTTTATCCATTAAGACATCCTATTAAGACAAGATCTCAAATTCTAAGTTGTTAATGACAACACCAAGGTATAGACTCACTCAATAAGCCATGCAAGCCAACTTTCCAACCAACCCCAAGGTCCATAAGCTAAAAGATACACTCAAGGGTTCCAGAGTTCACTCAAACTCCAAGAACAACAAGATTTGGGACCAAAATCTCATAAAATGACCTAGAACTAGATCTAGAGAAATAATGAGCAAGATAGAGACTTTATACCTCCAATGAGTCAGAAATGAGATGAAGATGTTGGATCTAAGTTAAAACCACACTTCACAATCAACAACAAGAGCTCATTCTTCCTTCAACCTTCATAAGAATGGAGTTCAAGCTCTCAAAACACAAATGGAGGCTAGGTTTTTGGATAGGGTTCGTTTCTAGAGAGTGAAGGCTACCAAATGAGGAAACCCTAGGAGTTAGTGCCCTTAAATAGGGCACTAATCCCAAAATTAGGGTTTTAGGCCCAAACGGTTGGCATGCTGTCGCAAACATAGTGCCACGTCGTCGCCAATCGTGGATGCGCGCTTCTTATTAATCGAGTGACACACTGTGGCCAATCCAAATGAACAAAAATAGATAACTAAAACTTTGAAATGAATACCTGGAAAGAGGATGCTACAATTCTCCCTCAGTTGAATCGGATTTTGCCCCGGAAATCCTCTACAATAAACAAATCATGGTAGTGGGTACGCATCTCCTCCTCAGGTTCTTAAGTCCACTTAGAACCCTTCTGGTGCTGCCACTACACCTTCACTGATCCCACCACCTTGTTACGCAAGGTCTTCGTCTTCCTGTCGATACTCGCTACTGGTCACTCGATATAATTCACGCGTTCATCGACCTGAATGTCATCCAAAGGTACAATCACTGTGTCGTTGGTCAGACACTTCTGTAACTAGGAAACATGAAAGGTGCTATGAATCTGACTAAGCTCCTCTGGCAAGTACAACTACTAGGCCACCTTGCCTACCCTGGCCACAAATGTAAAATGTTGGATAAACCTGGGGCCCATCTTGCCCAACTTCCTGAATCGGATAACACCTTTCCAATGCGACACCTTTAGGAGTACCGTATTCCCGACCTAAAACTCCAAATCAGAATGATCCCGATCTTAATAACTCTTCTGACAGCTTTAGGTCACCAACAATCTATATCTAACCTGTTGTATAAACTCTGTCGTCTTGAGCACTATCTCTGTGCACTCCATAACTCGTTGTCCAACCTCTCCCCAACAAATAGGGGTCCGACATTTCCTCCCTTAGAGAATCTCGAAGTCATACATACCAATGATGGCATGATGACTGTTTTTGTAAGAAAACTCAGATAGAGGAAGGTATGAGTCCCAACTCCCACCAAAATCTATGATGCAAGCCCTCAACATATCCTCGAGCGTCTGGATGGTCTGCTCACTCTGCTCATCCATCTGAGGATGATAAGTAGTACTGAAATGCAACCATACACCCAACTCTTCTTGGAACGTCTTCTAGAATCTGGAGATGAAACGGACATCCCGTTCTGAAATAATAGAACTAGGCACACTGTAACGAGTAACCACCTCCCAAAAATATGTCTTAACCAACGTCTTAGTAGAAGTGCTCTCATGAATATCCAGAAAGTGAGAATTCTTCGTCAAGCGATCCACAATCACCCAAATTGCATCAAAACCCTTTGTTGTCCTTTGTAGCTTTGTAATGAAATCTATGGTGATTTATTCCTATTTCCACAATGGGACCTCCAGAGGATGCAACTTTTCGTGAGGGCGCTGATGTCCGGCCTTGACTTTTCGACAGGTCAAGATACATCTTCGTCGCGCCTGGGTGAATGGAAAATTTTGATTTGTATGCCTCATCCATCAAAATCTGTCGGGTCCCACCCGAATAGGGCACCCAAACCCTGTCATGGAGATTCAGCAACCCCCTGTTGTCAATATCAAAATTTGAAACGTGACCGACCACTCGCTCGCTCTTCCGATTCTCCTCCTTGATAGCATGTGCATGAGCATCCCTAATCATCTCCAAGACTGGACTCACCACTGTCATCCTAATACAAACATCCCAAATTAGGGCAAAAATCGCCCTGCGCCTCAGAGCATCGACCACCACATTGGCCTTTCCAGGATGATACAAGCTCTAGCAGTCATGATATTTCACCACATAAAGCCACCTCCGCTGTCTCATATTAAGTTTGGGCTGATCCATTAGATATCTCAAGCTCTTGTGGTCCGTGTATATGGTACACTGAACCCCATACAAATAATGATGCCAGATCTTAAGGGTGAAAACTATATCCCCCAACTCGAGATCGTGCGTAAGGTACCTAGTCTCGTGAGGCTTCAGTTGCCTTGAAACATAATTAATCATGTTCCCCCTCTACATCAGTACAACACCCAAAACCATAATCAATGAATCACATTATACAACAAAATCCTCGACTACCTCAGGGAGGTTAAGTACTGGCGCCTGGCAAAGTTTCTGCCGAGGAGTCTCAAATGTCGCGTGCTGCTTAGGCCCCCAACTGAAAGTGACATCCTTCCTAGTCAACTTAAGGAACTACAATCTTGGAGAAATCAATGATGAATCTCCGACAATAACATGCTAACCATAAGAAACTTGTAATCTCAGATAGAGACCTCGAAACCTCCCACTGCATAAGCGCCTCGATCTTGGCCGAATCGACCAAAATACCATTCTTGTTGACGAGGTGTCCAAGAATCTGAACCTCGCGCAACCAGAACCCACACTTGGAGGTCTTGGCGTATAGCCTCTCCGACCGCAGAACTCTAAGAATATAATGTAGGTGCTCTTCATGTTGCTCCTTGGTCTTAGAATAGACCAAGATATCATCAATAAAAACGAACACTGAATGATCTAGCATAAGCCTGCATACCCGGTTCATGAGGTTCATAAACGTTGTTAGTGCATTGGTGAGCCCGAAAGGCATCACCACGAACTCGTAATGCCTATAACAAGTTCGAAAGGCCGTCTTCTGAATATCATCCTATCTGAATCTCATCAGTTGGTAGCCTGACCTCAAATCGATATTGGAAAACCAAGATGCTCCCTGCAACTGATCAAAGAGATCATCAATCCTCGGCAGCGGGTAACAGTTCTTCATCGTCAGCTTGTTTAACTCCCGGTAATCAATGCACATCTGGTGTGAACCATCCTTTTTCTTGAAAAAACTGATTGGTACTCCCCACGGCGAGCTACTCGGTCGAATAAACTCCTTCCCCAATAGCTCTCGGAGCTGAGAGGATAACTCCTGCATCTCGGGCGAAACAAGGCGATAAGGCCCCTTCATAATAGGGACAGCACCAGGGATCAGATTGATCCTGAACTTAACCTGACTCTGGGGAGGAACCCCAGGTAGATCATCTAGAAAAACATCAGGAAACTACCTCAAAACCGGAACATCGGAAACTAACTTCTTCCCTTCGGCTCGCTTGTCGACCACATACGCAAGATAACCCAAAAACCCATGTTGAAGACATTGTCTCAACCTGGCGGCAGAACAAAAAGAAGAACCCAATCTAGTACCCTATCCATAAATGGTCAGTACTCCACCACTTGGGTCTCGAACCATCACCAAATGTCGCTCATAATCAAACAGACCCCCATTCGGACTCAACCAGTCTTACCTACAATAACACAGACATCCCCCATCATGATAGGAATAAGATCGATCGGAAGCTCAACGCAAAAAATCTCCAATACGCAACCTAGGTAAACATCAGAGGCTGAAATCGTGTGCTTATCCAGAATAACTACACTAAAAGTTCGATTCAAAGGCTTACGGGGAACACTAAAGCCTCTACTAAAAGATGTCGACACTAACGCCCGACTCGCACCCGATTCGAATAGCACTAAAGTAGGTATATAATTCATAAGAAATGTACCTAACAAAATCACAATCATAAGCATGCATAAAGTAAGACAACATAAATATAATGGAACACATACTAGCAACGACGTTCGATACTGCCCTGGTCTCCTTTGATGTCAACTGAAATGCCCTCCATCGGATCTTTAGGGCCTTGGTCTTCCCCTGGCGACCATTAGGAATGTGCAGGGTCACATGAGAAGGATCCTGAGCTGGCCTCGATGTAAGTAGTGGAAAATCGGCCTTCATACGGCTCGTCTGGTTGCAGTTGTAGTAAACTTAAAGACCCAACAGCCAATCCCTCACAAAGTGTCCCTCCTTGTCACATTTATAGCATACTGTTCCTGAGCGACAGGGACCCTCATGAACCTTACCGCACTTGCTATGAGTATGTGTCCTCTGACCTCCTGGTCTCAAATCAGCAGGCTGGAACTACTTAGTCGTCGGCTGCGACTGCAATGACCTCTGATCTGTCTGTTGCATCTCTAGCTTCGCCTCTCTCACTTGTCTCTCCAGATCAAGCTCTCTCCTCCTGACATTGTTTTTCATCACAACCAATGTTTGATACTGGGTGTCCTTCATGAACTCTCAGATATTCTTCTTGAGTATGCTCCAAAATTGGGTCATTCGCACCTGCTCAGAGGATGCATACTCAGGAAAGAACAAGGCCCTCTCATGAAACATCCTGGTGATCTCATTCACCATCTCTATCGTATGTATGAGCGACAAGAACTCCTAGTCCAATCGCTCCCTCTCCACCAAAAGCATAAACTCATCATGGAACATCTCAGTATACTGATCCCAAGTTACAGCGGACCGCTCTGTTGGAGAATAATTTGTTGGCACAAAGTTCCACCAATCCTTCGCTCTCAGGTGAAGGAGGTTCAACACGAAATGAACCTTCAAGTTCTCAAGACATGAACAAGTGTTGAAGATACCTCAACATACGAGACCCATCTCATAGCACCAATCAGGTCCTTGACCCCATCGAATTCAGGAAGCTTCCACAATCGTGTTGTTGAATTCCTGGTACAACATTAAATCACCCCCATGCGGTCTGGCAGCAGCAAAAACGTCAGTGGCCGCGGCAGCAATAGCCTTAATGACAACAGCATAGCGTTCGTCAAACAGCTCAATCATAACGGTATTAATAGACCCAAACATCTCTTGAATATCCTCCCTGATTGGCGCGACCACCTCAGCGACAACGATCCTACATATCTTATCGTCATTGGAACCCAGCCTCTCCGGGTCGCTGGAACTTGAACCTCACCTAGTCATCACCATACTGAAACACACAAGGAAGATGTCAATAACCATACTAAATCGTACACATAAAGAGTATACACTTGCACAAGTTCCTCAGTACCCCAAGGTTTGTAAAACATGTGGCCAGATTGGTTAAACTTAATTGTAGCAAGGACCTAAGATGGAGTTTTGAAGGAAACTATGTGCCACGAAATTGATAGGTTTTGAGCACTATAACAACCCTATGGTGCACATACAACCCTAATGCTTTGGATCTAAGTTTTCTCTAATTATACATGCAATATTTTTTTCCAAAGCATGAAGCCTAACTAGCATACAAAATTTGGTATATGAATCAGAAAAACTAGTTAGAAGAATACCTCTTGTTGTAGCTTGTTGTATTTGGCCTTTAAGAACTTAGCACCTCAAGTGTGATGCCTCAAATGGTTCACAAAACACCACCAACAATTGGCGAACTTGAGAGAAAGGTTGGAGGCACTCAAAATCGGCTATAGTTTCTCTAAGAAGACTAGTGTATGCGATTTTAAGCCAAGGGGTTACATATATATAGTGTAGAATTCCAAGGGTTATGTGTAAACCCTAATTCTTACACTTAGGCTTATAATGGACCAACACTTTATGGATCCTTACATAATCTTAGCCCATCACTAATCAATCATGGATTATTAGCCCAACCTATATCTATCATTGATTTACGCAATCAACCCCTGTATATTTAGTTAGTCTATTTTGATCACTAAATTAATTCTTGATCAATACTAATTAAATAATATGATTCCTCAATTAATATATTATACTTGTAATATATCAATAAATCATAAATAACCTCTTTCTCAAATATCCATCGTATCAGATTGTTCTGGTGAATGCAACCCAAAATGGACCATGCTACTCTTAGGTCAAGTACATACCAATTATAGTTATGGGCTTAGACACCTAATCCAATAGTCTCCCACTTGGATAAGTCTAATAACTATAACTGCAAGTACGACTTAAAACCGACTAGCAATCGTAGCTCTTAAAAGCTGTTGTCGAACTCTGACGTGCCATTTTAGATAAGGGATCATATAATCCTTTGTTCTTTAAGATATCGTGCGGATAAATACATGGATCATAGTCATACTTATTTTCCAGCAGTTTGTTTCCTGATTTCCGATTTGTTTGACATAGAACTTAATTGAACACATCAATTGAGTTCTGACCGGGCCTGGCACATAAGTCAAAACAAAATCATCGAGGGGCCCAAGATATCACTTTTAATCCTCCAATGATTAAAAGGAATAGATAAACTTCTACTCATATGCTTGTACTAACTACTTGTTAAATCATACACAATAGCACGTTTTATAACATCAAGTTACTGATGTGTTTTCGCACTATCAATGTACAACCAACTCATAGTCAACAACTCATATATCTCGGTTTGAATACTATATGATATTATCATCTCACAATCACTCGTGATAAATTCCATGAACTGATTCATGTGAGCATGGGTTTAATCCAATATTCAGACCTTATGAGCACTCATGAATGTTGTAGCCAACTTTTGCCATGTCTAAACACTCTAGACAATCTACAAGCCAAATTCATGATAGTCTTGCCTCAATACCTACTTCCAAAGTATGATCGACCGTGGATAGTTTGAATAATCTTATTATTGTGGAAGTCAAAACATGCAAAATGAAACAATAGTAACCAATTGACACAAGATAGTAACTTTACTCATAAATAAAACTCCTTTTATTTAATCATCGAATGTCAATTACATTTTATCTATTACAAGTTTATGAACAACTATCTAATAATTAAAACTAATATCGTCCTTCAGCCCAATGCTCCTCGCATGCTGCAAGTGATTAACCTTACTCAGTCCTTTCGTAAGGGTTCTGCTGGGTTCTCCTCTGACGATACCCTCTTCGCTACGAGGAGTCCTTCTTCTATCCGATATCTTATGAAGTGATATTTTCTGTCGATGTGTCTGGATCTGCCATGATCCCTCGATTCCTTGGCTAAGGCGATCGCACTCTCGCTGTCACAAAAAATCTCCATAGGCTCCTTTATAGCTGGTACAGTCTCCTGTTTGGAACTTTTCCAAGTTATTGCTCCTCTATTTAGAGTAAATACCCAGCCCGACTGAGAGCGGAAATTATCTCTGTCGGTTTGAAAGATGGCATGTCTATACCCTTTACCTCTCAAGTCATCACTCCCACCGAGGGTAAGGACCCAGTCCTTAGTCCTCCGCAGGTACTTAAGAATGTTCTTTACCGCAGTCCAGTGAGCTTTACCAGGATTCCCTTTTCATCTGTTGACCATGCTCAAAGCAAAGGCCACATCAGGGCGAGTACAAGTCATAACATACATTATCGAGCCAACTGCAGAAGCATATGGTACTCGACTCATCTCTGGTATCTCGGCCTCTGTACTCGGACTCTGAGTCTCACTCATTTTGGTATTGCTTAGGATAGGTAATTCACCTTTCTTGGAATTCTCCATGTTGAACCGTTTCAACACCTTATCCAAGTAGGTACCTTGACGAAGTCCAATTAGTCTATTACTCTTATTTCTCAATATCCTTGTCCCTAGAATATAGGCAGCTTCCCCAAGGTCCTTCATAGCGCAACACTTCCCAAGCCAGGACATAACCTCCTGCAAGGTTGGGATGTCATTTCCTATGAGAAGTATGTTATCCACAAACAACACCAAAAAGATAACTATACTCCCACTAGCTTTGCCATGTACACAGGACTCATCCTCGCTTCTCGAAAATCCAAACTCTTTGACTTTCTCATCAAAACAAAGATTCCATCTGCGAGATGCTTTGTAACATCCCGAGATTTGGCAGGTATTCCCAAACCCTCTTCTATCATTACCTTATCATTTATAGTCATTGGAGGTTGGAAGTGAAGATCCAAGATAAGTTTAAGGGCCAAGTTTGCAAACTTGGGCCAAGAGGGGGTACGATGCGCGTACATAAGAGTACGCTAAGTGTACTTAGGTCCGCCTTAGTACGCTGGGCGTACTAATGTCTGGGTGAAACCCTAATATTTAGGATTTGGGGCCTATATAAGCAACATAATGAGCACCAAAACCTCCCTTACCTCAGCCTCCACAGATTATACTCGTCTTCCCCAAACCCTAGCCTTTCCTTTGTGTGTTTAAGCTTATTGAGTGTGTTCTTGAGTGCTTTAAGAGGAAGTTATTGCATCAAAGAGTTGGAGAAGAAGATCTAGCTTGTGGATCTGAAGTTAGCTTATGCCCAAGAAGCTCCAGAAGGTATAAAGCTCCAAACTTTATGCATGTATGATTAGATCTCACCATTTCGCTTTAAAAGGACCATTTCTTGTCCCAAAAACCACAAGGCGGTGCATGTTGTGATTTGGACGAAAAGGGTTGTCCTTCTAGACACTTGAAGGGACCTTGAGTGATAAAAATGACGTCCCATTAGCTGTATGTGTCCCATGCATGGAGAAATAAGGGCTTAATGGATTAAGACCAAGCATTAAGAACTTTGTGGACGTCCAAAGTAATAAAGTTCATGATTTTATGGATCCTAGGCATTTTAGGTCTCTGGATCTGAAGTTTGGGCTTAAGTTCTTAAGCCATTAAGCACTTAATAAAGTTTTGGAAATACCGTTGAGTACGCCCAACGTAAATCCAGTACGCCCAGCGTACTGGGTCAACCACCCCGATGGTGGTCAACATCTGGTCGAGTACGCCCCGCGTACGTCCTATGTTGGGCCTTTGTCAAATGGGCTTCGGGTTTTGGACTGTTTATGGACTATATGGAATTGGGCCCTTGCTGGACTTTATAAGTAAGATATTTTGGGCCAGGTAGTGTTAGTGGATCATGAGGTTAGGCCCAATTAAGAGGTTGGACCCAATTTAGTAAATTGGGCCAATAATGGGCTTAATATATATGTACCTTCAAGTTAAGGACTTGGTATTGGGCCTTGGCCCACTAAAGAGATTGGATTTATTGAGTCATGTGGACACTTAGTCAAGAAGTTATTTTGGGTATTGACTTAGTATTTATTATGTAATAGTTCGGGATTTCCAGTGAGACAGCAGTCAGAGGTTCGGTATTTCAGCACTACTTGCAAGGTGAGTTATCCTCACTATACTTAAGGGTCTAAGGCACCAAGGCCGGCCCATTGGATTGTTATCTGGTTATGTTATGCTAGTATGGTCTGTTAGATCGGTATCCTAGTAGGTAGGATAGTATTATGTGGTATGTGGTATGATCTGTTAGATCGGTATCCTAGTGGATAAGATGGTTTTATGTGCTATGTGGTATGATCTGTTAGATCAGTTGCTGTCTATATATTGCTTTATGATTATCTGTTATATGTGCAGATGTTTGTTTGGCGGTTGAGGCTTATCTGCTTTGTGCGAAAGCCAATAGACCCGGGCATTCCAACCTGCTGGTTGTGGGTCGTGAGTATTCTATCCTGAGGATGATTGCAATCATAGTATGTTGGCATTCCAACCTGTTGGTTGTGGTCTTGGGGTATTCCATCCCGATGATGATTGGACCCATAGTATGTTGGCATTCCAACCGGATGGTTGAGGGCCTAGGGTATTCGAACCCGATGGTTGACTGGACCCGTAGTATGTTGTTTATGATTATACGTGTATTGTTGTGGGTATGGGTATTTTGGGGGAACTCACTAAGCTTTCGGGCTTACAGTTTCAGTTTATTGTCTCAGGTGCATCAGGGGATCGCGGCAAGGTGAAGGCGTGATCTTACAACTCCTCATGTTTTATTTATGTTTCTGGGAAAAACTCTGATATTAGACTATTTTGAAAACAAATTTGTAATAACTGTTGGTTTTAAATGTTTCGAAAAGTTTTAAATTGGCTTGAATTTTATGGGTGTTATAAGTTGGTATCAGAGCCTTGGTTTGAGTGAATTGAAGGAACATTCGTGTGAATCCAGTCTCAAATCAAGGAAAGATTTTCAAAATGATTTCTAAATGGTTTTGAAAATAAGTAAAGGAGGATGCAGGGTGTACGATCAGTCGGAGCCAGTAAGTAGACCCCAAAATACCATACAGTTATTTGTTTATGTGATGTGTTTGAACATCATGCTAGTACTAGGCTAGGGATCTAAAGGAATTGCATGATAGAATTGCCTGATTACATGATTCCTGCTAGCCTAGGGTTTCCTTTATATGAGATTGACATCATTACTGTAGTTACTTGTGTATGTATCACGGCTGTACATAATTAAGATCTTATAGCCCGAGAATGTTTGATTTGGCCTTATGTTCTGTTCTTATTGATTAGGGCTTAGGGTAGGATCAGATATTACAAAGTCTATAGGGTCCAACGTTATGTATGGTTAGCATACACTAGTGCTTCAGGGTTGGTGGAAGTTTCATGGATGAGTGAGTTGTGTGAGGCTGGTAGGTCGATGTGAGACAGTTAGCCTTCATCTAGAAGTGAGGATTGAGCGACCACCGTGTGAACGTATATTGTTTGAGTGTTGTGATGATACTTGAGACAAATATGGGTAGGTGTGGAAGGTATTATGGGCTCGTACTACTGAAAGCACAGGATCCATACGCGTAGCAAGGAAGTCACAACCCCTAGGGTTTAGTCGGGAGTTGGTTCCCCGTTATTTATGCGTATTTTTTGATATCTTCCTGTTATATTTTTCAGTATGGTGGTTACGAGGCGTTTTGTGACTGGATCCGGGTCGGGATCAGGTCAGGGCGATCAGGGCGCTCCAACAGAGCCCGAGGTTATCGGCCAGGATGGGCCAGCATGTAACAAGTGGCAATTTAGCCAGGAAGTTCTATGATCATGTAAATATCATCCATGATAATACTTGTAGTTCTAACCTGAGATTATACACTATATTCATTCTATGACAACTAACCTAATCAAGATTGACAATCGAAATTCAAAACTCTATACAAAACGTTTCAATAGTCAACTTAGGGATTTAAAACCCTAAAAATCCCAGTTTAAGTCCATTATGGGCTAGGATTTCCTTATTGGGCCTAATGGACCAATAAGCTTCCAATTTTACTATTTTGGGCTTAGAACCCTTAAATGGGCTCTAATTGGACCCACTTTCATGAAACTTAACATTTTGGGCCATAATTGGTCCAAAATAGATTGGTTTACCCTTAATGGGCCTTATTGGGCCATAACTAATCCAATTAACCTTAGTGAGCCATAAATCCATTCTTTTATTCTATTTGGGCCGTGAACCAACTAATGAGCCCATTGAGCCGAAAAGTAATCATTGGACATCATAATTTCGAGTAAAGACAAGTAAAGGCCCAAACTACTCCACCCTTTCTCCTAGCCCCAAAATTCTCGGCCCATGAGTAAAAAAATGAAATGAAATGGGGGTTGACTTTGGTGGTGCCACCTCCATATTATCCACCATGTAACAAGGCAATTGCATCTCATACTTCCATGCAAGCTTGTATGATCAAACATGCTTCAAGACTAGTCTCTCTCTCCTCTTCTTTCACTCTCGGCCGAAGATACACACACACACACACTTCACTTACAAATTTCTCTCAAATAATCCCTCAACCACCCAAGAAAACTCCTCCCTTTCCTCTCTAATTTTTGAGATTTTGAGCATCTTCAAGAAGGTTTTCACCACCAAAAGTCATTATTCTCTTGAACCCTCCTAAGTTCAAGATCTACTCAAGAAAGCTTGCTAGGATCAAAAATCTTCTTCTACTTCTTCATCAAAACCGATCCATCACCCCAAGGTGAGTTCATACCCCATTGTTTTCGGATTGGTCCAATGGCTTATAGGCTGCAGCTACCTGCCGAACTCAGCAACGTACACCTCGTGTTCCGCATCTCGAATCTGAAAAAGTGCCTATCAGATGAGACTCCTGTCATTCCTTTGGAAGAGATCGAGATAAACAAGAACCTTCTATTCATCGAAGAACCGGTCGAAGTTAGTGATAGGGAAGTGAAGCGTACTAAACAAAGTCGCATTCCGATTGTGAAGATTCGATGGAACGCTAAGTGTGGACCGGAATTCACATGGGAACGCAAGGACCAGATGAAGCAGAAGTGCCCTCACCAATTCTCTCATTCACGAATCTACCTTTCGAAAGAATTTCGGGACGAAATTCCCTCTAACGGGGGGATGATGCACAACTAGAAATTTAGCCAGGAAGTTCTATGATCATGTAAATATCATCCATGATAATACTTGTAGTTCTAACCTGAGATTATACACTATATTCATTCTATGACAACTAACCTAATCAATAATTACAATTGAAATTCAAAACTCTATACAAAACGTTTCAATAGTCAACTTAGGGATTTAAAACCCTAAAAATCCCAGTTTAAGTCCATTATGGGCTAGGATTTCCTTATTGGGCCTAATGGACCAATAAGCTTCCAATTTTACTATTTTGGGCTTAGAACCCTTAAATGGGCTCTAATTGGACCCACATTCATGAAACTTAACATTTTAGGCCATAATGGGTCCAAAATAGATTGGTTTACCCTTACTGGGCCTTATTGGGCCAAGGCCATAACTAATCCAATTAACCTTAGTGACCCATAAATCCATTCTTTTATTCTATTTGGGCCGTGAACCAACTAATGAGCCATTGGGCCGAAAAGTAATCATTGGACCTCATGATTTCGAGTAAAGACAAGTAAAGGCCCAAACTACTCCACCCTTTCTCCTAGCCCCAAAATTCTCGGCCCGTGAGTAAAAAAATAAAATAAAATGGGGGTTGACTTTGGTGGTGCCACCTCCATATTATCTACCATGTAACAAGGCAATTGCATCTCATACTTCCATGCAAGCTTGTATGATCAAACATGCTTCAAGACTAGTCTCTCTCTCCTCTTCTTTCACTATCGGCCGAAGATACACACACACACACTTCACTTACAAATTTCTCTCAAATAATCCCTCAACCACCCAAGAAAACTCCTCCCTTTCCTCTCTAATTTTTGAGATTTTGAGCATCTTCAAGAAGGTTTTCACCACCAAAAGTCATTATTCTCTTGAACCCTCCTAAGTTCAAGATCTACTCAAGAAAGCTTGCTAGGATCAAAAATCTTCTTCTACTTCTTCATCAAAACCTATCCATCACCCCAAGGTGAGTTCATACCCCATTGTTTTCGGCTTTTACATGATTTTGGGGGAGAATACAAGTAAAATGTGTAGATCTATGTGTATATGCATGAATATGTGTGTTTCTCATGACTTATTTGTTGATTATGTGTTAGTTACTTCCTAAATCTAAAAATATGTTAAGAATATTAAGTTTTTCACTTGGATCTACATGAGAAGCTTGAGAAAAGTATGTGTTATCACATATATTACATGTAAACTTGTAGATCTGGGATTTATACACTTAAAATAGCAAAAATGAGTGTTGTGTTCAAAGATCTATAAACTAGACTCATAAATCAGCCCTTGACAGAAACGTTTTGGTCCAACGTAATGATAATATTTTTGAAAACTGTTCTGCATGCAAACATTTCAGGTTTATACCTTTAAAATGACTACTCTCACGTTTTCATACGATTTTTCTACAATTTTTTGGCGAATTTTACAAAACTGCCTATCATATTTGAAATAATTTCGGACCAGCCTGTGAAGGTGAACAATTTCACACTTTTTTTAGGCCATTAAAAATTATGAGAAAATTGTGAACAAAGTAGACAAAATTTCCAAACTTCCAGAATTTACGGATCCAAATTTCGAGTTACGATGATATTTTTCTGGTTTTCGGAAAAGCCAAAAACCAGAAAAATGTGTATTTTCACAAAAATAAGCCAAAAATGATATTTTCGGACAAAAATGTGTTTAAAATGTTATCTTTACCAAAAACTAGCCATAAATACAAGTTTTGAACAAAATGGGGACTAGAGTGTCATTTTTACAAAAATTGGGCATTAATTGTAAATGTTTGGCTTATTTGGCCAGGAACGTCATTTTTACAAAACAAAGTGGGCCTTTTATGCTATTTTAGTGAATACTTGAACCAAAACCAACAATAAACTAACAAACAGATTAATTTTGATCATTTTTAGGTTATTGGGCCTTAGTGGCCCATTTATAAGTTTGATAGGTCTTGAATACTATGTATTTGTTTATTGGGCCTCACTGACCCATTAACATGAGCGATGGACCTTGTATACTATTTGCATGCTATTAGGGCCTATAAATACCTTACATGTGAAATGGGCCTTAGCTGTCATTTTACATATATTTCGGGCCCATGTTATATAATCTCATTCATATTAGGTTTGAAATGACTCACATGTTTAGCGATGCCCTAGTGGTTCACTTACATGGTTCGTTGGGCCTGGGATGAGTTTTATACGTTTATCTTCGCGTAAATTCAATTAAGGATCTAGTGAGTTTTGTCGGTTGACACCTTTTGAGTGTACGATCGTAGCCTGTAGTTATAATCATAGTCTCTTTGAGGGAGAGCGGGGTTTTGTGTATAGATCTATACGGGGATGACACCCACACCTGAGTTGTTCGCTACAGTTAGACTACATCGGTCTAGGGTGACTATAACCTTATTATATTTTTCAGTTGGTGTTCACAAATGCCAAGACAGGTGAAATTGTCATTATTTAGTATGGTTATGACGACTCACTTAGAGGAATTAACGTTATGAAGTTTGCGGAAGACTATTTTCTTTTATGTTGGATTTCTCGGAAACTTACTCACACTGGTACTCAACCTCGGGGTTGGTACGACAACATTCTCTATTCTTCTTTTTCGGGCAACATCGGGTTGTCTGAGGGCATTCTATTTACATTTTCTTCTACCACTTTTGGCATTCTATTAAACAATAACACACGTGCATTAATACAAGATCGGACATAAACATACCAAACTATTTTAAGAAAATACAGGATTTTGTTGTGATTTCAAAGCTATACAAATCATTTTTTTTAAATATACTTATGAACTCACCAACATTATATATGTTGACTTTTTCAAAATAACTTGTATTCTCATGGACTCGTTAAGCAGAAGAATCAACAAGAATACGGGATTTTGTTTTGTGTACTGTTAAACATCATACATTAAATGTTTTGGTCATGCTGTTTAAAAGATTGTACTTGATGTAGACAATGGCAGTTGTATTATATTATGCATGGTAATGATGACGTTATGTTTCATTTATATTCACTGTAATGATATTTCAAGATGAAGTCACGTGCAAGCCCCTGGACGTTTCCGCCGTCTGGTTCGGGGGTGTGACAGATTGGTATCAGAGCATTGTTTATAGTGAACTGGCATATCTAACCATACAAGATATGCAACTATAAATACAATTGGGACTAAACTACTCTGAACATAATAGTTAAAATACATACTTATGTGTGCATTTTAGAGTAATAACACAACAAGAACAGTAAAAGTCTTTGGAGGATTTGAACATTGCGATTAAACCTGGGCAGTTATGTAGTCGTATTGGGGGTGAATGTAACCTGATCAACTACATTCATTCAAAATACGACCAGCATGTGTTCGGGAGTAATCGTGATGGACAATGAATCAAAAACTTACCTTTTAATTGTCCAAAGCGCTTATAGAACGAAACCTAAACAACATTAAAATAATATAGAAGTATTTGGTGTGCTATTTGCTTCTAGTATTGATACCCCTTCGTGAAATACACTATGGACGGGCATCACTAGCCAGGAGACCCCTATCTCCCTAGTCAGGGGAATGCAGGGTGGCTTGATCCAGAAGAAGACTCGAAGGAAGAACCAGAGGAGGACATGAAGTAGAACTTACAAATAAACCCGTCGAGCCAGTAGTGAACCTCGAAGAGGAAGAGCTTGAGGGAAATGACAATGATGACTCGGATGCAGAGTCCAAGGTCATCAATCTTCCATACATGGCAAGAGTACCGGTTTATTGTAAGGGCCCTGATGGCCCCATGCCCCCATGGGCACACAATGTTAGGAGATGGAGTCGTCAGCAGGGGATACGACCGCCCTACGATATAAACCAAGGTCTTTTCGGTCTTACTCATAAAGGACCAACTGACCGGGCCCTCCCAGGCATGGCCCGACCCACTCGAGACATTGGCAACCGAGCTTAGAACACCCCCAATCAAATGGACCAAATGCGGACTACTGTGGAAAGAGCTGAGAGACAAACACGGGGAGTGACCGGGGACTCCCAAGCAAGACGGTTACTTGGGAGGTACGACTACGAGATACCGAACGACAAGTAGCTCGTCTCCGGGGAAACATCCACTTCATCAGCACCACCACCAGACGCTTTCCGCCACGATTCGGATCAGCTTCCCCCCCTACTATCCGATATGACTCTCTTTCGTGTACTATGACGATACTTACCAATGAAACAATTATGTGCTATCTTTATTTCATAGTATTGCATAAATTCAATTATATGGACAACCGAACCCCCCACAACCACTAGATACTCAAGGATCTCGAAACCAAAACAACCTATATACTCTAAGGATAGACATAATATTCGTGCAAAAACTGCGATTACCTACTACCGTAAAGACATCATAGGGATGTAGATGGAAACAATGAGAATCATACGGCAAGATGCGAAATTTATAAAGTGCAACCAGGAATGACGATCGTTACTTACGATCTGGCTTATCATCGTGCAGCAGGAAAATGACATCCCCCAGAAATAACAAGCACACCCGCGAGACACCGCTCCTGCAGATGGACTCTGCTATATTCCAAGTTGCTGTAACTGCGGCAGTAACCGCTGCTATGGCACAACTCAACGCAAACAACACCAATACAGGTGGAAATAGCATCGACAACTCTAGCTGTAGGAACGAGCACGAAAACCAACAAGTGACAGCTTATCAAAGCGTTCCAAACCCCAAGCTTAAGTCAGGAAGCGAAAGTCAGGAAGTAAGAGAAAGGGACAGCCAACTCAAGGGTCCTCGAAGAAGCAACATGTTGTCACTGTCCATGCGACCATGACACCTACTACATCAACACCAGCGAGACCATATGCTGGAAGCCTTCCAAAATGCAACCAGTGCAATTTCCATAATAAGGGAGCCTGCCGGGAGCCGTATTGTAATAAATGCAACCGAAAGAGTCACACTGCCAAATACTGTAGAACTCGTCCACAACAGAATCGACAGCCAAACAACAACAACAATCGCAACAACAGTAACAACAACATCAATGTTGGGTCCAGTCACACCTGCTATGGGTGTGGAGGAACCGGCCACTTCCGACGCAATTGCCCTAAGGCTAACAATCAAGGGGCAGGAGGTTCAGGAAGATTCCTAACCCTAGGTCAAGGCGAAGCAATTCAAGTCCCGATGGTTGTTACTGGTACGTTCCCACTCAACAACTCTTTCTCTTGCATCTTACTCGATAGTGGAGCTAAGCGAAGTCTTCGTTAGTAACAAATTCAAGCACTTACTAAAACAACAACCCTAGAAGCTAAACGAAGCCTTCACGATGGATACGGATAATGGGAAAAACCGAATCAACCAAAGATATTTATGTAGGGTGTACCTTAACACTAAAAAATCATTCATTTCAAATAGATTTGATGCTAGTAGATATTAGGAGTTTTGAATGTGATAATCAGCATGGATGGGATAAGCCCCACCATGCTGATACTATGTGTCGTGAGAAGGCCGTTTGCCTTCACCTCCCCAATCACGAAACTCTAATAATCTAAGGTGATAAACCTGGCTCCAATTTTCGTCTCATTTCGTGCATCAAGGCACATAAGTGCCTGTACAAGAAGAACTATGTACTCCTCGCTCACGTGGTGATGAGGACAATGAAGAAGTAAACGTTAAAGACATCCCAGTGGCATGCAAATTTCCGGATGTATTTCCTGAAGACCTTCCAGGAATACCCCAGGGGGACAGGTCAAATTTTGAATCGACCTCATATCGAGAGGCACATCAATTGCCAATTCACTCTATAGGTTAGCTTCCGCCAAAATTCAGGAGTTATCCAGTCAATTAAGCAAATTTTTGAGCAAAGGATTCATCGGACCAAGCTTCTCACCCTGGGGAGCTCTGGTCTTATTCGTCAAGAAGACGGATCCTTCAGAATGTGCAGCAATTTAAGGGAATTGAATACCGATACCCACTTCCTCGGATTGACGACCTATTTAACCAGCATCAAGGAGCTAGTTGCTTCTCCAAAATAGATCTAAGATCCGTTTACCATCAGCTCCGAGTCCGAGAAGAGGACATTCCAAAAACTGCTTTCCGAACCCGTCACGACCATTTCAAATTCGTTGTGATACCCTTCGGTCTAACGAATACACCCACGGTATTCATGAACCCTGCGGACCGAGTTTTCCCAACCATTCCTAGTCACCCTTTTCATTATTTTCGTCAATAACATACTCGTCTGCTCACGAAGCAATAACAAAACACTGTCAACATCTACGACCAGCCTTGAAAGCATCAAATCCGGAGAATATCGTGGAGGAAGCACTGCATGGATGGATAAGACTCTTGAAGTCAAAAGACAAAGCTATTGTTATAAGAGTTGAGTTGGGCACTATCTGGGTGATCGTCGATGGGTTAGCCCAATCTGCCCACTTCCTGCTAATACAGAAATCAAACAAGACGGAAAGATTAACATGGATCTATATAAAAAGGGATCGTGAGACTCCATGAAATATCAATATCTACTATCTTGGATCGGGATAACGGAATCACTTCAAGACTTTGACAGTCACTTTAGAGGGCTATGGGAACATAGCTAGACATGAGCGTTGTTTACCACCCTCAAACCAATAGCCAAAGCGAACGGACCATTCAACCATTCGAAGTTATGCTCCGAGCCTGCGTGTTTTGAATTCAGCAAGTCATGGGATACCCGGTTACCCTTGATTGAATTCTCATGCAATAACAGCTATCACACGAGCATCAAGGTTTCTCCTTTCGAGGCTCTTTATGGTCGAAAATGTAGATCACTCGCCAGTACTCTCACGGGACAAGAAACCATTCGTAAAACGACAGAGAAGATAATCCAAATCAGAATTCGACTTCAAGCTTCACGAGATAGATAGAAGAGTTATGCTGACAAATGACGAAAACCTCTGGAATTCCAAGTCGGAGGCCGGGAACTACTGAAAGTCTTTCCTTGGGAAAGGAATGATTCGCGTTAGGAAACGGGGAACACTGAACCCGCGATACATTGGACCGTTCGATATTCTTGCCCGGATTGGTCCAATGGCTTATAGGCTGCAGCTACCTGCCGAACTCAGCAACGTACACCTCATGTTCTGCATCTCGAATCTGAAAAAGTGCCTATCAGATGAGACTCCTATCATTCCTTTGGAAGAGATCGAGATAAACAAGAACCTTCTATTCGTCGAAGAACCGGTCGAAGTTAGGGATAGGGAAGTGAAGCGTACTAAACAAACTCGCATTCCGATTGTGAAGATTCGATGGAACGCTAAGCGTGGATCGGAATTCACATGGGAACGCAAGGACCAGATGAAGCAGAAGTGCCCTCACCAATTCTCTCATTCACGAATCTACCTTTCGAAAGAATTTTGGGACGAAATTCCCTCTAACGGGGGGATGATGCACAACTAGAAATTTAGCCAGGAAGTTCTATGATCATGTAAATATCATCCATGATAATACTTGTAGTTCTAACCTAAGATTATACACTATATTCATTCTATGACAACTAACCTAATCAATATTGACAATTGAAATTCAAAACTCTATACAAAACGTTTCAATAGTCAACTTAGGGATTTAAAACCCTAAAAATCCCAATTTAAGTCCATTATGGGCTAGGATTTCCTTATTGGGCCTAATGGACCAATAAGCTTCCGATTTGACTATTTTGGGCTTAGAACCCTTAAATGGGCTCTAATTGGACCCACATTCATGAAACTTAACATTTTAGGCCATAATGGGTCCAAAATAGATTGGTTTACCCTTACTAGGCCTTATTGGGCCAAGGCCATAACTAATCCAATTAACCTTAGTGAGCCATAAATCCATTCTTTTATTCTATTTGGGCCGTGAACCAACTAATGAGCCATTGGGCCGAAAAGTAATCATTGGACCTCATGATTTCGAGTAAACACAAGTAAAGGCCCAAACTACTCCACCCTTTCTCCTAGCCCCAAAATTCTCGGCCCATGAGTAAAAAAAAAAGAAGAAGAAATGAAATGGGGGTTGACTTTGGTGGTGCCACCTCCATATTATCCACCATGTAACAAGGCAATTGCATCTCATACTTCCATGCAAGCTTGTATGATCCAACATGCTTCAAGACTAGTCTCACTCCCCTCTTCTTTCACTCTCGGCCGAAGATACACACACACACACACACTTCACTTACAAATTTCTCTCAAATAATCCCTCAACCACCCAAGAACACTCCTCCCTTTCCTCTCTAATTTTCGAGATTTTGAGCATCTTCAAGAAGGTTTTCACCACTAAAAGTCATTATTCTCTTGAACCCTCCTAAGTTCAAGATCTACTCAAGAAAGCTTGCTAGGATCAAAAATCTTCTTCCACATCTTCATCAAAATCGATCCATCACCCCAAGGTGAGTTCATACCCCATTGTTTTCGGTTTTTACATGATTTTGGGGGAGAATACAAGTAAAATGTGTAGATCTATGTGTATATGCATGAATATGTGTGTTTCTCATGACTTATTTGTTGATTATGTGTTAGTTACTTCCTAAATCTAAAAATATGTTAAGAATATTAAGTTTTTCACTTGGATCTACATGAGAAGCTTGAGAAAAGTATGTGTTATCACATATATTACATGTAAACTTGTAGATGTGGGATTTATACACTTAAAATAGCAAAAATGAGTGTTGTGTTCAAAGATCTATAAACTAGACTCATAAATCAGCCCTTGACAGAAAAGTTTTGGTCCAATCTCGGACTGTTTTGATCAAAGTAATAATAATAGTTTTCAAAACTGTTTTACGTGCAGAAATTTCAGGTTTATACCTTTAAAATGACTACTCTCAGGTTTTCATACGATTTTTGTACAATTTTTGGCAAATTTTACAAAACTGCCTATCATATTTGAAATAATTTCGGACCAGCCTGTGAAGGTGAACAATTTCACACTTGTTTGAGGCCATTAAAAATTATGAGAAAAATTGTGAGCAAAGTAGACAAATTTTCAAAACTTCCAGAATTTACGGATCCAAAATTTCGACTTACGATGATTTTTCTACAAAATTTCCAACAACTAGGTCGGAAAAGCCAAAAACCAGAAAATGTGTATTTTCACAAAAATCAAGCCAAAAATGATATTTTCGGACAAAAATGTGTTTAAAATGTTATTTTTACCAAAAACTAGCCATAAATACAAGTTTTGAACAAAATGGGGACTAGAGTGTTATTTTTACAAAAATTGGGCCTTACTTGTAAATTTTTGGCTTATTGGGCCAAGAACGTCATTTTTACAAAAAAAGTGGGCCTTTTATGCTATTTTAGTGAATACTTGAACCAAAACCAATAATAAACTAACAAACGGATTAATTTTGATCATTTTTAGGTTATTGGGCCTTAGTGGCCCATTTATATGTTTGATAGGTCTTGAATACTATGTATTTGTTTATTGGGCCTCACTGACCCGTTAACATGAGCGACAGACCTTGTATACTATTTGCGTGCAATTAGGGCCTATAAATACCTTACATGTGAAATGGGCCTTAGCTGTCCTTTACATATATTTTTGGCCCATGTTATATAATCTCATTCATATTAGGTTTGAAATGACTCACTTGTTTAGCGATGCCCTAGTGTCTCACTTACATGGTTCGTTGGGCCTGGGATGAGTTTTATACGTTTATCTTCGCGTAAATTCGATTAAGGATCTAGTGAGTTTTGTCGGTTGACCCCTATTGAGTGTACGATCGTAGCCTGTAGTTATAATCAGAGTCTCTTTGAGGGAGAGCAGGGTTTTGTGTATAGATCTATACGGGGATGACACCCCACACCTGAGTTGTTCGCTACAGTTAGACTACATCGGTCTAGGGTGACTATAACCTTATTCTATTTTTCAGTCGGCGTTCACAAACGCCAAGACAGGTGAAATTGTCATTATATAGTATGGTTATGATGGCTCACTTAGAGGAATTAACGTTATGAAGTTTGCGGAAGACTATTTTCTTTTATGTTGGATTTATCGGAAACTTACTCACACTGGTACTCAACCTCGGGGTTGGTAAGTCAGCATTATCTATTCTTCTTTTTCGGGCAACATCGGGTTGTCTGGGGGCATTCTATTTACATTTTCTTCTACCACTTTTGGCATTCTATTAAACAATAACACACGTGCATTAATACAAGATCGGACATAAACATACCAAACTATTTTAAGAAAATACAAGATTTTCTTGTGATTACAAAGCTATACAAATCACTTTTTTTAATATACTTATGAACTCACCAACATTATATATGTTGACATTTTCAAAATAACTTGTATTCTCAGGGACTCGTTAAGCAGAAGAATCAACAAGAATACGGGATTTTGTTTTGTGTACTGTTAAACATCATACATTGAATGTTTTGGTCATGTTATTTAAAAGATTGTACTTGATGTAAGCAATGGCAGTTGTATTATATTATGCATGGTAATGATGATGTTATGTTTCATTTATATTCACTGTAATGATATTTCAAGATGAAGTCACACGCAAGCCCCCGGACGTTTCCGCCGTCTGGTTCGGGGGTGTGACACAGCAGTGTTGACAGAGGATCGTGTCAGGGAGATCATCCGCGAGGAGGTGGTCGAGATTGTCCGGGGTCAGATTCCGGAGTTTTTTGAGACTATCAAGTCTGCTATGAGGGAGTACTTCGATGACAGATACGCAGCCCTTGCTGCCGCAACAGCTACATCGGTTGTAATAGCGACAGGAGGAGGAGGAGGAGGAGGAGCCAGTCGGGCTTTCCAGTATAGGGACTTCGATAACACGAAGCCCCCTACTGTTTATGGGACTCAGGATCCCATCAAAACCATGAGGTGAATTTCTGATGTGGAAGGGTGCTTCTTTAGTTGCTCGTGTCCCACTGACCAGAGGGTCAGATGTGCCCTGAACCTGCTGAGGCTCGGGGCCAAGGACTGGTGGAGATTGACGACAGGGTCGTACACTGATGATCAGAGAGTTGTTGTTACTTTGGAGTAGTTCAGGGATATGTTCCGCGCTCGATGCATTCCACGAGTTGAGCGGGAAAGGTTGGCTCAGGAGTTTTTGAGTTTAAGACAGGATGGAGAGTCGGTGACGAAGATCACCCGCATGTTCACTGAGAGGGCGATGTTCTGCCCGGAGTTTGCCTTGAAGCAGGCCCAGATGACACGTTATCTGAGCATGCTCAAGACTGACATTCGTCATTGCCACACAACGATGTGACACTCTACTGAATTTACAGGAGGCCGCTATGCGGCATGAGTTAGAGATTAAGCTGCAGTTGAGGGAGCAGCGGCAGGCCCCGACGCAGTTACAGCTGACGCCGAAGCGGTCTAAGACCACTGATACCAGGACTGGGGGACAGCCGGGCCGCACTTGTGGGAAGTGCGGAAAGGCTTATTCAGGGATGTGCCGATCAGGGAGTGGGTGCCACCGATGTGGCAAGCAGGGCCATCTGGCCAGGGATTGCAGGCAGCAGACTCCGGCTCCCGGAGTCCGACTTTGTTATCATTGTGAAGAGGTGGGCCATGTGAAGGCCCAATGTCCTTTATTAGCCGCCAAGCTGGCGCAGGTTCCAGCACCGGCTACATTGAGGATTGCAGATGGGAGGCCATTTAAGGCAGAGCCTACGAAGGCTCAGGGGCGTGCCTTCCAGCTTACAGCCGAGGAGGCCAGGGCAGCACCGGATGTGGTTGCTGGTATGTTTCTATCCTTTATCTCATTTATTATATCTGTTTTATGCTTATCTGTTGTACCTGTGTTTAGGTATGTTTTTAGTGAACTCCTTGCCTGCATTGGTTTTATTTGACTCAGGGGCGAGTTCGTCTTTTGTATCTCAGACTTTTAGTAGGGAGTTTACTGTGCCAGTAGGCGAGCTAGAGTGTCCGTTGCGAGTCTCTATCGCCAACGAACATGGAGTTTCGGCTTCTTCGGTCTACCGAGGATGCGAGTTGGAGATCTTCGGAGCGTCCTTTCTTATAGATTTAATTCCGATTCCCACGGGGGAGGTGTGCGTGATTGTAGGGATGGACTGGCTTAGTCGATTTGGTGCCATGATAGATTGCGAGGGCCAACGGGTGGTAGTTCGAACCCCAAGTGGGGGAGAACTGATTGTGTATGGCGAGGGCACCAGAGTGGGATCGGGGTTCTGTTCAGCTGCCAGGGCTCGGTAGTATATTTAGAACGGGTGTGCGGGTTATCTGGTATATGTGGTGGATATGCGAGCCAGGGATCAGATTTCAGTTTCAGAGGTTCCAGTAGTCAGGGAGTTTGCTGATGTATTTCCGGAGGAGTTGCCAGGGATACCTCCGGAGTGGCAGGTCGAGTTTCGAATCGACCTAATGCCGGGTGCGGCTCTATCGCCAAGGTGTCGTACCGATTGGCGCCACTCAAGATGCAGGAGCTGTCATCATAGTTGCAGGAACTGCTGGGCAAGCAGTTCATTCGACCTAGCAATTCTCCATGGGGAGCACCGATCCTCTTCTTCGGGAAGAAGGACGGTTTGCACCGGATGTGCATTGATTATAGGGAGTTGAACAAGTTGATGGTGAAGAACCGTTATCCACTCCCGAGGATAGATGATCTCTTTGATCAGTTACAGGGTGCATCATGGTTCTCCAAGATAGATTTGAGGTCGGGGTATCATCAGGTCCGAGTCAGAGAGGAGGACGTGGAGAAGACCGCGTTTCATACTCGTTATGGTTATTACGAGTTCATGATGATGCCGTTTGGGCTCACCAACGCGCCAGAAATATTCATGGACCTGATGAATCGTGTTTTCCTATAACAATAGCTATCATTCCACCATTGGCGCCCCGCCTTTCGAGCTGTTGTATGGGCGGAGATGCCGTATCCCGGTTTGTTGGGGAGAGGTCGGACAAGGGGTGATGGAACAGACGGAGGTAGTCTTGCAGACTACCAAGAAGATTCAGCAGATTAGGCAGCGGCTGCAGACTACTCAGAGTCGGCAGAAAAGTTACGCCGACAGATGCCGATCTGAGTTAGAGTTCCAGGTGGGTGATATGGTACTCCTGAAGGTCTCACCCTGGAAGGGCGTGATCCGCTTTAGGAAGAGGGGGAAATTGGGCCCCAACTACATTGGACCGTTTAGGATTATCGCCAGGGTTGGCAAGGTGGCATACAGGCTAGAGCTACCAGAGGAGCTCAACCGGATCCACAGCACTTTCCACATTTCGCAATTGCGAAAGTGCATTATGGATCAGGAGGCAGGGTTGGCAAGGTGGCATTCAGGTCGATGAGTGCCTGAATTACGTGGAGAGGCCTGTGGCCATACTAGAGAGGAAGAAAAAGGTTCTACAGAACAAGGAGATACCTTTGGTGAAGGTACAGTGGGAGCATCAGAGGGGATCCGAGTAGAGGTGGAGCCCGAGTTCGAGATGCGGGAGCATTACCCGGATCTTTTTGCCGCAGCAGACTTCGAGGACGAAGTCTAAGTCAAGTGGGGGAGAATTGTAACATCCCGAGATTTGGCAGGTATTCCCGAACCCTCTTCAATCATTACCTTGTCATTTATAGTCCTTGGGGTTTGGAAGTGAATATCCAAGATAAGTTTAAGGGCCAAGTTTGCAAACTTGGGCCAAGAGGGGGTACGTTGCGCGTACATAAGAGTATGCTAAGCGTACTTAGGTCCGCCTTAGTACGTTGGGCGTACTAATGTCTGGGTGAAACCCTAATATTTACGGTTTGGGGCCTATATAAGCAACATAATGAGCACCAAAACCTCCCTTACCTCAGCCTCCACAGATTATACTCGTCTTCCCCAAACCCTAGCCTTTCCTTTGTGTGTTTAAGCTTATTGAGTATGTTCTTTGAGTTCTTTAAGAGGAAGTTATTGCATCACAGATTTGGAGGAGAAGTTCTAGCTTGTGGATCTGAAGTTAGCTTGTGCCCAAGAAGCTCCAGAAGGTATAAAGCTCCAAACTTTATGCATATATAATTAGATCTCACCATTTTGCTTTAAAAGGACCATTTCTTGTCTCACAACCCACAAGGTGGTGCATGTTGTGATTTGGACGAAGATGGATGTCCTTCTAGACTCTTGAAGGGACCTTGAGTGATAAAAATGAGGTCCCATTAGTTGTATGTGTCCCATGCATGGAGAAATAAGGGCTTAATGGATTAATACCAAGCATTAAGAACTTTGTGGACATCCAAAGTAATAAAGTTCATGACTTTATGGATCCTAGGCATGTTAGGTCTCTGGATCTGAAGTTTGGGCTTAAGTGCTTAAGCCATTAAGCACTTAATAAGGTTTTGGCAAAACCGTTGAGTACGCCCAGCGTACTGGGTCAACCACCCCGATGGTGGTCAACATCTGGTCGAGTACGGCCCGTGTACCAGAGGAGTACGCCCCACGTACGTCCTATGTTGGGCCTTTGTCAAATGGGCTTCAAGTTTTGGACTATTTATGGACTATTTGGAATTGGGCCCTTGATGGACTTTGTAAATAAGATTTTTTGGGCCAGGTAGTTTTAGTGGATCATGAGGTTAGGCCCATTTAGGAGGTTGGACCCAATTTAGTATATTGGTCCAATAATGGGCTTAATACGTATGGACCTTGAAGTTAAGGACTTGGTATTGGGCCTTGGCCCAATAAAGAGAATGATTTAATGAGTCATGTGGACACTTAGTCAAGAAGTTATTTTGGGTATTGACTTAGTATTTATTATGTAATAGTTCAGGATTTCCGGTGAGACAGCAGTCAGAGGTTCGGTATTTCAGCACTACTAGCGAGGTGAGTTATCCTAACTATACTTAAGGGTCTAAGGAACCAAGGCCGGCCCTTTGGATTGTTATCTGGTTATGTTATGCTAGTATGATCTGTTAGATCAGTATCCTAGTAGGTAGGATAGTATTATGTGGTATGTGGTATGATCTGTTAGATCGGTATCGTAGTGGATATGATGGTTTTATGTGCTATGTGGTATGATCTGTTAGATCAGTTGATGTCTATATATTGCTATATGATTATCTGTTATATGTGCACATGTTTGTTTGGCGGTTGAGGCTTATCTGCTTTGTGCGAAAGCCAATAGACCTGGGCATTCCAACCTGCTGGTTGTGGGCCGTGAGTATTCCATCCCTAGGATGATTGGACTCATAGTATGTTGGCATTCCAACCTGTTGGTTGTGGGCCTGGGGTATTCCATCCCGAGGATGATTGGACCCATAGTATACTGGCATTCCAACCGGATGGTTGAGGGCCTGGGGTATTCCAACTCGATGGTTGACTGGACCTGTAGTATGATGTTTATGATTATATGTGTAGTGTTGTGGGTATGGGTATTTTGGGGGAACTCACTAAGCTTTCGGGCTTACTGTTTTAGTTTATTGTTTCAGGTCCATCAGGGGATCGCGGCAAGGCGAAGGCGTGATCGTACAGCTCCTCATGTTTTATTTATGTTTCTGGGAAAAACTCTGATATTAGACTATTTTGAAAACAAATTTGTAATAATAGCTGGTTTTAAATGTTTCGAAAAGTTTTAAATTTGCTTGAATTTTATGGGTGTTACATGCTTTTTTTAATCCATAAATGGATTTTTCAAGCTTACACACTCTATTAGGGTACTTTGCACTGACAAAACCCTCTGGCTGACTCATGTAAACATCTTCAGCCAACTTCCCATTAAGGAAAGCGGTTTTGACATCCATTTGCCATATTTCATAATCATGAAATGCAGCTATGGCAAGCATAACCCTTATAGATTTAATATTCGCTACTGGTGAGAAGGTCTTATCATAGTCAACTACATGTGTTTAAGTAAAGCCCTTCGCAAACAATCGCGCCCTATATGTGTGTAATTTCCCATCTATGTCGGTCTTCTTCTTGAAGATCCATTTGCACCCAACTGTCTTACGACCTGGTACATTGTCAACCAAGTTCCAAACTTGATTGTCATACATTGACTGAATCTCGTTGTCCATAACCTCTTTCCATTTTGCAGACTCGGGGCCTGCCATGGCTTCCTTGTAGTTGTTAGGTTCATCCAAATTTACCAGTGTGCTATCACTGATAAACGTATTACCATCTGTAGTAATATGCAAACCATATAACACAGGTGGAACACTAACTCTATCGGAACACCTCAGAGGTAAGGACTCGTCAACTGGTTCAACAGGAGTTTCCTCCTCAGGTTGAGCGCTAGTGTTTGAGGTTCCTTCATCACTTAACTCTTGAAGCTCTTCAAGGTCAATTTGCCTCCCACTGTCCGCTTGGCATATGAGTTCTCTCTCTCGGAAAACCCGTATCCTCGCAATGAAGACAACATTGTTACTCGGTCTGTAGAAGAGATATCCAAAAGAATTATGTGGGTAGCCGATGAAAATACAACGCTCACTATGAGGTTCGAGCTTTTCGTGAGTCTCACGCCTCATGGAAGCCTTGCAACCCCAAACCTTGATGTGTGCTAACAAGGGAACCTTCCCTGTCCACATCTCGTGAGGTGTTTTGGAAACCTTTTTAGTTGGGACTAGATTAAGGATATGGGCGGCAATATCAAAGGCATACCCCCAGAATGAGATAGGTAACGAAGCTCGACTCATCATGGAACGAACCATGTCCAACAAGGTTTGATTGCGCCTCTCAGTCACACCATTAAGCTGTGGTGTCCTAGGTGGCGTCAATTGTGAAACAATTCCACATTCCTTAAGATAGTCATGGAACTCGATACTAAGATACTCACCACCCCGATCAGATCGGAGCATCTTTATCTTCCTGCACAATTGATTCTCCACTTCTTGTTTAAACTCTTTGAACTTTTCAAACATTTCTAACTTATGCTTGATTAAGTAGATATAGCCATATCTGTTGTAATCATCAGTAAAAGTCACATAGAAGCGGTTAGCATCCCTTGAGGCAGATCTGAAGGGTCCACACACATCGGTGTGTATGAGATCCAACAAACCCTCACCCATTTCACAAGTACCAGTGAAGGGTGACTTGGTCATCTTTCCAAGCAAACAAGATTCTCAAGTGTCATCCGACTTTAAGTCGAATGACTCCAACACACCAGCCTTTTGGAGTTGGCCTATGCACTTCTTGTTGACATCTCCAAGACGACAATGCCACAAGCATGCCTTGTCCAAACTATTGGATGAATCAATATGCAATACATTATTTCCTAAGTTGTCTACAACCATCACAGTTTCATATACACCATTACAAGGCAATGCTTTAAAATAAAATACACCATTATAAAAAGCATTAATAGAACCAATTTCATTATCAAGGAAAATCTAAAACCTTGTTTGTACAAACCATGAAAGGAAATGATGTTTCTCGCCATATTGGACGAGTAGAAACAATTATTCAAATCTAATTCTAACCCATTACTAAGCAATAAAGAATAAACTCCAATCTTGGTGACAGACGACATTTTCCTATTCCCCATGATTAAGTTCATATTCCCGTGCTCCATATCCCTACTTCTTTTTAGTCCCTGCATATCAGAACAAATGTGAAAACCACAACCTGTGTTAAGGACCCAAGAATTAGCATGTGATGAGTTATTAGACAGAATAGTGTAAATACCTGCATGGGTGGGCTTTATCTTCCCATCCTTGACATCCTTCAAGTATTTGGGGCAGCTTTGCTTCCATTGCCCTTTATCATGATAGTAGAAGCACTCTGCTTCTTTTGGATTGGTAGAGGGATTAGAAGAACCAGCTTTGGTCCCACTAGAAGAGGATCCATCATGAGACTATCCCTTGCGGCACTTAGAAGGAGCCTTCCTCTTCTTCCCTTTCCCATGTCCAATTGCTAGGACTGGGCAGCAGCAGTAGGAGTAGGAGTAGATACAACAGATTTTCCTTTTATATTACTTTCAGTAGTTCTCAAAAGGCCTTGAAGCTTGCTAAGAGTGACCTCTTACTTGTTCATATGATAAGTCATACGAAACTGATCATAACAAGGAGGCAAAGAGTGTAGGATAATACCAATGGCCAACTCTTCATCGAAGTTAACATTCAACATCAGCAAGCGGTCCACAAACCTTTGCATATTCTACAAGTGGGACGTGATGGACTCTCCATCCTTCATTTTTGTTGTTATCACGGAGGCAATGATTTCATACCTTTCCTAACGAGCACTTTGATGGTATCTTTCCATCAAGTCTTGGTGCATATCGAAATGGTAGTAGTCCTCATAGGAATTTTGAAGTTCAGCTGTCATAGTGGCAAGCATGATGCATGACACCTTTGTGGCGTCCTTCTCATGTGCCCTATATTCATCAACCTCTTCAGGAGTATCAGTGGCTTGATCAACCTCCTTAAGCTCTTTGTCGAGGACATATTCCTTGTCCTCGTAACGAGTAACCATCCTAATGTTTCGAACCATCAAAGATGACCCTCCCACACTAGTTCATGAGAGAGAAGGAGCTAGAAGGGTTGGAGCCAGAAGCGGTGTTGGAAGACATCTGAAAAGAAAGACAAAGTGTAGATTAGATAAGAATCCTTAATATAACACCCAAATGAAATATTAAGGCTAGGACCCAACACAATATTCTACAATTCGGAAGAGGGATGCCGTAATCAAATTGCAAAATATTTGAAGGTAGGTAAATGACGATTTACCAATTTCCACCATGAAAAACAAAATTGACTATTAAGTTTTTAATTGGATTGAAATTCCTAGATTCTTTTGAGATTCATTGAACGTTTCAATGGCATGTTTAAATCTCGATTATGCCCTTCAAGTTTGTGACTGGGATACCGAGGATCACAAACAAGGTATGAATAACCATGCAAATGTGCTTGGTACACTCACTGTCATTTATCACCTAATCAATGTGCTGGTAAACCACACACGCTCCATTGATCTATGACAAACATCGAGCTACCCTTTGCCACCCTTACTAGTCCAAGTTAGTTTGTCGATTAACCACACACGCTGCACTAACGACTTGGCAAGGTGCAAAGTGCAATTTCATGGAATAACATCATTTTCACATTTTTCCTAAAGTAACTAAGATTGGGAATTTAATAAAACATTTAGTTACTTTATAATTATCATTATACTTTTAATGAGAATTAATGTCCTATCCTACCCGTTTGGCTAACGACCCTCCACCAATCAAGGAAGCGGAGGGTGAGAGTGGACACCCATTAAACCACCATTTTATAGGCAGTGTCATTATACCCCCCCCCCCCTTATAGATTGGCTTCGTGAATGAGGCCTACTAACGATAAGACTGACTTGTATTATACATATATGTAATTATTAAACTTTTAATATTACAATAGTATAAGGGTTGGATTTTAAACTTTTAAAATCCTAGGGTTTGGAATTAAATGTTTCACGAATGAGACTTTACAAATTCTAAAACTTGAGGGCAAGTTTTGAATCTCTTCAAAACTCTTGGTTTCCATAACTTATGAGTTAATGCATTTTTATGAATGAGACTTTTCATTTTCCATAACTTGAGGACAAGTTATGGAATTCTTTAAAAGCATTTAGATCAATTTTAACCAATAAAATTATCATGTAATTTGTCATTTATCTAATCTAATTCATAAGGCAAGATAATATCAAATCAACAATTTACAAGTAATTAGCTTATCATATAAACTAACAATTATATCAAAATTTTTGACAATTATCTTTTAATTGGATGAGGATAATCACTAATATATCAGAAAAAAAGTATTTTGTGATATAAAACAGTTTGTGGTAATGATCCTAATCCAAATTAGGCCAAAAAAACCCGAAAACTTGCCACCAGACAGTGCAACTCGTCAAGTCAGGCTTTGGAATCGTCGAGTTCATCATGAACCCGTCGAGTTCCTTAATGAACTCGTTGAGTTCAGTCTGGCAGAAGCATTTTTTCATTTTGCTTCAAGTTTAAACAATCAACCATGCATCAATATAACAGAAAACTACCTTAGGCTCTGATACCACTGATGGGTTTTGAGCACTATAACAACCTTATGGTGCACATACATTTCTAATGCTTTGGATCTAAGTTTTCTATAATTATACATGCAATATTGTTTTCCAAAGCATGAAGCCTAACTAGCATACAAAAATTGGTATATGAATCATAAAAACTAGCTAGAAGAATACCTCTTATTGTAGCTTGTTGTACTTGGCCTTTAAGAACTTAGCACCTCAAGTGTGATGCCTCAAATGGTTCACAAAACACCACCAACGATTGGAGAACGTGAGAGAAAGGTTGGAGGCATTCAAAATCGGCTATAGTTTCTCTAAGAAGACTAGTGTATGCGATTTTAGGCCAAAGGGTTACATATATATAGTGTAGAATTCCAAGGGTTATGTGTAAAGCCTAATTCTTACACTTAGGCTTGTAATGGACTAACACTTTATGGATCTTTACATAAGCATAGCCTATCACTAATCAATCATGGATTATTAGCCCAACCTATATGTATCATTGATTTACACAATCAGCCCCTGCATACTTAATTAGTCTCTTTTGATCACTAAATTAATTCCAAATTAATTCTTGATCAGTACTAATTAAATAATATGATTCCTCAATTAATATATTATACTTATAATATATCAATAAATCATAAATAACATCTTTCTCAAATATCCATCCTATCAGATTATTCTGGTGAATGCAACCCAAAATGGACCATGCTACTCTCGGGTCAAGTACATACTCATTATAGTTATGGGCTTAGACACCTAATCTAATAGGTATGGCCAAGGAAGGCCACAATGTGGAAATGGTTAAATGGGTCGTGTGATATTTTTGGACCACCACGGTGTCGGCAAGGAAATCCACGGTGTGACAGCTGATCAAGCCCAAGCCCGTGACTCTTTTAGGGTTCCCTTCGTATTTAAGCCTCTCTAACTTGGTTCTAGGGTTCATTTTTCAGCCTCTATTCCCCTCAACCTCAGAAAAACCCCAATCCTTTCCCTCTTGGTGGTTTTGGCTCATTTTGGGTGGTTTTGGTGCTTTTAGAAGGAAGTGAGGAAGAATTGGTGCAAGGATCAAGCAAGCAACACCTTATCATATTGGTTATCATCTTCTGAACCATTTGTAAGGATCCATGTGACAACCCAAAATTTCTATCTTGTACAACCATTCACTTCAATCAAAGTCAGACTTGTTTCTGCTAACTTTTAGCACTATTTAGAGTCTGTTTGAGCATTCTGAGCTTAGTACATCAAAGGAATCAGTGTTTGGAAGTGTCAGTTTATATTCCAAACTATTTAGCAGACTGTAAACCTCCTCAAAAGGAGTTTACGGTCAGTAAGCTTAGAGCTTACGGTCAAGGTGACCGTAAACTCCCTTTATAGATGACACTTAGTCATTTTTCAATCACTTTTACAATTCCAAGCCTAGAACTTGATTTCTCTCCCAAGGATCTTGAGGTTTTTGCTTCCAAACTTCAATAATGTAAGTGATTCCTTCTTTATTTGGAGTTATTACATCTCTTCTCCTTGATTCACTCTTGAATTCATCAACAAATTCATCTTTTGAGTCTAGATCTTCTAGATCCTCAAGAACATCAAGAACACTTAAGTGTTTTGGGCCGAAAACACCCTTCTTTGCTTCCAAATTGTAAGTATCTATCTTCTATACTTGTTATCTGATTAGGATTCTTAATTAAGGCCTTGAAATCATCATTGGTCCAAGAACAAAAGGTGTTTACGGTCTATGCATCTCCTTAGACCGTAAACCCTTATAAATGATGCATTGTGACCATTAAACCCTCCTAAAGCCTATAATGGAACTTAGAACCCTTCGAAATGCTTGGAAATCATCCTATGCACAAAAGGATGTGAGTTTACGGTTGGATCTCCTTAGACCGTAAACTCCATGACCGTAAGGTCATGGGACCGTAAACCCATTTGAACCGTGAACTCAATGGACTGTAAACCCATTGAACCGTGAACACATAGGACCCTAAACACATGGGAACCGTGAACTCCCATGGTCATACCATTTTGACCGTGAACTCACTTAGTCATGTCATTTGGACCGTAAACTCTTTAGGGTGGCCTTACACCCTAGTTATGCAATCATATGTGATTGTATCCCTTCAATCTAAGAGTTCCTAGTCTATTATGGTGTTATCCCTTATAATTAGTTGCTTATACACTAATCAAATACACATACATGTCATTATATGTTTATTAGGATCTTTGTGTGCTCAAGGTTTCACCTGACACTCTACATCCTGTTTCCAAACATACTTCCGTATCACTCACTACAGGTGAGTTCATACCCCTTAATCTATCTTTTAAATGATTTTAAATGCTTTTATTGGGGGGGGGGGGGAGTACAAGTAGAAAACATGTTAGTTATATAATCAATCACATGTGATTTATAACGGTGCTTCAAACAAAGGATTTCTTATACTTTCAAACTGTATTATCAATCAAACTACTTTTAAATCGTTTTATAAATTGACATCAAGTCATCAATATTTATTATTAAACTCTTCATATGTTTTACAAACCTTCTTTTAAAACTTATATATTGTCAAATGCATGTCTATATAAGTATAGTTATATAAGTAATATTTAAAGGACTTAGGACTGATAACTCGCTTAAATTCCTTTTCCTTGTTTGGATGTGGCCTGAAAGTATCTGTTATTTGTCCGAAAGTCGTTTAAATATCAATTATATATTATGTATACATATGTAGATATAAAAGTACTATCAATCAGTTCAGTACCTTTGGGTAGCAAAGGCATACCTTCCTTCATTTAAACTACAGAAATTACTAGTAAACTATAATAGGTATAGTTTAGGAGAATACTATCATTTACAAATACTATAACAGAGAATACTATAATCACATACCTACATACTTACTATAGAACAGTGTCATACTAGAACATAATAAAAGTATTACGATTGTTGAACATCACCAGTAAGCTTGGGGATGTATGGTTAGTTCTGGGAATGACATAACCTGATCAACTATGTTAGGCCAAGAGGCGAGTAACATATGCCCAAGGATGTTTGTAATGTTGCAACAAGTCTAAAAACTTACCAACACTACTACAATGAGAACATTAGAACAGAACATAAACCTAAAATACTATAGGAGTATTTTGTGTTACTATAATTACTTATTTGAGAACTAAACATGTCTTTATTAGTATGTCAATAGTTGCCGAGTGGATACACTACGATTATATGTAACTAGGGTGTCATAGACTTAGAATCCGTGATCTTTGCCTTACTTCCTGTTCCTCGTTTGGTTGTGGACTTGGAGTTAGGATCACTTATTCGAAGGTCTATCCTGTTTTGGTTACATATGACTGGTATGCACTACGCAAATGTTGGAGTAACTAGTAAGGATCATCTTATAATTATATTAGTTAGTACGTCTATTAACTATTTCTTTTACCCCTACTTGTCGCGTAGATAACATGGCTGGATTCCATATTCCCGGAGACCCGTACTACCCAAATCAAGGCAATGTTGGATGGCTTGATGAAGAGCCAGAAGATGATCATCCAATCCCTTTGGATGATCACCTCGTAGAAGGATTTTCAGATGGTTGTGACTCCAAACCAGAAGTCAACAACCTACCTCAGGAAGTTCAAAACCCAAATCTCAACCCCCGACCTGTATTTCAAGGTCCCATACCCTTGTGGGCGACAAACTTGAATCGTTGGAGTGATGAACACGGTCAACCATTACCCTTCAATGGAGATCGAAGCTTTTACAATCTCAGCGAAGGAGGCTCAGCTAACCGAGTCCTGCCCATTATGGTCCGCAAGATTGCTCGGAATAATGAGCAAGGTAGAGCAGCCATCGACCGAGTCATGGAAATTGACGCTAACTCTGGCGTTAACACGGTCCGCATTCGCCAACTCGAAGAAGCCATGGAAAGGACTAGGAGAACCAATGAGGCTCTGCAGCAAGAACTAGCTGCATCCCGAGCTGAAGTCATAGAACTTCGTGTACGTCAGAGAGCTCATTTGCGACATCTTCAAGACGTAGTACGTCAACTGGCAGATCTGAGGGTTCGTCCGAGGAATACCCGTCGCCAGTAGAAGATGACTGACTCATCTTTTCTTTTGGTTTAAGGAATAGCCTTTCGTATCGGTGCTCTATGAAGCACTTTTCTGTAAAATATTCCTGTCATTCAAATACTTTAACTAGACTTCTAAGCTGTCAAAAATTTTACTACTTCTGATATGATGTAAGACCTACTCTTAGGACAATTTTTCCCCAAACTTATTACATCCTTAAGATCAATGATATTGGCAGTCAGCTAATCCTTTGTAGAAATCTTTGTTCAAATACTTTCATTCTTGAAATTCTATAACTCTATAGAACTCACACTCTTATCTAGTTGATGAACTATGTCGATTTAGTTCATGGGACTCATACATTAACTTCACTATTGAATTCTTATCATTGTATTCATCTTTTAAACTTATAGTTGAAAGATCCCTCCTCGTAAGTCAACAAGGCGTAATCCTCCGATTACTCCAACTCAACCACCACCTCCTCCACAATTTGATACGGCAGCTCTTAATGTTGCGGTAGCTGCGGCTGTTGCTACAGCCATTGCACAATACCAAAACAACCAGGGTACTAGCGGAGGTGGAACAGTCATTCATTCCACACAAGGTGATGTCATGGTGCGCTCGCGAGAGTACTCTTATAAAGACTTCACCAACTGTAAACCCCGAGTCTTCAACGGGATCGGTGGAATCATTGCTCTGTCGCAATGGTTCGAAAAGACGGAATCGATCTTTGAGATCGGTTCCTGTACTGAAGGAAGCAAAGTCAAATTTGCTGCATGCACCTTCAGTGATAGAGCCCTGACGTGGTGGAATAGCCATGTCAAGTCACTAACGTTAGTAGTGGCAAATGCTATGGGCTGGGAAGCTCTTAAAGGGCTGATGATTGAAGAGTACTGCCCGAGGGGCGAAGTTCAAAAACTGGAACAAGAACTCTGGGGCCTAACCATGAAGGGCTCCAACATAGTGGCATATACTGCCAGATTTAGCGATCTGGTGGCACTATGTCCCAATATGGTTCCCACTGAGGGGAAGAAGATTGAGAGGTACATTTGGGGGCTGGAGCCTCCATTTCAGGGGAATGTCTTAGCTTAAAACCCCACTACTTTCGATAGTGCCAAGCGATTGGCACAACGACTCATTGATCACAGAGTCCCTACCCCGTCAACAACGACAACCCTATCCATCTCAGAACCCCCCAAAGCCGCCGACAACAAGCGGAAATTCTGGGATGACAAGAAGAAGCAGAAAGCTGCCAAAAAGCAGCAGATCGTAGCTGTTCATGCTGTGATAGCACCTGCTGCTACTGCGCCGAGGAAGCAGTATACTGGGAATTTGCCAAAGTGCAACAAATGCACTTTCCATCATAATGGTGCTTGCCGGGAAATGCAGTGCGCTAACTGCAACAGGAAAGGGCACACTGCCCGATTCTGCAAGGCTCCGGCGAGGCCAATAAACCAAACCCCCGGCATTATTGTGGGCCAGGCTTGCTACGGTTGTGGCGAGGTTGGTCATTTCAAGAGAGACTGCCCGAAGGCAGGAAATGCTGGCGGAGTGGGAAGAATCCTGGCGATAGGCCACGAGGAAGCTGTAGCTGATCGTACGATGGTTACTGGTACGTTTCTCCTCGATAATTCATATGCATGCATACTATTCGATAGTGGAGCGGAGAGGAGTTTCGTGAACCAAGAATTTGCTCATTTACTTAAACAAACACCACATGCACTAGAAGAATCATTCATTGTAGAAATGGCAAACGGGAAAACAGAAAGTACTAACTGCATATACATAGGTTGTACTTTAACCCTAGATGGTCATTCTTTCCAAATCGACCTCATGCCGGTCTCAATTAAATGTTTCGACGTCATAATCGGCATGGATTGGTTAAGTCATATTCGTGCCGACATCATGTGATTTGATAAAGCAATTCGTCTTAACCTCCCTAACAACGAAACTCTAGTTATCTACGACGAAAAATCAAGTACAAACCTTCGTATCATTTCGTGTATTCAAGCTTAGAAGTGCTTGCGAAAGGAATATCACGCATTCCTTGCACACATCGTTGATACGAGCCTAGAAGTGAAAGACATTCAGAATATCCCTGAAGTACGCGACTTTCCCGACATCTTTCCAGAAGAACTACCGGGATTACCACCACAACGTCAAGTCGAATTCCGAATCGACTTCGTTCCAGGGGCTACCCCAGTAGCCAAATCGACTTATCGTCTGGCACCAGCAGAGATGCAGGAACTTTCCAGTCAGCTTAACGAACTTCTCAGGAAGGGATTCATTAGGCCAAGCTTCTCGCCATGGGGAGCACCGGTCTTGTTCGTGAAGAAGAAAGACGGATCGTTTCGTATGTGCATCGACTACAGAGAGCTAAACAAACTTACCGTCAAAAATCGTTATCCCCTACCCCGCATTGACGACTTATTTGATCAACTTCAAGGAGCGAACTACTTCTCGAAGATTGATATGAGATCCGGGTATCACCAGTTACGAGTGCTAGAGGAGGATGTCCCCAAGACAGCCTTTCGAACTCGTTATGGACACTACGAGTTTGTAGTGATGCCGTTCAGATTAACCAACACACCAGCTGTATTCATGGATTTAATGAATAGGGTGTGCCGTCCTTACTTGGATCAGTTTGTTATCGTCTTCATATGGCATACTTATCTACTCCCGAAGTAAGGAGGAGCATAGTCAACACCTACGAAGAGTCTTGGAAACATTACGATTGGAGAAGCTCTATGCGAAGTTCTCTAAGTGCGAGTTTTGGATTCGAAGAGTCGAATTCTTGGGCCACGTTGTTAGCGAAAAGGGAATTCACGTGGACCCTTCCAAAATCAAGTCCATTGAGAACTGGTCAGCACCGAAGACACCTATGGAAATTCGTCAATTTCTAGGTCTCGCTGGCTACTATCGCAGGTTTATATAGAACTTCTTTAGCATCACTAAGCCGCTTACTACACTGACCCAGAAAGGCGTGGCCTTTGACTGTGAAGAGAAACAAGAGAAGGCGTTTCAATCACTGAAACAAGCCTTGTGCACCGCACCGATATTATCCCTCCCAGAAGGGATAGAAGATTTCGTTGTGTATTGCGATGCATCCAACCAAGGGCTTGGTTGTGTTCTTATGCAAAGAGGAAAGGTTATTGCCTATGCCTCCCATCAACTTAAGACACACGAAGTCAACTATACAACACACGATCTTGAGTTAGGAGCAGTGGTATTTGCTCTGAAGATCTGGAGACACTACCTGTATGGTACAAAGAGCACTATCTTCACAGACCACAAGAGCCTTCAACACATATTCGATCAGAAGGAGCTCAACATGAGACAACGATGGTGGGTCCAGCTACTCAATGACTACGAATGCAAAATTCATTATCACCCCAGAAAGGCCAATGTAGTAGCTGACGCCCTGAGTCGGAAAGAATACTCTGGTCGGAGAGTCAAATCTCTAACTATAACTATCCATTCACCCTTGTCCACACAAATTAAAGAGGGTCAACTCGAAGCCTTGAAACCCGAAAACGTGGCGGGTGAATCCCTAAGAGGGATGGATAAGAACTTGGAAGTCAAGGGTGGCAGAGCCTTATATCTCATGGACCGGATCTGGACACCGAAACACGGTGGCTTCAGAGACTTGGTCATGACCGAAGCGCACAACACTCGATATTCCGTTCACCCAGGTTCGGATAAGATGTATCTGGATCTTAAAGAGTTATACTGATGGCCTAACATGAAAGCAGAGATTGCTACCTTCGTAAGAAAATGTCTTACTTGCGCAAAGGTCAAGGTCGAATACCAGAAACCATAAGGTCTACTTCAACAACCGGAGATATCGGAATGGAAGTGGGAGTGGATCACAATGGAATTCATAACCAAGTTGCCCAAGACAACGGGTGGACTTGATACCATTTGGGTCATCGTCGACAGATTGACCAAATCCGCGCATTTTCTACCAATCAAGGAGACTAACAAGATGGAGAAGCTCACGAGAACCTATATTAGGGAGATCGTACGACTGCATGGTGTTCCTATATCTATTATCTTCGAATCTCCGATAGGGATAGTAGATTCACTTCGAGGTTCTGGCAGTCGCTACAAAGTTCCCTTGGAATGAGGCTGGACATGAGTACAGCCTACCATCCTCAGACCGACGGACAAAGTGAGAGAACTATCCAAACCTTGGAAGATATGTTGCAAGCCTGTGTGATCGACTTTGGGAAGGCATGGGATACTCATTTACCCCTTGTCGAATTTTCCGACAACAATAGTTATCACACGAGCATAGGGGCTGCTCCATTCGAGGCCCTCTATGGCCGGAAGTGCAGATCCCCTTTGTGCTGGGCTGAGGTGGGTGACACCTAGTTAGCTAAAGGACGAGTTCCTGACAGCACTCTCACAGGTCCGGAGATCATTCGGGAAACGACAGAGAAAATCGTTAGAGATTCGTGAACGATTGAAAGCCTCTAGAGACATACAGAAAAGCTACGCTGACAAGAGAAGGAAACCTTTGGAATTCCAGGTAGGAGACCGCGTTCTTTTGAAAGTCTCACCCTGGAAGGGCTTGATACGCTTCGAAAAGCGTGGAAAGCTAAATCCAAGATACGTGGGGCCTTTCGAGATTCTCACAAGAATCGACCCTGTAGCTTACAAACTCAATCTACCGTGTGAACTCAGTAACGTACATTCTACTTTCCACATCTCGAACTTGAAAAAGTGTCTGTCCAACGAGACTCTTGTTATCCCACTCGACGAAATCGAGATCAACGAGAGCCTCAACTTCGTGGAAGAACCTGTAGAGATCATGGACCGAGAGGTCAACCAAACGAAGCAAAGCCGTATCCCGATAGTGAAGGTTCACTGGAACGCCAAGCGAGGACCTGAATTCACTTGGGAGCGATCAGATGAAACTGAAATATCCTCATCTTTTAGCATAGTTATTTGTAACTTAATTGCTTAAATTCTAATTTCGGGACGAAATTCTCTCTAACGGGGGGATGATGTGACAACCCGAAATTTCTATCTTGTACAACCATTCACTTCAATCAAAGTCAGACTTGTTTCTGCTAACTTTTAGCACTATTTAGAGTCTGTTTGTGCATTTTGAGCTTAGTACATCAAAGGAATCAGTGTTTGGAAGTGTCAGTTTATATTCCAAACTATTTAGCAGACTGTAAACCTCCTTAAAAGGAGTTTAAGGTCAGTAAGCTTAGAGCTTACGGTCAAGGTGACCGTAAACTCCCTTTATAGATGACACTTAGTCATTTTTCAATCACTTTTACAATTCCAAGCCTAGCACTCGATTTCTCTCCCAAGGATCTTGAGGTTTTTGCTTCCAAACTTCAATAATGTAAGTGATTCCTTCTTTATTTGGAGTTATTACATCTCTTCTCTTTGATTCACTCTTGAATTCATCCACAAATTCATCTTTTGAGTCTAGATCTTCTAGATCCTCAAGAACATCAAGAACACTTAAGTGTTTTAGGCTGAAAACACCCTTCTTTGCTTCCAAATTGTAAGTATCTATCTTCTATACTTGTTATCTGATTAGGATTCTTGATTAAGGCCTTGAAATCATCATTGGTCCAAGAACAAAAGGTGTTTACGGTCTATGCATCTCCTTAGACCATAAACCCTTATAAATGATGCATTGTGACCATATAACCCTCCTAAAGCCTAGAATGGAACTTAGAACCCTTCGAAATGCTTGGAAATCATTCTATGCACAAAAGGATGTGAGTTTACGGTTGGATCTCCTTAGACCGTAAACTCCATGACCGTAAGGTCATGGGACCGTAAACTCATTTGAACCGTGAACTCAATGGACCGTAAACCCGTTGAACCGTGAACACATAGGACCGTAAACACATGGGAACCGTGAACTCCCATGGTCATACCATTTTGACCGTGAACTCACTTAGTCATGTCATTTAGACCGTAAACTCTTTAGGGTGGCCTTACACCCTAGTTATGCAATCATATGTGATTATATTCCTTAAATCTAAGAGTTCCTAGTCTATTAGGGTGTTATCCCTTATAATTAGTTGCTTATACACTAATCAAATACACATATATGTCATTATATGTTTATTAGGATCTTTGTGTGCTCAAGGTTTCACCTGACACTCTACATCCTGTTTCCAAACATACTTCCGTATCACTCACTAAAGGTGAGTTCATACCCCTTAATCTATCTTTTAAATGATTTTAAATGCTTTTATGGGGGGGGGATACAAGTAGAAAACATGTTAGTTATATAATCAATCACATGTGATTTATAATGGTGTTTCAAACAAAGGATTTCTTATACTTTCAAATTGTATTATCAATCAAACTGCTTTTAAATCGTTTTATAAATTGACATCAAGTCATCAATATTTATTATTAAACTCTTCAAATGTTTTACAAACCTTCTTTTAAAACTTATATATTGTCAAATGCATGTCTATATAAGTATAGTTATATAAGTAATATTTAAAGGACTTAGGACTGATAACTCGCTTAAATTCCTTTTCCTTGTTTGGATGTGGCCTGAAAGTATCTGTTATTTGTCCGAAAGTCGTTTAAATATCAATTATATATTATGTATACATATGTAGTTATAAAATTACTATCAATCAGTTCAGTACCTTTGGGTAGCAAAGGCATACCTTCCTTCATTTAAACTACAGAAATTACTAGTAAACTATAATAGGTATAGTTTAGGAGAATACTATCATATACAAATACTATAACAGAGAATACTATAACAGAGAATAATATAACAGAGAATAGTAGACAAAGAATACTATACAAATGATATTATACATAGAATACTATACATAGAATGCTATTACTATAACAAGTATACTATAACAAGATTCAGAGATAACATAATGTGAGATACTACTTCATGACACATCGACCATTTCGTTATATCACGTTTTGTAACCAGAATCTCCTGGAGGGAGAGCGTGAGTTTGCGTATAGATCTATACTGGATTGACTATCCTACACCTTGCTGTTTACTACAGTGCGACTTGCAAGTCTACAGGTGCCAAAGGTCATTTCTTCCGACTTCTCTCATCGTCGTGTTATAGTCGGTTTAGTATGGTTACAACTTTATCACATTTTGCCTTAATTAAACCATTGGTTTTAAGGTAGTTATTACTTCAGTAGTTAATACAAGTAACACTGCAGTACGCATACATTTTTCCCATTATATTCAAATTGTGATCTTCTCACATAAAGGGTAATATAAAACTATATTTTGGTAACGATAGTCATATTTGGGAAAAGCTCCTACTTTTACAGAGAAACAAACATACAAAACAGTCGGGTCTTGGTAGAAGACTACTTTTTATACTAGTAGAAAATATAGGATTTTCTAGACGTTTTCAAACATATACAAACATTTACATTGAACATGCACAAACATTTTCCTCAAATTTATTCAAACATTGACATTAAATACTTATGAACTCACCAGTTTAAATGCTGATCTACGCTTTCAAAATAACTTCTATTCTCAGGTCACCAGTAGACAGGTACCGATGACAGGTTTTGAGAAGACGGAGCAATGTTCAAGACTCGTCTTTTATTTTGATTATTCATTTTTGGTGTCTTATTACTATTAAAGAACACACTTGTATGAAATTATACTATTAATGCAATGGATGATGTTGTTGCTTATTTACTCATTGCATTGTTATGATACTATACATGACGTCCTCCACCCCCGAACGTTTTCGCCGTTCCGGTTTTGGGGTGTGACAATCCAAATCGCTATCCTTTGAGTTATTCTCTTAGATCTAGGTTGTGTTTGTCCCTTTTGGTTCATAAAGTTGATTTGAGTGAACGGATGGAATAAAGTTGGCAACTTTATTGCTCTCTAGTGTCCCTTGAGCATCATATCTTATAGATATGAAGTTTGGTGGTGATTAGTGAATATTGCATACGTTGAGGTCATTTTCTTGACGTTGACCTAAGATGAGTTAAGGACATGCATGGGGCATGCATGTCCATTAAGTAATCATTTTTATCGACCTTTGGTACCCCCTTTAGCTTCTGGAAGAGTTGGGTTAAGAACTTTTTCAGATTAAGGGCTTAATGGTTAAGACATTATGGATTTTGGCTTTATTTGGACCTAGGGTTTGAGATCTTGATCTCTTTGGGTCTCTTAATGGAGAAAGTTGGAAACTTTATTCATTTAGACCATAGTTTGGACCGGATCTGAGCTTTGGAGCTCTTGGAATCGAGGAAGGTAATCCATTAACCTGCTGGAAACCCAGTGCCCACGGCGTGGCCATAGGTCGCCCCAACATGGCCAAGGAAGGCCATGAAATGGCGGTCAACTAAAGTCAACTCTGGCCATTGACTTTGACCGTTGACTTTTGGCATGGGTTGACTTTTTGGTCAATCTCTATTTTTAGAAGGTAGAATTAAGCTTTGCCTTGTGTGGACTAAAAGGAGGTGTATAGCACCCATCATTTGACAAGAGAGTAGTTGGCTGTGTTCGGCACGGTTTGGAGCTAAGTGTTAGTCGACTTTGTTATTCAGGTGAGTCTCCTCATAGTACTTACGGGTCGAAGGCACTAATTCCGGCCCACTGGATTATGTTATAGTATGTACTCGTAGTCTTTTTAACTCCTGTTTTATATGTTGTATGCATGTGTGCATGTTTGCTATATGTATGTGGGGTGAAATAGACCTAGGGGTGAAATAGACCCGGTACAGCCTTGTGTTGAGTTGAAACAAACTCGGGGGTGAAGTAGACCCGAGGTTGAAATAGACCCGGTACAACCTTGTGCTAACATAGGAGTTGAAATAGACTTAGGGGTGAAATAAACCTGGGGTGAAATAGACCCGGTATAGCCTTGTGCTGGCATATAAGTTGAAATAGACTTGGGGGTGAAATAGACCTGGCACAGCCTTGAGCTGGCATATATGTATGTTATGGGGTATTTTGGGCAACACACTAAGCTTTCTGCTTACAGTTTATGTTTATGGTTTCAGGTACTTCCGGTTCGAAAGGGAAGGTCCCGGCTTGATCGCACTGCATCCACCCATGTTTACCGCATTATGTGATTTTGGGATTTTGTACTATGATGTTATTTCACTATGATACACTCTTGATTGTTTTGACATGATTATTGGATGTTATGGAATGAACTAAAAATGAATTTTTTTTGGGATGTTACAAGTTGGTATCAGATCCTTAGTTTGAGGGATTCAGGCACACTTTCGGGTATATCTAAACTCAAACTGAGGGATTGGTAATCTTTTGAAAGAAAATACATTTCGAAAAAAATAAAAAAAATAAGTTTCTGAATAGATTTTTATAAAGAAAAAGGGGTGTGATGCGTGCAATCAACCAAGCTCCAGTAAGTGATTCCCAGAATATCCATACATGTGTGTTATGATATATGTTATGAGAGTTGCATGCTATAATATGGCTAAGGATCTACTCAGGATTTCATGATTAGGCGAAATGCCTCTATGTGCCTATTGTCTGAGTTTTTGGAATTGCATGCTAGTATGGATTTTCAGATGATTGGATGGGTTGGCCTGATATATGATGCCTTGTAGCCTAAGAGGAATCGAATTCTATGCTAGAATTGGAATCTGTATTGGAAGAAGTAATTGCTAAGTGTATGCTTTAAAATTATATACGAATCGGGATGATTCTTGATGAAAGTATGGATAGGTGTGGAAGGTAGTATTGGGCTCGTACTAATGAAAGAACAGGATCCATACACGAATCGAGGAGAGTCACGGAGAATCTAGGAAGCTTATGGATTAAGGATTCTTGAGTATGTTCTGGTCATTTGTATGACTGCTTCTCAGAATAGGACCGGTAACTTTTGGCATGGGTAGAATTTTTGGTCAATCTCTATTTTCCTGTTTGCTATATATATGTGGGGTGAAATAGACCCGATACAATCTTGTGCTGACATATGAGTTGAAACAGACTCGGGGGTGAAATAGACCCGTTATAGTCTTGTGCTGACATATGAGTTGAAATAGACTCGGGGGTGAAATAGACCCGGTACAGCCTTGTTCTGAAATATGAGTTGAAATAGACTCGGGGGTGAAATAGAACAGGCATAGCCTTGATCTGGCATATATGTATGATTTGGGGTATTTTGGGGAACTCACTAAGCTGTGTGCTTACGGTTTATGTTTATGGTGTCAGGTACTTCCGGTTTGAAAAGGAAGGGCCCGACTTGATCGCACCGCATCTGCCCACGTTTTCCGCATTATGTGATTTTGGGATTTTGTACTCTGATGTTAGTTTACTACGATACACTCTTGGTTGTTTTGACATGATTATTGGACGTTTTAGAATGATCTAAAAATGAATTTTTTTGGGATGTTACAAGGTTCTTCCTAAATCGCATATGGTTCCTGTGCTTTTAGTAGTACGGAACCATAGTACCTTCCACACATATCCGTAGTTGATTCAGGTTGTCCTCCAAAATTCCTAAGTCACTAACTCACTCTAAGCTAGGTGTATCCACAAACACACACCTAAGGGTCCTAAAAGACAACCACTAAGCACCTAGTTACTTATTCTAGATTCCTTCTTGACCACCGCTCCACTATGGAAGAATCCCTGCTAAGCTCACCAATTGCTTTATGTATGCTAATTGTACATAATCCAGGACTCGATAGACGGTCGAATAAATGATTCTACCTGAAGTGTACAATAAAACAAGGATCAGGATGCAAGACGAAACCAAACATTCTAAGGCTATAAAACTGTAATTATGTACAACTGTAAAGCATACGCAAAATAATTAACAATCTTAGTTTCCATTCAAACAAAGCAAGACAAGTAATCTCCAAGGAAAAAGGCATCACAATTCAAGCAACTCTATTATGCACTTCCTGAGAGACCCTTAGCTTATCTCTAACATTCATTTCTATCAGTTCATGCAATAACTCAAATACAACAAAACAAGTATGGGTAGTTTGGGAGATCACTTTCAAGTTCCAGTTGATTGTACATATCGCTTCCTCCTTTCTTGTCTTTTGAAATTCTTTACTGCTTAGAAGGTTTTTAGGAAAAAATTTCTCAGATCCTAGTTTGAGTTTGAATCCCACGATTGTTCGTCCAAATCCCTCAAACCCGGGCTCTTATAGCAACTTGTAACGTCCCATTTTCAAAACACAATTTTCATTTTTAATTAAGGATAAAAATATTGTTCTAAAAACCCCAAGTCAAGAAAAGACAAGTATCAAATACAATCATCCAAAAATATCAGAGTATCAAAACATGCAGAATAATAGAAATTGTGAGTGGACGTGTACAATCAAGCCTTTGCCTTCCCGCGATCATCTAAAGTACTTGAAACACAATATATAAACAACTGTAAGCATGAAGCTTAGTGAGTTCCTCCAAAATATCACATACAAAATATATAACGATACATAGCTGTATCGGATCCATAACAACCTCGGGTCCGTATCGACCCCGAGTCCTTAACGACTCCGCGCCTAGATCGGCTCCATTGGGTCTGTATCAATCCCGATTCTATAGTGACTCCAAGCCGAGATCGGCTCCATGCATATAACCTACAATCATACTAGCATTAGTCATATAGACACATGCACAACGACATCTAGTGTCATAATATATAGTGAGAGCACTAACCTCACAGATAGCACTTAAAACACAATAACTCTCACAAGAAGAAGACTGGTACTATGAAACACCTATTCAACAATAAGGAAGTACCTGCTCAGTCTATACTCCTCAACCTTCTACTTGGACTAAAATTCAACGATGGTCAAAAAGTCAAAACAGTCGGCAATACATCAATTGACACGTCATCAACACCCATAGACCACGTCGTTGCACTACAAGAGAAAACAATTGGCAATACATTAATTCCCACGTCGTGGCAACATCCAGACAAAATGGTCGCGAAAACACCAGTCGCCATGCCGTGGGCACTGTGCACCAATAACCTAATGGATTAAGCTGTTACTCTCAATCCCAACAACTCTAAAGCTCAAATTTGGTTCGCCTCAAGGTCTTGATTGATAAAGTTTCCCACTTTATCATTTGAGACATCCTATTAAGACAATATCTCAAATTCTACGTTCTTAATGACAAAACCAAGGCATGGACTCACTCAATAAGCCATGCAAGCCAACTCTCCAACCAACCCGAAGGTCCAGAAGCTAACAAATGCACTCAAGGGTGGAGTTCACTCAAACTCTAAAAACAAGAAGATTTGGGACCAAAAGCTCATAAAATGACCTAGAACTAGATCTAGAGAAATAATGAGAAAGATAGAGACTCTATACCTCCAATAAGTCAGGAAATGAGATGAATATGTTGGATCTAAGCTGAAACTACACTTCACAATCAACACCAAGAGCTCATTCTTCCTTCAACCTTCACAAGAATGGAGTTCAAGCACTCAAAACACAAATGAAGGCTAGGGTTTTGGATAAGGTTCGTTTCCAAAGAGTGAAAGCTGCCAAATGAGGCAACCCTAGGACTTAGTGCCATTAAATAGGGCACCAATCCCGAAATTTGGGTTTTATGCAGAAAGAGGATGTTACACAATGCACATAGAAAGATGCTCCAAAAATCATTTCAAAACTATGCATAGATTTTCTCAAAAATCAAATAAATATCTCAAAAGAGATTCATGAACACAAAAGGTACCATTGTTACACATAGAAAAAACAAAATCATAATATATGATATTAAACGAAAAACCATCATATAAGAAATCAGTCCAAAATAACATCAACGTAAGCATATGGACTTGTACTCTGGGTAAAGTCACCTTAGCAAAATGTTATGATCCCCACATCTTCAAGATTCAAATGAACTTAATTAGACCTCCATTACAATGCCTATTAAATACCAACTAAAGGATACAAGATGACAAAAATATCCTTCCATTTCAAATTATAGATATGGTAGTAAAAACCCCATATCTAAACTTACATATAAGTTATGGAAGTAGCCTAAGGTCAAAATAAGGAGCCGATACAGAGTTGGAACATTTTTAGGAGATATGTACCAGATATTAGTCGGGATCCATATGCCTTAAAGCCAGCCCGGTCGAGCTAGAGCAAAACACATGAAGAAAAGTACGAAATTTCATTATTAGTCCTTGTAAAATGCTTAAACGACTTCTAACTCTTATGCAACTTCACCAATTGCTTTTAATGGACAAAATAAGTCTTATTATCATTTTTTTTATATAAAATAATCCATATATTACTAAGTGACTTAATTGGTTAAGTACTTAATGTATCAAGACTTGGAAGGCAATCACATATAACACTAATATTACATTTTTTTTATCTTAACCTTCTCATGACTTCAAGGTATTAGTAAACAACGTTCATATGATCTTATGAGGAAATAATTTTCCAAAATAAGACTTTAATCCTCATATCATTTATTTTCCATTCTAAGTCATGCTTATATTTTGTAGTTATATGATTCCAATGTCAACATTTGAAGTTGAGTCGATTTTAATCCATTAAAGTTATAAGGTTACTTCCACTTTCAAATCATGTCATAATACTTTCAGGATTTTAATCCGTTTGAAGTGGTGGTGTTCAATATAACTTAGCTTTTTGTTGTTACCAGTTGAGTTTCGTGGCTTTTGGTTCACATATTTGTGTTTCTCTTCGCATGTGTTGATTTATGTTTTATCTTATCTTATATTATTATTATTATATATATATATATATATATATATATATATATATATATATATATATATATATATATATATATATATATATTAAAGTTATGAAAGATTTTAACAGTAAAGTGGCACATTTTTTGTCAATTTTGGTCCTCCAACTTACAACATTGACCCTTCATCTTTATGCTTTTGTTCACAAACAACCCTCCAACTTACAATAGTGACGGTTTGCCGGTCACTTTATCCCCACACCTGTAGGTAATCGATTCTTCCAGTTTCTTCCTTCCACCGTTCCTTATCCAATCCTTCCATTCTTTTTCCTCTTTTTTTGGATAATGTTCATCGCCACAGCCATCCAACAAGAATTAGTGCTCCACCAAATTGAGGTTAAACAGATGAATAAATCATTCATCTGTTTATTGAAGCATCTGGGATGAAGATATCCGCTCTCCACCGTGTGCCGTCGCCCCCCATGTGAAACCTTCGACCGGTGACCTTCGCACCCTACAGTTACAGGTTCTTCCTTCCACCGACCTTCACACCCTACATTTACAGGTTCGTTTTTCTTCAACTTTTTTATGTTTTCGTTTGACGATGTCTCACCTCCCCCTTCTACATAGCTCTTGCTCGATCGAGTTGTTCCGACAGCGCAGATGTTTCCACTCTACCACACCACCGACTTCATGTTTGTTCTTTGCTTCCATATGTTTCGTTCATTCACCACCTTCTTGATGAATTTGTACATCTAAACCGTTCATACAGTCCAGTCGATCATTTGGTAAGGTTTCGATTTTCAATTTTCACCATCCTTCTCGGCTTCTTCTTTTCTTTATCTTTTTCTATAGTTTGATTGATTAGTTTTTTGAATGATACAAAATCGAGTATATGAGATTTGATTGTACCTCTTAGGATGCACACCAATTGCTCGATAAAATGCTTGAAGCAAGTTTTTCAAATTTTTTTATCAGATGATAACAACCATAGGCATGGGGACGGGATTGTTAGGGAGTGATGCAAAGGGTTAAAGATCAGCAACTTTCAACATCTACAAAACCAGCAACCATTGTAATTGCACCCTAAGTGTTCATTAAAATGCACAGGTTAGTTATTATTTTCATTGTATGTCCAAGCCAAAAACATATGCTGAACTGTGTACAAAAAACTTCATTTCAGTACTTGAAGATTTGATTCCCTTTTATTGTAAGCTCTTGGATCCAACCAACCTTACAAATCTTTTCCCTGTCACCAAGTTCCTTGGATTGTTAGCTACTGGAACTACAGGTTATTTTCTCAATGATTTGCAGCCTCAAATCAAATATTTTTGTGTAAGGCAAGAATAATAACTAATAAATAATGTTTTGTACATATTTTCAGCTGATGCAAAGACATTGGTTCCACAGGCAAGAAATGAAGCAGCTGAGTTTCGTTGTAAATATGGCTATGAGATGGCTGTTTATGTATTAGCAAGATGGTATTAATCCTACAGTTTTTTTGAGTTTCGTTTATCAGATTATGTCATATCATTTTTTATGTTGATAAATCTATATGTTGCAGGATTGCTGACAAATCACAAGTTTATACTCAACATGCTTACATGAGACCACTTGGAGTAGGTTAGTTTCTAGATGTGAAGTTGTTATTAGTTGCTTATTTTTGTGAATGTGCATTATTTTATTGATTTGTTTGAACTTCAGTGGCTATGGTGTTGGGTATTGATGATGAGAATGGGTCTAAACTCTTCAAATGTGATCCAACAGGTCACTTCTTTGGACATTAGGTGTGTGGAATTTTGTAATGGATTTAGAAAAAGATATAAATTTGTTATCTGATGTAGTTTTTGAATTTTGTTTGTAGGCAACAAGTGTTCCATTGAAAGAGCAAGAGGCTATTAATTTCCTTTAGAAGAAATGGAAAAATGACACCCTCAATTTACTTATGATGAAACTGTACAGGTGAATTACTAGACTTTCTTTGAGTTGCAACTATTGTGTAATTGTATTTAACATTGACATATGCTTGATGCATCCCATGTTTGACTGTAGACTGCAATTTCTGCTTTGCAATGATGCAATCTGTTCTACAAGAAGACTTCAAGGCCAATGAGATTGAGGTATGCCAAAGAAAAAAAAATCAAATTCTGTTCAAAAAAATAAAAGAAAATGATTTTTTACACATGTTATTTGGTATGTTTTCTGGTAGGTTGGAATTGTGAGAAAAGAGAAAGCAAACGATAGTGTCGAGATTTTGTGAGAGCACGTGATCCGGTGTTGTACGCGTGACCAATGATCGGTGAGTTTTTGTTTTGTTTTGCTTTTTTTTTTGTTTTTTTGTTTTTGTGTATGTGTGTAGATTATGCATATGGGTCACCAATCTAATATTTTGTTTAAACCATCAATGTCGGGGTTAGGGTTATAAAAGATCTTTATCTTTTTGGAGATGTTGATGAGCAATGACGAAACTGTTGTTTTATAAATACTATTTCAGCAAAACGTGTGAATGAAGGTACAAACTTGCAATGCATAACAACATAAAGTATATATTTAAAGCTGCTTATTTATTGTTTTGGCATTATTAATTTGTGACTAAACTACCCCTATGTAAAGTTATTTTGTTCATATTACAATTTTGCTGAAAATCCTGTCGCATCCGACCCCCGCAACGCGGGGGTTCCCCACCTAGTTGTTGTTATTATTATTATTACTTTTAATTTTGTATTCTTTAATATTTTAACAAGGGTAACCAAAATATTATGATTCGGTGATCGTGGACCCAAACCTTCTAGATATATATAGAATGAGTGAACTTTTTTGAAAATTCAATTTTTACTTATTATATAATAAATATAGAAATTCATGTTTTAATTATGCTTACTTTATAAAATTAAACAAATATTTAAATGTTATTATTATTATATAAATGATACTTGCTGGTTGATAAGTCACATATACGACAATATCTTTGTAATACAATTTATTAAACAAGATCATGTATAACACATTTAAAGGTTATAACTATTTTAGAAGATAATTTCATTTGATGGTTGATGTAATGTTATATATGATTTAGGGGATATTTATAGAACCAAATAATTTAATGGTGGCTGATTCTAAATTTTTTGATGGTTTGTTCAGGGATTATCAAACAACCATTTAATAGTTAATCATAAAATTATACTTGAATTGATCCTAAAAACAGAATAATATTATAAACGACCACTCAGGAATGATGAAACATAAGTAGTTTATTTTATTACAAAAATAATAGATTGTTAAATATTATCAAGAGACATGTTAAAAAATTTGGTTATCTTTGGTTACTTTTTTTTTTCTTCTCTTATCCTTAACTTTTACAACAACAAAACCCAAAATTCTATAAATAATATCCAAGTATTGATACATATGTATGTATTATCCTCCTTAATAAATAATTTTTTTTTCCTAAATGTCACACTCTCATTGATTTTGCCACATGTCATTTTGTGGTTACTTTCAATTAATTTTTTTCCACATGGTATGGTTTTTTTCATTTTACTAATTTCCACATAATATTTAAATGTAATAATTGCAATAAATATAATAATAAATACATATCAATTTCATTAATAAACTTTCTTCTAATTTCAAAATTTCTAAATTAAAGTTTCATTAGTTTCATTTGTTTATTTATCTAAATTATTAGTTTAATTTAAAAGAAAAACAAACAATTTAATTTTAATAATTTAATATTTTTCTATTTTTTCTTACAAATTCAAACTTCTCAAATATTTAGAATTTCAATTTTTTTCTTTAAAATGTACCCATATAATACATGGATCTTATACCTAATTATATTAATATATTATCGGATACAAGATAAAAGTGACCAAAGCTTGTCAATGCAAACTCTCTTCAGGATCTTGAAAGAACCCTTAGCTTGTATGTTTCTAGTTTTTGTCATACAACTATTATCATATTTTTAATGATTATGCTTCTTCACAATTTGTTTCTTATTTATTTATTTATTTATTTTAAATTCTTTGACGAAGCCAATAAAAAAAACTAGAAAAGAATCGGGTGAATCGGGTCTTAAGACCACTTGTTATAATTAGAGTAAATTACACGAATAGTCCCTATGGATTGGGGTAATTTGTACGTTTGGTTCATAACTTATTTTTGTAACTTGAAAGGTCGTTATTGTTTGTTTTTGTTACATGTTTTGTCCCTGTCTTACCTAAAAAGACTATTTTTGCCCTTGCTTTTTTAATTTATTTAAATAAACACACCTCTAAACCCACCTCCACCACACCTTACCTTACCTATCCCACATTATTTAAATAAATTAAAAAGTCAAAGGCACAATAGTCTTTTTAGGTAAGACAGAGACCAAGCGTGCAATAAAAACAAATAGTAGAAACATTGTAAGTTAAAAAAATAAGTTTAAGACCAAACGTTTAATTTACCCCAAACCATAGGGACCATTTGTGTAATTTACTCTTATAATTATTGATCCCACTATTCTCTTTGCCAATGTTGGTTCTAAAATGCTTCTTTATTATTTATCATTTTCATACCTTATATACCAATACAGAATTACTTGCACTTGGTTCTAAACGAAATATCCATTTTTCTAAATCACCAGATAACCTTATGTATGCTATAATTAAATTTAAATGAGCACATTGGCTCTATGTATGATTGCATGATAAAGTCTATTGTAACACTAGGTTACAACCCGTAGGAACCACGGGTAAAAAATTTATAACACTAGGTTACAACCCGTAGGAACCACGGGTAAAAAATTTATAAAACATTTATATTATTAATAAGAGTTAAGTTTGTTTAAAACTTTTTGTACTGATTATTTAAAATTAATATATATTTATAAAAAATAATATAAATTTGAGTATATTATAATTATAAATGATTTATAAAACACAATATAAATTCCAATCGATTAAAACGATGATTAAAGATGTTTCAAGTATATATAGAACCGAATACGATTAAAAGGAGCAAATAAATCAAATTAATTGCAATTTATATCATACCTTATATATCATCATACATTAATACAAAATTGGAGGACTGAATCGGGTATATATTTCAAACGTATCACATTAAATTTAAATATAGATCATATACCATAAATACCATAAAAATCAGATATTAAATGCTGATTTATTTTGACCTGGACATTATAGAAGGTGAAATCAAAGAGGGGCAAAAACGGTATTTAACATTGGATGAAATTAGTGTTTTTGAAGGGACACGTGACAATTTACTTTCGTTTATTAGTTAGGGAGATGGTATGCACTAAAATTTCTTTTAAAGCAAAGGTAACACTATAGGCAGTGGCTCGACAATTGGTGGCGTGGACTCGGCAAGGCTATAAGAGGATAGGAGAGTATCAAAATTTCAATAATTTAAAACTATTTCTACATTCAAAAATATATCTGTGTTTTTCATTAAAATTTTAAAATTTTAACCTTCATTCAACCACTATTTAAATAATAACAACTATCCAATTTTATATCATACAATAACCTTCAATATTCTCCATATTTCACTCAAATATTCTTCGTATTTGGTAAAAATAGTTTCCTCTAATTTTCCATCCAACCCAAAAACTCCAAGAAAAAACAAGAAAAATACCCAAAATACCACTTCAAACCCTTCGTCACCCATCTTCTACCAAACTCAAATGGATCACCCTATTCAAAATCATACATGAGTGGTTCTAAAAGAACCAAAATATTCGAACCCATTCATAGGCAATTGTCGGATGTACAAGTCGGGGGTAGACCTCAACATAAATGAACCTATTGAGGTTCCAATATCTACTGTGTAACAAATGGCAAAAATGGGTCACCCATCTTCTACCAAACTCAAATGGATCACCCTATTCAAAATCATACATGGGTGGCTCTAAAAGAACCAAAATATTTGAACCCACTCATAGCCAATTGTTGCGCAAGTCGGTGTGTAACAAATGACAAAAATGAGTCAAAGTTCGCCAGTCAAACCACCGTGAACTCTCTTGTAATAGGACATATTGTACAGTATTCCTTGTTTTTTTAATGCAAATGAAGTTATTACACTTAGAATTGCAAGCAAAATACTCTTTTTGTCTCCAACTGATGTTGAATGCTAAAGAACGAAACTTTATTCACAAAAATAAGTACTATTTATTGCGTTAAAAATAAAATTTAAGCGTTGAGTATACTTAGTAACAAATGATAACCAAATTGAATGGAACATGTTAGGAAATCAAATGATACTTGTCAAGACTCAGAACAGATCTAATGTCACTTGCCAAGCTTTGATACCACTTGTTAGGAAGTAAAACGGATAACTAGCAAAACCAAAAACACACATGACATAATATTTATGTGGTCCGTCAAGTTGACATACATCCACAGGCAGGAGGGGAGTATTCTTTATTTCTGAGTTCTCAAACAAAGGTTACAAGTACAATTTTCATAGAGATTCTCCTAACACTCTAGAATTCAAGATACAAAATGACTTAGCATGTATCCCTATTTATACTTGAGGGATTAGACCTAAAATCCTTATGGGCGAAGCCCTATAGCCCATAGGCCCATGAATGGTGTCAACCAATCACAATTCGACATGCAACATCTTCTGGAACATACATCCATGTCATACACCCCCATGAACATCAGTGACACACATGATGGAGCATCTTGAGCCATAGTGGTAGAACATGAACACTAGTGTCCCAACATCCATCATGGTGGCACAACATGGTGAATTCCTTGAGCATCACCAACTTCTGGGCATCATAGAGGACTTCATAGCATACGTGACTCATCAGAAATATCATGGCTCATCAAGAAACCAAGATGGCGCATCTTGCACCAAGATGGCACAACATGTATGATGTTGACCCATCTTATGCAAGGATGGTGCAACATCCTTCATCTTTGGCTCAACATCTCCCAAAGGTGGCGCAACTTCTCCTTAATGGCTCAATTTCACCATGTTGGTCCAATATCTTCACTTGGCACAACATCTTTACTTGGCTCAACATCTTCACTTGGCTCAACATGTTGGACGATGTTGCTCCAAGTTGCTCCAAGCCACTCCAAACCCCCTTTTAGAAGATTCGTTCCTTTGGCACATGATCCGTTCCTTTGTTAGATGATCCAAATCCATCTTAGATTATGCGTTCCTTTGTCACATGCTCCATGAACCTCAAGTGACCCACTAAGTTCTAAGTGCTCCAAATGATCGAGTCACATTTAACAATATCCACCTTGACTTTAGCATCCTATGAAATCCACCTTAAACAAGAACTTCCTCTCCCCTCCTTCCTACAATCCCCAAAGGGGCTTATCTCCTATGAACATCAACCAAGTCTAAGCAAAGCTTGAACTTCTCTTTGGGCAACAACCTTGTCACCATGTCCTCCGGATTCACCTTGGTACCAAAGTTTTGAATGCCTAACCTGTCATAAAACATGATAGGTTTCTCCACCTTCAAAAGAAGACTTTGAACGACACCAACTGCCATTGATCTTCTTGTCTTCAGATCACTTTCATGGTCTGAGTCTATGAATCCAACCAAGTCCGTATATCGTGCATTTGCACCATACAGTTGACAAACATCAAGCGTTCTCTTTAAGTGTCGCAAGATCCACTTGATCACTTCCCAATGAGCTTTTCCATGATTGCCTCGAACTGCCAAATAACTACCAACAAGTTTAGACTGGTCACAATAGAACGAATGCGAGACTTTCTCAATACAGTGGGAAATGTATAACCATCCTACTCTTTTATATATTCGAATCTCCATCCCTGTTATCTTTTTTTAGCTCCTAAATCGTTCATCACAAACTTATTCTCTAGAAGCTTCTTCAGGTTGTCTTTCTTGGCATCAGCATCACCAAATACTTCTTCCCTAGGTTGTTCAAGGGATTCCTCATGTCTATGCTAATCCATGCCACCCTTCTATTCCACAGTTATCACAAAATTATATGGGGTTTCTGTTTCATACTACACCTTCTGGTTAGCATCCTGATCGTTCCCCACAACATTTGTACCACCTTCTCTTTGGTTACACATAAAAGATTCAAAGGTCACATCTCTTTTAATAACGAATTTTGGCTTCTTTCCTTCTTTTGTACACCACAGATGATGACCTTTCCCTCCATATGTATATCCTAGAAATATGCACTTCATTGTCCTCGACCCCAGTTTACCATCATTCACAAAAGCGTAAGTAGGGTGTCAGAGATAGGATCCTCAAAGCATTCAGGATTCTCAAACCTCATAAGATATTCAGGATCCTCAACTATCTCAGGATCTCTACTATTACCGTTACTATTATTTACTAACATTTATAACGGTTATATTTTTTTTCTTAATTAACACATGTGCAAAAATAGTCAAGAGAAGACTTATTATCAATAAAGAGTCGTCTCAACTATGCTAAAGACCCGGAATACCAAGTCAAACAACATTCACAAAGCTGGTCATAGAGGATGCCAGGAATGTCGGACATCTTGTTAGCTAGTTTAGACTATAAATTGACACATGTATCTTGCACACGACACACTCTACCTACTCTTAGCTTACTCTACGATATTTTTCACTTGTTCTTACTGATATACTCTCTGTAATCATCCTTTTATATTAATAAAATCATCAAGGCAGGTGATCATTATCACCACCCAAGGTTTTGTGTCGGATATCCTAGCAAGGATCAAGGGCGTTCCTTGTAAATAATCGTGTCATTCTCTTTACCTTTCTCTATTGCACAATTCGAACATCACAACGTCTCATTCAATTTGTTTGATTTATACTTGTGTAATTTTTTACCAAAACAATTTGGCGCCCACCGTGGGGCCATGGTGTTCAAAATCCTCGAAAGATCATGTCTACACAACCGATCCTTTCTTCATCCTCCCCTCCTTCCATTCCAACCAAAAACCTACCACCTCCTCTGAGTGGACCCCCTGGTCAGAGGAAAGTGTCTGATACTTCCAAGAGAAACACCCCTCCGGTCACTAACCAAGGAATTTTGGGATCTTCAGGACTCTAGGATCCGACTGCTCTGGTCATTACTGCTGAACTCTTCGCTATAATGAAGAAAATGACGCAACAGATGACTCAGCAGCAAGACGACAATAGAACACTACTTAGAGAAGTGGAGAGTATGAAGGCAGAGTTTCAGAGATCCTAGGAAACAATGCCCACAGTTGTATAACCAATGATCCTAAACTTCGACAATGTAGGATCCTCAGGAAATCAACATGGGAACACAACTCCTGCTACTACTGCATCACCCTGGGGGACGACTATGATTAATCGAGCATCTATGATCAATGATCGCAATGAACCTTTCAATACTCCTATAAACCTTGATTCAAGTAACTTTTTAAACAACAATACTATCAATACTAACTTTATGAATTTTGATGCATGAATAAGTCCAAACATAGCTAGGGAACTTCAGCTGTTGAGACAGATGATCTCAAGCGTACTCGGGGTAGTTCAACCCATACCAGAAGCATCTCCAACAAGTCATAGGATCTCGAGATTTGCTCCTGCGATAGCCAATACCGAAGTTCCTAAGCGCTTCCAGACTCCTAGCATGAAGCCTTATGCTGGAACTGCGGATCCTGAAAAGCACGTAGCACAATACCGAGAAAGGATGTAGATTTTTCCATCCCAATGCACTTGAAGGAAGCTTGCTTATGCAAAGGCTTTGGTTCAACCCTCACGGGATCAACTCTTAAATGGCTACCAAACATTCCTCCCAATTATATTACTTCATTTGCACATTTAGTCAATATTTTTAATAACCAGTTTTATTGTAGCACAATCTTCGAGAAGATCACTAGTGATCTCTATCAGCTGGTTTAGGATCCTAAGGAACGAATTAAGGATTTTGTTAACAGGTTTGGTAGGGAAGCTCTGAGAATCCCCAACATTGACAGGGCGACTGTTGTGGAGGCCTTCAAGATGGGTCTATGGAAGGATTCACCCTTCTATGAAGATCTCGGGATGACTCCATGCAGGAGATTGGACGAAGTTAGGTGCCGAGTGTCACACCCCCGAACCGAAGAAAACGGCGGAAACGTCCGGGGGTTGGGTGACTTCATCTTGTAATATCATCACAGTGAATATAATTGAAACAAGGCAAGCATCATCATCACACGTACAATAATACAACAATATTGGGTTTACATCATTGTAATTGTTTACAAAAGTTACATTCTCAAAACATAAGTGTACGATAATAGCAAAAATACATCAAATCCACGAGTTCTTGAAAGCCAACCTGCTTAACGTTTTCCTGAGAATACAAGTTATTTTGAAAATGGTCAACATATATAATGTTGGTGAGTTTATAAGTATATTTGTATGAAAGGTTTGTAGCACTTTGTAACACCAGAAAATCCGATATTTTTTGTTAAAGAAATAAATGGTTTGAACGCTTTGTATCAAATCATGTATTTAAAGCATGTGTGTTTCTGTTTTGAAAATTTATAAAGAGAGTATTCCAGAAAATCCTACGTTTCTGTTGTAAGTAGAAGGTATGTAAAGTGTAAGTTTTCCGAAAAAATCTGATATTTTCTGCTTGTAAAAGTGTTGTGATATTAAACTCAAAGACCGTAGAATAGTGCTTGTATAGTATCGCAACTGTATAATTGGTTATGTATTCCATAAATTTTACAGTGGAGTTAATTTCTATGTGAGTCGTTATAACCATGCTTGATATGACGGAATTTCCTGCCATGACATTTTCAGGCGTCGACTTGTTTAAGGTAAGACATTTGTCACCCTAGACTGGCCCAGTCTAGCTGTAGCGAACAGCTCAGGTGCGGGGCTGTTAACCCCGTATAGATCTATACACAAACTCTCGCTCTCCCTCCAGGAGACTCTGGTTATAACTACAGGACTAAAGGTTGTACACTAGATAGGTACGAATGAAAGAACGTGTCTCACAAGAACCTTAACTATGTTTACGCGGATATTGTATCACACTGTTTAATGTAGTAAATAATGTTTTCGAGTATGTTTTAAGGTTACAAGGCCCAACGAGTATGTAAATGGACCACAAACTCCCAAATAAACATGTAGTGTATATTCCAGGCCCAATGAGCATGTAAATGGACCACTAAGGCCCAATAAACATGTAAAGTATATTCCAGGCCCAACAAGCATGTAAATGGACTACAAAGGCCCAAATAAACATGTAGTGTATATTCCAGGCCCAATAAGCATGTAAATCGACCACTAAGGCCCAATAAACATGTAAAGTATATTCCAGGCCCAACAAGCATGTAAATGGATTACAAAGGCCCAATAAACATGTAATGTATATTCCAGGCCCAACAAGCATGTAAATGGACTACAAAGGCCCAATAAACATGTAATGTATATTCCAGACCCGATTAAAAGTATAAATGACGTATTTAGTCCGTTTCTTATTACGTTGGTTGTTTAAGCTCTATTGTTTACCAAAATGACGTAAAAGGCCCATTTTTATAAAAATGACATTTTTGGTCCATAAAACCGAAAATTTACAATTGAGACAGATTTTTGGTAAAAATGACACTTTAGGTCCCTTAAGACCCAAAAGTTTACATTTAAGGGCTTATTTCAAGTAAAATAACATTTTTAGCCCACTCTTGCTAGAAATAACATTTCGGCCCAATTTTTATGAATAATTGACATTTTTGGCCCAAATGTTTAGAATTTTACTTTTTCGGCCCAAGTTAAATAAATTTACTTTTTCGGCCCAAATTTTTGGCCCAATTGACATTTTCAGCCCATTAAACCGAAAATTTACAAAATTTGGCCCAAATTTGTTTAAAATGAGAATTTAACCCACAAAAGTCAAAAGTTTACAAATTTAGCCCATGAAACCGTGAAGGCCCAATTTGAGGCCCATTTTCTGAAAATTTACACTTTTGGCTCTTTTTAAACTATGAACTTCATAAAAATCAATTTTTATTTAAAAATGATCCGTTTTGGTCCTCTCACAACCGTGAGTTACATAAGAATCTCACCTTTTTGTTTGTTTTCTCAAAAATGGCCCTCTACACGAATTTATTTAGTTTTCTAGTGTTCTTCAACATGTTTTCTCATTTCACTTCATAGTATGTTATATGTAATACTTTTAGTTTGAAAATATCACCATGTTTAATGAATATTTCGAGTTTTGTGATGTTTCAACAAGTTTTCAGAGTAAAAATCACACCACATAACATAAAACACACATATACATACATAAACACATATATCTAACACAAGGCAACTTGTATCCTCACCCAAAAACAATATAAAACTGAAAATAGGGGTATGAACTCACTTTGGGTTGATCGATTCAGTTTTTGGTGAAGAAATGAGAGCAAGCTCCTTTGAGTAGATCTCGAACTTATGGGGTTCTAAGGAACATGGATCATGAAATGAAGTGTTAAGAGAAGTAATTTTAACATGAACATGAAGTTAAACACCTTGATGAGAGAGTAGCTTACCAAGAATGGTGATCTTTGATGAAGAGTTCTTGATCTCACACAAGCACACACAAAATTGAAGAGAAAGGATGGTTGGATTCTTGGAGTTCTAGAGAGAGTCTTTGATGTAGTTGTAATGAAAGAAGACGAGGGTGGTGGTGGGAATCCTTATGGCCGAGAATAAGAAGAAGAAAGGGAGGGATTTGAAATGAGGTTATTACATGGAGGATTAAGATATAAGCTTAGATGTTTGTGATGCAATTAGCTTGGAAATCCTCTAGTTAAAAATGAGGTGTCACTTATTTATATTAGTTAATTTTTTTTATGAAAACCGAGAATAAGGGAAAATATGGGCCTTGGGCTTCTTCTTGCAAATGGTCAATTAGGGAGTTTTGATCCATATGGGCCCACATAGGTGTTTACGGCCCAAGATGGTATAAACAATGGGTTTTCGGCCCAATGAGGTTCAAGAAAGTGGTTTACGGCCCAATGCGGTTCAAGAAAGTGGTTTACGGCCCAATGAGGTTCAAGAAAGTGGTTTACGACCCAAATAGGGCCGTGAAAGCAAAGTGAGACATTTTAGGTCCAATAAGGCCCATAAAAGTCTTATGGCCCAAAATGTTTTAGTTTAATGAATGTGGGTTCAATTAGGGCCCAAATGAGGATTCTTAGCCCAAAATAATCCAATTGAGAGTTTATTGGCCCATTAGGCCCAATAAATGATTCCTGGTCCAATAATAGGTTTGAACAGGGAAGTTAGGGTTACAGACCCAAAGTCGAGTGAATGTAGTATATTGAATTAGGCTTAGGGTGTCATGAGTGAGTCTTGACTCGAATAGGTGTTTTTGAATGAGTAATATGTATAACTTCAACTTAGAGTTACAAGCTACAACAAGAGTTGATTACATATAGACAGAATTTCCTAGCCAAAATGCTAATTGTGACACCGAGCATTGAGGTTCATAAGGCTTGAAGAGGATAAAGAAGTCCAAAAAAGGAGCAACCCTTCAAGTCAATACGAGAATCCCAATAGGAAGGCTGAATCCTCGGCTCCAAGATCCTACAAGTCGAAGCCTTCTTCCAAATCAGATCATCGCAGGGTTAATGCCCTCGAAGATGAAGGAGAGGAAGAGGAACCTACTATGATCACTGACTATTGTTATTCTGTGGATGTTTCAGGTTTAATATGTAACATCCAGATTTTCAGGGATATTATTGTGTATGTTAATCTTGAGATTGAAGGAGAGACTCGACAAGTTGAGGGTCCAACTCGCCGAGTCAAATCGAGTTGCTTGCGTGGATTTAATGAATGGACTCGACGAGTCAGAGGAGGGACTCGCCGAGTAGGTACTGGGCAGAGAAACCCTAATTTCCCGGGTTTGGGACCTATTTAGAGGCACTTATAGCCTCATTTGCGGCTACCCTTCCTTGAGAGAAAACCCTAAACGTGCATAGAGAGCCATGAGAGTCTTGGAAGCTAAAACTTGGAGTAGACTAGTGCATCTCTTGAGGAGAAGAGGAGATCATCCAACAAGTAAGGTAGAGAATCAGTGGATCTGGTGTAACTCCGTACAAGGGCTTGAGTAAGAGGTAAAAGCTTGCACCTTTCTTGTTATTTTGCTTAGATCTTGTTGCTATGGAAGATTAGGGTTTCTTCCACCATTGAAGGGACTTTGAATGCATAAGGTCCCTTTTGAGGTCTAGATTTTAGATCTGGACTCTGTGAGGTCCAGAGAATCCAAAGATTATAGCTTTATTTAGCCATATAAGAGTTATTGTGGTTAATCATCCTTGTTAGAGTTATATTGGCATTATGAGCCTTATATGTCATGTTTAAACGTAAAGCTCACAGCTTTATGTGAAAATCGACCCTTAGGATGGTAGATCTAGTGTTTGGGGTGATGGATCTGCCTTCAATCGTTAAAATGAGGAATTTGATCTGTCACACCCCCAAACCGGAACGGCGGAAACGTTCGGGGGTGATTGACGTCATGCGTAGTATCACACATATGTATCATAGCAAGAATAGTAAACACAACCAGACATTTAATACATACATGAAAAAGGTTTACATTGTTTAATACATAGTTTTGTTCATATCAAAAGTAAAGACGTGACTCTAACGCTACGTCTTCTCCGAACTCCTGGAAGTACCTGTCTACTAATTCCCTGAGAATACAAGCAGTTTTGAAATATATCAGCATAAAGCTGGTGAGTTCATAAGCGTTTAGTTTTTATGGAAAAATGTTTCTTCGAAGTTCTTTTTGAAAAATGTTCCTCAAGAAAATCCCATATTTTCTTATGAAAGATGTTTGATTATCCATTCGTTATTTGTGCTAACAGCCTGTTTATGAAAGGTTGAGTTATTCCAGGAAAATCCTATATTTTCCTTAAAAGTTGATAGTTGGTTAACTGTTCTGGAATGAGGTGTACAAGTATCTACCATACTTGTATCGTTAGATGTAGTTTCCTTGAAAAACCTTGTTTGCTCTTTGTGAGGTGTATTAGCCTTATTACATAAATAAAACTAATAAAATAGGTAGTGAACTAGATCCTAAGGGTATTACTAATACCCTCTAGTAATCAAATCGGTTATTACTTTGAGGTTAGTTCACTTGTTTCATTATTACAAAAGTAAATTCTCGCTATCTAGGTTGTGAGTGTCATAACCGTACTTAGACTGGATATGGCACGTACCGGGGGCCAGTATTTTTTTATGACTTTATCACCCCTGAACCTAACGGTCCCGCTGTAGCTAGCAGCGAAGGTGCGGGATAGTCAGTCCCATATGGATCTATACATAATAGTCACGCTCTCCCTCCAAGAGATTCTGGTTACAAGGGTTAGTCCTACAATCTCGTATCTGGTGGAGTGTTACCAAGGACGTGTCTCAAAACTTAGCCTAACAAATTTATAAGTAATAATACTGAAAATCCTGTTTATGTTTTGTATGAATCCTTTGCAAAATATCGCATTTTATGACAAGACTCACAAGTTCCTTGCTTTAGTTTTGAAAACTGTTTCTACGAGTTGATTTCTTAATCATTTGGTAAAACTGTTTTCTGTGTTAAAAGCATACTGAACATATAATTAATTTAAAAAAAATAATATACTTGAGCACAAGTTTCCTTGTACTTTTGCTTGTATTCTCCCCCTGAAAACATGAAAACTCAGAAAAGCGTAGGGGTATGAACTCACCGTTTGACGTAGGATCTGGGTGTATGATTAGTTAAGAATGCTAAGTGTCAACTGATGTTTCGCACGCAGGTGGACCCTATTAACATGTGATAACACATATATGTGTGTTAGAATTAAGGTGTTTCATGACTAAACATGACGGGAAACCACCCCAAAGACTTGGAAATGTTTGTCGGGACCCTATATGATCAAACAAGGAAGGTGTACGGCCAAAAGAGTGTGTGTGCGACCAGGGTGTGCGGCCAGGCTGTATGTGCGGTTGCACACAGGAGTGTGCGGCCGTACAGAGGGTGTGTGCGGCTGTACATAGGAGTGTGGGACCGTACACTCCTCATTTGTGCCCGAAATGTCGATTTTTAGGTGTTCTAGTGCTAATACCAAGTCCTACTAGCAAATGAAGGCCAAACTCTTCACCTTGGAGAGTCTTTAAGGTGTATACGGCCACCTTATGAAGGTGTGCGGCCGTACACCTTCAAGTGATGAAGAACACGAAGAACATGATGAGTTTTTAGCTTAGATCAAGGTGTCTTACCACTATAACAAGCTGAATGATGGAGAAGTTCACGTTTTGAGGCCTTTAGAGTGTTCTTGGATGAAGTTTTTAGAGAGAGAAAGTAGAGAGAGGAAGTAAAGTGCAGCCAAATGAAAGGAATGAGTGAAGGGGGTCACCTTATATATAAGGGTGAGTGTGCGGCCGCACACTCAGGTGTACGGCCGTCCACTCCTCCCGAGAGGGTGTATGGCCCGGTTTTGTCTCTATACGACCTGTTGACTCATTTCTAATCTCATTCTCGGCTGTACTCAAGCTTAGAACACTTAAACTAACTCTTAAACGGCGTTAAAAGGTAACGAAAATCAAGTTAAGTGTTGATAAAATTGACCAAGTGTACAGAATAAAAGTTTCGAGTTGTCACATTATCCCCCCGTTAGAGGGAATTTCGTCCCGAAATTCAAACATAGAATACAAACCATGGATTAGAAAAGAGATGCGGATATTTCTGATTCATCTGATCTTCACGCTCCTAAGTGAATTCAGGTCCCCACTTGGCATTCCAGCGAACCTTCACTATCGGGATGCGACTTTGTTTTGTTCGTTTGATCTCTCTATCCATGATTTCGACTGGTTCTTCCATAAAGTTCAGGTTCTCGTTGATCTCAACTCGTCAAGAGGAATCGTAAGGGTTTCGTCAGATATGCATTTCTTAAGATTCGAAACGTGAAAGACAGGATGGATGTTGCTAAGTTCTTGCGGTAAACGAAGTTTGTAGGCTACGAGACCGATCCTAGCGAGGATCTCGAATGGTCCTATGTATCTTGGATTTAGCTTTCCATGCTTTCCGAAGCGTATCATGCCTTTCCAGGGTGAGACTTTTAGCAGAACACGGTCTCCAACCAGGAATTCCAAGGGTTTTCGTCGTTTATCGGTGTAGCTCTTTTGTCTATCTCGTGAGGCCTTAAGTCGTTCCCGGATTTGTACAATCTTTTCTGTGGTTTCGCGGATGATTTATGGACCAGTGAGAGTGCTGTTAGGGACTTGCCCCTTGGCTAGTTGCGTGCCGCCCACCTCAGCCCAGCACAGAGGGGGATCTACACTTACGGTCACAGGAGGCTTCGAACGGCGCAGCCTTGATGCTGGATAGGTCACCGTTCGTTGCGAGAAGGTTCAACTAAGAGTAGTTGAGTGTCCTACGACGTATTTCCAATTGTGGGTGGTACCCTTCATATGAAAACTTTCGGGTTTTTCGATGAGTGATGAATTTTTGAAGTTCGCATCTAATTTTTTGTTATGAGTGACGAGAGTTTTGCGATAACATGATTTAAGACAACAGGGTTTGGTATAACATAGACTCACTCGGACTAAACAGGATGTCGTCGTAGAATCACACGTTAAGTTGGTTTGGAAGGATCACTTTGTTAGGAAATTGATGCCCTTGGGTGAATGTCTATGGTGTTTTCTGTGTTTGACTCGAAGTTAACAGGTACTATTAACACGAGGGTTCTGATGTTTTGAAGCTATGAACTTTCATGAAATGGTTCTTACTAGATCTCCATATGATCGTTTGGTGTACACAAATCAGGTATAACTACAACTGAACCTAACGTATTCACTAAGCTATCATAATTTACTCATTAGAGCTTTTAAATCTTATAAGAACATCGTGATTCAATTTGGACAAGGAAATAATCACGATTATGAGCAATTATTGGGGTTTTCGAAAACGTACCAAAACACCGCGGTTTTCATTGATGTTTTCCTCATCCCCTGAGGTCAGACTCCTCCTGTTTCCTCATTGTTCTTTTCTGTTGGGCAGTCTCTTTTGAAATGTCCCGTTTCGCCACATGCACCGCATACTTGAACTATGCTAGCATTGGTAGTGGAAGTGATGTGTTGAGTTGGGGTCTGTACGGAACAAGTTTCCTGGCCATCCTTAATCCTTGGACAATTTCTTTTGTAATGTCCGGGTTCACCACAATTGTAGCAAACCTGACCCATCTGTATGCCTGGAATCGAGGTGTTTGGCTGTGCAGGTGCCCTACAGTATCGCGTGGTGTGTCCTCGCCTATTGCAGTTCTCACATCGAAGTTCGCGGCACTTTCCTATGTGGTGGAAGTTTTATTTCTCGCAACTTGGAAGTTTTCCAGCATATTGCCGCGCTGGCGTTGGCACTGGTTGGGCGGATGTGGCGGTTATCTCGAGTTGTCGTTTCTTGGCAAGTTTCTGAGACGACGTATTCTTCCTCTCGGACCAAAATTTCCGTTTGGCGCTCTTAGGTTTGGGAGTTGGAATGTTCTTTTGGACAAGCCCTTGTTGATTTCCTGGTGTGTCGTTACAGCTTGAGGCGTGGAAGTCGTTACCATTCCCATTTAGGTTGTTAGTGTTAAGAACAGCTAAGGCGGCTGCTACGGCTGTTGTGACAGTAGCTTGAAACGTAGCTGAGTCCATTTGGAGGATTGGTGCCTTACTGGTGGATTGGTTCTGCTTCTTCGGAGGCATGATCTGCTATATGTCAAGAAAAGAGTTTGTGAGCAGCAATGGTTGCCTCTGGATGTATCCTAAATGTTTGTCTATGCATTGATATTTTCCGTTTTGCTAACTGACTCTCTTTGATTCGACCCACATCCCCATGATGTGGTCTCAGTAAGGATAGAAAAGATTTGAGCACACAAAGTTCACATACAATAAACTTACGAACTCCTTGTTGTTCGGCTCATCGCGCTGGCTGAATAATTCTCACAATATCGTCGGCTCTAGACGATATGGAGATTTAGCTATATGGTTAGTTCCGGGGATCAAGTAGGTACGGGATTCACCTTGACACTCGGAAGAAATCCCTGGAATATCTTTGGGGAAGTTATCAGGAAGGTTGAATACTTCGAGGATACTCTCGAGGTCTTTAACTTTTTGCGTCTCATCGACAACATGATCCAGGAATGCATAACATTCCTTTCGTAGATGCTCCTAGGCTTTGACGCATGAAATGATACGAAGGTTCTAACGATCTTATTACTGAAACCAGTGAGGACTCCGTCAGAGGGACGATTGAGACGAATCGGTTTCTCGAAGCAAAGGACATTGGCACGATGTGAGGCTCATTCGTCCTATGCCGATTAGGACATTGAAGCTTTTCATGGATACTGATATGAAATCGATGGGGAAAAGGAATGATCGTCTAAGGTAAGAGCACATCCTATGATACATGCTTTAACTGAAATACGATTGTTGTCATCATAATTGAAACTGAGATTACATATTTCAGAACTCAGGACCTAACAATAGGTCTAAGTCCTAGTATCAAAGAGAAAATTTCGGCAATATGGAAGACAGAGATGTTTACGGAAAAAAGGGCTACTCAGAACATAAACATGAAAGTTATTCCTTAGAGTGTTTCTCTATTGGCGACGGGTACTCCTCAAGTGAAACCCTAATTCGGCTAGCTGTCGCTCCACGTCAAGCAGATGTCCTTCATACTCTGACTGGCAGGCTCGGAGCTCTATGACCTCGGCTCAGGTTGTAGCTAACTCTCGCTGCAAAGCTTCATTGTCCCTCATAGTTCTCCCGTGAGCAACTTGAAGATTACGAATGTGGTTTGTGTTGGCATCCGAGTCTGCCTCAGGTTCCATAGTTGGCTGAAGGGTTGCCACACCTAGCTCCACATTGCGAGCCACTCGGCGTATCGGGATTGGAAGGGACCTGTCCGTGGGGCCTCCTTCGTTCAAATTGTAGAAGTTGCGGTTTCCGTCGCATGGGAGGGGTTGGTCTGGCTCGTGGCTCCACCTATTCAAACTCCCGACCCACATAGGAGTTGGACCTTGGAATCCAACTTGAGGGTTAGCATTTGGTATTGGGGTCACTTGAGGTAGGTTCTCGACTTTGGGTTCCGAGTCAGCCTCTTCAGGATATGGTTCGGCAAAGTCATCACCCAACGGAATTTCATGGTTTCCTTCTGACTCTGGCTCGATCCCTCCGCCATCTCCTTGGTTAGGAAAGTACGGGTCGCCAGGAAGATGGAATCTAGCCATGCTATCTACGCGAGGTGATGGTAAAGGGATGGCTAATAGGCATCGAATCTATAATACTTCCAATGTATTATAGTTACACGATTGATTCTCCTGGGTAAGTTTCCGGTTTGGTCGTTATTGCATCCTAAAATACTCCTATAGTATTTTAATCATTATGTTGGGTTGTAGAACTCTTCTGGTATCTAGGTAAGTTTTAGGCTTGCTGCAACAACACAGTCACTCCCAGGCACATGTTGGTCATGTCTTGAATGAATATAGTTGATCAGGCTATATTGAACCTAGACATGATTACATAACTGCCCAGGTTTAACCGCAGTGTTCAACATCCAAAATACTTTTGTTTTGTTCTACTCATGATATCGTTTCTGGTACTTAGGTATACTTGTATACTTTTCGTAAAAATACTTATATTTTTAAAAGTATACTTTTAGTTCAGAGCACTTCAGCCCCTTTGAGTTTATATTTGTATACCATGTAAGGTTCGGTATACTTAATTCACTATAAACAATAGCTCTGATACCAATCTGTCACACCCCCAAACCGGAACGGCGGAAACGTTCGGGGGTGATTGACGTCATGCGTAGTATCACACAATTGTATCATAGCAAGCATAGTAAACACAACCAGACATTGAATATATACATGAAAAAGGTTTACATTGTTTAATATATAGTTTTGTTCATATCAAAAGTAGAGACGTGACTCTAACGCCCCCTCTTCTCCGAACTCCTGGAAGTACCTATCTACTTATTCCCTGAGAATACAAGCAGTTTTGAAATATATCAGCATAAAGCTGGTGAGTTCATAAGCGTTTAGTTTTTGTGGAAAAATGTTTCTTCAAAATCCTTTTTGAAAAGTGTTCCTCAAGAAAATCCTATATTTTCTTATGAAAGATGTTTGATTATCCATGCGTTATTTGTGCTAACAGCCTGTTTATGAAAGGTTGAGTTATTCCAGGAAAATCCTATATTTTCCTTAAAAGTTGATAGTTGGTTAACTGTTCTGGAATGAGGTGTACAAGTATCTACCATACTTGTATCGTTAGATGTAGTTTCCTTGAAAAACCTTGTTTGCTCTCTGTGAGGTGTATTAGCGTTATTACATAAATAAAACTAATAAAATAGGTAGTGAACTAGATCCTAAGGGTATAAATAATACCCTCTAGTAATCAAATCGGTTATTACTTTGAGGTTAGTTCACTTGTTTCATTATTACAAAAGTAAATTCTCGCTATCTAGGTTGTGAGTGTCATAACTGTACTTAGACTGGATATGGAACGTATCGGGGGCCAGTATCTTTTTATGACTTTGTCACCCCTGAACCTAATGGTCCCGCTGTAGCTAGCAGCGAAGGTGCGGGATAGTCAGTCCCATATGGATCTATACACAATAGTCACGCTCTCCCTCCAAGAGATTCTGGTTACAAGGGTTAGTCCTACACTCTCGTATCCGGTGGAGTGTTACCAAGGACGTGTCTCAAAACTTAGCCTAACAAATTTACAAGGAATAATACTCAAAATCCTGTTTATGTTTTGTATGAATCCTTTGCAAAATATCACATTTTATGACAAGACTCTCAAGTTCCTTGCTTTAGTTTTGAAAACTGTTTCTACGAGTTGATTTCTTAATCGTTTGGTAAAACTGTTTTCTGTGTTAAAGGCATACTGAACATATAATTATTTTAAAAAAATAATATACTTGAGCACAAGTTTCCTTTTACTTTTGCTTGTATTCTCCCCCTGAAAAACATGAAAACTCAGAAAAGCGTACGGGTATGAACTCACCGTTTGACGTAGGATCCTGGTGTATGATTGGTTACGAATGCTAAGTGTCAACCGATGTTTCGCACGCAAGTGGATCCTATTAACATGTGATAACACATATGTGTGTTAGAATTAAGGTGTTTCATGACTAAACATTTCGGGAAACCACCCCAAAGACTTGGAAATGTTTGTCGGGACCCTATATGGTCAAACAAGGAAGGTGTACGGCCAAAAGTGTGTGTGTGCGACCAGGGTGAGAGGCCAGGCTGTGTGTACGGTTTCACACAGGAGTGTGTGGCCGTACAGAGGGTGTGTGCGGCCGTACACAGGAGTGTGCGACCGTACACTCCTCATTTGTTCCCGAAATATCGATTTTTAGGTGTTCTAGTGCTAATACTAAGTCCTACTAGCAAATGAAGGCCAAACTCTTCACCTTGGAGAGTCTTTAAGGTGTGTACGGCCACCTTATGAAGGTGTGCGGCCGTACACCTTCAAGTGATGAAGAACACGAAGAACATGATGAGTTTTTAGCTTAGATCAAGGTGTCTTACCACTATAACAAGCTGAATGATGGAGAAGTTCACGTTTTGAGGCCTTTAGAGTGTTCTTGGATGAAGTTTTTAGAGAGAGAAAGTAGAGAGAGGATGTAAAGTGCAGCCAAATGAAAGGAATGAGTGAAGGGGGTCACCTTATATATATAAGGGTAAGTGTGCAGCTGGAGGGTGGGTGTGCGGCCGCACACTCAGGTGTACGGCCGCACACTCAGGTGTACGGCCGTACACTCCTCCCGAGAGGGTGTATGGCCCGCTTTTGTCTCCATACGACCTGTTGACTCATTTCTAATCTCATTCCCGACTGTACTCAAGCTTAGAACACTTAAACTAACTCTTAAACGGCGTTAAAAGGTAACAAAAATCAAGTTAAGTGTTGATAATGTTGACCAAGTGTACAGAATAAAAGTTTCGGGTTGTCACATGATCGAAGGGACTCGCCGAGTCCATGGCCTGACTCGACGAGTCGATTAGGGTTTGTCCTGATGAGTTTGATCATACGATAACTCGGCGAGTTATAGGTCAACTCGACGAGCTGAGCTGGACTTTCTGGAGACTTCTGAGGGAAAGAGGGGACTCGACGAGTTGCATGAGTGCACTCGATGAGTAAGGTCAAACATGGACTATTAACTTGAGTTTGATTTTTGTTGACTTTAGGGTTTAGTCAACGTGAGTAATGGAGACCATGGAGGGGTAGAATGGTCTTTTATCCACTTCAAGAGTTAGACAGAGAAAGAGGGTAGCCTTTGGAATAGGCGAGTATTAATAGATAATTAATTAGAGATATTTATCCTATGTGATAGGCGAAGGCTAGTTCGAGATTTCCGAGTACGAGACTGTTATTTGCTGGCTTGCCAGGTGAGTCTTCTCACTATACATTACCTAGAGTGGTATCTATGTGCAGACCGGAGGGTCTTAGGTGTTATGTGTATGTTTGAGATTATGTGCATTGTGATATATGTATGCTATGTGTTATATAGACCGGACCGGAGGGTCCAACGACTTACGAGGCCAGAGGGTCCTCGAGTAGACCGGACTGGAGGGTCCAACGATTTAGACCGGACCGGAGGGTCCAACGAGCGAGACTGGACTGGAGGGTCCAACGAGCTACAGGACTAGAGGGTCCCGCTGAGACACATTGACCGGAGGGTCATACCGAGTTATAGCCTCGAGTGGCTTATGTGTTGTATGTGGTATTTTGGGGAACTCACTAAGCATTTATGCTTACCGTGTCATGTGATATGTGTTTCAGGTACTAGCGAGGATCGCGGGATGGAGCCGACATGATTTTTACACACTGACAGAGGATTTTGTATTGAGATTCTGGGATATGTTTTACTGTGATAACATTTGATACACTAAGTTGAGATGATTTATATGAGAAATGTTATGTTTGAAAAATGAAAAATTATGTTGAAAATTTACGTTGTTATATAATATATGTTATGCAGGATCTCGGAGACAAAGCAAGGTTGCCAAAGAAGGATAACAAGTCCACCAGTTGGAAAAACAAGTCCAAATGGTGTGCTTACCATGAAGATTCCGGTCACATTATGGAGGATTGCATAGCCCTAAGAAAGGAGATCATCTACCTCCTTAGCAAAGGGCATCTTAATGAGATCCTTGGAAGAAAGAAAGAAAAGTCCAAGGAGAACAACCAGGATGGTCACAAGATTCTGGAGAAACTAGGGTCCCCACCCCCAAACGCCAAGATAATTAACATTATCTCAGGCGGATCTAACATTTGTGGTACTTCTTATTCTCAGGCTAAAAGACACACCAAGGTCTCTAAAACAGAAAAGGAGGATAGACCACGAAAGAATACCTCAGTTAGAAATGAAAAAGAAATCACGTTTGACGAGACGGACAGGGAAGAGATCCAGGATCCTCACCATGACAGACTCGTGATAACACTGTACATTGCCAACCACCTTGTCAGAAGGATCCTTGTTGAAGAGGATCCTCAGTCCTCATAGGATTTAGCGGAGAAACGAAATACACCATCGGGGAGATAAAGCTACCAATATACATAGAGGGGGTAAACTCTATGCAAAATTTCTATTTTACTGACACCTTATCTTCTTATAATGTGATATTAGGTAGACTGTGGATCCACGAGATGAAAGCGTTTCCATCAACATATCATCAGTGTGTAAAGATGCATGCTCCGTGGGGAACAGTGAATATCATGGGAGATCAAAAAGAGTCACGGGAATGTTATAAAACCTCTATGACGCCTACGGAAAAACCACAACAAGCATAGCAATTAAGGTAGGGGGAACGACATGCTCTAGAAACGAAGGAGCAAAACATGAAGGAAGTGCCCCTGAGTAGCGAGGATCCTGAAGCCAAAGTCCTCATAGGATCCTCAACACCCGAGCAAATTGAGTAAGACTTGTTAAACTTCCTTCCAACCAGAAGCAAGACGTTTGCATGGAAACGCGAATATATGACAGGTATAGACAAGAGTATTATCACTCACAAACTTAATATTGGTCCTTCTTTCAGACCGATATATCAAAAGAGAAGGAAGTTTGCACCCGAAAGGAATCAAATCATCGAAGAAGAAGTGGAAAAGATCCTCAACACAGGGATGATCAAGGAAGTGAAGTTCCCAAGAGGGCTAGCTAATGTAGTTTTCATACAGAAGAAGAACGGCAAGTGGCGAGTATGTGTAGACTACACGGATATTAAGATGGTTTTTCCTAAGGATCCTTTTCCTCTACCACACATTGACTCCATGATAGATGCAACGGCTGGCCACAAACTATTAACCTTCATGGATGCTTCAGCAGGATTCCAACAAATCCAGATGGGACCATCCGATCAAGAAGATACAACATTTATAACACCAACATGTATATATTGTTACACTGTAATGCCTTTTGGTCTTAAAAATACAGGTGCAACATATCAAAGAATGGAGAAACGGATGTTTAAAGACAAGCTGGGGGACACCATGGTGGTCTACATTGACGACATGGTGGTGAAGTCCATGAAAGCTGAAGATCATCTCAGGAATATCAAAGAAGCCTTCAACATTCTAGACGAATACAACATGAAGTTGAATATGTCTAACTGCCACTTTGGGATGAAGTCGGGAAAGTTCCTTGGGTATATGGTAACCAAGAGAGGAATAGAAGCAAGCCCGGAGCAGATCAAAGCAATCATCGAGCTGAAATCTCCATCTTCAACAAAAGACATCCAAAGTCTAATCGGAAGAGTAACAACACTCAACATGTTCATTTCAAGATCCTCAGAAAGGTGTAAGCCCTTCTACGATATATTGAAGAAGAACAAGAAGTTTGAATGGACCGAAGATCACGAAGAAGCTTTTTAGGAACTCAAAAGATACTTAAGTTCCGCGCCACTACTGCTGAAGCCTATAGATGGAGAACCACTTCTCCTGTACCTCTTGGTCAGTGAAGTTAAGCACTTTTAACATCAAATATGAGCCAAGATCCGCCATAAAGTCACAAGCATTAGCAGACTTTGTGGCTGAATTTAGTGATGATCTACAAAAAGAAGTAGACATTGAAGCTAAACAACTTCTAAAAGACGAACACTTAGGAAAATGGACACTATTCACGGATGGAGTATCAAAACAAAAAGGAACCGGGCTAGTGATCATACTAAAATCACCGTAGGGGGACATCCTGTTGGATTAGTGTCTAAGTCCATAACTATTTTGGTGTGTACTTGACCCGATTATGAGCATGGTCCTTTTGGGTTGCCTTCACCATAGCAATATGTAGGATGAATTAAGGAGAGAGAAAGGTTTAATTATGATTTATTAATATATTATAAGAATAATATATTAAAGGAGAAATCATATAGTTTAATTAATATTAGTCAAGAATTAATTAAGAATTAATTTTGTGACTAAAAGAGATTAATTAAATTAAGGGGACTGATATTGTAATTATAAGATAGTTACAAAGTTGGGCTTAGGATCCATTAGATGGCAATGGACGAATTCTATATGGAGGACCATAAAGAAATCGTCCAAGGGCCTTCTGGAATGGTCCATTGGACTGCTTAGGGCTTAAGCAGTCAGATTAGGGTTTCCTAGTTGTAAACCCTAATAGCCTACATGTATATATATAGGACCCCTATGCCCCAAAAACGTAAAAAAAAAGTGTTCCTCTAGGGTTTCCAGCCGTTTTTGGTGCATCCACTCTCCTCCCTCTTCATCCAAGTTGCTTAGTGGTGTTTGTGACTCCATTAGAGGTGCAACACTTGAGGTACTAAGCTTTCTGAAGCTAATCAAAGCAAGGATTGATTGTTATTGCTATATAACAATCAAAGGTAATTACTAAACCCTTATTTCAGTTCGTATTTGATAGATCTAGGGTTTGTAAGTCTTGGATTCATTGCATGTACAATAGAGAAACCTAGATCCAAGCATTAGGGTTTGTATGAGCACATAGGATTGTTCTTATGCTTAAAATCCATCAGTGGTATCAGAGACTTGATTGGTTTCTGTTGTATGTGATGCAATTGTCGAATTCTTACTGAAAAACAATTTTGTTGCCTCTGCCCGAACCAACTCGGCGAGTTGGCCCTACTCGGCGAGTTCAGATTGCTACTCGGCGAGTTTGGGACTCAGACAGAGGATATCTCGGGATTTCTTGCTGTTTTGGTGAAGAATAATTGCCTTATGTGTTTTTAACTAATAAAATTCGAATTTTATTGTTATTGAAAGATTATCCTTGCCAAAACACAAGATAATTACCAATTGATTAGATAATAAATTCCTTATATGATTAAAATTGATTATTTGTATTAATTGGGTAACTTATCTTGCAAGAAATTGAATTAGGTCAAATATAGATAATCACTAAATTAGTTGTTTGATTTATATTATTTGTTATTTGATCCCTAGTAAGTTTGAATAGTTTCAAATTACCCCTCTTTAGGTTTTATAGTTTAAATTTGAACTTAAAAGTTTTGTTTTTTGAAATTTAAAGAGTTAAACCCTAATGTTTTGAAAAGTTTCAAAACTTGCCCTCAAGTTTTGGAATTTAAAATTTTGATTAAAAGTTTAATGTTGAAATATTTAAATTCTAAAACCTAATGTTTTGAAATGTTTCAAAACTTGCCCTCAAGTTTTGGAATTTAAAATTTTGATTAATAGTTTAATTATGTAATATTTAAGTTCTAAAACTCTAGTATTTTGAAAAGTTCAAATTACACGCTCATGGTTTTGTTAAGTTAATTAAAAGTTTAATTAAAAGAGAAAGTTAATAAAACCACCTAGTATTTTAAAAGTGTAAAATACACCCTATATTATATATATGTAACATTAAAAGTCTAATATTATATATATGAGTAAAGAGTCAGTCTTACCATTAGTAGGCCTCATTCACGAAGCTGGTCTATAAGGGGTGTTTAAGGAAATTGCCTATAAAATGGCGATTGAATGGGTATCCACTCTTACCCACCGCACTCTTGACTAGTGGAGGGTCGTTAGCGGAACGGGTAGGATAGGACGAAACCTTCCATTATAAGTATAATGAAGTACAAAGTAACTAAATGCTTTTACAAATTCCCAATCTTAGTTACCTTAGGGCAAAATGTGAATTTGTATGCTAATCCATGGAATTACACTTCGTACCATTGTCAAACGTTAGTGGAGCGTGTGTGGCTAACCGGCACACAAATTTGGGATTGACATTGGTGGCGAAGGGTGGCTCGATGTTTATCATAGATCAATGGAGCGTGTGTGGCTAACCGACACATTGATTAGGTGATAGTAGCAATTGGGTGCACCACGTGATTCGTATGGTTATTCACACCTTGTTTGTGATCCTCGGCATCCCAGTCGAAAACTTGAAGGGCATAATCGAGATTAAACATGCCATTGAAAAGTTCAATGAATCTCAAAAGATCTAGGAGTTTCAATTCATTTAAAACTTAAAAGTCTTTTTGTTTTTCATGGTGGAATTGGTAAATCGTCATTTACCTACCTTCAAATATTATGCAACTAGATTACGGCATCCCTCTTCTAGGTTGTAGAGTATTGTGTTGGATCCTAGCCTTGATGTTTCATTTGGGTGTTACATCAAGGATTCTTATCAACTAACTTGAATTTTCTCCCGTTTTGAAGATGTCTAAATCTTACAATGGTCTTCCCAAGTCCCTTGGAACAAGCTTTCCAAATGAAGATGACGTTCCACGATACGATCAAGGAAATGAGAGTCATGCTTCACTTCCTCCACCTCCTCCAATTATTCTCCCTAAAGGCTTGAAAAATTCAAGCTCACTCAAGCCCTATTGGCAAGTAAACACGAAGATGGGAAACCTGTGTGTGCACACATCTTAGAGATGAAGTCACACATTGATAGGTTAACGATGATGGGTGTCGATATCTCAGAAATGTTGGCTGTTAACTGGGTTCTTCAGTTACTTCCTGAATCATATAGTGAGTTCGTTAGAGAGTACTATATGATGGACCATGACGTGACCCTCATTCATTTGACCTATTTGCTTATAGCTGTTGAATCAGATATGATTTGGCATGCTGATCGAGCAAATTTGTCTGACAAATCAAACTCCCAAACTTCAATGGACATTGAAAATGGTGACATTGGAAATCCAGAAAAGGTAAATTCTGAGATAGTTCCTTGTGCCATTCCAAAAGAGTCCATCTGCTTCTACTGCCAAGAGAAGGGGCATTGGAGACGAAGCTGCCCTGTTTACCTGAGATATCTAAGAGATGGGAGAGTCAAGACGTATGGCTCTACTTCAGGTAAAATCCAATAACTAACTCTATAAGTTCCTATTCTTTGATTTTCAATACATGATGTGATAAGATTACATTTTGATGTTTTGTAGGATCGAAGAAAAGAGAGGAAGCTTAAGGGAAGAAGTAAGCTGAATCTGATCGTGAAGAAATGGATTTCGATCGCATTGCTTGAAGATCGGATTTTTGAGCTACTACTTTAGAGTTAGAATAGATTGCTTAGAAATTGAAATAGCATAGTTTTCATTTGAATTGCATTGTAAGGACAAGTTTTTCCGCAATAAAATGAATTTTGATTTCGTCCTATTTATTTATCCTTGCAATGGCATATGTGAAAATGGATGTTTATGTATTTCTAATTTTAGCAATGTTGAATTGGATGAGATTCTTGATTATGTAATTTGTGAAATGTCGAGGATTTGCCAAATAAAGGAAGATTCTCATCGCCCAAGTTTCAATTGGACAAAAACTTAGAATCATACAACTTGGTTGCGTGATGAATGAGAAACTTCATATTTTGGAAATTAGACTAATTTTTTTTTTGGCAAAGTGTCAAGAGAAGGACCAGGAGATCGAGTACACTAGGTTGTGCGTTGATCAAGTCCACCACAAGAGTGATAAAGATATTCGTCATGATTTACTAAAGTTTAGTAAATATGATTATACTTATAAGATTAAGTATAATTCTGAGTTGATTGAAAGAGTTTCAATCAATAGCAGAACGAATAAGAAGAATCAAGTAGGCAGAAAGATAAAAGTTTCTCTATTCTAAGAAGAAGGGAGAGTACCTTTTATTGTGTTTTATGATAAGTCTTAATGATTAAGAACCATATCTCAATTGATCCTCTAAATGAGTCTTAGTGCAATTGCATGTCTAAGAAGAGGAATCGAGAATTGTAGAAATGGTTAAATCAAGAAGTCAATCATACTTCGTTCCAATATCAAGTCTTAGAGTCAAGATTCTGACATGAGTGACAAGTCTTAAGTAGGTTTATAACACTCGATAAATGTGGAATTTGGAAAAGTTTTCTTATTCTTGCACATTTGAAATTGGTAAGTTGTGATGTCTTGGATTAGACAAAGACCAACCAGGACCAATTGTGTGAAGTGTTAAACTTGACAAAAGGCTACACTAACTCTTTAATATTTGTTTGTCAAGAAATGTTTCTTGACAAGAGAATTTTATATGTCAAGGAGTCAGTGGGAGTCTTAATGGTCTTGAAAAGTTTCAAGAACAAATCAAGAGTAAACCTAGTTGATCATCACTAGCACACGACTTGAGGTTTAAAGCCTATCATGGATGACATACTCTTTTTCTGTGCCATTCCAATTGAGTTAATTATGCGTGTGAGTTCTATGAGTTCTCATTTGAATGCATAAAGACAAAGCACCTTGATCAATGGAAAGTACATTGATATGAAAGGGTGAGTTGCTTGGAAGACATGGTGGGCATTCATGTTACCATGAGGCAAGAAATCAAGATTGAACAAGTTCAGTCCATATGGTTTTGGATTTGTCGCAAACTTTCGTTTTGACAAATTCACATGGATAGGAACACATACATCATAAAATCTAAGTGTCATAAGGTTTTCCTCCTTCATGAAAATGATTGTGAGGAAATGCTTTCACTAAAAGAGATTTTAAGAAGATAGCAATTGTGAAAATTGTATTCTCACATTCGATTATGATTACGGCATCCCTTTTCATAGTTCGAATTGTGAGATTTGGCAATTGATCTGAACATTTGGGACTTAGTAACATAAATTCTGAATTGTTTAGACACACATGTGAGCTACTAAGGCAAAGGTGTATGAGCTTAAAAAGCTTAGATAAAGGCTTATCAAATCATTAGGTATTAGAAATGTGAACTTAAGGAATTCAATAAGCATTGTTTTCTGGAAGTTCAATTGTTTTCTGAATACATGTCAAAGCTAGTGGGAGCATAAGTGTTATGCTGGTAAGAAAATAATCATCATGTTAGTGGGAGCATGATTATTATGATAAGTATTGCAAGTTAGCAATATTAATTATAGAAAACAAAGATTCACTTTGCAAAGTTGCAAGGGTTGAAAAGTTGTTTTGCTATAATTAAGGGAGAGAATATTATACTTCGTTTCTAAATTCTAAAGCTTAGATCGAGAAATGTTAATAAATTTAGTCAAGGATACATAGTGCATTCTCAAAATTCGATTATGATTACGACATCCCTCTTCATAGTTCGAATTGTGGGAACAGGGCACATAAAATATTATGGCAGAAGGATGATGAAGTATCATGTCTTTATGTGAGACATTATGCATCGTGTCCAATACGCTTCGGGTATAGGATCGATTGCATATGCTATAATATTAGACCATTCTATAATTTTCCAAATGCCTAGGGCATTAAGAGGGAAAAAGGAACTAGAATCGGTTTTGACTAAAATAATTAAACAACTATCAAAGGACGATCTGAGGTTCACTGAGGATTTGTCACTTGTGAGTAGTTGGAAGTATAGTATTGGATGGACTATATTGACATTATTATGAATAGATAGGATTCTATTAAGAATGAGTTGTCATATGGTAAATATGGAAATGTTTCCATTAACGGGAGTTGGATATTAAGAATCTATGTAGATTAGAAACTTTTATGCAAAAGGATGTTCAAAGGAATGTACTTTGAGTGAGAGACATCACATCTATAAAATTGTTTTGTAACAATTTCTGATAGAGAACTTACTAATTTCATTAGCCAAGTCCTAGTGACTTTTGTGCTATGACTTTACGAAAGGGTCGTTGCATAAAATGTTAGAATCTAACATATTCTAATAGTGGCAAGAACCTTGTATTCTTACACTAATGATAAGGATTAGGGATTGTGAAATGAGTTTCATTGGAAAAGGTTTTCAATTGATCTAATTTTACAAAGTATGGACCATAGGAAACCAAAGTGTGCATGCTTGGAGCATGGGACAATTGTGGTTATAATTCGAGTAATAAGTTGAGTTTCTGAAACAGTAAGCAATGAATAATGACTAATCAATATGGTGTTTAAATAAAAGTGTTTTATTTACACTCAAAAAGTTTTGGGACCATATAGGATTAATATTATTATTGCGTTTCACTTTGCATGTTTTGACTTCCAGAATAACTAGGTTATTCGAACCTCCACAGTCGGTCATACGTTGGAAGTAGGTATGAAGAAAGACTGTCATGAATCTGTCTGTAGATTGTCTAAAGTGTTTAGACATAGCACAAGTTTGCCGCAGAGTTCATGAGTGCTTTGATAAGATTAAAGTATTGGATTAAACCCACGCTCACTTGAATCACTTCATGGTTTTATCACGAGTGATTGGTGAGACGATAATATTGTATATTCTTGAAACCAAGACGTGTGAGTTGTTACTTGCTGATCAGTTGAACATTGATGATAAGTAAACGCACCAGTAACTTGGTGTTATAAAACTTATTGTTGTGTGTGATTCGATTAGTAGGTGCAAGCAAACATTTGAGTCAAAGTTTATCCATTCCTTTTACCCAAGATAGGATAAAAGCGATATCTGTGGGCCCCTCGATGATTTAGTGATGACAAAGGAAAGTGCTCGGCCGGGCCAGGACTGATTTGATTTGTTCAATTAGTCAGTCATCATAAATCGGAAATCGGGAAACGACACATAGACTGAGAGAATGATTTCAATCCATGTCTCATGTCTATACGATATCTTGTAGAATGGATGAATATATAATCCCTTATCTAAAGGACACGCGTATCTGATAAGATCAGAGTTGACAACGGCTTTTGGAAGCTACGATTGCTGATCAGGTTCTGAAGTCATACGCATAATAGTTATTAGACTTATCCAAGTGGGAGACTGTTGGATTAGTGTCTAAGTCCATAACTATTTTGGTGTGTACTTGACCCGATTATGAGCATGGTCCTTTTGGGTTGCCTTCACCATAGCAATATGTAGGATGAATTAAGGAGAGAGAAAGGTTTAATTATGATTTATTAATATATTATAAGAATAATATATTAAAGGAGAAATCATCTAGTTTAATTAATATTAGTCAAGACTTAATTACGAATTAATTTTGTGACTAAAAGAGATTAATTAAATTAAGGGGACTGATATTGTAATTATAAGATAGTTACAAAGTTGGGCTTAGGATCCATTAGATGGCAATGGACGAATTCTATATGGAGGACCATAAAGAAATCGTCCAAGGGCCTTCTGGAATGGTCCATTGGACTGCTTAGGGCTTAAGCTCTCAGATTAGGGTTTCCTAGTTGTAAACCCTAATAGCCTACATGTATATATAGGACCCCTATGCCCCAAAAACGTAAAAAAAAAGTGTTCCTCTGGGGTTTCCAACCATTTTTAGTGCATCCACTCTCCTCCCTCTTCATCCAAGTTGCTTAGTGGTGTTTGTGACTCCATTAGAGGTGCAACACTTGAGTCACTAAGCTTTCTGAAGCTAATCAAAGCAAGGATTGATTGTTATTGCCATATAACAATCAAAGGTAATTACTAAACCCTTATTTCAGTTCTTATTTGATAGATCTAGGGTTTGTAAGTCTTGGATTCATTGCATGTACAATAGAGAAACCTAGATCCAAGCATTAGGGTTTGTATGAGCACATAGGATTGTTCTTATGCTTAAAATCCATCACATCCTACCCCAGGCAGTTAGTTGCGAATTTAACGCAATCAACAACGAAGTAGAATATGAAGCACTCATCATAGGACTACAATTGGCTAAGGATCTTCAAATCAAGGATCTTCAGGTATTTGTTGATTCTTTATTATTAACTAATCACTTCAATGGATATTATGCAATGAAAGGTGAAAGATTAGCATTATACCTCGAGATCCTCAAAAAATTAGCCTCTGATTTTGAAAACTTTAGCCTAACCCAAGTTCCCAGAGAAGGAAACATAGAAGCAGATGCATTAGCCAACTTAGGATCCTCCCTAAGGATCCCACCAGAAATGAAGATCCCTATAACCCACATAATAACTCCAGCTATAGAAGCCCTTTCCGACAAACCCGATGATCATGAACAACCAATAAGTGTAGCAGCCATCGAAGATCCTGACCCTCAGATCCCTCGTCAAAGGGATCCCAACGAACAGAATCCTCGAAGAAGTCCACGATCATGGATCCAACCCATTATGGAGTATCTCCAAAATGGCATGATCCCAACATTAGAAAAAAGCGAAATAGCATTCAGAATAAGAATATCAAGATTCATAATAATCCAAGGTAAACTCTATAAAAAGTCTATGGCAGGCTCATACCTCAGATGCTTGGAAGATCCTGAAGCTGCAGAAGTCTTGAAGGACATACATGAAAGAGACTGTGGCAATCACACTGGGGACAGATCCTTATGCTCCAAGGTATAGAGAACGGATACTACTGGCCAACCATGAAGATAGATTCTTTTCTACATGCTCAAAAGTGTTAGAACCTGAAAGTGAACCTCTAGCAATCCCAATCCAAAGTCAGTTATAGTTCCGAAGCGTTTTTGATGGTGTCCGGAATTGAAGCTATGCTCTGGAATTTCAGTTGTGTCCGGACTTGAAGATGTGCTTCAGAAGTAACGATCAGTGAAGGCATTCCGGAATGGACTATGCGTCTGGAATGTTAGTCTATCCGAATCAATGTTTTGTCTTTGTGCATTTATTGTCTTTGTCATTTAGTTTGATTTAACTTGTGATAGGACTCATTTGTTTTGTCAACACGGATATTCAGAGTGTCAGATGTAACTTTTTTATCCAGTCCTAAGTATGTAATTGGTTAGTACCATGTACTTCATTCTACTATTTATAGGAGCTTTCAATGTTAAATCAAATGACAGATTTGTTCAAACCTTTTAGCAATATCTCATTTACTTCACTCACTTTACACCATTATCTTTGTTCTTTATTTATTAACTTTACTTTGATCTTAATTCTCATTCTTCATTTATGGCTTGAACATTTGTTGAATACATTAACTCAGACTTGACTGGTCATTACAGACTTGACTGGTATATTCATTAGTAAGAAGACATTGATCTTAAAGTATTACCTCAAGGTTTGAGTTTTCAAACCTTGTCCCTGCGCATTAGATCAATTTGTTCTCTCAATTAGTATCAGAGCTTGAATGGTTGTCCTTTGAATCCATAAGATCAGATTATAGTTGGTTTGAAATTACCTTGGTATTTCAACCATTTCTGTGTTAAGGATAAAAGTTCTTCTATATACCACTTTTTCTTGAAGATACCTTAACTTCAATGGATGCTTCTAATCCTCAACAAATGATTTCAATGCAAATCGCAAATAGTGTGGGTGGCCCTATACGTGCCCCACTGCTAGTTGTGGAAGAATATGATCAATGGAAAGTTAGAATGGAAAGATTTTTACTAGCTAAAGAGAAAGGTAAAGATATTTGGAGATCCGTCAAAGAAGGTCCTCATGTTCTTGTGAGAACGATTATGAGAGATGCTGCTGCTCAGCTTATGGGTCAAGATGATACTCGTCCAGTTCTTCTAACTGCAAATGATATTGAGAAGCTGCATGCTGATCAAGTTGCTTTCTCGGAAATGGTGTTTGGTGTTCCTCCCTCACTCTTTGAGCACATTAAGTTGTGTAAATCAGCAAAAGAGATTTGGAACACTCTCCAAGACCTGATTGAAGGTTCGGAAAACATGAAAGACAAGCGTCTTACTTCAGTTGTCAATGATTTTGATACCTTCACTACCACTCCTGGTGAATCAGTGGCCTCAGCCTCTAACCGTTACCGAATCATAGTCAACAACATGACTACTCATGGGATTGTCCGAACTCCTTTGGAGTACAATCTCAAGTTCATAAACAGTCTCGGTAAAGGATGGGGAAATGTGAAATCTTGTCTCCAAATTAAAGGTTTATCAACTTTTTGATGAACTTCAAGGACATGAATCTAATGTTGCTCAAACTATAAGGCAAATCTCCGGAGGTCCTCTTGCTCTTGTCAGTTCTTTTGAACCAACCGTTCCGAACGCATCCACCTCGGACCTTTTCAAACCCGTTGTTCCATCTGTTCAGTCCTCATTACTTGTCTTACCCACACATAACTGTCCTATAAATGATTCCGAAGCCATGGACTCAGAACTCCGTTTCCAACAGGAGTTTGCTCTACTCTCCATGAAATACAAACGTCCTTTCAATCCCTCTTACAAACCATACCAAAATCAGTTTCATGCTCCTCACCAAAACAATTCTCAACCTTACTCAGCGTCGGAACCACAACCAACTCCGGAAAATCCTCCCGCATACAAACCAAACATTACTAAGCCAAACTCTACTCCGGAACCATAGCAGGTTCCAAAATCCGACAAGCCGAAAATTGTATGTCACAAGTGTGGACATGCAAACCACTTTGCAAAATATTTCCTGGCTGAAGCTCTGCAAAAACCAAAGATCAAGGACTCTACATACTATGCCCGAAGAGCTCAAGAGATGGCTGAGAGTGAAAAAGCTTTCGTAACTACTGTATCAAGGGATGTCGAAGGATATTGGTCATCTGGAGATGATGATGACATGGTGACCGGAAGAAACATGTGCTTGATGGCAAGACAATCTGTTAAATGTGATGAAGGCTATTGGTCCTCTGGGTCTGAAGATGAAGAAGATGTTGCTAAACCACACTACTGCTACATGGCCACCAACGATCCACCTGGTCGAAGCATCGTTCAACAAGTAAAATCTATGATTACTGATAATAATTTTGATCTGTCTCTTCGTGAACCTTATCTGACCTAGATCCAAACAGATATGAGCACCATCTATAAAGCCTATGAGTCCGCCATAGAAGCCAATGAGAAGAATGAGTGTGAATTAAATCGTCTTTGGTTACGTTTTGAGGATAAAAAATTGAAAATCGAGTCTTTAGAGCATGAACTTGTAATGTCAAAAGATGAATGTATCATTTTGAAAGACAAATGTGAAATCACCTATTCTAAAAGAAATGTCTTGATTTCTGATAACAAACGTCTCAATGGTAAGATAGATGCTTTGCATAATTCTATTGACATACTTGAATCAAATCAACAGATGACTCATAATTTTCGTCATCCATGGTCAAAAGCTCCTGGTCTCGGAAGCGAGTTTCAGAAACCAATTGCTCGTCCCTTGAAGGAATTGCAAAATTTGAAATTCATGGGAGAGGTTTCGAACATCAAACATTCGGATACCCCTGTTTCTCCCTTGTCACCCCTTCTTGAGACCACAGACCACTTGCGTCCCTAATTCCTGAGTTTCAACCAATTGCTGTCAAGTGTCCCGACTCCACGCCTCTTCCGCCTATGATAAACCTGGATCTGAATCGGACCACGAAATTCCATCACAGTGTTTCAAATCGTGTAGATCACATTCCGAAACATAATCCTCCTAACAATTGTGTTGTTGAAGAAATTATTCCGGTGACAACTGAAACTGTTACCTCTGAGTCTGTATGGGCATCCTTAGATGATAAAGTTGAAACCTCAAGCTGTGTCTCCTCTGATTCTTGCGAATCGGACTCTTTAGTAATTTCAAAAACAAATTTGGTTCCCATTAACCCCAAGTTTAGCGATCCATCTGCAGGAAAAACTTCAAAATCTTCGTCTCAGCCTAAGAGAAAACCAATGTTAAATAGGAAGGATATTGTAGATCCTAAAGTGGAAGCTCGAAATGCACACAAAAAGGAAGTTAAGACTAGACAAAATTCAAGGTTCCTTGAGAACTCCAAAAAGAGTGTATCTCAGAATTCTCATTCATCAACCCATAGTCAAAACTCCTTCACACCCACTAAGATCCACAAGAGACCTTCTAATTCTCTCAGTCCTGTAGAACCAAAGAAAGTGGTCATTACCACTCAGCCTAAATCTTTTGAGAATACCATGTTTTTCCAAAACACCTCTCCTCAGACTGTTTCATATTCCTTCATTGCTAAATCTGATGGCACAATTTTTAAACCCAAATTTTCGAAAAAAAATGTGTCATCAAGAAAATCAAAAATGGCTAAGAAAACAATTTTTTCAAAATCTTCAAAGCAAAATCTTGTGTGGAAAGTCAAATCTCACATTGATGAAACAACAGTTCCGGAGGTCATTGTTGTTCCCACCACTCCAGAAGTTAATGATCCAAAGAAAATTGTTCCTAACCCTCAAGTCATTGAATATGACTACTGGATAGATGAAAATACATTAGCCTTTTTTTGTTTCCTAAGAACTCAAAAAACATTCCCAGGAAACACAAATTTGTTCCGAAGTCACAATCAAAGTCCAAAGCCCGTGCCTATGTCCCTAAACCTAACTCGGAGCCTAAAAACTCCACCACTCACTAATTTTGTAGGCACTTTGTGCTTCGGAGCAAGAAACTATATGGTATATTGATAGTGCTTGCTCCATGCACATGACAGGGCAGAAAGACTTTCTACGGGATCTCAAGCTTTCTCCAAACGCTGGTTACGTGACATATGGCAACAACTCCAATTCTCAAATTCATGGTTACAGAATTCTCACCAACGGAAATTTCTCTATCTCAAATGTGGCTTACGTAGCTGACCTGAAACATAATATGATAAGTGTAGCTCAGCTCACTGACTCAAATCGACGTGTCGAATTTTGCAGGAAGCACAACTATGTAATGACTGAAGACCGAAAAAAGTGCTTAATCAAGTCAAATTGCAACAAGAACATGTACCCACTCGACATCAACATGATTATTGGCAAACCACAACTCTGCCTTCTCTCCAAAGCTGTTCCTGACGTCAGTTGGTTATGGCACCGAAGGCTCGCTCATCTAAAATTCTGGTACATGAATGATCTCGTATCTGGTGAAATGGTGAAAACTCTACCTCTTCTCAAATTTAAAAATGATCATTTATGTGCTGCATGTGAGTGTGGAAAGCAATCAAAGAAAGGTCATCCTGTTATCATCGAAAAATCAATCTCGGAACCATTGGAGCTTCTACACATTGATCTTTGTGGACCATCCACTGTTGAGGGTCTTCATCACAAGAAATACATTCTTGTGATTGTTGACGACTTTACAAGGTTCACTTGGGTTTTCTTCCTTAGACTGAAGTCCGAAACAGCCTCTGAACTCATCTATTTTATCAAAGGAATTGAAGTCCTCATCAAACTTCCTGTTAGGCGTATCAGAAGTGATAATGGTTCAGAATTCACCAATGGAACCTTTGACAAATTCCTCATCGAGAAAGGAATTGATCACAACTTCTCAGTACCGTACACTACACAACAGAACAGTGTAGTTGAAAGCCGCAATAGAACTCTTATTGAAGCTGCTCGATCCATGCTTAACTTCGCAAACCTACCACTCTACCTTTGGGCTGAAGTCGTATCAACTGCGTGCTTCACTCAAAATCGGAGTATCATCAATCGACGCCTCAACATGACACCGTATGAAGCAATGAATGGTCAGAAGCCAACGATCTCGTTTCTTCATGTTTTTGGATGCAGATGCTTCATCAAGAACAACCGTGATCAGCTTACCAAGTTTCAACCTAAAGCTGATGAAGCCATCTTCCTTGGATACTCTTCTAAATCAAAGGCTTACAGAGCTGTTAATCGGAGAACTCATGTTCTGGAAGAAAGCTTTGATGTTACATTCGATGACAATTTCATTCGGAATTCTGGCCCAACCCATGTTACAATTCACATTATGGAGTCCGATGCTCCAGCGCCAGGATGTCCGAACCAAAAAACAATCCTTGAAGTTGACTTTGAATCTCTATTTGGACCTTTCGAAACAATCCTTGATTCGGAATCTCGAACAAGGCAAATCTCAACTCCGGAAGCTCCTGTTTCTCAAAATGTCTCCGGTCCAATCCCAAGTCTTCCTCCATTTGATTCCGAACCATTTCAACCCTCTCAGGTTGAGGGGGAGAATGGTCAACCCTCTCTTGATTCAAATGTGGATGGTTTCCTAGATGCAACTGCTGATTTCGACGACTCCAATCCTATCAACATTGATGATAACGAAAATTTCTTTGAGTTCCCTTTTGATGATGATGTCAACCTCTCCGGTTCAGAAGTTCAGGGGGAGCATCACCCTCAGGTTCAAACCATTCAGGGGGAGAAACTCAATCCTACTGTTGATATTGGATCGTCTGCTGCACAATAACTTCCAAGGTTACATCCTTGGACCAGGGATCATCCTCCAAACCAAGTAATCGAAAACCCAAACGCTGGTGTACAAACTCGCTCTGCCACAAGTGTTCAAAATGAATGTCATTTTTTGGCATTTATCTCCATTGTTGAACCCAAATCCATCAAGGAAGCATTAGAACATGCTGACTGGATTACTGCCATGTAAGAAGAATTGGCAGAATTTGATAGAAATGAAGTTTGGTCTCTCATCCTTCCCCCTCAGAATCATCCCATTGTCGGTACTAGATGGGTGTTTCGCAACAAGTTAGATGATGAAGGAGTTATCATTCGAAACCAAAGCAAGATTGGTGGCTAAAGGATTTACACAGATTGAAGGCCCTGATTATGATGAGACCTTTGCTCCTGTTGCACGTCTTGAAGCCATAAGAATCTTTCTTGCTTATGCTGCTTACAAAGGCTTTAAAGTTTACCAAATGGATGTTAAGAGTGCTTTTCTTAATGGTGAACTTGACACTGAAGTATATCTTCAACAGCCTCCCAGTTTTGTTAATCTTTCATATCCGAACCACTGCTATAAGCTCTGGAAAGCGGTCTACGGCCTAAAGCAAGCTCCTCGCGCATGGTACGAGACCCTCACAGATTTTCTCAAGCGTTCAGGTTTTCAATGAGGAATTTTAGATCCCACTCTATTCTGAAGGTCAAATGGAAAGCATCTCATGCTGGTCCAAATTTACATTGAAGACATCATTTTTGGATCTACGAATTCATCAATGGTTGCTGACTTTGCTAGACTAATGATCAATCGATTCCAAATGAGCATGAATAGGGAGTTAAGCTTCTTTCTAGGTCTCCAAGTCAAACAGATTAACAGAGGAATTTTCATTCACCAAGAGAAGTACATTTCAAAACTCCTCAAAAAGTACTCAATGGACACCTATGCCTCAGCCAAGGTACCAATGGGTTTCGGACACAAGATCTTTGCCGAACCTTCAGGTGTAGCAGTTGACGAAAAGAAGTACAGAGGAATGATCCCTGCTCTATCTCACAGCAAGTCGTCCGTACATCATGTTGGCAACATGTTTGTGTGCCAGATTTCAAGTCAACCCAAAGATGTCTCATTTCTTGGCTGTGAAACAAATTTTCCGATACCTCAAAGGTACAAAGAGTCTCGGAATCTGGTACCCAGCAAATAAGAGCTTCCTACTTCAAGCATATTCAGATTCAAACTATGGTGGTCTTCAACTGGATAGGAAAAGCACATCAGGCGGCTGTCAATTTTTAGGTGGTCGATTGGTTAGTTGGTCATCCAAGAAACAAAACTGCATTGCACTCTCTACAGCTGAAGCAGAATACATTGCTGCTGCCAGCTGTACCTCTCAAGTTCTAAGGATGAAGTCTCAACTTTTAGATTATGGTTACCGCTTTCAACGCAATCCTATCTATTGTGATTCTCAAAGTGCCATTGCGATTTCAAACAATCCAATTCAGCACTCCATGACGAAGCACATTGACATACGGTACCATTTCATAAAAGATCATGTTTTAAATGGCAATATTGAACTTATTTTTGTTCCATCTAACGATGAAATTGCTGATGTCTTTACTAAGGCATTAGACGAAACCAAATTCAATGGTTTTCTGAACAAAATGGGTATGATGATGCCTGATCCTCAATTCTTTCAAGATATATGTACTCTTTGATGGCAACATCACAAAGTATAAGGTGATTCCGGAACAAAATCTTTTTACTCTTCGGAATCAGTACCTCTCGGAACAATCAGGATCATTTTATGTGTCTTTTAATCTAACCTCCCATCTCAGTGTTAAAATGTACAGTCTCAAAGCTTTTTGATATCCAAGGACCAATATAGTTACAATGGTCACAATTTTGTCTCGGAATATACTTCATAATGTCATCCCGGAACTCCACTCCAGAAAGGTATTGAATTTCATACTTCGAAATTTGCTTAAATTCTACTCCATAAATTTTTAAATCTTATTCCGGAAGTCTTGCAAATCTTATTCCGAAAACTCTTTCAATTTTCACTCCGGAACACAAAAATTATCCTTTCGGAATTTTGCTCCGGACTCATCTCTCAAAATTTACTCTGGAATGTTTCAAAAGATTTCTGCTCCGGAATTCAAATACGTTTGACTCCAGAATCTCAAGCTTCACTCCAGACCGATCACATTCCAGACTTTTTCTTCAAATTTTCACAATCCAATACTTACCTCTTCACCCTCCGGTTCTCAAATTGTCCCAAATAAATCCCCGGAAGCCCAAGGGTCTATAAGGTGAAACGTTTTTTTTGTAACAGTAACTTTTCAGGATCCTTATCTTCCTTGAAACTCGTACCATGATCGCACGTCTCCAAAAGAAACCATCAAATCGCCGTTTGGAGTTTCCTTTCTAAGCTATAAGCCATCCCTACCTTTCCTTTCCCAAGTCAACTCACTTCCAAAAACGGTTATTCATTAAATGCTACCCGATTTATCTTCGGATCCTCATCATTACTTTTCTTAACCCCACCCGTTTCACTGACTATATAAACTCTCCAAAACCCTCTTTTAACACTTTACGTGCTCAAATACCCTCAAAACCTCCAGCCCTCTGTGTTCTTCATGTTCTTGAAGCTATCATAACCTTCATAAATGGTGTCCCAATCTTCACCACAAAAACTTGCTGCAACCGCCTCAACGCCCAAGAAACCTGTCACCAAGAAGAAGTCCTATAAAGAATCATCCTCCTCACAGTCATCTGAGCCCTTTCTTCGAGACACCACACAACTTTTCTCGATGAACCCTCTGGATTTTGATGAACCCATCAGAGTGATGATTGAGTTCATCGCAAATCATCCCATATCCATCCCACTCACCAAAATCCCAGATCCTCCTCTACCCCTCAATCTCTTGCACACTGCTTTCACAAGAATCAAGATCTATAATGGTGTTCTCGAAACTAAGATCACAGGCGATAGGATCGTGCCCATCCACAAGTCAACATTCCTCAAGGCCATCGGTGTCTTTGAGAATCCTGAAGGATTCAAGGTTCAGGAACCAACCCCTGAAGAATTCCAACAGTTCCTGAATCATATTGGTTACAATCAAGACTACAAGGCTAAGGACTTCAAGAAGTCAGCGGTTTCAGGTCTCTGGACTGTGTTGATGCACTTCATTATTAGAGGACTATCCAGAAAGCATGGTGGTATGGACACCCTGAGCAAAGACTGGCTGTACGTGGTATACAACATCTACTCCGGACGAAGCAATCCAGTCGATCTTCCGGAAGTGCTATGGCAGGACCCATTCCTATTGCCACCATTCTGAAGGAGGTATATCTAACCTTTAAAACTGTCAAGCATTATAGTATTCCAGACCAATCTTAGTTTGGTCCGGTTAGACGTCTTCCAGACCATATGTTGGCCATAATCCCTTCCGACTCACCTTACTTGAAACATCACTTAGAGACTTCGGTTGTGTTTGACCCAACACAACCTGCCCCAGTCTCAGTTGAGTCCATTACGGAAGAGGCCAATCCTTCCATGTCCGGAGGAAAAATTAAAAAGTCTGCCAAAAGGAAGGCTTCTCCTTCTAAGTCCAAGCCTAAAAAGAGAACCAAAGTTAGTTCCTCCTCTCAAAAGGAAGGAACTCATGGCATTCAGGCTGACTCTGGCCTTCCGAACACCCCTCCTACCCACTCATTCGAGGTACTCCTCGATGTTTCAAAAACACAGGAACACACTCACGGGGAGTCTGCACATAATCCACCCTCACCTTCTAAAAAAGGTGATGCCGGTGTTGAACAAAGTTCCTTGCCCCTGGAACAAACCTACGTGTCACATTTGTTATCCCTACTTCTTCCACACGCACACACTTCGGAACCCCTGTTCCAGACCCTAAGCATTCTGAGGCTGGAGTTGTCCCTCCAACCTCTGGTGCCTCAACCGGTCTGATACCCAGTATGGGTACATGACGACTAGGTGTTAATGATCCATTATGGGAAGATTTTGTGAACAGGGCACACTCTTGATATCCGGAGCTTACCAGATTGCAAGTGGAGTCCACCCTCATTGCAATGAAGAAGCAATCCATCCAAAGCAATTTACCCTATGTCTCCCATTCAGAAGATATAGTTGATATAGAGTTTACCTCTGGAGAAATTCCCATGACTCCACTCTATGCTTCGAATCCTTCAGCTTCGGATGATGGAATTTCCGAAGAGGTGCTGCTAACCAAAGATGATGCACAGATTGCTGACACAAACCTGTTCTCTTCTGTTCAACTTCGTTCCAAGCCATCTTCATCTAAGCCTGCGTTTGATTTCAGATCTTCCTCCTCTACTCAGAATGAATCAGAATCGACTCAAAAACTCCATGATGATGCAGCTACCAACAAACCTGGACCTTCTGTCACTCCAATCAATCCGGAATCTCCGAAACAAAAACCTCAACATTCCAGCTCTGACAACGGATCTTCCGCAGGAGACCACATTGATCCATTTTCCCTTTTGGACATTCAAACGAATGTGTCTGACACCATGAAGAAGGTTGAATCCATTGAAACTTCTGTAACAAAGCTTAACTCCAAGCTAGTTGAGAAAGTCTTTGTACTTGATTCGAAGCTTGATGCTATTCTTAAAGCTATGTCTAAAGCCAACGATTCCGGACCTTCCGTAGCTAAACGAGAAGCCCAAGTAGATCAACTGATCTCACTCCGGCTTAAACACTCAATTGAAGAAGTTGTAGCAAAATATGATGCCTCCGTTGAGCACTATCTCGATACAATCACTACAATGCTCAAAGTCCATGATGACTTGGTTGCTGCTACCAATGATCTCATCAAGCAGACCCATGTCCGTCATGAGAAGCAGATTTATAGGCAAGAGAAGGAAATTAAGAAAAAGGACGAAATGAACTTGATCATACAACAAGTCCTCATCAAATTGCTCTGATCTACTTGGAACATTGTTGATGTTCCGAATCGCAAGTTTGACGAGAAAAAGTTGTTTCACAAGTTTTCTGATCTGAAGGAATCATTAATGCTTGCACCGGTTTCCAGGGCCACCGATGCAAGAGGGGGAGAAGGCACAAGCCAACCTTGGAAGACTGCCTCGGAATTTCAACTCCGAGATGAGGACATCAATTTCGATGATGAAGTCCAAGTTCTTTTCGGAGTTCTAGGAATCAATGATGATGATGACAGTGAAGAAGAGGAATATGTCACTAATGGAGTTCTTGCTCTTGAAGCCCCAAGGAAGATTTTCCCAAAGGCGATGTCCGAAGAAGAAAAGAGGATCTGGTCTGCAGTCTCTTGGCCTTCCTCTTTACCTGATGCTCTTCAAAGGGCAATCCAAATGGCTAAGGCGAAAACCCTTCTTACCACTCAAGATTTCCTAGCCACTCCTTCAATGTTACCACCAATTACGGATCCAAAGGTTGATCCTATTGACCAAGGCCCCCCACTCCCGATCCCTGATGCCATTCCGGAAGAACCTCTTCTGACGCCCACTCTGGAATTTGTTATTGATGAGAACATGGCGCATGTCATCTCTGACCTAATGAAAGACAAAGGCAAGAAACCCATCACAGACGAATATCAAGCCTTCCACTCTAGACGTCCACCAAAACAAAATTTTGGATGGTATCGGGAGGAAATCAACAAAGCTTTAGAGGAAATCATCCGAATCCAAGCTCTTAAGGATAATCCTGATCTGATGCGTGGAATATCCCCTCTATGCCGTGAAGGCATCATTCATGATCCGGGCATAGTACCCTTTATGTACTATGATTTCCCTACAACTGATTCCGAACAACTTGATCTGCCTCTCTCTCCATTAAGCAAATTCTACACCAAATTTGCCCCTCTCCACCCAAACGATGCTCCGGAATTAATCATCCGGACTGAGCGTGAAAGATTGAAAACTTTCTACTCCAAGAGCGCACAACCTCAAAAGGAAGTGTGGACAAGGAAGAAGATTACAAAGATCTCTGGGTTTGGAAGAAAGATTTTGGTGAAGTATGAACTTAATTGCCCATTGTTCTGATATCACATCATCCGGAACAAACCTGCATACCGCACCATCACTGATGCTGACTTCCCTGCAATGAATCCGAACGATGTCCTTACCATTGCTGCTAATCTCCGGAGTCTTCAAAAAGATGACATAAGCATGGGTGCTTACCATGCAGCATTAGGATATCTCAAGAACTATGTCGCGGAATTTTGTCGATGCAACTATGATTTAGCTCATCTGTACGGGACTGAAGACTTTATTGCCAAGATCGAATATGTGCTTCCGGAAGCTGAACTGCTGGTCGAAGGTCCTATTGATGATCCGGTTCTAGGGTTCGGATACAAGTCAAAGAAGACAAACAAAAAGGACTTTTTCCAAGTCCTTGACAAACACCTAGTTCCAACAAAAGCCCTCAAGAAGTTCATCAATAGAGCTTCCAAATCTGAAGCTTCTGAACAGGTCAAGGAAAAGTTTGTAAGTCAACTACAATGGTATGTTGAGGTCAGAGATTGGATGTTCAGAGCGTACACGTTCATCAAGGGAGAAGAAAACTGATCTGACTTGATTGCTAAGTTCACTTAGGGGGAGATTGTTAGAACCTGAAAGTGAACCTGTAGCAATCCCAATCCAAAGTCAGTCAGAGTTCCGAAGAGTTTTTGATGGTGTCCAGAATTGAAGCTATGCTCCAGAATCTCAGTTTTGTCCGGACTTGAAGATGTGCTCCGGAAGTAAAGATCAATGAAGGCATTCCGGAATGGACTATGTGTCCAGAATGTTAGTCTATCTGAATCAATGTTTTGTCTTTATACATTTATTGTCTTTGTCATTTTAGTTTGATTTAACTTGTCATAGGACTAAGTTATTTTGTCAACACAGATATTCAGAGTGTCAGATGTAACTCTTTTATCCAGTCCTATGTATGTAATCGGTTAGTACCATGTACTTCATTATCCTATTTATAGGAGCTTTCAATGTTAAATCAAATGACGGATTTGTTCAAATCTTTTAGCAATATCTCATTTACTTCACTCACTTTACAACATTCTCTTTGTTCTTCATTTATTAACTTTACTTTGATCTTAATTCTCATTCTTCATTTATGGCTTGAACATTTGTTGAATACATTAACTCAGACTTGACTGGTCTATCCAGACTTGACTGGTATATTCATTTGTAGGCAGACATTGATCTTAAATTATTACCTTAAGGTTTGAGTTTTCAAACCCTATCCCTACGCATTAGATCAATTTTGTTCTCTCAAAAAGTGTGATGCTTACCAAAGACATAGCAACATCCTACATCATCTGGCGAAACCTCTACATCCTATTATCTCTCCATGGCCATTCATGAAATGGGGGATGGATATACTAGGCAAATTACCAATAGCTCCAGGAGGAAAAGTCTTCATGTTGGTGATGACTGATTACTTCTCGAAGTTGATCGAAGCTGAAGCCTTCGTTTAGGTTAGAGACAAAGAGGTAGTCTCATTTATTAAACGTAATATCTTCACCAGGTTCGGGATCCCTGCTGAAATCATATGCGACAATGGATGCAAATTCATAAGCAAGAGCACAAGAGACTTTTGCACGAGTTGGGGAATGAAAATGATAATGTCCACTTGTGTTCATCCCGAAGATAATGGTCAAGCAGAATCTAGCAACAAGATCATAGTAAACAACTTGAAGAAAAGCCTAGATGAAAAGAAATGAAGATGAGCATAAGTGCTTCCTTTCGTCCTATGGGCAGATAGGAATACTTCCAAAGTAGCCACATGTCAGACCCCCTACTCCTTGGTATTTGGGACAGTAGCAATGATCCCTACTGAAATAGTGATCCCAACAGCAAGATACTTGCTCCAAAAGCAAGAAAACAATGACAAGATCCTAGCCCAGGATCTTGACACTATTGACGAACTCAGAGATCTTGCCAAGATACGTATTGCTGCTCATCAACTAAGGATCACCAAGGCTTACAACAAAAACATAAAAGTTAGAAGATTCCAAATAGGAGACTTGGTATTAAGGAAAACATTCAAAAACACCAAGGATCCTAGTGTAGTTAATTAGCTCCTAGGTGGGAAGGACCATATCTCATAGATGCTGAAGCAGGAAGAGGAGCATATTGGCTAGCAACACTCGAAGGAGACATTTTGCCAAGATCCTGGAATGTTATACATCTCAAAGCATACTATATGTAAATAAGATCAATTGATCTTTAACAAAACCGAGGTGCACATGTTCTCTACCTTAAACTTTTCATCATTACTTATTTTCTCCTCGAATACATTACTAACTTAAGGATCGGAGGGGTGTTAGCTAGACTAACATCCACCCCTAGGTAACGTTTTCTATGCAGAACAATGTACAACTAAGGATGTCCATAAGCAATGATCCTGAAACATAAGGATCCTCAAGGTTGAAGATCCTGAAACATAACGATCTTGACACACGAAGATCTCAGCATCTTAACACTTAAACAATTCCATTATATCAATGGTATGATCTTTAAACTATCATATACACAACCTAGAGACTGATCATCTCTCTTACGCTTAAGGGTACTTAGTCCCCTCTAAGGTTTAAAGAGCTAATTACCTCTTTCATACGAACTAAGGTTTATACACCTCGCTTGAACGCATAATATCTAACTATGGGATACGAATAAGGGGATCATTTCACGATGTAGTGGCTTGGCAACCCACTTATCTTTGAGCATAAGTTAAGATCCTTAAGGTTTATAACATTTTCATTTTATCTATAATTAGGATCTTACCCCAGAAATTACATAAGGTTTATAACATCTTCATGTTATCACACGTTGGGATCTTTGCCCAGAAAATACACACGAATCATTACATTTTCATGTTATCATAAGTAGGGATCTTTGCCAGGAAATATGTCACAAGTTGGGATCCTTCCCAGTATATAACATTAACATGTTATCAATCGAACTTATGGTGTTACCCAAGAATTTTTTCAAATTCTATAACCTAAGCAGGTTATCCTAAGAAGGGAATTCCCCTGTATGATCTTATGATTAAGGATCCTCATCATTAAGGATCCTCATCGGTAAGGATCCTCATCAGTAAGAATCTTATCATCAGAAGTCAACAGCGATCCTAAGTTCTTTCCTAAGTTGAGATTTATCCTCAGTAAGTTCTAAGATTGAAAAACTTACGAAGCTTAAGGAAAAACTCGAAGACAATCATGTTCCATCTTTCCTTGTTCTTAAGTTTGAATTTTTTTTTAAGTAAAATTAAGGATCTTAAACTTTTCAGGATCCTAAACAAATTTTTTATTTATAAACTTTCATCACTTCAGAGACATTTACTATTTTAAATTGATATCTTTAAAGAAGTTTTAAAGCACTTAGAATTACCAAAATTAGTTCTTAACAAATTCTTTTATACTTGTTTTATTATAAAAATTATTTGAAACTCTTAAGCAATACAAGTTAGTCATCAAACTTTTAAAGAAACTTTTAACATTTTAACTTGTTTAACAAAGCCAGTTCTAATTATTTTAAGTTATTACTTTTAGTTTAACTAATTCAATAATTATCAAATCATTTTACCTATTATTTGCCAAAAGAACTTTATCTTGAAAATTATTCACTATTTTTAGGATCCTAACTACGCAAAGATCTTAGTATCATATTATGCAGGTAAATGAAACATAGAAAGATAAAGGAAAGATGAACCATTGTATTCAAAATAAAAGGCTTACAGCCCTACAGGAGTCAAATGGTTACATGAAAAAATACACTACCCTAACCACCTAAAAGGCCTAGACCTTAGCCTGGTTATCTTCAGCCTTCTTCTCCTCCTTCTCCATTTCTGGCTACGGTGCAGGATCCTCAGTAGTGGTGACAGGCTTGCCAATTAATTTGGCTAGTGCATCATGCCATCCTACTACATTCCGAGATCCTAAATCCTCAAGATCCTCTGTCAACTTGATCTTAGCCTCCAGGATAGCCACCGCAGCACTTGCCTTCTCATCGACAATCACCTCCTCAAGCTCCACAGAATGCTCCTCCTCCTTCTCAGCCTTCTGTTTGCTCAACAAATCCACCCTCTAGAGAAGATCCTCATTGGTGGTCCTCCAGATTTTCTCCTGCTCTTTTAGACCAGACTCAGCTTTCTCAGCACGGATCCTGAGATCATTGGTGAACTGAGAAACATGAGTGGGGACCTGCAATAAACGCAAACATCAGCAAAAGAAGAAACATGTATAATAAAGTAACATAAATAATTCTTAAACACATGAGCCCTACAACCTGGGAAAATGAGGTCAACTTCCCAAGAGCATCCTCGATGCTGAGGTTCTCTAGGCTGGAATCTGTGGCCTCAGAAGTCTTCCTCTTTTGGGATCCTGGAGTCTTCACAACCAGGTCAAGCTAGGCTTTCTTTGAAGGTGGCAGAGTAGAGGGCTTCTCCTACTTTATCCTGACCAATCCACTGGTCATGTCATCCTCAAGGTTAGCCAGAGCGAAGCGAGCACTGGAGCGGACAGTCTTGGAACCTGCACAAGAAACAAGGATCCTGATGAGATCGAAGATCCTACAACAACAATTCAAATCAAAAAGAAAGAAAGATATACACGTAGCCACAGAAGATATGTTGGAAGATCCTTCTTGGAGACTGGATTGATCAAGTCTAAGAGATCTATCTGCCTCCGGGAAAGAAAGAAAATTAACAATCTTATCCTCTGTGTCCTCAGTAGCAGCAACGAGCTCCCCGAGCTTGAAACCTGTAACAGAAAAAACAAAATAAGAATAATATTCAGGATCACAAGGAAAAGTATTGAAATCCTACCCTTCTTAACCCAATCTTTGGGTAAGAGATGTCTTCCAGGAATAGAGTCACGCCTGACAAAGAAGTATCTCCCCTTCCAAGCCCCATCATTGTGTTTTGTTTTTAACACAAGAGGAAGCTTGGCACTCTTGACCATGAACAGGATGCGAGAATTGCCGAAAGTTGAGAGATCATTGACATGGGACAATTCAGACAAACCTATGCCAAGATCCTGTGTCTGATTCAGACACTCAACCCATGACAGGATCCTCCAAATGATACGCATCACTTGGACGAAAGAAAGTTTCATGATCTCGAAGAACTCCGAGACCACTCTGGAAAAACGGAATTTAATGCCTAAAACAGAGAAGGGATACTCTAGAAAGCACACCCAAGAAGAGGAGATGAAGTCTGGTTGGATCAAACTATCATAAGCCCTAAAGACTGCTTCAGGAGGGAAATAACCACTAACCTTCAATGCTTCAATATCACCATCATACAAGGAGCACGTCTCGTCATAAGACAAGACTCCTTGATCAATGAAATCATCCTCTGGAAGACCTAGGATCTTCTTGCGAGAAAGGGTCATCTTTTTACCCTTGATTGAAAATTTGGTAAAAAGTAGATGAGGCAGAGAGGATGTTACCTTTATCGAAATCACCGATAGCACAAAGAAAGCAAAGAAAATCGAGACGGGTAAAGAGAAATATGGAACCAATCACCTCTATTTATACTGAAGATTTGAGGTTGATTTGACCATTAACGGCTAGTTATCCACCCGTTGGATTTCCAAATCACCCTAGCCGTTAAGGGTTAATTTTGAAAATTACTTTTCTCTCTCTCCTTTTACCTTTTAATTTAATTTATCCCTTTATTATTCTCGAAATTAACTCCTATATTTTCAGGAATAACTTGGAGGCAATTGTTAGGGCCAGGATCCTCAAAGCATTAAGGATCCTCAAACCTCATCAGATATTCGGGATCCTCAACAATCTCAGGATCCCGACTATTACCGTTATTATTATTTACTAACATTTATAACATTTATATTTTGTTCTTAATTAACACAATGTGAAAAAATAGTCAAGAGAAGACTTATTATCAATAAAGAGTCGTCTCATCTATGCTAAAGACGCAGAATACCAAGTCAAACAATGTTCACGAAGCTGGTCATAGAGGATCCCGGGATTGTCAGACATCTTGTTAGCTAGTTTAGACTATAAATTGACACATGTATCTTGCACACGGCATACTCTACCTACTCTTAGCTTACTCTATGAGTTTTTTCACTTGTTCTTACAGAAATACTCTCTGTAGTCATCATTTTATATTAATAAAATCATCAAGGCAGGTGATCATTATCACCTCCCAAGGTTTTGTGTTGGAGATCCTAGAAAGGATCAAGGGCTTTCCTTGTAAACAATCGTGTCATTCTCTTTTCCTTTCTCTATTGCACAATTCGAACATCACAACCTCTCATTCAATTCGGTTGATTTATACTTGTATAAATTTTGACCAAAACACAGGGCATCCAAATATTCGTAAACTAGAATTCTCAGAGGGTTTCTTGAGGAGTCTTAAAATCGGTTGTACTTGATGGAGATCTATTTTCCAGATAGCAAACATTGTTGATTGCTTCCACCCAAAATTGCTCCGATAAATCAGCAGATAATCGCATACATTGGGCATGGTCCACTAGTGTTTGGTGCATCTATTATGTCACTTCGCTTTGTTGGTGTTAGCTGTACAGTGTGATGCCTCACTATACCTTCTGTTTTGCAGAAGTTGTCAAATGAAGCCTTGCAAAACTCCTTTCCATTATGAGTAACCTGACGTGTTTTCCGTTCTGTTTCTCAAACATGGTCTTCCACTCCTTGAACCGCCCAAACACTTCATCTTGGTCCTTTGCCTTCAAAAACTACACGTAGGCTCCCTTGAGAATCATCTATTAAAGTCACAAAGTATTGACATCCACCATGGGACTTGATAGGAGACGGACCCTATAGATTTAAGTGAACACACTCGAGAATCTCCTTGCTTGAGTGTTGAACCGAACTGAACTTCACCCCTACGTTGTATCTCTTTAACACAAGATTCACCAGGTGTAGCATTTATAGTTGCATATCCACCAAACAACCCCTTCTTACTCACATGTCCTAACTTATGATGCCACAAATTTCCTTCATCATCATACTGACCCAAGGATTGGGATACAGTCATCGTTCCTCTGATCGTCCTGCCTTCTAGGATATAAATCTGATAGATGCCATTTTAAGCATCTTTTAGGGTAGTTTTTATTAGCATTTAGCATCATATTTTGTACATTTACACGTCATTAGTTTAAATAATGTTTAGATCATGCCTTTTATCAGAATTCTCGTACTACTAGCGTTTTTGTAACTCCCTGTTCCGAATCGCTTTTCTAATTCGGGATTGTGGCCTGAAGATAGGTTATCATAAGGCTTTGGGCCTTTGGAAAAGACAAATCTAGACCCATTTGGGTACAAATAATGTAATTGAGGTGATCTGGGAGTTTGGGTTGTGCCTTGGAGCCAAGGGGTATATCGGTAAAGTGGAAGTTCGAGCTCTATATAAATTTTGGATTTTTGTTCGGAAGGTTTTGAGGTGAGGATAAGTTGATAGATGTGTAGAGTTTCTCTCCACCTTTTCGTGGATATAAAGAACGTCAAAAACGGAGTTGAAACGAAGAAGTTATGGCCGTTTGAAGTTGGAGTGGTTCGGGTGGTTGATCGTTGACTTGTTGACCAAGCTCATTTAAGGCTCACGACGTGAGAATGAAGTGATATCGACGTGAGGAGCGCCTTATGCAACAAAACCCTAATTTTCAGGTATTTAAAGGTATGAGATGATTAGGCTTGCTTCTCCTCGGCCTCTTTCACTCCCAAGACCTCTGGAAAGCCTAATCTCAGCCCACATTGAAGTCCTTGATCATTCTTGGTGTTTTTCAAGAGTATTTGGGTCCTTTGAAGCTGATTAAGGAGAAGAAGATCATTGGTGGTGCATTTTTTGACATCTTGGTTGCTTCATCAGATAGTTGAGAATCTTTTGGAGCTTTGTAATTCCTCAAGCTAATGCCTTTCCTTTCCTTGCTTGCTAGATCTAAGTTTCCATGCATTTTTATGGCTTGTAATGTTGGTTAGCATGCATGGAATCCATAAATTTGGCAACTTTATGGATTATGATGGCATCTTAAGTCTTATATTTTTCTAGATCTAGACTTTGGTCATGGTTTTGGACTCCATGTTTGAGTCTTGGCCCTTTTTCCTTCATTTTAACCAAGTTGGTATTTAAGTCATCTATTGGACATATATGACTGAAAAGCTTAGATTTTTATGGTCCTTGGGGTCAAGGAAGACCCTCTAGACTGTCCCATGTTAAGGATTAATGGATTATTGGTTAGATATGGACTCACGACGTGAGGAATGAAGCCTCACGACGTGAGAACGTTTTTTAGGAAGTTTCCAGACAGTAATTGCGACCTCACGACGTGAGCATAAGGTGCTCACGACGTGAGCATCACCTATGAAAGTTTTAGGCTTATTGATTGATGGCTAGCTTGGTATTGGACCTATCCTTTGGTTTGGGCTCATAATGGACTAAGGATTTTTGAGTAAAGGACTTCTGGTTGGGCTTGCCTTGCTAGGCTTGCACTAATGGGCCTTGGATGATGATTTGGGCCTTAGAGGTCCCAATGTAGTTAGGCCTTGTTTGGACCCAATGGGGTTGGCCCGAATTTGGAAAATTGGGCCATTAATGGACTTTTATGGATCTTTTAGTTTTTGGGCCTATTGTTTTTGGGATTGGGCCTTAGTTATAGGTCTTGTTGGGCTAGGGATAAAATGGTCATTTTACCCCAAGGTTGGATTATGGTTCATGGTTTAGAACTTAGTTAGTAATTGGATATTATGTTGGTAATTGTTAGTTTGGGAAAACCGTTAGGGCAACAGCTAAGTGTTCAGGCAGCGAGCTTCAGCATTCGAGGTGAGTCTCCTCACTGTGTGTACAGGTCTACGACCACAATGCCGGCCCATTCAGTTTATCTATGGTAGGATGACCTGGGGGTTATCCCTAGGCATTATGCATGAAATACCAGGAGGTGGCTCCTGGCACACTGTATGCTATTATGTATGGTAGGAAGACCCGGGGGTTAGCCCTAGGCATTATGTATGAAATACCAGGAGGTGTCTCCTGGCACATTGTATGCTCATTAGCTAAGTAGAGTAGTATGTATGATAGTTGTCTTTTTGATACTTGCATGGAAGACCAGGAGGCGGCTCTTGGCACTTGTCTGTAAGACCCATGGCGGTGCCCCCCCCCCAACTTGGCAAGAAAGACCACGTGGCGGCCCGTGGCATAACGGCAAGACTATGTGCGGCACATAGCAATTTCTTTGATATATGATTGATATGTATGGCTCACAGTATGTATGGCATGTATGGCCCAGTTGATATGTATGGTATATGGTATTTGGGGAACTCACTAAGCTTCGTGCTTACGGTTTATAGTTTTGGTTTCAGGTACCTTCAGTTTTCAGATAAGGAGCTCGGGACGATCGCATCACATTCACCCATAATATTCCGCATAACGTGATCTTTGGGATTAGACTTTGATATTTATTTTAAATGAAACATTTTCAATGTTTGGAACAAAGTTATTAAGTGTTTTATTATATTAAAAATGAAATTTTTGGTCTTGAATTTTGGGATGTTACAAGTTGGTATCAGAGCCTTGGTTTGAGGGATTCGGACATACTTTCGGGTGTGTCTGAACTCAAGCTGATGACATGGTATGAAAATTTTCAAAAGAGAATCATTTTTATAAAAAGGGTTTTAAAAAGAGAGAAAAGGGTGATGCGTGCAATCGACCGAGCTCAAGTAAGTGGTTCCCAAAGTACCAATACATGTTTGTTATGTGATATGATATGATTATATGATTCACATGCTAGATTAAAGCTAAGGATCCAGGAGAGATGCCTTTGCATGCTTATATGAGCTTGTAGATTTGCATGCTAGAACTGATCAGCCAGTGGTAGGATGACCTGTTTAGGTTATGCCTGATTGTATGAGCCTTGAATTACATGCTAGTATAGATTCCTAATATGAGGATAGAATTGCTTGATTGGAGTATGTTAGTTAGTTTTCCGTTGTCTAAATGTTGCTTGCTTTGTGCTTTGTAGGACTCTTAGCAATGTGGGTTAGCTACTAAGTGAATATGCTAAGTCACATGTAGCACAGGATGGATAATCTTAGAGTGATGGACCTGACCCTATTGTGCAGCTGTTGTATGAGTCCAACCGTCCTAGGGATGAGTCTTTTACTTGAAGGATTATCTGATATCTGCTATATGTGGCTATATTTATAAGGTAGGTAGTTGATATTACTGGGAATCTTTCGGCAGCTGAGGACTGGGTGGGTTCGGGAACCTAGGAAAGCCTAGGATATGCTTCAGTGGGTTAGTAGTAAGTTTAGTGAGACTTGGGTGCATCGGTTGAGAAAGTAACTTGGAGGATTCAGGAGGATTGCTAAGGAAAGTATGGATATGTGTGGAGGCTAGTATTGGGCCCGTACTACTGAAAGCACAAGATCCATACTCGAATCGGTGAGAGTCCTGGAGCATCAAAGAAGCTTATGAGGAAAGGACCCATGGTTATGTTTTGACTTTTGATATGTCATATTTCAGTTGGAAATGAGCACTAAGGGAGATGGTCCAGATTCGGGTTCTGGCTCAGGTGCAAATGTTGAGCCGATTAGCGAGCAGTTGTGAGAGTTCATTTCGTCGGATATTTCTCGCTATGTTTCGGGGATAGTGGATGAGCGCTTAGGCGCGTTCCGTGCGGAGATTATGGCTATCACTGGAACTCGCACACTGACTTTCTGGGAGTTTAGTGTATTTGGATCTCCTTCATTTCATGGGGAGAAGGACCCATTGCCAGTAGGAGGTGGCTAGCGGATATGGCTAGTGCATTCAGGACGAGTTTCTGCCCCGAGGAGGTGAATGTCTGATATACTTCCTGCCAGTTGAATGATCGAGCACATGATTGGTGGGAAGAGGTCGGTAGTGAGTTAGGTGATGATGTGGTCGATGCTATGTCGTGGGATGACTTCTCGACCAGGTTTCGAGCTGATTTAGCACCGACAATTGAGGTGCAGCAGTTGGCACGAGAGTTCCTGGATCTCCGCCAAACTACAAAGACTGTGGCAGAGATCACTGCCAAGTTCTGGGAGATGGCATTATTAGTACCACAGTATGTATCAGATGACGAGATGAAGAAGGTGAGGTATCATGACAAGCTAAGGGCGGACATCAGGAAGTTTGTGAGTATTTCAGGGTGCAAGACCCTGAATGATATAAGCTCTAGAGCCCGAGAGCGAGAGATTGACTTGGAGCACATTGAGAAGAGGAAGTCAGATCAGGTGCACATTTTGGAGGGTCCCGGGAAGAGACCCAAGACTTCATGCAAGGGGTCAGCAGGACCGGAGTCAGTGCAGCATGTGCGAGAAACTTCACATGAGAGTTTGTTGTTCCAGGGGTGTAGGCTGCTACAAGTGTGGCAGTGTCGCTCATGTCAACAGGGATTGCCCTTAGGGAGCAAGACAATTGTGTTTTCATTGCGAACAGGTGGGCCACAAGAAGGCCGACTGCCCGACGATGAGGGGAGGAGTAGGGAGTGCGTCTGTCCCGACTACTTTGAGAATTACTGATGGACGAGAGGGTAGGTCTTTGCGGTGACAGACGAGGGAGATCAGGATTCTAGTAGGCCATGTGGCAGGTATGTATCTTTTACCCAGTTTGGTACTATCTTTATTTAGAGATTTTGTTTCCTCGCATTAGTTGAGGGTAGTGTATCTATGGGTTTATCTCTCTGCTTGTATTTGGATTATATTTTCAAGAAACGTCATATGCCAATTGCATACCCAGAATTGTTAGTAGTTAGTGTAACTTATTTCCTTTTGCTGGTTCATAAGCGTTCAATATTATTTTGGTTACGGTCGAGATCGGTTCAGGGGCATTACGTAACGGTCTGCAGTCAGGGTTCAGTAGGGTGGTTATCCACCATCGTCAGGATTCGGTGAGGTTCAGTCTTTGTGCTAGGGTTAGCTTTTGGAAGCGTCAAGAGAAGCAATCTATCACTGAAGAAGTTGCTCTGAGCATCGACTAATTGGACTTTAAGGTTGAGTGGGACATCAGGCTAAGCATTTGGGGCCATCATTATTAGGATTTCAGAAAGCATTCATCTAGTCTTCAGTAATTGTGCGATCTTTGGAGTGGGCTAGTAATGGATCGCTTGCAAGGTTAAGCGTTGGTAGTCAACGTGTCTATCGTGTAAGGAAGGAAGGAATGGGAATCCTCCAATTCGCGCATGCCGTGAAGACTTAGTCTAATCTAAGTGGGGGAGAAACGATCATGCATTCAAAAGCAGGAGCGGTTTTGAAACTGGGATAAGTTTCGCATTCGTTTCAGGAAGAAAGCCGGCCCAAGCGGCTGTATGGATTGAGGGTAGTATAAGTTAGAAGTTCGGGGAACTTGCCAACATTGAGATCGCGTTCATGTGATGGTTGATAGCATGCCTTAGGAAATCATGTTTGGGATTTCAATCAGGACACGAGTTCAGCCTGGGATATTAGATCGTGTTTGTATGCTCGACTTTGGATGTGTTCGGATTGGTAATCAGCGTTTGAGACAGCGTGGAAAGTGTTGTAAGACTGCGGGATAGCCATAGCATTCACCAGTGGCCAGACAACATGAAAAGTATTGTAAGACTGCGGGATAGCCGTAGCATTCACCAGCGGACAAACAACATGGAAAGTACTGTAAGACTGCGTGATAGTTGTAGCATTCACCAGCGGACAGATAGCATGAGAAATGTGGAAAGACTGCGGGGTGGCCGATAGCATTCATTAGTCAGTAGGTAGTGTAGAAGTGTTGTAAGACTGCGGGGTGGCCCGTAGCATTCACTAGTTGGCAGATAGAGTAGAAACGTTGAAAGACTGTAGGGTGGCCCGTAACATTCATTAGTTAACCGTTAGTATATTGGTATAGTAAGACTGTGGGGTTGCTCGTTGCATTCATTAGCGGTCAGTTAGTATGGGAGTGAAACACTGCGGGGTGGCCCGTAGTATTCGTCGGTCCCTATTCGACAGTGAGAATGTGAAAAATTTACGATTCACTCACGGATTTCTTCAGATGGTTTACACCAGGGCGGGACAGCACACACGGATATGAGTAGGCCACAGTATGATCGGATTCGGGGAATGGTAGGTCGTTGGAGAGCAGGCATGATGTAAGACTATAGTGGTTTTGGTAGCATTCGCTTTTCGTATTAGATCCGATGGTGATGGGTAGTCAGACTATTATGATTAGGAGGATCAGAAAGAATAATGGAGCCATGAGTGGCAATGTGGTTAGGGAATATTTCGATAGCCGAAGTTCTCTTCGGAAGTCACGGGGAGCGACTGCGAGGTTGCTCTTGGGCTCAGCAACCGGGCGGGAATCCGATATTCCAGATGGTGGACAGATAAGTTAGGACTAGGGAGGTCTCGGTTCATTTGGAAAGTCGACAAGAGGCAGCATGATGTTCGGGCAGAAGTAGTGATGTGAGGATTCCTTTGTGTGATGTAGTTGGATGATCGAAAGTGCTAAGACGCTTGCAGCAGGATTAAATAATCTCAGAGTAATTGATTTGACCCTGTTGCACAGCTCTCGTATGAGTCTAACCGTTGCAGGGATGAATCTTCTACTCGAAGGATTATCTGAGCCTTCTGTCAAGTATAAGTGTCCTGCAGATGGTTATGCATGGGCAAGCTGTCAAAGAGACAGACCGGTATGAGATTCAGACTCTGGGGAGGCAGAAGTGGTTTGCGGAAGCTTGAAGTTCACTTTCTTCGGGATGGAAGTTCGGCATGGATTTTGGTTATCTTCAGAAGATTGTTTATGCATAGAGTCATCGATTGCATTCCTCAGATCATTGTTGGGATATGGGTGTTAGTAAGGAGAGATTTCGAGGACGAAATCTAATTTAAGTGGGGGAGAGTTGTAACGCCCTGTTCCAAATCGCTTTTCTAATTCGGGACTGTGGCCTGAAGATAGGTTATCATAAGGCTTAGGGCCATTGGAAAAGAGAGATCTAGACCCATTTGGGTGCATATAATGTAATTAAGGTGATCCGGGAGTTTGGGTTGTTCCTTGGAGCCAAGAGGTATATCGGTCAAGTGGCAGTTCGAGCTCTTTATGAATTTTGGATTTTCGTTCGGAAGGTTTTGAGGTGAGGATATGTTGATAGATGTGTAGAGTTTCTCGCCACCTTTTTGTGGATATAAAGAACATCAAAAACGGAGTTGAAGCGAAGAAGTTATGGCCGTTTGAAGTTGGAGTGGTTCGGGTGGTTGATCGTTGACTTGTTGACCAAGCTCATTTAAGGCTCACGACGTGAGCATGAAGTGCTCATGATGTGAGGAGCACCTTATTCACTAAAACCCTAATTTTCGGGTATTTAAAGGTATGAGATGATTAGGGTTGCTTCTCCTTAACCTCTTTCACTCCCAAGACCTCTGGAAACCCTAATCTCAGCCCACATTGAAGTCCTTGATTATTCTTGGTGTTTTTCAAGAGTATTTGGGTCCTTTGAAGCTGATTAAAGAGAATAAGATCATTGGTGGTTCATTTGTTGGCATTTTAGTTGCTTTATCAGAAAGTTGAGGAGCTTTTGGAGCTTTGTAAGTCCTCAAGCTCATGCCTTTCCTTTCCATGCTTGCTAGATCTAAGTTTCCATGCATATTTATGGCTTGTAATGTTTGTTAGCATGCATGGAATCCATAAATTTAGCAACTTTATGGATTATGATGGCATCTTAAGTCTTATATGTTCTAGATTTGGACTTTGGTCATGGTTTTGGACTCCAAGTTTGAGTCTTGGCCCTTTTTCCTTCATTTTGACCAAGTTGGTGTTTAAGTCATGTATTACACTTATGTGACTGAAAAGCTTCGATTTTTATGGTGCTAGGGGTCAAGGAAGACCCTCTAGACTGTCCCATGTTAAGGATTAATAGATTAGGAGCTTAATGCGCATTTTTGGTCAGATATGGACTCACGACGTGAGGAATGAAGCCTCACAACGTGAGAACGTTTTTGAGGAGGTTTTCGGACAACAATCGCGACCTTACAACGTGAGCATAAGGTGCTCACAACGTGAGCATCACCTGTGCAAGTTTTGGGCTTTTTGATTGATCGCTAGCTTGGTATTGGACCTATCCTTTGGTTTGGGCTTATAATGGACTAACGAATTTAGACAAAAGGACTTCTGGTTGGGCTTGCCTTGCTGGGCTTGCCCTAATGGGCCTTGGATGATGAATTGGGCCTTAGAGGGCCCAATGTAGTTAGGCCTTGTTTGGACCTAATGGGCTTGGACCTTTGGACCATCAAAGATTTATTCTTTGACCAGGAATTGTTGGGCTTTTTGGAAAGGCCCAAATAGGGTTGAGCCAAATTTGGAAAATTGGGCCATTAATAGACTTTTATGGATCTTTTAGTTTTTGGGCCTATTGGTTTTGGGATTGGGCCTTAGTTATGGGTCTTGATGGACTAGGGGTAAAACGGTCATTTTACCCCAAGGTTGGGTTATGGTTCATGGTTTAGACTTTGTTGCTAATTGGATATTGTGTTGGTAATTGTTAGTTTGGGAAAACCGTCAGTGCAGCTGCTAGGGAGTTCGGGCAGCGAGCTTCAGCATTTGAGGTGAGTCTCCTTACTGTATGTACGGGTCTACGGCCATAATGCCTGCCCATTTAGTTTATGTATGGTAGGAAGACACAAGGGTTAGCCCTAGGCATTATACATGAAAGACCAGGAGGTGGCTCCTGGCACACGAGGTGAGTCTCCTTACTGTATGTACGGGTCTACGGCCATAATGCCTGCCCATTTAGTTTATGTATGGTAGGAAGACACAAGGGTTAGCCCTAGGCATTATACATGAAAGACCAGGAGGTGGCTCCTGGCACACGAGGTGAGTCTCCTTACTGTATGTACGGGTCTACGGCCATAATGCCTGCCAATTTAGTTTATGTATGGTAGGAAGACACAAGGGTTAGCCCTAGGCATTATACATGAAAGACCAGGAGGTGGCTCCTGGCACACTGTATGCTAATATGTATGGTAGGAAGAACCGGGGGTTAGCCCTAGGTATTATATATGAAAGACCAGGAGGTGGCTCCTGGCACATTGTATGCTCATTAGCTAAGTATAGTAGTATGTATGCTAGTTGTCTTTGTGATACTTGCATGGAAGACCAGGAGGTGGATCTTGGCACTTGTCTGTAAGAACCAGGGGGTGGCCCCCTGGCTTGGCAAGAGAGACCACGTGGCAGCCCGTGGCATAACGACAAGACTATGTGTGGCACATAGCAACTTATTTGATATATGATTGATATGTTTGGCTCACAGTATGTATGACATGTATGGCCCAGTTGATATGTATGGTATGTGGTATTTGGGGAAATCACTAAGCCTCGTGCTTACGGTTTACAGTTTTGGTTTCAGGCACCTTTAGTTTTCAGATAAGGAGCTCGGGATGATCGCATCGCATTCACCCATATTATTCCGCATTATGTGATCTTTGGGATTAGACTCTGATATTTATTTTAAATGAAACATTTTCAATGTTTGGAACAAATTTATTAAGTGTTTTCTTATATTAAAAATGAAATTTTTGGTCTTGAATTTTGGGATGTTACAGTTTTTGTGTCATTTTCAGATAGTTCGAGTGCAGCGGTACTTTGGGAGTAGTTGGATACATATATGGAGCCTAAATGGAGTTGGAACTGAAGAAGGATCAAGCCATCAGTATCACGTCCGGATCAAGCCGAAAACTTAAATTTGCAATTGTATTTCTAGTATCTACAATCGTATAAATGTGTTGAGGTTTTGCAAGGTTAAAAATTCCATCTTGAGAGAAAAATCGATTTCTACGATCGTATATATCATATATGGGATAGCATTTTTGTGACGGAACTCCCAAAACTTTAGGAATAGCATTGTCCTTAATTAAATGACAATTCTAGAGAAAATACCCATTTATGCAATCGCATAACCCATATCTGCGGTCACACAGCTCCAAAAATGTTGAAAATAGCATCGTACATCATTAAATGAAAAATCTGGAAATATTGCCATATTTACGATCATATATCCTATTTCTGCGATTGCAGATCCTGCCAACTTCTTCCATAAGTTCCTTTCTTGGGTATAAATACGACCCTCATAATCAGATTCGGAGGAGAGAAATGGCCATACGACAAAAAACCCGTCTGATGGCGATTTCTGATACTTTTCAACATTTTCTGAAGATCTGAAGGTTGTGAATCATCTGCTACACCCAGTTTAGATGACTAATCAGTTAATGTTTCTTATTATTAGTTTAGATTCGTTTTTAGCCATGTTTGGCTAGAACCGTAGTTTTGAGTTCTTCACTAGACTTGTACTTTTCATGTGATCAGATATCAAATTTGGTTTTCTTTGTGTGATTCTATCTAGTTGTTTCAGCTTTGAACTTAATGAATTTTTGATTTTAATTCTCGTTAGTCTGATCACTTAGCTAGGGTTTTGTCATTCCGGTTAATTGATTAATATAATCTGTAATTGTTCTCGTCAACTGGTAATAAGTAACAAGTATCAGATTGGTTCAGTGTTTGGGATTTAACTCTGGTATAAACTGAAATATCGTATATTTACGCTTCCGAGCTTGTGAGAAGTATTGGGTATTGTTGAAAATTTTACATAGAACTTCATGCAACTTTTCTGATCTTAAATAAGAGCTTGTTTAATTAGACTGTAAAATGTCACGGTTAACTGAAGAGCTTGTTTTGGTTTATTTAACTAGGTAATAGAGATTATACTAGAGCATGTTAGTTTTTCTCAGTGCCAGCTTAGATAGAATGCGTTATGAGTAACCAGATCAGAGCTGATTGAATGATTAGGAAAGTCGCAACATAACTGAATTTGTTTTTATTACTGAGTTTAATTAAGTTTATTTTCACTGCAATTTTAGTTATATTTAATAATAATAAAAAACCCCTTCGTTTTATAATTTATGTTTACTGACTAGAATGTGTCTGATGCAAAAGGCAGTGACCATTAGGCTATGTCCCTAAGGATTCAACCATACTTCCCTTTGCTATCTTTTAGTGCAACCAACATTGAAATATTATTTGCTTAATAGGATCGCGATAGCGTGTTAACAAATTGGCGCTGTTGTCGGGGACACGGTGCTTCTAATAGTTTAATGCCAATAAATTTTCGTATGGGTACACCTCTAGCTTTGAATCCAGAAATTGAAAGAACTACAAGGAAACTAAAGAAAGAAGCACCAAAGAAAAAACGATCATTTGGTTTCTTTGGTTCATCCTCTTCAGTACCTCCAGAAATCACCACACTACAAGGCAGTCCCTTGTGGAACGAACCAAATCCGACTTTTACATTTTTTTCCTAAAGTACACCCATCTTTTCCTTCAAACAACCCCTATGAAACATACTCTCCAACACCCTCAGAAAAATATGAAACACCAGAACCTTCAGAATCTGAAAAATTAGTCATGGGTGATGCAGGAAACGAAGCAAAGAAGACTCTAAGAGAGTGGGCAACACAGAAGCCCAGAACTTCGAACTCCAATACGGACTGATACATCTTCTTCCCATATTCATAGGTATAGAAAACGAATACCCACATAAATTCCTAATGGAATTTCACGTGGTTTGTTCAGGAATGAAGCCGCATGTTGTCACAAAAGATCAGATAAAGTTAAGAGCATTCTCCTTTTCAGTTTAAGACTCGAGAAGAGAATGGTTGTACGAACTCCCATCCGGTTCCGTCACCACTTGTGCTGAACTTGCGAAGTTATTTTTAGAGAAATATTTTCAATAAACATGAGTTTCGAGTCTTAGAAGAGAAATCCTTGGTATCAAACAAGAAAAAAGAGAAGCCTTACACACTTACTGGGAGAGATTCAAAAAGTTGTTGGTTCGGTGCCCACAACATGGGATCCGCGATTACCGGCTGTAGAACTGCTACTGTGAAGGATTGACACCCATGGAGCGACATCTGATAAATTCTTCCAGTGGCGGTTCCTTAGGCGATATGACACTAACAGAATTCCAGGAGCTGATCGAGAAACTGTCGATAGAGTCGAAGCATTCTGGAAATGAAGATGGGTGGTATATTGATCAGCCAAGGGGTGTAAAAGAAGTCAATAATGCTCACCTAGAGTCCTAAATTTCTGATCTGATGAAAGTTATTCTATATTAACAAAGGAGAAAGCAGCTGCAAAGAAACCATGTGGAATCTGCTTCAAGACTGAACATCCAATATATATGTGTCCGTTACTGCAAGAGGATACAGCTGCACTAAAAGCTGTCGGAGGCTATCAACAGAGTTATCAAAAGAATTTTTAGTAATGACAACAATATCAGATCGCACCTGGATTCCATCAACAGTGAAATTATAAGCAACCAAACTTTCAACATAACTTTCAGAAACATCACCAACAAAATTATCAGAATCCGATTTTTTGAGAATCAATCTTCAAATCAGCAACCCAGTAGTTCTAGTGTTGTCTTACAATATTTTGTAAAGAGTCTTTCCATGAGCACCAAAGAATTATAGAATAAAACTAGAGCTAGTTTAGAGAATCTGGAACAACAGGAGTCTTAACTTTCGACTTCTGTGGGTCGGATGAAATCTTAAGGAAAGTTACCAGGACACACTGAAAATAATTCAAATCACAATGTGAGTGATATCTCATTAAGAAGAAGGAAAAATTATGAAGACCCAAGCGTATTTGAATCAGAAAAAGAGAATGAAGAAGATTCTGAAAAAGTTTTGGGTGACAGAGAAGCTGAAAAATTTGAAGGAACAGAAACTCCAAAACCAGTGAAGCTGAATATGAAGGAGTACAAACCAATTGTAACATATCCATGCTGACTGAGACGTACGAAGCGCGAGCGAGAGGACGATGATATTTTGGAAATCTTTTGTAAGGTTAAGGTAAATATTCCACTTTCAGATGTTATAAAACACATCCTTTGTTATGCTAAATTTTTAAAGGAATTATGTGTTTCAAAAAAAAGATTTAAAACTAATGAAACATTAAAAGCTGGTGAAAACATTTCAGCTATTTTGCAAAAGGGTTTACCTCCAAAGTGCAAGGATCCGGGAGTTTTCTCGATTCCTTGTAAATTGGGTAACCTTACTTTTTCAAAAGTCATGCTTGACTTAGGAGCTTCAGTCAATGTCATTCCCTTTTCTGTTTTTGAAAAATTAAAATTAGGAACATTAAAAAAGACAGGGACAATTATCCAGTTGGCTGATCACTCGACAGTACACACAAAAGGTGTACTAGAGGATGTTCTTGTCCAAGTGAATAAATTGATATTTCCTGTTGATTTTTATATTATGGACATGAGTAATTTGGACATTTCATATACAAACTCTATTATTTTGGGCAGGCCATTCATGAAAACTGCAAAAACGAAAATAGATGTCTTTAATAACATAATTTCAATGGAGTTTGACGAGGAAGTGGTTCATTTTAAAATAAGTGAGGATGATTTTCCAACTGATAAAGTTTCTAAAAAAATATATGGGTACCCGCAGTCCTTTATCTGAGGACTGCTAAGAATTTTCTAATGTCTTTGTGCAAGAAATATTTGTAGACAGGAAGCTATCTGACACACCAAAAGAGCTGGAAAAGGGAAAGCTTAGGGAAAAAAGGGAAATTAGCTGCTGAAAAGAAGTTAATAGAAGCTGATAAATTCGAAGAAAAAGATAAGCTTGGGGAAGAAGAGGAGAAGCTGAATTCGGCTGAGGAAAAATCAGAGAAGAAAATGAAAAGAAAAATGATTTTGGAAAAAGAAAATAAGGGAGAGGTGATTTCTTATACGAATCTGAAAAAGAAGAAAATCTGAAGAGAAGAATGAGAAGATTTCTGGAAATAAGAAGATCAGAAAAAGAAAGAAGTTCAAAAATCTGAAGAAAAACATATTCGATAACAATATGATGTCTCTCCAGCTTGCTGCACAAGTTCCAGATCCACCAATTTTGCCATAACTTAAGGGATCTGTAGTGACAAGGAAAGGAGTTGACCTTTAGAGAAGTCACAACCACACCAGTTAGCAAATCTGGTTAGACAAAGTCGAGCCAACGACTTTAAAAATGGACGGCTTTCTCGGAGGTAACCTGATGCGTAGTTTTTATTTTTTTATGCTTTTAATAAAGAGATGGCCGCAGTCCCAAGCAAGCTTGGGGAAATCAGAGGATCTTCAAAGTTGTTGAAATTCTGATTATTCTTGCCAACATCATTGCCAAAATCATAGTTTCTTCAAAACTATCAGGTACATTCTTTCCTAGCTTCACACTTTTGTTTTTATATGTTTTATTGAGCTGTGCATTCCTCTTTGAGCATTGAGGACAATACATCATTGTAATTTTGGGGAGGGGGTTAGTGTAAAACTTTGAATTTTTTTTTTCATTTTAATTTTTGTCATTTTTTGGTTAAAAAAATTTCAATTTTTTCAATTTTTTTGCATTTTATTTTCTGCATTGCATTTGCATATAAAAAATTTTAAAAATCCAAAAAAATATTTTTCCTTTTTATTTTCTGCATTCATATAAAAAATTATAAAAAAATCATGAAAAATTGAAATTTTTTTACATGAGATGAGGATATTATTTACATTCGATAGCAATATAAAGATGAAGTATGATAGGAACCGAGAATAACAGTCTCACTACAATCTATTTTCAGAACTATCTTTTCATATCAGAAAGTGCTTTAAATATTTTCGAAATATGAACCAACATAAGATTCAGATAATTTTTACAATGGAAGTGTGGGATGGAAAAACAAATAGTGTTTTAGAAATAATTTCCTTAAATACCTTAAAACGATCCTAGATTGATTAACCATTTTCTTTCCTTAAAATGACTGAACCCTCTAGTTTCTGCGCCTTTTGAGGTTGGGAGAGAACTCTTGTTATATCCAAACAATTTATTATCATTTTTTAGGTGTTGAATATATGGTGGGCCACAAAGTAAAATCCGCGCCCGATCAATATATATGTTAGAAATGGTACATCAAGCGATTTGAAGAAAACTGAAATTCAAAGTCAAATCCAAGTCAAGTTTAAGTCAAAATCAAGAACCAAGCAAAGCTAATATGAAGAGTTGATCAAGACAAAGAATATGTGTGGTATAATGAGTTAGATCCCTCGATAGTGGAATCATAGGGGTAAGCTTGGATTTTTTGTCCATAATGTAGCTTACCGCATTTACTGGACGAGTTCGGAAAAAATGAGTCGTCGGTCAAGCTAAGTTTTTATAAACGGGTTTTCGTGAAATTATTTATAAAAATACATTGTTTTCACAATTTTAATTCGGCGTAAATATTATTTACTCAAGCTTGATTTGAGTTATTAAATAAGAATTTTGAATCTGCAATAAAGGTATTGGGACTATCGTCTACGTAGTGATTTTATTGGAGCTTCCTCGGTGCAAAATCTGATCATGTGAAGAAAAAAAGAGTAAAGTATTTTTAGTTCAAGTTTTTAGTTTCCTTCATTTTATTTTAAATTCTTTTTAGGTCATCTACATCTTTCCATTACTTTACAATGTTTAATGTTTTTATTACTTGAGGTCAAGTAAGGTTCAAGCTTGAGGAGATTTGATAGATGCCATTATATGCATCTTTTAGATTAGTTTTTATTAGCACTTAGAATCATATTTTGTACATTGGCATGTCATTAGTTTAAATAATGCTCAACTCATATATTTTATCAGAATTCTCATACTACTAGCATTTTTGTGTCTCTTTCAAATAGATCGAGTGGATTGGTACTTTGGGAGCAGCTGGAGGCATATTTGGAGCATAAATGGAGTTGGAACTGAATAAGGATGCTAAGGAATGACTTGGAATGCTTAAGATGAAGAATCATGTTCTAATCGAGCCGAAAAACCAAATCTGCGATCGGATTTTTGGTATCTGCGATCGTATAAATGTGTCGAGGTTTTGCAAGGTCGAAAAAAGTCATCGGGAGAAAAAAACTGATTTCTACAATCGCATATATCAAATTTGAGATCACATTTTTGTGACGTAACTCCCAAAACTTTAGAAATAGAATTGTACTTCATTTAATGGCAATTCTGGAGAAAATACACATTTCTGCGATCGCATAACCCATATCTGCTATCACATATTTCTCACGCAGCTCCAAAAATGTTGAAAATAGCATCGTACATCATTAAATGAGAAATCTAGAAAAAAATTGCCATATCTGTGATCGCATAATCTATTTCTACGATTGCAGATTTTGTCAACTTGTTCCGGAAGCTTCGGAGGAGAGAGACGGTTCCAGACGACAAAAAACTCTTCTGAAGGCGATTTTTGATACTTTTCAGCACTTTTTGATGATCTGAAGGTTTTTAATCACCTCTTACACCTAGTTCAGAAGATTAATGATGTAATGTTTCTTTTTATTAGTTTAGATTCGTTTTTAGTCATGTCTGGCTAAAACCCTAGTTTTTAGTTCTGCATTAGACTAGTACTTTTCATGTGATCAGATATCAGATCTGGTTTTCTGTGTGTGAATCTATATTGTTGTTTCTATTTTGAACTTAATGAATGTTTGATTTTAATTCTCATTAGTCTGATCACCTAGCTAGGGTTTTATTATTCTAATTAATCATTTAATAGAATCCGTAATTATTCTTTTCAACTGGTAATAAGTAACAAGTATCATATTGGTTCCGTGTTTGGTATTTAAATCTAGTATAAACTGAAATATCATATATTTACGCTTCTGAGATTGTGATAAATATTGGGTATTGCTGGGAATTTTTGACAGAACATAATGGAACTTTTCTGACCTTAATTAAAAGCTTGTTTAATTAGACAGTAAAAAGTTAGGGTTAACTGAAGAGCTTGTGTTGGTTAATTTAACTAGGTAAATGAGATCTTTACCAGAGCCTATTAGTTTTTCTCAGTACCAGCTTAGATAGAACGCATTATGAATAACCAGATCTGAGCTGATTGCATGATTAGGAAAGTCATAGCAAATTTGAATTCGTTTATATTACTGAGTTTAATTTAGTTTATTTTTACTGCAATTTTGGTTTTATTTAATAATCAAAACCCCCTTTTTATTACTGAGTTTAATTTAGTTTATTGACTAGAATGTGCCTCATGCAAAAAGGAATTGACCGTTAGGTTGTGTCCATGAGGTCTCGACCCTGCTTCCCTATGCTATCTTTTATTGCAACCAGCAGTGAAATATTATTTGCTTAATACGCCCGCGATAGCATGTTAACAAATCCCATGATTCATCTTCCCCTTCATAGCCACAAGAGCACCCTTGAAGAATCTTAACCAGTCACCATTTCCATAATACTTCAATTCATCCTTCGCTAAAGTGCCAAGAGAAATCATATTCTTTTGATTCTCGGAGGTGAACGAACATTCTAGTTTCCTGACCATACCATCGTGCATATTGATCTGCACCGTGTCATTTCCTTTGATACTGCTCACCCAATCATCACACATGGTGACTGTGCCATTTCACTCTTTGAAGGAGTCGAACTAGTCACGATTGCATGTCATACGATAGGATGCTCCAAAATCCAGGACCCAAGCATCAGCAGAACTAGATGTACATACTGCCAAAACTTCACCATCATCCCCTTCATCAGAATTTCCTTGAACCACAACAACATTGTTGTTGCATAGTCCAACACCATTATTGCCTTTCTTTAGTAATGGAAAATCTATTCTAAAGTGCCCTTTTACTTGTAGTTATAACATTTGATGTTGGTTTTAGATTCGGACCTTGACTTCCCTTTGTTACCTCCACCTGTATCTGATGTTGTTCCTCTGCCTGTGAACAAACCGGAAGTAAAAACTTCTTCTCCAACTGAAACTTTTCTTTTTCGTTCCTTGGGCGTCAAAGAATCCTTCACATCATTCACAGTGATCATTTTCCTACCATACAACATGGTATCAACAAAATTCACATAAGAATTCGGAAGGGAACATAAGAGGATAAGTGCTTGATCTTAATATTTAATCTTTACCTTCACACCTTGCAAATACAAGATGATCCTATTGAAGTTATCCATATGATCCTTCACTTAGGTGCTTTCTGACATACTAAGAGTATAGAAACATTGCTTTTGATACAACCTGTTTGTTAGAGAATTATTCTCATACTTGTCACATAATTTCTCCCAAAGCCCAAATGCACTTGTTTGATCCACGACCTCTCTAAGTACTTCGTATGTCAAACTCAAGAGAATAACGCTATGCACTCTTGCGAGAATATCCACCTTCCTTTCAGCCACCATGTCCTTTGGTAGTTTTCCTTCTCCTTCCACTGTTGCTGCACATCCTTGTTGAACCAAAAGTTCCTTCATCTTCACCTTCCACAAAGTGAAGTCATTTGAACCATTGAACTTCTCCAAATCAAACTTATGAGTATACATCGTTAAACATAAGAACACAACTGCAACTCTGATACCACTTGTTAAGAAACCAAGAAACCAACATGATGCATCTTGCACCAATATCATAGCCCAACAAGAAAACAAGATGACGCATCTTGCACCAATATGGCGCATATTGCACGAAGATGGCGCAACATGTATGATGTTGGCCCATCTTGTGTAAGGATGGCTCAACATCTCCCAAAGGAGGTATAAATTCTCATTGATGGCTCAACTTCTCCATGTTCGTCCAACATCTTCACTTGGCTCAACATCTTCTGTTGGCTCAACATGTTGGACCATGTTGCTCCAAGTTGCTCGAAATTGCTCCAAGTCACTCTATGTTGTTCCAAACCACTCCAAGTTGCTCCAATTCACTCCAAGTTACTCCAAGCCACTCCAAGTTGCCCCACACCCCCTTTTAGATGATCCGTTCCTTTAACACATGATCCATTTTGTTGTCATATGATCTAAAGCCATCTCAGATGATCTGTTCCTTTGTCACATGTCCCATGAAGCTCAAGTGCTCCGTTGAGTTCTAAGTGCTCCAAATGCTCAATGAGAATGCTCCAAATGCTCGAGTCACATTTAATAGAACATGTTCACATGATTTCGTGAATATAAAGAACGTCGAAAACGAAGATCGTACATAGAAGTTATGCCATTTTTACGGATGCAAATCGGTTATATAACTGATTTTTTTGGAAACAGACACCATATTGGTTCGTTGGGATAGCTATACATTTACTTAAGTGTTTTCAAGCACTTTTTTGAACTCAAACTACATCCTATTTGATTCCATATTCGGAATATTTTTAGCACGGATATATAACACCTTTTCTAAAATTGTCGTAACGAGGAAACTGTAAAATTAACCGAAGTAGAACTTTGAACACATTTAAAAGTCTTTCGTTTGAGAATTTCGTTTACATTTTTATAGTTTGCACGCTCGGGGCAATCGACATGCATGTTTGGAAAATTTTTACGAACTCAGATTAGAGGGCATGTTTTTCCAGATGAAACGTGTCGTTAGGAGAGGAGTGGGGGTATCACATATGTGACATCATCATTTTGCTATATAATGAGAGGAGATCAACCACAAAATCTAGACCATCACTCTTGATGGGTTTTCTAGGTTACAAAATAAATTTAATCAAACATGATTTGCACAACAGAATTTCACATAAACAATTATGGGAACATGCAACCTAGAAATCTATGGCTTTTCTCATAATAAAAACATAATTTGAAAAACTAAATAACCCTAGCTAAAATTGAAAATCACAAAAGTTTAGGTCACATACCTTTTGCTATTATGAAAAATAGCAACCAAAGTTGAAGAGCCCTTCTTTGGAATGCTAGTCCCAATATTTTGGAAGCCTCTAATATGTCACACTAAAACCCTAGGAAACCATAGGATCGAATTTTAGAGAGAGAGAGAGGGATAGATAGAGAGAGAGTGAGAGAGAGAGGATAAGGGAATTTGGAAAATTCGTTATGAATTATGAAAGGTTTTCAAGGCTTCTAAAGTCCCAATTTATAAGTGTAGGAAACCTTGATTTGAATTCAAAATAATAATATTTTAAACCAATTCAAATCATTCACCATATCAGCAAATGGAGGCTTCTAGAAACCCTAAAGAGGGTTCCTCAAAACTGTCCCTACTAGGGAGGTTCTAGAATGCCTCCCTTGTTCAACTATTGAACAATTGTATTCTACATTTAATTAATTCTAATTAATCCAGAACCATTAATTAAATTAATTTTTTAAGGTCCCAATTTTCAACACAAATTTTTGTTTTTTATTCAATATATCATAGTATAATTACATTATGCAGAAAACATGATGCGGATGCGCATGTGTACAATCGAGCTTTTCTCTTCTCACACATCAATGAAGTACCTAAAAACATTTATATTCGACAGCGTAAACATGAAGCTTATTGAGTTCCCCAACATACATATGTCATAATACATATACAATGTATACACATAATGGCCTTTAGCATAAAGCTGGTCCGCCTCTTGGCCTTCATCATAAAGATGGAATGCCACTTTGCCTTCATCATAAAGCTGGTATGCTACTTTGCCTTCAGCATAAAGCTGGTCCACTACTTTGGCCTTTAGCATAATGCTACTCTGCCCGAGTCTATTGGCCTTCAGCAAGAAACAGGTCCGCCCTCAACTCCCCGCATAATATATCAATACATATATAGCAGATGATTGTCTAACACTACAGGAAACTAACCAAACTAGTCTATTTCCTTAATTGCATACTACAGGGCAACTATATCCTAACATAGAAATGATACATACCAGAGCATACAACATTATGAGAAGAACTCACATGGACAATTTCTAAGACAGTTAAAAATTATCTGGGTAATCCAATGGGCAGGCAACATGCCTAACAAGTAATAACCAATAATAATGTAGCTTACTAGTCCCTATAGTAATCAACCAGGCATGACAGTTGGGACGCATGATCATTTCGATCTATAGCTTTTCTTAAATCTAACAACCTAGCCAATGTGCCCATTCTTGACACCTCTCCTGTAAATAGATCAATCTGTATTATGACTAGAATTACTGACAAATCTAGAACTTATAGGTTCCTAGTAATGGCTATAATTATTACTATAAGTTATCCTAAAAGCCTAGTAAGTGTAGCTTCACTTATAGAGATTTCTAGTGAAAATTAGGATTTGCGCAGATAGGACTTCGATACCGAATACTTCTATTTGTTAGGATCTCCTATATCACAATACCTCTCTAATCAAATTCCTCAAAACCCTGAAAAACTCAAGAGAATTTAGAACTAGATAGATAGATAGAGAGAGAGAGGGAGAGATAGAGAGAAAGAGAGATGAGAGGTTATGGTGTAAGAATTGAATGAGGGGTGAAACTCTATTTATAGGCGGATTTTAGAGACATGCACTACGTGCAAACCAGAGGTGCATCACGTGCTTCTACGATGTCTATTCTCTGCCCTGATGCCACGTGTCGTAATTCTAGTGGTCTACGTCCCGCCTTCTAGAAGCGCCACACACTACGAGATTTAACTATTTTCTAAAAATAGTATCTTTCTCATACAAGCTCCATTTTCGACGTTCTTTATATCCACGCGTAGCTATCGACGAGTACTACAACTTTCATTTAGGTTGCATCTTCAAATTCTCACTCTATTTTTTAACCTATATTTTTAGAGAGTCTTAGTTTGGTAAACTCCTTCATACAATATCCGTTCCCGACCGTCTTTATATTGATGGGTTGGTATTTACGATATCTTCAACTCTTATTTATATTGTTTTGGCTAGTGCTCAACTAATCTTAACTTTGATTATAGTGTCGTATATTGTTGCGCTGAAACTTCGAAAAATCATAACTTCCTCATACAAAGTTAAATTTAGGCGTTATTTATATGTACGATCTCGCTTTTATGATTACAACAACTTTTGTCAAGACTATTTATCCTAAATCTTCCTCTATCAAAATGTCTATTTAATGTAATTAATCGTTTCTACTATAAGGCGAAAATGGGGTGTTACAACTCTCCTCCACTTACAGAGATTTCGTCCCCGAAATCCTATTCCTAGCACACCTTAAGTTAATTCCTACATGATATATTATTAGGGTTTTCGAGATCCATTCGGTATATAGCCAACATCTCCTCATCGATTTTACTCCTCTATACTTAAGAAGTCGTAGAACTTCATTCTTCTACCTTAAATGTATCCTCGAACTCCTTGCGAAGTCTTCATGAACCGGGAACTCGTCGATATGAACTTCTAGGATTGTACCCTATAACTAACAATCGCATTCAAATGTAACATGTCGATTCGTTTCTTTCGACCAGGAACACTGCCGTCCAACTATAAAGCGAGTAACTGGGGAGATTTATTTATAACGACTCAAAAAAATCCACCTTTTGGAACATATCCCTAGGAAAGCTTATGGTATACCCTTCTGAATACGTGCCCAACAACGTCTTTCGATTGTATACACTTAAAACATACACAAAACTAGATTGCAAGTGGTCTTTCTACATACTTCATGTGTTCTAGCATCCTGAAATTTTAATCAGGGTTATTATGATGGGTTTACTGGTTTGAAAACTCTGGAACCAATACTCTAATATTGGTAACAAGCTCATTATAAGGATTGCTCTGCTTTCAATCTATTAGGTTTAAATGAACATTATGTCACCAATAGCCCTCTCGCAAGGCTTTAACTACTTTTCATGTATCAAGGTATAACTACCGCTTGAGCATTTTGTTCCTATGCATGCTCACGACGCGTCGTGATACTAACCCATTTACTGGGATTTTGATGCCAGACCGTTCTTGTCATCATCACCATCGGGACTGAAGACTCATGATCAACCTATCGGTGGTCTAGTAGACTCGCAACCATTATCTCACTGTCTTGAAAGAACCAAGTCATCATTCTTCCTTAATGTCTATTTCTCATAATAAATCTTTGCTACTTAAAATTTTGAGAAAATACTAATCATCGTCCCATCTCAACCTATAAATACTTAGTAGCACGGATTCTAGTTCTTCGTCCTATATGTGTGCTATGGTTTGACTATAGTCTTTTATCATCTCACACTTACTCCTTTAAGAAAATACTAATCATAGCACGTAATCTACCCTGAGGCCTGAGATGACACTGACTTATACGCAATTGCACTTAAAAATCTATCTAACGTTACCTTGAACAGAACAAACATATCTAGAAACTTACACTAACTTCTTTTGATCTTAGGTGTCCTCTATTATCAATCGAACTTCTGCATCCAAGAAAACTTGGAGAGCTGTAACAAGTCTCTGATGATATCCTGCTGTCTCACTACAATTCTAACTCGCAGAGGAAATCCATTGATCCTCTTGTTGCTTGCAGGTTGAACTTTTTCTACTACAATCACACTTGAACTGGCAAGGCGTCTACATAGCTGAATTTCCAGCAACCAAATCTACTTACACACGTGTTAACAAAGAGTCTTTCCTATACCTGAACCTTACTAATTCATTCTAGGGGTCCTTAGTTATCCTCAACTGCTATCGATAACCTCAAGATCAACTGGTCGCACATTATTCAACGACTCAATTAACCAATCCTATCATGCATATTTCCAATACATTAACGAACTTCAGAAGGTATTACTACCAATTTTAATAGGCACATCCCCTTTCAATCGATCTCTTCCTATGAACCTCTTTTCATACATATAGCACCTCAAATGGTGACCTATAAAGAAAACGAGCTCTCCTTTGTCACCCTTTCTACTACCTTTAATCCTTGGCATAGGATTACTAAATCATTAATGTGTCTTAAAACAAACTCTCTAAGTCTGGTATATGTCTTGAATGGTCCATCTTTTTTTCTACACAAAAGTATTCGACGCTCCTTACAGTGAACCACGCAACCTAATCAATTCATCGTCAAACGACTCTTATGCTGCGGGAATAAATCCTACATCCTTGAACGCGGGAATCTATGTGATTTTCTTTGCTATCTGAGTGGAACATAAAGATTTGGTAACTCCTGGATTCTATATAACGCTTAAAAAGAAAGTATAAGCATTCCTTGACAATTACTTTGAGAATCTCATAACCTATGGGTATTCTAGCAGAAGAATCACTTCTTCTTTTACCCCTTATCACTGAAACGAGCAACCTCTTTCTACTTGTGTTGCACTCCCCTAAATTGTGATGTCGGAATCAAAAGTCGAACTTATTTTCGTATTTTAACTTTAGGGGTAGTTCTCCTCTACTTGGGTCCTACCCATCATATGCTACTTCTCATCACCGATCAAAGCCTAATCTAGCTCAGGGTATGTGATCTATATCTCCTTTTGACTCTGAAGAAACTCATGTTTGTCATAACCAATGGCATTCGCTATTCTCATCATAGTACTACTACTTGTTCTTATCGTAAGTGATAGTATCACATTACTAACCAAAACTGAATAATTCGTTTAGGGACATACTAACGCATACACATTATCAATTGGTACAAGAGGATCTTATTAATATAGTAGAAATTTCAAACAACAACAACGTTTGTTGGATTACATAATAATACGTTTGAACATAAACTGGACCTAATAACATATTTGAAATCCTATCTAAAGCCTCGAAAAGCGTTGATTTATTCTTCTTTGACAAGAAGCAAAACATCTGACCTTTCGACCATAGGGCCCGTTGACAACAAATGTACAACTTCAAGTGTGGGGCCAAGACTGCTCCTTCCATTTTATGCGGCACTGAAAGTGTTGAGATCTAAATCATTCCTATTGCTAATTGTGTGTAACTGGCCATAGTGTGGCCAGGCTGGTGACAATGATGGTTTAACTCCACATCTAGTGTGCAGTTTTGATGTTTATCCCCCTTTTGTCCGCACCTTCCACACTTTATCCTAGGACGTGCTGAACTTGGTTGAATCTAATTCTTGGCGTAGTACCGTCAATCTTCTTGGCTATTGTTTGTAGAGTTGGGTCTTGCTCTTGTTTTCTGTTTCCCAATTGTGTTCCTAAAAAAAGCTCTCCATCATGAGTGGTCCTAATAACTTCCTTAATAGTTCGAATGGAATTGATCTATTCCTTGAACGCCGATCAACCTATCAGTGATCTGTTCAATGATATCGTATAATTCTTCTAGTAAGGTTTGTGAGATCTCAACAACAATCCTATCATGCACGGATGTATCATCAGTTTAAATCTAGAAGCTCTCTGTTTCACGACGTGTAGTCGATATTCTATAACCAAAACTCGTTACCACTTTTTTGATAACCTTTTACTGCAAAAGGTCTTAACGAGATAAACCTTTGTTTTTGTGAAACTAACACCTAAGATATCTCTCATTATCTTATCTTTCTCAAACTAACAACTCCTTCCTTCCTCGTTTGTTCCTAGTAGGTCGACATACAACCATACCTCAAGAGCTAGCAAATCTAACTGCTAGTTGCTCAGCCCCAATGAAGAAGACAATCCTTCTGCAGATAATCTTGATCATCTTCTTCTGAAATGATTAAATTTGGCACTATGTCGGACAAGGTTCTCAGAACCAACTCTCTTACATAAATCTACTTTATCCGGAATCGATCCTTTGTGGCCACTTTGGCCCGAAATTAAAGCCACTCTCCTAGACATCACCATACGACATGTAATGATGGAAACAACACGAAATGTTTTTATAGTGTTAGAAACACTATCTACTCAACTACCAGTGTCTTAGAAACCTTTCAACTCTTCCAGATCCAACAACGAATCCTGTGTTTCGGGTAATATAGGCCTCTACTACCTTTCACACCTACTCATACTCGTCCCAAGAATTGTACTGAAGTTTCAAAGTCACTTCTCAACGCTACACATGATGACCCCTAATGATATATGTATGTGTCCCAATGAGCACATACGATAGATCTTCCTATATCTACTAGCATTTTGTGTCTTTACCAACTCCCTACCACATGACTATATGCCCTATTAAGCATATTTTAAATTTACTAGACTCTCCTTTTAGGATTCCTTCCACCTTACTCTTCTACTGGTCGAGGAAGAACTTCCACTAATACAAACTAATCATCCAAAAAATACGATTACATGCCTCTAAAACCAAACAGTCTGTCAACTGAAAGATCCGACACTATAATGGTTAGAATCAAACGAGAGTTGTGCAATAGTGCCAAATCAGGCAATCTAAAAATATTTAATTTTGTGAGCATGCAACCTAATTTACTTATTGAAAACATCTATAGCCTACATACTAGCATGGATTTCTAACATTTCATATATCCTAAATCATAACAAATATTGATATTTTGGGAATCACTTTCCTTTATGAGATTCGAATGACTGTACGCATCACATTCTTTCCTTTTGAACAAAGTTCTTTTTCTTTAAAAGATTTGTTAAGATTTTCAGATCACGATTTGAGTCTGGAATAAAACGAATGTTCATCCAATTCTATCAAACCAGGGAAATGGTACCAACTTGTAGCGTTTCGATTTTCAACATAAATTTTTCATTTTTATTTATTCAATATATGATAGTATAATTACAATATGCGGAAAACATGATGTGAATGCTTGTGTGTACTGTCGAGTTTGGCCCTTATCACACATCAATGAAGTACTTGAAAAACATTTATATTCATCCAGGTAAGCATGGAGCTTAGTAAATTTCCGAACAAACCATATATCACAATCCATATACAATGTATATACATAATGGTCTTCAGCATAGAGCTGGCCCACCTCTTGGCCTTCAGCATAAAGTTGGTCCACTTTTTTGCCTTCAACATAAAGCTGGTCTACTACTTTGTCTTCATCATAAATCTGGTTTCCTACTTTGGCTCTTAGCATAATCGTAGTTCGCCCGAGTCTATTGGCCTTCAGCACGAAGCAGGTCCGCCTTCAACTCCCTATATAATATATAAATACATATATAGCAACTAACTAAACTAGTCTAATTTCCTAATTGCATACTATATTGCAACTATATCCTAACATACAAATTATACATACTGGAGCATACGACATAGAGAGAAGAACTCACCTGGATAATTTCTCAGACAATTAACAGCTATCCGGGTAATCCAACTGGTGAGCAACGTTCCTAACAAGTAATAACATATAATACTGTAGCTTATTAGTACCTATGGGAATTTGGTAATGAAGGATAGATCTTTTACTAATCTCAATGAATACTTAAAAGTTCTATTAAAAAAGGATCAGCCAGGCACGATAGTTGCGAGGCAGGATCATTTCGACATATAGCTTTTCTGAAATCTAACAACCAAGCCAACGTGCCCATTATAGACACCTCTACCTTAGGTAGATAAGTCAATATTATGACTGGAATTACTAACAAATCTAGAACTTATTGATTCCTAATAATGGCTATAATTATTAATTTAAGTTATCTTAAAAGCCTAATAAGCGTAGCTTCACTTACAAAGATTTCTAGCGGAAATTGGGATTTGAGCAGACAGGACTTCGATACCAAACACTTCTATTTGTTGGTCTCTCCTCTACCGTGATACCTCACTAATGAAATTCCTTAAAACCCCAAAAAACTCAAGAGAATTCGGAACTAGAGAGAGATGAGAGGTTTTGGTGTGAGAAGTGAATTAGGGGTGAAACATTATTTATGGGCGGATTTTAGGGACGCACGCCACATGCAGACCAAAGGCACACCACATGCTTCTTCAACCTCTATCCTGTGAAGTCCAAAATGAAATCAAGAGTACGAAATAAGAATCAGATTCATGAATCAATCACACAAATTGGATCTCTGCAGAGTACGTTGTCAAGGTGAACCTTGTGGAGTTAGATATTTGCGGTGCACTTAGGAAGGAGGATCCTGAGGAGGAGTGATGGAATGGTTATCTAACTGAGTTTTGGACTTGGGGGATTTAGAAACCGTTTTGATTCTTATTTGATTTTCCTGGCCACTTCCCCCTTTTGAGGAAGTAGGCTCCATCTGCTCCTCAAACCAACGCTTCAAATCATCGATCTTTTGGAAGGTTGAATTGAAGTGGTTTTGCATTTAAGCACACACCACTTGGTTTGTTGGGATCTCCGGGTTGAAGAGTTGTTTATAAATCTCCTTCCTGAGATGGAGAATTTCATCAACACTCTTTCTCGCAACAAGTGAATGCCTTAAACCCTTGATGGTTTCCTGAAGCACAGGATACCCTGATTCATAGGCAGTATGAGTTGCCTCAATAAGTTGTTTGGATTTTCCTTCTTGAGTTTCCAGGGCTTGTTGAAGCTCAGTTCTGAGCTCTTGAACTTATTTAATGAGAGATTCTACCTTAGAGAGAAATTCCTTAGGATCATTCTACCTTTGATTGTTGATTTGCCTGATGCCCACCTCTATCCAGGGAATAATTCTTTCTGCAATCATTCTTTCTGTGGTTTCTAAGACTTCAACACGATCAATGAGAGATCGTGAGGTTGGAACATCAGTGTTCTGCGGGGTCTTGGAGGAGACTGCGGCCAAGATCTGATCAACCTTGGATTGGATATCTAGAAATTCCTTTCGAGATACATCGAGCTTCTTCTTCTATTTCTGTTTTGGTTTGGAAGTGGAGTGATGGGAACCACTTGAGTCTTCATCGTCTAACACCATGATGAAATCATCTGAAAGGAGAGGTTGTTGAATTTCATCGTTGTCATTATCATCTAGACCAAATTGGTGCAGAGCTGACTTCAATTGCAGTACCATCTTCATTGGAGTCATGAGCTTCATTGTTTTGGGGAGGATTGGAAGGACCAACAACATTCTCCATCGCTTGAACCTTTTGTACGGTGTTTTCCATATCCATCATCCTTTGCTGAACAATAAGTATGTCATGCATCGTCTTCGCGTTGTTGATCATATATAGTTGCCCAATACTTGTCCACTAGGAGAAGAGATTCTTCTTTCTATTGTTGTTGTTGTTGTTGTTGTTGTTGTACCTGTTGATCTTTCCTTGCCTGAAGAGCTCTTTTAAAATCTTCAGACTTCCTCAGCCCAGATTCTGTTGTTGGGTGGTATCGTAACCAAGAGTCATCAGATGCATAACCATCAAATCCTTTGTGCGCCGAGGTGTCCTTTGGGTTCATGGATCCTTTCACATTGGTGCTCACCATGCCTAAACCACTTGAATGTAATGTTGGTGGTACAAGATTTCCAGAGCTTCCTTGGTCTCCTTTGTCTAAAACCAAGTTTGGCCTCGGCTCTGTTCTGGCTAGGGCCTTTGAAAAAGGGCTATGCAGTGCAGCAGGTGTTTGATTTCTATGTGTGAGTCGAAGAAATATGGACTTCAGCTCCTCGAGAGAGAAAACGTGCAGACGTGACGCCCGGGAGACCTTAGGGCAAGTATTAACATCTGGATCCCCTTGGGATCCAAATGGGGCTGTGTCTCCATGATGTAATGAAACTGATACATTCATTGTATCAGAATGGTTAGGTTAGGTTCTTTCAAGTGAGTCTGCGGGGACTCGAACGGTTGCAGGAGTCTTTTGAGAGACTCCTTCATTTGCATTGGTTTGCATTTGGCCATGACTGGGGGTAAGCTTCAACTTTTTCCTCCTAAAAACATCTCCGGATCCTGAAGGCTCATTAAAATTGTCTTCTACGACATTTACAGGAAAGTCATGAGCCTTGGATGGAGACTGTTAAACCAGGGGAGGGGACTCTGCGGTTTTATCTTTTCTTTTCTTTGAGGCACCCGCACCCTTAATGACAACGTTTGCGGGTGTTTTCTTGACAACCATAGATTTGACTCTTTTAGGCTTAGGTTGCGGGGCTTGGTCTTCGGTAGGCTGAAGGGGTCTTGGCGGGGGAAAAGTGATATGGGGCAATATCACTCGTAGCCATAATTTGGTCAGCGGCCTCAATAGTAGCCAGTCCAATTAACTCAACAATGTACATGGGAAGAGACGAATTGGACCAAAAACAAATTGATCCTTAGAAGGATTGTACCTTTTGAGGTCTCTTGTAGAGAAGAGGGTTGTGTCATTTTCCAAGCTGAGATTGGCATCCTTATGAAGATCCACAAGGCATAGAGACCAGAACCTAGCAAAGGTGAGTTCTGTAATGCCTTCCTTCGGGGCACCTTTGGAGACGTACTACAGAAAGTCCTCCTAGAGGATTTCCTCGTAGTTGACAGGTTTGCCGGTGAAGATGATCCATACGATACACAGTAGTGGTTTTCCCATGTTGTATGTCCCTCCGGTTCCCATGTTTTCCCATGTTGTCTATCCCCATCTGGTACAATGCAGAGTAGACAGCACTGGTGCTTGGTGAGTAGAACTGGGTTGAAGGTAAAACCCTCAAATTGATTGTAGTAAGAAACTTTTCCTTGGTCAAAATAATGAGGGAATCATCAAGTAGATGGAGATGAACTTCTTGGGGTTTTCCGTTGGGCCTAAATGCAGAAAATGCAAATTTGAAGAGAACAACTTGTGGAACAGCTTCAGTAAACGAGTCAAAGGCACCATACATAGAATGAGTTGGAAGGAACTTGATCATGATTCTGATTGCGTCATTGTAGGAGTCATGATCATCGAAAATCGCTATGTAGTTGCTAACAGCAATTGAAGGAGTAAGATCCTTGATTGTGGAACCCAACCCAGTTGGCCTTACAGATCCAGAGGCCTTTGATTGCTTCTTTGAAACACCAGATTTCACCATTGTTTCAGAAAAGAGTTTTAAGAACTTGCTTGAAAGTGGGTTTTGCAAGAAAGATAAAGAGATAGTTCGTCTATAAAGATTTAGGAAGTGTAAAGATTTCTTGGGGAAGTAAAGGGGATTTTATATACCTCCGGATTTCAAAATTTATTGGTAATGATTTAATTACAACTGTTAAAGCTAAAAACCTTTGGGTTTTTACCATTATCAGATTAAATAAATTAAATAAAAAACAAATGTCTTTTCAAGGAAAAGAGGAGCAAAAAATGTGTTGTAGGTCCATGATGACACACTGTACAATCATGGGGTGAAAATGCTTTGGTCCGTTGAATAAAGTGGAGAAGTGGAACGGATGGGACCCCAATGGTTGCTTGACGTGATTGGACGAGTAAAAAATATTTCCAAAAGAATTTTGTTTATGGAAAATCGATTTATTTATCCTTTATCAAAAAATAGGCCTGATTGAGGAAAGTCCTTTGAAAACTGATTTGAATTAATGTTTCAACATCATTAAGTAGCACACAATGTTATTTAAGGCATTTGTAATGCGATGACTGCGGGTTGATTAATGCCTCTACATGAGATGAAAACTGAAAAAAAACCTAGATAATAGAGGTTAGAAATAAAAGAAATAAAGAGGCCTGAGAAGTATATAGATCATAAATAACTTTTGTACACAAAGTATACCGAGGAGCAACCTATGAGGTATATACTTCAACAGTGATTCTAAAAGGAAATAATGATGAGTATAGTTCTTCAATAATTTTGAATTAGAAAAAAAGAAGTAGCTTTACTCACACCCGAAGACCAATGAGGTCTGCGGTAGCTATTCTTTCAAGAAGAAGTGCGGGTCTGGATTCATCATCCATAGCATTTCCAAAAATCCATTATGTTTTGTGGAGTCGAGTGCCTTGGTGAAAACATAAACTATTTCCTCATGAGTTGGAACAAAGATGAGTTCAGTATTACCTTTGACGATATGGTCTTTAATGAAGTGGTACCGTAGTTCAATGTGTTTCGTCTTAGAGTGTTGGATAGGGTTGTGTGAAATGGCTATCGCATTCTCTGAATCATAATAAATTGGCACCCGCAACATCCTGCACATGTAGTCTAAGAGTTGTGTCTTCATCCAGAGAACCTAAGAGCAGCAGCTAGCTGCGGCCACATACTCTGCCTCTGCGGTTGATAAAGAGACACATTTTTGTTTTCTTGAGGACCAGCTTACTAATATTCCACCCAAAAACTAACATCCACCCAAAGTGCTCTTTTGATCAAGTCTGCACCCCGCATGATCTGCATTTGTGAATGCCTGCAGACTGAAGTTGTTACCCGCAGGGTACCAGAGTCCCAAGTCCTTACTCCCTTTAAGATACCTGAAGATCTACTTAACTGCGGTCACGTGGGATACTTTGGGATTGGCCTGTTATCTAGCACATAAACCCTAGCAAACACAACATCCGGTGTGTTGGCAGTGAGGTACATCAATGATCCAATCATTCCTCGGTATATCTTACGATCAACTGAATCTCCGGTAGGGTCAGCTGAGCTTTTATACCCGAAGGCCATAGGGAGCTTTGTCAAGGAGCAATTATCCGTTGAAAATTTCTTTAATAGCTCAGTGGTGTATATATCCTGATGGATGAAGATCCCTTGAGAGATCTGTTTGACTTGAAGACCTAGAGAGAAATTAATCTCTCTATTCATGCTCATCTGAAACTTTCTTGTCATGAGCTTTGCAAAATTATCAACCATCCCTTTATCCATTGAGCCGAAGATGATATCATCCACATAAATTTGAACGGGCATCAAGTGATTATCATTTACTCATCTAAATAAAGTGGTATCTATCACACCTGTTTTGTACCCTGAGTTAACAAGAAACTCTGAAAGAGTCTCATCCCAAGCTCTAGGTGCCTGCTTTAACAAGTAGACAACTTTCTCCAGCTTGTAACAATGGTTTGGAAATTTTTAACTTTCAAAGCATGGAGGTTGTTGCAGATACACTTCCTCTTTCAGATCAACATTAAGGAAAGCACTCTTTACATCAATTTGATGTACCTTGATATTCTTGTGTGTTGCATATGCTAGGAAAATACGTATAGCTTCCATACTTGCAACTGGTGCATACGTCTCATCATAGTCAACACCCTCTAGTTGACTATACCCTTTTGCAACCAATAATGCCTTATTGTGAATCACAACACCAGATTCTTCTAACTTATTCTTGAAAAACCATCTTGTTCCAACTACGGGTGTTCTCTCGTCCAGATGTGTAGACAAGTTTGCTGATGGTCTGCGGCTGCACTTGAGGGAATATCCTCTACCTCATATGATTCTTCGGGTTGATTTGAAGAAGGTAGTTCCCCCTCGAATTGTGAGCAGCCCGCAGATGAATCTTAGACTGTTTGGATTGGTTCTGCAGCTGTTGAAGGAAGTTCCCCCCAGACTGAAGATAGGAGTTCCCCCCAAACTGATGACGGTTCCCCCTAAACCAATGAAAACGGTTCCCCCTGGACCGATGAGTGATTGATATTCCTTGGATCCATTCTGGTATCAATATTTTCAACTTCTTCATCCTCAGAATCTTCAGAGACAGTTGGTGAATTGATCAGGTTGTGGATAAGTATCGGGGTAGCATCTTCAGGTACTGGAACCTCGATGGTTGTGACTTCCATAGGATTTGAACTTTCCTCCTCAACCGACGAGGTGGAAGTATGGAACGAAGTGTCTTCAGAAAGAGTAGGTCCTAATACTTCTAAATATTGTTGTTGTGCTACCGGAGACCCCAAAATCTCGGAAAGATGTGTTGTCTCTGTGGGATCGAAGATGTCATCATAGTTAACTAAAACTATGTTTAATGGACTCGAGGATATTGTAATATCACTCTCCATGATGAACTTTGTTTCAGTAAGAGGAGCCGTTCTGCAGACATAATAGTCATCAAATTTGACATCAAAACTTTTGACTATTAGTCTTGTTCACCTTATAAGAACCATGTATGCAACTTTGTTGGTTGAGTAACCTAGGAAAATGCCTTCATCCGATTTCGGTGAGAACTTGTTGAGATGATCCTTCTTGTTGACCACAAAACACCTGCAACCAAAAATGTGAAATAAACGTACATTGGGTTTTTCGATTCTTTAGACCTTCAAAGGGATTCTTATTGAGGGGCTTGTAGATGATACTTCAGTTTTGAACAAAGCATGCATTTGCCACTGCTTCAGCCCAAAAGTAGAGAGGTAACTTGGCAAAGTTGAGCATTGATCTAGCAGCTTCGACCAATGTTCTATTTTTTCTCTCCACTACTCCATTTTTTTGTAGTGTGTAAGGTGCCAAGAAGTTGTGGTTGATTCCTTTGGAGACTAAAATGCTATTCAAGAGCTGATTAGTAAATTCAGTCACATTATCACTTCTTATCCGTGTGATATGTAGTTAGATTTGAAGCTCTATCTCATTGATGAAGTTGATCATGCTGCGGTGTATCTGACTTTAGTCTAAAAAAGAAGACCCAAGTGAAATTAGTGAAGTCGTCAACTATGACCAGAATATATTTCTTGTGGTAAAGACTGGCTACAGTTGATGGACCGTAGAGATCGATATGAAGGAGCTCTAGAGGTTCAACGATGGAAGAATCAACTATCAGAGGACGGTTGCCCTTATTGTGTTTACCACATTCACACGTTGGGAACAAAGTATCGTTGTTGAACTTCAAAATTGGTAGTCCTCAGACTAACTCTTCAGTCACCAAGTTGTTGATGTATCTAAAGTTGAGGTGTGCAAGCTTTCAATGCCATAACCAACTCACTCCAGACACTGCTTTTGACAAGAAACACAGTTGTGGTTTGCTGATGATTAGAGAGACATCCAACGGATACAATGTCGCTTCGTCTTTAGACTTGATCAAGCACGTGTTTCTGTCATTCATCATGATGTAGAAAAACTCAATGTCAAAATCAACCTGATGACCAGCTTTTCACAATTGACCCACACTGATCAAGTTGTGTTTTAGACCCTCTACGTAAGCAACTCGTTGAATAGAGAAGCTACCCGTAGTTAATACTCCATAAACCCTGATTATCCCGTTTGCATTGTTTCCAAAGGCGACATGTCCACCACCACTGATTGGCCTGAAGTCATGAAGGTATTCTAACCTTCCAGTCATGTGCAAAGAGCAGACTCTATAAATTAACCATTCTTCTTCTTGGTCCTCCTTGCACATTTCCTACACAATCAGTTGGTTAGTTTGGACACCCAAACTAGTTTGGAGCCCGAGGTAACGTGGGAAACATTCTTAACAGATGCATGCATGTGGGACTCACTAGCAGGTTTCTTTTTCCATATTTACCTGGGACCATGATGTGTGACCTCCTTTTGAATTTTTCATGTTGGGATTGGACATGTCCTTGTTGTCAGTGGATAAAAACAAAAAGAGAGGTTCTTTTCATTAATCCACAGACCATACTTGGTCAATGGTCTGAAGACTGTGGTCTTCTTCTTAGGACTGGTCCTTGGATTGTGTTTCTTTGGAGTGTCCAGTGGGTTTGAAAAAGACCTCCTAAAGGGCATGGTCATAGGTTTTGACCTTTTGACAGATGGAAGAGTTTTCGAAGTTTGTGAAGTGTGTAAAATACCCATCTTTTTGGTTATTTTAAGGAATTTTGCAAAGGTGACTTGACTCCTTTTTGAAACTTTTATGTGTTGTTTGTGTCATGAGATTTTGTCACTGTACATGCCTTTTTGCACAATCCATCGACTGTAGTGGGTTTTGAAAAAGTTTTTGGAGTGATGGGTAATCCGCTTCCCGCCTTTCACGTCGGGATCTGATCTCTCTTTCCAGAGCCAATTTTGCTTTAATTTTTGGTGGAACAACATCAGAAACATTTAACTGAGGTTTTTGAAATTCTTTGTTCGAGGTAAAGACCGAGGAGCTGAGTCATCAGAACTGAAAAGTTTAGGAGTTTGAGAACATTGTCGAAACTCAAAATTATCAATGAGTAGTTCATGCAAGATAGGCTGAATGGTAGATGTGGATTTAACTGGGGTCTACGGTAGTGAGGACTGGAGTACCGCAGAGTATGTCAATGGTGACTCTTGGTCGGGACATGTCTTGGAAGACAGAGATGGACAGTCTATAACTAATTCAGGTCCTTCTAAAACAATTTCTTCATCCACAACTGAACTGGACTGAGAACTGGGACGGATTGTACCAATGATGGGCAAGAAATTATCTAAGTTTCCAAAGGATTCAGGATATATTTCCTTGATAACACAATACTTGCTTAGATCATGAAGTCTACCGAAATGACATCAAATGTCTTCGGGAAAAGTTTTTTCATTGACTGGATAATGAACAGCCTGATCTCGTGGGACATAGGGACGATCGGCATCAAACCGAGGAGGAGAATTCTCGTCGGTAGAATACCCATTGGACCATCCCCAATTATAAGTGTTGTCTACTATCCCATTATTCACTAAGTTCTCAATTGCTTCACTTTCAGTAAACAATTTTTCAATTAAACGATTCAAGCGTACAATTTTTTTTTCGGGCAAGATCCCATCGCTTAAAAGCAATATCTAATTGGGTTACACTTAACACTCTAACGTCTTTTTCTAACAACAAACCCTTCTCTAACATAATGACGATAAACTCTGTCTTCTAGTCTTCCTATGACATGGTACAGCTCTTGGGTCGCTATGTTCTTTTCATCTAGGGCTTTGTTGTAATCTGTAAGGACGGCAACACATGTGTCATTAAGTCTTTCTAAATACGGTTCAGAATCATGCATGTTGTAATCATTTGACTGAATCATAATTTTTACCTGCGCGACGATGCTGAGGGTTCCGTCTTTTTCCATGTAGCAAAAGTTCCTCTACAGGTTCATTGATCCATCTTCCTCACTAGTTGCCACCATGAAAAATTTCCCTTTCTTCTGGTTCTTTTCAAGCTCTTCGTCTTCATCCCCGAGGACCATATCTGATGATCCCTTCTAACTTGGGAAACAAAAGCTCTTGCCTTTTCTTGCTCCTTATCTTCCAATTCTTGTGTCATTCTGAGGTATAATGCTTTGTCTTTTACCACGTTTGCTTTGCAGTCTCGTGAAAAGTGGTTTTCTTTGTGACACTTATGACAAACAAGAACTCCATATTTGTCTTCAGTAGTTTTACCAGAGTCTGAAGATTTGTTGGTCTGCAGGGTTTCTTTTGTCTGAGGGGCATTTTGTGAATGAGATTATTGATGAGGGTTTCTAGGATATCTTAGATGGTTTCTCTGTGGGTTGAAGTTTTGGTTAAAAGTTGGTTTGTTGAACTGTTGGTTTTTTCAAAAGGTGGGTGGTGGAAGTCAATTAAACTGTTAGCTGACAAGGGCAATAGTGTTTTGAAACACTTCCTCGTCATCAAGTTCTGCATCTGCTTCATACGACTGCATTGAGTTGTCGTATGAGTGTTGATTGGAGGACTCCATGCTATAGGGATACTGAGGAGTTTTGATGGTATATTGAGGAGTTTGGGCCATCAAAGCAAGTGATCCACCCAAGTTTGCACATTCTCTTAACACCGTTGAATCTTGTGCTTGAATTTCATCGTATAGCTTGAATAGTGAGAGACTTTGGATCTTTCTGTCTCCTTGGACTATCATCTTATCCATAGTCCAATGTCTTCCCAATCCAATCAGGAACTGCAGGTTGGTCTCGTGATTGCTTCTTACAATACCAACGTTTGAAAGTTTGGTGATAATGAGGTTGAATCTCTTGAAGGAGTCGTCAAGGATTTCACCAGGAAAGGCTTTAAAGTTGGTGAATTCATTGACAACTGTAGTAAGCTGCTTGTCTTAATCCTGTTCATACCCTTGATAGAGATTTTTTAGAACATCCCAGATCTCTTTAGCAGATTCACAGTTTATGATGATGTTGAAGTTTTCAGGAGCAACACCACTAGAGATTTCCTAGAAAGTGATTGCATCTTTCTCCATATTCTCTAGGTCATCATTGGTAGGTCTGTTCATGGCTTCTTGACCTCCACCATGTCTTTCTTGAGCACCGTCTGCTGCAATAGGAGTGAGAATAAGGACATGGGGTCCTTCTTCTACGGATCTCCACACTTCTCTATCGAGCCTCTTTAGATATCTTTCCATTCTTTGGGACCAATGATGATATTCACTTGCAATGAGTATTGGGGCTCTGTTAGAACAGCCAACATTGTTTGAAACGTTTAGAGAATAAGCTTGTGCCATTTTCCTTGTTTTTTTTTATTTTCGTATGTGCTTCAGTGGTCTAGAAGGCCTTTTAAATAAGAGTTTTTGAGAAAAAGCTTCGATTTTGAAAGCAGTTAAAAGGCAACCACTTTGGCTCTGATATCAATTGTTGAGAGAAAAACTTGATAAAATGTTAGTAACGAGATAATAAGTTGTGGAATAAGTTAATCTCAATGGATCTTGTTAGGTCAACAATAATAAGTTGGATTGCGGAAATGTAAGGAAAATAAATAGCAACAAGTTTATATCAATAAGCAGTAAACAAGTAGACACTAGGTTGAATCGTAACAAGGTTTGCGTGCAAACACAAGTTAGTATAAGATAAACAACACAAGTGAAGAGGGACTCAATTTAAGTATCAGTTAAGATAACTTGATATAGATATGAACGATCTTATATATTAAATAAGCTCTGATGTGTTAAATTGGTAAGAAATACATGAAGTGGGAAGCTCTATTTATAGAGTCCCAAAAGTTACATGAAACATAAAAATAACATAAATTAATTGACTTCGGTGACCCTGAAGGGTACACCGGATATTACAACGACTAAAAGCAAAGTTAGTAAAAGTAACTTATGACTGTCTTCATGCATAGTTCATCTATGTGGGTTGTCTTAACATCTTCATGTAACAAGATGACAAAAGTATTCTCCGGGTGGCTCTCTTCGGGTTCACAAGGCAAAAGGTCTTCGGGTCGATCTTAGCTGAAAAGGCTCACTTTCTTGTTTCAACAAGTTATAAATAAATGTGTGTTGGTATAATTCTGTTGGACCATTACTTTTGACAAGATGGGCATGGGAATTTTGGCTGATGTGGATGTGATAGGCAGTTAAAGCGAGAAATGGTGGTTTTCTCTCTCCACTTATGGATATCGGTTCAAATTTAAATTTAAATCATTTACATATCTAATACTATATAAAGCTCAAGAGTTGTATATGTTACTCTTTACGTTCACAAAATTCTCAAAGCTTCTTCACTATTCATCAATTTTATGCAAAATATCTTTTTCTATAAATGGATTCTACTGAGCAAATCTCATTCATGGATCAATCTGCAACAACTGCAATGTTGAAAATCAAGGTGAATTAGAACTTAGTGTCTGATTTGGATGGTTTGAAGTACCACCCTACAATTGAACCCTTAATTGAGTGTCTGCTTCATTCACAATTAATGAAGACTTTAATGATGTTTGAGAAGGTTCCACTTTCTCATTTATCTATGGTGTATTCTACTGGAATCTACAACAATGCTTTATAAGTGATGAATTTTGATGTTCATGGAAACAAAACTTCATTTGCCAAAGCAAATTTTTGAAAATTGCTAAGGTTTTCTTCTTCACAAGATGCTATTCAGCCTGATGCAGTTTCTATTTCTCGTCTCACTACTATGTTTCATCAAATAGGGTATAATTCTGATCTTTCTTTATTATCGAATTTTAAAAAATATGCATTGCCTCCGATCTGGAATGCCTTGTTCACGATTTTGTTCAAGTGTTTATCAGAGAGAGTGACAGGTTCTGACAGTGCTAGCAAAGTTTTCTATACTTTGATTTATGGTCTGTTTTCTAGGGAGAATATTGATTATGGAAAAATCATTTGGTCTTAAGTTTTTCAAAGTGTGAGTTCTAACACGAAGGATTCAGATATTTATTATGATCGATTTTGGTCAATTGTTGTTTGTCATGCCCTAAGTCATTACCAAGTACCAGAGATGAAGGATGTTGTGATTGCTGAAATCCCGAAGATGCAAACCACAACTTTGTTACTTGTGATCCAAAGATTTTTTCCTTTGGTTGGTTTAATTCCTGATGTGATGTTGGCTTGGGTACCTATTGAATATGTTATTATCAAAGGCTACAGGGAAATTCCAAATTCTGGTGTTCGTGAAATTCCCACCTCTTTGCAAGTAGTTCTTGAAACTGTTGATATTCCAAAAAAAGTAGAAAAAAGAGAAATGAAAGCAACTGCTGGTGTCTTAAAGAAACCGAAGCAACAAAGAGAGCCAAAGTATAAACAAGTTGTGATTGATGAAGATTCGGATGATCATACTCACAATAATGTTATGGGTGAGGAAACTTTCTTAAATGAAGATGATATTGCACATACTTCCGAAGTCCCTTCAAAGAAATCTGAACTGATTGCAACAATTACAACTATGAAGGTCTCTATTCCACCAACTTCATCTGTTAAAACTCCACTAGAGTCAGATGTTTATGAAAATATATTGAAAGAGCACATCATCAATATTTCACAAACTCCACCAGAGTCGGAACCTACATCGACTTCTATTCCTCCTTTGTCTCCAGCTTCTGATGAATATTTTATTGTTGGTGATGAACCTGCATCACTTGATGATTTTTCTATTCCTAATTTCAATTTAGAATTGAAAGTGACGATGATGTTGGTTTATCTGCTCCAATAACTCGAGGTGAATTTTGTGAGTTAAACAAAAAGATGGATCATAATCTTTTACATACCAACACTATTTCAACTACAAACAGGAAAAATATGGTTACATCTCATCAAGAAACCATAGAGATTTTAACTAAATCTAATGATAATATTTTTTAATCTCACAAGAAATTTGTTGAAGAGTCAGCTAAGAATATTGTAGAATCCAAGGCCAAAGTTGAAAAAGTTGCTTCTAATGTTAAGGAAATGTAATCCAATATGACAAAGTTTATGATTGAGTTTCAATCTTCTTCTAATAAGAATGTTACTGAAGTTAATAAGGTGATTGAAGGCTTTTGTCAATCTCTTCAAAAGGAAAAGGAAGTTTTTTCAAGTCTTCGTGTTGGTCTTCAAAGAGACAATGTAGATCATCATACGTCTATTGCAAACTCAATTTTGAGAATGCAAAATGATCTTGCACATGAAAACAAAATCATGGATGCTCTTGCTGAATCTACTTCAAAGGTGAAAGTGCTCAAGGAACAACTAAAAAGTGCAACAATTGATCTTGGCAAGATGAGTGAAGAATTAATTTTGGTAAAGGGTCAAAATTTTGAATTTAATCAGCGTCTTGTTAGAATCGTTGAAAATAAGGATGCTCCATATGTTTATTATACTTCGTAACTTACTGATGCAAATATGAAACTTCGTAACTTATTGACGCAAGGGGGAGATGATAAGGAAGCGAATGAAGGTGAAATTGTGGTTAATGAAGAGGAAGTTCCAGAAGCTAATTTGAGAAATCCTTATCAGACAGGGAAAATGGCTAAGTCAGATGCTAAAAAGTTGTTCTTGAAAAACAAACTTTGAAAGATAAGTTGAAAAATCTCAGAGAAGTGAAAATTAGTCGAAAGGGTAATGTGTGACATCCCCAAATTCACGACCAGAAAAGACCGGTTTAATTATGCTTTTAAAATAATTTCAGAGTAATCCTCTGATTAAAAGAGTTGCGGAATTTGTTCCCAAAACGAAATATGATAAAATAATATTTACCAAATCATTTCTTAAAGAAATGTATTTTCATTATATAACAAAACTCGGGATGTCATGTTTCGTAACAGACCAAAAGCATAAACGACACATTATAAACCTTACAACAGTTATATACACTATAGGCCTATAATCAAAATATATTGATAAGTTGTTCAACTTATGCTCTCGCGCCACTACCTGTAATACAAAGAAAACTGAGTGGGTCAGGCTTGGGAGCCTGGTGAGCATATAGGGTTTTCAACCCACAATAAATAAATTTATTAATTTCATCAAACAACAGTAACCCGATTACCCATTCCCGTTATCCTCACTTTACGTCCCTAAAACAACTATCACAAGGGACCTAGTCTAAGGATTTTCATCGGGGCGACAACACTACTTTGGGGGTTTCCCAACAATTTATGTCAAATAAGGCAACCATGTGGGGGATGGAGTACATTAAATGAACACCCAAGTTCATTAACACCTATAGGTTGCGAGCCTGCCAGCGTTCCACAGGACTATCTAGAAAAGTCTGTGGTCATCATCCATACTCCGCTAGATGACTGGATCACAATAACATCGAGGCCTCTCATTGTTTTATTTCATCACACATCAACTATCTACCCATGTTATACCCAACATATTTGTTGATAAAAATACATATACAGTTTAAAAACCTGTATAAATCATTCATTCATCATCCATCACAAATAACTAAGCAATATATATTCACATAACACGTATTTTATATAAATACTTCATATCTATGTGTAAGATGAAAGTGACTATACACTCACTTGATTTAACGATAATCGGGCAGCACTTCGTTTCCTAAAACGATCGTTTCCAATACAAACAGGGGCTTTAATGAAAAACCGGGCCCTGCGAGGGTGGAGCTTCAAAACCGAAAAGATAAATTTTTCCGGGTCTTCGGGCACTTCGGGACGTATTTCGGGTGTTGGAAATGATACCGAGGCTTCGGGGGAAGTCGAGATAGTAAAAATATTGAATTTAGGGTGAAAAGTGGCAATTTTCCAAAATTACCCGGGAGGATTCGCAACCCTTCTATTTATAGAGGAGAGCCTCAGATCCGAAGCAAGGGGGAAGAACCACGTGGCAGCTGCTGCGAGGCTCGGACGCAAGGTGGCTCGGATGCGAAGCGAACAGGTGGCTGGTGCGAGGGTGAGACACGGATGCGAGGAGTGGGAGGCGCGTCGGAAGCTCGTAGGCGAGGCGTGGCTCGCTTCGAACACACCACGTATGTGACACGCGTCTGATTTCTACCGGACCACGCTTCGGACACATCATCGGATCGGACACGGGGCAGCAGCGAAGCGAGGGTGACGTGGCCGAACACCAGCCGTGCGAAATTCCTCGGTTTTAGCATTTTTCTCGATTTTTGTGTCCCAAACTTCTAAAATCCATAACATTCGCATACGGGCTCCGTTTTTGACGTTCTTTATATTCACGCGTAGGTAGAATTATGTTCTACAACTTTCGTTTAGACTCCGTCGGCTAATTTTGAATTTATTTTTAATATTATTATTTTTAACAGACCGGGACAGGAAAATCCGTTAAAAATTCATAACTTCTTCATCCGACGTCCGTTTTCATCTGTCTTTTTACCGTTGTACAACTATTGACGAGACCTTCGATTCTCGTTTAGGTTGTGTCGGCTAAAAATCACTCGATCTAAAATTCGAGTTTTTAGGTGTCTACTGCTAAGCTGAAACTTAGAAAAAACATAACTTCCTCATACGAAGTCAGATTTGGGTGTTCTTTTTATGCATACTCTCGGTTTAACGAACACTACGACTTTCATTTAGATCACCAAGGCTAAAAAGTAGTTTATCAAAAACTCACTTTTTACGTCATTCGGCGCCGTGTCGGTTTTGTCGCGGAACTTCGACAAGTCATAACTTCTTCGTTATAACTCGGATTTCGGTATTCTTTATATATCCGAAATCCTTGTCACGACCACCACAACTTTCTTAATAGATATCGGCTTTATCTAATATTTATTTTTGACGCTTATTTTTATTCTTAATTAATTAATTCCTAATAATTAAGCATAAAACACATAATTCACATAATATTCACATAATTCCTCTTTATTTCTTCAAAATGAGTTACAAGGGTTGACCTAGAATATTACATCATCATTAATTCCTATCGTAGAAACACGGGCGTTACATAATGTATCTTCTGGATCAAGGAAAGGAAAGGTTAATATCATTTCGGAAGAAGATGATGATCTGAATCCCAATTTATCGGAAAAAGAATTGAAGGAACGAGAAAATTTGGACAAGGAGCTTGATGCCTTGAATGCTTTAAAAGCGAAAACTGAAGCTGAAGAAGTTGAAGAGAAGAATGTTGAGGAAATTCTTGCTTCAAAGAAGGCTATGTTTTCAAAGTTGATTGTTGATCGGATTCAGAAAGAAGCAATTTATAATCCAACATTGTTTTGGTTAGAGCCCCAGACTTCTTTCTCTGTTAAGAATGAAATGGATTATCAGCTGGATTTCCCAATTACTGTAACACCATAAATTTTCAAACAATTTTTTTTTTTCAATTTATAATCACATAATTCTCATAACACATTTCCCAAAATCCCATTTATTTAATTTACAAAACTCAACTCCATAATTGTTTGATTAATAATCCAGGATCCTCCGAACATAACTCTTTCTCTCGTGTGTACAATCGAGTCGGCGCCTTCCCGATATCGTGAAAAGTACCTGAAACACATATCACATAACATGGTAAGAACGAAGCTTCGTGAGTTCCCCAAAATACCATATTCAACACATTAGACACTCGAGGCTATAACTCTGTAAGACCCTCCGGCCAATGTGTCTCAGTGGGACCCTCCAGTCCCACAACTCTGATGGACCCTCCGGTCCTAACTCTGTGGACCCTCCGGTCCTAAGCTCTAAGTAATACACATCATAAATCACAAAGAAATAATACAGGATATCACAATACACAGATAAGCACATAAGACATCTTAGTCACACACAAATACCACTCATGGTAAAGTATAGTTAGAAGACTCACCTCGAGGCACGCAAGCAATTATCCCTGTACTCGAATATCGAACTAGCCACCGCCTAACACATAGGGTAAATATTCTCTAATTAATACTCGATTCTCAACTCTAAGTAAACCAAAGGTTACTCTTTCTCTCCCTAACTCCGGAAGTGGGTAAAAGACCATTTTGCCCTTCAATGGTCTCCATTACTCAGGTTTGACCAACTAGAAGTCAAACTCGAGTCAATAGTCCTTGTTTGACCCGACTCATCGAGTGCACTCATGCAACTCGTCGAGTCCCCTCTTTTTCTCAGAAGTATCAAGAAAGTCCAGCTCAGCTCGTCGAGTTGACCCCCAACTCGCCGAGTTATCGCATGATCAAACTCATCGGGACAAACCCTAACCGACTCGTCGAGTCTGTTCATGGAATCGGCACGTCCCTTCAGTCTGTTTTCTCATTCAGACGTTTTAAGGCAGATCTACTACCCTAAACTCTAGATCTAGCCTCCCAAGGCTCGACTGTCACGTAAAGCTTCGATCTTTACGTTTATGCATGGCATACTTGCTCCATAATGCCAATACAAGTTCTAACAAAGGTTACATGCTCAAGGTCTTGTCTCTAACTCAATAAAGTTCGGGTCTTTGGGCTCACAAAGCCTCCTACAACTCAGATCTGAGGTTTCAACCTCAATCATGCTCAAAGATCACAATGACACCAAAAAGAATGGGAGACACCCTAGAAACTCCCTAAACCAAAATCTTCATAAGGAAATGACCAAGTTAGCATCTTTTTACATCCAACTAAAGCAAAACTCTGAATAACCTCTAGATCCAAAGCCTCCTCTTGAACCAAGCTTTGATGCTCTCCACTTCTCCTTCAATAATGCACTAAAATCCACAAGATTAGCTTATTTTTCACTCTCTAGCTCAAATGGACGATTAGGGTTTCTCTCAAGGAAGTAGGGTGACTGGTGAGTCGCAAATGGGGCTATAAGTTCCCTTATATAGGCCCCAACCCGGGAAATTAGGTTTCTCTACCCAGCACCTACTCGGCAAGTCGGCTCTCTGACTCGTCGAGTCCATTCATTAATCCCACGTGGACACTCGACTCTACTCGACGATTTGGACTCACAACTCGCCGAGTCACTCCATAAGTCTCAAGATTAATCACACAATAATATACCTGAAAGTCCGGATGTCACAATTCTCCCCCACTTGAATTAGATTTCGCCCTCGAAATCGCTCCTCAACAACACATAGATCGAACCCAATAACCGAAAAGCACCACCGAAAGAATCTCATAACACACAACTATCTCCCTCCATGGACACCTAAATCCAAACAGGAACTCCCACCCAGAAAAAGGACAGACCCTTCTGCCGCTACGATAACCCTTCTGACTCTCCAGAATCTGGAAACTCTAGTGGCCCGTCTCACTGCCAAACCGCCTTCTCAAGATATCACCATGTTATTCGCTCCACGAATAACAGACCCTGACAACTTACTTCCCCTCTGATTCTCTCGTTGCGACTGATAAAACAAGTCAATGCCCAAAAATTCACTACCGATCACTCATACAAGACATGTTAAACAATTCAGATCATACTCCAAAGAATGAAAGGATCACATCACACCAGGGACCCATCCACTGTACTGCAATCAAAACTCATCTGAACAATGAACTCTCAACACCCTGTCCTCAGACACAAGACAATGATCATGTTTGTTCAGAACTATCCTCTAACATCTAACAATCATAAACCCTAGCTCCCTTCTCCAATATCCCTTTCAACACTGAGCACCAGGTCATCTCCCGACCTAGCAGTTGAACTTCCAAAGGTTACCCATTTCGTACCTCAACATGTCTCACTGACTTCCTTCCCACACTAACTATCTCGGCCCAGTGTGACGCACAAGTCACGAAGTCCGCTTTACCCCAAGCGATTACTACAATCCCAACTAAAGATTATCTCACCCCGACCTCTGTCGTCCACTACTCATTGGTTCCATGCGTCTCGCGATACCTCTCGTACCAACGAACTGACCCACTCAGGCCTAAGTCATCAGATGACAAACAATGCCCCTCAAAATGGAACCCCTTCTCTGGATCCGGAATCTCATTTCGCCTACTCAATACATCACTAGAGCCAAACTCTAACTCGAGAGTCTGGTCCGACTCATAATTGGAACCACTCGTCCCAATGAAGCACTCAACTCATGACCCATGACCCGCAACTCACGCGTACATCACTTCTCCAATTCCTTCTGATTGCGATAAACACACCTTAACTCAGAATATAACGATTCCCGATCATTAAGGAGACCCCAGTCTCGCCCCTGGTCCGACCTCTAGGTTCCCTAAAACTCAAAGAATAAGGCTACCCAAGCCTAAAAACTCTTCTGCGTCATGCTCTGACTAGCGAATAATACGGCTCCCCGTAGTATCATTACATTCCCCCTCACTATCCCATGAAGGCTACGGCTCCCCGCAGGCCTATGACACTTTCTCACTAACTCGTGAATACTACGGCTCCCCGTAGTATCACAACACTCTCCCTTTAACTAGTGAATGCTACGGCCCCCCCGCAGTATCACGACACTCTCCCTTTAACTAGTGAATGCTACGGCTCCCCGCATTATCAAGATACTCTCTCACTGGCTAGTGAATACCACAGCTCCACACAGTATCATGATACCCTTTCTCTGACTCATGTATGATGCGGCTCTCTGCAGTCACACGATACTCTTTCTCTCACTAACTCATGGATGCTACGGCTCCCCGTAGTCTTACAACACTCTCTTACTCACTGAATCGCCGTGGGCTCACTCCATGGTTTTTCCCCGATAATCCTAAGTGACTACCCCCACTCGGATCCACTCGCTCTCTTATTACCTCAAAATCTCATCATCAAGTCATCACTACACTGAGTTCACTAACTCATACCCCACAACCCAACATAGATAAGTGCACACACCCACTCAATTTATGCACCACCACTGCTGATGTAAGTTCTCATAGGCAAGGCACTTTTCTCAGCACAGATACACCCTTAGACAGTCCCACTCCGACGACAAGTAATTGTTGGGTTCCCACTGGAACAATAAATCACTCGGGTACCTCAGTACACCATCACAGCATCTCACGATGTCTTGCCTCAACTACTGATCCGCCACCCATGGCATCATACTCGGATACCGCAATGTATCCATCCAGAATCTCACAATATCTCGACTCCACTACCGATCTTCCTCTCGCACAACTCGTAACTTCGGATTATTCTAACTCTTAATTGAAACACGGAGGCATCGTCAATGACTCAGAACACGTTGACGACAATCCAAAACTCCCTCCTCTATTGCTCAAAACCCATGCAAGAATACACATACTGACCCTGAAGTTGGCTGCCCAATCACAACCCATACATTGAACAAGAAATTCTCAACTGCCAAAACTATCCTTACGAGCCAACCACCTCGACTTTACCATAACAACCTTGAAGAATCCTTAACCACCACAAGGTTTCTGACCAACGGCCGCCTGTTGTGGAGACACTCATCCCTTCCTGAACATGTACAACATGCATTATTTCGCTCTGCACCTCGCCTCGACCACCAATAACTCTGGTCTCATTTATCCATACTGTAGGTCACTATATCCAGTCCTCTAACTGCTCTTGAACAAATCTCTAATACTCTCAATAAAGTATTCAGTTCTCCCCCACTCAGGGTTCGAACCATCACCAATTGGCATACCAACAGTCTATTCCATAGACTGTTTCACCGGGCACATCATACTTAACTCTTGGAACGTACCACGTAGTCACATCAATGATCTTCCCGATGGAAACCAAGCAACTCCAAATATCTCGTAACTTAGACAAAAATCTCAGAATCCTCTCGACGTGATTGTCTCTAGTCATCTCGAAGCCTCAGACCGACACACTGCCGGATACCCCAACTGTTCTGAAATAATCTTGACTCTCGATCCAGAAATAATGCACTATTACCCACCTCGTCTCTGACTCCTCGACCAGCCTCCCAATACGGGAATCATCATAAAAGCATGAGACCTCACTCTCACGGCTGATACACAACATAACGACGAGGGCCACTACCCCAATATACTCCTCTTGATCACTTGGAACCGCTGGTAAAAACATACTTAACTTGACTAAGGCATCTCTTTGTCCACATCTCAGTCTCCACTAATAGTTCTCTCGTGGCCTAAGGACTACCTCGCAGCAAACATACTGCCTAAATACTCTGGTGAAAGGTTGCAACCCTATGCTACCCCACGGGGTTTACCTCCAACTCTGAAACCGGAAACTCTTATCTCCTTCACTTCTCCCATAAATGGGGACAGCGCAACTCTTGTCTCAGAAGGTGACGTCTCATCAATCGGTCGATTGCTCGACTCAGACCGCGATCCTCCAATAAGCATCACCTCTACTCATCCCTGAGTTTTGCAACTCCAACTGGCATCTCACCAAATAAATCTCCCAGAAACTAACTCGATTTCCCTCTCAAGGTAGGCTCCATTAAAAACTCTCTCGACATGGCCCTAGGGCCCCACACGTTATCACATCTGATCTCGGTCTAATCAATCACAACAGGATAACTGGTAAAACCAGAAGCACTAACCGCCACAAATCATGGTACTCGAACCATGTGATCAACTCTCAATCTGCTACGAATCATGGTAACCAAACCATGTTATCTCCTCTCAATCTGCTACGAATCATGGTACTCGAACCATGCTATCTCTCTTCTCAATCTGCTACTTAGAACCTCTGGAATTCTCCCTGTTTCGAGTATGGGTCCTCTGCTTTCAGTAGTACGAGCCCATACTACCTGCCACATATACCCATACTTTCCATACGGATCGTCCCAGATTTCCTAAGTAGATGCTCAACCTTCTCGATCACCAATCCAGTTATACCTGGTCGCTCTCCAGCGAAAACTCCCCTCTTATCAGCGTACTCATCTGACTAAAGTTACTCCCTAGGCTCTTCCTAGGTTCTCACACTCCTCTGCCATCGGCTGCTGAGGAACTCCTCATGATGCCAACCATCTACCTCCTGAATATCGTCATATCCACTTAGTAGCTGACTCCCATCATCAAGAGTTCCACAAAGCACGAAGCAAGCAGCATTCGGGCATCGAATAACCTCCACTAAAACATAAGGCCACTCTCGCATATAATTCCTCTTGCTCTTGTTGGATTAATGTCTAAGTCCATAACTATAATTGGTAAGACTTGACCCGACCCGGCATGGTCCATTTGGGTTGCATGGCATCATGCATTTGGATAGACTATAATGAGAGAAATAACACTTAAGGTTGGTTAATATATTATAAGTTCTAATATATTAATAAGGTTATTTAATTAATATTGATCAAGAAGTAATTTGGAATTAATTAAGTGATCAAAAGGAGACTAATTAAATATATGGGTTGATTGTGTAAATCATTCATTCTTATATATGTGGGCTTGTGATCCAAGATTCCTTATGTTGGACTAAGTCCATGGGGTGACCCATGGATAGTCCATGGAGGTTAAAATCCATGGAGCATAAGGAATGGGTAAAGTTATGAGTTACATCGTGTAACCCTAATAGCCACCATATAAAAGAATCCCATGGCTCAAGAAATTGTGCACTAATGTGTGAATATGAGGGCTAGACGATTTCAAGGAGTGTTCCATTTCTCTCAAGTCATTCCATGTGCATTTGGTGTTGTGTGAACCATTTGAGGTGTCACACTTGGGGCACTAGGCACTCAAGCTTCATGGAGACAAGCTACATCAAACAAAGGTATGTATTCTATCCATTTGATTACCCAAGTATCAAGTATTGTATGCTAGATAGGGTAATACCTTGGAAAGTTCATAATTGCATGTATAATAGAGAAAACATAGATCCAAGGTATTTAGGGTTGCATGTACACTTAGGAGTGTTAGAATGCGCAAAACCCATCAGTGGTATGAGAGCCAAGGCTTGTTTTCTTGTTATACTTGCAAAATTAGCTGAAAAATCGAATTGTATTAGTTTAAAAGTTATGCTAATTACTTGAAAAAAATTTGATGTGAATTATCTTTGTTCATATGAGTTTATTAGATTAATAGAAAAGTTAATTGATTATGTGTTTTCAATCCATTTTAATCTAAGAGTTGATTCTAAAATGTGGTTTTGTAACTTGTCCTCAAGTTATATGAAAAGTCACATTTAAGTTTCATAAAACTCATAAAAAGTTGGCAATGGTTACAAAAATGAAGAGTCTTGTCCTCATTAAATGGTTTTATGACTCCATAACTTGTTCTCAAGTTATGGAGGTTCAAGAGTCACTTCATTAAATGATAAAATGTGTAACCTTAATTAGTTCCATAAGTTACAAAAATAAAGAAAAGTTACATTCTTTTATTAGTTTAAAGTCTTCCATAACTTGTCCTCAAGTTATGGAACTTAAAGAGTTTTTTTTTTTAATTAAAACTACTTTAAACACATAAGTTATGGAATTAATTAGTTTTGAATATTTTCAAAACTTGCCCTCAAGTTTTGGAATTTGTAAAGTTTTCCCCATGAATACTTTAATTCCAAGTTAGCCCTTAGAATTTTAAAAAGTTAAAATTCAACCCTTATACTTTATATTATTATAAGTTCATAATAAATATATGTATAAGAGCAAGTCAGTCTTACCGTTAGTAGGCCTCATTCACGAAGCCGGTCTATAAGGGGGGTATAAGGTTACTGCCTATAAAATTGCAGTTTAATGGGTGTCCACTCTCACCCACCGCTTCCTTGACTGGTGGAGGGTCGTTAGCCGAACGGGTAGGACAAGGACTATACTTCTCCCTTCATTAAAAGTATTAATGATAAATACTAAGTAACTAAACACTTATAAATTCCCAATCTTAGTTACTTAGGAAAATGTGAATAAGGTGCTAATCCATGAAATTACACTTTGCACTTTGTTTAAACCGTTAGTGGAGCGTGTGTGGTTAACCGGCACACTAACCTGGATTTAACAAAGTAGGCAAAGGGTAACTTAATATTTATCATAGTATCGGTGGAGCTCGTGTGGTTAACTGGCATATCGATTGAGGGGTAAATATTAAGGGTACCAAGTATATTTGCATGGTTACTTCACACCTTGTTTTGTGATCCTCGGCATCCCAGTCACAAAACCTGAAGGGCACACTCGAGATTGAAACATGCCATTGAAAAGTTCAATGAATCTCAAAAGATCTAGGAGTTTCAAATCCAATTAAAAACCTAATTACATTATTTCGTTTTTCATGGTGGAAATTGGTAAATCGTCATTTACCTACCTTCAACTATTTTATAACTCGGATTACGGCATCCCTCTTCCAGTTATAAATAGGTTGTTGGATCCTAGCCTTAATATTTCATATTGGGTGTTATATTAAGGACTTTAGATCAACTATCTTGAATATCTCCCAAAAGATGTCTAGTTCAGACATCTATGATCTTCCCAAATCTCTTGGAACTTTACTTCCTCCACCTCTTCCAATTATTCTCCCTAACCCACAAGTTCAAGGTCACTTAAGCCCTAATGGCAAGCAAGGTCTATGTGTGATCACATCTTAGAGATGAAGTCACATATTGACAAGCTGGGAGAGTTGGGTGTCAAAGTCTTGAGAAAGTTGGATGTTCAATCACTTTCTAAGTCACATAGTGAGTTCCTTTTGGGACTACTATGAAACAGACTATGACATGAACCTTAATGATCATATCTATTTGCTTGGTGCTGCTGAATCAGCAATGATTTGGAACGATAGTAAAACAAATTTGATTAGAAGATCAACTTCCCAAAAAACTTTATGGACAGTGACAATGGTGACACTGGAAATCCAGAAAAAGCATTCTCTTCCCAATGGAAAGGGATTGGCCATAGTCAACCCGCTTGACCAAATGGTAAGGAGAAAGGCTAAGTCTGAGATAGTCCCATTACCAAAGGGTCCATATGTTTATTTTGCCAAAGGAAGGGGCGTTGATTGCAAAGCTGCCAAGTTTACCTAAGGATGTTAAAGTCAATAAGTCTGACTCTACTTCAGGTAGAGCCCATTATCTAACACTGTTAAGTTTCTATTCTAAGATCCTCATTACATGATGTGACTGGGTCACATGTTGATGTTTTAAGAATCAAAGAATAGAGAGAAAGCTTAAAGGAAGTATATGCTGATTCTGATCGCGTAGGTGGATTTCGATCGCATCAGAATTTTGAAGGTGTTACTTAGGAGTTATGATATATTGCTTAGGAATAGATAACAACAAGTTTTTCCGTATGCATTTGCACTATAAGGATAAGTTTTTTCCGCAAAGTTTTGAAATAAAATAAAAGTTTTTAATTTTATATTTATTTTAAATATCCTTACAAGTGGCATTTGTGAAAAATGGTTGTTTATATGATTCCATTGATAGCAATATTTGAAAAAAAAATGGACTTGATTCTTTCGTTTGTGGTAGTGTCATAATTTACCAAATAAGGAAAGATTCTCATTCCCAAGGCTTCAGTTGGATAGAAACTTGGAATCATGCAAGTTGAATAGTATGATGAATGAGAACTTTCAAGCATTGGAAAATTAAGACTTGTTCACATGGATGTGTGAGTCAAGTTAAGGACTAAAGGGATCGAGTACACATTCTTGTGCACCGGTCAAGTCCACCACAAAGCTCGTTAAGACTATTCGTCATGATTTACTAAATTTTAGTAAATATGGTTATACTTACAAGTTTAAGTATAATTCTGAAACATTGGAAAAGTCTCAATGTATGGCAGAACGAATGGGAAGAATCAAATTAGGCAGAAAGATAAAAGTTTCTCAAATCTGAAAAGATGGGAGAGTACTTTAGTATCATGTTTGTGATCATCTTAATGATTTAGAAATCATATCACAATTAGTCCTCTAAAGGTCATCTTAGTGCATTCTTATGACTAAGAAGAGGAGTCATGAATTGTTGAAATGGTTAGATCAGGAAGATGAGTCATACTTCGTTCCAAAACAATTCTTAGAGTCATACTCCAAGATTGTAACTTGAGTGACATATCTTAAAGAAAGGTTTAAAACACTTGTCAAATGTAAGAGTAAAAGTGTCCAACTCTTGTACATTTGAAATTGGTAAGTTGTGATGTTTTGGATAAAACAAAGACCAACTAAGGCCAATTGTGTGAAGTGTTTGTCTTGATAAAGAATCCACACTATCTCTTGAATATTTGGCAAGATAATCTTATATGTCAAGAGGATAGTGGGAGTCTTAAAGATCCTAAAAAGAATTTCAAGAACTAATCAAGAATAAAACCTGAGGTTCTTCAGTAGCACACGACTTGAGGTTTATAACCTATCGTGTTGACATATTCTGTTCCCATTCCAGTTAAAGTTGGCTTTGTATAGGAGTTCTGAAAGTTCTCAATTGGTTGCATAACAACTTGGAAGCAATGGCAGGCCCTGTACTGCCAGGTGGCAAGAAGTTAAGATTGCATAAGTTCAGTCCATATGAGTCTGGATTTGTCATTATCCTTGTCTTATGACTATGGTTTTGACGATTCACATGGATAAGAACACATACACCATAAAATCTAAGGGTCATAAGGTTTCTCTCCGATTCATGAAAATGATGGTGAGGAAACACTTCCACCAAGTAGATTTGAAGCAGATGGCAAAAGGTCTAAACAATTGAGACTATGATTACGACATCCCTTTTCATAGTTATGCAATTGTTTAGACACACATGCATGCTATCTAAGGAAAGGTGTATGATTTTGATAAAGTTTTATCAAAGCATCTCGTATCAGAAATCTGAACTTTGGTAAGAAAGTCAATAAAGTATTGATTTCTAGAAGTCCAGCTGATTTCTGAGTACATGTCAAAGCTAGTGGGAGCATAAGTGTTATGCTAATAATCATCATGTTAGTGGGAGCATGATAATTATTGTTAGTGTTGCAAGTTAGCAATGTTAATTATAGAAAACAAAAGTTTCAATTCGTGAGGCTGCAGGGATTGAAAAAGTTGTTTTGCTATAATTAAGGGAGAGGCTATACTTCATTTCAGTTCTAAAGGCTTAGATTGAGACCTTAATCATCTTTAGTCAAGAATATATATATATGAATTTGATGTTGGATTGGTTCAACTTAAGGAAATTCTATATATTGTGTTCTCAAAATTCGATTATGATTACGGCATCCCTCTTCATAGTCAATTTTTGAAAACATGGCAAATAAAAATATTGTAGCAAAAGACTGGTCTAGAATCATGTCTTTATGTCAGACATCATGAATCGTGTACCATTTGCTTTGGGTACAGGATCGATTGCATGTGCTATAATATTTGTCATTTCTAAATTTTTCCAAATGCCCAGAGGCATTAAGAAGGGAAAAGGTCTAGAATTGGATATGACTAAAATGATTAAGCAATTGTCGAGGACAATCTGAGGTTTACCAAAGATTGGTTGCTCAGGGATAGTTGGAAGTATAGTGCTAATTTTGGAAGGACCATATTGACATATTCTGAAAAGAGGCATCTCTTATTCAGAAGTGATAGTAAAAATGAGAATATGGAGTTGTCTCCATAGGTGGAAGTTATCTGTGTAAGATTAGAAAACTTAATGCAAGAAGCATGTCCAAAGCAATGTACTTTGAATATGAGACTTAGTTTCCATGGAGTTGATCTCCATTGGAATACCTTATAATGACTGTTGACAAGTCTTTGTGACTTTGTACATATTCATTACAGGAGGGTCAGTGCATATAAGTTTAAAATCTAAACAGATTTCGATAAATGATAGGAATTTGAAATTCTCACATTTTTCGATAAGGATTTGGGAGTGTGAAATTAGAATCATTGAAATTATGTTCAATTGGTTTATTTCACAAAGTAAGGATCATAGACAAACATAGAGTGCATACTTGGTGTATGGCAAAGCTATTGTTTAAGAAAAACATAGTGTACATGCTTGGAGCATGGGACAACTAGTGTTTTTAATTCAAGTATAAAGTTGATAAAACCGAAACAATGAAGAATGAGTAATCAGTATGGTGATAAATAAAAGTGTTTATTTATATTCATAGGGTTTGATACCATATTTGATTCATTTATTCTTGTGTTTCACTTTGCATGTTTTGACTTCCAGAATAACTAAGTCGCTCTTCCTGAATGATTAAGTTATTCAAACCATCCACAGTCGGTCATATGTTGGAAGTAGATATGAATCAAGACTGTCGTGGGTTGGTTTGTAGAGGTCCAAGTTGGTGGACAAAGTTGTGCTACAACACTCATGAGTGCTCATAAGTTCTGAGTATTGGATTCAACCCACGCTCATTTGAATCACTTCATGGATTTTATCACGAGTGATCATGAGACGATAATATCTTATATTCTTAAAACCTAGAGATATGAGTTGTTACTATGAGTTGGTTATACATTGATTGCACGAAAACGCATTGGTAACTCGATGTTATAAAACGTGCCTTTGTGTATGATTCAACAAGTAGTAGAACAAGTCATATGAGACGAAGTTTATCCATTCCTTTTACCTTCGGGATAAAAGCGATATCTGTGGGCCCCTCAATGATTTAGCGATGACACATGTGAGTGCTTGGCCAAGCCAGGACTGATTTGATTTGTTCAATCAGTCAGTCATCATAAATCGAAAATCAGGAAACAACAAATGGACAGAGAGAATGATTATAATCCATGTCTCAGTCCATATGATATCTAGAATGGAGGAATATATGATCCCTTATCTAATGGACAAGTCATTGACAAAGGTCAGAGTTCATCGACAAGGTCAGAGTTCGACAGAAGCTTTTGAGAGCTACGATTGCTGATCGGTTCCTGAAGTCATACGCAATAATAGTTTTAGACTTATCCAAGTGGGAGACTGTTGGATTAATGTCTAAGTCCATAACTATAACTGGTAAGACTTGACCCGACCCTGCATGGTCCATTTGGGTTGCATGGAATCATGCATTTGGATAGACTATAATGAGAGAAATAACACTTAAGGTTGGTTAATATATTATAAGTTCTAATATATTAATAAGGTTATTTAATTAGTATTGATAAAGAATTAATTTGGAATTAATTAAGTGATCAAAAGGAGACTAATTAAATATATGGGTTGATTGTGTAAATCATTCATTCTTATATATGTGGGCTTGTGATCCAAGATTCCTTATGTTGGACTAAGTCCATGGGGTGACCCATGGATACTCCATAGAGGTTAAAATCCATGGAGCATAAGGAATGGGTAAAGTTATGAGTTACATGGTGTAACCCTAATAGCCACCATATAAAAGAATCCCATGGCTCAAGAAATTGTGCACTAATGTGTGAATATGAGGGCTAGACGATTTCAAGGATTGTTCCATTTCTCTCAAGTCATTCCATGTGCATTTGGTGTTGTGTGAACCATTTGAGGTGTCACACTTGGGGCACTAGGCACTCAAGCTTCATGGATACAAGCTACATCAAACAAAGGTATGTATTCTATCCATTTGATTACACAAGTATCAAGTATTGTATGCTAGATAGGGTAATACCTTGGAAAGTTCATAATTGCATGTATAATAGAGAAAACATAGATCCAAGGTATTTAGGGTTGCATGTACACTTAGGAGTGTTAGAATGCGCAAAACCCATCAGCTCTATTCACAACTCAAAAGACATCGCCGACTCAGGCAATCCTACCTCTCGAGGTATCCAACTACTCTTCTTAGTAGACTCCTTAAATGCTCATCTAGGTGTCTCTCCTAGATTATCTCTCGACTCAGAACTCTCTCTCTAGGTGATTCCTGCTAGATACTCTTACTCAGCACATACTCAAAAGCACATCACAGATAGCAACAACTCCTAGGCTAAGGCATCACAAATCAGGCAACTCTAATCCTAAAATATGAAATACCTGGCCTATCTCTAGCATGCATAATATCTCATAAAATATCTCATAAATATCTCATAGCACAAAAGTAAGGGTATTTTGGGAAATCACCGTTCGGGCTCTAGCTGATTGTAAACACTGCTCCAACTCGTTTTCTCTTAAACTCTTTCTCATTTTAGAAAATTTTATCTCTTTTGAAAATCTTTCTTAAATCCTCAGTTTGAGTCCAGACATACCCGAAGGTGTATCCGAATCCCTCAAACCAAGGCTCTGATACCAACTTGTAACACCGTAAATTTTCAAACAAATTTTTTTCAATTTATAATCACATAATTCTCATAACACATTTCACAAAATCCCATTTATTTAATTTACAAAACTCAACTCCATAATTGTTTGATTAATAATCCAGGATCCTCTGAACATAACTCTTTCTCTCGTGTGTACAATGGAGCCGACGCCTTCCCGATATCATGAAAAGTACATGAAACACATATCACATAACACGGTAAGCATGAAGCTTAGTGAGTTCCCCAAAATACCATATTCAACACATTAGCCACTCGAGGCTATAACTCTATAAGACCCTCCGGTCAATGTGTCTCAGTGGGACCCTCTAGTCCCACAACTCTGATGGACCCTCTGGTCCTAACTCTGTGGACCCTCCAGTCCTAAGCTCTGAGTAATACACAGCATAAATCACAAAGAAATAATGCATGATATCACAATACACAGATAAGCACATAAGACATCTCAGTCACACACAAATACCACTCATGGTAAAGCACAGTGAGAAGACTCACCTCGAGGCACGCAAGCAATTATCCCTGTACTCGAATCTCGAACTAGCCACCGCCTAACACATAGGGTAAATATTCTCTAATTAATACTCGATTCTCAACTCTAAGTAAACCAAAGGTTATTCTTTCTCTCTCTAACCTTGGAAGTGAGTAAAATACCATTTTACCCTTCAATGGTCTCCATTACTCAGGTTTGACCAACTAGAAGTCAAACTTGAGTCAACACTCCTTGTTTGACCCGACTCGTTGAGTGCACTCATGCAACTCGTCGAGTCCCCTCTTTTCCTCAGAAGTCTCAAAAAAGTCTAGCTCAAGTCGTCGAGTTGACCCCCAACTCGCCGAGTTATCGCATGATCAAACTCATCGGGACAAACCCTAACCGACTCGTCGAGTCATTTCATGGACTCGGCGAGTCCCTTCAGTCTGTTTTCTCATTCAGACGTTTTAAGGCAGATCTACTACCCTAAAATCTAGATCTAGCCTCCCAAGGCTCGACTGTCACGTAAAGCTTCGATATTTATGTTCATGCATGGCATACTTGCTCCGTAATGCCAATACAAGTTCTAACAAAGGTTACATGCTCAAGGTCTTGTCTCCAACTCAATAAAGTTCGGGTCTTTGGGCTCACAAAGCCTCATACAACACAGATCTGCGGTTTCAACCTCAATCATGCTCAAAGATCACAATGACACCAAAAAGAATGGGAGAAACCCTAGAAACTCCCTAAACCAAAATCTTCATAAGGAAATGACCAAGTTAGCATCTTTTTACCTCCAATTGAAGCAAAACTCTAAAAAACCTCTAGATCCAAAGCCTCCTCTTGAACCAAGCTTTGATGCTCTCCACTTCTCCTTCAACAATGCACTAAAATCCACAAGATTAGCCTCTTTCTCACTCTCTAGCTCAAATGGACGATTAGGGTTTCTCTCAAGGAAGTAGGATGACTGGTGATGCACAAATGAGGCTATAAGTTCCCTTATATAGGCCCCAACCCCGGGAAATTAGGGTTTCTCTGCCCAACACCTGCTCGGCGAGTCGGCTCTCTGACTCGTCGAGTGCATTCATTAATCCCACATAGACACTCGACTCTACTCGACGAGTTGGACTCACAACTCGCCGAGTCACTCCATAAGTCTCAAGATTAATCACACAATAATATACCTGAAAGTCCGGATGTTACAATTACAGCAAAAGCTTTCATATTCCAATGTTTTGAAGCCATTGTGAAGGTTCCTTTGGAGAATGTGACTATAAACAAGAAGTTGTTTAATTTTTATGTGAAGAACTCAAAGCCGCAATATGAATCTTTGAGTCTGAAGATGACCATTGGGTTCAAAGTTCGAAAACCTATGGTTGCAGATGGCTTTGCAAATGTTAGTTTTAAGCCTTTCAAGAGTCATAGTCACGAGGTTCATGAATTCTCTTTGGCTGATATTCCATTTAAGAATTCTTATGATTGAATTTCTTTATTCAATATTTTCTCAAAGGATACTGTGATTTATGAAACAGTCTATCAATTTTTAAGAAAACTGAGATGAACATACATTATTGAAGTTGCAAAGATGGATGTTGAAATTCCAGCTATTCTTAAAAGAAAGCCTACTCTGAAGTCATTTCCACCTCTTGAAAATGTAGAAAAATTCAAGACAGGTTTTATTGAAAAAGTTATTTGGGGGGAGGAGGGTAGCTTAAACTATGAAGGAGATTTGAAGTGTGTTTCTGATATGCTTAAATGGTGGATAGTTATTCGGATGACATTGTTGAAGACTATTCTGAAGGTGTTTGAAGTTGTGAAAAAAGAACAAGAAAAGACCGCAACAACAACTTGACACAAAGGGGGAGATTGTTAGGTTTCGGAAATAACATTGTGTCTAGTTGTATGCGCTGTTTGCATTTGGTTGTAATGTTTAGTGCATTTTCTTAATTCCAAAATGTATTGTTTTTATTTTGATTTTGGAATGTATTTAACCAAAGGTTTGCAGTTCTGAACTGTCGACGTAGGATTCCTTTCTAGTGCTCCTCTGATGCCTATATATAGGGGCATTAGTTAATAGAATGGATAGTTTTTCCCAATAGAATAGTTCTGCATAATCTCATTATAACGAATTGTTCTTCATATCCATTAATGCAAAACAGATCTTATTTACCTTCTTGTTTTCATTTCAATCAATCAAATCTTCATGTGATGCTTTCATTCTAGAATCTATTGTTCCTAAAATATTATCATCTCCTCTGCCCTAGTGCCACGTGTCGCAATGCTGGTGGTCCGTTTCCTACCTTCTAGAAGCGCCGTACGCTACGAGATTTAATTATTTTCTAAAAATCATACATTTCTCATATGAGCTCCGTTTTCGATGTTCTTTATATCCATGAATAACTATCAACAAGTACTACAACTTTCATTTAGAATGTGTCTGCTAATTCTCAATATATTTCTAACCCATATTTTTATAAAGGCTTAGATTGTTAAATTTTGTGCGAAAATCAGAACTCCTTCATACGATGTCCATTCTTGGCTATCTTTATATCGATGGGTTGGTATTTACGAGATTTTCAACTCATTGTTTTTTGGCTAGTACTCAACTGATATTAATTTTAATTTCAGTGTTGTATACGATTGTGCTGAAACTTCGAAAAATCATAACTTCATTATACGAAGTCTGATTTAGGCGAAGCTCCATGTTGGAAATATTTTTATGTGATTGTCACTTGAAATAAGTTGATAATTGATTTACATTTTCTAACAAACATTATCAGAATGTTTCAGGTTGAAAAGATCCTGAAGATTCAACAAGTATTTGAAGAATCGGATGTTGGAACACTTGAAGTGAATATTGAGCACTTGCTATACACATGGAGCACTTGCAGTTGACATAGAGCACTTGTTGAACATGGAGCATTTGCAGCTTACATGGAGCACTTGTTGAACATGGAGCACTTGTTGAAAGCAAGTTGGACCATCATGATCTAAGATGGCACATCTAGATCATATATTAGCATCAAGATATTGGTGGATCATTTGGAATATTGATAGCTCATCAGAAACATTGTTGGCTCATCCACAAATTTATGGCTCAACAAGACATTGATGAACTAGCATGAATACTTGGTAGCTCAACTCAAGTCAATGGATCAACGTGATCACATTGATGGCTCAACAAGGCTGCATATGGCACATCATGTACCATAGAGGCACATCCAAATGCTTAAAGGCACATAAATTTCGTCCATGGTCCATCATGAACACGCAGTTGTACATCTTCAAGTTCAAGATAGATTCCAACATTCAAGAAACAACTTAACTTGATCAAAGACACTTCTGGAAGTTGATGACATCTCAGAACACAATTGAGCAACATGATGCTCATGTTGCTCATCAAATTTTCAATGTTGATCGAGAAGGCTCAAGAATTATGAAGACTCATAACTTGCATAGAACCCTAACAGAATACTAATATAATTGGAATATTCCATCCACTCTCCGTTAAGTAGGGCAAAGGTGTCAACTAATGACTTAGTCATGATGACGTGTTAACACCTAATTGGTCAATCCATGTCATGGGCTTTTCCAAATCCTATAAATAGGCCCTTTGGGATCCATTATAAAGTTGCTCTTCCTTGCTCATTCCTGCTTATTTTGCACAATCGTTGTTTAGACTAGTTCTCAGAGAGCCACTTGAGTGTTTTAGCTTGTCTACCTTTCAAACACTTGTAACTGAATCTTGATGAATATCATACACTTTTACATAATTGATCTTGAAAATATAAAAAATGTTTTTATCATTAATTTGGTGATTCACAGCTCTTTATTTTCCGCATTACTTGCCACTTGACGATTCTGAAATTCCATTTCATAATTTTCAACACTTGGACTGTTCTAGTCTAGGTTTACCGAATTTTTCTCATTTCTTCAGTTGGTATCAGAGCTCGAGTGATCGACTTTGAGACTTAGAAAAATTTTCACAAAAACATTTTTCAAGTTTCAAACTATTATCACCTGTTCTCAATGGCAAGTGTGAATCAAAACCAAAATGTTCTCTATTCAGTTTCAGTTGCAAATAGTCTTGGAGCAGGAAATCGTGCACCTATCCTTGTGCCTAATGAATACTCTTCATGGGCAGATCGCATCAAGTACTACCTGGAAGGTTACCACTCTGACATCTGGACCTTCATCTCCACTGGGAAACATACTTTAGATTTTCTGAAGGACATCAGAGTTCCTGAAGCCGATGTCTCTCCTGAAACCTCCAAAGTTATCTCTGGATTTGTTTCCTCTGTTGCTCAACTTCATGAGAGAAACATCAAGAAGTTTTAGGCTAAGCCAATGCAAGAGCTGTTATCTGGAATTCCTCATGACATCTATGAGTAACTTCCTGATGAAGACAAGAGTTCACCCTTCAACGTCTGGAATGCACTCAAGAAAAAATTCGAGGGAACTGACAAGATCCTCGCAAACAGGAAGAAAGCCACATTGATAGACATGGACAACTTCAATATGTTACCCCATGAAACTCTCTTTGGTCTATATTCTAGGTACAACATTGTTGTCAACATGGTGAAGAATCTCAAAGGTGAAAGATCGCAAGAGGATTTCAATCTGAAATTCTTGAATAGTCTATCTCCAAAATGGGATACAGTTCACATGATCATACTGCAAACTACAACCAACTTAGACACCATGTCTTTGTTTGATCTATATGCTAAACTGCAACAACATGAGCCAAAATTCAACAAGCTAGCTCAAGCAACTCTATTTGATAATCAAGGACTTGCCCTGGGAAATTCAGCACCCACGACAAATCATTCTCAAAACTTGATTGCACATCACAATCCAATCCCAAACCACTTTGCTGATTAGTTTTCCAATCAAGGATATGGAGCATATCCTTATCAAAGTTCGAGTATGGCTCAAAAGTACACTCAGAATCCTTACATACCAACTCAACGACCTCTTCAGATAGCAGATGGGTACATGGAAAATCATCAAGCTTTCATTGGAACCACATGAAATCTCCTCAAATCAATGATGAAAAGGAGTATGAAGAATGTTTGGCACTCCTGACCAAGTTCAAGCCAAACTTCAAGAAGTTTGTGAACAAGCCAACTGGGAACTTTAGAGCACAAGGTTATGAGCAACCCCAACACTATCAACAGAACTCTAGAAACTTCCAAGGAGGAAGCAACAGTCAACAAAGCTTCAACTCTCAGAATTCAAATTCTAAAAGTTACAACTCTCAGAGGAAGAACACAAGGGTTCAAGATAACAAGTCGAAGTCCTATGATGATAATGAAGTAATCAGGTGCCACAACTGTCAAGGTGAAAATCATTCTACCAAGGATTGCAAAATGAAAACCAAGAAGGTCAAAGACGAAGCATACTACCTTCAAAAGGCAGAGTAGATCAAGAAGCAGTCAAAAGACAAAGCTTTCATGGTCATGGAAACTCCAAATGTGGACGTATGGGAAATAGATGATGAAGTGGATCAAGCAGAAGAAACATAAGCCTATAAGAACTATTTCTGCTTCATGGCTGATGATGACAAAGAGCCTTCTCGTCTCCATCAACAAGTTGTTAAGATGGTACATTTCATGCTTCGTGATAATCATTTAACTATTGAGCCTTTTATTGATGACATTGACCATATTTCTAAAATAATCAAAGAATATGTCACCAATGCGGAATATCGTGTTAGTTACTACAAAGATGAACTGACCGATACTCAGTTCAGACTTGAAGAATTATGATGTAATATGGCTAAGTTAGAGAATGACCTTGCAATCATAACTAAGGCACATCTTCCGTCAGTTGAACAATATGAAATTATATTGAATCAACGTGACATTATTGCAAAAGACAATCGTGAGATGTACACCCAAATCAATAGTTATAAGGCATCCAAAACCCTTCTTGAACAGAACTCACATGTCATTCTTAAAGACCAAAACCATAATGGATCAAATATGGTCTTGGTTATGATGAAATGAAAATGGAAATCATGGGTATCAATACTTAACCATAGTTGTTAGCATGCGATCTAAATCTCTTCACTAGAGACAATGAGGATCATGAAGAGGTGGTAACTTGTAGTCCTTATGTAATTACCACTTCATTCTCAAGCATCCCATTAGAAGTCACATCCTCCCATGATCTTCCGGAATTGGACACTAAGTCTGACTCTCCAGTAGAATTTTCTCTTGAATGTCCCACCATGGAAAGTTTCAATTTAGAAGATGCCACTTATGAAAAATCAAATATCCCAGACTCAAAATCTAGTGATAAACATCCCAAATCATATGAGCCAATAAAATATTCCAAGACTGAACCCATTGAATTCCTCAGTCAAGAAACATTTACATCTCTTAATGCTTCTGTCTCTGGAAAGGACTTCGGATGTAAATATTCTAAAAAACAACAGACTAGGAAGTCTCCAATTCAAGTCAGCAAGGATGAAACCTTGAAGACTGTGAGTAATGTGAAAATTGTTGTTGAAATACTCAAGATACCTTTTGTTCCAATAAAAATCACTTCACCCAGTCCTAAGCAACAAGAGACAATTGTAAACCCAACTAATGTCTCTAAAGATAAGGGAAAAGTGAAAATTAATGATTCTAAAGAAGAAGGTCCAACTATAGTCCATCCTTCAAAACCCAAAGCGGATAAGACTACAAAAAATGACAAGGATAGGAAGACCAATAGAGTACCAAAGGCTAAGCCAAGCCAAGGGAAGACCAGACATACTAGTCCTCCCAAAACTTCAAAGACTCAAAGAACCTCTCCTTCAAATCATGGTTTCTCAAATTTTGGATTTCCAAACCAAACTAGAATCAACTATCAGAATAGCTTCAGACCCAATATTCTTCCAGATTTGTCTGAAATAACGAGACCAAGACCTGTGCAACCCAACTCATTCATGTATCAGAACAGTAATTACCCTATGAATTTTATTCTTGGTCGATATTGTGGTTTTTCTCCATCCATAGGAGGGAATCACACGTTTGCGGGAAACTCTATGTTTCCAAGGGTCAATCGTGGGGTGGAATTACCCAGTTTCCTATGTTTGATCAATTTGGAATGCCTGTGAACTTTGGGTTTCCTTTTCTAGGAATTCCTACTCAAGTCACCAACCCACATTCTTTCCCACAAACCAAACCTTAAAAGAAGGCATCTAAGAAATCTAAAACAAAGGTCACTAAAAACCAAGCAAAACCCAAAGAGGTTAATGTAAAACAAGAAAAGACCGTCCCAACTTCAACAAGTCTAAAGAAAGCTAACACTCAAGGACCCAAACAAACATGGTTACGTAAACCTTCTCTCTAAATGCATGCTTTTTGTTCCGGGCTACCACACGATGATACATGGTACATTCACAGTGGATGCTCCAGGCACCTGACCGGGCACAAAGGTTTTCTCAGAGATTTCACGATCACAACCTCATGTTAGTATGTTACTTTCGAAAACAACATGAAGGGAGAAGTTATTGGACATGTAAACATATCAAACAGGAACTTTACTGTTAAGCGTGTAGCATATGTAGATGGTCTTAAACATAAACTTATCAGTGTTGCACAACTGTGTGACAATGATCATGAGGTTTTGTTCACCAAAACCAAGAGTTTGATTATGGATACCAACAAGCGAATCCTTGTTGATTCCCCACGAAATGTAAACATGTATCCTGATATTTGTCTTCTTTCCAAAGCTGAATCTGATATTTGTCTTCTTTCCAAAGCTGAATCTGACATCAGTTGGTTATGGCATATAAGAATTTCTCACCTCAACTTTGGTTATATCAACAAACTCATTGGAAAGGATCTTGTGATAGGACTACCATTGTTAAAACTTGAAAATGATATACTTTGTGTTCCGTGTGAACAAGGAAAATTTTCCAAATCTCCGCACAAAAGTATAACAGAACATAGTGTATCTGAACCTCTTCAGCTTATACATATCGATCTGTGTGGTCCCACAACAGTTCCTAGCTTAAGTGGCAAGAAATATATCCTTGTGATTATTGATGACCATACCAAATTCACTTGGGTGTACTTTCTGCGAAACAAATCTGAAACTAATTATGAGCTAATTAACTTCATTCGCTACATAGAAGTTATAGTAGGCAAGCCACCTAGAAGACTGAGAAGTGACAATGGTGGCGAATTCAAGAGCAATGCCTTGGATAGCTTTCTTGTATCCAAAGGCATCGAGCACAACTTTTCTGCACCGTACACTCCACGACAGAATGGTGTAGTTGAAAGGAAAAACAGGACACTATGTGAAGCTCCTCGATCAATGTTGATCTTTGCCAACCTACCGCAATACTTCTGGGCTGAAGCCACTGCAGCGACCTGTTTCACTCAAAACAGATCCCTGATAAACAACATACTTGAAGTCACTCCTTATGAAGCAATGAAAAAGAGGAAGCCCGATGTCAAATTCTTTCACATCTTTGGATGTCGTTGTGACATCAAGAAAAACAGGGATCAACTAGGAAAATTCGCAACCAAGGCTAATGAAGGTATCTTTCTTGGATATTGCCTTCATGATGCAGCCTATAGAGTTCAGAACAAGCGAACCAGGGTGATAGAGGAAAGAAATGATGTCACATTTGATGAAAGTTATGTGAGGGTTCTAGATCCAAACTACTTTGGTCCTCAAATGGTAGTACCTTTTGATAAAATGAACCATCCATCAACCCTCTGCCCTAGAATCAGAAAAGCTTAGAAAAACAGCTTCTCCTGATGTCTCTCAACCTCATCAACCTTCAAAAGACTCTAGTTCCACCAAAGCTCAGGTTGAGGAGGAACCATCTTCGAATGATTCTATCCCAAAAAGTCCTTTAGAATTTTCTGAACCATCGACCCTAACCTCCCATCATCAATCTGGACCAGTCATAACACCAGTCACTGCATCTTTTGAGAGGGAACCACCTTTGGATGGTTCCATTCTTAAAGGTACTCATCAATCCTCCCAACCTTTCAGTCCATAGTTTCAGGGGGAACCACCTTTGGATGGTTCCATTCATAAAGGTGCTTTACAATACTCCCAACCATCCAGTCCATGGTTTCAAGAGGAACCCCACTTTACTGGTTCCAATCCTTCAAGTTCATTTACATCCACTCCATCTGTTGAATTCAAGCATGCAACAATTGAGGGGGAAGCACCTGTTTCAGGTAGTTCTGGACTCTTCCAAGACGATCCTTTTGAAGGAACATTCACTTCTGACTACCCTCTTCGTCCAAGAGAACAATATGAGGTACTTTGCACTCCTCAAATCCTTAAGGAAGCTCGCCTCACAAAATGGACAAAGGATCATCCAGCCGATCAAATCATAGGTGATCTAGATTCTAGAGTAGTGACTCGTTCAAGAACCAAGAATGAATGCTTATATGCAAGCTTTCTATCCATGATAGAGCCTAAAGGAATCACAGAGGCTCTACAAGATGCAGATTGGTAAAACCAATGCAAGAAGAGTTAGTTGAATTTAAATGCAACAACGTGTGGGACTTAGTGCCAACACCAGAAGGAGTATCAATTGTTGGTTCAAGATGGGTCTATAGGAACAAGAGTGATGAAGATGGAGTCATCATCAAGAACAAAGCCAGAATGGTTGTCAAAGGCTACTCGCAACAGGAAGGCATAGACTATGATGAAACCTTTGCACATGTAGCAAGAATAGAAGCCATTAGGATTTTATTGGCATTTACTGCACACAATAATTTTAAGGTTTACCAAATGTATGTGCAGTGTGCATTCTTGAATGGAGAAATCGATAGGGATGTCTATGTTCAAAAACCTCCTGGATTCGATGATCCAAAGTTCCCCAACCATTGTTATAAGCTTCAAAAGGCTGTCTATGGATTTAAGCAAGTCCCAAGATGATGGTATGGAACATTATCCAAATTCTTGAAAGACCCCAATTTTCAAAGAGGTTCTATCGATCCCACTATCTTTAGGAAAATCCATAACAACCATCTGATCGTCGTGCAAATCTACCTCGACGACATCATATTTGGTTCAACTAGCAAGGATCCTAGTGATGAGTTTGCTGAGTTGATGAAAAGCAAGTTTAGAATGAGTATGATGGGTGAGCTCAACTACTTCCTAGGTCTACAAGTTCGGCAATCTCCTAAGGGAATCTTTATTGGTCAAGAGAACTACATAAAAAACCTGTTGAATAGATACTCCATGGAGAATGCATCAACTGCAAAGACACCTATGTCTACATCTTATATGCTTGATTCAGACCTTGATGGGAAATCTGTAGATAAGAAACACTACAGAGGAATGATTGTCTCATTATTGTACCTTACAACTAGTCGACCAGATATCATGTTTTCAACATGTCTATGTCCACACACTCAAGCCAATCCAAAGGAATCACACCTCATAGCATTCAAAAGAATTTTCAAATATCTGAAAGGAACTGCATCTTTGGGTCTATTCTACCTTGCTAAAGGCAACTTCTTGTTGGATATAGTGTCTAAGTCCATAACTATATTTGGTATGTACTTGACCCAACCCGGCATGGTCCATTTGGGTTGCACTTCACCCGAACAATTTATAGATAATCGTTTGAGAATAGTATAAGTTATGATTTATTAATATATTATAAGTCCTAATATATTAATATAAAATCATATTATTTAATTAGTATTGATCTATAATTAATTTAGAATTAATTTAGAGATCAATAGTATGACTAATTAAATATGGGCTCTTGTATTTATATAGTGTGGGCTAATGCTTATTTGGAATGGGCTAGGCTTGCATGGAAAGTCCATGGATACTCCATGGAGCTTTAACCCATGGATCTCATGGAAATGAAAAGACATGGGTATTAGGGTTTACATGGATATAACCCTAATCCACCACACTATATAAAGGAGGCTTTGGTTCTTGAAATTGCACTAGTTGATGTGTGTAAACTAAGAGGGCCGATTTCAAGAAGTTTGTGACTATTCTCTCAAGTTTCCAAGTTTGTGGTGATTTGTGACTTCCATTTGAGGCATCCACATTATTGGTGCTAGGATCTCAAACTCCAAGCAATCAACTACTACTACAAGGTAAGTAATTCTACTAGTTTTATTTGATTCAAGTACCCCATGCCATGCTAGTTAGGATAAGAACCTTGGAAAAATAATTATTTGCATGTATCTTAGTCAAACATAGATCCAAGGTTTCTATGGTTGCATGTACACCATAGGAGTGTTAGAATGCTCAAAACCCATCACTTCTATCTCCAAGCCTTTACTGACTCAGATTATGGAGGATGCAGGCTCAACAGAAAGAGCACTTCTGGTAGCTATCAATTCTTAGGAGGAAGATTGGTCAGTTGGACTTCAAAGAAGCAAACATGTGTTTCAACCTCTACTGCTAAAGCTGAATACGTTGTTGCCGCCAGTTGTTGTTCTCAAGTGCTCTGGATGCAAACACAACTGAGAGATTATGGATTCAAAATGCAACAGATCCCAATCTATTGTGACTCTAAGAGTGCAATTGCTATCTCTCACAATCCAGTCAACCACTTAATGACCAAGCACATTGATAGCAGGTATCACTTTCTAAAATATAATATTCAAAAAGGTCATATTGAGCTTCATTTTGTTCCTACAGATGAAGAGATTGCAGATGTGTTCACAAAAGCTCAGGATGAATCCAAGTTCTTACACTTTCTAGGACGATTTGGCATGCTTAATCCAGATTCTCCAGGCATTTGATTTTTTTTTCTTTTTCATTTTTTTTAAGAAAACTCCAAAAACATTTCATTTTTACTTTATTTTTTTTATTTTACACAAAAGGAAAACTCCATAAAGATTTTACTTTCATTTTTACTTTACATAATAGAAAACAACAAAAAAAAATTATTTTCTATCTTTTGTCTTTACTTTAAACAAAAGAAAATACCAAAAAGATTTTATTTTTACTTTTGTTAGGAAAATACAAGTTGTTATCACAACTATGCAAATGAAGAAGGCTAGTTGCTCCACACTTTAATGATTTTTCAAAATACTAAATTATGTGGTTCTTCAGTTTGCTTCAATGCACAACTAATATTGGTACTTTAGTGACCATTAACAAGCTTCATTGTTATACTCTACTTAGAGTTACAACATGCATCAAGTACTAATGTTATGTGGGATAATTTGAGGCGAACTCTAAGGTTTAGTTAAGCCAATGTGTTATAGTATATTTGTGGCTTCCCTGTCCTAGTGAACTTATGAGACAAAAATGTGAACTTGTGTAGTTTGAGGGACATAAAAAGTTTTGTTTTGTGAATATCTATACCTAATAAAAAGCTTCTTAGTTAAAACAAAGCGAGTAAAGTTCCAAGTTGATCTGTTTAATTTCTTCACTTTGAGTCTAGTTATATATGCAATAAGTTATAGTTCAGGAGTGGAGTCAATCTGTGACCTTTGGGACCCGATGAGTATTCCCCCCAGAAATATATTTATATCTATCCACCTAATTATAAAAGCTTGGATGGATGGGAAGAAATATTGTTTAAAAGGGTTTCATAGAAAGTCATGGACTCCATTAGTGACCTAAGCGATTCCGAGCACTCCAATGAATTTCTTAGAAAGTCACGAACTAAAGTACAAATAGAAGTAAAGATAGGAATTATTTTCTTGTGTACTTTGTCAAAGTTTGAGTTATAAGAAAAGATAATAAAAAAATCAAAAAAAATAAAAAATAAAAAACAAAAAAGCGTAGTTATATTCTTAGGTCAATTATTATATATAGTATTTTTCTTTTAAAGTTGTGTCACTTGGAATTTAGCGATACCTTTCGAAACGAAATGGGTCAATAAAAAGGAATAGGTGGTAGGAATGCCAAAAATGAATGTTGTTCAAATAAGTGGGGAACGTTTATGAGGATTGTCAGTATTTAGGGTTTGGGAAGTAACAAGGCCTTAGACACAAATATATGCATTGCGGTGAAACATAATTGGTGAGTATAAATGTAACGCCCGGTTCCTGGTACGTATTTTAATAAGAATTATTCATTTTTGCAAAGGGACTCGATGAGTTGGAGGCCCCAAACTCGTTGAGTAGGAATGGGATATTTGGGACGCGGGACTTGAAGTCTACTCAATGAGTCGAGAAACCTCGACTCGACGAGTAGGTCTGCCAAAGTGAAACCCTAATTTTTAGGGTTTGCACCTTATTTAAACACTTCATCTGGCCTCCACTACAGCCTCCATCACCTCCAGACCTTAGTCATGAATCCCTAACCCATTGTGAGTGTTCTTGAGCCATTGTTGTGTGTTCTTGGTGATTTTAAAGCTCGAGAAGGAAGAGGAAGCTTGGGGGTTCAAGAGGAAGCAAGTAGATCCAGAGTTTGTGCTTCATTTCCAGTTCATTTGAGGTATAAAGTCTATAACTTATCTATTGGTTTACTAGATGTTTTCATGGGGTAGTTTAGAGCTTTTTGGAGCATAATATGAAACCATTCATGGATGCAAGCATGTTTTGGGGTAATAACTTCAGATCTAGAGTCTTTGAGGGACTCCATGGCATAAAGGTGCCAACTTTATGGCCATGGGAGTCCCATGCATCCTATAAACCACTTTTTAGGGCTTTTTGAGCTAAATAGCCCATGCATAAACGTAAAGTTTGTAACTTTACGTGTTATATCGACCCTAGGAGGCCAGATCTATGTTTTGGATGCATTAAGCCCGACTAAGAACGACTTTATGGATTTGGACTTTGGGGGACTCGACGAGTCGTTCATACGACTCGGCGAGTTAGGTCGTGGTTCCCCAACCTTTTCTGTTACTAAGCAAACTCGTTGAGTCTAGAAGATGACTCAACGAGTTGGACGTGTTTATGGACTTGAAGAACTCGGTGAGTTATGAGTGAAATATGAAAGGGAACTCGACGAGTCCATGGAAGAACTCGATGAGTAGGATCGAGACTTTAGAGTTTTATGGACTCGGGGAACTCGACGAGTTGATGGACCAACTCGGCGAGTTGAGTCAACCAGAAGGTTGACTTGGACCAGAAGGTTGACTTTGACCAGAGAGTTGACCTTTGACCTTGACCATTGACCACAGTTGACCCTTAAAGGGGTTATGAGTATGAAAGAGTAATTAAAAGATATGTTATGTGTAGGAGTTTGATGTTATGTATGGTATGTGGTATGATGGGGGAACTCACAAAGCTTTGTGCTTATGGTTTACAGTTTTTGTTTCAGATCCTTCTTCTTCGATGGGAAAGGATCCGGCACGGTAGCAGCTCATTACACACACGATTTTCCGCATATGAGATTCGTGGGATTTGTATTCTGACATTATTACTATCTGATAACATGCTTTTGAGACATATGATCTATGGATTTTATGAAATAAGATAACTTGATGTTGTTTTCTATAAATTGTTTTATGAATCGTTAAATCAAAAATGAAATTTTTGGTCTTGAATTTTGGGATGTTACAAGTTGGTATCAGAGCCTTGGTTTGAGGGATTCGGATACACCTATGGGGGTGTCTGGACTCAAATCGAGGGTTTGAAAGATTTTTACAAGAAGATAATTTTTCAAAAATTAAAATAAGAGTTTTGAGAAAGAACAAGGTGTGTGATGCGTGCAATCGGCCGAGCTCAAGTAAGTTTTCCCCAAGATACCCATACATGTTTATTATGATATATGATATGATTATGATGAATGCATGCTAGATAAGGGCTGAGGATCTAGGAAGGATGCCTTATATGCCTGCTATATGTATGAGAACTGTATGTTAGATTAGGGCTAAAGATCTAGGAAGATACCTTATGTGCTTGCTATATGTGCTTATTGAACTTCATGCTAGAACTAATTAGTCAGTGATATGATGGCTTGAGTAGGATATGCTTGGTTTGGGTTACTCGATGCCCGAATGCTGCTTGCTTTGTGATTTTAGGAGATCTAGTTACCTTTAACTAACTAGTAAACGAATATGTTAAGTTACATATTGCGAAGACTAAATAATTTCAGAAGGTTAGGTCTAGACCTATTTCGTAGCTCTTATTTGAGTCCAACCGTTGTAGGGTAGTACTTCTTGTTCGAAGAATTATTTGGTCTTAGTGATATGTAATGGTATTCACGAGCTGGTTAGGTAAAGGTAATAGGGATTTCTTATGCAGCTGATGGCGGAGAGTGGGTTGGAGAGTTACCCTAGGGTAAGCCTAGGATGACATTAGTACATCGAGTAGTAATAGTATAAGGGACTTGATAAAGTCAAGGCGATCCTTGAGGAAAGTACGGATAGATGTGGAAGGTATTATAGGACCGTACTACTAAAAGCAGAGGATTCGTACTCGAGTCAAGGAGGGCTAAGATAGAACCGGGGAACTTGTAGAATGTGTGAGACCTTTCGAGGTTATATATGACCCTGACGATTATATGTTTTGTTTCAGAATGGTGGTGACACGCACGGAGTGGGAGGTTCAGAGTCTGGGTCAGGATCAGGTTCTGGTTCGGGTAGAGGTTCCGAGCCAGTTGATGACGGACTACGCGAGTTCATCGCGTCAGAGATCACGAAAGGCATCCTTGACGCGACCCCGGTGATTTTCGGGTCGATCAAGGAAGGGATCATCGAGCTGATGGATGAGCGCCTCAGGGCATTCAGGAGCGATATGGAATCTGGCCAGTCAGGGACACACACACTCTCCTTCAAGGATTTCAGTGGATGTGGTGCACCAGACTTCTACAAGGTGAAGGACCCCATTGTTTCCAGGAGGTGGATTGCAGACATCGAGTCTTTTCAGTTGACGAGCATCTTCCCTCAGGGGTCGAAGGTCCGGTATGCTGCGGGTTGTTTGAGAGACCGAGCTCGAGTTTGGTGGGAGGCGTTCAGTGATTCTTTGGGAGCCCCAGCCATTGAGGCTATAACCTGTTCAGATGTTTTGACCAAGTTTAGGGATGAGTTTGCGCCAGCTGTAGAGATTCAGCAACTAGCCAGGGAGTTTCTTGACATGAGACAGACGACTAAGTCGGTGGCAGAGATTACCGCCAAGTTAGGGAGAGGGCCTTACTGGTACCTCAGTACGCGGTGGATGAGGAGATGAGGAAGACCCGGTACTATGATATGTTGAGAGTTGAAATCCGAAAACATGTCAGCTACTCAGCATGCCCGACTTTGGAGGACATGATAGCTAGGGCGAGAGAGAGGGAGATTGATATTGAGCACATCCGAAGAGGAAGGCGGAGGCTCGGCAGGTTACTGGGGTTTCGGGGAAGAAACCCAAGGGATCCGACACTAGGTCGAAGGGCCAGCAGGGCCGGAGCCGCTGTGGGAAATACGGCAAGACTCATGAGGGAGTTTGTAGACTGGGATCATCGGGCTGCTATAAGTGCGGCAAGCTTGGGCACTTTGGTAGGGATTGTACTGCCCCTACCCCCACCCTTCAGACGTCAGGCCTGATTTGCTTCCATTACAATCAGAAGGGCCATAAAAATGCCAACTGCCCGAGGTTGACATCAGGAGCGCCAGTGACGGCGCCAGCTCCAGTGACCCTGCGGATCATGGACGGCCGACAGGGCAAGACAGATGCTCCATTAGTGAGGATCGGAGCCTTATAGCTGACCACCGACGAGGCGCGTGCCACACCGGATGTGGTAACGGGTATATTTTCTTCTCCCTAACTCTTATTACATGTCGGTTATGATATTTATGTGCTATGTTTTATGTGTTGTTTAGGATCGTTCTATGTGAACGGTATCCAAGTTCAAGTGTTATTCGATTCGGGGGCTACCCGATCATTTGTCTCTCTTGCACTTAGCAATAGGTTTTCTGAGTCTTCGGGGATGTTGGATTGTCCTTTAGAGGTCGAGATTGCGGACGACCGATCTGTCCGGGCATCAGAGGTTTTCAGAGATTGCGTTTTCAGATTATATGACGAGCGGTAACTCGTGGATTTGGTTCCTATTCCGTTGCATGGGAACAAGGTTATCATCGGCATGGATTGGCTGAGCCCTAATGGGGCGGTGATCGACTGTGCACAGCACTTGGTACGTGTCAGGACCCCAAGTGGGGGAGAGCTGGTAATTCACGGTAAGAGGCCACAACATGGACCATCTATGTGTTCAGCAGCGAGGGCTAGGCGCTACCTCCAACAGGGTTACGCAGGGTATGTCGCTTACGTTACGAATACCCGGGAGGTGGGTAAGGCGACCGTGAGTGATGTGTCGGTGGTGCTAGAGTACCTGGACGTATTTGCAGAGGATTTTCCTGGGATACCTCTAGAGAGACAGGTGGAGTTTAGGATCGAGCGAGTCCATGGTGCGGCTCTAATAGCCAAGGCACCATATCGGTTGGTTCCTCCCGAGATGCATGAGTTGTCTACACAACTGCAGGAGCTGTTAGACAATGGATTCATTAGGCCGAGCAATTCACCTTTGGGAGCCCCGATCCTGTTTGTGAAGAAGAAAGACGGGTCGCATCGGATGTGTATAGACTACCGGGAGTTGAACAAGGTAACGGTGAAGAATCGTTACCCACTCCCGAGGACTGATGATCTCTTCGACCAGCTACAGGGGGCATCTGGGTTTTCCAAGATAGATTTGCATTCAGCCTACCACCAGATGCGAGTAAGAGATGAGGATGTGCAGAAGACTGGTTTTCGAACTCGCTATGGCCACTACGAGTTCGTGGGGATTCCCTTTGGGCTCACCAATTCCCCTGCCGCGTTCTTGGATCTCATGAACCGCATATGCAGACCGATGCTGGATCGGTCTGTGATAGTCTTTATTGATGACATTTTGGTTTATTCTAAGACGCAGGAGGAGCATGAGGAGCACTTTCGAGAGGTGTTGGATACCCTTAGGAAGGAGAGCTTGTACGCCAAGTTCTCCAAGTGCGAGCTCTGGTTGTGCGAGGTGCAGTTTCTGGGGTACCTTGTTAACCAGAACGGTATTCTGGTCGACCCGTCCAAAGTGGAGGCCGTGATGAGAAGGGAGGTTCTGAAGTCTCCATCTAAGATTCGGAGTTTCCTCGGGTTAGCAGGATATTACCGGAGATTCATACAGGACTTCTCCAAGATAGCAGTACCCTTGACCCGGTTGACGAAAAAGGCAGTTGTATTTTGTTGGGGGGCCTGAGCAGCTGGCGGCATTCGAGACGTTGAGACAGAGATTGTGCGAAGCGCCAATCTTAGCTCTGCCAGAGGGCGTGGAGGATTTTGTAGTATATTGTGATGCACCCATTTCAGGTTTGGGCGCAAGGTTGATGCACAGAGGGCACGTCATAGCCTTCGCTTCGAGGCAGCTGAAGCCTCATGAGGCAAACTACCCGACGCACGATCTGGAGTAGGGGCGGTTGTTTTCGCCCTCAAGATTTGGCGACATTACCTCTATAGGGTTCGATGTACCATTTACACGGACCACAAAAACTTGAGGTTCCTCATGGATCAGCTGAATCTAAATATGAGGCAGCATCGATGGAGACGTGGTGAAGGATTACGATTGTGAGATCCTCTACCACCCAAGGAAGGCCAATGTTGTGGCCGATGCGCTTAGCCACAAGGCATCCCCGATCAGAGACATTTGCTTAAGGATGATTGTGGTGACTCCGCTTTTGGAGCAGATCCGAGAGGCCTAGCAGGAGGCTATGAAGAAGGAACATCGGAAGAGAGAGCGTATTGTGGGTCAGGTTTCTTCCTTCGACTATGATAGCCGCGGGTTGTTGACACTCCACCGTAGAGTGTGGGTTCCATATCATGGAGGAGTGTGCCAGGTGTTGATGGAGAAGGTGCACAAATCCAGGTTTTCTATCCATCCCGGGGCGACGAAGATGTACATAGATATTCGTCCTGATTACTGGTGGCCCTACATGAAGAGGGATGTAGCCTGGTACGTTGAGAGGTGCTTGACCTGCAAGAAGGTCAAGGCCGAACATCATAGACCTCACGGAAAGACACAACCATTGGATATCCCTATGTGGAAATGGGAAGATATTACTATGGATTTCATCACGAAGCTTCCCAGGACCGCACGAGGAGTGGATTCCATTTTGGTCATCGTGGATCGGGTGACCAAGAGCGCCAAATTTCATTCCGATCCAGGAGAGCATTTCGGCTGAGAAGTTGGCCGACATCTCCATCATAGAAGTAGTAGCTCGTCACGGAGTGCCAATTTCCGTGATTTCTGAACGAGACGTGCGATTTACTTCCAGATTCTTGAAGAAATTGTTGGATTAATGTCTAAGTCCATAACTATAATTGGTAAGACTTGACCCGACCCGGCATGGTCCATTTGTGTTGCATGGCATCGGGACAATTGGATTGACAAGATGAGGAAAAAGGATACTAGTGATTTATATTAATATATTATAAGTTCTAATATATTAATATATAATCATATTATTTAATTAGTATTGATCAAGAATTAATTTATAATTAATTAAGTGATCAAAAGGAACTAATTAAATATGGACTCTAAGATATATGTGTGTGATGGGCCAAGTTCATTTAGGTTGGGCTAAGCTTTCATGGATAGTCCATGGAGTGTTTAACCCATGGATCATATGAAATGAAAGGTCATGGGTATTAGGGTTTAACCCTAATCTCCACACTATATAAAGATGTCCTTGGTTGGTGAAATGGAACTAGTGTGTGTACACAAAAAGGGCAAGGCCGATTTCACTAGAGAGAACCAAAGTATCCTTATTCTCAAGGTTATTCCAAGTGTTCATGGTGTTGTGTGAACCATTTGAGGTGTCACACTTGGGGCACTAGGCACTCAAGCTTCATGAAGACAAGTTACATAAAAAAAAGGTATGTATTCTATCTATTTTATTACCTAAGTATATGATATTTGTATGCTAGTATAGGGTAATATCTTGGAAACTTCATATTTGCATGTATAATAGAGAAAACATAGATCCAAGGTATTTAGGGTTGTATGTGCACCATAGGATGTTGTAGTATACTAAAACCCAACAGTGGTATCAGAGCCATGGGTTGTTTTCTGTTATATTGATGCAAATGTTTTATTTTCAAAGTTGAAAAAAAAAAAGAAAAAAAAACATGACGTTTGTCAATTTTAAAAAAAATTGATTCAAAGTTTTTTATGGAGTTACAAAACTTGGTCTTAATGTTTTAAAGAATTCCATAACTTGTTCTTAAGTTATGGAACATGAAAAGTTTTTTTTTGTGTTACCTTGTTTTATGAGTTAATTTAGATTAATGAAAAAAATTGTGTGTTAGTTGTTTTCAATCCAAATTGATCTAGAAATAGTTCATAAAATGTGTTTTTGTAACTTGTCCTCAAGTTATATGAAAAGTCACATTTATGAATCTTAAACCTCATAAAAATTGTCATAGGTTACAAAATGAAGAGTTTTGCCCTCATTAAATGGTTTTATGACTCCATAACTTGTCATCAAGTTATGGAGGTTCAAGAGTCACTTCATTAAGTAATAAAATGTGTAACCTTAATTATTTCCATAAGTTACAAAATAAAGAAAAGTTACATTCTTTTATTAGTTTAAAGTCTTCCATAACTTGTCCTCAAGTTATGGAACTTGAAGAGTTTTTTAATTAAAACTACTTTAAACACATAAGTTATGGAATTAATTAGTTTTGAATAGTTTCAAAACTTGACCTCAAGTTTTGGAATTTGAAAAGTTTTCACTTATGAATACTATAATTCCAAGTTAGCCCTTAGAATTTTAAAAGTTAAAATTCAACCCATATACTTTATAATATTATAAGTTAATAATATTTATATATATGTATAAGAGTAAAGTCAGTCTTACCGTTAGTAGGCCTCATTCACGAAGCTGGTCTATAAGGGGGGTATAAGGTTACTGCCTATAAAATGGCAGTTTAATGGGTGTCCACTCTCACCCACCGCTTCCTTGGCCGGTGGAGGGTCGTTAGCCGAACGGGTAGGACAAGGACTAGAGTTCTCCCTTCATTAAAAGTATTAATGATAAATACTAAGTAACTAAACTTTTTATAAATTCCCAATCTTAGTTACTTAGGAAAATGTGAATAAGGTGCTAATCCATGAAATTACACTTTGCACTTTGTTTAAGCTGTTAGTGGAGCGTGTGTGGTTAACCGGCACTCTAACCTGGACTTAACAAGGTAGGCAAAGGGTAACTTAATGTTTATCATAGTATCGTTGGAGCGTGTGTGGTTAACCGGCACATCGATTGAGGGGTAAATATTAAGGGTACCAAGTAATTTGCATGGTTACTTCACACCTTGTTTTGTGATCATCGGCATCCCAGTCACAAAACCTGAAGGACACACTCAAGATTGAAACATGCCATTGAAAAGTTCAATGAATCTCAAAAGATCTAGGAGTTTCAAATCCAATTAAAACCTAATAATACATTTCGTTTTTCGTGGTGGAAATTGGTGAATCGTCATTCACCTACCTTAAAATATTTTATAGCCTGGATTACGGCATCCCTCTTCCAAGTTATAAAATATTGTGTTGGGTCCTAGCCTTAATATCTCATATTGAGTGTTATATTAAGGACTTAAATCAACTATCTTGAATATCTCCCAAAAGATGTCTAGTTCAGACATCTATGATCTTCCCAAATCTCTTGAAACTTCACTTCCTTCTCCTCCTCCAATTATTCTCCCTAACCCACAAGTTCTTGAAAAATTTAAGGTCACTCAAGCCCTATTGGCAAGCAAGGTCTATGTGTGATCACATCTTGGAGATGAAGTCACATATTGACAAGCCGAGAGAGTTGGGTGTCAAAGTCTTGAGAAAGTTGGATGCTCAATCACTTTCTAAGTCACATAGTAAGTTCCTTATGAACTACCATGTAGAGGACTATGACATGACCCAGAATGATCTTATCTATTTGCTTTAGGGTGCTTAATCAGCAATGATTTGGAGCACTGGCAGAGCAAATCTGATTAGGAGATCAACTTCTCAATGGACATTAACAATGGTAACGTTGGATACCCAGAAAAAGCATTCTTTTCCCAATGGAAAGGGATTGGCCATAGTCAACCCGGTTGACCAAATGGTAAAGAGGAAGGCTAAGTCTGAGATAGTCCCATTACCAAAGAGTCCATATGTTTATCTTGCCAAAGGAAAGGGCATTGATTGCGAAGCTGCCTATTTACCTGAAAGATCATAAGGTTGATCAAGTCAAGAAGTTTGACTCTACTTTAGGTAAAAGTCCACTATCTAACTTTGTTAAGTTTCTATTTTGAGATTCTTATTACATGATGTGACTGGGTCACATGTTGATGTTTTAAGAATCAAAGAAAAGTGAAGAAACTTAAAGGAAGTATATGCTGATTCTGATCGCGAAGATGGATTTCAATCGCATGGTTCAGTGATCAGAATTTTTAAAGTTGTTACTTAGGAGTTATGATATATTGCTTAGGAATAGATAACAACAAGATTTTCATATGCATTTGCACTATAAGGATAAGTTTTTTCCGCAAAGTTTTGAAATAAAATAAAAGGTTTTAATTTTATATTTATTTTAAAATATCCTTACAAGTGGCATTTGTGAAAAATGGTTGTTTATATGATTCCATTAATAGCAATATTTAGAAAAAAATGGACTTGATTCTTTCGTTTGTGGTAGTGTCATAATTTACCAAATAAGGAAAGATTCTTATTCCCAAGGCTTCAGTTGGATAGAAACTTGGAATCATGCAAGTTGAATAGTATGATGAATGTGAACTTTCAAGCATTGGAAAATTAAGACTTGTTCACATGGATGTTTGAATCAAGTAAAGGACTAAAGGGATCGAGTACACATTCTTGTGCACTGTTCAAGTCCACCACAAAGATCGATAAGACTATTTGTCATGATTTACTAAAGTTTAGTAAATATAGTTATACTTACAAGATTAAGTATAATTCTGAAACATTGGAAAAGTCTCAATGTATGGCAGAACGAATGAGAAGAATCAAATTAGGCAGAAAGATAAAAGTTTTCTCAAATCTGAAAAGATGGGAGAGTACTTTAGTATCATGTTTTGTGATAATCTTAATGATTTAAGAACCACATCACAATTGGTCTTCTAAGGACATCTTAGTGCATTCTTATGACTAAGAAGAGGAGTCATGAATTGTTGAAATGGTTAAATCAAGAAGATAAGTCATACTTCGTTTCAAAACAAGTCTTAGAGTCATACTCCAAGACTATAAATTGAGTGACATATCTTAAAGAAAGGTTTATAACACTTGTCAAATGTAAGAGTAAAAGTGTCCTACTCTTGTACATTTGAAGTTGGTAAGTTGTGATGTTTTGGATTAAACAAAGACCAACTAAGGCCAATTGTGTGAAGTGTTTGTCTTGATATAGAATCCGCACTATCCCTTGAATATTTGACAAGAGAGTCTTATATGTCAAGAGGACAGTGGGAGTCTTAAAGGTCTTGAAAGTCTCAAAAACTAATCAAGAGTAAAACCTGAGGTTCTTCACTAGCACACGACTTGAGGTTTATAACCTATTGTGTTGACATACTTCTATTTCTGTGCCCATTCCAGTTAAAGTTGGCTTTGCATAGGAGTTCTGAAAGTTCTCAATTGGTTGCATAACAACTTGGAAGCAATGACAGGCCCTGTACTGCCAGGTGGCAAGAAGTTAAGATTGCATAAGTTCAGTCCATATGAGTATGGATTTGTCATTATCCTTGTCTTGTGACTATGGTTTTGACGATTCACATGGATAAGAACACATACACCATAAAATCTAAGGGTCATAAGGTTTCTCTCTGATTCATGAAAATGATGGTGAGGAAACACTTCCACCAAGTAGATTTGAAGCAGATGGAAAAAGGTCTAAACAATTGAGACTATGATTACGGCATCCCTTTTCATAGTCCTGAAATTGTTTAGACACACATGCCTGCTATCTAAGGTAAGGTGTATGATTTTGATAAAGTTTTATCAAAGCATCTCGTATTAGAAATCTGAACTTTGGTAAGAAAGTCAATAAAGTATTGATTTCTAGAAGTCCAGCTGATTTCTGAGTACATGTCAAAGCTAGTGGGAGCATAAGTGTTATGCTAATAATCATCATGTTAGTGGGAGCATGATAATTATTGTTAGTGTTGCAAGTTAGCAATGTTAATTATAGAAAACAAAAGTTTCAATTCGTGAGGCCGCAGGGATTGAAAAAGTTGTTTTGCTATAATTAAGGGAGAGGATATACTTCATTTCAATTCTAAAGGCTTAGATTGAGACCTTAATCATCTTTACTCAAGAATATATATATATATATATATATATATATATATATATATATATATATATATATATATATATATATATATATGAATTTCATGTTGGATTGGTTCAACTTAAGGAAATTCTATATATTGCGTTCTCAAAATTCGATTATGATTACGGCATCCCTCTTCATAGTCAAATTTTGAAAACATGGCAAATAAAAATATTGTAGCAAAAGACTGGTCTAGAATCATGTCTTTATGTGAGACATCATGAATCGTGTACCATTTGCTTTGGGTACAGGATCGATTGCATGTGCTATAATATTTTTCATTTCTAAACTTTTCCAAATGCCCAGAGGCATTAAGAAGGGAAAAGGTCTAGAATTGGATATGACTAAAATGATTAAGCAATTGTTGAGGACAATCTGAGGTTTACCAAAGATTGGTTGCTCAGGGACAGTTGGAAGTATAGTGCTAATTTTGGAAGGACCATATTGACATATTCTGAAAAGAGGCATCTCTTATTCAGAAGTGATAGTCAAAATGAGAATATGGAGTTGTCTCCATAGGTGGAAGTTATCTGTGTAAGATTAGAAAACTTAATGCAAGAAGCATGTCCAAAGCAATGTACTTTGAATATGAGACTTAGTTTCCATGGAGTTGATCTCCATTGGAATACCTTATAATGACTGTTGACAAGTCTTTGTGACTTTGTACATATTCATTACAGGAGGGTCAGTGCATATAAGTTTAAAATCTAAACAGATTTCAATAAATGATAGGAATTTGAAATTCTCATATTTTTCGATAAGGATTTGGGAGTGTGAAATTAGAATCATTGAAATTATGTTCAATTGGTTTATTTCACAAAGTAAGGATCATAGACAAACATAGAGTGCATACTTGGTGTATGGCAAAGCTATTGTTTAAGAAAAACATAGTGTACATGCTTGGAGCATGGGACAACTAGTGTTTTTAATTCTAGTATAAATTTGATAAAACCGAAACAATGAATAATGAGCAATCAGTATGGTGATAAATAAAAGTGTTTATTTATATTCATAGGGTTTGATACCATATTTGATTCATTTATTCTTGTGTTTCACTTTGCATGTTTTGACTTCCAGAATAACTAAGTCGCTCTTCCTGAATGATTAAGTTATTCAAACCATCCACAGTCGGTCATATGTTGGAAGTAGATATGAATCAAGACTGTCATGGGTTGGTTTGTAGAGGTCCAAGTTGGTGGACAAAGTGGTGCTACAACACTCATGAGTGCTCATAAGTTCTGAGTATTGGATTCAACCCGCGCTCATTTGAATCACTTCATGGATTTTATCACGAGTGATCATGAGACGATAATATCTTATATTCTTCAAACCTAGAGATATGAGTTGTTACTATGAGTTGGTTATACATTGATTGCATGAAAACGCATTTGGTAACTCGATGTTATAAAACGTGCCTTTGTGTATGATTCAACAAGTAGTAGAACAAGCCATATGAGTCGAAGTTTATCCATTCCTTTTACCTTCGGGATAAAAGCGATATATGTGGGCCCCTCGATGATTTAGTGATGAGACATGTGAGTGTTTGGCCAAGACAGGACTGATTTGATTTGTTCAATCAGTCAGTCATCATGAATCAGAAATTGGGAAACAACAAATGGACAGAGAGAATGATTTATAATCCATGTATAAGTCCATATGATATCTAGAATGGAGGAATATATGATCCCTTATCTAATGGACAAGTCATTGACAAAGGTTAGAGTTCGACAGAAGCTTTTGAGAGCTACGATTGCTAGTCAGGGTTTGAAGTCATACTCAATAATAGTTTTAGACTTATCCAAGTGGGAGACTGTTGGATTAATGTCTAAGTCCATAACTATAATTGGTAAGACTTGACCCGACCCGGCATGGTCCATTTGGGTTGCATGGCATCGGGACAATTGGATTGACAAGATGAGGAAAAAGGATACTAGTGATTTATATTAATATATTATAAGTTCTAATATATTAATATATAATCATATTATTTAATTAGTATTGATCAAGAATTAATTTATAATTAATTAAGTGATCAAAAGGAACTAATTAAATATGGACTCTAAGATATATGTGTGTGATGGGCCAAGTTCATTTAGGTTGGGCTAAGCTTCCATGGATATTCCATTGAGTGTTTAACCCATGGATCATATGAAATGAAAGGTCATGGGTATTAGGGTTTAACCCTAATCTCCACACTATATAAAGATGTCCTTGGTTGGTGAAATGGAACTAGTGTGTGTACACAAAAAGGGCAAGGCCGATTTCACTAGAGAGAACCAAAGTATCCTTATTCTCAAGGTTATTCCAAGTGTTCATGGTGTTGTGTGAACCATTTGAGGTGTCACACTTGGGGCACTAGGCACTCAAGCTTCATGAAGACAAGTTACATAAAAAAAAAGGTATGTATTCTATCTATTTTATTACCCAAGTATATGATATTTGTATGCTAGTATAGGGTAATATCTTGGAAACTTCATATTTGCATGTATAATAGAGAAAACATAGATCCAAGGTATTTAGGGTTGTATGTGCACCATAGGATGTTGTAGTATACTAAAACCCAACAGAAATTTCATGACGAGTTGGGTACTCGTCTACACTTTAGCACGGCTTTTCACCCACAGACTGATGGTCAGAGCGAGCGGACCATCCATACCTTGGAGGATATGCTACGAGCGTGCGTTTTAGACTTTGGTGGTAGCTAGGATACCTACCTTCCCTTGGCAGAGTTTTCCTACAATAATAGCTACCACGCGAGTATCGACCGTCCTCCCTTCGAGATGTTATGCGGGAGGAAATCTAGAACCCTGATATGTTGGGGTGAGGTTGGACAGAGGGTGATGGGGAGTACCGAAGTGGTACTCAAGACGACGGAGAGGATACAACAGGTCAGGATTAGGCTTCCTGACTCCTCAGAGTCGGCAGAAGAGCTACGCCGACAACCGCCGTTCGAACCTGGAGTTCCAGGTCGGGGATATGGTTCTTCTGAAGGTGTCACCTTGTAAAGGTGTCATCCGGTTCAGGAAGCAGGGAAAATTGGGCCCCATGTACATTGGTCCTTTCAGGGTTGCAGCCCGGGTGGGCAAGGTGGCGTATAGGCTGGATCTGCCAGCCGAGCTTAGTCAGATCCACAGTACCTTTCATGTCTCCCAGCTACAGAAGTACCTGGTAGATGACTCCGCGGTAGTACCTTTAGAGGTTATTCAGGTGGACGACAGCCTGATCTACATCGAGCGGTCGATAGCTATCCTCGACAGGAAGACGAAGTATCTGAGGAACAAGAAGGTCGAGTTGGTGGAGGTGCAATGGCAGCACCCTAAGCGCTCAGAATGGACTTGGGAGCCGGAGGACGAGATGAGGGAGCACTACCCCGAGCTATTCCCAGATACAACAGACTTCGTGGACAAAGTCTAAAATAAGTGGGGGAGATTTGTAACGCTCGATTACTGGTATATATCTTAATAAGAATTATTCATTTTTGCAAAGGGACTCGACGAGTTAGAGGCCCCAAACTCATCAAGTAGGAATGGGATTTTTGGGACGCGAGACTTGAAGTCTACTCGACGAGTCGAGAGGCCTCGAATCGATGAGTAGGTCTACCAGAGTGAAACCCTAATTTTTAGGGTTTGCACCCTATTTAAACACTGAATCTGGCCTCCACTACAGTCTCCATCACCTACAGACCTTAGTCACGAAACCCTAACCCATTGTGAGTGTTCTTGAGCCATTGTTGTGTGTTCTTAGTGATTTTAAAGCTTGAGAAGGAAGAGGAAGCTTGGGGGTTCAAGAGGAAGTGAGTAGATCTAGAGTTTGTGCTTCATTTCTAGTTCAATTGAGGTATAAAGTCTATACCTTGTCTATTAGTTTACTAGATCTTTTGATGGGGTATTTTTGGGCTTTTTGGAGCATAATATGGAACCCTTCATGGATGCAAGAACCACTTTATGGCCACGGGAGTCGCATGCATCCTATGAACCACTTTTTAGGGCTTTTTGCACTAAATAGCCCATACATGAACCTAAAGTTTGTAACTTTACGTGTTATATCGACCCTAGGAGGCCAGATCTATGTTTTGGATGCATTAAGCCCGACAAAGAACGACTGTATGGATTTGGAATTTGAGGGACTCGACGAGTCGTTCATACGACTTGGCGAGTTGGGTCGTGGTTCCCCTTTCTATTACTGAGAAAACTCGTTGAGTCTAGAAGATGACTCAGCGAGTTGGATGTGTTTATGGACTTGAAGAAGAACTCGACGAGTTCAAGGACGAACTCGGGGAGTTATGAGTGAAATGCCTCGACTTGTATGAAAGTGAACTCGAAGAGTTCATGGAAGAACTCGACGAGTTGATGGAGCAACTCGGGGAGTTGAGTCAACCAGAAGGTTGACTTGGACCAGAAGGTTGTCTTTGACCAGAGAGTTGACCTTTGACCTTGACCATTGACCAGAGTTCACCCTTAAAGGGGTTATGAGTATGAAAGAGTAAATAAAAGATATGTTATGTGTAGGAGTTTGAGGAGAGTTGGTTCCAGAGCCGAGGACAGTTCAGCTACTGCACGACATTGTTGTGAGTTATCTTCCAGTAGAAGTGGGTCTCAGGCTCCAAGGACGGCCCACTAGTAAGTGTTATAGTAGGGATGATTGTTTTTGTGATAATTATCTGGTATGTCGCTATCTGTTATGTTTATGTGATAGTATGCTATGATGTTATGTATGGTATGTGGTATGATGGGGGAACTCTCTAAGCTTTGTGCTTACGGTGTTTAGTTTTTGTTTTAGGTCCTTCTTTCTCGAAGGGAAAGGAGCCGGCACGGTAGCAGCGCATCACACACACGATTTTTCGCATATGAGATTCGTGGGATTTGTACTCTGACATTATTACTATCTGATGACATGCTTTTGAGACATATGATCTATGGTTTTTATGAAATAAGATAACTTGATGTTGTTTTCTATAAATTGTTTTATGAATCGTTAAATCAAAAATGGAATTTTTGGTCTTGAATTTTGGGATGTTACAATAAATCGGGTTATTCTGTGTGATGTTAAGGAATTCAAAAGTAATAATCAACAAAGGAAATTCTTTATAATGTGAAGTGAAGGATCATACACATAATTTAGTTTCTTGATAAATCTGTAAGTGACAGCAAGATAATCCACAATTTGCTTCTAAATCACTCATCCTTCTAAGTTCTAGTGTTTCCTTAAACGTTTTTTTTTTCACATGCACACACTTCACTGGATTTCACTATTCCCATCTCAGATTCTCTATCCACATGCACACACATCACACCTAAAGATAGATTATTTAGTGTTTGCATTTGCACACTTTCTGTTTACATCATGCCTTAGAATCTAGGTAAAGCATCTAAGTTAGATAGAAAATATCACTTACTTGATCATGGAACATCCTTAGCCAAGTGGATCATCTTATGACAAGTGAACCATCCTCTTCAAGAAAACCATATGTGCTTGTCTTGGTTCATGGAGCATTCTTATATGTAGTGTAGAAGGAAAAGATCAAAAGCTTTAAAGGACCATCTTGGACCAACTGGAAGCATCTTGGAGCAACTTCATGCTCTTGGACCAACATGGAACAACTTCAAGTACAATGACCAAATTTGGAGCAACTGCATTCAACTTGGAGCATCTTAAATTCTCTTGTAGCAACTTCATCAACTTGGACCAACTAGAAGTACTTTGGAGCAACTAGATGATCTTGATCATTTGGACCATCCTCAACCAACTTGGAGCAACTGCATGCTCTTGGACCATCTTGGACCATCTGCTCTTCTTTGGACCAACTTGATGATCTTGATCACTTGGACCATCTTCAACCAACTTGGAGCAACTGCATGCTCTTGGACCATCTTGGACCATCTCCTTTGCTTTGGACCAACTACATGAATGAATGAAGCATCTTCATTCACCTTGATCATCTTGAGGCATCTTGGACCATCTTGGAGCATCTTCATTTACTTGGAGCAAGTTCAAGAACATTGGAGCATGATCAAGAACTTGAAGCATCTTCAACCACTTGGTGCATCACCTCCATATGGATCATTGTGTCCACATAGAGAATAATAAATGCGTCATGCACGTTTTGAATAGGTCATGCACGTTTTAATGAGCCATGCACGTTTTAATGAGCCATGCACATTTTAAGTAGGCCATGAACGTCTCAAGTAGGCCATGCACGTCTCAAGTAGGCCATGCTCGTCTCAAGTAGGCCATGCTCGTCTTGTTGGGTCTAAAATATTGGTTTATACTTTACTTTTCTAGGAAAATATATTTTTCTGTAATGTAGTATATATATGCGGCTGTGTTCACGACCAAGTGAGTGTTCACGGCCGTAAACCTGTTCACGGCCGTGAACCCATCTAAGGCCCATGTTCCCCATAAGTATATAAATAGATGTTAGGTGGGTGAGCAGTGGCAGAGGCTAGTGAGAGAGAGCATATTGTAGAGAGAGAAAGTTAGAGAGAAGAATAGTGTGTGAGAGAGAATCTTATGTGTATTGTTCATCATTCCAATCTTGAATACATCATAGATTCAAGTTATTCTTCTTCTCATTCTCTTCTATTTTGATCTGGCATCATCCGTTTGATCGGGATTCTGCACCATCAAACGGATCTGATTGATACACAAGCAGATTGGGGACTTACAAGTGGTATCAGAGCTTCGATTGTATCAATCAATTTTTCCAGATCCGGAGCTTATTTGATCTTATTTTTAAAGGATTTTTGCGTTTTTGGATAGATCTCTGAAAATTAGTGGGGGTTTGTTCTTTGCATTTTTGATAAAAACGAGTTTTGGATCGAGTTTTGGAGCAAAAAGGGGCAAAAATCGTTGTTTTTTTTCGTATCTGCGAGGTGTACGGCCGTAGACCCGTGTACGGCTGGAAGTTCACGGTCCTCGGTGTGTGGCCAGCCTCGCACATGTTCGGTCAAGGCGTGTTCGGTCATGTGTACGGCCCGCGGTTCACGGCCAGCCACACTTTGGAGTTCACGGCTCAGCCTCGTCCTCGCATAGCAATCTCGGCCTCGCATCTTCGCATCTCGCATGCGCATCTGAAAAAATAGGAAACGATTTTGGGGCTGCCAGGATTCGAACCTCGGTGCCTCGGTTTAACACCCCAGCGACTTTTTCCGATTGATCTACCTTGCTAGATGTTTCTTTCCTTCCCTTCTTAACTCAAATATTATACCTCCGGTTCCTACTTTCACATTTTTAACACTTTTAACCCCAAAATCAATTTTCTTTTAATTTTAAATTCCATTTTCGACCCAAAAATTTTAGTTTTTAATTTTTGACTTTTAATTTTGACTTTTTCCTAGAATTTTGACTTTGTCTTTAATGTTTGACCTTTGACTTTAAACTTTGACTTTTTCGTTTAAGTTTTAAATTTTCAAATTTAGCTTTTCGGTTTGACTTTTAAGTTTGACTTTTTAAATTTTACTTTTAAGGTTGACTTTTGAGTTTTAAGTCAAAGGGCATATTTTTTATAAAAAATGAGTTCCTCAAACATCCCGGTCAATGAAGTTTCTTGTTCTCAATCTTGCATTAAAACTGTCAAATTTTTGCGTGACCAAATCGAGTTGATTAAGAGAGAAAATGAGGACCTAAAATACGAAGGATATCAACTCAGAAAAGGACAAAAACCATTACAAGAAAAATTAGAAGCCAAAACAAATGATTTTAGTAAACTGCAAGAAGATTACAGCAACAAGTATGAGAATTATGATCACATAAAAAACAAACTTATTGTTGTAACCAAAGAACTTGACATATTGAAAACCCGTTTTCAAAATGTTGATTTTAATTTCAAGAAATTTGATGTGTCAAGTGAGGTGGTTGCGTCCATGATAGAACATAGTATGAAATTTAAGGATAACCAACAAAAGGGTCAAGGGTATGATAAAGTTCCTCCTCCTTTTAATCACACTTATCAGTTTAACCCTTTAACCAAAGAAGAAATTGAAAATGAAGCACACCTTAAGTATGGCCAACCCCTGCTTCAGCTTCAGTTAAGACTGAACAATCAGGGTCAACTGAGGGTGCTGAGATGAAAAATACTGATGTTTCTACTTCTTGTGCAGGTAAAGTAGTGGAAGAAGAGAACAAAGAGAACACTTTTGAACAATCCAATGACTCCTTAGACTCTGAATCTATTGCTTCTAACTCACTTACTCCTAACAAACCTGCGTTTGAGAAATACAGGCCACCAATTCCAGTGAAACAGAGTGCCTGTTGCAAGTGTGCATGTGGGAACAACCAGCGACAAGGCAAAGACACGCCACCAGGGGTAGGGAGAAATAACTTCCTAGTGAAGAAAAAGACATGTTTTCACTGTGGAACACCTGGACACATTGCCCGAAACTGTCCAAATCGCGCATATGTTCCCTACTACGCACAAGGCTAGTAGAATACGCCAAGAGGGAGATACGCCAAAATCATCCCTTCAAGGTCACAATCACGCAAGGGTAATTGGAACGCGCAGAAGGCGAAAAATCAAAATCCCAAGGACAAGAAGGAAAAGTCGGCCAAAAAGTCCAATCCAAGAGATTCTCCAGTGAAACCAAGACCGGCTAGGTCAAAGTCATCTCAACGGCCGACATCAAGCTCAAAAACAAGTACCAAGGCACCCATCGGAGCGATCAAGAAATGGGTTAAACCCGACTACAGATGGGTACCAAAGGTTCATACTCCCAAATCTTCTAATGATTCTAATGATTCTAATATTTCGTCATCAGACTTCGGTTTGTTGGTAGTGGCTGTTCCAAGCACATGATAGGAGGCATCTCTCAACTGTACAACACTCAGAACTTTGTTTGAGAGTTTGTGTTCTTTGCGGGAAAAAAGAAAGAAAGGAAGGGATCACACATGGGGTTTGTGCTTAATGACATGAAGAATTTTCGGATCTGTTCTGAGACTATGCGTGTTGTTCTCAGACCTTCTGGACGCAAATTCAATCGGTGACTTACGGTTTGATTTTTCTTCTCGATACTCCTGAGTTTATCTTACATTGTTTCATTTCAAAGACATTTTTCTTTAATTTCCTTATATGTCTTTCTTTAGTAGGTAGTTTTGGGAAGTGATATGAAGTATAGTGCTAAAGGGCAATTTATGATGCCTGTAATGCAGTAAAGCCGAATTGTCTAGACTCGGTATTCAATGTGCTGGTAGGCACAAAGGATTCAAAAGGACTAGACTCAGTTTGAAAAATTGAAAGGACTTGACTAATATGAACTTAGATAGTTTCATTTGGACTGACCATACGACGCTCGGGTAGATTGAGCAGTGAGATAAACATGGGAACCCACGAGATACACTAAAAGTTAATTATCTAGAACTGTGGCTGAACATTTCCTTGATGTATGGACTCATGTCCTTAATTCCGGTATTGATAGGGCAACTGGGGGGTTCTGATAAAGTAGGTCTGTAGGAAATTATTTTCTTGCTTTCTATCTGTCAGTCATATGTTGCTTCCTTTGCGTGATTGGAACATATCCGACCTGGAATGCAGCATATGCAACTCTATCTCTATGCATTTCCATATCTATGAAATTCATTCTATCTGTTAGCTATATGTTGTTCCCTCTACGTGATCGGAAGATCCGACCTGGGACACAGCGTATGCACTCTACTATCTCTCTAAACCCCTATCTATGTTAATCATATGTTGTTCCCTCTGTGTGATTGGAAGACATCCGACCTGGGATACAACATACGCACTTCTATATCTGACTTCTTTCTTAATGATTGAATACTCACCTAAAGTAAGGAGTTCTTTGGAAGTTCTTGATTACCGGGGTATATCGGGAAGTGGGAAACATGTTCTAGTACATCTAAAATTGAACCATTTAATAGGTTGTCTGTAGATCTTGCTGCTTAATTTAAGTGTACAACAATATCCTTGGTCGTCGTCAGCTAAATGTCCATTTAGGAATATATATCACAATGACTTGTCACTTATAATCCGTCCAAATTGTCAACATCGTTTGTGTTTAAGTGGACCACAATACTGGTGATTGACCAGATCTAGACATGCAGACGTGTGCTGATAAACGATCTTGGATTGCTTGACAACTTTGATCCCAAATATTTTTGTTTTTGTTAAATTTGTTCATAGTTTTCCTGTATGCACAAATTTAGGGGGAGAATTAAAAAAAATCAAAAAATCAAAAAATCAAACCAAAATCAGAAAAATTAAAAAAAAAATCAAACAACAATCAGAAAATTCAAAAATCAAACAAAAATCAGAAAATCAAAAATCCAAAAATAGTGTTATTTCTGTTTTATTTCTTGTTCAGAAAAATCAAAAATCCAAAAATATTTTTGTTTCTGTTTTAGAAATATGAAAAATACAAAAATATTGTGTGCTAAGTTTCTTTTAGTTTTGTTTTGTCTTGAAAAGTAAATTCAGATGTAGATGAGACTCATGGAGACTGAATCGAAAATTTCCAAGCCAAGGCTTCATCCATGATCATCGAAGAATTCTCATTCGAAGGAGCAAGAAATGAAGATTATTCTTCCAACATTCAATCTTTCAACCCCAGAAGCAAGGTGAAGCTGACTTGAAGATTATGTGACAAATTGCATTGAAGCCTCCTCAATCAATTTGCTGCTATTCTTGAACCTGCTGAAGTGATCAAGAAGATTATTTCTCTCTGATATTCTCTCTAAAGATTCTCAAGCTGAAAGCGTCATCTTTCAAATCTTTTTAAAGAAGCCTCCTAACCCAACGTGCTTTCAGAGTCAAATTTTGAAAGCCCAACTGCTCAAGATGAAGTCATTCATTGAAGATTCATATGTTCATCTTGAAGTCGTGAAGATATCGAAGATTAAAGCTGAAGCCAAACTCCAAATGAAGATTGACAAGAAAAGCCAGGTACTTTTTAGTGGGAGCTTATTGGGTCAATTAGAAAAGAAAGTTATAAACCAAGGGGGAGATTGTTGGGTCTAACATATTGGTTTATACTTTACTTTTCTAGGAAAATATATTTTTCTGTAATGTAATATATATTTGCGGCCGTGAACCCATCTAAGGCCCATGTTCCCCATAAGTATATAAATAGATGTTAGGTTGGTGAGGAGTGGCAGAGGCTAGTGAGAGAGAGCATATTGTAGAGAGAGAAACTTAGAGAGAAAAATAGTGTGTGTGAGAGAATCTTATGTGTATTGTTCATCATTCCAATCTTGAATACATCATAGATTCAAGTTATTCTTCTTCTCCTTCTCTTCTATTTTGATCTGGCATCATCCGTTTGATCGGGATTCCACACCATCAAACGGATCTGATTGATACACAAGCAGATTAGGGACTTACACGTCTCAAGTAGATCATGCACGTCTCGAATAGGTCATGAACATTCCTAAGGTGCCATGCACGTCTCTAAGATAACATCCATGCATGCACCACCTTTTCTTTCTTGATTCTCAAGGTATCATTCTCGCACTCGCGACTCAAGTTGACATTCTCCTCTTTATACTTAAGTACCATGCAAGTCTTCTGGGCCCACAAGTTGGCCCATGCAAGCCCTATCTTGGCCCATTGAGAAACCCTAGCAACCTTCACCAATAAATACTTTACTTCTATTTCTCATTGTTTTTCACTCTCTCACAAATTCTTACTCTCATACTCGCTTGGAGCAACATCGAATTTTATTCGTGAGCAACAAGGCCTCGTGAGCAACAAGGCTTCGTGAGCAACAACCTTGTGAGCAACAGTCATCATGAGCAGCAGCCTCATGAGCAACAGTCTTCATGAACAAGGCTTCATGAGCAACAGCCTCGTGAGCAACAAGGCTTCGTAAGCAAAAAGGCTTCATGAGCAACAAGTCTTCGTGAGCAACAGCTTCGTGAGCAACAGCCTTGAGAGCAACAAGGCTTCGTGAGCAATAGCCTCATGAGCAACAGTCTTCACGAGCAACAGTCTCATGAGTAACAGTCTTCATGAGCAACAGCCTCATGAGCAATAGTCTTCATGAGCAACATTCTCATGAGCAATAGTCTTCATGAGCAACAGCCTTGTGAGCAACAATCTTCATGAGCAACAACCTCATGAACAATAGCCTCGTGAGTAATAGTCTTCATGAGCAACAACCTCGTGAGCAACAGTCTTCATGAGTAACAACCTTGTGAGCAACAGTCTTCATGAGCAACAGCCTCATGAGCAACAGTCTTTGTGAGCAACAGCCTCGTGAGCAACACCCTTGTGAGAAACCGTCTTCGTGAGCAACAAGCTTCTCTTGCCCATCAACAACCCTTGTGTGCAACGTCATAATTTTTTTTTAGCATCAAAGATTTTTTTTAGAATCATTAATATATATATATATATATATATATATATATATATATATATATATATATATATATATATATATATATATGCGCAACATTAGCATCTGGCGCAACCTCGTTCATCATTTTTTTGCCCAACATACCCTTGGCGCATCATATGTTTGGCACGATAACTTCTTGCGCCATTCCCCTCTTGCTCCATTCCCATCATGCGACACACACTCAGATACACCATGCTTCATTGATTTATCTTTGGCGCAACTTGCTTCTGTTAAAAAATCTCTTTTGGCGCAACTTCTCCCAGGAAAAACTCTACTTGCGCCATCTCCTCTTTTGATGCATCTCCCCAACCCAGATACAACTCCTATTACGCCTTTAATTCTGAAGCCATAGCTCTTGCGCCAAACCTAGTGCCGCCTCTTTCCTTTGGCACAATGAGTCATTGCAACATCATCAAGCATTGACTCGTGATCAACAGGTCTTGCCCACATTTTTTTCAATTAAGTCTGATAACCATGAGATCATCGTGCGCCATCTGCTACGATTTCGTAGTGCAACCTCGACCAACTGATGATTTCTTGCCGTAACTTGCAATACCTTTGACTATCTCGCATCATCGACACAGCACTTACTTGCGCCGGATACAAAAGTCCTTGGCGCATCTTCTGTGCTTGCAACTTCCATCAGGTGAACAAACCCTATTTGCGCCAACCCTAATTCTTGAGCCACTTGTGCTCATCAGATACTTGCTCACGTGACTAGATTTTTCTTTGGCACATCTCCTCCATCAAGTCCTTGGCGCAACATCAAGTTCCTTTTTCTGTTTGTTCATTTGGCAAAACATCAAGCCTTTTGTTTTTTGCTTTGGCGCATCTTATATCAATCCCTTGGAGCAACATCGATATCAATCACACTCAATGTTGGCGCAACATCGATTATCATCTCTTGTGTGCGTCTACATGTGCTTGACGATCTCCAACAAATGCATCATCATCCCACCTTGGTGCATCCTCTCACATATCAGGTGCGACACTCACATACATCCTTTCACAGTTCAAGGATATTCCAGATTTTTTTGTTAAGTACATTCATGGGAACAACTTGTTTTTTAATGCATGTGAGTTCATGAGACCACATTCCAGATCAATTAGCAAAAGCGCATTACATGTATCTTTACCATGCATCCCCTTCGCAACTCCTTGGCGCGAAAGCTTCAACCATCGGTTGGCGCAACTGAGGCCTCACACATTCCCTTGGTGCAACAACCGCTTTTGGTCTCGCCTTCTTCTTGTGTAACTTCCTCTTGCGCCATCCAACCTTCCACTCACTCTTGCGTCATCCAACTCCACCCCTCTCGCACCAACTCTCAAATCTCAACTTCCTCTTGCGCACTTCGTTTGGTGATCAAGACTTTGGAGCACTTCGGCCTCGCATATCGTTTTGGTGCAACATAAACCTTTGCCTCGCTCCCTTCTTGCGCTAACCCATCACACTCTTGTGTCATCCTCCTTTTTTTTCTTCTCTTGCGCCACAAGTCCCCTCTTGTGCCATCCTTCTTCTTTTCTTCTTCTCTTGCACCACAAGCCTCCCTTGCCTCTCACTCAATATTTTCCTCTTGCACCCCACTCAACCCTGATCTCCTCTTGCGCCATCATCTTTTTATTGTGATCATCAAGCAAGAACCAAGCATACACAAACCCTTCTTGCTCCACAACTCCTTGTACGCCATACACCTTTAACCTGATCCTTCTCTTGCTCCATCAACAGCCCTCGTGAGCAACAACCCTCGTGACCATCAACAGCCACGTGAGCAACAATTTTTTTTGGAGCAACATTAGAAATTTTTTTATTGGAGCATTAAAAAAAACCTCATCCTGAGCATCATCTGATCGACACAATCGGCGCAACTTCGGAGATTGGTGTATCAACAAAATTTTGTTTGGTGCAAGATCGACACAATTTTTTTGGGTCCGGCATATCTGTTCGTGATTCAAATCCCACTTGGCGCAACACCACGTTCTTTTTTTCTTCTTCTCAATGCATCCACTCTTGCGCCACACCCTCTTTTTGCGCCATCCTCCCTTCTTGCGCCAAAATAAGGTTCAAACATCTTGCGCCATCATATAATCCATACAAACATACCTACCTGCGCCACTTATAACATATTCATCATGGCACAACATCAGAACCTTGGCCCATCTAAGATCAAACGATATTTGTACAACTTTGGTACCACTCCTAGTGGCGCAAGATCCTCTAGCCCAAACACATCCTGGCTCAAGATCCTCCAATAGATCATCTCTTTGGCGCATTTGTACCCTAATTTTCCACATCTACTACTTGCGCCACACTTCTCCTTGAGCCACAAGATCACAAAATCACACACCATTTTCTCTTCAGTTAGATCTCTTTGGCGCATTATGAACTTCCTATTGATCATCCAAAGTTTTTTTTGTGAGCATCATATCACCACTTGCGCCATTTACTTCTTGCGCCAACACCTTCTTGCGCCACATATACAAAAGTCCTTGGCGCATCTTCTGTGCTTGCAACTTCCATCGTGAATAAAACCTTTGGCGCTTTACGGGTTATCACTTGGCGCTTCTGTCTTCACTCTGGCTCCTCTCCATCGCATCATCTGTTTGGTAAGTACCAGGCGCATCTCCTGTCTCTAGTGCATCAACCCTAATCAACCATCTCCCTCTATATCTTGCGCAAGTTCTAATTTCATCATCCATCTCTACTTGCGCCATCCCTACTCAACCCTAGCGCCACTCTCAAACCTACAGCGCCACCTTGGAACATCAACTGAACATCGACAAAATCCTCCCATTGGATCATCGAAGTACTACTCCAAGTGTGCCACTTCATCACCATCCACGATTTGTAAGCATCACGCTTTGATAGATCAGGTTTCCGGTGGGATCAGTGATTGTGCATCTTGTCTACAAGAATCATATGTTCACTGTGAGCACTCAAATCATGATTTTTTTTGGATCATTACTCTTGAACCTAGCCTGATAATCAAGTGTGTTATATTGAATTTTTGTGGCAAGATCGATCCTTCATACCTAAGGCCTGGGGAGTATCAAGTTTTTTTAACCCTAGTTGTTGGTCTCCGATCCATGAGCATGATCTTATGTTTAATTCTTTTTAGTGTAAACCTGCTGCTCCATCTCTCAGCATCATGTTTTTTATCTAGTGTTGTTTTTCTCCCTTGGAGCAACATCACTTGGTGAAATATCCTGTGCGCATGATCAGATTTGCCAAACCCACCAAGTGAACATCCACCTATTGACCATCACAGCTTGATAGATCAGTTGTCAAGTTTTTTGGCTGGTCTTCAATCCATGCTCTCGTTCATCTCACTGGCGCATCTTCTGCTCAGTACGTGGAAGTTGGAAACACATCCTTACTCACCCATGTACATTCACATGGAGCGTTTTGTGTTTGACGAACTTGCATTGGGACCCATGTTAAAGCATCCACTGGCGGTGGATTATCTTTCTGTAGGATCTGATGTCACAGAGAAATTCAAAATTACAAGTGAACAAATTGTTGGTTTGATGCCTTGATCACGTTGTACACACACATCACTACAAATAAAATGAGGTTTAGTGGCATAAAAAAATGCCACTAAAAACCAAAAAAGTGTCACTAAAGACCCCCGGAAATCAGCGACACAAAAAAAAAAGTGTCACTAGAAGCACTGCCATTAAAGGCTTTTAGTGGCACTTTTCGATTGTGTCGCTGCAGCCCTTTTGGTTTAGTGACACTTTTTTTTATGCCACTACAACACCGTTGGCTTTTGTGGCACTATTTTTTATGCCACTATATACTTGTTTAAATAAAAACAGCTTTTATGCTCTCGTTCATCTCACTGGCGCATCTTCCGATTTTTTTAATAAATTTAATGGAAAATAAAATAATAAAAAATCCAATTAAGATAATAAGTGCAAAACACAAAAGCAAAATTAAATTAAAATTTAACTTGTCTTACAACAATATTCTTGACATTTAAAACAAAATATTCCAAAATGATTAATAAGTCTAAACATTGTGCTAGTAATTACTCGAAACATTAAACTATCAAACTAGATATTAGTTCGGGAAGAAACACGAAAGTTGACTTGAAGATAAACTTTGCATACTTGCTTCTCTTTTTTATCCAACTTACGAATGATTCCCTATGATATAAACCATAATAAATCACATAAAAATATGTAAGCATATCACCAATAATCACAACACATAAATAAATCATGGATCACGTCGTTATACTAGTTCAAAGTACTTACCATTGTTATGATGACTTTCAAATGAGGATCTTTGATTTCCTAGAGGAGAGTGATCAGGAACCACAGAAAAGCTATCAGGAACCTGAATAAAATATAGAATAATATTTACATTAACACGTAGAGTACTAATATAAGAATCAATAATTTATATATAATTACCTGTAAGTTCAAATTGTTAAGCATTCCTGATATGTTTACATTTGGAATATGATCATTGACGAGATTGATGAGAATGCTTAATGCATTTTGTGTGCGACTCAACCCATCGTTTAGTTGTTGAACAGTTTCTGGATCAGTAGAAGATGAAGCACCATTGTCTTTTACAGCCGGCATCCTACCTACACATCGAATGTACCCTTGTTTCTCTGGACCCTTAACTCTCGAATAGTCATCATTTAAATAATCATCTTCATTATGTTGTGTGTTTGTCGAGTTACTTGAAACAGCTTGTAGGGAAGACTACAAAATGAAACATGTTACAATACAAGTTATTATCAATATACTACAAAATAAAACATGCTATAATACAAGTTATTGTTACTATACAAACTTATTATTAGTGATAAAACACATTACCATAATTTGGGCAACATTGTCATTAACAATGCTTCCATCTTTAGGAGTACGAGTTATCCGGTATATTCTCCTCGTGATGGGTATGCACCATCATTTTCCATTGCCTAAAACAAAAATTAAGTGTATTTAATAATTGGTAAATAAAAAAACTTTCCATATACGATGTAATAGCCAGAATAATACCTCTTCTTGAGCAAGTCGGGCAAATGATTTTGTTCCCGTAACATGAGGCTCTTGCATCTTTGCGCGACTAACTCTTTTTACATCACATGTCGTCTTTGTAATTACAAATATTGAGAAATTAGATTTAAACAATTGTTTTTATACTTTGAGCATTAAATATAAGTTAAGAAAAATTGCTACCTGATACTTTGGAGTGAACCAACGAGTCACCAGTTCTTTAAATTGATATTTGTTCACTCGACTATCATTATCTGTTTGTCGTGCCACAATTTCATCAACCGTAAGGCTTGGATCATATGCACGTGCTTTTAGTAAATCTTTCCAATGACTCCATTTTTTCCCCATGATAAAAAATATTCATTTTTTTATAGAAGTTGTTTCGGTAGGATGAATAACAAATTTTGACGACAAATTAAACTTAAATATATTTACAAATACACATAATAATAAAAGAACTTCGAATAATGTAATTTGCACTTACCTTAACAATTGAATACATATCCTCCTTTTTTTGTATGGGAACCTTTCTCCGGTCATCATATTGTATTCCAACATGATCAGACATCCTCACAAGTGTCCCAAGGAATTACGTTAGCTCATTTCCTTCTTCTCCAACTGGTTTTCCAAACTTGTTAAATGTCACTACTATTTTTGTATCGCCACTCATTTTCCACGTAGCAGATTTTACAGTATGACCTCTAACCTTCTTTTGAATTCCTTCTAAAAAACAGATACAAAAAAATAAAAGGAAATAGTGAGTATACATGTAATAGATTTTGAAGGGACCAAGTTTGTAACAATTATCTGTTACAAGGACCATTTCTATAACAACTATTTAAGAGACCATTTTTCCATGTTTTCCTGCAACAATGATCATTTTCGTAATTATTATATGCTATAAGGATCATTTCTGTTATATATTGCTACCATATGAACCATTTCTCTAACAAATCCTTAAGGGACCATTTTTTGATGTTTTTCCTGTCACATGACCATTTATGTAATATATTACTGTCATAGGGACCATATCTGTAACAGCTCTTTTAAGGGAGCATTTTTCCATGTTTTTCCTGCAACATGGCCACTTTTGTAACTGTTAGCTGCCACAAAGGCATGCTTGTCCAAGAAAATAAAAGCTGAAATATGCACTCATGGGCAACGTGTCTGAATAATCTACTGCCACAGGGCCATTTTCCCTCTTTTGACTTCTATTTGATTTTTCTCAGTTTTATGAATTTAAATTTTACTAATTAATAGTGAGCATGATGTGTATTGAAGTTAAATAGACCAAATAATCTACTGCCACCGGGACTGTTTCAAAATTCAGCAGTTATATTAATCCTAGTTTCACTTTCAAAGTATGATGCCTTTATAAGAAAAAACTAGAAGTAAAATGTTATTTAGAACAAGGGACTTTCATCATAATCTACTAACCAACCATTTTTTAAAAGGAATATTTTGAATGCAGCAAAAATGTGCTAACTAAAAACTCAGATTCATGTACTTTTACAATATACCTGGATCAGATCCATGTTCAGAATTTTGTTGAACATAATGTTGATCAATATTAGCAGATATCTCATTTTGGACAGATTGTTGATTGATAGTCTGATTTTCTCCTTGAGAATTTTGCTGTTGATCGACAGTCTCGTCTGGACCTTGAGAATTTTGTTGTGATGTTGTGCTTCAACATGGTCCTCAGTAGATGTCATGCGTAGTCTTTTACGCCTAGCCATCCTATGATTTACAAAACAATGTAACTTAAATTATCAATGATAGATAAATTTGAGAATTCAGCCACCATCATATATTATAGTCGGTATCAAAAAAAAAGTTTGGTACATCAAATGTGTTATCATATGCATAATATCAAAAACAACTACAATGAAGAATATACGTTATATTCCATAAAAATAATCTAGTCATCTTCAATTTCTTCACTATCTTCGCCTTCAACTTCCATTTCTGGTGTAACATCCATTCCATCATCTCCATCATCTCCTACTCTATGTAAGCTTGGCACATCAAATGTGTCATCATATGGATTTCCAGCGGCTTGATCATCAACTCCACCCATGTCAAATAGATCTCTTACTTTTACATGTCTCACGACCTCCCAATCTACATTCTTAGGATCAGTTGCATAGAACACCTTGTCAGCTTGTGAGGCCAAAATAAATGGATCATCCATTAAATTAGCACCTGTATCTGTCTTGTATGAGAAATTCACCAGAGTTACACCATTATCTTTCTTGCAACCCCTATTGACGTCAACCCAATCACATTTGAATAAAACTACTCGTATGAAACCAGCGTAGTTTAACTCAATAATGTCATTCAATCTACCATAGTAGTTAACCACACCTTCGACAGGCCTTCTATCTCGACTATTGGCATAACTCTGCACCATGTTCAGTAACAACTACTCCACTATTTTGTGTTCTTAGAAATTCCTCACGTTTTATAGTATGAAACCGGTATCCCTTAACAAGGTAACCTGAGTATCGTTGTACAATATTCAATGGACCACGAGCAAGCCAATTTATTTCTTCGATAACAGCTTCATCTCGTTGCTCTTCCATGCGTGCAACCTATTTTTTCAGTTTAGGTTAGAATTTCAAAGATCAAGATATAATACACACAATCTTTTTTTCCTATCTTACCCTTTTTTTAAACCAATCACTAAATTGTTGACAATGAATCTTATCAATTTCATACTCAGGTATTCGACGAGACTGATTATGTCCCTTGATTAGCCTTTCGTGTTCCCTTCAAACATAAAAGCATACTTTTTTTAAACTACAGGCCAAACATGAAGTCTATAAAAAACATAAAGAAACATAGTTGATCTTACTCTCGAAAAGAAGTAACTGATTCGACATTAAATAACACATAGCGATGTGCTTGAGCAAGCGACATCTCATCCAAGACAATATTTGAGTTTGTTCTTCGTTTTTTAAACGAAGATCCTGAATAGACGTTACGACCCAGTGGACGACCAGGACAAAGATTGTTAGATTCTTCAATCTCATTCTGGTGGCCTTCATCATCATTCCTAATTGGTCTAGTGAAAATTGTTTCTACTCTCGTGAAATATCTAGAGCAAAATGTTATACTTTCTTGAGCTAAATAACCTTCAGCAATTGAGCCTTCAGGATGAGCTCTATTGTTTACATACGACTTAAATGTTGAAAGGCTCCTGTGTATTCATAGATAACCGAACATCATAAAATACTTACAAAAGTATAGGTAAATTGAAATATTAAAAGAAAAAACTGCTTTACCTTTCGATAGGATACATCCATCGAAAAGCAACAGGGCCTCCAAGCTCAACCTCTCTAACTAAGTGGATTATCAAGTGTACCATCACCGTGAAGAAGGAAGGAGGGAATATCTTCTCTAATTTGCATAAAGTGACAACAACTTTAGCATGGAGAAACTCAAGATCAAATGGAGATAGGTCTTTATAACAAAGGATCCTAAAAAAATCACACAACTCAATTATAACTGAGACTACATGATCTGGCAAGCTTCCACGTAATGCAATAGGTAAGTACTCTTGCTCAACATATGGCAGTCATAGCTTTTTAGCCCAATTAGTTTATTGTCTTTAAGTTGCACACATCGAGATATGTTCGATGAAAATTCATCTGGAGGCTTAATTGACTTAAGGGTTTTCAGGAACCTAGATTTCTCAGTCCGAGTCATTTGATAACATGCTTTCGGCAAGAAAGTAGTATTGCTTCTTGGTCGCTTCTTTGGATGCAATTCTTTTCTTATGCCAAGTAGTTTTAGATCAAGTCTTGCTTTATAATTATCTTTCGATTTCTTATCTTGATCCAAAAAAGTGCCCGTAAAATTTTCAGAAACATTCTTTTCTATGTGCATCGGATCAAGATTGTTACGTAACAACAAATGTTTCCAATATGGCAACATAAAGAAAATACTTTTCTTTTTCCAAGGACCATCATCAACACAATGGACAAGAAATTCATTATCACCTAATTGTTGGAAAACATCCTCACCAGTAACAGGATTAGGAGTTTCTCTTACCTCTGTTTTTTCAACAAAGGATCTAGTGTCTTTACGCCAATGGTGATCAACCGGAAGCCATCTTCTATGACACATATAACACCACTTTTTTCCTTCGGATAGCCATCTAGAATTAGTTTCAAATCCACACACAGGAAAAGCACATTTTCCCTTGGTACTCCACCCAGACAAGTTAGCATAACCAGGAAAGTCATATATTGTACAAAAAATTGATGCCTTTAATTGAAAATTTTCTTTCGTTGAGGCATCAAATGTATCAACTCCCACCTCCCACAACTCCTTCAATTTTTTTATTAAAGGTTGCATGTAGACATCTATCTTGTTTCCAAGACTTGATGGACCAGGTATGATTAAAGAAAGAATGAAGTTAGGTTGTTTCATAACCAACCATGGTGGTAAATTATAAGGAATAAGGATGACTGGCCAAATACTATGTGTTGTGTTCATTGTCCTAAATGGATTGAAACCATCACTTGCAAGTGCTAAACGAACATTGCGAGGATCACTTTCAAATTCAGGAAACTTCCTATCAAAATCTTTCCAAGCTAAAGCATCAGCAGGATGTCGTAGTTTTCCATCGTTAACACATTCTACATGATGCCACTTCATAAAGTTAGCTGTCTTCGATGAAATGAATAATCTCTGAAGTCTAGGCTTTAAAGGAAACCAACGTAATATTTTTGATGCCTTCTTCTTTGTTGGACTCATTTCGTTAGATGAATTATCTTCAGGAACTATCCATCTAGACGATCCACAAATAGAACAATATTCATCTTTCTCTTTATCCTCCCAGAACAACATGCAACCATCAGGACATGAATGGATTCTTTCATATCCAAGTCCTAGTCTTGACATCAATTTTTTTTTCACTTGTTGAGTTGTTTTAGGCAACAAGTTTCCTTTAGGTAACAAATCTGTTAAAAACACTAGCAGCATGGAAAAGGATTTATTACTCCACCCATTAAGACACTTCAGATGGTATAAATGAACAACACATGATAATTTGTTGTATTTGGAATTCGGATAAACCTTTTCTTCGGGTTCCTTAAATAGATCATGAAATTTACTTCTTACATTGTTCGCCTCTTGACCATTTTTCATATTATCCTCGCTTGGTTCTACTTGGTCTCCACCAACTACCTCATTCAACAATCCATGCATGTCATGCAGAAATATCACTTCTTCCTCCATCTGCGTCATATATGAAGATGCATTCGATGAACCTTCCTCCATCTGTGTCATATACGAAAGCCCCAACATATAAGATGATCAACAATATCTCTTCTTGTTAAATAATACATATTCAGACAATGTGAACACGGGCATAATATTTTTCCTTCAACACTTGATTTCTCAAATGCAAAATTTAAAAAAAAATTGCACCCCACTAATGAATAATTCACTAGATCTAGGTGCAAGATACATCCAAGATCTATCCATATTTAATCCTAACAAAAAGTGTCAGATGCATAGGTTAGTAACTAATACATATTCAAATATTAAGCTAATTTTTCTGTTAAGCACTTAACTGTTAGAATGTTTGAAGAAATATAGCTATTTTTTCTGTTAAATATTAAGCTGTTTTTATAGCTATTTTTTCTAGTCAACTAGTAGGTTGTTTTCTTAGTTAAGTACTTAAATATTAAGTTATTTAAAATATTAAGATATTTTTTTACAATTAAGTTATGTTTTAACTACTATCACAACCAATCGATGACCAAGAAATCAAAAGTTTAAAATTTGATTATGTTGTATCCACTTTTAGTAAGCACCTGGTCTAACATTGATTTCATAAATATAAATTTTTTGGTAGTAGTATCAGTATAATTACAAGCCAATAATCCAATTCCATATACTAAATATTTAAACCCATTTGCAACCAAACCAAAGGAACCTGATGTAATTAACTAGCCGCACACAACTTTAGAATGAAGAGAGGCCGACTAATAAGTTGTTATTGAATAATGACATATGAGAAAACATCCACAACATCAATTAACCAAGAAACTAAGAAATCTAAACCTAAATAAACACTTATCGAGTAATAAGCACATGTAAAATAGCATACATAACTTTAATTGCACAGGGGATGGGAGAAGAGAAGATTAGGGGGAAATAAAAACCAACCTATTAAACCCTAAAATGATCAAGAATCGTGGAAGAAACTTGGTGTAGGAGGTAAGATGGTGATGGCGATGGAGATGGAAACTCGGAAATGAACAGAGAAGAAAATTATATATCTATGTTGTTGTAGTGCCAGGAACGAAGAGGAAGTGAGAAAGGATTTTTCACTTTTCAGCTTATGGTGGGAACTTTTCCAAGGCATAGAGGGAAAAATTTTAGACACGGAATTCGAGTAATTTTCATTTAGATCAGGAGCGAAAAGCCAATTAATTTTTATTATGATTTATATTTATTAAAAACAATAAATACAATATTTATAGAAATATATTTTAGTAATTATATTTTAAAAGGTTTACTAGTATTAAATTGAAACATTAGTGGCATTAAATATTAAGTGCCATTAAATCCCTAATTTTTATAGTGACACATAAAAAGTGCCACTAAAAATGTATTATAGTGGCACAAAAAAAAGTGTCACTAAAGGTTTGTGCCACTAAATGTCATTTTATTTGTAGTGCATGCACAATGTGTCCCTTCTCACCAAAGCCATTCACATGCAGCTTCTCTTGGTCACAAAACATTATGTGGAAGTGATCATTGAAGCCAAACACAAAGCAGCCCTTGCTGTGAACAAACAAGGCTTCAAAAATGTTGTGTGACATTTGTGGGTATTCAATAATCCTCAATAAACTGTTCTTGATCAAGACCTACTTTCGAGATCATTCATGAGAGTATTTTAAACCCACAATACTTTCACTCTTGATCTTTCTTAATCATACATACACCCAGCAAAGTGCCGTGAAAGAAAGTAGAATTCACATTTTTTACAAAAAAAAATTTCGTGACCCTTGCATGAAGCTTTTCTGACAGTTTTGGTGTCACAAAAGGTACACCCAAGTGGTGGTGTGATAACAATGTTGGGTTAATCTTGATGGTTCAAGTCAAGTTAAGTTGGATCATGGTTATGGGTTTTAATGGGCCAGTCCAAGTTCTTTATGCACAACCTTAATAATAAAGACTTAGTCTAATGAAGACCTGGTTTGGTGGGGTTTACTAACGTGGACTTAGTAATCATATCTTTAAGGTTTCTTAGCTGATAGTTATCCTTCTTCTTAGGATGTTAATTAGTATAAATAGAGTAGGTTTTATCTCCTAGCTGTAGTGGGACGTGTATGTATGTATTTTATGTTTTCTAATGAATGAGTGATACACAGAAAAATTGCCCCACCTTAAGATCTTTTGTTTTGCTTTTACTGTGAATGTTCATGTATGTTTGATCATAAGCAAAGCATGTTCCAACAATTGGTATCAGAGCCCTAGGCTCATAGTGTGGGTTGTAGAAGAAGGGTTGATCAAATGTTCATGAAAGCAACAAGTTTATGATAAGCAGAAAGCAAGTAGAAAGGCTAATCAAGTTGTGATTGGCAGAAAGAAGCATGCAGCAAGCAAACATATTTGATCAAGAAAGAAAGAAAAGAAGCAAGAGAGAAAAAATCGATGAAGGAGACAACATGATTCGGAGGATGATAGCAAGACCCGAAAGAGACTTTAGCAAGAATGACCGGTGGAAAGAATGCCGCAGGAGAAGAATTGTGGTAGGGAGATCAAAAGAAGTTTTGGCTCGTAAGCAAGAGCCTCCAGGTTCATACCTGGTTCATAGCAAGAAAGAAAGGGCTGATTACAACCGTATGTAATCAAATGGAGAGGAAGAAAGCAAGCAGAAAGCATGAAGAAAGCCTGCACAGCAGCAAATTAGAAAGAAAGAAAGAAAGAAAGAAAGAAAGAAAGAAGAAAGAAATAAAGAAAGAAATAAAGAAAGAAAGAACGAAGAAAGAATGAAAGCAAGCAGCAAGTCAGGTCACGTTTGGTGATCAGAAGAAAGAAGCAGCATAATTTTTCTATATGAACAATTGCAAGTACTGTAACAAGCAAGAAGGGTTGTCACATAGTCTGTAGCAAGTAGTAGGCAAGACAATCATAGCAAGAAGAAAGTTTCGGGTTTGTAGCAAGTAGCAAATTAAAAACAAAATGCAAGAAGCAAGAGGCATGAGAAGTATGAGCAAGAAAATAGAAAGTTTAGCAAGAGCAAGAGATAAGAACTTTGTATTCTTAAAGAAAGTACCAAGATTGAATTGAAAAGATTCTTATAGCAAGAGCAGCAAGATCATGATCATCAAGATTAAGGGGGTGAATGTTGGGTTAATCTTGATGGTTCAAGTCAAGTTAAGCTGGATCACGGTTATGGGTTTTAGTGGGCCAGTCCAAGTTCTTTATGCACAGCCTTAATAATAAAGACTTAGTCTAAAGAAGACCTGGTTTGGTGGGGTTTACTAACGTGGACTTAGTAGTCCTATCTTTAAGGTTTCTTAGCTGATAGTTATTCTTCTTCTTAGGATGTTAATTAGTATAAATAGAGTAGGGTTTATCTCCTAGAATTTTTTTTCTGTTTTCTTAGGACGTGTATGTATGTATTTTCTGTTTTATAATGAATGAGTGATACACAAAAAAATTGTCCCACCTTGAGATCTTTTGTTTTGCTTTTACTGTGAATGTTCATGTATGTTTGATCATAAGCAAAGCATGTTCCAACAAACAACTCATACAATTTTTTTTTGTTCACACACTCTCACACACATGCATGATTTTTTTTTCTTTTTCTTTTATTTTTTTTATATTTTTCTTTTATTTCAATTTTGTTTATTACTATTTTTTTCTTTTTATTTATTTATTTATTTATTTTTTTGCTAACTCTTATATAAGGCATCAACGAACAATATCCTAGTTTAAATTTCTCATCTTTATCGGATTCTTAGCGTTTAATCTGATATTCAAGGGATATTCATAATTTTTTTTCCAAACATATTTCGAAAATATCATTTGTGATAAAAAAAAACTATATGTTACAAGTCTTTTAAGGTCAAGACTAAGCAACTTTGTTGTATCATAACACTCGTTGATATGAGTTAACAAAGTATCAAAGTTTTTATTTATTTTTCAGTTTGTAGAAAAAGATCAAGTCTTTCACTCTTATTCAACACTTGATATTTTTTCAAACTTCCGGCCTACATAAAACACAACACGAGTTTGCAAGTTATTCATATCTGTCACTTTACTTTCCTATCTTGACAAAACAAATTTTTGTCTAGATCGCGCAAATTCGAACATTTTTTTAACCAATTCCAACTTTTTTTTCATTTTTCATTTTGACAGTTAAAATTTTCTTTAACAAAATCTTTCAAGTTCGAGGAACACATTCTCTCGAATAATTTTTAAAGTTTTTTTTGTGTGTCTGCTTCAACAGAAAATTCTTTTGAAGTAGAGGGGGAAAATGTTAAATCAATATTTTTCCTTTTGCACACTTTTTACAACTCCTTATTTCAGTAACCATCACATAGGGGGGAACTATTGGAAATATTTTTTTGTGATTGTCACTTGAAATAAGTTGAGTATTGATTTACATTTTCTAACAAACATTATCAGAATGTTTTAGGTTGAAAAGATCCTGAAGATTCAACAAGTGTTTGAAGAATTGGATGTTGGAACACTTGAAGTGAACATGGATCACTTGATGTACACATGAAGCACTTGAAGTTAAAATAGAGCACTTTCTGAACATGGAGCACTTGTTGAACATGGAGCACTTGCAGTTTACATGGAGCACTTGTTGAAAGCAAGTTGGAGCATCATGATCTCAGATGGCACATCTAGATCATGTATGGAGCATCAAGATATTGGTGGATCATTTGGAATATTGATAACTCATCAAAAACATTGTTGGCTCATCCACAACTTTATGGCCCAACAAGGCATTGATGGATCAACATGAATACTTGGTGGCTCAACTCAAGTCAATGGATCAACGTGATCACATTGATAGCTCAACAAGGTTTCACATGGCACATCATGTACCATGGAGGCACGTCCAAATGCTCAAAGGCACATGAATTTCGTCCATGGTCCATCATGAACACGTAGCTGTACATCTTCAAGTTCAAGACAAATTCCAACATTCAAGAAACAACTCAACTTGATCAACGATACTTCTAGAAGTTGATGACATCTCAGAAGACAATTCAGCAACATGATGCTCATGTTTCTCATCATATTTTCAATGTTGATCAAGAAGGCTCAAGAATTATGAAGACTCATAACTTGGATGGAACCCTAACGGAATACTAACAGAATTGGAATATTCCATCCATTCTCAGTTAAGTAGGGCAAAGGTGTCAACTAATGACTAATTCATGATGACGTGTCAACACCTGATTGGTCAAGCCATGTCATGGGCTTTTCCAAAGTCTATAAATAGGCCCCTTAGGATCCATTATAAAGTTGCTCTTCATTGCTCATTCCTGCTAATTTTGCACAATTGTTGTTTAGACTAGTTCTTAGAGAGCCACTTGAGTGTTTTAGCTTGTCTACCATTCAAACACTTGTAACTGAATCTTGATGAATATGAGACACTTTTGAATCACTGATCTTGAACATATAAAAAACGTTTTTATCATTAGTTTGGTGATTCACAACTCTTTATTTTCTAGCATTACTTGCCACTTGACGATTCTGAAACTCTGTTTCAGTATTTTCAACATGTGGACTATTCTAGTCTAGGTTTACTGAATTTTTCTCATTTCTTCACTCCTGTCGGATTTCGGCGAAAATCCAGACAAGGTCCGATCGGCTTGAAAAGTACATTTCTTTGTTCCCAATGAGTAGATCTACAAGCCTATGATGTCGGTTCATCTAAAACGTTTTCCGATAAAAAGTTGGAAAATGTGAAACAAAACCTGATCTCACCAATGAAATCTCCATATACTGGGAGAGTTCTACAACCCCTTTTAAGTTTTTTATGTTTTTGGGAGGTTTTACATGCACATATCGACTTTACGTCTTTATAGACTGTTTATCGTTGTTAAAAGATTATAGGTTTCTTATTTACGTCAAGTTTATTTTTTGTGTTGTTAAAAACGACTAGATTAAATATAAACTTATCACGAACAAAACGTAAAGATCTACATTTTTTATGTCTTAAAAAAGTAAAATTATAGTATTTTTATATTTATAAACATTAATAATCATTTATTTGTTTATTAACGTAACGGGTAAAAGAAAGTTGTTAAAATGTCGTTTTGATATATATTATTTACTGCTTTAATGACTTGTATATTTGCTATGTTTTTTGTTGGTATCTCAATTGGTGAAATCTGGTTCTGTCAAAACGTAGTTATTATGCAACCCGATTTTTGTTAGAAAACGTTAATATTGTTTTTAAAACATTAAAGTCTAGTAAACTTTATGGTTTAAGGTTTATGACACAGACTTACATTTTGAACAATTTGAACTCAGTGAAAAAATAGTATTCTAGTAAAAAAAAATTAACCAAATTTTACGACACGAATGCACACACTTTTAGATCTGTTAAACTTGGGATTTTGTAACGCCCACAAATTTGGGCTAGACGTTTAGAGTATAATAATGATTATTGTAATTTTTAACGAACAATTAAATCCTTGATTAAAGTAATTGTTCTTCATATGTGTTATCAGATAATAAATAATTATAATGTACACGTTAAATGGACAAATATTATGATTATATAATATTTGTATAAAATCTTAATATTAAAATTACCGTTAACGATAAAATAAAGATTAAAAATAAAAGATTATTTAGAATAAATAATTTTAATAAAAGTTGTAGTAGTCATGACCATTAACTTGTGTATATAAAGAACACTTAAATCTGACTTCATATAAGAAGTTATGATTCATCTAAGCTTCGTGTCGACACGATACGGTGTATATGTCATAAAAAGTGAATCGGAGATAGCTTGCTTATTAGCCTAAGTCATCTAAAGGAAATTCATAGTAGTAATAGTCGATACGAATACATCGTTATAAAGAACACCAAAATCTGACTTCGTATAAGGAAGTTATGATATTTCAAATTTTCGAGTGCGACATAGTACAATAGTGTACGCCACAGAAATCATAATGGAAATCGTTTGATTGTTAGCCAAAACAATCTAAAGGAAAATTGTAGTACTCTTCAATATAAAACTGACGATATAAAAAACGTCAAAAATCAAGCTCGTATAAAGAAGTTATGGTTTTCACAGTATTATTTATAGTCTAATCCTTCTCGGAACGTAAAATGAAAAATAAAATGAAAAGTAGTCGTCGATGTCTAAATTAAAGTTGTAGTACTCGTCAATAGTTATTCGTGGATATAAAAAACATCGAAAACAGAGCCCGTATGCGAAAGTTATGTATTTTAAAAAATAGGTAAAATTCGGACCACCGGCGAACGACATGTGGCTCCACCGTATGACCGACACGTGGGGTAATCTGGTAAGACCCTTCCTCCCCAAGCTGAGCGACATGGACAAGCTGTGGAAGACATGTGGAAGGGTGCGACACGCCTAGCCGCGACGCGCCCCCTGAAAAAGTCTATATATAGTTTCGAATTCTTGCATATTTCTTGTTCAATTCTCTTCCAAACTCTCTCAAACTTTCCCGAGGCATCGATGCCCAACTCTAGTAGTTCTTAGATCTTAGTAGCAAAACTCTAGAGTGCCAGAGAGCCCCGAGAAATGGAGCTTTTAGTTTTGAAGTTATGTCTGTGTAATGTCCGATTTTTCGTCAAACATCCTGTAAGTTGAATTATGCTTACCATGCTTTAAGTATAACTTATATTTATGTTCATAATTGTTATTATGTCCATATAAATAAGATCTATCGGTAATACCAGTCGTTACACTGACCAATCTACTTACGGAAATGATGACAAGACTAGATCAGTGAGTTGTTTCAAGTGGCTTTTCCAAACAATATATCTTTATATACCAAACGGATACTACCCCCGATATGATCTTACCTGGTTGTTTCTTATCATCTATATGTTTGTGTTTCATTTGGGATTATAGATAAATCTGATAAAAACTTATACGCTTAAAATTTATAAATACAAACACTAAGGCTAAGTAATATTCATATTTAGGTCGTTTTAAAGGGAAATCTGAAGTGTCGGTCAAAGATCTAACTTTCCCAGGAGTCTTCCCCCTACATCAGGTGAATGTATAGTTACTTTCATGAACATAATATAATAATAGTAGTTATTAAAAAGTATTAAATATTTGTTGAAAGTTTATATGTGAGTTTAATGTTTATTATCTGGACTATTCGTTAAATTTGTATTTGACAACATGCATTGTGTGAACCAGTTGTTTTTAATTATTTGTTAAAATGTTTATATGATATTATTACGTGATAATCTTAAAAATAAGTACTATTACTTAAAAGTATACTATGTGTTAAAAATATACACTAGGTTACGAGAAGTGTCGTTAAAACAAGGGTTAATATTGAAAGTCGATTACAAGTATTGTAGTTTCGTCTAAGTTCTAAACTACGCCATATAAATAATATTTAGATCTAGTTAAGTTGGATAAAAGAATAGTCATATACTGTATTGCGATAGTATGGCATAAATATGAAAATGGTTTGAAAATCCATTTTAAGCATTATAGTCTTACCTGGTAATAAAATAAGATTTACAAAGGATGCTTAGTTCGAGTTAAATGAAAAGAGTGTTTAGTTACACCCTGTATTGTAAAAATATTACATAGACAGGAAATTGTGTTGATTAGAGGCTTTGTAGTATTGTCTAGTCATATACTAGGACTTAAGGGAATGCTTAGTTCAATTGTCTAGCCATATACTAGGACTTAAGGGAATGCTTAGCTCAATTAAGTTTGGATATGGGTAGCATCATATTAAGGGCGTACGCGATATGAATGGAGAGTAGAACTTTGTTCAATGAAACCTGTTGATCTACAGTTTACGTACCAGAGTTTGAAATAGTGTTCCTTTTGATATCCAGATATGGTGGGTCCGATCAGGCAACCAAAGGGTATGTCTGGTCATCTAACATAGTAGGATGACAACACTTGACATTATAGATAGTCTTCTAAATTACGTTGCTAGTGTGGGCTCATTACACATAAACGTAGATGAAATGAGATACCATATTCATCAAATACTCTGATGACTTAAGTGTCTTTATGACTTATACCAGCCAAGGGAGCCCTAGTTATGTATTCAAGCCATTTCTCTAAATGATTCATCATGTGAGTTGATTCTTCCTGATAATCGTGGTCTAGGATTTGTCAGAACCGGTTAGGATGGGTATGTATGGGTGTAATGTTTCATATATATCTAAGTTGTGGGATATATCTATATGCTTTTGGTAACAGTTGGTTTTGCAGGTTTGATAATTATAAATTATTATCATAATAATATTTTGGGATTGAAAACCCTATGTGTCTCACCAGGTCTCCCAATATGACCCACTCAATTTAAATGCATCACATGTAACAGGGTTAAAGATGCTGAAACTTATTTAGGATGTCGAGTGATTAAGAGACAACTTGCAATAGTGTTCAAGACCATTAGGTCTTTACGTTATAATAATGTTATGTATTGATTATGACATCCCTAGAGTTTTTTTTGTATTTTGAAACAATATCTTTACTCAAATATATTTAAAAAAAACGAAACAATTTCCTCAAAATGTTTTATTATACTGGATTTTCCGCAAACAAAAATGATATATGATTTTAAAGCGTAAAAAAATTTTTTGTTCTGAAAAATAGGGGATGTCATGGATTTCTATATAAGTTGTACTCTTTATCAACCAGAACATAAAAACTGAGTAAATCCATCTGTGATATAACCATTAATTTGTAAGGAGCTTGGAATGTTTTGTATAGATCTATACGTGGTGACCTCCCTGCCTGTGGCTGCTAGCTACAACCTATGTCTGACGAGTCGAAACAAATGATAATCTTCATTCTCTATAACTTTTTCATGACGTTGATAGCATTGGTGATGTTCTCAGTATGACCCTTTACAGTGCATACAGAGGCTTACACGTCATTTAGCTCGGTTATAGGCTCATGATAGCCCCATAGCATGAACACTTGGAAAGACAAAATAAATGTCGGTAAATTATTAAAGTAAAATAAATACTTAATAATGATACGACATGAACTTTTATTGTTTAAAACCTTAAATTTCATAAGTTAATTAATATAAACAATACACACACTTGTACGGGGTTACAAGTATGTATACATATAAGTAAGGTAAATACTTGTACTATTATTTTTTATACATTTTGGTTAGAAAAATTACACTCTTTTTATATAAGCTGATAATCAATCATATTTATATAGAACATACTTTTGGTTATAAAAATAGCACAGAGTCAAAACCTGCGGGACTCACCAACATTATTTTTGACGTATTATAAAACGTATGTATTCTCAAGGACTTAAAAGTTGGAGTACACACACCCACACACCGTGTGCTATGGAAAACCTATTATCCATCCTAGTTCCTTGCTTTTGTTGTTTGGCCTAGTTCCTTGCTTTTGTTGTTGGTCTAAGTAGTATTTTGTTACAATAAACTCTGACATCTTGTACATAAAAATAGTTCAATCGAGCATTGTGTTATTAGATGGTTTACAAAGCAATGGTTGGGAAGACTTGTTGAAGAACATGACGAAGTTGCTAAGCGAACTAAAAACATGAGAGTCGCAAAGAAAAAATAATGCAAGAAATAAGAATGTATTTTTCATATTTTATGATATCATCTTACATTTTTTTTCTTATGATAGAGCATTATCATTGTACTTCCATTTATTTGTAACTAGGGCATTACACTTTAGGATATATACTAAATGTTTTATAGCAACACATGTTTGCATGTTTAAGCATTATATATTCTTATTTTCTTTTCTTCCTCTTTATGAAATTATAGTTTGTTTAATCTAAACAACCATAACAACTTCATCTAAACATTGTCTTCTTACATAATACACGACGACGTTGAGTCGAGCTTATATTCTAATTAGAATATCGGTTTGTTTTTGTGCTCCCGTCATTGCATTTATCATACGGTACAAGACTGAAGTAGACAATTTTTGTGGAGCTATGTTTTTTTAAGATAAATATAAATTTTATGTCATTTGTACGTACAAGGGATTGACATCGAGTACTTGTCCCACTTTTATGGATGTGATAAATACTTATACATTTTGTCTTGATAACATTTGGCACGATCACATTGTAATGCAAATCAAACGAAGTAGTACGTGTCCTTTTTATAATGGAGCTCGTTTTTTTTTCATATATCCATGTTGATCAAGTAAGCCTTTTTTTTGTAACAAATTGCATTTTTCGTCCTACAATACAACTGAATTTGCATTTTTGATCTTTATTGAATTTTTTTATATAGATGTTTTTCTCTTTTTTCGAAATAAAATGACTATATTCCGACTCTTTTTCAACATAATCTATTTAGATATTAATATAACTATCAAGAATATTGGATTTCTTTAAGATAGAAGATCGTATTAAAAAAATTTATAAATATTGCTATTTTATGTTAACACCATGTCTTCTTTCCGGACAAAGTTATATCAATTGTGACATCTTCTAATTTTCAGAACCAAAAAGAACTTTTTTATGCTTTAAAAATCATGATAATTCATTTGTGGAAAATCTCAGTATACAAAAATCTTTTGAGTACAAGATTGTCTCAAATAAAATCCTAAGGATGTCATAATCAATACAGATACATAAGTTATAGCGTAAACACCTAATGGTCCTAAACACCATTATATGATTTCTCTTAATCACTCAACATCCTAATCAAGTTTCAGTAGCTTAAATCTTGATACATGTGATGCATACAAACTAAGTGAGTCAGGTTGGAAAACCTGGTAAGATACATATGGATTTCAATCCCACAATGTTATTATTATTATTATTATTATTATTATTATTATTATTATATATATATATATATATATATATATATATATATATATATATATATATATCTTAATCCTGCAAAACGAACTGTTACCAAACACCATCTAGATATATCTCCGACTTGGATATCTATAAAACCTCATACATATACATACTCACTCCCAATCGATCCTCATAGATCTTAGTCCATGATTATAATGACGATAAATCGCTTCAAAGTAAGGGTTTCACTACACGGCTAAGGGCATCCTTGGCTAGTGAAAGTATAAAGGCACTCGAGCCATCAGAGTATTTGATGAACCCACAATAGCAACATAATTCACAAGACCGTCTAGAATGATCAATTTTTGTCATCTTACTCTGGGAGATGACCAAACATATTATTACAGTTGCGTGATTTGGACCCACCATTTTTGGTCATCCAAAAAGGAATACTATTTGTACTCTAGTACATATTTTTGTACCATCAACACCCGAAAGCGTCACAAAATAGAACTCTACTCTCCATTCCTAACCAACACATACATACTCCAAATTACACTACCTAATATTAAACTTAATTGAACTAGGCATCTACAATAAGTCTTATCTCATTAACGGGCAAAACTACTAGGTTCCCAATACCAACTTTGTTTAGACAACATTATCCTAATTTAGTGTATATATCTAACACAGTGTATTTAGGTATTAATATACTTTTATCTTTCTTTATAATAATACTTCTATTATTATTATCACATAATATATATATATATATATATATATATATATATATATATATATATATATTCGAGTGAATTAACTACATTGTAGGTACTGTAGGGGATAACAAGATTAATTTGAGTATTATGAGAACTAGTAGAACTATTGAGAAGTGAGTGATAGCAGTTGATATGTGATTCACTAAGGATCAATATGTGAAGTGTTTAATCGAGATTCATTATGTGATAGACTTAAAAAATTTTGAATTTACATGTTTGATAATTAGTGATACCCGCGTAGCTTAGAAATGAGTTGTAAGTCGTGTAAAAAAAATACAAGAACTATTACTGGTTGAGAATAATATGATTAATATTTCGAATACTAATAGGAATATTGATTGATCTTGATAATTGAGAAAAATGTTAATGATTAAAAGGAGTATCGATTTGTAATGGTCGAACTATTTTCCCTAGTAATTCAAATCGATCATTACCAAAGTGATAGAGAAAATGGAGAGTAAATTAAATACGGAAGAAGTGTCCAAATATATGATGAGTTGAAATGAATAAATAATAATATTTTGAAACTTTGACTGATGAGTTATTGTAAAAGATTTAAGAGAAAAACTAATTTAAAATACTTACGAGTATTTCATGATATAATAAAAGAGAATTAGTTGATATACCCTTACTTAGGGAGATTCCGAGGAAGAAATATGTTAAGGGGGAGAGAATTTGTAATACTTGTCTTTCGTAACCAAGTATCATTTCAAACGATATAAAATGATATGAGGCAAGTAGGAGAAATAGAGTGTGGAGTTACTTTAAGTTGAGAAATGCTATTTAGAAAAATATAATTGAGAAATGTTGTAGATGTCGTTGAGAGCATTTTGTGGATATAAAGATCATCGAAAACGGAGTTCGTATGAGAAAGTCATGGCCGTTTGAAGTTTAGATGAAAGTACGTTGCTATTTCGAGAAAGTCAACGAAAGTCAAGTCAACGGTCAACTCTTGACCACAACGACATGGTGGTACACTTGCCACAACGTGGAAATGAGTGAGTTATCGCAACATGTGTCAATCGGAGAGCGCCACGTGGCAATTTGATCCCCACAACGCGGTAACAGAGTCACCACGACATAGCACAAGTCGAGTCACCAAGACACGTGGCGGGAGAGTGTGACACATGGAGAAAGTAGACTACATTTAATCACCACGACATGGCACACATTGGCCAGGACGTGGCGATGCCCCAGGTATAAAAACGATTACTTTGTATCATTTGGGGAGTTTTTGGCACGTGATCGGAGATGCTGCTTGGGAATCGTTCTCAGGAGATTATACTAGAGATGTTATACTATTTGTAAGGGCGGTACGGGGACGAGTACGAGATGCGCTGAGGTATCTTTTAATCCGTTAATTATTAATTTCGATATTAGATTATTTATAAGATTTGATAAACCCGAGTGAATTATGGGTATCCGTGATATTGTGTTGTTACCAACCCGTTAGTAAGACCAGTGACTAAATATTACAATTAAAAGATTTAGTCAAGATGTAAGGGTTATATACCCTAATATTTGTGAAATACGTGTTATGATAGATTTAGCTAATGGCTTATGGGTTAAGCCTATTCTGATAATATTATGAGATTTGATTAGTTTGGTGACAAGAGGTCCCCCAAGGGTAGATAGTAGTGATTTATGACAAGTTTTGAGAAACTTGTTATATATTGATTAGGTGCTACCATATGATGAGCTAATAGGTAGTAAAGGATTGAACTCGGAACTAGAATAAGTCTGCTGACTAACCAGGTGAGTAACACTACTCTGACATCCATTAATGTGTTATCTGTGATATACTTTATATGATTTAAAATGATTAGTTATTAATGAGTAATGGATTGATATCAGAAAGATTGATTATTATGAGAGATTGATATCTGATTGAAATATTAATCTTAATTGAGAGATGAATCATATTAAAAGATATATCATCCATGAGTAATTACTGTAATTGATTTGTATATTTATGATATATATGATATGCGATGTATGCATTATACAGAGATTTAGATCATTTATTATTGTTAAGAAATTATTTATTCTTATGATGATTTGTTTGGCAGGTTTATATTTTTCATGCCCGGCTCGATCCGGTACTTGACGACAGTACGATCTTTGTGATAACTACTTGTATTCCAGAGTACTAATGTACACCAAAATTATTGTACACTTTTAAATGATAAATGATAATATTTGGGTGTACTTGGTATGAAACCCTGGGCAACCAACTTGTAATGCCCAGGATTTCATACCAAGTACACCCAAAAATTTTCATTTATCATTTAAAAGTTTGCAATAATTTTGGTATACATTTGTAATTTGGAATACAAGTTGTGACATTCCTAATTTTACGGCCAGAAAAGACCAATTTGTTTATGCTTTATTTGAAAGCAGAGTATATTTTTAAAAAAAAATGTTGCGGAATTTGTTCCCAAAAGAAAATATGATAAAGATTTTTTCAAAGCATTTCCGAAGAAATGTGTTTTCATTACATTACCAAAACCTCTGGATGTCATTGTCAATAAAGATCAAAATCATAAACAAAAAAACATAGGCCACAAAACAAAATTGGCCTAAAAAACAAAATAGGCCTTACAACATTCTATTTATTTCTACTGGCCTATAATCCATAATTTCTCATCAGATCATCGCATCTATGCTCTTGGGTCACTGCTTGTAATACAAAAAAATGAGTGGGTCAGGCTAGGGAGCCTGGCGAGCACATAGGGTTTTCAACCCACAATAAATAAGTTTATTATTATCATTAAATCATTAAACCTGATTACCCGTTCCCTTTATCCTCACTTTACGTCCCTAAGGCATCTATTATAAGGGACTTAGCCTAAGGATTTTCATTGGGGCGACAACGCTGCTTAGGGGATACCTCAGCAATTTATGTCAAATAAGGCAACCACGAGGGGGATAGAGTACTGACGGTGAGCACGTAGTTCAAATAAACACCTACAGGCTGCGAGCCTGCTAGCGTTCCACTGGACTGTCTAGAAAGGTTTGTGGTCATCATCCATACTCCGCTAGATGACTGGATCATTTTCAAACTTAGGCCTCTCATCATTTTATTTCAACACACATCAACTATTTCATCTACCCACGTTTTACCCAACATATTTGTAGTTATAAAATACATATATAGTTTAGATCTGAAAAAAGAACTTTAAATCTTTCTTCCAGTACAGATCTCGAGATATAAAATACATATACAGTTTAGAGCTGATAAAAAAGAAGTTTAAATCTTTCATCCAGCATAGATCTCAAGTAAACAGATAGTATGCACACATAGCACATAATTTATATCAAATACTTCATATCTATGTGTAAGATGAAAGTGACTCTGCACTCACTTCATAAGTTGGTGATTCCAACTTGGATAACGCTTCGCTTCGACGATACCGGGAGGTTTGCTTGAAAATCGGGCTGTGTGGGGACAGGGCCTTCCGAACCGAAAAACTCTTTTTCTCGGAGTCTTGGGGCACTCTGGGGTTTTCTTCTAGTGCTAGGGAGGTTTCCTAGGCTTGGGGGTGTTTAGGAGGTTTTAAGAGAGAGAGAGAGAGAGAGTAGAGAGAGAAAGAACGAGTGGAATATGTGAGAAAATTGGCTGACCTCGCACCTTTATTTATAGGCCGAAGCCTCGGTCTACGCAGGACGTTCCTGAGAGGAGCGTAGCGCGTTCCGGAGCGCAGGGCGTTCCTACAACGCAGCGTGTAGGATCGAGTTCATACGATAGTGTGTCAACCTCCGGATGGTGCGACGTGGCTTTCTTCAGACCAAGTCTTTGCAAACGCGGGGCGTTCCCTTTTCTTGCGTGGGGCGTTCCCTCGGACACAGCTTCGCAAGTTACACCCTCGACTTCTAAAATTCATAACTTTCGCATACAAGCTCTGTTTTCGACGTTATTTATATCCACGCGTAGGTAGAGACATGCTCTACAATTTTCGTTTAGACTCCGTCAGCTAATTTTGAATTTATTTTTAAAGTTATATTTTTAACAGGCCGGGACAAGAAAAGTCCGTTAAAAATTCATAACTTCGTCATCTGACGTCCGTTTTCGTCTGTCCTTTTATCGTTGAGCTCCTATTAACTCGATCTTCAATTCTCGTTTAGGTTGTGTCGGCTAAAAATCGCTCGATCTAAAATTTGAACTCCGGGCTGCACACTGCTATGCCAAATCTTAGAAAATTCATAACTTCCTCATATAAAGTCAGATTTGGACATTCTTTTTATGCGCGCTCTCGGTTAACGTACACTACGACTTTCATTTAGATTGCTAAGGCTAAAAAGCACTTTATCGTAAACTCACTTTTTACGTCACACAGCGTCGTGCCAGTTTTTTCGTGAAACTTCGACAAGTCATAACTTCTTCATTATAACTCGGATTTCGGCGTTCTTTATATCTCCGGAATCCTTGTCACGACCACTAAAACTTTCTTCATAAATATTGGGTTTATCTAACATTTTATTTTTGACGCTTATTTTCATTACTAATTTATTATATCATTATAAACAAGTATAAAGCACATAAATTCACATAATTCACATAATACTCAAATAATTCCTTTTTATTACCTCAAAATGAGTTACATTTGTTGAGCCTAACTATTACATCATCGAATCAATGCTTAGCCTCGAAACACGGGCGTTACAATTCTCTCCCCGTTAGGATGATTCCGTCCTGGAATCATGCATCAGCAAACAGATGCGGATAGCGACTCATCATGTCACTCTCTATTTCGCAGGTGAGGTTTGGCCCATTCGTATGTTTCCATGGCACAAGCACTAAGTCGACCATCTTGCGTTGCAACTTGTTAGTCTTACGGTCAACAATCGCCTCCGACTCTTTAATTAGCCTCTTATTTTCATCCATCCTTAACTCAGAAATTGGAATTATGTCGGGAACTTCTCCAGTGAATTTCCTCAAATAACACACATGGAAAGTGTTATGAATACCATCTAGTTCTTCTGGTAGTTCTAGCTTTTAAGTTTGGTTCCCAATCCTCAGAAGAACTTTGAATGGTCCAATAAACCTTGGACTCAACTTTCCTCTTTTCCCAAATATTATATGTTCCTTCCACGATGAGACTTTAAGCAAAACCGAATATCCAACTTCGAATGTCATCGGTCGCCTCTTCTTGTCAGCATAGCTCTTTTGACGATCCTGAGCTGCTAACATTCTTTCCCTAATCACTTTCATCTTTTCAGCAGTCTGATGGACTATCCCGGGGACCATAAAATGCTTTTCTCCTGCTTCAAGCCAACATGACGGCATACGACACTTATGTCCATACAATGCTTGGTAAGGTGCCATCTTGATGCTCGAATGGTAACTATTGTTGTAGGAAAACTCTACCAGAAGTAAGTGCTCATCCCAGTTACCTTGGAAATCTAGGGTACATACTCTTAGCATATCTTCCAGTGTTTGAATCATCCTTTCTCTCTGACCATCGGTCTGTGGATGGTAAGTTGTACTTAAACAAAATTTCGTATCCATCTCCTCTTGTAGGCTTCTCCAAAACCTTGATGTGAAACGACTATCACGATATGATACAATCGTTAAAGGAACATCGTGAAGTCTTACTACTTCCTTCACATCAGCATTTGCGAGCTTATCCATTGAACATTTCTCATTAGCTGATATGAAGTGTGCACTCTGAGTGAACCGATCAACGACCACCCAAAGCATGTCGTGACCATCCTTCGTTCTGGGCAGTTTAGTGACAAAATCCATGGTAATGTCTTCCCATTTACCCATGGGTACAGGTAAAGGTTCTAAACTCCCATATGGTTTCTGATGTTGTGCCTTAACCCTCGCACAGGTTACACAATCTGCCACATACTTTGCAACATCGAGCTTCATCATCGGCCACCAGTAATAGGGTTTTAAATCCCTATAAATTTTAGTGCTGCCGGGATGAATCGAGTACATGGTCTTGTGAGCTTCTTCCATCAGAAGATCTCTTACTCCTCCCGTCTTAGGCACCCAAATCCTATCTTGGAATACCTTCAATCCTTGATTATTTCTACCGAACACCAACGTTTTGCCTAAACGTTCTTCCTTTCAGTCATTTTTCTCCAAAGCTTCTTCCTAAGCTTTCTTGATGCTTTCCACAATCGTTAAGACAACTTCAATTCTTAACGCTCTTGGCCTTATCCTTTCCAGGCTCACTTTTCGGCTTAAAGCATCAGCTACGACATTTGCTTTACCAGGGTGGTAAAGTATCTCACATTCGTAATCCTTGAGTAACTCTAGCCAGCGTCGTTGCCTCATATTCAATTCTTTTTTATCAAAGAGATACTGGAGACTTTTATGATCAGTGAAGAGTTTTCACTTCGTGCCGTAAAGATAATGCATCCATATCTTTAATGTGAATACCACCGCTGCCAACTCCAAATCATGAGTGGGGTAGTTCTTTTCATGCTCTTTCAGTTGTCTTGATGCATATGCTATCACATTATCCCTTTGGGTCAGAACACAACCTAACCCAACTCCAGATGCATCGCTATAAACTGCAAAGTCTTCAACTCCGTCAGGTAAAGAAAGAATTGGTGCTTCACACAACTTTTTCTTTAACTTCTCGAATGCTTCTTCGTGTTTCTCACTCCAAGTATAAGTAGCTCCTTTTATGGGTCAAAGCTGTCAATGGAGCAGCTATTGAAGAAAAGCCTTGGATAAATCTTCTGTAATATCCACCTAATCCTAGAAAGCTTCAAATCTCTATGGACTCTTTGGTCGTTCCCACTTCATCACAGCTTCAATCTTTGCTGGGTCAACCATTATTCCTTCTTGGTTAACAACATAACCTTAGAATTGGACTTCTCGAATCCAAAAATCACATTTGGAGAACTTTGCGTACAATTTCTCCTTCTTCAGAACTTCTAACACTTCTCGTACGTGCTTTCCATGCTCCTGCTGGCTCATTGAGTAAACCAGAATGTTGTTTATGAACACTATCACAGATTTATTGAGGAATGATTTACAAACCCTGTTCATCAAATCCATGAATGCTGCTGGAACATTGGTTAGTCCAAATGACATAACCAAGAACTTATAGTGTCCGTCTCTTGTTCTGAATGCGGTTTTCTCAATATCTTGCTCTCTCACCTTCAGATGATTATATCCTGACCTGGGATCGACCTTTGAGAAATAGCTCGAACCTTGCAGTTGGTCGAACAGGTCATCAATCCTTGGCAACGGGTACTTGTTCTTTACCGTTTCCTTGTTCAGCTCTCTATAATCTATGCACATCCTCATGCTTCCATCTTTCTTCTTTACGAATAACACCAGAGCTCCCCGGGGTGATGAACTAGGTCCAATGAAACTGTTGTCCAACAACTCCTGAAGTTGCATCATAAGCTCCTTTATCTCTTTCGATGCTAATCGGTATGGTGCTTTCGCTATTGGCATTGATCCTGGCAACAAGTTTATTCGAAACTCTTCTTGTCTATCACGGGGAAATCCAAGAAGATCTTCAGGAAAGACTTCTGGATAGTCACACACCACTGGTATCCTTTGCATCTCCTTCTTCTCCTTCTTTGCATCTATCACAAATGCCATGTATGATGTGCATCCTTTAGACAAACATTTTTTAGCTTTCATCAGAGAAATGATTCCAGAATTTACTCTGCGTTTGTCCCCGTACACCATAAATGACTCTTTTCCAGGCGGGTTCACTCTTACTATATTCTTCTTGCACAGTATCTTGGCATCGTTGGCGCTAAGCCAATCCATTCCCAGCACGATGTCGAAACCATTCAACTCAATGGGTAATATCTCCTCGTGGAATTCGTTTCCGTTCAATTCAATGACGATGTTTTTAATGCAATCACTAACATGTATGAATTTGCCACTGGAAACTTATACAACTAGAGCATTATCAAGTTTTTCTATAGACAATGCTAGTCTTCCACCAAATTTATGCGACATAAAGGAGTAATTTGCTCCCGAATCAAACAGTATATTGGCAGCCAATCCATTTGCAAGAAAGGTACCTGAAGCGACATCTGCTCCATCCTTTGCGGCTTCCAGGGTCATTTGGAAAGCTCTCACCTTCGGCTTCGGTGGGACATTGGGCTTTGTACCCTCCTTCTTTTTCGGGCAGTCTTTCGAAATGTGCCCTTCCTCGTTACACCCATAGCACACCCTTTTGCTGGAGGTGCACTCGTTAGCGTAATGACCTGTCTTTCCATACTTGTAGCAGGTCACCTCCTCGCAACATTTCCCGAAGTGTTTATTTTTCCCCTTCTCGCACCACTTTGCTTCGTTTCCTCCTCCTCCAAACTTCCTCGAACCAGACTTGTTCTTCTTGTTGGACCTTGCAGATCCCTCAAACCTCCTCTTTTCGCCAACCTTAACCTCACTAGCGGCTCTTCCCTTGATCATCTCTTCAACAGACTTGGCAGCCCCGATAGCTGCCTCTAGAGTAGGTGCCTGGCAGACTGGCACAGCGTACTCCGATGGAAGTCCCTTTGCATACTTATCAACTTTCATCAGCTCGTCTAGAACGATGCGCAAAGAAAACTCCATTTTGTCAGTGAAGGCATTGGTGTATTCATCAATGGACATACTTCCCTTTTTCAATGTCAGGAATTGGTTCTCTAGCTCAAGCAGATTTTGGGTCGAGCAGTACTTGCGCTTGAAGTGCACCAAAAACTTTGCCTAAGTCACTTGCAGAGGCTCAATGGCGCTTATGGCCATCCCCAAAGTGTTCCACTAGCGAACAACGCCACCTCTGAACTGATGTACTGCATATGTGGTTTGTAGCTTGCCCATGCAACCACATGTTATGAAGGCAAACTCCATCTCCGATATCCAGTCCATGACTCCAATTGGATCTTCTTTACCAGTGAAAGTTGATGGATTGCAAGTTGTGAAGTCCTTATACTTGCATTCGTTCCTCTCGACTCCTTCATCATGGTTGTTCCTCCGAATCACTGGCAGGTCGGCTTGACCAACGGTCCTACTATCGTTCCCTTCTTCTGACTGTCCGTCATTCAATTCTGGTTGTTCAATAGCCATCGAAGGTTCATCCCTGTTATTCAGCAATAGTTGCCTCATTTCTTCCCTCTGTTCGGCCATCATAGCCTGAATCAAGGCTTGTACTCCAGATCTCGTGGCTGGCTCAGGTGCAGCTTCCACTATCGGCACTTGCTCAATCACTTGGGGTTGAGGTCGCTGATTCCTGTTTCCATTCGCATTTCCGGCTTCACTTCGGGTTCCCACCATGTAGATCTATACACCAAAGTAGGTGAATTTAGATCTTTACTTACTATAGACGTTTAAATCCTCCTTATCACTCCGAAACGTTACATGCTAGTTCTAATATCGTAATCGAACGCTTAGAATCCTGAACACATAAGGTTTCCAGATCCAGTCGGCAATAGACCATAGATCTGAACAAATAAATTCATATAAGGAAAACATAAAGCATTAAGCACATATAAGAATTTTAGGCATCTTTCCTAAAATAAACTCGTGCTCGTGTCTAAAATATGGAAGACACTCATCTCACAATCATCACTTAGCATTCTAAGTTTAAGTCTAGAAATCCTACAAATTCCTAGTTTGCTTAAATTAATGCTCTGATACCAACTGTGACATCCCCAATTTTACGGCCAGAAAAGACCGATTTGTTTATGCTTTATTTGAAAATCAGAGTATACTTTTAAAAAAAATGTTGCGGAATTTGTTTACAAAAGAAAATATGATAAAGATTTTCTCAAAGCATTTCCAAAGAAATGTGTTTTCATTACATTACCAGAACCTCGGGATGTCATTGTCAATACAGATCAAAAGCATAAACAAAATAACGTAGGCCACAAAACAAAATTGGCCTCAAAAACAACATAGGCCTTTCAACATTCTATTTATTTCTACTGGCCTATAATCCATAATCTCTCATCAGATCATCGCATCTATGCTCTTGGGTCACTACCTGTAATATAAGAAACTGTGTGCGTCAGGCTGGGGAGCTTGGTGAGCACATGGGTTTTCAACCCACAATAAATAAGGTTATTATTCTCATTAAATCGTTAAACCCGATTAACCGTTCCCGTTATCCTCTCTTTACGTCCCTAAGGCATCTATTATAAGGGACCTAGGCTAAGGATTTTCATCGGGGCGACAACACTGCTTAGGCATACCTTAGTAATTTATGTCAAATAAGGCAACCATGAGGGGGATGGAGTACTTCTGGTGAGCACGTAGTTCAAATAAACACCTACAGGTTGCGAGCCTGCTAGCGTTCCACTGGACTGTCTAGGAAAGTCCGTGGTCGTCATCCATACTCCGCTAGATGACTGGATCATCGTTAAACTGAGGCCTTTCATCATTTTATTTCATCACACATCAACTATTTCATCTACCCGTGTTTTACCCAACATATTTGTAGTTATAAAATACATATATAGTTTAGATATGAAAAAAAAGAAGTTTAAATCTTTTTTCCAGCACAGATTTCGAGATATAAAATACATATACTGTTTAGATCTAAAAAAAAAGTTTAAATCTTTCATCCAGCATAGATCTCAATTAAACAGATAGTATGCACACATAGTACGTAATTTATATACAATACTTCATACTTATGTGTAAGATGAAAGTGACTATGCACTCACTTGATAAGGTAGTGATTCCAACTTGGACAACACTTCGCTTCGACGAAACCGGGAGGTTTGCTTGAAAATCGGGCTCTGCGGGGGCAGGGATTTCCGAACTGAAAAGCTCTTTTTCTCGGAGTCTTGGGGCACTCCGGGGTTTTCTTCTTGTGCTAGGGAGCTTTCCTAGGCTTGGGGGTGTTTGGGAGGTTTAGAGAGAGAGAGTAGAGAGAGAAAGAATGAGTGGAATATGTGAGAAATTGGCTGACCTCACACCTTTAGTTATAGGCCGAAGCCTCGGTCTATGCAGGGCGTTCCTGCTAGGAGCGCAGCGCGTTCCGGAGCACAGGGCGCTCCTGCAACGCAGCACGTAGGAGCGGGTTCGTACGATGACGTGTACACTGCTATGCCAAATCTTAGAAAAATCATAACTTCCTCATACGAAGTCAGATTTGGACGTTCTTTTTATGCGTGCTCTCGGTTTAATGTATATTACGACTTTCATTTAGATCGCTAAGGCTAAGAAGCACTTTATCGTAAACTCACTTTTTATGTCACACAGCGTCGTGTCGGTTTTGTCGAGAAACTTCGACATGTCATAACTTCTTCGTTATAACTTGGATTTCGGCATTCTTTATATCTCCAGAATCTTTGTCACGGCCACTACAACTTTCTTCATAAATACCGGGTTTATCTAACATTTTATTTATGATGCTTATTTTCATTCCTAATTTATTATATCATTATAAACAAGTATAAAGCACATAATACTCAAATAATTCCTTTTGTTACTATTACATCATCGAATCAATGCTTAGCCTCGAAACACGGGCATTACACAAGTAGTTATCACAAGGAACGTACTTCCTCAAGTACAGGATCAAGCCGGGCGTCACAAATATGAACCTGCAAAACAAATCATCATAATAACATAAGCCTCATGGTTTAATGAATAAAAACTACTAAAACATAATCAGATAAATCTTGTAAATCACAGTATAGTTGATTTCTCACTAAGATAACAATTAGTTTATTTAATTAAGGGTGTTATCATAACCAACCTCTCCGTGATAATCTAATTCTTATTCAGAATCTAATCCTCAATTAATAATCTATCTCTCTATCATTAACCTATTTCTCAATCGTGATTATTCTCCTAATCATTGATCTCTCCCTTTATTTCTCTCTCTTTATATCTTTCTCTCTCTCCTTCTCTCTCTCTCTCTCTCTCTCTCTCCATCCATCTGTATCTCTATCTCTCTCTATTTTTCTCTTTTTTCCTCTTTCTTTATCTCTCTATCTCTCTCTCTCTCTCTCTATATATATATATATATATATATATATATATATATATATATATATATATATATATATATATATATATATCATGATCTATTTCTCAATTTACAGTTAATCTATCTATGTCCCTCGCTATCATAATTTATCTTTCTCAATATTAAATAAATCTATCTATTAAGATATAACTCTTTCAATGAAAATTTATCTCTCTATTCTAATCTATCCCTTGTTCATGAATAATAATCATGATCTATCTATTAATCATAATTAATCTATCATATATAATGTAATTCTCGATAATGATTTAACTCATAAAAACAAATAATTTTTAACAATAATCAATTATTTAAATCTCTGTATAATTCATACTTCGCATATCACATATATCATAAATATTACAAATCAATTACAACAATTACTCAGGCATGACCTATCTTTTAATATGATTCATATCTCAATCAAGATTAATATTTCAATTATATATCAAGCTCTCATCATAATCAATCCTTGTAATATCAATCCATTACTCATTAATAATTAAATAACGGGGTAAAAGACACCTCGACGCACTAGTCTTACTAACGGGTTTATCAAATCTTAAAAATAATCTAATATCAAAATTACTAATCAACGGTGTAAAAGATATCTCAACGCATCTCGTACTCAGCCTCGTATCGACTGTACAATAGTATAACATCTCTAGTATAATCTCCCTAGAACGGCTCCCGAGCAGCATCTCCGATCACGTCCCAAAAACTCCCCAAATGATACAAAGCACTCATTTTTATACATGGGGAATCGCTACGTCATAGCCAATGTGTGTCACGTCATGGTGATCTGTAACATCCCAAAATTCAAGACCAAAAATTTCATTTTAATTAAGTTATTATATAAAACCAATGGTATAAAAACATTCATAATAATATCTCATGTCAAAACTAAAGTGTCAATAATCAAATCATATTATCACAAAACCATATCAGAGTGTAATCCCAAAGATCTCATGTGCGGAAAACCTAGTGTGATGCGCTACAATCAAGCCGGCTCCTTTCCTTTGAAAACGAGTACCTGAAACCAAAATTGTAAACTGTAAGCACGACGCTTAGTGAGTTCCCCCATCATACCACATACCATACAAATCACATACGGTCAGGCATACCAGGGTGCCCGACCTACCCTATGTCACGCATATCTGGGTGCCCGACCTACCCTGCAGAGCATACCGGGGTGCTCAACCTACCCATGTTAGGCATACCGGGGTTCCCAACCTACCCCTTCGATCATGTCGACCGGTAACCGGGGACTATTTCACCTCCTACTACTGCACATAATATCATATCACATATATCATAATCTGTCTAGCATAGCTGGGTACAAAACTACCCTTCGACCATATCGACCGGTAACCGGAGACTATTCCCCCTACTACCACTATCACATAACATCATATCATGCTAGCACATAAAACATATCAGGTAGTTACAAACCTAGATAATTATCACAAAGACAATAATCTATTAACCAACTCCTACTAGTGGGTCGGCATTGTGGTCGTAGACCCACTTCTACTGGAAGGTAACTCACCTCACACTGCTGAAGTTCGGTAGACAAAACCGTGGATACTGGATGACAGCTTCCCGAACTGTCAATATCAATACAACACCCAATTAATACTTGGGGTAAATACTATTTTACCCCTAACTTAGCTTTATTCAAGCCCAAGGCCCAATCCAAAGGCCCAAAAGTAAACTATGAGTCAAAGCCCAACATATGGCCCAATTTGGACCTTTAGAAGGTCTTACCATAAGGCCCAACCATTTAGTCCAGTCCAAACATTCGACATTCTAATGATCCAATATTATATAATCATTATGGCCCAAACTATGGGCCATCTATGGCCTAATTTTCCAAATTCGGCCCAAACCCCTTACATGGGCCTTACCCTAAAGCCCATTAAATTATTCTAGTCCATTTGCTTGTTCTTGGATGGCCCATTATTGGCCCAATCACCAAAGCCCAATAGAAGGGCCCAACTTAAGGCCCAAGTGAAATTAGGGTTTCACATAAAATGACAATTAGGGTTAAGTGTTTCTCACTTAACCCATTAAGGACTTAATCCATTAAGTCCATCACTCTACTAGATAAGTCATATGGTGTGATTGGGTGTAATTCACAATTCCATTCCAATGGACCAAATGTTGGTCCCGATAAGTCCAAGGCCCATATATCCAAAATTAGGGTTTTCTAAACCCTAATTAGGGTTTCCAACCCATTCATAGCCCAATAGGCCCAAAACCAAGTCCTTAGATCAATTAGGGTTTATTAGGCCCATTAGGGTTTATTAGGCCCATTAGGGTTTTAGTCCATTTGTCCAAGCATCCCAAACGAATCAAACACAACAAGCACACCGCCACCCAACACGGCGGCTCGTGGCGGCAGGAGGCGGCAGCCACCACCCTACGGTGGTGGTTTTGAGTTCCATTTTATTATTCTAGCTCCGGTTACAATATTACAATGAAAATACCAAATGGACACATACACACTCACTAAAATAAACACACAACCACCCTTGCGGTGGCTGGCGGCGGCACGTGGTGGCAGCCACCACCTCACGGTGGTGGAGGTGGTTGTTCTCGGTTTTTCCGGCTAGACAAAACACACACATCACACATTAGAAGCAGAATCACACATCCACACAACTCACAGCCACCTCTCACGGTGGCTGGTGGTGTCAAGATACAGCAGCGACGTCAGAAAGTAGAAGGAATGGCGGCAGGCGGCGAGATTTGCGATGACAACAACCACCTCATCGTGGTGGCGGTGGTTTCTTTTCGTATTCTGCCTGACAACATATCAATACACTCATGTACGACATATGGTGGACGACGGGGCACGAGCGGCGGCAACAGCTGCGCTTACAGCCGGCGTCGTCGGAGGCAGCAATGTAACAGTAGAAGAGAAGCGGTGGAGGGTAATCGGAGCGCTGAAGAATGGCGTCGCTTGGAGCTACGGTGTCGACGATCGTGGCTAAGCGTAGCGAGCGAGGACGGAGGACGAGAGCTGAACCCATGACGGCAGCAGCAGTGGCAGGAGAAGGAGGCGCCGGTTCGTGTCCTTGTCGGCGACTGGAGTAGCAACAACTCTGGACAGTGGCATGGACGTCGGCGGTCGCCTAGAGCTTCACCAGATCGGAGAACAAGAGGGGGGGTCAGGTGGTAACGGCGTCGGAGATGAAGAAGGAGGGTGGCGGTCGGTGGTAGGATGGCGGCTGCACTCCCTTAGGGTTAGGGTTTGGACGGGGGGTTTATATACCCGATCCCCTTAACTAGTTTCCATAATGACCAAAATGGTCCCTTCTTCCCCCATTTCTTTAAAAATAAATCCATATTTTACCTTTTTAACCCTCAGCAATAGAAGTCATTATAAATCACGTACAATACTTACCAAACAGCCCTCCGTTTTTGAGTTTTTTTCAAAGCCAGTCCAGAAGTTACCCTTTTAGCCCCCAATATCTCAATTATGACATATTCAGCCCCTCCACCTCTTTTCCTTTCAAATTAAATCTGAAATTACCCAAATAGCCCTTATTCTTCTAAATCCTTTCAAGTTAAGTCCCAATAATTTACCAAGTAGTCCTTACCTCCATAAATATTTACAAAACCAATCTGAAACTTACACTTTTAGCCCCCAACTTATAAATTGTGCCAATTAACTCCTCGAGACCATCCCTTGTTATATAATTCTTGATTTGAAGGCTACTATACATTCATTAATTTATTTATTTATTTATTTAATAAACGGGGTGTTACAACTCTCCCCCACTTAAATTAGATTTCATCCTCGAAATCATTTCTCACCCTTCCTTACACGCCCTAGCCTTCCAAGGGTAACATTGACTAACCTTTGCAAGGCCCTAAAATCCACAGATGAACAAATTCCTTGCAACAAAATTGCGTCTAGTCCATCTGAAATCTGCAGTCTCGAGGTGATCTGACTCCTTGGCAGACCGCTCATACCGGATCATCATTGTTGAACCCAGTCCACTTATCCTTCAACTGGCTACTCAACTTCTAATAGCTCGAGGTTCCCACTATAAAACAGGATCACATATCTAATTATCCCTACAGATCACTTATACTTGGCTAAGGCTCAGCTAATCCCGCTGTGAGTGACTTGTCACTTCCCAATGAACCAGCTATTATGTTCGTACTTGCAACCTAAAACACAATCACTAACACTGCCCAAACGCTGAAACTGCCCGAACACTGAACTGCCTGAAGCGGTATGTTGCTACATGGCTGCTTTCCAAAATCTACCGATACCTCCCGCGTCTCCAACTGATCACGTCCATGCGTCGAATCCTGACGTCACCAAATCCAAGGCTAAAAGTGATTGCTACCTGACCGATGGTAGCCTTATATCACAAACGACCTTATACGGTCCATTGCTTCCCTGATCCCATAACGTATTGGCGCACCTACAGTCTTATCGCTGGATCAACCAGATCTAGTCCATCTGGGTAATTCCGAAATTCGATACGTGGATTTGCCACGCCCTCACTGCTGCACCCGAACTGGTGGGTACTACTGTTCCTTCCGCGTCCTAACAACGTGCTCATGCTATCTACCGACCTAGTGAATGCTACGGCTGCACCCGCAGACTTACAACACTCTATCACTATCTGACCGCTATTGAATGCTACGGCTAACCCCGTAGTCTTACAAAACTTTCCATGCTAACTGTCTGTTAGTGAAAGCTATGGCTACCCCCGTAGTCTTACAACACTTCCCATACTATCTGACTGTTAGTGAATGTTATGGCTACCCCCGTAGTCTTACAACACTTTCCATACTATCTGACTATTAGTGAATGCTATATCTACCCCCGTAGTCTTACAACAATTTCCATACTGGGTCGAACACGCACTCGACCTAACACTCAACTGAACTTGAGTCCTAACTGAAGCTCTAACCTGGTACCCAAAACCTGCTATCTGATGCCATGGAAAAGCATGAACCAAATGTTGGAACGTGTTCCGAACTCCCAACTCACAATCCTCAATCCGAACGACCACTCAGCCGCCTTTCTCCCTAACAGGGATGCGAAACTCTCCTAGTTTCACACCCATTTCTGTTCTTGAGTACCTGATCGATTCTTCCCCACTTAGTTTCAGCTAAGTCTTCACAGCACGTGAGAATTGAAGGATCCCCGGTCCTTCTTGCTTTCCAATAACCTGCTGATGAAAATCTGTGCTTACCAATGCTAGCGATCAATTACCAGTTAAACCCAGAGATCGCCCATCCTATGAAATCCTGCAGAGTACCCTTGAGATCTGGTCCAGTCTGACACCTCAATCCATCTCCCATGCTGTCAACTGAAGGCCTTAATCTTCACTCTGGCTGACGAATCCTCGTTCCCACTCCCAATCTCGCAGCACTACTGAACTATGACCGAACACAACCCATGCGAGAAATGCAATTCTCTTGAACATCAAATGACCGAACACCCATGCATCTAACACTCGCAACTAACTCCGCTATCTTCATGCTACTAGTCCTTCCCTAGCAACGGTAGTGCCTTGAACTCCAAAGTTCATCCATAAACAATTGTCGACCATACCAGAACCATGGTAGAACCACAAAACGCTGACTTCACTAGAGAACTATCGCTCTAACCCTGACCGAATATCCTCTAAATAATACCCCGCACAGATCCCGACGAAGATCCGGAATGATAACGGTACACGCGGAACCCACTCCGTAAGATACGTCCCTCTGTAGGTTCATCAAGGACTGTGCGGCATGCAGAATGGCATATAAAAATCCTTGACAACCCAGACAATAGTAGAAACCGACCCGAGTCCTAACTTGTCCAAACTCAATCAATATTCCCATGTGGTACAAATTCCTGACATCCACCTAGCAATAGTAGAAGATGACATACCCGCAACATCTGGAGAAATCCTGATTACCTTCTCCAGAGATACTCAACCCTCCTGAGATCATGGTGCAAAACTCCCTCCCGATCTTGATGACAGGAACTGACAATAGGACCCTCCTTCCTGAAGGACTCTAAGGATTCACAGGCTTTGGGCTTTAGATGAGCCCCTAACTGCCCTGTGACAAATCTGTACTATGAAACGAGAGAACACTGAACACCCCAAACCATCAAAAAGGAAACGATCTTACACTGACCACCGATAATTCCACGGTATGCAATTGGCATATGACCATATTTGATGATCTAACCCAACAGGAGCAAAGAAAAAAACCAGGAATACACTAACTCATCCTGCTACAGTATCCCAAACCACATCTCAATTCCCACAACAATGTGCAGATAAAACTGAAAGAAGGCAAGGTTACATACCCACAACATTGCCTGCTAGAGTTTTGACTTCTCCTGTCTGACACTGCAGGACCTGACTCCGTCTGCTGACATGACCAACCCCGGTACACTTGTAGCAGCCTAAACCCCTGGAATGTCAAACTCCCTTGTGTACTTTCCCGCATATGTTGCACTGACTCCGGCCTTGCTGGCCTTTCACCCGATGATCAGAAGTCTTGGGTCTCTACCCGGGACCCTCTACTATATGCACCTGGAACGACCCTCTCTTATCATAGTGCTCCAAATCGATCTCGCATCCTCAGACTTTGGAAGTCATATCCTCCAGGGTCTGACACGCTCATTAGCTCACTTGCCAATGGCTGAGCTGCAACAGCTGGAACATCCTCTGTCCCCAAACCGGGTCATAAACTCCTCCCCGAAGCTTCTCATATTCTCCAAGACTCTCACCGATTCGAGTATGGATCCTGTGCTTTCAGTAGTATGGGCCCAATACTACCTTCCACACCTATCCATACTTTCTCTTTGTAATCCTCCTGAATCCTCCAAGTCACTTCCTCAAACTAATACATCCAAGTCTCACTAAACCTCACTACTAACCCACTGAAACATATCCTAGGCTTTCCTAGGTTCCCGAATCGACCCAGTCCTCAGCTGCTGAAATATTCCCAGTAATGTCAACTAGCTACCTCATGAATATAGCCACATGCAACAGAGATCATATAATCCTTCGAGTAAAAGACCCATCCCTAGAATGGTTGGACTCAAACAAGAGTTGCGCAATAGGGTCAAGTCCACCACTCTGAGATTATTCAGCCTGTATCCCATGTGACTTAGCATATTCACTTAGTAGCTAACTCACATCACTAAGAGTCCCACAAAGCACAAAGCGAACAACATTCGGACAATGGAAAATCTAACCATCATACTCCAATCAAACCATTATATCCTCTAATCAGGAATCTGTACATGCAATTCAAAGGCTCATAAAATCAGGCATAATCGAAACAGGATATCCTACTACAGACTGATCAGTACTAGCATGCAAGTCTACAAGCACATACAATAGACATATAAGGCATCGTCCTAGATCCTCAACCCTAATCTAGCATGCAGTTCTTATAATCATATCATAACATAACATATCATAACATGTTTGGGTATCTTGGGGAAAACTTACTTGAGCTCGGCTGATTGCACGCATCACACATCTTGTTCTTTTCAAAGTTCTTTTCTCTTTTCAAATTCTTTTCAAACTCCTTTTTATAAAATGATTTTAGTTTTGAAAATTTTCATACCAAGTCCTTAGTTTGAGTTCAGACACAACCGAGAGTGTGCCCGAATCCCTCAAACCAAGGCTCTGATACCAACTTGTAACATCCCAAAATTCAAGACCAAAAATTTCATTTTAATTAAGTTATTTAATAAAACCAACAGTATAAAAACATTCATAATAATATCTCATGTCAAAACCAAAGTGTCAATAATCAAATCATATTATCGTAAAACCATATCAAAGTGTAATCCCAAAGATCTGATGTGTGGAAAACATAGTGTGATGCGCTGCAATCAAGCCGACTCCTTTCCTTTGAAAACGAGTACCTGAAACCAAAATTGTAAACCGTAAGCACGAAGCTTAGTGAGTTCCCCCATCATACCACATACCATACAAATCACATACTGTCAGGCACACCGGGGTGCCCGACCTACCCCATGTCAGGCATATCTGGGTGCCCGATCTATCCTGTTGAGCATACCGGTGTGCTCAACCTACCCCTGTTAGGCATACCGGGGTGCCCAGCGGTCATGTCGACCGGTAACCGGGGACTATTTCACCCCCTACTACTACCACATAATATCAAATCACATATATCATAATCTGTCTAGCATAGCTGGGTACTAAACTACCCTTCGGCCCTATCGACCGGTAACCGGGGACTATTCCCTACTACCACTATCACATAACATCATATCATGCTAGAACATAAAACATATCAGGTAGTTGCAAACCTAGATAATTATCACAAACACAATCATCTATCAACCAACTCCTACTAGTGGGCTGGCATTGTGGCCGTAGACCCACTTCTACTGGAAGGTAACTCACCTCACACTGCTGAAGTCCCGCAGACAAAACCCTGGATATTGGATGATAACTTCCCGAACTGTCAATATCAAAACAATACCCAATTGATAATTGGGTTCCAACACGAAAATCATAAGTATATACTTGGGGTAAATACTACTTTACCCCTAACTTAGCTTTATTCAAGCCGAAGGCCCAATCCAAAGGCCCAAAAGTCAACTATGAGTCAAAGCCCAACATATGGCCCAATTTGGACCTTTAGAAGGTCTTACCACAAGGCCCAACCATTTAGTCCGGTCCAAACATTCGACACTCTAATGGCCTAATATTATATAATCATTAAGGCCCAAACTATGGCCCATCTATGGCCCAATTTTCCAAATTGGGTTCAAACCCCTTACATGGGCCTTACCCTAAAGCCCATTAAATTATTCTAGTCCATTTTCTTGTTCTTGGATGGCCCATTATTGGCCCAATCACCAAAGCCCAATAGAAATGCCCAACTTAAGGCCCAAGTAAAATTAGGGTTTCACATTAAATGACAATTAGGGTTAAGTGTTTCTCACTTAACCCATTAAGTACTTAATCCATTAAGTCCATCACTCTACTAGATAAGTCATATGGTGTGATTGGGTGTAATTTACAATTCCATTCCAATGGCCCAAATGTGGGTCCCGATAAGTCCAAGGCCCATATTGATGGGTTTTGAGCATTCTAACACTTCCTAAGTGTACATGCAACCCTAATAACCTTGGATCTATGTTTGTCTAATAATCATGCAAAGTTGAATTCCAAGGTTATATTCCTATCTAGCATACATGGGGAACATTTTTAACTTGAATGAAAGATAGAATAACTTACCTTGTTGTTGATTATGATCCTTGAAACCTTGTGAGCCTAGCACCCCAAGTGTGATGCCTCAAATGCTTCACACAACACCAAATGCAAAGGAGTAAACTTTGAGAGAATCTTACACTTGCAAAATCGGCTCTAGCCCTCTTGTTTCTTATGTGTAGCCTATTTTTTGGTGGAGAATGGGTTTCTTATATAGTGTTGACACATCTAGGGTTACACCATGTAAACCCTAATGTCTCATGACTCTTCATTTCCATGACCCATGGGTTTGTAACTCCCATGGAGCATCCATGGAGCATCCTATGGGTGGAACCCAACTTGATAATCCATGGAGCCTCTTAGCCCACTATATAAGATATGGAAGATTTACATAATCTACCCATATATTTAATTAGTTATCTTTTGATCACTTAATTAACTCTTGATCAAACTAATTAAATAATATTATTAATATATTAGAACTTATAATATATTAATAAACCATAAGTGTTATTTCTCTCATTTTAGTTTATCCAATTGCATGGTGCCATGCAACCCAAATGGACCATGTCGGTTCGGGTCAAGTACATACCAGAAATAGTTATGGACTTAGACACCTTATCCAACAGTCTCCCACTTGGAAAAGTCTAATAACTATAACTGCAATACTTCAGGAACCGATCGGCAATCGTAGCTCTTTCAAGGTCTCTCGGAACTGAGAAGATGATGATACGCCATTTAAGATAAGTGATCATATAATCCTCTGTTCTAGATATCAGCCGGGCAAATACATGGAACAGTGTCTTACTTTGTGTCCAGCAGTTTGTTTCCCGATTTTCGATTTGTTTGACATAGAACTCAATTGAACACATCAACTTAGTTTTGACCGGGCCCGGTACATAGGTCAAAACAAAATCATCGAGGGGCCCAGATATCAGCTTCTAATCCAAGAAGGAACAGATAAACTTCGACTCATATGTTTGTTCTACTACTCATTGAACTATACACAAGAGCACGTTTTATAACATCGAGTTACCAATGCGTTTTCGTACAATAAATGTATAACCAACTCATAAGTAACAAATCATATATCTAGGTTTGAAGACTTATATGATATTACCGTCTCACGATCACTCGAGATAAATTCCATGAAGTGATTCCAGTGAGCGTGGGTTGAGTCCAATGCTCAGAACTTATGAGCACTCATGAGTGTTGTAGCCATGTCCAACAACTTAGACCTCTGCAACCAATCATGACAGTCTTGATTCATACCTACTTCCGACATATGACCGACTGTGGAGGTTCGAATAATATGATATACCAAACATAATTATTCTGGAAGTCAAAACATGCAAAAGAAATATAGTAAACGATCGACAAGAGATAGCAACACTTTACTCATAAATAAAACACCTTTTATTCATCATCTAATGTCAATTACACTTTACAAATTTCAAGGTTATCTAACTACTAAATCTAATATCATCCTTCAGCCCTATGCTCCGAGCATGCTGGAGATGCTTAACCCGAGTCAGTCCTTTCGTGAGGGGATCTGCTGGATTCTCATCCGATGATACCCTCTTTGCCAGGAGGAGTCCTTCTTCTATTCGATGTCTGATGAAATGGTATTTTCTGTCGATGTGTCTAGATCTCCCGTGATCCCTTGGTTCCTTGGCTAAGGCAACTGCACTTTCACTATCACAGGAAATTTCCATTGGCTCTTTAATAGCTGGTACAACTCCAAGGTCTCCAATGAAGTTCTTCAGCCATATCGCCTCCTTTGCTACCTCGCTAGCTGCTAAATACTCTGATTCGCAAGTTGAATCAGCCACTGTCTCTTGCTTGGAACTCTTCCAAGAAATTGCTCCTCCATTTAAGGTAAAGACCCAGCCTGACTGAGAGCTGAAATTATCCCTATCAGTCTGAAAGCTAGCATCACTATACCCTACAACTCTCAAGTCTTCACTCCCACCGAGGGTAAGGACCTAGTCCTTAGTCCTCCGTAGGTACTTGAGGATATTCTTTACCGCAGTCCAGTGTGCATTTTTCCAAGTAAGCATGATTCGCAACTATCATCTGACTTTAGGTCAAATGACTCCAATACTCCATCCTTTTGGAGTTGGCCTATGCGTTTCTTGCTTATATGTCCAAGACGACAATGCCATAATGATGCTTTATCCAAGTTATTATCATTAACAGAATCAATACACAATACATTATTTCCTAAGTTATCAACCACAGATACAGTTTCATACACACCATCACAAGGTAATGCTTTAAAATAAAGAACATTATTAAAGAAAGCATTAATCGAACCAACTTCATTATCAATGAAAAGGTGAAACCTTGTTTATACAATGCATGAAAGGAAATAATGTTTCTTGCCATTTCTGGTGAATAACAACCCTTATTCAAATCTAAACTAAACCCACTACTTAGCAATAAAGTATAAACTCCAATCTTGGTGACAGGTAAAGCTTTCCTATTCCCCATGATTAAGTTTATTCTTCCATGCTCCATATTCTCACTTCTTCTTAGTCCTTGAAAATCAGAACAGATATGAATACCACAACCGGTATCAAGGACCCAAGAGTTAGAATGCGGTGAGTTATTAGATAAGATAGTGTAAATACCTGCATGGTTGGGTTTAACTTTACCATCCTTCACATCTTGCTGGTATTTTGGGCAGTTCCGCATCCAATGTGACTTTTCATGGCAATAGAAGCATTCAGCCTCTTTTGGGTCAGAAGAAGGAGTGACGAAACCTTTCTTGGTTCCACTTGAAGAAGAGCCATCAAGGGTCCTAGCCTTGGTACCCTTCGAAGAGCTCTTCCTCTTCTTCCCTCTACCTTTCCCGATTGCCAAAACCAGGGCGGAGTTTGGAGTAGGAGTGTTAACAACCGACTTACCCTTAAGACCTGTTTATGCGGTCTTGAGGAGTCCCTGAAGTTTGCTGAGTGTGACCTCTTCCTTATTCATGTGATATGTCATGCGGAATTGATCATAGCATGATGGTAAGGACTGCAAAATGATATCTATTGCAAGCTCCTCAGGGAAGTTCACATTAAGCTTCAGCAACCGATCCACATACCTTTGCATTTTCTGCATGTGGCTCGTGACGGATTCCCCGTCCTTCATCATGGTTGTTATGATAGAGCATATGATTTCATACCTCTCTTGTCGTGCACTTTGATGGTATCTTTCCATCAGATCTTGGTGCATTTCAAAAGGGTAGAAGTCCTCATAGGACTTTTGGAGTTCCGCTGTCATGGTGGCCAACATGATGCATGCCACTTTTGTAGCATCCCTTTCATGTACCCGGAAGTCAGCGATCTCCTGGGGAGTTGCAGTGGTCTCATTAATCTCCTTAAGCTCCTTGTCAAGGACATATTCTTTGTCCTCGTAACGGGTAATCATCCTGATGTTTCTGATCCATTCATTGAAGTTGGATCCATCAAAAGTGACTTTCCCACACAAGTTCATAAGGGTAAAGGAGCCATTAGGATTAGAGCCAGAAGCAGCATTGTTTGAAGACATCTGAAAGAAGAGAACAAGATTAGTTTAGATATTAAGAGAGTCCTTAATAAAACACCCAAATGTAATATTAAGGCTAGGATCCAATCACAATATATTATAACTTAGAAGAGGTATGCCGTAATCCAAGCTATAACATATTTAAAAGGTAGGTGAATGACGATTCACCAATTTCCACCATGAAAAACGAAATATAAATATTAGGTTTTTAATTGGTTCTTAGAAATTCCTAGATTCTTTTGAGATTCAATGAACTTTTCAAAGGCATGTTTCAATCTCGAGTGTGCCCTCCAAGTTTTGTGACTGGGATACCGAGGATCACAAAACGAGGTGTGAAGTAACCATGCAAATCACTTGGTACCCTCAAGGTTTATCACTCAATCGATGTGCCGGTAAACCACACACGCTCCACCGATGCTATGGTAAACCTTAAGTCACCCTTTACCTACCTTGTTAAGTCCAAGTTAGTGTGTCGGTTAACCACACACGCTCCACCAACGACTTAAACAAAGTGTAAAGTGTAATTTCATGGATTAGCACCTTATTCACATTTTCCTAAAGTAACTAAGATTGGGAATTTAATAAAAGCATTTAGTTACTTTATAATATTCATCATACTTTTAATGAGAATTTATAAGTCCTTGTCTTACCCGTTCGGCTAACGACCCTCCACCGATCAAGGAAACGGTGGGTGAGAGTGGACACCCATTAAGTTGCCATTTTATAGGCAACAACCTTATACCCCCCTTATAGACCGGCTTCGTGAATGAGGCGTACTAGCGGTAAGACGACTTGACGTTATACATATATATATATATTAGTAACTTATAATATTATAAAGTATAAGGGTTGAATTTTAACTTTTAAAATTCTAAGGGTTGGAACTAAAGTTTTAATCGAGACTTTACATGTTCCAAAACTTGAGGGCAAGTTTTGTAAACTTCCAAAACTTTTCATTTCTTATAACTTATGAATTAATTGAGTAATAAAAATGAAGACTCTTCATTTTTATAACTCTTGTGTTCTTTTAATGGCTTTAATAAAAGTGAGACTTTTGGTTTTCCATAACTTGAGGACAAGTTATGGACTCCATTAAAACACATTATGATCATGAATTAAACTACCATGAAGGTTACAAACAATTCCTATGATCATCTAATCTTCATAAGTTCAAGAACATGAATATGAACACTTTCAAGAATCAAAAAATTACACTTAAAAAAATCTTGTAATTTTAATAATTGCCATTGTAAATGGATTAGCATAAACATTACACCATCTAAAACAAGCTTTAAAACATCAAAACAGTTTAGGGTAATGTTTCTAGTCCATTTCCAGCAACAAATGTGCAAACTTTCATACGAGCAGAAAACAGAAAAACGATTTTTTTCAAGCTGTTTGCACACAAAAAACAACAAACAAACCAGGCTCTGATACCACTGATGGGTTTTGAGCATTCTAACACTTCCTAAGTGTACATGCAACCCTAATAACCTTGGATCTATGTTTGTCTAATAATCATGCAAAGTTGAATTCCAAGGTTATATTCCTATCTAGCATACATGGGGAACATTTTTAACTTGAATGAAAGATAGAATAACTTACCTTGTTGTTGATTATGATCCTTGAAACCTTGTGAGCCTAGCACCCCAAGTGTGATGCCTCAAATGCTTCACACAACACCAAATGCAAAGGAGTAAACTTTGAGAAAATCTTACACTTGCAAAATCGGCTCTAGCCCTCTTGTTTCTTATGTGTAGCCTATTTTTTGGTGGAGAATGGGTTTCTTATATAGTGTTGACACATCTAGGGTTACACCATGTAAACCCTAATGTCTCATGACTCTTCATTTCCATGACCCATGGGTTTGTAACTCCCATGGAGCATCCATGGAGCATCCTATGGGTGGAACCCAACTTGATAATCCATGGAGCCTCTTAGCCCACTATATAATATATGGAAGATTTACATAATCTACCCATATATTTAATTAGTTATCTTTTGATCACTTAATTAATTCTAAATTAATTCTTGATCAAACTAATTAAATAATATTATTAATATATTAGAACTTATAATATATTAATAAACCATAAGTGTTATTTCTCTCATTTTAGTTTATCCAATTGCATGGTGCCATGCAACCCAAATGGACCATGTCGGTTCGGGTCAAGTACATACCAGAAATAGTTATGGACTTAGACACCTTATCCAACACATATATCCAAAATTAGGGTTTTCTAAACCCTAATTAGGGTTTCCAACCCATTCATAGCCCAATAGGCCCAAAACCAAGTCCTTAGATCAATTAGGGTTTATTAGGACCATTAGGGTTTATTAGGCCCATTAGGGTTTTAGTCCATTTGTCCAAGCATCCCAAACGAGTCAAACACAACAAGCACACCGCCACCCAACACGGCGGCTCGTGGCGGCAGGAGGCGGCAGCCACCACCCTACGGTGGTGGGTTTGAGTTTCATTTTATTATTCTAGCTCTTGTTACTATATTACAATGAAAATACCAAATGGACATACACACACTCACTAAAATAAACACACAACCACCCTTATAGTGGCCGGCGGTGGCATATTATGGCAGCCACCACCTCACTGTGGTGGCGGTGGCTGTTCTCGGTTTTTCCGGCTAGAAATAACACACACAACACATATTAGAAGCAAAAGCACACACCCACACAACTCACAGCCACCTCCCACGGTGGCTGGTGGTGTCAAGATACGGAAGCGACGTCGGAAAGTAAAAGGAATGGCGGCAGGCGGCGGGATTTGCGATGACAGCCACCACCTCATGGTGGTGGCGGTGGTTTCTTTTCGTCTTCTTCCCGACAACATATCAATACACTGACATACGACTTATGGTGGACGACGGGGCACGAGCGGCGGCAACAGCTGCGCCTACAGCCGGCGTCGTCGGCGGCAACAATGTAATAGTAGAAGAGAAGCAGCAGAGGGTAACCGGAGCGCTGAAGAATGGCGTCGCTTGGAGCTGCGGTGTCGACGATCGTGGATAAGCGTAGCGAGTGAAGGACGGAGGACGAGAGCTGAACCCACGATGGCAGCAGCAACGGAAGGCGAAGGAGGTGATGGTTCGTGTCCTTGTCGGCGACTGGAGTAGCAACAACTCTGGACAGCGGCATGGACGTCGGCGGTCGCCCGGAGCTTCACCAGATCGGAGAACGAGAGGGGGGTCAGGTGGTAACGGCGCCGGAGACGAAGAAGGAGGGTGGCGGTCGGTGGTGGGATGGCGGCTGCACTCCCTTAGGGTTAGGGTTTAGACGGGGGGTTTATATACCCGATCCCCTTAACTAGTTTACATAATGACCAAAATGGTCCCTCCTTCCCCATTTCTTTCAAAATAAATCCATATTTTTCCGTTTTAACCCTCGGCATTAAAAGTCGTTACAAATCACGTACAATACTTTCCAAACAGCCCTCCGTTTTTGAATTTCTTTGCAAAGCCAGACCAGAAGTTACCCCTTTAGCCCCCAATATCTCAATTATGACATATTCAGCCCTTCCACCTCTTTTCCTTTCAAATTAAATTTGAAATTATCCAAATAGCCCTTAGTCTTCAAAATCCTTTCAAGTTAAGTCCCAATAATTTACCAAGTAGTCCCTACCTTCATAAATATTTACAAAACCAATCCGGAACTTACACTTTTAACCCCCAACTTCTAAATTGTGCCAATTAACTCCTCGAGACCATCCCTTGTTATATAATTATTGATTTTAAGGCTACTATAAATTCATTAATTAATTTATTTATTTATATAATAAAGGGGTGTTACATGATCAAATGTATTCCAATTTATCCGCGTTTCACACTCTCCCGCCACGTGTCTCGGTGACTCGACTTGTGTCATGTCGTGGTGACTCTGTTACCACTTCGTGGGGATCAAATTGGCACGTGTCGTACTCCGGTTGACACGTGTCATGATGAATCACTCAATGACACATCATGGCAAGTGTATCACCACATCGTGGTGGTCAAGAGTTGACTGTTGACTTGACTTTTGTTGACTTTCTCAAAATAGCAACGTACTTTCATCTAAACTTCAAACGGCCATAAATTTCTCATACGAACTCCATTTTCGACGATCTTTATACACACGAAATCCTCTGAACAAGATTTACAAAATTTCTCAATTATCTTTTCCTAAATAGCATTTATCAATTTAAAGTAACTGCACACACTATTTCTACTACTCACCTCATATCATTGTATATCTTCTGAAATGATACTTGGTTATGAAAGACAGGTATTACAAGTTCTATCCCCCTTAAAAGATTTTGTCCTCGGAATCTCCCTAAGTAAGGGTATATCAACTAATTCTCTTTTCTTATATCATGAAACACTAAAATTAATTACTCTAATCTCCAATCAATATTAATTATTCAGATTAATTTCAATTACTCATATCTATATCAATCGGTCATATCTATTTCTTCTATTACTACAAATCACTCGATTGAATCACTTAAATTAGATGAGTTATTGGAGAAGATTTAGAAGAAACATTAATTTAATATACTTACGAGTATTTCATGATATAAGAAAAAATTAGTTGATATACGCTTACTTAGGGAGATTCCGAGGATGGAACGTTAGAACTTGTAATACCTGTCTTTCGTAACCAAGTATCATTTTAGAAGATATAAAATGATATGAGGCGAGTAGGAGAAATAGTGTGTGGAGTTACTTTAAATTGAGAAATTCTATTTAGCAAAATAAAACCATTATCTAAAACAATATCATGAAAACCATAGTGAATTAGAATGTATCAATAAACATCCAAGTACATCAGAGTCATGTAATATGCGGAGCAATGTGGTGTGTGCAATGCGGTCATCCCGATCTCTTCCCTTTCGAAACAGAAGTACCTGAGAACATAAACTGAAAATCGTAAGCACAAAGCTTAGTGAGTTCCCCAACATACCACATACAATATATATCAAACATATAATAGGCCACGCCCGTCATCGGGCCCCACCTGGAATCGAGCCCCGCTCGGTATATAGATATGTCAGTCATTGGGCCCCGCCTGGCATCGGACCCTACCTGGTGTACATATAGACATATAAACAGATAAACACATAACACATGCAGTAATCACAAAGATAAATAGCATACATAATGGTCATCGGGCTCTGCCCGGTAAGCATACAAGCACATAACACATGCAAGAGTCACGCAGACATCTAGCATCCTAACATAACAAAACATGGGCCGACATTGGTGCCTTCGACCCGCTAAAAACACAGTGAGGAAACTCACCTCGCCGACAAATTCCACAGCTAACAACTCACATAGCCAACGAACGGGTGTCATACACCTCCTAACAAACCATACAAGGTAAACCCTTAGTCCACCTTCTAAAACTAGCAATTTGACCAAAAGTCAAAGTCAACAGTCAACAGTCAACATTTCTATCAGTTGAAACTCACGTCGTGACCAGTCTTTGGTCACGTCGTGAGAACGCACTCGGCCAGATTCCAACTCAACTCGCTTCAACTCAGTCAACTCGGTCCCGGATGACCAGACCTCACGACGTGATCCCCCCAGTCAGTTGAGGCAATCACGTAAAAACCACTCTCACGACGTGGAACTCCCTATGTCACGTTGTGAGCCACGTTTGATGCTAAATCCTAATCTCTTAAGTCCTTAATCCATTAAGTCATCCATTCCAACTTTCCAGAGGGCTTTCATACATCCAAACCATCATAAAAAATATTTGCTTTATGGACATGCATATCAAATGCAGTCTTGGACTTGATTAGGTCAAAATGGCGAAAATGAGATCCAAATCTCATTCATGGGACCAAAACTTAACCAAACCATAGATCTAGCACACCAAACCTCAAAGGGACCTCATAGATCCATAAAGTTGCAAAATTTATGGAATCCAACCACTCAAACCACCTCCAACATTAAGAAAAAGGCATAAAAGTTTAGATCTAGAAGAATAACACATAAAGGTTGGAACTTGAGGAGTTACCATGGTCCAAGGTATGAGCTTTAAGGTGGTGAAGGAACTTGCTTGCTGGATCTAAGCACCAAGAACATCTTCTTCTTCTTCAAAGCATCAAAATCTTCATAAATGGATGGAACAGGAGACAGGAGGCTCAAAATGGTGAAAGGGAGGCTAGGGTTTCTCTCAATATGATCTAGATATGATGGGGGCTAATAAAATGCCCTAAAACACGAAACTAACCCTTATATATGTTGAAAACCCTAAAACTCGTGGGCTTGGGTTGCACAGTTCTCATGTCGTGAGCCCCTTATACTCATGTCGTGAGCACAATTTAAATCAACATTTATGTTTAATCGCTTCTCACGTGTGAGTTCCATCTGCTCACGTCGTGAGCTTAGTTTTTCCCCAAACCCTTTCCAACTTCGAACAGTTATAACTTCTTCGTTCTAAATCTGATTTCGACGATCCTTATATCCACAGAAAGGTGATTAGAAGCTCCACACATCTATCAACTCCTCTTTGCCATAAAACTTTCCGAACTAAAATCCAAAATTCATAAAAGGACCGAACTGCCTCTTTACCGATATACCCTTAGGCTCCAAAACACAAACCGAATTCCCAGATCATCTAACCTACATTACCCACAATCAAAGGGGGTCTAGGTCTCTTTCCCAAAGGCCCTAAGCCTTATCAAAACCGGTCCTCGGGTAACGGACCCGAATTATGAATGATCTGGAACAGGGCGTTACAACTCTCCCCCACTTTAATTAGATTTCATCCTTGAAATCATTCCTCACTATGTCCTCTGCCGCTAGACGATCCTGCCCAAACTTCCTGAATTTTGATTAAGACTGAAGATTTATCCCATACCGACGACCGCCTCCCAAACCTGCCATCCAAGCCCCGCCTTGGCATAAATTGCTTATACCTCCGAAAGAATGAACATTAACACTCTACCCTTGATATTTGCATATTTAGCCATATTTTTAGTATAGATTTTTATCAATTATTAGCTAATTATTTGCATATTATGGACAAAAGGTACTTAATAATGTTTGAATTATATTTTCAGTCCAGAAGTCGTGCTCGGAAGCAAAAGGAAGCAGGAGTCATGAACGAAAGCTCGGGAATGGAAGAAAGAAGAAAAAGGCTTAAATCTGAATCTACTCGGCGAGTAGGGTCGTCTACTCGACGAGTAGACACGAAGGTTCGCGAAGAAATACGAGAAGTCCTTGCCGCATACGGATTCAACAAAGGGACTCGTAGAGTCAGTTATCTACTCGACGAGTAGCCCCTGTTTTGAGAAAATTATAAATAGACTTCACAAACCCGAATTGAGGACTCTCTGGCTTTTTGGAGAACTTACTTGGCGACTAAGGAACTTATTGGAGATCAGAAGAACGTGTGAAGTACCCTAATCCTTCATTCTTAACAGATTAAGGCACTTTAGGTTTAATTTTCCACTTTACCTTTGAGTAGAATTATGTTAGGTTTACTTGAATTCGTTTTTGAGCTTTCATACACTGAAATCATGAACTAATTTTGTTAGTTTCTGTTTGGGGAAGACAATTTTGCTCCTATGGTTTAATTTACTCTTTTGATTAATTGTTAGTTGGTGATATTGTTAAATTAAGCTTGTTAAAGACCCTTATGCATTAACCACAACTATTTTCTGTTAATTGCTAAGTGATTAAGCTGCATGAACATCTCTTAAATGCTTATCTCATATAATTTATGTGAACACAATACTATATGCCTAGGAATAATGAACATGAAACTAGGATTAATTAGAGAATGGGTAAATTAATGTGTGAGCTTGTGTGATACACCATCAACAAGAGGTTAATTGAATCACCAAATTTAATTAGCTAGCTACAAGTCTTATTTAACCCGAATAATTAACCTAGGAAATCTATTAGTTTAATCAATTGGCCATTGTTTGAATTGGTATGTTTTCTAAGGATTAGTAATAGCGAATGTGAATCTAATCACTAGAGTCGGTAACCAATAACAATTAATCTATTATATTATCATAAAAATTAACCATAGGAGTAAATGAGTTGAACCTAAACAGAAACCCTTTTTGATCATTGAATTTAGTTTGTTTTTACGTGCTTTCAGCTTTTAATTAAGTAGTTAATTTTTAGTTAAGTTTTAGTTAAGTTTCTAGTCTTGCAAAACTAGAGAAACCCCTATTTTCTATTACTTGTTTTTAGTTAATTCTAGTTTTTAGTTTTAATTTGCCGTTCCCTGAGTTCGATACCCTATTTATTTAACTACACCACAATTGATAGGTCCACTGCCTTTGTGTGTCAATTTTATAATTAAAAGTAGGATTAAAACTAGTTGAGTTTACACACATCAAGTTTTTGGCGCCGTTGCCGGGGAACGGTTCAAAAATTAGCACTAATTTCTAGTTTTATCGATCCTTTGTATGAGATTTATCTTGCACAAAGTTATTTTTAGGTAATTTAGTTATTAGGATTAGTTTTCATAGTTATCTGTTTTAGAAATTTAATTAGATTTTTTTCTGTTTCTGCCTTTAACTTGCCGAGTGCAATCGACGCTACTCGGCGAGTCCATCGCTGATTCACAGTTTTTATTTTTATTTTCTTTTTGTTCTTTTTACACGTTTTTCTTACTTTGATTGCAGTTGTTACATTACCAGAGGATCCAATACGTCTTTGGTTCCTCCACTTGAAGACCCGGAGTCCGCTCTAAGAAAGAACAAGGAAAAGCCGTTGGAGAATCCGCTTCTTCAAAGAACTCACCTTTGAAGAATCTCAAATCCGTTTTTAGCAAGAAAAAGAGCAGCAAATCAGGAGCATCCAGCACCTCTTCCTTGGCAAACGAATACCCAATCAAGGAAGACATCGTGAACGAGTCCAAAAGAGAAGAAAGCGAATTTGAAGAAGGTAGCGATCTAGAAGGTGACTTTGACAACACCATGGCGAACATTGATGAAGTTCCCATGGGCGAATGGAAGAAGAGGATACGGGATGATACCGGCCCGAGACTTGTGCAACCCGCAATTCCTGCGACTGCCACTTTTGAGCTTAAGGGTCACATACTTGCTCAACTCAAGGAGATCCCCTTCTACGGAAAAGACCACGAAGATGCCTATAAACACTTGGATGAAGTCAATGATGTGGCTGATTATTTTAATGTTCCAAATGTGCCTCGCGAAACCCAACTGCTTCGTATGCTTCCAGTGACATTCAAAGGTGCTGCAAAGGATTGGCTCAAGTCACTCCCTCCCGGATCCATCACTACATGGGCTAAGATGAAGGAAGAATTTATTGATCAGTTTTCCCCACCTTCGAAAATAGCCAAGTTGAAGAAAGCTATTGCCAACTTTGAACAACAACCTGGAGAGTCCCTTTATGAGGCATGGGAGAGATACAAAAGTCTACTAAGGAATTGCCCACATCATGATCTTAATAGCCAGCAAGAAGTCTCCATTTTCTATGATGGAGTCAATGTAACAACTAGGCAGCTCCTTGACTCGCAAGGACCCCTCACAAAGAAGGCACCCCCGGTGATCAAAGAACTAATTGAAGAATTCTCTAAGCATTCTAGAGAATACCACAATCCAAGGAATGATATGACCGAGGGATCGGCTTATGCAGCTTCTGAAGATTTGTCGGTAGTTATGGCAATGTTGAAAACCATGGATAGGAGGATGGATAAAATGGATCAAACAATCCATGCTATTCGGGTAGGATGTGAGAATTGCAATGGGCCTCATCTAACTAGAGATTGTGATTTGGACGAGAACGGGAATAAGAAAGTGCAAGTATGCTATTCTAGTGGTGATCGATTTGATGACGATTGGCGAAAACCTAAGAAAGAATGGCTTCCTTATGATGAGTACAAGAAAGCGAGGGAGGAGAAATATAGAAAAAAGGCAAGGGGTTTTTACCAAAAGGAGGAGCCGGTACAAGAAAAGAAACCAAATCTAGAAGAAATGCTCACTAAATTTGTAGCTGCATCCGAAAAAAGACACAATGACCACGATGCTGCAATACAAGATACAAGAACAATATTAAGGAATCAGCAAGCATCTATTCACAACATTGAGAAGCAGCTGGGGCAACTTACCCAACAAATGAATCAAAGAGCACCGGGAGAACTCCTTAGTAACACCGAAAACAATCCAAAAGGCGCACATATAAATATTGTGACAACTAGGAGTGGAAAGATAATTACTCCCCTGGACCCTATTCTGAACGAAGACCCGAAGCTGGTACAAGAGAAGGAGGCAGAAGGGCAGAATCAATATCAGACCCAACTGAACTCAGACCTGACTCACCGAGTCCACGATATGGATTCGACGAGTCCAACACCTGATCAGAAAAATAAACCTCCTGTTAAGCCATATCAGCCTCCACTGCCATATCCAGCCCGAGCTAGACAAGAAAAGAATGAAGAAGACTACCAGAAGTTTCTAGAACACATAAAGGCTCTTCAAATTAATTTACCATTCATAGAAGCGGTTGCTCAAATTCCAAAATACGCCAAATTTCTCAAAGATCTTCTAACTAATAGAAGGAAGATGGAAGAAGTGAAGAAGGTGGTCCTAAACGAGAACTGTTCAGCTACTATGTTGAACAAACTTCCTAAGAAGAAATGAGATCCGGGAAGTTTAACATTGCCCTGCCAATTTGGAAACTTGGCCACCATTTACGCACTAGCTGATTCAGGGGCAAGTGTAAATCTCATGCCTTACTCGTTTTTCAAAAAGTTAGATCTCCCCGAGCCAAGACCCATTCGTATGGCAATCCACCTAGCAAACAAAACGGTTACATTCCCTAGAGGAATTTGTGAAGATCTTTTGGTGAAGGTGGACAAGTTCGTGTTCCCCACGGACTTTATAGTTTTAGACATGGAAGCGGATCCCCAAGTCCCGATCATACTCGGAAGACCTTTTCTTAATACGACAAGTGCTATCGTCGACATGCGAGATTCTAAACTTACCCTTCGGGTAGGAGATGAATCAGTCACATTTGGAGTTGATCAAGCCATGAAGCATGCAAGGAGTAGTGATGACATGGCATTTTCAATTGACATGTTGGAAGAATTGTTGGAAGATTGGAAATAAGAAAAACCAAGAAAGTCCACCGTCTCATTTGAAGAAGAGTTTGTTGCTGAAAGGGACCTGATGAAGTTAGAAAGACTGCTCGAGGAAGCTGAGTACGACGAACTGATCAGAAGTGCAGAAAGACCGACTCGCCGAGTAGCCTCGACCGACTCGGCGAGTCCATTCGAAGAAACCCGAACATTCGCGAAAATTACAACGGACTCGACGAGTCCCCTTTCTGGACTCGACGTGTTCAGCATTCAGAACACAAAAACTGAGCTCAAGGCACTACCAGATCACTTGGAGTACGCATTTCTTGAAGATGGCCAGCAAAAACCTGTAATTATAGCTGCTGATTTGGCCGAACATGAGAATAAGAGCCTTGTGGGTGTACTAAAGAAGAGGCAAGGTGCTATAGCATGGAAGATAACCGACATAAAGGGAATTAGTCCGGCCTATTGTTCCCACAAAATCAACTTAGAAGATGGATCAAAAGTTGTAGTACAACGCCAAAGAAGACTCAACCCGAACATGCAAGAAGTTGTGAAAAAGGAGGTGGTGAAATTACTAGATGCCAGAATCATTTATTCAATCTCCGATAGCCCATGGGTGAGTGCGGTCCAAGTGGTTCTGAAAAAAGGAGGTATGACGGTAGTGGCTAATGAAAACAACGAATTAATTCCAACAAGGACGGTAACCGGGTGGCGAGTTTGCATCGACTATAGGAAGCTAAATGAGGCCATATGCAAGGATTACTTTCCATTGCCTTTTATCGATCAAATGCTTGAGAGGCTTTCCGTTCATCTTTATTGTTGTTTTCTCGATGGGTTTTCAGGGTACTTTCAAATTCCAATCGACCCACAAGACCAAGAGAATACCACTTTTACATGCTCGAGTGGAACATTTGCATATAGACGCATGCCTTTTGGGTTATGCAATGCACCAGCTACTTTCCAAAGGTGCACGATGGCTATCTTTCATGATATGATCGAAAAGTTTATGGAGGTTTTTATGGATGACTTCTCGGTCTTTGGGTCCTCTTTTGAAGAGTGCTTGTCCAACTTGGATCTAATGCTAGCAAGATGTGAGAAGACCAACCTTGTTCTCAACTGGGAGAAGTGTCATTTTATGGTGAAGGAAGGCATTGTGTTGGGCCACAAGATCTCTAAGAAGGGGATAGAGGTGGATAGAGAAAAGGTTGATACGATAGCCAATTTACCACCTCCATCAAATGTCAAGGGAGTAAGAAGCTTTCTAGGCCATGCGGGATTTTATCGCCGATTTATTAAAGATTTTTCAAAGATTGCTAGGCCCTTGACTCAATTACTCTTGAAGGACGCCCCATTTGATTTTTCCAAGGAATGTCATGAGGCATTTCATTTTCTAAAGGAAAAATTAACCACTACTCCTATCATGATAGCACCAAATTGGAATTTTCCTTTCGAGCTAATGTGTGATACTAGTGATTATGCTGTGGGTGTTGTTTTAGGGCAAAGGGTTGATAAACATTTTCAACCAATCTACTACGCAAGCAAGACATTGAATCCTACCCAAGAGAACTACACTACTATCGAGAAGGAGCTGTTAGAGGTGGTATATGCTTTTGACAAGTTCCGGCCATACTTAGTCTTATCCAAGACAATCGTGTTTACCGATCACTCCGCGTTGAAGTATCTATTTGCCAAGCAAGATGCGAAGCCCAGATTGATACGTTGGGTCCTACTTCTACAAGAGTTTGATATCAAAATACGCGATAAAAAGGGGATGGAAAACGTAGCTGCCGATCACTTATCAAGACTAGAAAACCCACTTTTGGAGAAGTTAGAAGAAGATAAAATTGGGGATGATTTTCCCGATGAGTATATCTTGGTAGTAGCGGGAGAAGTGCCATGGTTTGCGGATATAGCAAATTATTTAAGAACCAAATACATCCCAAAAGATTTGACTCGCCAACAAAAGAAGAAATTCTTTTCGGAAATTAAATACTACTTTTGGGACGAGCCATACCTTTTCCGAAGCTGCGCAGATGGAATGATAAGAAGATGTGTATTCGGGAAGGAAAGTCAAGAAATTTTGGCACATTGCCATAGTGGACCCGCTAGAGGACATCAAGGAGCACATTACACCGCGAAGAAGATTTTTGATATTGGGTTCTATTGGCCTACAATTTTCAAGGATGCTGCTCAATATGTCAAGGAATGTGACTCATGCCAAAGAGCGGGAAATATATCATCCCGAAATGAAATGCCCTAACAAAGCATCCAAGTGTGTGAAATATTTGATGTGTGGGGGATTGACTTCATGGGACCCTTTCCTGTGTCTAAAGGAAATAAATACATCTTGGTGGCGGTTGATTACGTATCTAAATGGGCGGAGGCACAAGCATTACCCACTAATGATGCTCGGGTGGTGGTACGATTTTTAAAGAAATTATTCTCAAGATTTGGCGTTCCTAAAGCTCTCATTAGTGACCGGGGCACTCAATTTGCCAATGATCAATTAGCTAAGGTGTTGCAAAAATGTGGTGTTCACCATAGATTTTCAACATCCTATCATCCCCAAACGAGTGGCCAAACCGAAGTAACGAATAGGGCGTTGAAGAGAATACTAGAAAGATCGGTTGGAAGTAATAAGAAAGAGTGGTCGGATAAGCTTGATGATGCACTATGGGAGTTTAGAACAGCGTTTAAGACACCTATTGGTACTACACCATATAGGCTAGTCTATGGAAAAAATTGTCATTTACCGATTGAAATAGAGCACAAGGCTTATTGGGCATTAAAGGTGTGCAATTTTGATTTGGCTGAACTTAGAACTAACCGGTTAATGCAAATGAATGCCTTGGAAGAGCTTAGGAATGAAGCTTACACTAGTTCCTTAATTTACAAAGAAAAGACCAAGAGTTGGCATGATAGAAGATTGAAAGGTAATAAAGACTTTAAAGAGGGACAAAAGGTGTTACTCTTCAATTCAAGGCTCAAACTATTTCCGGGCAAGCTTAAGACACGATGGGATGGTCCATTTACAGTAAAGAAAATCTTTCCACATGGAGCTATTGAGCTAATATCAAGATATGGAACTCCTTTCAAGGTCAATGGTCATAGGGTGAAAAAATATGAAGAAGGAATTCCGAGGAATGAAGAACTTCAAGAAGGGCTACTACTGGAAGGGATTACAGAAAAGTAGAGCGGGAAGGAGTCCAGCTAATGACTCCTTAAAAAGAAGCGCTTCCGGGAGGCAACCCGCGTTTAGAGTTTGCTTTCTTTTCTTCTCTTTTTCGTTTTTTTTAATTTTGCTTAGGATTTGTTTTTATCAATCTTCTTCTATGTTCAAAATGATTTCTTGAGGGCCAGCAATGCTCAAGTGTGGGGTGGCATACATTTCATTTTACAAATTCAAAATTTTCACAGAATGAAAAACTTGACGAGTCTCTAAGGCTACTCGACGAGCCCATTTCAGAAATCCCGAAAAATCGCTGAATCAGGCGTCTACTCGCCAAGTAGGTCCGCCTACTCGACGAGTACATATATTTACCCGAAAAAAAATTATTTTTATTACATTCTGTAAAAGAGGGGTTTTTACCCTAATTTGCAAACACTCAGCCATTAATACGAGCCGCCTCCCCATACTCGACGTGCAAACACTCTCAAGCATCCATCTTGATTCTTCTCTTCTTCTGCGAATTCAACCAACAAGGTAACAATTTTAGCTCTTAATCCTTTACAAGTTTCGATTTTTGGTGTAATAACACCTTTAATTTCTGGAAAATCACGTTTTTGGGAAGACTTGGATTCTAGGGTTTTGATTTTTGACAAATTAGGACGTTTTAGACGTAAATTTTTACATTCATAGACTCCTGGAACATTCCGAAGCAAACCCCTGCAACAATTTATGGATTTGGCCGGTTAATTTCATCAGAACGGATTTGGACTCGAGCAGTTCGTCCTACTCACCGAGTAGTTCGTGGACTCGGCGAGTCCATGCTGCTGATGCCCAGTATTCTGCCATTTTTAATATTTTCGGTATTTTGCTTGTGGTTTTCTTGTTTCTCTGCTGTGCAGGAACCATGTCTAGGAGAGGACAAAGCTCACGAGGAGGCGGTTATGGGGACATCCCATGGTTGACTTTTCCAAGCATCACCAACAAGTCTTCACTCACAAGAACAAAAAACAAGCTGGAGGCTTTGAGGCGAAAGGAAATATATGTTCCTAATGAGTTGGACTGGTCATGGATGGGGCAAGCTGGGCTGGAAGAAGCACTAAGCCATTATTTGGTCAAGTCTTGTGAAATTAATGGGGTACAAATAATCTGTGACGGGTGGAGTCGGTTGTTTAAGCTGCAAGAGTCGGTATATCAAGAGCTTTGCTGGGAATTCTTTGCTACCATCTCTTTCCGTGGTGGTGATGACTATTATAGTCCAAACATCATTTTATTCTGCCTTGGAGGAGAGTTTCGCCAGTGTAGCATGGCAGAGCTGGTGTGGAGGCTGGGAATTTATGATCAGAATGAGATCATGTCTGAGACTTTTGAGTCATTTTTGGAGCAGTGCCACAAAGACTTGCCCGAGGGTGTTGTTGCCTCTACTTGGTGGAACACCATTGCCAACCAAGTCTACATCCCTTCATCCGCTCAAGAGGGGATGATCCGATCCCCGATTCATCGCCTAATACATCGTCTGATCGCGAGCTCTATAAACATGCGAAAGGATGACGATAAAGTCCCCACTCTCGACATCTTCTACATGTGGAGTATTATTACTCCTAATGTATTTTGCAATTTGCCATATTGCATGGCAAAATACTTGGCCGAGGGGGCAGTGAAAGAGCGGGTGACTTCAAAAATCAATGGTGGCATGTTTGTGACAAGGCTTGCGAGAACTTATGGTATTCTGGACCGGCAAGAGGCACGGGCATTGACAGTGATTCCTAGTCCTCCCTTCAGCACAACATTATTTAGGAGGGCTAGGATCATTGAGGATTATGGAGGTGGCCATGTTAGCATTCCAAATTATGATGAACCGTTGGTGCCGGAAGAACCGGGAAGGAGGGTAAGGCAAAGGAGAGAGCGGGTGCCACAAGACCCACCGGTTATTCCGGTGGATGAGGAGCTACCTATGGATTGGTATAATGTTGAGCAGCGAAGGTACCAAGACGATCTCGGGCGGGGCGTGAACTATGTCAATGAGTCATTTACTTATTTATTTGAGCAAATGCATTTTGCGCCAAGGCCCGGGCCTGGATTCCCGTATGTGCCCAGTTGGGATGAAAGGGTGCAAGCGAGAAGAAACCAAGCGGGCGGATGTGGAGCCGGAGGAGATGAAGACGAGGAGGAGGATTGATGTTTTTTTTTTATGTTTGTGATATTTAAGACTATTTGTTTTTCTTTGTTTTGGTTGTTGAACTTGTAGGATGTTTAATTAGGAAATTGTTTTCTTTTATCACTTGTGGTTGTTTTCTTTTCAGATTGAAGGATTGGATGCATGCAAGAGTCTCAATTGTCAAGGTTAGAGTGAGGATCGGGTCTAGATGAGAATGTGCATGAGTTTAGGGTCGAGTCCATTCTCAAGGAAGGTCTTAGAGTGTTATTTGCTGAAGAAAAATGAAGAAAATACACTGAGTAATCATACCCAGCCACATCAGAAACGGAACCCAATAGCAGCATATTTTTTATTTTTCACTCAGCGATGGAATCGCCGAGTGCACATTACCTACTCGACGAGTCCGAGTTCAATTCCACAATTTCTCTGCTTGATATGCTGCTGCTCGTCGTGTTTCCGTATAGACTCGACGGGTCTATCACTTTTTCATTCTCAAAGCTTATATTCTGCTCATATTCACTACGGGTCGCGCTCATATTCCTTAGAGTTTTAATTCTGAAGATTTCCGAGTATTTTTCCTGCATTTTTGGAGCTTTCCCACAGGAGATAATGACACCCAAAGACATGGATGAGCTGCTCCCATGTCTAAAGTCAGCTGAAGATGGAGCTTTACATTAAGAAGATCGACCTCGCCACTACTACCCCAGGGGAGTTTGTTCTAATTCTCTCTTTATGTTTTTATTATTCTTTATCATGCATAGCATGCAATGGGGACATTGCATGAATTAAGTGTGGGGTAGGGGTTGGTTATATTAGTTGAAAATTTAGTTAAAATTTTAGTTACATTTTGAAATTTTTGAAATTTTGCATAAAAGTTGCTAGGATTAATTTAGAAAATTTTGGTAAAGCAATTAGGAATCATGCTAGTGTTATGTTTGATGATTGCATGAAGACCCAAATGTTTAGTTGAGCCTATATACGTTATAGTGCATTTATGGCCTCCTTTATTCTACTGAAATCATGGGACAAAAACACAACCTCGCTTAGTTTGAGGGATGCAATATGTTTAGCATCGTGTACCAGAAATGTATCCAGGAAAATTTTTATCTTTAATCAATAAAGGTTGAAGTTGAGCGCCCCTGCTTAAGCATGTAGGAATTGAGTGAAAAAAGTGAGATACATGTAAAGAAAAAAAAAGAGAATTACAAGAAAAGTTTGAAGAAATTTTGGAGCAGTTAAAGTGAAGATCAAAAGGTCAAAATCCCAAAAGTTCAAAAGTTGAAGATACCCAAAAATCAAAGAAAATCAAAAAGGAAGAATTCAAAGAAATTAAAGTTCAAATTATCAAGAAAGTGAAGAATTCCAAAAAGCTCCATAGTGGTATCGAAAATTGTAATTTTTAGAATATGTATGCTTGGGTTGCTCAACCAAAAACACCTTGAGACTAGGAGGTTTTCCGCGGATGGATTCGGAGGGATGCATAAAATGAGCATTGTTCAAAAGAAGTGTGCAAGTGTTTATGAGAATTGCGAGTATTTAGGATAAGGGGGGTCGTTTAGGAAAAATATAGACACAAATGCATGCGTTGCGGTCTTGGCATAATGGCTCGGTTTGATTGGGATTATCTTATGTGATATTAGTGTGTTATTTGAATATTATGGACAAAAGGTACTTAATAATGTTTGAATATTTAGCCATATTTTTAGTATAGATTTTTATCAATTATTAGCTAATTATTTGCATATTATGGACAAAAGGTACTTAATAATGTTTGAATTATATTTTCAGTCCAGAAGTCGTGCTCAGAAGCAAAAGGAAGCAGGAGTCATGAACGAAAGCTCGGGAATGGAAGAAAGAAGAAAAGGCTTAAATCTGAAGCTACTCGGCGAGTAGGGTCATCTACTCGACGAGTAGACACGAAGGTTCGCAAAGAAATACGAGAAGTCCTTGCCGCATACGGATTCAACAAAGGGACCCGTCGAGTCAGTTATCTACTCGACGAGTAGCCCCTATTTTGAGAAAATTATAAATAGACTTCACAAACCCGAATTGAGGACTCTCTGGCTTTTTGGAGAACTTACTTGGCGACTAAGGAACTTGTTGGAGATCAGAAGAACGTGTGAAGTACCCTAATCCTTCATTCTTAATAGATTAAGGCACTTTAGGTTTAATTTTCCACTTTACCTTTGAGTAGAATTATGTTAGGTTTACTTGAATTCGTTTTTGAGCTTTCATACACTGAAATCATGAACTAATTTCGTTAGTTTCTGTTTGGGGAAGACAATTTTGCTCCTATGGTTTAATTTACTCTTTTGATTAATTGTTAGTTGGTGATATTGTTAAATTAAGCTTGTTAAAGACCCTTATGCATTAACCACAACTATTTTCTGTTAATTGTTAAGTGATTAAGCTGCATGAACATCTCTTAAATGCTTATCTCATATAATTTATGTGAACACAATACTATATGCCTAGGAATAATGAACATGAAACTAGGATTAATTAGAGAATGGGTAAATTAATGTGTGAGCTTGTGTGATACACCATCAACAAGAGGTTAATTGAATCACCAAATTTAATTAGCTAGCTACAAGTCTTATTTAACCCGAATAATTAACCTAGGAAATCTATTAGTTTAATCAATTGGCCATTGTTTGAATTGGTATGTTTTCTAAGGATTAGTAATAGCGAATGTGAATCTAATCACTAGAGTCGGTAACCAATAACAATTAATCTATTATATTATCATAAAAATTAACCATAGGAGTAAATGAGTTGAACCTAAACAGAAACCCTTTTTGATCATTGAATTTTGTTTGTTTTTACGTGCTTTCAGCTTTTAATTAAGTAGTTAAGTTTTAGTTAAGTTTCTAGTCTTGCAAAACTAGAGAAACCCCTATTTTCTATTACTTGTTTTTAGTTAATTCTAGTTTTTAGTTTTAATTTGCCGTTCCCTGAGTTCGATACCCTATTTATTTAACTACACCACAATTGATAGGTCCACTGCCTTTGTGTGTCAATTTTATAATTAAAAGTAGGATTAAAACTAGTTGAGTTTACACACATCAACCCTCATCCCAAAAGAAGGAAGTCCAGCTGCCCTACCTGAGAATTGAAACAACTACCTTATTCTTGCCAATTGGAAGACCTCATAACACAGTGATAACCACCCCAAAACAGGAACTTCCTGAAAATATATCGAAGATTACTCCCTAGGACTACTGATCATTCATTCATCGCACTCACCCCCTAGTCCCTGACTAAGAATGCCATTCTACTATGCAGAAAGAATGCTCAAAATATACCGATGGTGAATTACACCGAATTCCCGATTCGGAGGTTGCACCTAATAACCTCAAATACGCGCCTGACTTCCTGACAAGTCATCACCAACCTATTGATCCCACGATCATAAGGATGGTAAATCCAATAATTCTCACGCTGCATCCAAATCCCATATCAGCTCAGGTATACCCCCACCTGACGAATCGCTCGAGACATCCACAATGAACTTCATGGATTGAGATTCCATAATTGATGCCCAACATCGGTAACCAAATTCCTGATAGATAGCCCTCAAGCAACCAGAGTTCATAATGCAAACACTTTGAAAGCGGCTACTAATGCACAACCATCCTTCCTGAAAATCTTTAACTGCCCACATGACCCAAAACAGCTGGTCACCGAATCTCCTGACTCCCACCATGCACTAACATCCAAATAAGCCAGGAAAGCTAACGATCCAAGACCTAAGAGTCTCAATCAAAAGACTATCGGGACTTTACCCATATAAATCATACATGCACTGGTTCACGATACATCGTGACACCTGCTGTCCACTAAACGATAAGCTCATGGTAATAAACTGATCTTGCCGACACCACATCCATAGCCTGAGGAATCGTGACCAGCCCCACATGGACTTAAAGATACCCAACCATCAGTCCACCAACTTGCAGGAACCCAAACAACATCCCCCTCGATGCTATCCGCGCACAACATTAGCCATACTCTTCTATCACGCATAATTCCTTTCGCAACACAGACTACTATCAACGTAAAACCAAACGAACCTCAACTGTTAACAAAAACATCCTCGAGAACGAATGATACAAGATCCCATACCTTATTGAAATTGAACAAATTCCACCAATACGCAACTAGCTCGAGAAAACTCCCAAGGAGATCTAGACATGCTGCCGAAACCAGAGCCTGCTATGAACCAAAATTCCACACCATAATTGAGGGTAACCATACCCAGAAACCAAAGAAAATATAAACACACGGAACTTGACGGTAGGTCGGCGTATCCATTGAAATTCAACTGGCACAATTTGAAACTTTCGAAGAACCTCTACTTTTGATCATGAACGAAAAGGCCAACGATGGAGACTGCATTGACAACTAACCCAATAACCCAATACGCTGCTTGCACAATACCTCTGTGAGACTAAACATACCAAACTCTAAAGTTGATTTACCGATCAATATTGCCCACCCTAGAACAGGGATAGCAATCCATACAACGAGTCGAGGAATCCCTCAGCACTCGATGCTCAACCTAAGCATCCCAAATGCCTCTTGATCTATTCAGCAGCATTCTGAAAGGAACCACTGGCTACAAAAAGCTCCTTATCCAACATCTTCTTGCCGCGAAGACGACTCTTACATTCCTGAACACATACATCTAATGATAACTTGCTCTGCACCTCCGTCCTGACCAAATCCTAAAATGAAGTTATGCGTACCCAAACCGCAAATCCCTACGACCCATTTTGTTGAAATCATGAACTCGGCCATAGCAATGATTCTTCAACCAAAATCACCAATTATCCCCCACTTAGGGTTCGAACTACCACCAAATGACGATGCAGACATAACACATCTCAAACCGGTCTTCCAGATAAGAACCAAGCGAACACAAAGTTATCCCAAATCTCAGATGGAAACCTTGAAAAACTCCCAATCATAACCACCTCTAATATCGGAATCCCATGCAGATGCACAAACATTAATTATGTCCACTCATGACACCAATTCTCTATTTATAAATAATGAACTACCACACGTCTCGCCTAATTCCCTACCAAACAATTTATCGCGAGCGTTTCATAATTTTAAGAAGCATCATTCTCTTAGTCAGGATACATCCGAGACAACAGAAGTTGCTCTTAGTGATTCACTCCCCTTGGTTCCTGAAACAATCAACTAGAACTTATCCTAACTAATTTCAAGAAAGCAGACCCCTGATCTCATCTCAAAGCAACCATACCACAAAAACCCTTTTGTGCATTCCAACGCTGCCATACTCGTCGACAAAGAAAACCACAATCTTCTTGACTCGTATCGGGACTTCATCCCATCTCTGAAAATCTCATGTTTACTCCCTCTTTCCTCCGATCGTGGAAAGCTGGAAGTACATAACCCATGTCGATGATAGTGACATCCCAATCCATCTGCTAATCACTTAACCTCCGGCTGCAATCCTTAACCCATTCATCATAATTGCTTCCTTTTTGAGTCCCGCGACCCAACTATCACTACTTGAGCAAGGCCGTCCAGACCTCGAAATCAACTACCTTTCATGTTTCTGCACCATTGAAACCCAACTAACATGGCCATTAAGACCCGAACAATCACCTGACCCATCATCAACCTGGACGATCATACCCGATAAACCGATAAAGGAAGAAATACACCACAACGAATCATGGTGACAAACTGTGCCACTTTCCTTAACAAGATCCTTAGAATCCCCCACATTTTCCTTGAGTTGAGTATGGATTATGTGCTTCCAGTAGTACGGGCCCAATACTACCTTCCACACCTATCCATACTTCCCACAAGAATCATCTCGGGTCCTCTAAGTAACCACTCCTGTCCACATCCATCCTATCCATTATTATACACCCGTTCTCAAATAAATACCCATCGCTAAACAGCACAGGCCAACCCACAACAACACATCCTAGGCTCTCCTAGGTTCCCGACCTCACCCGGCCATCAGTTGTTGAAGAAATCCCAATAATTCCAGTGAACTACTTCATGAATACAATCACATTTAATAAATCCTAGATAATCCTTCGAGTGAAAGACTTATACCTATAACGGTCGGACTCAGACAAGAGTTGTGCAGTAGGGTCAAATCTGTCACTCTAATATTATTTAACCTATACCGCATGTGACTTAACATATTCACTTAATAGTTAACTCCCATCCTCATGAGTCCCACAAAGCACAAAGCAAGAAGCATTCGTGCAGCAACACTTCCAAATCACAACCAAACAAAGGATATCTCAATCTCACTTCCTACCAAGAAAGATTTCAAATCTAATATAGCATCCAATTCCTCTTAGGCTACAAGGAATCGCATATCAGTCCAATCCATCCACCAAACATTTCTACAACTGAGAGACGTGGAACATGTTATGGATCTAACTAAACAATCCGAGAAGATTCAGTCGTTAAGCAACCCGGCCCACCCGGGCCAAAACCCTAAAAAGGACCGATGTACCAAGGACAACCACCACACTACTCCCCGCCATAAGCTGCATAAGGAACTCCCCCTAACATCCTTTAACTAGCTCACGAATACAATAACATATCGCCAACACCAGATAATTTTTCGAATGAAAGGTATCACACTACAATGATTGGACTCAGACAAGAGCTGCGCAATAAAGTTAAAACCTAACCTTCTAAAATTATCTAGTCTCAACAATATGCAACCTGGTATATTCGCTTATTGGTTAGCTGAAGCTAATGGGAAGGCCTAAAGCACAAACCAGACAGTATTCGGGCATCAAGTAATCAGAACAAGCATAACCTAAACATGCCATCCTATCACTGACTAATCAGTACTAGCATGCAGATCGACAAGCTCATACATTAGGCATATAAAGGCATCTCTCCTAGCATTCTATCATGCAAAACCCGAGCAGATCCTTAGCCCTAACTAGCATGTGATTCACGGATTCACAAATCATAGCATATCATACAACATGTATGGGTATTTTGGGAAAACTTACTTGAGCTTGGTAGATTTCATGCACCACACCCCTTTTCTTTTATTAGAAACACATTTTATAACACATTTCTTTTTGAAAATTTCTATAGATCCCTCATTTTGAGTTCAGACACACCCGAAAGTATGTCTGAATCCCTCAAACTAAGGCTCCGATACCAACTTGCTGTTGGAGATAGTGTCTAAGTCCATAACTATATTTGGTATGTACTTGACCCGACCCGGCATGGTCCATTTGGGTTGCACTTCACCTGAACAATTTACGGATAATCTTTTGAGAATAGTATAAATTATGATTTATTAATATATTATAAGTTCTAATATATTAATATAAAATCATATTATTTAATTAGTGTTGATCTATAATTAATTTAGAATTAATTTAGAGATCAAAAGTATGACTAATTAAATATGGGCTCTTGTATTTATATAGTGTGGGCTAATGCTTATTTGGAATGGGCTAGGCTTGCATTGAAAGTCCATGGATACTCCATGGAGCTTTAACCCATGGATCTCATGGAAATGAAAAGACATGGGTATTAGGGTTTACATGGATGTAACCCTAATCCACCACACTATATAAAGGAGGCTTTGGTTCTTGAAATTGCACTAGTTGATGTGTGTAAACTAAGAGGGCCGATTTCAAGAAGTTTGTGACTATTCTCTCAAGTTTCCAAGTTTGTGGTTATTTGTGACTTCCATTTGAGGCATCCACATTATTGGTGCTAGGCTCTCAAACTCCAAGCAATCAACTACTACTACAAGGTAAGTAATTCTACTAGTTTTATTTGATTCAAGTACCCCATGCCATGCTAGTTAGGATAAGAACCTTGGAAAAATAATTATTTGCATGTATCTTAGTCAAACATAGATCCAAGGTTTCTAGGGTTGCATGTACACCATAGGAGTGTTAGAATGTTGAAAACCCATCAGTGGTATCAGAGCCAGGTTTGTTTATTTGACACTTGATGCAAAAAAAAAAAAAAAAAAAAAAAAAAAAAAAAAAAAAACTTGAAAATCGAAGTTTTGTTCAAAAGCTCGTATCAAAATTTCAAGTTTTGTATATGTACTTACGATTCTTGAAATTTTTGATATGAACATTCATAAACTAATGAGTTTAGAAGATCATAGAAATTATGTGCTAATAATTGATTAGATTAATTCTTGATCTTTATGTGTTTTAATGGAGTCCATAACTAGTTCTTAAGTTATGGATAACCAAAAGTCACATTTATAAATAACCATTAAAAGAACACATAGGTTACAAAAAATGAAGAGTCTTCATTTTTAATAACCATTAACTCATAAGTTATGAGAAATGAAAAGTTTTGAAAGTTTACAAAACTTGCCCTCAAGTTTTGGAACATGTAAAGTCATATTAAAAACTTTAGTTCCAACCCCTAGAATTTTAAAAGTTAAAATTCAACCCTTATACTTTATAATATTATAAGTTTAATAATATTTATATATGTATAAGATCAAGTCGTCTTACCGCTAGTACGCCTCATTCACGAAGTCGGTCTATAAGGGGGGGTATAAGGTTGTTGCCTATAAAATGGCAACTTAATGGATGTCCACTCTCACCCACCGCTTCCTTGATCGGTGGAGGGTCGTTAGCCGAACGGGTAGGACAAGGACTTATATATTCTCATTAAAAGTATAATGATAATACTAAAGTAACTAAACTTTATTGAATTCCCAATCTTAGTTATTTTAGGAAAATGTGAATAAGGTGCTAATCCATGAAATTACACTTTACATTTTGTTTAAGTCGTTAGTGGAGCGTGTGTGGTTAACCGGCACACTAACTTGAACTTAACAAGGTAGGTAAAGGGTGACTTAATGTTTATTATAGTATCGATGGAGCGTGTGTGGTTAACCGGCACATCGATTGAGGGGTAATACATTAAGGGTACCAAGTAATTTGCATGGTTACTTCACACCTTGTTTTGTGATCCTCGGCATCCCAGTCACAAAACTTGAAGGGCACACTAGAGATTGAAGTGAAACATGCCATTGAAGAAAGTTCAATGAATCTCAAAGAATCTAGGAGTTTCTAAACCAATTAAAACCTAATTAAATATTTCGTTTTTCATGGTGGAAATTGGTGAATCGTCATTCACCTACCTTCAAATATCTTATAGCTTAGATTACGGCATCCCTCTTCTAAGTTATAAAATATTGTATTGGTTCCTAGCCTTAATATTACATTTGGGTGTTTTGTTAAGGACTATCTCTATATCTAATCTAATCTATTCCCTCTTCTTTTCAGATGTCTTCCAATAACAATGCTTCTGGCTCAAACCCTACTAGCTCCTTCTCTCTCATGAATCTTTGTGGGAGAGTCATCTTTGATGGGTCCAACTTTACAGATTGGATCAGAAACATCAGGATGGTCACTCGGTATGAGAACAAAGAATATGTTCTCGACAAGGAGTTGAAGGTACCCGACCTAACTGCTACTCCTGAAGAGCTTGCTGAATATGAGGTACATGAAAGAGATGCTACAAAAGTGGCATGCATCATGATGGCCACCATGACAGCCGAGCTCCAAAAGTCCTATGAGGACTATTATCCTTTTGAGATGCACCAGGACTTGATGGACCGCTACCATCAAAGTGCTCGTCAAGAGCGATATGAAATAATCTCCTCCATGATAACAACCCGAATGAAGGATGGTGAACCCATCACGGGCCACATGCAGAAAATGCAAAGGTATGTGGACCGTTTACTGAAGCTGAATGTGAACTTCCCCGAGGAGTTAGCAATAGACATTATTTTGCACTCCTTACCATCGTGTTATGATCAATTCCGCCAGAAATATCACATGAACAAGGAAGAGGTCACCCTCAGCAAACTTCAAGGACTCTTGAAGACCGCCGAAAGTGGTCTAAAGCGTAAGTCGGTTCTTACTACTCCTACTCCTACTCCAACTGCGGCCAATGTCTTGGCAATCGGGCATGGAAAAGGGAAGAAGAGAAAGAACCCTTCTGAGGGTACCAAGGGTAAGACCCTTGAAGGCTCCTCTTCAAGCAAAACCAAGAAAGGTTTTGTCACTCCTTCTGCTAACCCTAATGAGGCTGAATGCTTCTATTGCCATGAAAAGTCGCACTGGAAGCGAAACTGCCCAAAGTACCAGCAAGATTTGAAGGATGGGAAAGTAAAACCCAACCATGCAGGTATATACACTATATTGTCTAATAACTCACCTCATTCTAAGTCTTGGGTCCTTGATACAGGTTGTGGTATTCACATATGTTGTGATTTGCAGGGACTAAAAAGAAGTGAGAATGTGGAGCAGGGAAAGATAAACTTGATCATGGGAAACAGGAAAGCTTCACCTGTCACCAAGATAGGAGTTTATTCCTTAGTGCTAAATAGTGGGTTTACATTAGATTTGAATAAATGTTATTATTTGCCAGAAATGGCAAGAAATGTTATTTCCTTTCATGCATTGTATAAACAAGGTTTTACCTTCTATTTTGATAATAATAATGGTAGTATTGATGCTTTCTTTAATAATGTTCTTTATTTTAAAGCATTACCTTGTGATGGCGTGTATGAAACTGTATATGTTGTAGATAGTCTAGGAAATAATGTATTGTGTATTAACTCTTCCACTAGCTTAGATAAAGCATCCTTATGGCATTGTCGTCTTGGACATGTAAGCAAGAAACGCATAGGCCAACTCCAAAAGGATGGAGTCATGGACTCATTTGACCTAAAGTCAGATGATAGTTGTGAATCTTGTTTGCTTGGTAAAATGACAAAGTCACCTTTTACTGGCACTTGTGCTAGGGGTGAAGGTTTGTTGGACCTCATACACACGATGTGTGTGGACCCTTCAGAACCGCCAAAAGAGATGCTAATCGGTTCTATGTGACTTTTACTGATGATTTTAGTAGATATGGATATGTCTACCTAATCAAGCATAAGTCAGAAACCTTTGAGAAATTCAAAGAGTTTAAGCAAGAAGTGGAGAATCAGTTGGGCAGGAACATTAAGATTCTTCGATCCGATCGTGGTGGTGAGTATCTTAGTACTGAGTTCCTTGACTATCTTAAGGAATGTGGTATTGTCTCACAATTGACACCTCCTAGGACACCACAGTTGAATGGTGTAGCTGAGAGGCGCAATCAGACCTTGTTGGACATGGTTCGTTCCATGATGAGTCGAGCTTCGCTACCAATATCATTTTGGGGGTATGCCTTAGAGACTGCCGCCCATATCCTTAATCTAGTCCCTACAAAGAAGGTTGCCAAAACACCTCACGAGGTGTGGACTGGAAAAGTTCCCAATCTAGACCACATCAAGATTTGGGGTTGCGAGGCTTTCGTGAGACGCGAGACTCACGATAAGCTCGAACCCCGAAGCGAAAGGTGTATTTTCATCGGCTACCCACAGAAATCCTTTGGTTACATCTTCTACAGACCCAGTGATAATGTGGTCTTTGTAGCAAGAAGAGGATTCTTTCGAGAGAGAGAGAGAGAGAGAATTCATGAGCCAAGGAGACAGTGGGAGGCAAATTGACTTGAGGAAATTCAAGAGTCAAGTGGTGAAGGAACCTCAAACCCTAGCCCTCAACCTGAGGAGGAAACTCTTGTTGAGCCGACTGAAGAATCTATACCTCTGAGGCGTTCCACCAGAGTTAGGAATGCACCTGAGCATTATTATGGTTTTCATATTACTGCAGAAGGTGAGACACTTATCAGTGATAACACACTGGTAAATCTGGACGAGCCTAACAGCTACACGGAAGCCATGGCAGGCCCTGAGGCTGCTAAATGGAAAGAGGCTATGGATAGCGAGATACAGTCCATGTATGACAATCAAGTTTGGAACTTGGTTGACAATGTACCTGATCATAAGATAGTTGGGTGCAAATGGATCTTCAAGAAGAAGACCGACATGGATGGTAATGTATACACTTATAAGGCACGACTGGTTGCAAAGGGTTATTCTCAAACTCCGGGAGTTGATTATGATGAGACCTTTTCACCAGTGGCCAAGATTAAGTCTATTAGGGTTCTGTTAGCCATTGCTGCATTTCATGATTATGAAATATGGCAAATGGATGTCAAAACCGCTTTCCTTAATGGAAAGTTGGTTGAAGATGTTTACATGGTTCAGCCACAGGGTTTTTTCAGTACAGAGTACCCCAGTAGAGTGTGTAAGCTCGAGAAATCCATTTATGGATTAAAATAGGCACCTCGCAGATGGAATCTTTGCTTTGATGAGAAAGTCAAAGAATTTGGCTTTTCAAGGAGTAAAGATGAATCTTGTGTCTATATCAAGGCTAGTGGGAGTATATTCAGCTTTTTGGTACTGTATGTGGATGACATACTACTCATAGGAAATGACATCCCAACCCTGCAGGAAGTAAAGTCCTGGCTTGGGAAGTGTTTCGCTATGAAGGACCTTGGAGAAGCTGCCTATATCCTAGGGATAAGGATTTTGAGAAACAGGAGTAAAAGACTAATTGGACTTAGTCAAAGCACCTATGTGGACAAAGTGTTGAAAAGGTTCAACATGCATAACTCCAAGAAAGGAGAGTTACCCATCCAGAGTAACGCCAGATTGAGTAAGACACAAAGCCCTAATACTGAGGCTGAGATAGCAGAAATAAGTCGAATACCTTATGCTTCAGCTGTAGGATCGATCATGTATGCTATGACGTGTACTCGACCTGATGTAGCCTTTGCTTTGAGCATGGTTAGCAGGTATCAGGGGAACCCTGGCAAGGCACACTGGACTGCGGTAAAGAATATCCTCAAGTACCTACGGAGGACTAAGGACTGGGTCCTTACCCTCAGTGGCAATGAGGACTTGAGAGTTGTAGGGTACAGTGATGCTAGCTTTCAGACTGACAGGGATAATTTCCGCTCTCAGTCGGGCTGGGTCTTTACTCTAAACGGAGGGGCAATTACTTGGAAAAGTTCCAAGCAGGAGACAGTGGCTGATTCCACTTGTGAATCAGAGTATATAGCAGCAAGTGAGGCAGCAAAGGAGGCTATATGGCTAAAGAACTTCATCGGAGACCTTGGAGTTGTACCAGCTATAAAGGAGCCAATGGAGATTTTCTGTGACAACAATAGTGCGGTTGCCTTAGCCAAGGAACCAGGAGATCATGGGAGATCCAGACACATTGAGAGAAAAATATCACTTCATCAGACATCGAATAGAAGAAGGAATCCACGTGGCAAATAGGGTATCATCAGATGAGAACCCAGCAGATCCCCTCACAAAGGGACTGACTCGGGCTAAGCATCTCCAGCATGCTCGGAGCATAGGGCTGAAGGATGATATTAGTTTTAGTAGTTAGATAATCTTGAAATTTGTAAAATGTAATTGACATTTGATGATAAATAAAAGCTGTTATTTATGAGTAAAGTGTTGCTATCTCTTGTCAATAGTTTACTATTATTTCTTTTTGCATGTTTTGACTTCCAGAATAATTATGTTATGGTTTATATCATATTATTCAAACTCTCCACAGTCGTTCATATGTTGGAAGTAGATATGAATCAAGACTGTCATGGGTTGGCTTGTAGAGGTCTAAGATGTTAGACAAAGCGGGGCTACAGCACTCATGAGTGCTCATAAGTTCTGAGTATTGGATTCAACCCACGCTCACTTGTATCACTTCATGGAATTTTTCTCGAGTGATCGTGAGACGGTAATATCATATAAGTCTTCAAACCTAGAGATATGATTTGTTGCCTATGAGTTGGTTATGCATTGATTGCACGAAAACGCATTGGTAACTCGATGTTATAAACCGTGCTTTTGTGTGTAATTCAACAAGTAGTAGAGCAAACATATGAGTCGAAGTTTATCTGTTCCTTCTAGAATTAGAAGCGATATCTGGGCCCCTCGATGATTTTGTTTTGACCTATGTACCGGGCCCGGTCAGAACTACATTGATGTGTTCAGTTAAGTTCTATGTCAAACAAATCAGAAATCGGGATACAAATTCTGGACAATAAGCAAGACCATGTTCCATGTATTTGTCCGGCTGATATCTAGAACAGAGGATTATATCATCACTTACCTAAAATGACGCTTCATAGTTCAATAGAGTTTTAAGAGCTACGATTGCTGATCGGTTCCTGAAGTCATACTTGCAACTATAGTTATTAGACTTATCCAAGTGGGAGACTGTTGGATATAGTGTCTAAGTCCATAACTATAATTGGTATGTACTTGACCCGACCCGGCATGGTCCATTTGGGTTGCACTTCACCTGAACAATTTACGGATAATCTTTTGAGAATAGTATAAATTATGATTTATTAATATATTATAAGTTCTAATATATTAATATAAAATCATATTATTTAATTAGTGTTGATCTATAATTAATTTAGAATTAATTTAGAGATCAAAAGTATGACTAATTAAATATGGGCTCTTGTATTTATATAGTGTGGGCTAATGCTTATTTGGAATGGGCTAGGCTTGCATTGAAAGTCCATGGATACTCCATGGAGCTTTAACCCATGGATCTCATGGAAATGAAAAGACATGGGTATTAGGGTTTACATGGATGTAACCCTAATCCACCACACTATATAAAGGAGGCTTTGGTTCTTGAAATTGCACTAGTTGATGTGTGTAAACTAAGAGGTCCGATTTCAAGAAGTTTGTGACTATTCTCTCAAGTTTCCAAGTTTGTGGTGATTTGTGACTTCCATTTGAGGCATCCACATTATTGGTGCTAGGCTCTCAAACTCCAAGCAATCAACTACTACTACAAGGTAAGTAATTCTACTAGTTTTATTTGATTCAAGTACCCCATGCCATGCTAGTTAGGATAAGAACCTTGGAAAAATAATTATTTGCATGTATCTTAGTCAAACATAGATCCAAGGTTTCTAGGGTTGCATGTACACCATAGGAGTGTTAGAATGCTGAAAACCCATCACTTGCAACGTCCCAGAAATTATGACAAAAAATTTTGATTTTTAAATTAATAAAACCATTATCCAAAACAATATCATGAAAACCATAGTGAATCAGAATGTATCAATAAACAACCAAGTACCTCAGAGTCATGTAAAATGTGGAACAATGTGGTGTGTACAATGCAGTCATCCCGAGCTCTTCCCCTTCGAAAACAAAAGTACCTGAAAACATAAACTGAAAACCGTAAGCACAAATCTTAGTGAGTTCCCCAAAATACCACATACTAAACATATCAAACTTATAAAGGGCCCCGCCCGACATTGGTCCATGCCCGGTATCGGGCCCCGCTCAGTATATAGATCTGCCAGTCATCGGGCCCCGCCCGGTATACATATAGACATATAAACAGATAAACACATAACATATGTAATAATCACAAACATAAATACCATACATAATGTTCATCGGGCCCCACCTCGTAAGCATACAAACACATAATACATGCAAGAGTCATGCAGACATCTAGCATCCTAACATAACAAAACATGGGCCGATGTTGGTGATAACGTCTATTTTATGCATGTATTTATGACGTTTTCTTATTATTTTATACTATGTTTTTATGTTATTTAGAACTAAAAGATACTTAATACGCTTTGAAATGTTAAATTACAGTTAAAATAGGAGCTGGAATGCAAAAGGAGGAGAAAGGAGCTAAAAAGACGCAAAAAGTATGTTGCTCGACAGCTTGACCCCTCGTAATTGTTTTGGCCATATCTCATGACTCATAACTCCGATTGACGAGATTCAAAATGTTCTGAAAACTAGACACAATTTCGGACGAATTTTGTGTTTTAAGAAAATGTTGTTTCCCAAAGAACGCGGCGATTTTAACACAAACTCGACGTGTTGAGTAGAAGCTTCGCGATACTTGACGCTGGCTTGGGGAATACGAGATTTTAATGAAGAACCCGTCGAGTTGTTGTCCAAACTCATCGATTTGACGCTGAAACCTATAAATAGAGCCTAAAATATTCCCTAAAGAGATATCTTACACCCTAGATTGATTCTTACGATTATAAACCCCCAAGAAGCCGTTTTGAGGGTCTAGAATGCGGCTGAAAGGCCGTTAAGCTGACAGGAGCGAAGATCTGATGGATTGGAGAGCAGATTCATGACGATATTCATGTGGTTCGTTTTTCTGACCAAGATTAATGTGCAAACATGATTCTATATGGAATTACTTTCTGATTTGGGTGTTAAAACCCTTCACTTTGTGTTTATAATTAGATGAACCCATGATCTTGTGGATTAATTGCTATTTGGATTGTTTTATTTGTGTTTAAGTAATCTTGTTAAGCTTGTTAAAAGATTCTTATGTGTTAATGATAATTATTTTCTATTAATTGCTAAGTATATTGAGTTGTATGAATATCTGCTTGATTGCTTGCCTCTTATGATTTTGATGACCATCAAGATTGTGTTGTGAACATAACCTAAGATTAATTAGAAAATAAGTAAATTAATGTGTGAACATGTGGGATGAACAACCACATAAGAGTTAACTGAATCAACTAATTTGATTAACTATTATTACAAGTCTTGCTTGATTCGAACTGAACACTAGGAAACTTGTTAGTTTAATCAACTGATCACTCATTTAATTAACTTGTTTGCTAAAGGATTATTAATAGTGAACATGAACCTAATCATATTAGAAATCGGTGAACATGAATAAATAAATATGTGTGCGCAATTATCTATGATTTTAAGATGTAATTTGTCTAAACCAAAGTACCTAAAGAGATTTGCATTCGTTCAGTTTATCGAGATTTGATGTGTAATCGATTGTTTGAGATGTAATTCCATAAAACCTTTCTTTATTGGTTTCGTGTGTTTTGTGTAACCTATAATCAAACATTCTAAATTAATTAACTATCGTTACCCTTGTGTTCGACACCCTTGCTTATCGAAACTATATTATACTTGAACGGGTTCACTGTCTGTAAGGTGTGGTTTAGATGCGATAAACTAGGAATTACAAATAAAAAACTAGTGCATTAAATATACACATCAAGTTTTTGGCGTAGTTGCCGGGGAACGATTTTCAATTAATTTAGTTTATTTGATTATTCATTATTTGTTTTTAATTTGTTTTTAGTTTTATTTTATTTTCTTTGATATCATGTCACTTGTCGGGAAGGTTTTTGTTGTTATTTGCAGGAATTCGTGATCATACGCATTGCTTGGTTTTACTTTTTGCATGGGTTTTAGGATTGCAGGTGATTAAGGAATTCTTGACTTGTTTAGTCTACTGCTTTGGTGATTTTTCCAACTCAATCCACGAGGCGTAGTATAGCAAGGCATATCGTGGTGGTTAAGTGGAAGACCGAACTCTTGCTACTATTGATTAGTTGGGTCAACTCTTGTTCTACTTTTTAGTTAATGGTGCAAAGAAAACAAAGGAAATAGTTTGACAGGTCCCGAAAGTTTTGGTTTTCACAAACCACCTCTTGCATGCAAGGGATTTAATAAACAATTGTAGCTTGATTTCAAAGAAGATGAGTGATCGTGATATCCTTTTTAGTTATTTTGGTTTTCTATTTTTTTAGTTATTTTAGTGAGTTTTTATTTTTATGTTTAGTTTTAGTTTGTTTAAATTATGTTTTCCATGTTGATGCTCTTGATGTTTTAGATCTTTGCAGAATTTTTGCCCTTCGGATGCTTTCAGAAATTTCAACAATTGGGGTCTAATGTTGATTTGTAACGCAAAAAAAACGCCGTGAGAGAGTTTGAAGTTGACAATCGAGAATCATGACTTTCAATAAGTGTGGGGTGCGCGTCGATTCCGTGAGAGATTATTATTTTTCAAAGAGTGGCGTTTCTAACTATACATTGATTCCTATGACATGGATGAGTTGTTCCCATCCCATGAAGTTTTATTTTAACGCGAAGCAGAATTATTGTCCCGACTGCCACGACATGGTTGACACTTTCCTATGTCGTGGGGGAGTTTTTCATTTCAAGAAGGAAGCTTCCATTGTAGATACCACGATGTGATCGACACTTCCCACGTCGTGGTCACTATACATTGCATTAGTTTGCAATCTTTTGCACCACATTTAGAAGTCAATGTTCTTGATTTTATTTTCTGGCACATTCAGAAGTAGCAGTTCCAGTTTCCAGTCTTCCAACAATTTATGGAGCAACTTTTAGCAGCCCCATTCGATCTCGCCACTACTACCCCAGGGGAGTCTGTTCCAATTCTTTCTCTTTAATTTTATGTTCTTTAATTGTTTTAGCATGCAATGGGGACATTACATCAAATAAGTGTGGGGTAGGGGTCGAATATAGGAATACAAGCTCACTGATAAATTAAAATTTTGAAAAATGACTAGGATTTAAAAATTATTAGAAAGATTTGAAACAATAATCTAAAATTGAATCTAGTAAAAAATTGTTGTGTGGAGATCTAAGTTGCTAGCATTGTGTGGGACGATCTGATGCGAGTTTCAATGTTTATTTGAGCCAATATATGATATAGTGTATTTGTGGCTTCCTATCCTAGTGAAATCATGGAACAAAAACACGACCTTGCTTAGTTTGAGGGCCGCAATATGTTTAGCATATTGTACCAGAAATGTATCCAGGAGAGCTTATGTAGTCATTGCACATTAAACTAATATCTCTAACCAATAAGGGTTGAAGATTAAGTTCCCTTGCTTAAGCATATATTTTTCTTAGGTTTTTAGTTTTGAGTGAAAAAAGTGAGTTATGAAAAAAGAAAAAAAAATAAAAAAAAGTGAAAAAAAGTTGTGGAAAAAAAGTTGAAAAAAAAAGTTGTTGTTGAGTGAATAAGAGCTATCAAAGGATGAAGATCTTGAAGAAAGTGAAGAAATAAGGCAATTTTCCAAGTAATTATTTATTGTAATTTTTTCTAGGTTATTTTTATATATGTATGCTTGGGAGCTTAATCAAAAATTACCTTGAGGTTAAGAAATATTTATGGGGATAGATTCGGAGTGATGCATAAAATGAGCGTTGTTCAAAAGAAGTGGGCAAGTGTTTATAAAGATTGTGAGCGTTTAGGATTGGGGAGGTTCTTAGGAAAAATTTAGACATAAATACATGCATTGCGGTCTTGGAGTAATGGAGAGGCTCAAAATGGATTTTATTGTGCAATGTTGGTAGCTAAAGTCTTGATATGGTAATAATAAAATCATTTTTGCTTGAGGGCAAGCAAAAAGCTAGTGTGGGGTAGTTTGATAACGTCAATTTTATGCATATATTTATGATGTTTTCTTATTATTTTATACTATGTTTTTATGTTATTTAGAACTAAAAGATATTTAATACTATTTGAAATGTTAAATTACAGTTAAAATGGGAGCTGGAATGCAAAAGGAGGAGAAAGGAGCTAAAAAGACGCAAAAAGTATGTTGCTTGACAGCTTGACCCCTTGTCAGTGTTTTGGCCATATCTCATGACTCATAACTACGATTTACAAGATTCAAAATGTTCTGAAAACTAGACCCAATTTCGGACGACTTTTGTGTTTTGAGAAAATGGTGATTCCCAACTAACTCATCTAGTTTAACACAAACTCGCCGTGTTGAGTAGAAGCTTCGTGATTCTTGACGCTGGCTTGGGGAATACGAGATTTTAATGAAGAACTCGCCGAGTTGGTGTCCAAACTCGTCGAGTTGATGCTTAGAACTATAAATAGATCCAAAAATTAGCCCTAAAGATATATCTTAGACTCTAGATTAGTTCTTGCAATTATAAACCCCCAAGAAGCCGTTTTGAGGGTCTTGAAGGCGGTCGGAAGGCCGTTAAGCTGACAGGAGCGAATATCTGAAGGATTGGAGAGCATATTCATGTCGGTAATCATGTGGTTCGTTGTTCTGACTATGATTAATGTTCAAACATGATTCTATATGCATTTACTTTTTGATTTGGGTGTTAAAACTCTTTGCTTTGTGTTTATGATTAGATGAACCCATGATTTTGTGGATTAATTGCTATTTGGATTGTTTTATTCGTGTTTAATTAATCTTGTTAAGCTTGTTAAAAGATCCTTATGTGTTAATGATAATTATTTTCTGTTAATTACTAAGTACATTGAGTTGTATGAATATCTGCATGATTGCTTGCCTCTTGTGATTTTGATGACCATCAAGATTGTAAGTCTAGTGTTGTGAACATAACCTAGGATTAATTAGATAATAAGTAAATTAATGTGCGAGCATATGTGATGACCAACCACATATGAGTTAATTGAATCAACCAATTTGATTAACTATTATTACAAGTCTTGCTTGATTCGAACTGAACACTAGGAAACTTGTTAGTTTAATCAACTGATCACTGCTTGAATTAACTTGTTTGCTAAAGGATTAGTAATAGTGAACATGAACCTAATCATATTAGAAATAGGTGAACATGAATAAATAAATCTGTGTGCGCAATTATCTATGACTTTAAGATGTAATTTATCTAAACCAAAGTACCTAAAGAGATTTGTCTTCGATCAGTTTATCGAGATTTGATGTTTAATCGATTGTTTGAGATGTAATTCCATAAAACCTTTCTTTATTGCTTTTGTGTGTATTGTGTAACCTATAATCAAACATTCTAAATTAATTCACTATTGTTCCCTTGTGTTCGATACCCTTGCTTATCAAAACTATACTATACTTGATCGGGTTCACTGCATGTAAGGTGTGGTTTAGATACGATAAACTAGGTATTACAAATAAAAAAAACTAGTGCATTAAATATACACATCAGTTGGTTCCTTCGACCCGCTAAAAACACAGTGAAGAAACTCACCTTGCCGACAAAATCCACAGTTAACAGCTCACACACCTAACGAACAGGTCCCATACACCTCCTAACAAACCATTCAAGGTAAACCCTTAGTCCACCTTCTAAAACTATCAATTTTACCAAAAGTCAACTCCACCAAAAGTCAGCACTCAAAGTCAATGGTCACAGGAAAAGTCAATAGTCAACATTTCCATCATTTAACACTCACGTCGTGACCAGTCCTTGGTCACGTCATGAGAACGCACTCGGTCAGATTCCAACTCAACTCGGTCAACTAGGTCCCGGATGACCCACTCAGCAGACCTTACAACGTGAACCTTCCGTGGTCACGTTGTGAGCTTAGCCAGTTGAGGCAATCCCGTAAAAACCACTCTCACGTCGTGGCACTCTTTGTGTCACGTCGTGAGCCATGTATAATGCTAAATCCTAATGTCTTAAGTCCTTAATCCATTAAGTCATCCATTCCAACTTTCCAGAGGGCTTTCATACATCAAAAGCAACATAAAAAATCTTTTCTTTATGGACATGAATGTCCAATGCATGTGTAGGACTTGATTATGTCAAAATGTTGAAAATGAGATCCAAATCTCATTCATAGGACCAAAACTCAACCAAACCAAAGATCTAGCACACCAAACCTCAAAGGGACCTCATGGATCTATAAAGTTGCAAACTTTATGGAATCCGACCACTCAAACCACCTCTAACATGAAGAAAAAGGCATAAAAGTCTAGATCTAGAAGAATAACACATAAAGGTTGGAACTTGAGGATTTACCATGGTCCAAGGTATGATCTTTAAGGTGGTGAGGGAACTTGCTTACTGGATCTAAGCACCAAGAACATCTTCTTCTTCTTCAAAGCATCAAAATCTTCATATATGGATGGAATAGGAGAATGGAGGCTCAAAATGGTGAAAGGGAGGCTAGGGTTTCTCTCAAGATGATCTAGATATGATGGGGGCTCATAATATTCCCTAAAAACACGGAACTAACCCTTATATATCTTAGAAACCCTTAAACTTATGGGCTTGGGCTGCACAGTTCTCGTGCTGTGAGCCCCTAATGCTCACGTCGTGAGCACGATTTAAATCAACATTTCTGTTTACTCGCTTCTCACGTTGTGAGTTCCATCTCAGTTTTTCCCGAAATCCTTTCCAACTTCGAACATTCATAACTTCTACATTCTAAATCCGATTTCGACAATCCGTATATCTACGGAAAGATTATGGGAAGCTCCACACTTCTATCAACTCCCCCTTGCCCTAAAACTTTCCGAACTAAAATCCAAAATTCATAAAAGGCCTGAACTGCCACTTTACCGATATACCCTTGGTCTCCAAACACAAATTGAATTCCCAGATCATCTAACCTACATTACCCACACTAAAAGGGGGTCTAGGACTTTTCCCCAAAGGCCCTAAGCCTTATGATAACTGGTCCTCGGGTCACGACCCTGAATTATGAAACGATCTGGAACAAGGCATTACATATCAACTGATATCACTCACTTCTCAATAGTTCTACTAGTTCTCATAATACTCAAATTAATCTTGTTATCCCCTACAATACCTACAATGCAATTAATTCACTCGAATATCTATAAATCAATCAAATCACTCGGGTTAATCACTCGGATTATTCTAATGAATGTTGTTCAATTTAATTTCTTATATCACTAGATCAATGTCTTAGATCATTCACTCAAATTAATTACTTTAATCAATCACTACAATCAATATTAATTATTCAGATTAATTTCAATTACTCAGATCTATATCAATCGTTCATATCTATCTCTTCTTTTACTACAAATCACTCGATTGAATCACTTAAATTAGATGAGTTATTGGAGAAGATTTATAAGAAAGATTAATTTAATATACTTACGAGTATTTCATGATATAAGAAAAAAGAATTAGCTGATATACCCTTACTTAGGGAGATTATGAGGATGGAACGTTTTGAGGTGGAGAGACCTTGTACTACCAGTCTTTCGTAACCAAGTATCATTTTAGAAGATATAAAATGATATGAGGCGGGTAGGAGAAATAGTGTGTGGAGTTACTTTAAAATTTGAAATTCTACTTAGCAAAAGATAATTGAGGAATTTTTCAGATCTTGTTGAGAGGATCTCGTGGATATAAAGATCGTCAAAAACGGAGTTCGTATGAGAAAGTTATGGTCATTTGAAATTATGATGAAAGTACATTATTATTTCAAGAAAGTCAACGGAATTTAAAGTCAATGGTCAATCTTTGACCACCACGATGTGGATTTAATCTTTCCACAATGTGGCAATAAGTTATTCAACGAGACAAATGTCAACTGGATAGCAACACATGGTCATTTGGGCCCCACGACGTGGTAGAAGATTTACCACGACGTGGCATGAGGTGAGTCACCGAGATACGTGGTGGGAGAGTGTGACACGTAGAGAAACCAGACTACATTTTATCACCACAACATGGCACACATTGGCCACAACCTGGCAATGCCCCAGAGTGTAAAATTGAGTGTTATTAGTCATTTGGGAGAGTTTTAGACGCGTTTGATCGAAATGTTGTCGGGAATCATATACGGGACATTATACCGGAGGAGTTATACCGATATACAGGAGATACGGGGTCGAGTACAACGTCCGTTAAGGTATATTTTACCCCGTTAATTTCGATTTTAGATTATTTATAAGAATTGATAAACCCGAGTATATTACGGGTATCCCTGATATGCTGTTGTTACAAACTCATTAGTAAGACTGGAGAGTAAACCTTATGATTAGAGATTTAGTCGAGACTGTAAGGGTTATAAACCCTGATATTTGACAAATACCCATTATGAGAGGTTTAGTTGATGGCTTACGGGTTAAGCCTATTGTGATTTAATTTATGAGATTTGATTAGTTTGGTGACAAGAAGTCCCGGAGGGTAGCTAGTAATGAAGTGCGACAAGTTTTGAAAAACTTGTTATTTAATAATTAGGTGCTACCACATGACGAACTGATAGGAAAATAAGGATTGAATCTGATTCTAGAATTAGTCTACTAACTACCAGGTGAGTAACACTACTCTAACATCCATTGATATGTGATCAGTGATATACATTATATGATTTAAAGTATTAATCTTTAATAAGTAATAAATTGATAACTGATAGATTGATTATTTCGAGAGAATAATATGTGATTAAAAGAGTGATCTTGAATCATATTAAAAGATAGATCATGTCTGAATAATTGTTGTATTTGAGTTGTGATATTTATGATATATATGATATGCAGTGTATGAATTATAAAGAGATTTAGATAATGGATTATTGTTAAGAAATTATTTATTATTATAAGTTAAATCATTATCGAGAAATACATTATATATGATAGATAGATTATTCATGAACAAGTGATAAATTAGAATAGAGAGATCAATTTTCACTAAAAGAGATATATCTTAGTAGATAGATTTATTTAATATTGAGAAAGATAAATTATGATAGTGAGGAACATTGATAGATTAATTATGAATTGATAGATAGATCATGAGAGAGAGAGAGATAAAGAGAGAGGGAGAAAGAGAAAGAGAGTGATATATAGAGAGAGAGAGATAAAGAGAGATAGGGAGAAAGAAGGAGAGAGAGAGAAAGAGAGAGAGAGAGAGAGAGAGAGAGAGAGAGAGAGAGAAAAGAGGGAGAAAGATAGGGAGAGATCATTGATTGGGAGAATGATCACGATTGAGAAATAGATTTATGACAGAGAGATATATTATTAATTCAGGAATAGATTCTGAATAAGAATTAGATTATCACGGAGAGGTTGGTTATGATAACACCCTTAATTACATATATCAATTGTTATCTAAGTGAGAAATAAATTATAATGTGATTTATATAATTTATCTGGTTATGTTTTAGTAGCTGTTATTCACTAAGCCATGAGGCTTATGTTGTCATGATGATATATTTTGCAGGTTTATATTTGTGATGTCCGGCTCGATGCTGTACTTGAGGCTAGTACGATCCTTATGATAACTACTTGTATTCTAGAGTACTAATGTACACCAAAACTATTGTAAATTTTTAAATGATAAATGAAATTTTTTGGGTGTACTTGGTATGATATCTTGGGAATTACATTTGACTTGCGCACAAGTCACACATTCTGCCACATATGTCGCTATCTCTCGTTTCATACCCGGCTACCAATAATTAACTTTCAGGTTTCGATACATCATCATCGTACCTAGATGGATCGAATACTTTGATCTATGCATATTTCGTAATAGTGTATCACGAACACCACCTACCTTCGGAACCCATAGTTGACCCTAAAATGTCATAAGCCCCAGCTCATCCTCAACCAAACGTGCATTCCGCTTAACCATTACGTCTTCTTCACATGGTTTTCTTTCAAAACCTCAGACTGAGCAGGCCACAAATGCTCAAATATACCTAGTGTTACAACTAATGTCATAGACTTCAGGTGATATGACACCCTCGACTCCTTACGATTCAGAGCGTCAACTACCACATTTGCTTTTCCCGGGTGGTAACTAATCTCACAATCGTAGTCTGCTAACAACTCCACCCATCGCCACTTTCGCATATTCGGCTCCTTTTGGTTCTGAATATGTTCCAAGCTCTTATGATCAGTATAGAGTGTGCACTTCGTCCCATACAAGTAGTGTCTCCATAACTTGAGCACAGATACCACAGTTGCCAACTCTAAATCATGTACCAAGTAATTTTCCTCGACGCTTTTTAGCTGTTAGCAAGCATAAACAATCACCTTCCCCCACTGCATCAGTACATTACCCAATCTTGAATATGAAGCCTCACTAAAAACCATAAAATACTCATTCCCCTTGGGAAGAAATAGAATTGGAGCCTCATATAAAAGCTTCTTCAATGTCTAAAATGCATCCTCCTGCTTATCAGTCCAAACAAATCGCTCCACCTTCTTCATCAGTTTGGTCAGTGAACCCGCTACCTTGGAGAAATTTTTGATAAATCTTCGAAAATAACCCACCAAACCCAAGAAACTACGAATGTCAGTCGGATTCTTCGGCCTTGGCCACTCCCTAATAGCTACTATCTTGGTTGGGTCTACCTTGATCCTATCTGCACCAACAATGTGTCCAAGAAATTGGACCTCCCTCAACCAAAATTCATATTTGGAGAACTTTGCATAAAGTTTATCCCTACGAATTATCTCCAAAACATCTCGTAAATGCCTCCAATGATCCTTTGCACTCCAATAATATACCAGAATGTCCTTGATAAATACTATGATCGACCTTTCCAAAAATGGTCGATACCCAATTCGCCAGATCCATAAAAACTGTAGGTGCATTGGTCAAACCAAAAGGCATTACTAGGAACTCATAATGTCCATATCGGGTCCTAAAATCGGTCTTGGGAACGTCCTGCTCACAAACCTGCACCTGATGAGACCTCGATCGAAAATATATCTTCGAAAAGTGACTAGTCCCCTGCAACTAATCAAAGAGATCATCAATCCTCAGGAGTCGATATTTGTTCTTCACAATCACTTTATTATGATCCCTATAGTTTATGCATATCTGTATGGAACCATTTGTCTTCTTTACAAAGAGTATCAACACTCCCAAGGTGAGGAACTCGGTCAAATAAACCCCCGTTCTAACAACTCCTGAAGCTGAGTCTACATCTCCTTCATATCTGATGGAGCCAACCGATATGGTGCCTAGGCTATTGGAACCGCACAGGGAACAAGATCAATCTAGAACTCTACCTCTTGTGGTGGTTGTAAACCAGACAACTCATCAGGGAAAACATCGCTAAACTTCCTGACCACCTCCACGTTAGCAAGATCCACTGTCTTCGTTGGACTCTCGATCGCATCAGCCAAGAAGACCTCACAACCTCTCGCAATGGATTTACATCTATCATCATAGAAATAATCGGTATAGTCCCCATAGAATTTTTCCCCCGAGCCAAGATACTCCTTCCCTCGACAAGCTTGATTCTTGCACACTTCTCGAAACAAAGTACCTCAGCTCGATTGGCAGATAACCAATCCATACCAAGGACAACATAAAAGTATTTGATTCCTACAGGAATTAGAGTAAGAGGAAAGGTGTGACCAGAGATAATGATCGAACACTCATCGAATTTTTCCCTCACCAAAATAGAACTCCATACAGCTACCTCAATGTCTAAAATAGAACTCAAAGGACTATGAGGTATCACAAACTGAGCACAAAATGTAGGGGATACAATCTACTAGCACCAGCATCAAATAAAACCATAGCAGGAAAATCATTAACCAAAAAGGTTCAAATAATCACCTCATCATCATGTCTGGACTACTCCGCTGTCATCTGAAACACACGTGTTGGAGCTTTTCCTTTCTCCGTCTTCTGATCTAAACAGCCAGCAATGACTTTCGAGTTAGGGCACTTCTTGCTCATGTGTCCTATCTACTTGCCATTATAGCATTGAGGCTCGGTACTCGTACACTCAGATATCTTATGGCCCAGCTTGCCACACAGTCTGCAGCTGATAGTGTTGCTGCTGTAAGGACCCTTGTGAGAAGAATGACACTTCCCATAGTAGTTCGGCTTGTCTCCTTTCTTCCTTGAAAACCCCTTTTTCTTCTTGGAGGAGTCAGACTAACCCTCATACATCCTCGTTTCCCCACTCTTGACTACGGTGCGTCCTGGTGTTGCTAGATCCACCTTAAATCGAATAGCCTCATCCATGGCAGGCACCAAAGTGCTGCGCCGCCTCACTATAGTCTGATATTCTGCCGGTAACCCCTCAACATAATGTTCCACCTGTTTCTCCTTGGTGGGACAGTAACTCTTTGCAAAATGTAGCTTCTCAGAAAACATGGGATTGTACTTTGCAACTGGCATAGTTCCTTTTTCCAATGCAAGGAAATCCCGCTCGATCCTCTGCATCTAACCCTGTGGGAAAAACGCTCCTGAACTTTCTGGTTGAAGATCTCCCAGGTCATGAAACGACGTGCATCCTCGGGAATAACATAATCTATTTCCTCCCACCACTGAAGGGATTCACCATATAGCTTCAACACCGTACAACTGAACTTTTGTGACTCAGTGAAGTCGCCCGAATAGAAAATTTGATTCATCTTGCATAACCAATGCAAGCATATTCTCGGGTCCTCTCCTCCACGATAAATAGGGGGTTTGTGATCTGTGAACGCTCTTAATGAGCTACCCTGCCCCTCGTCATGATCCATGATGGGCTCCCTACTCTGCTCCCTGGTAACTGAGCGACTCTGAGCTACCACCTCACGTGGTTCCTCATCCTCCTCTTCTTCATCCTATGAGGGTAAAAGGTCAGTAGCTCACATAGCCTATTGCATCTGCTCCATGGCTCGATCACACCTTATTAACTCAATATCCCATGCCTAGAGTTTCTCCTGGAGGTATATGATGATAGCAACACTCGCAATGTTTCGCTTACTATGTGTTGGCTGGGTTGGTGGCCGACGACCACCAGCTCGGGTCTGAAAGATGAACGAAGGCGTCTACGGGGCACGGTTGACCTGGTCTTTTCCAATACTAATGCAAATCCACAGCAAAAGGTAAGAAACAAGTGTTAGTATCAGCACACTGAGTCAATCTTAAGCATGTAATCGTGGAAATAAAGCATACATATACATCATGTCAAGCCATACAATCACATCAATCCATGCAACATACATCGATAGTCATTAACAAATACGTATACACATTAATCCGGACATTCTTTCGTCAGAATAGTTATTAATTTATTTGCTTCACTATAATTACGTTTAATGTCCCTCACTAACAAGGGTCTATTGCATCAGTAAAAGTCCCCAAATGAAGACCCCGTTCACTACTAATGTGATCTGGCGACCCAGTGCACCAAATGGGGCGCGACTCCCACCTATAACATTGTCCTTGGTTCTCCGCTTTCGCTACTCCGACTTGGCATGTACGAGCACTATGTGTTGTTGTTCAAGGGTGGTATCAGGTATCTCTACGAGCATACGTACACCTAAATGTGATGTTTATATCTGGCATCCAAGATCGTTGGCATCACTCCAGTCCCGGTATACCAACGTGCACCAGGACCATGTCTTGGAGTGGTCAACTAGAAAACCACTCGACATCTTCATTGGCTTAAGCTCTTTTCCTCCAACGATATCCATGCACCGCGATATCCTATAAGGGCAGGTACCTAAGTTAGGTTGCTACCCTTTTAACCCCACTATGTGAATTCCACTTTTTCTTTAATTAATTAGATAATTAACTAATTCCTCTCACATGGGAAAAACACACACCTCACCAATATCATTATGTAATCATGCTAGTAAACTATTATTATAATTAATCCATGCCATACTACATCTTCCAAACACACATCACAAGTATCTCAACATAAATGTAAATAGCATTATGTGGTAGCATTTAATGAGATACACCTTCCAAATAAACAACTTCTAGCATGCATATACTAGTTTCAGTTAAAAGTGACAAAAACAGAAGTATAACAGGCATATCATCACAATTATAACCATAGAGTAGTCCTCACATTTAGCATGGACCTAACCCTCTCAAATTGCATCAAATGATTAGTTTAAGAACTCTAGCATACAAGAGATTCCAAAATTCAGTTGCATCATCAATAACATTACATGTCTAGTTTATATTTTACCATTGACATTCACTTTCTAACTTCATATAACATCAATAGAAAGGAACACAAGTATAGGTACATGTTATCCTTTTAAACTAATGCTTAAACCACACATAAAATGACTCACCTCTAGTCCAAGTTATGTGGAGCTATGAACAGATGAAAATCACCTTCTCAAAATTACTCTAACGCCCCTAAAAGAATACCCAAAGAACTTATCAAAAACATATCATAAAATTAAAATTATTATGTCTAGACAAGTCTCACATCGTGACGAAGGAGGTGTCACATCGTGAGCTCAAGGTTCATCATGATTCTGGCCCAATCAGTTCCGTCATCACGTCGTGGAATTAGAATATCCACGTCATGACACAAAGTAATAGTTAGGGTTGGACCAGTCAACTCCACATCATCACTATGTGTAAATGGGAATGCTAATGTCATGGCTAAGAAACGGATGCAATTCAAGTCATTTCAGGTCTCGACTTCATGACGTGACAAGGTGATGTTCACATCATGAAAACTAGGCAGTTACAGATTCTTGATCATCGATTGATGATCTTAATCTGCTCAGTTTGGTTACAATAAAAACCTCTGTTGGGGTGACCTTAACCCCTCAATACCATTTCTAGGTGACTACAATGATAAGGACTAGAGTGGGACAATCTAACACACCAAGAAAAATAATTTTGCATCATTCATGGTCTTTCCTTTTGTGTGATTTGAAGGACAACAAAACAAAACATGGATAAATGTCCTTAACTTTTGGAAATCCATAAATAAACCACCGAGAGGATGCTAAGGAAATAGCTCTAAAATTCCCATCATAATTCCACCAAAAGCACCAAAGATTCACCTTTCTTCTTCACTTTAACTCACCTCCAAAGCCAAGAACCCTACAATACTCTCTCAATAAGATTAAGGCTTAGAGTAGGGTTTGTTGGATGCAAATGAGATATTAATCTCGGATTAGGGTTAATTAGAGTATAAATATGAGCCTATTTTTCATGTAAGCCCCTGAAAGTGTGTAAAAATGGCCATATGACCCATATGCATGATCAAGAAGTCATTTTTACACTTTAGCCCCCATAAGTTAACTTTAATCAATAGAAAAGTAATTTAACACGATAATATAACGGAACTAACCTCACATGCAAAGTGGAAAAATTCAAGTCGTTACAACCTCCCTGATGTAGATGTCGGCTAACTTCTCGGCGGAAATACTCTCAACGATAGGGATGAGATGAGCACTCATGGTCAATCTGTCAACAATGACCCAAATAGAATCAACGCCACGAGCCGTCCTTGATAACTTCATGATAAAATCCATGGTGATCTCTTCCCACTTCCACATGGGAATGGGTAACGGTTGCATCTTTTCATGGGGTCTCTGGTGTTTGGCCTTGATTTCTTGCAAGTCAAGCACCGCTCCACAAACTATGTTATCTCCCTCTTCATTCAGGGCCACCAGTAGCCAGTCTCAAGTCTCTATACATCTTTGTGGCCCCAGGATGGATCGAAAACTTAGGCTTATGATTTTCCACCAATAATGTATGCCTAACCCCACCGTCAACCGGAACCATACTCTGACGCACTAGATCAATAATCCACAACTATCCCTGATAAATAATGAAATTTGGCGCCTGATTCTTTCTTCTTTCCAATTCTCCTTCTTCAATCCCTCTACATGTGACTTCCTGATTAGATCTAACATCAGTGAAACGATAACCATCCTCAAATATAGTTCTCTGATGGGTGCACTCGCTGCCTTGCGACTCAAGGCATCAACCACAACATTGGTATTCCCATGATGGTATAGAATCTCGCAGTCATTATATTTCACCACATCCAATCATCTATGTTGCCTCATGTTCAAGTTTGGCTAATCCATTACATACCGTAAACTCTTGTGATCAGTATAAATAGTGCACCTGACCCCATACAAATAGTGACTCCAAATATTAAGGGCAAAAACCATGGCCCCCATATCCACATCCTGCGTAGGTTTATTAGCCTCGTGAGGCTTCAACTTCCTCGATGTGTATGCAATCACATGACCCCTTTACATAAGCACTACACCCAATCCCAAAATCGACGCATCACAATAAACCAAAAAGTCATCCATACCCTCAGGGAGGGTCAAAATCGGAGCCTCGCACAGTCTCTGCCTCAAAGTCTCGAACGTTGCCTAGTGCTTAGACCCCCACTGAAATGTAACATTCTTCTTCTTCAAGTGGTTCGAAGGAACAACAATCTTGGAGAAATCTTGAATGAACCTTCGATAATAACTCGATAGACCAAGGAAACTACTAATCTCAGATGGTGTCCTCGGAACCTCCTACTGCATCACTGCCTCAATATTTGCTGGTTCGACCAATATACCATTCTGGTTGATGATGTACGCTAAGAAATGCACCTCGCACAACCATAACTCACACTTGGAGAACTTGACATAAACCCTCTCCCCCCTCAAGGTCTCCAAAACCTCTTGCAGATGCTCCTTATGCTGCTCCTTGGTGTTAGAGTAGATCAACATAACATCGATAAACACTATCACTAACCGATACAACGTTAGCATGTACACCTGGTTCATGAGATCCAAGAATGTTGTTGGTGCGTTGGTGAACCCGAATGACATCACCATAAAATCGTAATGACCGTAAGTCCATAACGAGTCCTAAAGGTCATCTTCTACACATCCTCATTTCTGACCCTTGTCTGATGATAAACAGATCTCAAATCAATCTTGGAGAACCAAGATGCACCCTGAAGATGGTTGAATAAATCATCGATCCTCGAAAGTGGATAATAGTTCTTCACTGTCAGCTTATTTAACTCTTGATAGTCAACCGACATCCTGTGTGAACCATCTTTCTTTTTCACAGACAGGATCGTTGCTCCCCACGATGAACTTCATGGTCTGATGAATCCATTGTCTAACAGATCATGCGGTTGAGTAGACAACTCCTGCATCTCTAGAGAAGTTATGCGATACGGTGACTTGGTTATCAGCACCGCACCCGGAATCAGATCAATCTGAAACTCAACCTTCCTCTCCAGGATGCACTCCTAGCAAATCCTCGGGAAACACATCGGGGAACTCCCGAACGATGGACACGTCATATATAGTCTTCTTACCCTCCTGGTGCGTATCTACCACATAAGCTACAAATATGAAGCACCCCTACTGAATATACCTCCTAGCTCTTGTAGTTGAACAGACAACAGGTCCATGCTGAGCACCCTAACCACGAATAACCAGTTCTCCCCCACATGGGGTTCGAACTTTCTCTAACTGTTGTTCACAATCAATCATATCCATATTGGGTCCTAACTAGTCAATACCAACAATAACCTTCGACCCTCGCAGAGGAATCGGAACCTGACCAATCGAATATCTCTCACTAAACATATTCAGAACACATCCCTGATGAACTCTCGAAGCACTCATTGAACGATCATCGGCAATCTCCACCTCCAATGGATAATCCAAAGTCTCTGGAACATCGCTAAACTTCTTGCTAAGCGCAAGAGATACAAATGATCGGGTAGCACCCGAATTGAACAAAACATGAGTAGTCATAAAATTGACTAAAAACATCCATATACATGATCAGATAAAGAATAAGCGTAAACAAGGAATGCAGTAAAATATATGGTAAAGAAACATACCGGTAACCACATATGGTGTTGCTTGTGCCTCCTCGACTGTCTACTAGAATGGTGTGCTCTTCACCATGGGGGCCTCCGCCTTGACCTGGAGGCCATCAGTAATCCTCAAGGTAGCTGGAGTGAGTGTCGCCACATCTCCTCCCATCAATTTCAGGCAATCAGCCTTCTTATGGTCTGTTTGAATGCAATAGAAGCATATGAGTGCTCCCCGCGTGCAATCCTTGCTAAAATGACCAGTCTGGCCGCAAATGAAGTGTTGGGTTTTGAGCATTCTAACACTCCTAAGTGTACATGCAACCCTAAATACCTTGGATCTATGTTTTCTCTATTATACATGCAAATATGATTATTCCAAGGTATTACCCTATCTAGCATACAATCTTTGATACTTGGGTAATAAAAACAAGTTAGAAGACATACCTTTTTATGTAGCTTGATTCCTTGATGCTTAAGAGCCGAGTGCCCCAAGTGTGACACCTCAAATGGTTCACACAACATCAAATGCACTTGGAATAACTTAGAGAGAAATGAACACTTCATGAAATCGGCTAGCCCTCACCATTTCTTCATAGTCTCACATGGTTTCCAATTTTGGGAAGAATAAGATGCTTATATAGTGTGTCACAATTAGGGTTACACCATGTAAACCCTAATTGTCATGGCCTTTCATTTCCATGATCCATCGGTACAAAAACACCATGGAGCATCCTATGGGTTTTAGCCCGACTTGATAATCCATGGAGCATTAGCCCACTATATAAGTATGGATGATTTACACAATCAACTCATATATTTAATTAGTCTCCTTTTGATCACTTAATTAATTCCAAATTAATTCTTGATTAATACTAATTAAATAATCTTATTAATATATTAGAACTTATAATATATTACCAAACCTTAAGTGTTATTTCTCTCATTTTAGTCTATCCAAATGCATGATGCCATGCAACCCAAATAGACCATGCCGAGTCGGGTCAAGTACATACCAAATATAGTTATGGACTTAGACACTAATCCAATAGTATCCCACTTGGATAAGTCTAAAACTATTATTGAGTATAACTTCAAGAACCGACTGGCAATCGTAGCTCTTTAAGCCGCTGTCGAACTCTGACGTTGTAACTGAACTCTGATCTCGTCAATGACTTGTCCATTAGATAAGGGATCATATATTCCTCCATTCTAGATATCATATGGACTGAGACATGGATTATAAATCATTCTCTCTGTCCATTTGTTGTTTCCTGATTTCCGATTTATGATGACTAACTAATTGAACAAATCAAAGCAGTCTAGGCCGGGCCGAGCACTTAATTTTGTCATCACTAAATCATCGAGGGGCCCACAAATATCGCTTTTATCCCGAAGGTAAAAGGAATGGATAAACTTCGACTCATATGGCTTGTTCTACTACTTGTTGAATCATACACAAAGGCACGGTTTATAACATCGAGTTACCAATGCGTTTTTGCGCAATCAATGTACAACCAACTCATAGTAACAACTCATATCTCTAGGTTTGAAGAATATAAGATACTATCGTCTCATGATCACTCGTGATAAAATCCATGAAGTGATTCAAATGAGCGCGGGTTGAATCCAATACTCAGAACTTATGAGCACTCATGAGTGTTGTAGCTCCTCTTTGCTATGTCCAACATCTTAGACATCTACAAGCCAACTCATGACAGTCTTGATTCATATCTACTTCCAAAAATATGACTGAATGTGGATGGTTTGAATAACTTAGTCATTCGGGAAGAATGACCTAGTTTATTCTGGAAGTCAAAACATGCAAAAATGAAACACAAGAATAATTGAATCTAGTATGGTACCAAAACCTATGAATATAAATAGAACACTTTTTATTTATCACCATACTGATTACACATTATTCATTGTTTCGGTTTTTATCAACTTTATACTTGAATTAAAAACACTGGTTGTCCCATGCTCCAAGCATGTACACTATGTTTTTTTTCTAAACAATAGCTTTGCCATACACCAAGAAAGTACTCTATGTTTGTCTATGATCTTTACTTTGTGAACTAGATTGATTGAACATAATTTTCAATGATTCTCTTTTCACACTCCCAAATCCTTATCGAAAATGTATGAATTCCAAATTCCTATCATTTACCGAAATCTGTTAGATTTTAAACTTATATGCATTGATCCTCTTGTAATGATTACGCACAAAGTCACAAAGACTTGTAAACAGACATTACAGAGTATTCCAATGGAGATCAACTCCATGGAAACATCCTTCTTGCATTTAGTTTTTCTAATCTTACACAGATTGAATAACTTCCAACTATGAAACATTTCCATATTCCCATTTTGACTGTCACTTCTGAACGAGAGTTGCCTCTTTTCAGAGTATGTCAATATGGTTCTTCCAAAATTTAACACTATACTTCCAACTGTCCCTGAGCAACCAATCTTTGGAAAAACTTAGATTGTTCTCGACAATTGCTTAATCATTTTAGTCATATCCAATTCTAGATTATTCCCCCTTAATGCACAGAGCATTTGGAAAATTTAGAAAGGATGAATATTATAGCACATGCAATCGATCCTATATCCGAAGCATATGGGACACGATCATGATGTCTCACATAAAGACATGATACTAGACCAGTCTCTGAGCTATAATATTTCTATGTCTATTTGCCAAGTTCTCATAATTCAGATTATGAAAAGGGATGTCGTAATCATAATCGAATTTTAGAACGCAAATAATGGACCCATATATAGAATTTCATTATGTTGAGCCACTCCAACATAAAATTCATATATATAACCTTGACTAAAGACGATTAAAACCTCAATCTAAGCTTTTAGAATTGAAATGAAGTATAATTTCTTCTCCCTTAATTATAGCAAAACAACTTTTCAACCCCTGCAACTTCACGAATTGAAATTTTTGTTTTCTATAATTAATATTGCTAACTTGCAACACTTATCATAATTATCATGCTCCCACTAACATGAAAATTATTAGCATAACACTTATGCTCCCACTAGCTTTGACATGTATCCAGAAATTAGCTGGAGTTCTAGAAATCAATACTTTATTGACTTTCTTACCAAAGTTCAGATTTCTGATACGAGATGGCTTTGATAAGACTTTATCAAAACATACACCTTATCTTAGATAGCTCACATGTGTGTCTAAACAATTTTAGAACTATGAAAAGGGATTCTGTAATCATAGTCTCGATTGTTTAGACTTTTGCCATTTCTCATAAGTCCATGTTAGTGTGCCGGTTAACCATGCATGCTCCACTAACGACTTTGAGAATGCAAAGATCACAATTGCTATCTTACTTAAAATCTACTTGGTGGAAGTGTTTCCTCACCATCATTTTCATGAATCGGAGAGAAACCTTATGACCCTTAGATTTTATGGTGTATGTGTTCTTATCCACGTGAATTTGTCAAAACCATAATCACAAGACTAGGTTAGTGACAAAGTCAAACTCATATGGATTGAACTTGTGTAATCTTAACTTCTCGCCACCTGGCAGTACAGGGCCTGCCATTGCTTCCAAGTAGTTATGCAAACAATTGAGACCATGTAGGACTCAAATGTCAACTTTACTGGAATGGGCACAAAAATAGGAGTATGTCAACACGTTAGGTTATAAACCTCAAGTCGTGTGCTAGTGATAAACTATAGGTTTTTCTTCTTGATTAGATCTAGAAGCCTTTTCAAGATCTTTAAGACTCCCACTGTCCTCTTAACATATAAGACTCACTTGCCAAATATTCAAGAGATAGTGTGGATTCTTTATCAAGACAAACATTTCACACAATTGGCCTTAGTTGGTCTTTGTTTTATCCAAAGCATCACAACTTCCCAATTTCAAATGTACAAGAGTGCGACACTTTTAATCTTATATTTGACAAGTGTTTTAAACCTTTCTTTAAGATATGTCACTCAACTTACAGTCTTGGAGTATGACTCTAAGACTCGTTTTGGAACAAAATATGACTCATCTTCTTGATTTAACCATTCCAACAATTCAAGGTTCCTCTTCTTAGAGGACTAATTGTGATATGATTTCTAAATCATTAAGATGATCACAAAACCTGATACTAAAGTACTCTTCCATCTTTTCAGATTTGAGAAACTTTTATCTTTCTGCCTAATTTGATTCTTCTCAATTCGTTCTGCCATACATCAAAACTTTGTCAATGTTTCAGAATTATACATAAACTTGTAAGTATAATCATATTTACTAAACTTTAGTAAATCATGACGAATAGTCTTATCGATCTTTTGTGGTGGACTTAATCAATGCACCAGAATGTGTACTTGATCTCTTAGTCCTTCACTTGACTCACATATACATGTGAACAAGGAATTAGTCTTAATTTTCCAAAGATGAAAATTCTCATTCATCATACTATACAACTTGCATGATTTCTAAGTTTCTATCCAACTGAAACCTTAGGTGATGAGAATCTTTCCTTATTTGGTAAATTTAGACACTACCACAAATAGAAGAAACAAATCCATTTTCCAATATTGCTATCAATGGAATCATATAAGCAACAATTTTTCACAAATGTCATTGTAAGGATACTTAGAATAAATAAAATAAAATAAAAAACCTTCAATTTTAAAACTTTGCGGAAAACTTATCCTTACAGTGCAAAAGCATATGAAAAACTTGTTGTTATCTATTCCTAAGCAATATATCATAACTCCTGAGCAACAGCTCAAAATTCTGATCACCGAACCATGCGATTGAGATTCATCTTCGCGATCAGAATCAGCATATGCTTCCTTTAAGTTTCTTCACTTTTCTTTGATTCTTAAACCATCAACATGTGACCCAGTCACATCATGTAATAAGAATCTCATAATATAAACTTAACAGAGTTACTTGATCAACCTTATGGTCTTTCAGGTAAATAGGCAGCTTCGCAATCAATGCCCCTTCCTTTGGCAATATACACATATGGACCCTTTGGTAGGACTCTCTCAGACTTAGCCATTCTCTTTACCATTTGGTCAACCGAGTTGACTATGGCCGATCCCTTTCCATTGGGAAGAGAAAGCTTTTACTGGGTATCCAATGTTACCATTCTCAATGTCCATTGAAGGTTTGGGAAGTTGATCTACTAATCATATTTGTTCTGCCAGTGCTCCAAATCATTGCTGATTAAGCAGCACAAAGCAAATAGATAAGATCATTAAGGGTCATTTCATAGTCCTTTACATAGTAGTACATAAAGAACATACTATGTGACTTAGAAAGTGATTGAACATCCAACTTTCTTAACACTTTGACACCCAACTCTCCCGACTTGTCAATATGTGACTTCATCTCCAAGATGTGAGCACACATAGACTTTGCTTGCCAATAGGGCTTGAGTGACCATGAACTTGTGGGTTAGGGAGAATAATTGGAGGAGCTGGAGGAAGTAAAGTTCCAAGAGATTTGGGAAGATCATAGATGTCTAAGCAAGACATCTTTTGGGAGATATTCAAGATAGTTGATTTAAAGTCCTTAATATAACACCCAATATGAAATATTAAGGCTAGGACCCAACACAATATTTTATAACTTGGAAGAGGGAAGCCGTAATCCAAGCTATAGAATATTTGAAGGTAGGTGAATGACGATTCACCAATTTCCACCATGAAAAACGAAATAATTTATTAGGTTTTAATTGGATTTGAAACTCCTAGATCTTTTGTGATTCATTGAACTTTTCAATGGCATGTTTCAATCTCGATTGTGCCCTTCAGGTTTTGTGACTGGGATGTCGAGGATCACAAAACAAGGTGTGAAGTAACCATGCAAATTACTTGGTACTCTTAAATGTTTATCACCCAACCGATGTGCCGGTTAACCACACATGCTCCACCGGCCTATGATAAACTTTAAGAAACCCTTTGCCTACTTTGTTAAAACCAGTTAGTGTGCCGGTTAACCACACACGCTCCACTAACCGACTTAAGCAAAGTGCAAATTGTAATTTCATGGGTTTGCACCAAATTCACATTTTCCTAAGTAACTAAGATTAGGTATTAATAAGAGTTTAGTTACTTAGTATTTATCATTAATACTTTTAATGAAAGGGAGAATTATAGTCCTTGTCCTACCCGTTCGGCTAACGACCCTCGACCAGTCAAGGAAGCGGTGGGTGAGAGTGGACACCCATTAAACTGCCATTTTATAGGCAGTAACCTTATACCCCCCTTATAGACCGGCTTCGTGAATGAGGCCTACTAATGGTAAGACGACTTGCTCTTATACATATATATATTATTAACTTATAATATTATAAAGTATAAGGGTTGAATTTTAACTTTTAAAATCCTAAGGGCTTAATTTGGAATTAAAGTATTCATGAAAGAAAACTTTTCAAATTCCAAAACTTGAGGGCACATTTTGAATTATTCAAAAACTTTTCAATTCCATAACTTATGTGTTTAAAGTAGTTTTAATTCAAAAAACTCTTCAAGTTCCATAACTTGAGGACAAGTTATGGAAGACTTTAAACTATTAAAATAATATGACTTTTCTTTATTCATAACCTATGGAAATATTTATGAGTTTTATGAATCTTAAATGTGACTTTTCATATAACTTGAGGACAAGTTACAAAAACACATTTTAGAATCAACTCTTAGATTAATTTGGATTGAAAACTAGAATTTCACATAACATTCCTATTAATCTAAGCAACTCATAAGAACAAGATACTTCAATCAAACTTTTTCATGTAATTAGCCTATCCGTTAAACTAATACAAAACATGAATCTAATGACAATTATCTTTGAAATTGGATTAGAATGAACATTACCACATCAAAAACAGGTTTATAGGTTCAAAAACAGCTTAGGGTAATGATTCTAGTCCAATTTCATCCTTAAAAGTCGAAAATATGTTGTCAGGGGGTCCTACTCGTCGAGTGTATGAACCTACTCGACGACTAGGATGAGTTTCCTCATGGACTCGGCGAGTTCATCAATGGACTCGGCGAGTCTAGTGCCCAGACAGCCCGAAAATCGATTTTTTCAGCATTTTTCAGCACTTTGCATCAAGTATAATTGAAAACAAGCCTAGGCTCTGATATCACTGTTGGGTTTTGAGCATTCTAATACTCCTAAGTATACATGCAACCCTAAATACCTTGGATATATGTTTTCTCTATTATACATGCAAATATGATTATTCCAAGGTATTACCCTATCTAGCATACAATCTTTGATACTTGGGTAATAAAAACAAGTTAGAAGACATACCTTTTTATGTAGCTTGATTCCTTGATGCTTAAGAGCCGAATGCCCCAAGTGTGACACCTCAAATGGTTCACACAACATCAAATGCACTTGCAATAACTTAGAGAGAAATGAACACTTCATGAAATCGGCTAGCCCTCACCATTTCTTCATAGTCTCACATGGTTGCCAATTTTGGGAAGAATAAGATGCTTATATAGTGTGTCACAATTAGGGTTACACCATGTAAACCCCAATTGGCATGGCCTTTCATTTCCATGATCCATGGGTACAAAAACACCATGGAGCATCCATGGAGCATCCTATGGGTTTTAGCCCGACTTGATAATCCATGGAGCATTAGCCCACTATATAAGTATGGATGATTTACACAATCAACCCATATATTTAATTAGTCTCCTTTTGATCACTTAATTAATTCTTGATCAATACTAATTAAATAATCTTATTAATATATTAGAACTTATAATATATTACCAAACCTTAAGTGTTATTTCTCTCATTTTAGTCTATCCAAATGCATGATGCCATGCAACCCAAATGGACCATGCCGAGTCGGGTCAAGTATATACCAAATATAGTTATGGACTTAGACACTAATCCAACATGAAGCAACCCCTACATTGTTACGATAGCTCCACCCATGAGACCTCCCACACTTGGCACAACGGCCCCGTTCCTGATGGCCTTTCAATCGCAAATCAAAAGTATTGGGCCTCTTCGCCTGGCCTATCGTTGTCTGTACCTGCTCCGGCTTGCACTTCGTCTGAAGTTCCAACTCAATCTCCCGTTCTCGGGCTCTAGAAATCATGTCCTCCAAGGTCATGTAGCTTGACATGCTCATAAACTCTGGAATCTCATCTATGAGTATGTTGTGGTATCTACTCTTCCCCATCTCCTCATTTGCAGCATACTGCAGAACCAACAAGGCTCTCTCCCTAAACTTGGTAGTGATCTACGCCACAATCTTCGTAGTCTGGCGAAGGTCCTGAAACTCCTCGCCAACTGTTACACCTCTATAGAATGTGCGAACTCAGACTTGAATCTTGTCACAAATTCATCCCACGATATGGATGCCACAGCCTCATATCCGAAAGCATGACCAATCTCTTCCCACCTGTTGAGAGCTCGGTGCCTCAAAAGGCAAGATGAAAATCCCACCTTCGACCCCTCTGTGCAAAAACTCGTCCGCTGAGCATTCTCCATGTCAGTGATCTATCATCGGCTAGCAATATGGTCCTTATTCCCGAAGAACTCTAGGGCTCCACAAGCCTTGAACTTCTGAAAATAGAGAGTTCATGCCCACAAATAAACCGTCGAAATCTCGGGAAGAAAGGCCCTTCATCGATCATCCAAAAGCTCCATGATCCCCTCATTGATGGTACCAAACATCACATGAGTAACATCCAGTATACCGTGAGTGATCTTTGATGTGATGAACTCGTGTATCCTCTCATCAATCGTTTCGACACCAGAGCCAGAACTAGAACCTCCTCCTTGAGTGCTCACCACCATACTGAAATGAAAACATATAAACGATCAGAATATACTCGAGGAATATCTCACACGTCAAGATCCTTAGGATCTCCTTGGTTTTCCTTGATTTGATTACAGATCATATGCTTTCGTTGGTACGGGCCTAATACTACCTTCCACACCTATCCATACTTTCCTCAAGAGTCATCCCAAATCCTGTAAGTTAAACAGCATACATATACCACTATGACGCTCCCATGGCAACTCGCATAATCTCTGTGCTAAACAGCGTACATATACCACTATGATGCTCCTTAGGCTCTCCCAGGTATCCTCGTCTTACTGGACTCTACAATACTAGGAACTTCTACCAACACCGCCGGTTTCATTATACATGCAAATTATACATAATTTGGGACCAAATAGACCGTTGAATAAATAACTCTACCTTAATCCCACAACCAGACAAAGAACAGGGAATAAGGCTAAGTTAGTCATTCTAGCACTATATTATCATAATCGTACACAATTTCTTTAAACATACACTTAGCAAATAACTTCACCCATATAGATTCCAAGTAATACATAGCATCCAATTCCTCCTAGGCTACAAGGCATCACAAATTAGACAATTGTATCATGCAATTCCTGAAGGTATCCTTAGCCCTATCCTAGCATGCAATTCACATAAACACATAATATATATGTATGAGTATTCTGGAAACCACTTACTTAAGCTCGACTGATTACACGCATCGCACCCTTTTCTTTGTAAAAAAACTTTTTACAAAAATTATTTTCTTACAAAACATTACCAATTCCTCAGTTTGAGTTTAGATACACCCAAGAGTATGTCTGAATCCCTCAAACCAAGGCTCTGATACCAACTTGTAACGTCCCAAAAATACGAATAAAAAATTTTCATTTTCAAGCTACCAAATCCATACATCAAATGTTCCAAAATCAATCATGATAAAAATATATCTAAGACATCAGAGTGTGATCATAATAATAAATGCGGGAAATCATCAGAGGATGTTGTGCAGTCAAGTCGGACCTTTCCCTTTGGAACTAGAAGTGCCTAAAAAATGTTTAAACCACAAAAACGTAAGCGTAAATTTTAGCGATTTCCCCGAAATACCACATATCATACATAACATCGAGCCCCACCCACATACCGGGCCCCGCCCTTCATAACAGGCCTCGCCCATATCTCGGGCCCTACCCAACATACAAATGGTCCCCACCCAGCATACAAATGGGCCCATCCCAAAATACAAATTGACCCATCCTAACATACAATGCAAGAGTCACAAATACAACTAGCATCAAACTCAGCTAACTCAGTCTCGATCCAAGCTACCATCACGTCGTGATGATCAGGCCATCACGTCGTGACATAGCTTGTCCAAAAACAACCGGGAAATCCCCAGTCGTCACGTCGTGATGAGAAGGATATCACGTCGTGAAGACGAGTTTTTTCTTAACGGATTTAGTTATCAATCCATTAAGCCATTCATCCAATCCTTCCAAAAGGGTTCCTAATGTCCAAAACAACCTAAAGACCGATGTTTTTCAGCCATGCATGTCCATGGTGACTCTAAATCTTAAACTGGGTCAAAAATGGAGAAACATCACCAAGGATCTCATGCATGTGTTTCAATACACTAGCAAATTCTTGATCTGAACCATATGATATACAAAGGACCTCAAGGATCCATAAAGTTGTCAACTTTATGGAATCTTACTATTTCAACTTGCTCAAACTTAAATATTCTTAGATCTAGCAACCTAGAGCAATAAAGTTTAGGTCTTGAACACTTACAAAGGTCCAGAGATGCCCAAATGAAGTCCCAAAGCTTGCCAAGTTGCACACAACACTCCCAAAGACTTCTTCTTCCTTCAAAAGCAACCAAAATCACCAAGTTGAGCTAAAAAATAGAGGAGAGGGATTAGGGTTTCTTTAAGGGGCTTAGGAAGTGATGGAGGATGAGGGTGAAGGAAACCCTATCCCCTCACTTCCTTTAAATAGGGTACAAGTCCAAAATTTAGGGTTTGCCCCTGATCAGGTGTCATGTTGTGACCATCATAGTGTCACGCTGTGACACTTAAACGAGACTCACATCTCTCGCGGCCATGTCACGACGTGACGATGCTTCCCTCACGTGGTGACCCACCCAAAACTCATATTTTACTTAAAGTTTTACACCTCGAGGATCCGAAAGTTACACAATATCCGTTCTCGAATGTTTTTATATCGACGGATAGGTATTAACAAGATCTTCAACTCTCACTTAGATTCTTTTTCCTAACAATCAAACGTTCTCAATTTTGGTTTTTGAGTCGCACGCTGTTATACTGAAATTTTGAAAAATCATAACTTCCTTATATGAAGTCAGATTTGGTCATTCTATACATGCACGCTCTCGTTTTTACGATTCCTACGACTTTCGTTTGGATTATGTATCCTAAATAATCTTCTATCAAAAACATTTGTTTATCGTCGTGATGAATAATTATCCTATTATTCTTTAATCATCTAGTCATATCTTGCGGCCATTAGATTAAAACAACAATAAATTTTATAATTTTACTCTTTTTACTGATTTAAACGACATATAAATATATTTTTATATTTTTACCATTTCTATAAAAATAACATTCAAGTTAGAGTTCATACAAAGATTAAACATGCATATTATTTTTTTATATTGTAGTATTAGTTGTGAAACCTATGTATGATACAAGTTTATTCAATATATAAAAGTTAAATATGTGGGCCCAAACATTTGGGAGTTTTGATTTATAAGGAAAGTGAGAAAAATATTGAATTATTGAAATTAAAGTGTTCATTTCTCTTGTAAATTTAAAAAATAATTTAAATAGATAAAGAAAAGAAATAATTGAGCTTTAATTTAAGAATTTTGAAATTAGAAGGAAAGTTTCATTAATGAAATTGATATTCATTTATTATTACTATTAAATACAATATGAAATTTAATAAAATGGGAAAAAACCCATAAAATAACATGTGAAAAAAATTAAATTAAAATAACGACAAGAAGACATGTGACAAAATGAATGAAAATATAACATATGTCAAAAAAATATTTTTATTTATTAGAGTATGAAGACTCAAAAACAACCAGATGATTTATATGGGTGAGGAAATTCAAAAGGGGAGTTTTTATAAGTGTCTTTCAAATTGTTTTGTGTATCAATATATATTTTGAACAGTGATGTTAGTATTTGTCTAAGATTGAATCCAGGACTTTCTGGTTAGAAACTTCTAGTTAGTCATCTTATTAGCCAAGTAGGCTATCCAAACTTATATATATATATATATATATATATATATATATATATATATATATATATATATATATATATATATATATATAGGGTTAGGTTATTGTGTGCTAACTATATATTGTGTGCATGTAGGATTGATTGTGGACCAATCATTTTAGTTATTTTAAGAAAGTAATTAATGCATATTACATGGTGAAGATATAATGAGTATTAATTAAATCTTCATCATTTAATATGCATTAATTACTTTCTTAAAATAACTAAAATGATTGGTCCATAATCAATCCTACATGCACACAATAGATAGTAGAAACATTTGAACATAACTCTCTCTCTCTCTCTCTCTCTCTATATATATATATATATATATATATATATATATATATATATATATATATATATATATATATATATATATATATATATATATATATATATATATATATAGAGAGAGAGAGAGAGAGAGAGATAGGTTCAGGTGTTTAAAGTAATTATTGTGTTATTGTATGCATAAATGTGGGCCAAATAAAATTAAATAATTAAAAAAATAAATAAGGGTAATTTAGTAATTTGATTAGTAATTTCCTAAAATAATCCCTATAATCATGGTATTGACTTTTAACCTAATTTCTCCAGGTTTATATCTAAACTCGTTTTTTTTTTCTTTAGTCGCTCAATCTCCACCGATTACAAGCCCTAGCCGATGATACAAAGTCGTCGCCACCATCGTCTTCCCCAAACACCTTCCTTCTATCTTAGCCCCAAATCTAAAGCATGTATTTAATCTAGATGTGCAATCGACATGGGATCATTCATGTTTTTGAATTTTTCTTCGTGAGCCCCAAATCTAAAGCGTGTATTTAATCTAGATGTGCAATCGACATGGGATCATTCATGTTTTTGAATTTTTCTTCATGATCATCAACAGGTAAGCCTACATCTTTAATCATTTTTTTGGTTTACAATACATAATCATTTTATTTATGTCGGCAAAATTATTCGCTATTTTTAGTTTTACGTTGAGTTCTTCTCTCTTTTTTTCAACAAATAATTCATATTAAAATTGTGATTTAAGATTCATTCATGAAAATCTATTCGAAGTTTGATATTATCATTTAATTATATTTTAATTTGAAGATGTATCAAATTTCTTATTTGGTTTAGAGTGCCTACGTGATTTACAATTCGTTGTGCTTTTTTTTTTGTGGTGTCGATCCAAAGAGGAAGACGGGGCAGGAAAGGTTAAGCAAGAGGAAAGATTTGGTTGTGGGATCGGCTACAGCAGGAAGACGAGGCAGGAAAGCCCACAAGATGTTCGACAAAATGCATTCTCTTATTTTAACTTTCTTTTTCATTTTTAATGTGAATCAAATTGTGATTTGTGTATTTTATACAATTGCAATTATATCGGAATAGAATCACAAATTCCAATTCTATCGGAATGGAATCATGAATTTGGTGGATTCTGAATGGAATCATGAATTTGGCGGTGAAGAGGTTTTTGGTGGCTGGTGTGGATTCGGCAAAAGGAGGTGAAGGTGAGTCTTCCACAGGAATTGAACGGGATCAACAACACAGGTAACCTTCTTGCTCTATTATTATTATTATTATTATTATTATTATTATTATTATTTTGTGATTTTGTAATCCCCATTATGATGATGAAACAAGCAGAAGGGTCGAGCAAGGGGGTGTTTGTTTGATTTTGATTTTGTTTTTCTTTTCTTTGTTTAGACAAAAAAATCAGTTGAGTGTTGATGGGTTTTGGGTTTGATTGTTCTTGATAGAAATGGATAAATGGAATGGATTTCTGGGGTTAATGTTTTACAGGAAATTGTTTGTTTTGCTTGAGAGAATTTGATGTGATGTTTATTGCTTGAAATTGACATGGAAAGAAGATGAAGCAATAACAATGAGTGGTTGTATTTCTCATTTGCAGGTATACATGAAATCATGAACAAGAATGTTCTTGTTTTATTGGCTGGGAACGAAATGAGAGATATCGAAGCAAGACAGGGTACATATGAACCTTACAACATTCTACTGGAATGGAATCTTAAATTCTGGTTCTGTCAGAATAGAATCATGAATTCCAATCTTCCAAAAAGAATGGATTATTCTAGCAGAATAATATACAATATACGGAAAAAACTATATGTAATAATATATTCTGGTAGAATGATTTATATATCGTGTTTCTTTGTTTTTAATAAGTGTAACATTATCATAGAATATTATATAAAAAAATTTCTTTTCTAAGAATGTAATAAAAAAAAATTAATTTGTATCCAAAATTTTGTTATTCTTCAAAAAGTTCATAAAATCAAAATATATATTATCTCAGAATATGTATTCTTGTATGGTTCAAGCATTTTTGTTATTTTTCAATATAGTGATAAACATATTATGTCAGAATATCTGAATTAAGACAATTATCATCATTACAATCAGATTTTTAAAATTAACAGAATCTATTTTCCCTTAAAATATGCAATTTTCCTTTTTTAAATTTAAGTTAATTGACTAAAATACCTTTAGAATGAAATTAGATGATATTTTTTAATTATCTTTAATTTAATACTCCCTCCGTCCCAATATTATTGTCCACAGACAAAAAACACACATATTAAGAAAAAGCATTAATTACCATTAACTTTATTTAATAAAATTACAGTTTTGTCCTTACTTTGCATTTAATGTTCCATTAAATGCTTAGTTGGTTAAGAAATAATGAGAGAGTATTTTGGTAAAAATATTATTTATTTTTAGAAGTGGACTATTATTTTGGGACAAACCAAAAAGGAAAGATAGACTATAATTTTGGGACGGAGGGAGTAATATGTATTATTCACTTTCCAAAAATACAATCACACAATAATTAGTTAGAATATAATACAATAATTACATTTATGCATACGGAGGGAGTAATATATATATATATATATATATATATATATATATATATATATATATATATAATTTAAAAATTTTTATGAGTGATTGGAATATATATAATATTTAAAGTTTAAACATTTAAATATTAGAAAGAATGTACTGAGAGTCACGTTAAAAAGAATGTACCGAGAGTTGGAGACCGCACCAATGATCACCCCCCCAGACACACACACGAATTATCAACAGATCATTAACTTGATCTCATTCCTTATTTACATGATTGTACAGTGTTTTCAAAAGCTTAAGATATTTGAAGTCTTAATGTGTGTGGAATAACGATTGGTTTAAATGAACTACATTATGAAGACATTATAATATTTGAAAAGTATTAGGAAAAATATCCGACGTATAGATTAAATAATATTTTTTTTACTTTTAAGACATAAAATTCTTTGTACTAGAATATGTTTGGTTCTTTATGTCTACGTCACTTGCAAACTACTTCAAAAAGAGTAGCAAAGGGGAGACTACTTTATATCCGAAAAGCATTTTATGACGGATAAGTTTACATTTCAAAGATTTCTCAAAAAAACGTTTAATTCTTCTCATATCGAGTAAAATTAAATTAAAAAGTTTTAATGTAACGTTTAACAAATTATGAATTATTTTGGGAGTTGTAACCTTTATGACGATTGAAGTATCAAAGATGACTGAAAATCTCATCATGCTAAATTGGACTATAAAGTCTCATTTTTCGCTCGATTTGCCCCTTACGACCTATTATAGGCGGTTACCTGAATTCTCTACCTACGTGGCATGCTAAATTAGACTATAAACTTTTATTCATGCTAAATTAGACCCGAACTATATATATATATATATATATATATATATATATATATATATATATATATATATATGTGTGTGTTAAAACTAAACTCGGTTTTATGTTTTTTTTTAAGTTTCTTATTTTCATTTTTTTTTGTTTTTATTCAAAACTAAACTTGGTTTTAACTTCTTCTTCGTTTTTTATTTTTACTTTTTTTGTATTTTTAAAATTTTTTTGTTCTTTTTCAATTTTTAATTTTTAATTATTTAAATTTAGTTTTTTATCAATTTAATAACTTTCTTTTGACCTTTTTGACCTTTCATTTTTTTTATTTTTTAATAATTTTATTTATTTATGATTTTTTTAATATTTTTTTATTTATTTTGGTTCAAGTAAATGAAAAAAAAATGTCAAATTTAAAATATTGCAACAAGTTTTTTTATAGAGTCCGAATCTTATTATTTATTTTACTTTTTATTTTACTTTATTATCATATTGAAAAATGTTATATTTAATTTAAACTATTGATATCACATGATTTAATTTGAAAGTTACATTTTAATAAGTTTAGCTAGTTTCCTTATTTTAATAATTATAAATCGTAGATATCACATTGAATCAAAATAAAAAACAATAGAAAAACCATAAATTGCCCAAATTATAGAAAAATATAATACCAAAAAAAAAACTCAAACACTAAAGATATAATATACTCTACTATATTTATCCATTTTACACTTTCTGAAAAATGTCAAAAAAAATTATCAAATTGATGGAAAGTAAAAGGAAATTTTTTTTAAAAAAAAATACGAAAAAAAATTAAAACTAAGTTTATTTTTTACTAAAATAATAAAAAAAAGGAACAATGGTTTAAAAATGTAAGGAAGTTCAAACAATGTACAAAACAGATTATTGTCTTTTTTTTAGTACACAAAATATCATTAAAGTATATTTTTTGTACACAGAATAGCAACGAAGTACACATGTGTTCAAATAAAACCTTATGGTAACCGGTTATCTTAGGTAAATGGAAAAATGACTTTAAAAGGTAACGAAGTTTCCAAAATGTTCAAAAATACCATTGTTTTTTTAGTACAAAAAATATCATTGAAGTATACTGTTTGTACACAGAATACCAACGAAGTACACATTTTAATAAAAAAAATACCATTGAAGTTTCCAAATTGTACAAAAAAAATACCATTATTGTTTTTTCAGAGCACATTTTGTTACCTTCGTTGTTTTCAGATTATGTAGAACACGGTCATCGGAAATTATTCACCGTCGTACCCGTGCACATCAGTTGTGTACTCTCTTGCATTCCTCCACTCGATAGTTTGTATCTAAATACAATCATAGAAAAACACATAACCAAGAATCCATCAATTAGGATGCAAGTTCAAGCGCTCCAACACATATGTTTCTCTCTCTACTTTAAATACAAATCATCATCAAATCAGCCACATTACGATGAGTGTACCTATCCATTCATTACTCACCGGTTTCGGAGAATTAAACGCAAAACCTACTCGCTACATCTACATTTAGGAATTCTCATGGCATAATGTCACACTCATTTCTCCTTTGTATCTCTCTTATTGCACAACACTAATAAATGATTAACATTGATGTATAATAAGTGTATCTATATAACGTATATATGTTTTAGGTTTGAGGCATATAATACGATCGGTGAGCAAAAATGTTTAGCTAAGGTTATTACCCACTTATTTCTCATGTTACCACAAGAATGATCGACTAAGGGAATGAAAGAGATTGCACAACGGTTGTGAACTGATATGATGATGCATGATCACAGGTGACTGTGTTCTACACAATCTGACAACAACGAAGTTAACAAAAAGTGCGATATTTTTTGAACATTTTGGAAACGTCGTTACCCTTTTAAGTCACTTTAATTGTATTTTTTGTACTAAAAAAACAACAATGATATTTTTTGAACATTTTGAAAACCGGGTAACCTGATGGTTATCTACAATAGTCTTTTCAATGGCATTTTGTGTACTTTTTTTAAACAATTTGAAAACCGGATAACCTGATGGTTACCTACAGAACGTAAAATAACATAAAACCGAGTTAGTTTTAATAATACTTTTTAAAAAAGTTTCAAAGTTTGGGGACAAAAAAAATTAAAACAAAGTTTAGTTTCGACTAAAAAAATCAAAAAATGAAAATAAAGAACTTATAATACATAAAACCGAGTTTAGTTTTAATAAAAAAAAATAAAAACAGTTCAAAGTTTGCGGTCTAGTTTAGCATTAATTGAAGTTTAGGGTCTAATTTAGCATGTCACATAGGCAGGAAAAACGGATAACCTGCTACAGCAGGTCGCATAGGAAAAATCGAGCAAAAAGTGAGGCTTTAGGATCCAATTTAGCATGATGAGATCTTCATTTGCTAAATAGCATCAATTTTGATACTTCAATGGTCAAAATAGTCAAAACTCCATTATTTTCTTTTATTTTTAGCGAAATTTTTTCTTCAATTAATTACTACAACTAAAGGCTTTATTTTAACTTATTTATACTTAATGGCAGAGGCTAAGGCAATTTTTGTTTTTAAAGTGTTCCTGATAAATTAATTAGAAAACACACAGACATACACACACAAACACAAACACACACACATATATCACTACAAGAAAATTCCTTTTTAGTGACCAATGTTTTAGTGACGACTGGAAATCTGGTCACTAACAGTATTCTTTAGTCACCATATATTAAGTGTTCACTGAATTTTGGTAGTTGTACATATTTAGTGACCAAATCGGATATAGTTGTCACTAAGTGGTCACTAACAATTATTATTGTCATTTAATTTCATAACAAGTATTAGTGACTAAAATTAGTGGTCATTGATTTGACGTTTAATGACCAAGAAAAGTTGTCACTGCATTGGAGACTTAGTGACCAAAAATAATGGTCATTAATTGTCATTCGTTTTTCAAACCCACACATAGTGACGTAATGGTGGTCACTGCATGAAAAAAATTTAGTTACCAGAAAATAGTGGTCACTGATATAAAAAAAGAACATAAGTGATTTTTTATTTTTTACCTGATAAAACAATATGAATTTATATTTTTTAACCAAACTTTTTCTAAACAAACATAAGAAAAAAGGTATATAATATGTTTTTTTTTGTTATACAAATAATTTGAATTTATAATTCATGTCATGTATTAAGTTATTTTTATTCTATAAATTCCAAATTAAATACTTAATAAAATTATTTAGGTTTAAAATGTCAAAATTACTTAGTTTAAATTTTAAAATGAAAACCAAAGAAGCCAGCATGATATTTACTACACTACCCTTCTCAGGCATGGGTAATCGAAAATCACTCCCGTCTAGAAGGCAATCTCTATTTTTCTCTTTTCTATTATTATTGGTTAAGTTAATAACTACAAAAACCCCACCCCTTTATGAATCGATCACCGGAAACCACATAAGAACTCGAACCCTAGCCTCTCGTTCCTCTTTCTCTCGCCGGAAACATTTACGGAAAACTCTTTGGTTTCCTCTCGTCTTGTTCCTCTGTTATTTCGTTCGAACCCTAGCAGACTCCTTGTTTGATTTGTGGTTCGATTTATGAAAATTAATCTGCACTCTAAAGCTGTATATGATCGATTTCTAAAAATCGATTTCTCACAGCGTCAACCGAGATTTATGAATGCTAGATCGCGCCACCATGGCGACCGCCACTGACACCATGTTAACTACCGTAACAACTCACCACAACCAATTTCCAAATTTCAGAAGCGTGTTTGGACGATTGAGCTCAGATTACATCATTTGCATGGTAGATTGATTGACTGCCTGTTATTAACGCATCCAGGTAAACATTCTTCATGTATGGAACACAATTCATCAACTTTATCTCTTAAGTTATCAATTGTTTGTGGTTTTTACAGTTTGGTCGACTTAATTTATATCAAATTTGGTTTTTGGTTATTCAGTAGTGGTTTAACGTTGATATAGTTCCTAATTTGGAAGTTCAGGTTTGCTTCTTTCTGAGTTCTAATTATCCAAATGCGAATATGAATCAAATGTAAAGCTTAGCATGTGATAATTAAGGAATTTTGATGTTTTAAATTTGTAGGCTGAGGACGAAATTGGAATTTACGCAATAAAGTATGCCATGAGAGCACTTAGAAACCATCATCTTGAGGAGGAGGGAGCTTATTCCCTTCTCAAAACTTATTGCTTCTCAGGTTCCCTTTACCTATACCCCAAAAATCCAAGAATAAGGATATAGTGTAGCTTTATTTTGTTTTTCTAATTGGAACTTAGCCTATATTTTTTTAACAATAAAACTTGTATCAACCAACAAAGCCAACATGTAGCTGACACAAACAAAATACAAAGACAGCAACACTAACACCCCCTAGATGAAGAATAAAACCTAAACCCTATATATAAAATTTCGACATTAAGAAGTAAAAGGTAGCCTTGGATGCAGAATTCAAAAGCAGCCACTTAGAATTCCGTTGATGCCCCTAAGCTCGAGAAAATCTCCAAGTGTAAGCATCCCCAACAAGATACGAGTAACACCCAAAACAGTCATTAAAAAGATAGAAATTGGACATAATTAAAGTCATTTTGATTTGTTTGAGACCTTGAAACACAGACAAACAACCTCTCAAGGTGAATAAACCATTAGAACCATCCTTGGTTTTAAAAAGCGTAAAGCGCCCTAAAGCGCTAAAGCCTTTGGGGGCCGATGAGCTAAGCGCTAAGCGAAAGCGCTCGCCTAGAGCACACGATGCGCCCCACATTGAAAAAAATATAAAATATATGGAAATACTTAAAAATCTTGTAAAATCATAGTAGCATCATATTAAATCCTAAGTACTGATACTAGAAATCGTCTAAACTATCATGTACGATAAGAAATAACTTATGAATTATGTGTATGACTTAACAGTTAGGTAACACACGTTAGTAGCAAACAACTTAAGAGAAAACATGTAAATATAATGACCAAATTTCATCCTTCAGACTATCAGACTTTAGAGTTTTAGACTTGAGAAGAGAATAGAATATGTAGATTAGTATAATGGAGTGGAAGTAGAAAACATTAGCAGAGTTGATTTCTGATTACTTGGAGAAGATGAGTTGGAGCGATGATACAATTTGCTCTGTTTGTGTAATTGTGTTTACCGCCTCTAACAATATTGATTCTACATCCCTTTCCTTTATTTATATAAACCTATTGGCCCGTCTAACTTAATTAAAGGCCCATTTTCTATTAATTACCCTAAGCGGTATTAAGCGCTGAAGCGCAATGCGTTAAAAAGCGGAAAAGGCGACCGACTAAGGGAATCGCATCGCATCTCATTACTTGATGCGCTTTTGGTCATCGCTTGGGCGCCTAGCACATTAAGTGCGCCTAGTCGGCGCTTTTTTAAACCAAGGAACCATCCATTGACCTTTATGAGAACATCTTAAATTGAAAAATTTTAGAATTTTCTACCAATTACAACAACATACTTCTGTCTATGAAGCATTAAATAGCAACTAACTCCCATGATCATCCTTATTTCAGACCCACCTTGAATTTTGTACACATCAGAGTTGACATACTAGAGCCATCTTTTTGCCAATATCCCTCCGTAAAGGTATGTTGTTCTAATTGAAATACAAAACACCAATCCAAAGTATAAATATAGTGATCCAATTTGTGACTAATGTCTAATTTGGTATAAAATGCAACTGAATTTTGTAGGCATGTTGTTAGTTTGACAAGTTGCTTCTTTTAGATAAATGGCTAATTATTCTTTGATAAATTGCTTTTGTGGTTAAGTTGGAGTTCCATTGCTAAACTTGAATAACCATCGATTGATATTATATCATTCTTTAGGTATCCATTAATTATAGCTTTCATACTTTTGTTTTGCAGAAAAAGTCCTAGAGAAAATGGGTGCATCATGTGTTACCAAAACTTATGTACAATTCTGTTGATCCATTTCCTGCTCCTTCTCTTCTTATGATATTATATCATTCTTTAGGTATCCATTAATTATAGCTTTCACATACTTTCACAAGGACGTTGAACCGATTTGCTACTCATCTAAGAAAGTTCTTACTTGATCACCGTGTTATTGAAGACTTAAAAGATGTTGTCAACATGGGAGCTCTATCTTTGGGATTTGACGAGGTTTGTTCTCATTTCCTGTATTGACCATGTTTGACCAAATCTTTATCCTATTTCACCATTATTTCCTCTAATGATTTTTTGTTGCGTAATTACCATCAACATGCCAAAAGGGCAGCTCTAATGTCATCTTTCGTCATGCAAAAACCTCATGAAAGATCACATTTCACCAAAGATGCATTAAAAACAATAAGCAAATCTTTACTACCATATACAAAAATATTATTTCTTGTATAATCACCTAAATATTAAAATATTATTTTCCTTTCTTTATTTTTCCTGCTAAAAAGCATAAAATGGATTATGCAGATCCTCATCGTACCACAGAAGATGAAAGAGACATCATTGAACATGTAGTAAGACTCTAAAAACTATCTTTGATCCAAGGGCAAAATAGTTATTTTTTAAAGGTTAACAGCTAGTTCGTTAACTTAGACTCACATTAACCAAAATCGTTAGGGAACATCAAAATAAGGACCAATTTTGCAAAAGTGAACTTTTTAGGACCAATATTGAAAAAAACAACTAAACCCAGGGACCAAAAATGTACTTGACTCCAACTTTTACAATACATAACTTTTTTACATGTTTAGTGTTTTTGTAAAACCCTGTAAAGAATAAATTGGCATTCTAAAAACCAGCATAAGTGATGAAGAAGCAAATGCAAAAGGATGGCTTTGAATTATGATGATTTTGTTTTATATTTATGTTTTTTTTTTTTGAATTACAGGTTTTAATTTTAAGTCAAAGTCTTCCTTCAGTGCCATCATAGCTTGATCAACTGACAGCTGTACGCTTTCAAGAAGCTATGCCAACAATTCAACAACAAGGTTTAAATGATGAAACTTGTGCTCTTCAGGTATTTGCAAACTACATATTTAGTCCTCTTGCTTATCAAAATTACGGATTTGGTCCCTAACTTGAGAATTTTTAATCTTTTTTATCACCATAGTTGTACGTATTTTTAAACTCTACAAAATGACCCTACTACCCTTATAGGTGGAGTTATCGAGACTTCTTGATGTTGCACGTTACACTGAAACAAAGATGGTAGAGATGTAAGCAACTCAACATTGAATCATCTAATGTCAACACATGTCTTGCGATAAGCTCAACAAATTGAGTGTTTGTATGATCAGGTGAGAAATAGCTCTGTTTTTTTCACTTATTTACCATAATAGCAACATACTCACATTTATTTACCTGTAATTAATAGCAATATGTGGTGAATAAAGTAGAATGTTATATTTGGTAGCATTTGATTGAGTGGTTTTATTTATTTATTATTATAGGCAATTGAAGCAACAAAGAATGTTGAGATGGGTAATAAGGAACTAACTCAAGCCATGCAGGAGCAACAAGAGGAACAACAATAGCAAAAATTTTCTCTTATTATTCATTGTTTTTACTTTTACTATTCTTTTTCTTGACTGGTATAATTAATTAATACTTAAATCAATGGAATCATCATTTAACTTTCGAATTATGTTATATATTTATTTATTTTATTTTATTTGCAATTTTAAGAGCTCGAAAGGTAAATTGACTCCATCATAGATAGTTTAAGCTTTGAGGATGCAAAAAATAGGAACTTACATATATTGATTTGTTTACTCTATCATTACAACTGAACTCAGTGACGACTTTTTTGGTCACTCATCAACTGAACTCAGTGAGGAATTTTTTGGTCACTAGATGAGTGACGACTTTTTATGGTCACTAGTTGGATCAAACTAGGGATGACAAAAAAACCCGAACCCGACGGGGAAACCCGAAACCCGATTATTTCGGGTCGGGTAACGGGTCATTATTGGGTTTTTTATCGGATTCGGGGCAGGGAGTGGGTTATCCTCGCCCCGACCCGACCCGCCCCGATTATATATATATATATATATATATATATATATATATATATATATATATATATATATATATATATATATATATATATATATATATATATATATATATATATATATATATATATAGGACAATCTTTTTAGTTATTAACAATCTGGTGTGAATGATCATTTTTTTATGTTTTGACGTATTACACTAAAATTAAATCAAATAATTTTTAATATAAGGTCGAATTAATTTTATTAAAATGATTCATCATATTTTTAATTTAAAAGGGAGGCTAGAACACGTATTTTTTATAAGACATCGGGGTACCCTAAAACGGAATAAGGATTTCGTTATGAATTGCTGTAAACCCGATAATATACCCGAAACCCGACGGGAAAACCCGAACCCAACGGGGCGCCCCGATAAGATACCCGAAAGATATCGGGGCGGGTTTGTGAAACCATGCCCCGCCCCGAACCCGCCCCGTTGTCATTCCTAGATCAAACAGTGACGACCTTTTGCGGTCACTAGTGGATAAAATAGTAACGACTTCTTTTGATCAGTGACGGAATGAGTGGTCACAGATATAGTGACGACTATATTTTAGTCACTATTTTGTGACCATTATATATTTTGGTCACTATATATGTTTAGTGACGGACCTATAGTGACGAAAGTGACGAACATGAACACAAATTCTCGTTCGTTTAGTTAAACGAACGAACATGAAAAATAGTCTCGTTCGTTCAATTATGTTCGTGAACGTTCGTTTATGTTCTTCGTTTACGTTTGTTCATGTTTGTTCATATAAGTTCCTTTTATCTTCATATATGTTTAATTGTGTTTGATTACATTACTATATTATTGTTCATTTATGTTCATATATGTTTGTTTATCTTCGTTTGTTTATGTTCGTTTAGCATGTTCACGAACATAAACGACCGAACATTAACAATGTAATTTGTTAAACGAACGAACATGAACAAGAAAACTTGTTCGTTTAACCGTTCGTGTTCGTTTATTTGTTCGGTTAACTTAAACGAACGAACATGAACAAGCCCCGTTCGTGTTCGTTTGGTTCGTTTACAGCCCTACTATAAATGTTTACAACCTTGGTTTTCTACGGAAGAACAAGTTTGGTAATTTGTTTTTTCTTAAAAACGTTTATTTAATGCTTACCAATTTGATTTTGATTTTAGGTCATTTCTTTTTAATAAACTAATAAAAATATTTTATGACGCAGCTAATAAGTTATGTTAACAAAAAGTTTATTTAACAAGTATATATAAAATAAACTAATTTTCTATAAGTTTATAAAATATATTTTGATTATCAATTGTTTGATTTTTAATATTTAACAGCAGCTTAGTGTTCATCATTGGAAATGATATATTATATTTGTTGATAGTTATATTTGCTAATGATTTATTATTGTTGGTAATAGCCATTTTTTCTTAATGTGTATGAGAAAATAGACAAAGACAAAGTCTAAAATAATCAAAACATTGTTTTTTTTTGTTAAACTCTATTATACTTATGTAAGAAAATTTGTTTGAAAATCTTAAAAACAAAATACTATACTGGCATGAAAAGAAAGGACGTTATATTCGTTGGTCTAAATTGTTTAAATGAACTTTAACTACCTTCAATTATTTTTAAAATGATTTTTAATAATGAAATATCTAATAAAAACCATTTAGTGTGTATTTATATGTAAATGTGATTTCGAATATACCAAATTGTATAAGTCATCACTCTATTTTTATGTTATATATATTTAATATTTTTTTTTAATTTAAACGGTAAAAAAGAAACAAAATGTAATTGTAATAAATTACTAAAAGAATAAATATAATCACGTGACTTAATATATTAAGTTATCATTAATTTTTATACAACACAAATAAATAAAGTGCATGTCTCTGAAATCTTTATATAAAAACATGTACATGTTAAAATTATTTACATGGTCAATTTTTCGATATAATATAAATCCTATAAACTTCATAATTTTATTATATATCAGATGAACCTTGGATAAATAACATTTTATAGTAAAAATTATACAAAGATGTTATTAAAAATAAGGTTGACATTATAAAATAATTATTTTTAGATCTTTTTAAGTTCAATTTTTTTTTCTGATTATACAAAAGTTGTGACTTTAAAATGGCAATTGCTCACATGTGACAACATATCGAAACTAATAAGTTAACTATAATATGTTAAAAAGTTAAAGTAATAATTTTAAAATAGAAGTAAAATATGATATTTTAATATTGTAGTTTAGTTAATTTTAATCAAGATAACACTATAATTTTTTATATAATATTACTTTTAACTATTCTCATTATAAGTTATTTTTAAGCTACTTATTTAAAAAGTCTAAATAGTTTCATGGTTTTTTTTGTGTTAATTTAGGATTACAATTTAGGTCTAACACTATAATTTATAACTTTTAACTATTTATAAAATAGTCTCTCGATTTTTTTCAAGTTTAACTGAAATTTTGATTTAAGTTAATCGTTTAACATTATATTGAAATGAATAATTTAACTATTTCGCATAAAATCGTAAATTATACCAAAGTTATGACTTTAAAATGACAATTTCTCACATACGACAACATAGCGAAACTAATAAGTTAACTATAATATGTTAAAAAGTTAAAGTCATAATTTTATAAATAGAAGTAAATTATGATATTTTAATATTGTAGTTTAGTTAATTTATGAATAAAATTTAGTTTTTGCATTAATTTAACATTATTAACCAATTTATAATAATTATTAGAAAGAAATTTGTAACATCCGTAAAAATCATGCCAAATTTAAACTTTTTAAAACATTTAAAAACCAATACTTATTACAAATTTGTTTTCAAAATAATTCTATATCAGAGTATCCTAGAAACATAGTCATAAAATGTGAGGAGCGGTACGATCACGCATTTGCCTTCCCGCGATCATCAGATGTACCTGAAACAATAATCGATAAATGTAAGTTCGAAGGCTTAGTGGGTTACCCCTAAAATACCAACTCCCATAAACATATCAATAACATATAACAAACATCATGCATAATGAGCCATCAGCCTGACTGGTCCGCCTCGCAGGCCTTCAGTCTATCTGCACCGCTCTCCGAGCCTTCGGCACGTTTGGACCGCCTCGCAGGGCCTACAGCCTATCCGAACCTCTCGCCGGGCCTTCGGTCTGACTGACATGCCCTCCTGAGCCTGTAGTCTATCCGAACCGCCCTATGTATGTTGGCCTTCAGCACAAAGCAGGTCCGCCTCAACCCAAACCCCAATCAAATAAACATGTGCACATAATATCATATGCTAGCATATATAACAGTCAAACCGATCTAACAGATCATCAATCATAGCAACATCCTATAACCAGGATACAGACCTAACCGGTCACTAACATAACATCATCCTATATACCAGGATACCGACTTAATCAGGTCACTACGCATATCACCATCCTAATTACCATGATTCAAATCAATAACCATATCATGCAATAAACCCGGATACAAATCCGATAAAGGCCGGCATTGGTGCCTTACACCCTGTTGATATAGTGAGGATAACTCACCTCACAACTGTCGCACTGAAGTGATAAGCTCAAACTCTCGAATCACCGACACGAACTCCACCACCTATATTTACCATAAGACCATTTCCATAAATTTCCAAATTACCAGAATATCCCCAGAAGTTAACTAGTCAACCATTGGTCAAAGTCAAAGTCAACGGTCAAAGTCAACAGTCCATGTTGACCTAACTCGTCGAGCGTAGCTAGCAACTCATCGGGTTCCTTAAAGGTTCAAAAGGTCATAAAACCCTCACTGACTCGCCGAGTTTCCGACCAACTCGTCGAGTCTATGCGTGTTCAGAAGTCGGGGAAACCCTAACTGACTCGTCGAGTCGTCCCGCTGACTCGCCGAGTCCATGCAGAAACCATTCTCAGGCAATCTTCATCCGACTTGTCGAGTTGACCATGCAACTCGCCGAGTCCCTTCAGTCCATTACTCATTCAGACATATTTAAGCCACCCCAAAGCTCCAAATTGTGGATCTAGCTTCATAAGTCATGTTGTTGGGTTTAAAGGGTTGCGCCATTGGGCCTTAGTAGTTCGGTCCATTATGTACTCTCGATTTGGGCCTGTCCAACCGTGTTAATCTTTCTAGGGTTTAGTATATAAGGTGCATGCATGCATCCTTGTCATTAACGCTTTTGATTATTATCATATTAATTGTACTGTAAACCCTAGCATACCTCTACAGAGGAAGTTCTTAATCGAGCTCTTCTGAGGTGTGACTATATTTTAATCATTCGACATACGGTTGATTCATTGTGTGTTCTAGTGTTTGTTATTCTTATTGATTTACCTGTTAAAGATCTAATCGATCTAAAGAGTATTCAACTCGTCAATTGGTATCAGAGCAGGAGACTGTGTAATCCATACACATCTCTTCTGTTGAAGAAGGTTTTAGGGTTTTCCGCTATTATCGTTTTCTGCTAGAACCGTCATTCTTCATTGACGCAGTTCTTGGACTTCGATCATACCCTAACTTTGTTCACTTTTCTAATCTTGAACAGGTTTCAAAACAAAATCATCATGTCTCTTGACGATTAACAAACGAACCTAATCAACATCTCCAACAGTATCAGATCAACCACCAGGATTCCTATCCTATATACTCAAGATTATGAAGTTTGGACGCATCACTTTGAAGACTATGTGATTGGTTCAGAAGATAATGGATACTTAATCTGGGAAGCGATTACTATAGGTCCATTTGTTCACTCCGGCACAAACAAAACAATCAAGACGCAAAAGGAGTACAACCAACTCGTGGTTGATGTAAAGGATGTTCCTCAAGACGAAAAGGAAAAGCTTGTGAGCAACATTAAAGCACTAAGAATGATCAGATTCTCCCTACAATCTGACACATTCTGGTTGGTCAGTTCATGCACGACGACAAAAGAGATATGGGTTAGATTGAAGGAGTTATATTCCACCGATGAGGATCTTGAGAATTCTATCCAAACTTTGCTGCTTTCAGAGTTTGGAGACTTCAAGCAAAAACCAGAAGAGAAGCTCATTCAAGCCTTTGATCGTTTCAATCATCTTCTCAGCAAAATGATAAAGCATGGCATAGAAAGGAAGGTAATTGAGCAAAAGGTCACATTCATGAATGGCCTAAGAACCGAATGGATGGCGGTGGTGTCTACAGTAAAAGCTCATGAACAATTCAAAGCTTACTCTTTGCCGAAGCTAGTGGGGATTCTAAAATCACATGAAAGTTCAGTGACCAAAGAAACGAATGTGGTTTCAAGCATGGGATCTTTAGCTCTCATATCAAAAGGAAAAAAAGAAGATTTAGATCTGTCAGAATTTGATCTAACCAATGAAGAATATGCTTTGATGGTCTCTAATCCAAAGAAGTTCGTGCGTAGAAAGTTTCCTATCTCCAAGAACCGAAACTGGCAAGGAAGCTATAGTTCGGATAAAGCAAAGGAGGAACCGAAGAACTCTCCTCCGCATGAAGAACCGAAGAAGGATAGTAAGCTTATTGGTGACTCTGGATTTGATTGTCACTTCTGCAAAGGCAAAAATCACTTTGCCAAAGATTGTGTCTTGAGAAAGATGTCAGAAAAGAACGAGAATGAAGATGATGAAGCCTACTACCTGCGAAAGCTAGAAGAAATAAAGAAGAAGAAAGCTGCTGCTAACAACACTATGAATGCTTTAATTGTGCAGGAAAATCTCGTGGACGATGAGTTTGGTGGTGTGGAAGTCTGGTCTACAGACTCTGAGGACGAAGAAGTTCGCAAGCCCACACATGGCAGAGCTTTCGTGGCGAAAGAAGCTGAAACTGAAGGTGCAGGGAAGTGCTTGATGGTGACTGTCGGAGTGTCACAGATGAGAGGCTATACTACTTATGGTGTAACATCCAAAAATTTTACGCCAAATTTAAACTTTTTCAACCATAAATAAAAGTTAAATAGTATTGTTTACAAAAATGTTTTCAAATCAATATCATAAGGATGAGGAGTGGTACGGCCACGCCTTCGCCTTGCCATGATCTCCTGAAGTACCTGAAACAATAAACTGAAAACTGTAAGCCCGAGGGCTTAGTGAGCTACCCCCAAAATACCAATACCACACTGACAATACCATGTCAGTAACAATCAGTCAGTCAATCAATCAATCAATCAATCAATCAATCAACATGCATACTAGGCCATCGGCCTGACTGGACCGCCCTACTGGGCCTACAGTCTATGTGAATCTATCCCGAGCCTTCGGCATGACTGGTCCGCCTCGTGGGCCTACAGTCTCCCCGGACCGCTCATAGGGTATGTTGGCCTTCAGCACAAAGCAGTACCGCCTCAACCCAACCAACAAGTAAATAACCATGTTCGCATAGCTATCATATACTGGCATATACAAACATCAACATATCTGTCACACTGATCATCAACCATAGAATCCTCTCGTAACTAGAGTACCGACCTAGCAGGTCACTAACATACCAATCCTTACGGATCATAAAAGCATAACATACTGTCTACCCTGATTCCGATCTAGCAGATCAAATCCATATGTAGCATATCGTAATAATAACAACTAAAGGGCCGGCCTTGGTGCCGTAGACCCTGTCGATATAGTGAGGATAACTCACCTCGCAGATGTCGACTCGAAAGGCAAACTCCAACTCTCGGATCACTTGACACAGGCTCCACCACCTATGACCATAGTACAATATACTCATAAGTCCTTAACTTTATAAGGTACTCCATAACCCACCAGTCAACCCCTGGTCAAAGTCAAAGTCCTCAGTCAAGGTCAACAGTCCATGTTGGCCCCAACTCGCCGAGTACCCTCGGCTACTCGCCGAGTTCCCTGAAGCACAATCCAACTCGCCGAGTCATCGGGGTGACTCGTCGAGTTGCTTCGATTCTCGTTCAAAATTTAAGGCCACCCGTTGAGTTCCCTCCTTGCAACTCGACGGATACACACGCATACATATCCTAGGGAAAACTCATCTGACTCGCCGAGTTGTTCTTCAACTCGTCGAGTCTTATGGTAATCTTCATCGGACTCGCCGAGTTGTTCATCCAACTCGTCGAGTCCACGGCCATCTTCATGTGACTCGCCGAGTCAACCTTGCGAATCGCCGAGTCCATTCAGTCCCTTTTCCATACAGACTTGTTTTGAGCCATGCAGCGGCTCCAAATCACAGATCCAAGCTTCTAGGGCCTTCTTATCACGTAAAGTTGCAAACTTTACGTGCATGCATGGCTATAAAGGCTCTAAATGCCTATTTTAAGTTCTTAATGGAACTTTATGCTCAAAAGGGACCTCAATCATGATCAAGACTGTAACTTCATGCTTACAGAATCCAAGGAGGGTCCAGATCTAAAGTTACAATCTCAGATCTAGCCCATAGCTCATCTTTCCAACTTAATGTCTCACCAAAAACCCTAAAACTCAACCAATAGAAGAGATTCACAAGGAAAAGGTGATTTGGTTACCTCCAGAAGATGATAACTGAGATAAGAGTTGATTCCCACACTCTACTTGCTCCAATCTCCTTCTCCTCTAAGCCTTCTCCCTCCAAAGATCCTCTCTTCAAGCTTCAAACACACAATGGGCACACACACACACACGTATTAGGGTTTTAAGGGGCTCTCAAAGACTGTAAAGAGGCCAAAGGAGGCTGAGGTTCCTTTAAATAGGGGTGCAAACCCCGGGATTTAGGGTTTCATCTGCTAGCTCCTACTCGCCGAGTCCCAATATGGACTCGTCGAGTAGGTCACTTAACACGCGATCCCACCCTGCTGCTACTCGACGAGTAGGTCAACCAACTCGTCGAGTAGAGCTTAACCCAAAAATCTTATTTAAACAATACGTGAAAATCGGGGCGTTACAGATGGGAGTTGTGATGAAGCAAGAGAGCGAGAAGACAGATGCTTCGCTACCAAACCAGTTGGCGAGCAGATCAACGAATGCGACCAGTTGATCAAGAAGGTAGAATCAATTCTCGAATCATTAAAAATCCCTGTCACAAACTATGAAAAAGAACTGAACGAATTAAAATCTAAATTTTCTAGTTTAAGTGGTAGTTTAATACTGAATCGCTTAACAAACTTTAACCTAACTGATCAACTCAGCAGGGTGTCTTCGAAGAGTGAGGAGAGACGGATCTGGATAGAGAAAAAGGAGATCGAGTTAGTTAGGATTAAGGATGAGACAATTTATTTGCAAAGGGATAATTTAAAGCTTTTAAAATAGAGAAATATTTTTTGTTTAATTGCTAAACGTTTATATTCGAATATTACCCAATTGCATCTGAATTGTGAAATAGGCAAGAAAATTCATAGAATGATTCTGCCCTTCCTTGAATTTAAGGAGGATGAAATTGATGCTGATGTATATAACTGTGAAGCCGTTGTATCTTCTGATGAAATTTCTCCAGCATACAGAATTGGTCTTGATAAAATCGAGTCCTTCATCAAGTCCAAATACAATAAGGACATGCTTAAGGACCTTTTGGACGAAAATGATAAATTAATAATTAAAACCGAAACCATGCAGAAGTTTGACTCGTTGAATGCCAAGTTAAGTTCGGAAAACAAAATTGATGTTGAAAATACTTCTGAATTTAATGAGGATGATGATATGAGTGAAATATCCGTAGAGGATGAGGTGGACTGTTCTGAATTTGTCAAAAGCGAACCAGAACCTATCAAAAATCTCATTTCTGAAAATTCCGTTGAGTTCGCTCGTTTATCCCAAAATAAGTCCAGAATTCTGAAAGAAAAGGTTGTGGTATATCAAAAGGTTCAAACCACACCAAATCAGGTTTATACAGTTACAGGAGTCACACAGCAGCAAACAGCCGAGCTGACAGCAATAGTAAACGAGGACAATGCTGAAGGCTGTGAAGAGCATTTCTGGTCAGCTCCAATCGACAATGCTGATGAAACGGTTGGCCTGTCTGAGAAAACATCATGGAGGGTCAAAGGCAGATATGTGGCAGAACCACTCAACAAGCCTACACATTTTGATGTGCCAAGCACAAGTGGTACCAAAAAGATTCCAAGAGAACCAGTCAAGGCGACAAGCGAAACCTCCTCGCTAAAGAGCGAAACTCGTGATGAAAGACCGAAACCCAAGGTTAATATCCATAAAACTCCAAAGCAGTGGTCAGAGCAGAAACATCAACGTAATAGGAGATATAAGAAGAATCTCTCTGAAAGGAAACAGTTTTGGAAGTCCCAAAACCCTAATTATGTTCACTCAGACAAATCTTCACTCTTTACAGAAGAAGCAAAATCAAAGCGTAACTTTACTCCTTGTACTCAATGCCATTCCTGCAGTCAAGCGAACCAAAAGAGTAGTTTCGGCTCCCAAAATGGAAGCAAACAAAACCAAAAGAGTGGTTTCGGTTCTCCATCTTCAGAAGGAAAGAACCTAAAGCTAGGTTTCGCTCCTAAAACTCATCCCTCTCACACAAAGCAAAATCCAAAAGTGGATATAAAGGGGAAAGGGAAGCTAGTCTCGGAAGATGAAAAGAAGACAAAGAAAACGTCTGCTAACTCTAGGAAACAAAACCAAAAGTTTGTGAACAATAAAAACACAATTCCAAAGTCTGAAGTTAAAGAAACAAAAACTAACAAAATCATAGTTTTCACAATTAAAAGAAAAGATGAAACCACCTTAATAAAACGAACTTTTTTGGTTGATTCTACTTTTACTATTCCCTGTTCTGTAAAAGGCTCACAAGGACCCAAGAAACTTTGGGTTCCTAAATCTGCTTAATTTTTGCAGGTTATTCGTGACGAGCAGTTCGATGATGAATGGTATATTGACAGTGGCTCCTCACGTCACATGGTAGGGAGAAGGGAAGAGCTACGGGAGTTTCGGGCTCTGAAGGATGGTGGTTGTGTCAAGTATGGAAACAATTCTTTTGGCACAATAAAAGGCTATGGAATGATCACAAATGGAGATTTCTCGATCAGAAAGGTGGCATATGTAGAAGGCTTACAACACAATCTCATCAGTGTCTCGCAACTGGTGGTGGGAACAGGACTGAAGGTTTCGTTCGATGATGAAGGGTCAAAAATAATAGAAAAGAAGACCAAGAATGTTCTGCTGAAATCTCAAAGAAAAGGCGAATTGTATCCATTGAACCTTAATCCAATACGAGGGAAGCCATCTGTATGCCTACTAACGAAAGCACATTCTAACGAAAGTTGGCTATGGCACCGAAGGCTCTCGCACCTTAACTTCAAAGACATCAACAAGCTAGTTCTTGGTGATCATGTGCGAGGACTTCCACTTCTCAAGTTTGACAAGGAACATTTGTGTGCTGCATGTGAAATGGGAAAGCAAAGCAGGAAAAGTCATCTAACTCGTGTTAACACAAAGATCATCGAACCGCTTGAGCTCCTACATATTGATCTGTGTGGACCTTCGGCTATTGAAAGCATCGGTGGTAACAAATATATACTTGTCATAGTTGATGATTTTTCTCGGTTCACCTGGGTTTTCTTTCTTAAACAGAAATCAGAAGCAACGCCCAAGCTCAAAGTCTTCATAAAGCAAGTAGAGCTTCAACTACGAAAGGTGGTTAGAAACATTCGCAGCGACAATGGGTTGGACTTCAAAAACCAAGTGTTTGAAGAATTTCTTGCTGAAAAGGGAGTGTCTCACAATTTCTCTACTCCCTATACTCCATAACAAAATGGGGTCGTTGAAAGGCGAAACCGCTCGTTGTGTGAAGCAGCCCGAACCATGCTCAGCTTCGCTTCGTTGCCCCTGTATTTCTGGGCTGATGTTATTGCCGCTGCTTGCTACACCCAGAACCGGTCTTTACTCAACAAGAGATTCACAATAACTCCTTATGAAATTCTAAACAACCGCAAGCCTAACGTCAAGTTTTTCCATGTGCTCGGTTCAAGATGCTTTATCTTCAATTCTAAAGAGAACCGAAACAAGTTTGATGTGAAGGCAGACGAAGGAATTTTTCTTGGGTATTTGCTTACTTCAAAAGCATACAGGGTTCTGAATAAACGCTCAAAGAAAATCGAAGAAACATATTACGTGTCTTTTGATGATAACTACGTGAAGAAACTCACATCAAGCAAAGAACCAATGGATGAAATCTTTCCTCAAACTGGTCAAGTCTCGATTCCCATTTCCAACTTATTTGAAGAATATGTGAAGCTCTTTGATGAACCAGAGACTGTTATTCTCTCTGAAGCGAAAGCGGCTGACAACGAAGTAGATAATTTGAAGAAGGTCATTGACGAAGCTGCTAAAATCATGGAAAGCGATCCTTCAAGTTCAAGTGGATCTCAAGAATCTGCAAATTCTCAAAAGCCAAGTGAATCTTCCCATTCTACTATCCAGGGGGAGAATCCATCAACCACCATACCCAATGAACGTCCAATCGAGGGGGAGAATTCTGAGCCTGAAGCCGAAACTGTTTCATCATTCGAGGGGGAGAATTCTGAACCAGATATTGAGTTTATTTCGTCATTCGAGGGGGAGAAAAACAATACACATAACAAAGATTCATAGTCAGAATTCGAAGAAGAAGTAAATGCTGAACTGGATCCCTCCTATGATCCAAATTACCCTCCCCTCTCCAAATGGACAAAAGATCATCCAAAAACCCAAATCATTGGTGAATCATCGGAAAGAGTTCTCACACGTTCTCAACTGAAAGCGAAACAAACTGCATTATTCTTTCAAGTGGAAGTTTGCATGTTTAATTCGTTTGTCTCCAAAGTTGAACCAAAGACTATTAACATTGCACTCGATCACTCTGATTAGGTACAGGCAATGCAAGACGAACTCAATGAATTTGAGCGAAACAAAGTATGGAGACTGATTCCTACGCCAAAGGATGCATCCGTGGTTGGATTGAAGTGGGTTTTCAGAAACAAGATGGACAAAGAAGGAAATGTGATTCGTAACAAAGCAAGGCTGGTAGTGAAGGGATATTGTCAGGAAGAAGGAATAGACTACGAAGAGACCTTCGCTCCAGTAGCAAGATTAGAATCGGTACGAATCTTTCTGGCCTATGCTGCTCATAAGAACTTTGAAGTATACCAAATGGATGACAAGTGTGCATTCTTAAATGGAGAATTAGAAGAGACTGTGTACGTAGAGCAACCACCTGGTTTCGTGAATGAAAAGTATCCAGATCACTGCTACATTCTGGACAAGGTTGTTTATGGTCTAAAGCAAGCTCCTAAGGCATGGTATGAAACACTTACTTGATTTCTAAAAATGTCTAAGTTTAAACAAGGTTCGGTTGACCCAACCTTCTTTCGTAAGAAAGAAGGTGGCCACCTTATGATCGTCCAAATTTATGTCGATGATACCATCTTCGGTTCCACGAATCCTGGCTTGACAGCTGAATTTAGGAAGTTGATGGAGACTAAGTTTGAGATGAGTTCAGTGGGTCCAATTAACTTTTTCCTTGGCTTGAATATTAGACAGGGACCCGAAGGCATTTTTATTAATCAAGAGGCTTACACCAAGACCTTACTAGCCAAGTTTGGAATGATGGGAGAGTCAAAAGTGAAGGTTCCTATGGCATTTGGCACGAAATTGACACTTTCTCTGGAAAAACCGGCTGCTGACATGACCCTCTATCGCCAAATGATAGGGTCTTTAATGTATCTAACAGCTAGTCGACCAGACATAATGTTTTCTGTTTGTTATTGTGCCAGGTTTCAAGCTAATCCACGCGAACCTCACATGATGGCTGTGAAGAATATTTTTCGATATCTGAAGCGAACCTTATCTCTCGGTTTATGGTACCCGGCGCAATCAGGATTCTTCGTACAAGCATTCTCTGATGCCGATCTAGGTGGATGTGGACTGGACCGAAAGAGCACAACTGGCGGGTGTTAGTTTCTTGATGGCAAACTCGTTAGTTGGCAATCGAAGAAGCAAACATGTGTGTCTCTTTCCACAGCCGAAGCCGAATACATAGCCACAGCGTCTTGTACCTCACAGTTCATATGGATACAAAGTCAACTTAGAGACTATGGCCTAAACATGAAGAAAATCCCTTTGTATTGTGACTCTGAAAGCGCAATAAGGATATGTCACAATCCAGTGCAACACTCAAAAACGAAACATATAGCACTGAGGTATCATTTCATCAAGGATCACGTGGAGGATGGTAATGTCGAAATCCATTTTGTTCGAACCACTGATTAACTAGCTGACATCTTTACAAAAGCCTTACCGGAAGCAAGCTTTAACAAAATTTTACAAGGCTTAGGAATGATGGAAGCTGAGTCAGTACCGAAATCGCTTTCGCCTCATTAAAAGTTGGAAAGCGAAATAGAGTGAATGCTCGGTCTATTTCGGGTCCAGATTTTTCGGGAACCGAAATGAACCGAAGGCTCGGTCTATTTCGCCTCATATCTCATGGTGGAGTTTCGGTTGTATCTTTTGTACACTACCTTTTCCAGTAATTTATTTTATGTTCTCCATCTCTATTCATAAAAATCAAAAATATTTTCCTTTCTGTTTTTAATTATTTTTCAGAAAATTCATAAAAATCAAAAATATTTTCCTTTCTGTTTTTATTTCCTTTTCAGAAAATTTATAAAATCCAAAAATATTTTTTATTTTGTTTATGTTGCTTTTCATTAAAGTCAAAAATTCCAAAAATATCACTGAAAGGTATCATCGATCATTCAAATGATGGAGCTAGGACAGGTATACATTTCTTTATCTTAGTACTAGCTAAGTGTCCCTAGAAGCATGCTGTTGTATGTCGACCAAAGCCTCAAAGACTTCAAGTGTAGCCTTACTGATTTGATATACACAAATCAAATCTTCCCAATCGGGCTGATAAAATCACTTATGTCATGAGCTACCTTACTCGTCTCACATTGAGTTAAGAGTTATCTGCTCGGTCCTTACTATATAGCAGAGCTACCTTCGGTTCTTTAACCATCTCCACACTTTTCTCCATCTATTTTCATTTCATGATCGTAACCCTTGAGACTCTCAGCATTTACCACTGAGGTTTATGGTTACACAACGTCTGTGTTAATGATCTTAGTTTCGTTTCACCACGAACTAAGTGAAACCCAAACTTCAGTACCCAATATGAATTGACGGTGAACAACCAAACGTTCTAGCATTCACCCACGAATTAATGAAACCACTCTTGTGGAATGTCCCCTGGAATCCCTTTTTCTTTTTGAGAGGTCCTTATGAAAACGTCTATCACTAAGGCTTTTCTTCCCATGGGATACATTTTAATTTTTTTGGGGTTTCTGGTAACTTTATCAACAAGTCATTGCAAAATGAACAAACCTACTTGTTTAATAGGCTACATCGGTCTCACAAGTACTTCGTCCACTTTCGGTCTTATGTCAAGAACCAAAGCATGGATTGAAGCTCAACCACCATTAATAGCCTTATAATAAAAAAATGTCTTTCAATGCTTCTTAACAAGTATTTGATCGTATTTTAACGGGGAACCACACAAGCACTTTGAAGTCTCTCTTGACTTTGAAGGAAGAGATCCGTGCCCGGGATCCACTGCTTCATGTCATATTTGATATCACTTATATCCCACATATAATTTGTTTTATTTCTTTATCTTTCACACTATCTTGCACGAAATCTTTACGATATTTCCAAACTCTTGTCCGGTTACTAATAAGCTATTCTCAGACATATAGCTTCGGTTCTTTATGGTGGAGTCGATTCATTTAAAAGGAAAAGGGTGAGTCAGCATGAATCTGAAACGGTTCAGAATTTGAAAAAGAGATAAGGATGGAAAGGCGCGTGAATTTGAAACGGTTCCTAAACCCACGCCTGGTGACGTATATCTGGGGAAACCAAGCTGTCAAATCGTGCCTTTTCAGGCGTCGTTTCAAGGGATCGTATCATCATCACAACATATTCTTTCTCTCTCATGGAAACGGTATAAAAGGGTCTCTCACACCTTTTATACCTCCTTACTACTTCCAAACTCTCTCACGAATACAACAGGCGATTTTCACCTGTTCTTCTTCTTCCTCTCTACAACAATGGCAGAATCATCATCCGTTCAAGAGCAAACCGCTTCCTCATCTCTTCTGGTCATCAAACCCAATCAGAATCTTATCATCGAACTGAATCCATTCGTCTATTATTCGTACATGCTTCATGTGGTCGAATGTCTCAAGTATTCCCCGCTGGTGATTGCTCTCAAGCAGGTTGAATGTGTTCCCATGTCACTGCTCTCATAGGTTTATTCATCTGCTTCTTACGATAAACGCAAGGAACAGATCTTCTTTGACATCTTCAATCACAAGACCTCTGTCTCAAAAGATCACTTTTGTTCTCTGCTAAAGCTTGCTTCAGACGCCTCTGTCATCTCTCCTGATTTCATCACCACTACCCAGTTATTCAATATGTTCTATGACATGGGGTACACCGATGTCCTTACCACATTGACAAAGTTCAAGAAATCTTGCTTACCACCTCAATGGAATGTTCTGTTCACCCTCATCTTCAAGGGATTAGCCGAAAGGGTTGCTGGGTCTGATGGTGCCAGAAAAGGCTTCATGACCATTCTTTATGGTCTCTATCATGGAATCAATCTAGATTATGGCTCCCTTATTTGGTCTCAACTGGTGCAGAGCCTCAATTCTTCGACCAAACACTCTGAAATTTCATGTGGACGCTTCTGGACGCTGGTTACTCGCAGAGCCATTTAACATTTTCAGATTCCAATCATGGCAGATGCTTTGATGTCTTCAATTGGCACTTTCCACACAACAAAAATCATTGTCTCCGATCCCACAAAGTTCATGTTTATCGGTTCAATTCCTGAATCGATGTCCAGGTGTGTCTCAAGCGAAAGCAATGTTATGGCCGATTACAGAAAACTGACACCTTCAGGACCAAGACAACTCACTCTAGAAATGCAAAGTGTCTTGGAGGCTGTTGATAAACCGACAAAAAGGGGAAAGAAACCAGAACAGAAGAAGAAGGAAGCCGAAGGTCAATCCTCCCAGGCAGCCTTGCCTAAAAATTGAAAGGCGGAAAAAGAACCTTCGTCTGCCTACAAGAAGCGAAAGATCAAGAGGATGGCTAAGAAACCGAAAGCTGCTTCATCTAGTGACTCAGATTATGTTCCGTCTGATCACGATCACCATGAAGGCGAAGATGTTCATCAAGAAGGCTCACCGAGAGGAAACACGCCTCCTCGGTCCCTATCTTCTGAGGTACATGTAACCGAATCTGTTCCCACTCCTCCTCATCCTCCACCTCATTCTTTTGTGCCTGTTTCGATTGCGCCACTTCCACCACCGGTTACTTATCAACCTATTTCATCAATACCAACTACTTCAACTGTTCCTCTTCCACCTCCTGCCATCACACAAGCAACCATTACAGCCACTATAACCGAACCTCCGATTATTGTCAACGTATCTGATACGGGGGAAACTACCGAAGGTATCTCCATCCCTGTTACTTCAAAACCTTTATCCCCGCCTCCCTCAACCGAATCTGATACAGTTCTTGGCGGAGCTGAAATGGAATTTGACTCTGTGTATTACAGCCCCTATCGGGTTCTAAGCGAAGAAGATGATGATGCTCCAATCACCAATCGTCACTTGAAGGATCTCAATGCCAAACTTGATCAATTGATTGCATCTTCTGCTACTCCCTCCACTTCAAAATATTCTGATGCTTCCACAAAGGCTCTAATTGAAGCTTTAATCAAACATCATGATCAATCCATGGACATAGAAACTCAAGCTGTGGATGCCTCCACTCTCTCTTGCAACAATGCTATTGGTGAGGTCAAATCTCTCATTTCCGAGTCCAAGCTTTTCATGCAATCTTTTCAAAACACTGCAGACGGCAATACCAACAAATCGAATGAAGCCATTGCCTCTCTTTCTACATCTCTTAAGGTTGAGCGAGAAAAATTTGAGGTGATTCGCCAAAGTCTACAGGCTGACAGTACTATTCTTCTTTCTTCTGTTACCGCAGGTCTCACCAAATTAAAACCGATCTTGCCATGGATAACAAGGTCAGGGAAGATCTCACTCTTTCACAAACTCAAGTTGCCACTCTTTCCTTGGAGATTTCCCAAGCGAATAACGAAATTGATTCACTCCGGGCCGAACGCACAATCCTCAAAAGTTGCGTGAACAATGTGCACTCTCTTCTTTCGAATCTTTTAGAGGCACATGATCCGGTTCTTACTATAACTACTTGGCGACATCTGGCTGAGAAATTGAGTCCAGCTCTGTATATCCTTAGCCAGATTGAGGGTGTTTCGGAGTCTGGTGTCCCTACAAAACAATGGGGAGATAAGGTTGTCCAACAGAAAGTCACTGCTGTACCAAAGGATAATGAATCTTCGGGCGGTATACAGGACAAAGGAAAGGAGAAGGTAAATAATGACGATGAGGTGGTAATTGTAACCTCCAAAACTGAAAATCCCAAAATCAAACTCAGTGATCGAGAGCTTGATGAAAATCTTTCCAAGGTGAATGACGAAATTGAAAATGAGAAGAAGATAAAAGAAGCGAACAACGTCTTGGAACGAAGGAAATCTTTGTTTCCTCTGTGGACAATGGAAAGACTTCTGAAAGAGGCGATCGACTCTCCAAGCACACACTGGCTTGAACCGATCCTTTCCTTCGGTCTTGAAAATTCCAAGGATGCTCAGTTCGATATGCCCATCACTCGAAAAGCATTCATATTTCATTGTTCTGATTCAACTATTCCTATCCCCTCTCCTGATCCAAAGGTTGATCGAGACTTGCTCAAATTTTATATTTCTTTCTCTCAACCGCAATACCTCACTTGGAGTAATCAGAATATCACAACTGTGAAGGTATTGAAACCGACTTTGGCAAGGAAGTTTGTAAATGTCAAATTCAAGGTGACACGAGGCTCAAGCGGTTCGGTTCATGAGATCTCCCTTGCTGATCTGCGGAACTTAAATCCCCATGATTGGATTCTTTTGACCAACATTTTGCTGACCAATCATCAAGAATATGGGCCTATTATTGATCATATTAAGCGGATGCTGGTCTGCTATATTTTTGAAGTGGCGAAAATGGATCAGGAGGTCGCTTCTGCAATCAGAAAGAAGCCCATTATAAAGCTAATCAGGAAGGCAAGTGATATGTCGGTGATGATTAAAGGCAAAATTGATCCAAAATTTTACATCGTTTTGTTCACAAGGGGCAAAGGTCAAAGATGTTTGTTCGCTCTGGCTGATAAGCATTTGTTCTCCACCGTATGCTTAGAGCACATTCTTGAAATTATACATCGGTGTGACCAGAACAGTGATGTAGATAAGAAGTTGTTTACGGACATGCTTCGGTGGTATATTCACATTCGTCAAACTCTGCTTGCCATTATACCGAAGCTATTCAAGACCGTGAGGTCATCTGCTCCTGCTCAACCGAAGTAGTCTCTCGCCTCATATGGCGTAAAGGGGGAGATTGTTGGGTTTAAAGGGTTGCGCCATTGGGCCTTAGTAGTTCGGTCCATTATGTACTCTCGGTTTGGGCATGTCCAACCGTGTTAATCTTTCTAGGGTTTAGTATATAAGGTGCATGCATGCATCCTTGTCATTAACGCTTTTGATTATTATCATATTAATTGTACTGTAAACCCTAGCACACCTCTACAGAGGAAGTTCTTAATCGAGCTTTTATGAGGTGTGACTATATTTTAATCATTCGACATACGGTTGATTCATTGTGTGTTCTAGTGTTTGTTATTCTTATTGATTTACTTGTTAAAGATCTAATTGATCTAAAGAGTATTCAACTCGTCACATGTTTATCACGTAAAGTTGCAAACTTTACGTGCATGCAAGGCTCTAAAGGCTTGGAATATCAAATCCAAGCTTATAATGGGGTTTAACTCAAAAGGGGAGGTTCATACTTGCTAAAGCTAGAGACTTTATAGCTATAGAGACCAAGATAAGCTCATATCTGAAGTTGCAACTTCAGACCCTAGCCCATACTCAAAAATAGCTAATATACATGCTAGGAAAGCCCTAATCTTAAACATAAAGAGATCTAGAAAGAGGGAAGGTCAAGGTAACGACTTGTTACCTTCAAGATGATGCCAATAAGCAGAAGAGTCAGATCCAATAGCTCATCTTGCACCACTCCTCTTATACTTCAAGTCTTCTTCTTGCAAATCACCTTCCAAGCTTGAAAATCACACAAGAATGGAGTATACACACGAATTAGGGTTTCTGAACTCACAAGGAGCTGTAAGGGGAGGCTAAGGGGGAAAATGATCCTTTAAATAGGGTGCAAAACCCCGGAAATTAGGGTTTCATCCTCCAGCTCCAACTCGTCGAGTTTGTCCTCCGTCTCGCGGAGTTGGTCACTTAAAACCCGCGACCAGAACCGTGCCTACTCGATGAGTCAGGGCATCCAACTCGTCGAGTCGACTTTAAAAATTGGAAATATAAGACTTAAAGTTTATACCTGAGAGTCGGGTTGTTACAATTCTCCCCCACTTGAACTAGACTTCTTCCTCGAAGTCTGCTGCGGTGAACAACTCTAGATAATGCTCTCGCATCTCAGCCTCCGGCTCCCAAGTCCACTCAGATCCCCTCTGGTGCTCCCATTGTACCTTTACCAAAGGTACTTCCTTGTTCCGCAGAACCTTCACCTTCCTTTCCAGAATGGCCACTGGTCTCTCTACGTAATTCAGGCGCTCATCGACCTGTATGTCATCCAAGGACACCACTGCCTCCTCATCTAATATGCACTTCCGCAACTAGGACACATGGAAGGTGTTGTGGATCTGACTAAGCTCCTCCAGTAGCTCTAGTCTATATGCCACCTTGCCAACCCTGGAAATAATCTTGAACGGTCCAATGTAGCGGGGACCCAATTTCCCCCTCTTCCTGAAGCGAATCACACCCTTCCAAGGTGAGATCTTCAGGAGTACCATGTCTCCGACCTGAAACTCCAACTCAGATTGGCGCCGGTTGGCGTAACTCTTCTGCCGACTTTGTGCGGTCTGCAGCCGCTGTCTAATCTGTTGAATCATATCGGTAGTCAGCAAGACTACCTCGGTCCGACCCATCACCCTGTGACCCACCTCACCCCAACAAACTGGGGTGCGACATCTCCGCCCATACAACAGCTCATACAGTGGAGCACCAACGTTGGAGTGAAAGTTGTTGCTGTAGGAGAACTCTGCAAGGGGTAGGTAGGTGTCCCAGCTCCCACCGAAGTCAATAACACAGGCTCTCAACATATCCTCAAGAGTCTGTATGGTCCGCTCACTCTAGTCGTGCGTCTGCGGATGATAAGTTGTATTGAAGTGCAGCCGTGTGCCCAGTTCCTCGTGGAACTTCTGCCAGAATCGGGAGGTAAATCGAACATCACGGTCTGAGACGATACAGACCGGAACCCCATGGCGAGCGACAATCTCACGTATATACACGTCGGCCAGCTTCTCAGCCGATGAGCTCTCCCTAATGGGCAGAAAATGAGCACTCTTGGTCAATCGATCCACGATGACCCAAATAGCGTCAAACCCCTTCGCCGTTCTCGGCAGCTTGGTGATGAAGTCCTGCGTGATCTGCTCCCATTTCCATATGGGAATCTCCAGGGGCTGCAGCTTGCCATGCGGCCTCTGGTGCTCGTCCTTGACCATCCTACAGGTCAAGCACCTCTCGACATACCAATCGATTTCTCGCTTCATGCATGGCCACCAGTAACTCAATCGCAAGTCCCGATACATCTTGGTGGCCCCTGGGTGAATAGATAAACGAGACTTATGAGCCTCCTCCAATATGGTCTGTCTGACCCCACCAGACACCGGAACCTAGACCTAACCGCAACGGGTGAATTATCCCTGACTCTCCTGAACAAACCGGGTGTTCTCACCCCTAATCCTCTCCAGCCTCCAATTTTCCTGACGCATACCCTCTGCCTGGGCTTCCCTGATCAAGCCCACAAGTGAAGAATCCACTGAAATCCTCATACATGTCACTAGAGTGGATGATCCAGCTGACTTGCGGCTCAGAGCGTCCACCACCACGTTCGCTTTGCCCAGGTGGTAAAGGATCTCACAGTCGTAGTCATTGACTACGTCCAGCCACCTACGCTGTCTCATGTTCAGGTTCGGATGGTCCATGATGTGTCTCAGGCTCTTGTGGTCCGTGTAGATGGTACAGCGGACCCCAAAGAGGTAATGCCTCCATATCTTGAGAGCGAATACCACCGCTCCCAACTCCAGATCATGTCTAGGGTATCTCGTCTCATGCGGCTTCAACTACCGCGATGCATAACCTATCACCCGTCCTCTCTGCATGAGGATCGCTCCCAGTCCCATGATGGATGCATCACAGAACACCACAAAATCCTCCACTCCCTCTGGAAGAGTCAAGACTAGAGCCTCGCATAGTTGCTGTTTGAGGGTCTCAAACGCCCTCTGCTGCTCAGGGCCCTACCAGAAATCCACCCCCTTCCTCGTCAAACGAGTGAGGGGTACTGCAATCTTGGAGAAATCATGTATGAATCTCTGGTAGTATCCTGCTAATCCTAAGAAGCTCCTGATGTCTGAGAGAGATTTCGGAACCTCCCACTGCGTAACCGCCTCGATTTTGGCCGGATCGAATAAAATCCCCTCGTGGTTAACGAGGTGTCCCAGGAACTGGACCTCTCGTAACCAAAACTCACACTTCGAGAACTTGGCATAAAGTTGTTCTCGCCTCAAAACTCCTAATAACTCCTGCAGATGCTCCTCATGCTGCTCTCGGGTCTTGGAATACACCAAGATATCGTCGATGAATACTATGACCGAGCGATCAAGCATCGGTCTGCAGACCCGATTCATCAGGTCTATAAACACTACTGGCGCGTTGGTGAGCGCAAACGGAATCACCAAGAACTCGTAATGTCCATAACGAGTTCGGAACGCGGTCTTCTCCACATCCTCCTCTTTGACCCAAACCTGATGATACCCAGACCTCAAGTCTATCTTGGAAAACCAAGATGTACTCTACAACTGATCGAAAAGATCATCTATCCTCGGGAATGGATAACGGTTCTTCACCATCAACTTGTTCAACTCCCGGTAATCAATGCACATCTGGTTTGAACCATCCTTCTTCCTGACGAAGAGTATCGGCGCTCCCCACGGGGAACTGCTCGGACGAATGAACTGCTTGCCCAGCAGTTCCTGCAGCTGTGATGACAGCTCATGCATCTCTCGTGGTGCCAACCGATACGGCGACTTGGCGATAGGGGCCGCACCCGACACTAGATCGATCCTAAACTTGACCAGCCTCTCCGAAGGCACTCCGAGTAACTCCTCCGAAAACACGTCAGTAAACTCTCTGACCGCTGGAACCTCCGATACTGAAACCTGATCCTTGCTCTGCGTATCCACCACATACGCTATATAACCCGCACATCCGTGCTGAATGTACTGTCGAGCCCTGGCACCCGAACAAAACCCTAATCCCAGTCTGGTGCCCTCGCCATAAACAATCAGTTCTCCCCCACTTGGGGTTCGAACTACAACTCACTGACCCTCGCAGTCGATCATGGCACCGAAACGACTAAGCCAGTCCATACCCACGATCACACATACATCCCCCATGGGAATCGGAATCAGGTCCATCAGATACTTCGAAAATCTCCAATACGCAACCCCGATATACCGAAGAAGAGGAAATCCCGTGTTCGTTGGCGATGGAGACTCGCAACGGACAGTCTAACTCTCCCACTAGCAACCCAAACTCGCTACTAAAAGTTTGAGAAACAAACGGCCGACTCGCCCCCGAGTCAAATAATACCAAAGCATGTAAGGGGTTCACTAAAAACGTACCTAATCACGGGTACAAACATATAAGCATAAAACATATATAATCAGTAAGATAAGGGATAGAAACATACCAGCAACCATATTCGGTGCTGCTCTGGCCTCCTCTACTATAAGCTGGAAGGCGCGTCCCTGGGCCCTCGGGGGCGCTGCTCGACCCTGACCCCCTTCAGTAATCCTCAGTGTAGCTGGCGCTGGAGCCTGCGGCGGCCTGGATGTGAGCTATGGACAGTTGGTCTTCACGTGACCAACCTGATGACAATGGTAGCAGATCATCATATCCTGAACCGGGGCTGCATGGCGACAATCCTTCGCATAATGCCCCTCCTTGCTGCACTTGCGGCACGCACTGCCTAACCTGCAAACCCCCGAGCGACCCTTTCTGCACTTGCCACAAGTGCGGCCCTATGGTCCCCCTGACCTGGAATCAGCGGCCTTAGACCGCTTTGGCGCCGGCTGTGTCTGTGTCGGGGCCCGACCCTGCTCTCTCAGTTGTAGCTCAATCTCAAGCTTTCGCCGCCTAGTGGCCTCCTGTACTCCAGCAAGGTATCATAGCACTGGGTAGCAACAAATTGTCTAATGTCAGTCTTGAGCATGCTCAGATAACGTGTCATCTGAGCCTGCTAGGAAGCAAAATTCCAGGCAGAACATCGCTCTCTCTGTCAACATGCGGTTGATCTCTGTCACCGTCTCACCATCCTGTCTCATATCCAGAAACTCCTGAGCTAACCGTTCCCGCTCGACTCGTGGAATGTAGCGAGCGCAGAACATATCCCTGAACTGCTCCCAAGTAACCGCAGCTCTCTGATCATCAGTGTAAGACCCAGTCATCAACCTCCACCAGTCCTTTGCCCCATACCTCAGCAGGTTCAGGGTACATCTGACCTTCTGGTCAGTAGGACATGAACATGTGAAGAAGCACCCCTCCACATCAGATAACCACCTCATAGCCTTGATGGGATCCTGAGTCCCATCAAAAGTAAGGGGCTTCGTGTTGTCGAAGTCCCGATATTGAAAAGCTCGTCCGGCTCCCAACCCTGCCGCCGATACAGCTGTTGTGGCTGTTGAGGCAGCCGCCTCAGTGAGGTCTGCAGAGCGATCATCGAAATACTCCACCATAGAGGTCTTGATATACCCAAACATCTCCAGCAACTGAGCCCTGAACATAGCAGCAACCTCATCACGCAGGATCTCCCGGATCCTGTCGTCCATCTCATCTGGCCGATAGTCTCGGGCGCTGTCGGCGCCTCCTGTCCGCCCTCGCCTGATCCTGACCCGGATCCAGTCACGAATCATCGTGTAACCCCCATGCTGAAAACATACCAAAAAGATATAAGATATTCCACATAACATTCAGGGAACCAACTCCCAACCAAAACCCTAGGGTTGTGACTTCCTTGGTACGCGTATGGGTACTATGCTTTCAGTAGTACGGGCCCATACTACCTTCCACACCTACCCATATTTGTCTCAAGTGTCATCACAACGCCCTAAAACTATACATAAGCATGGCATGCGCTCAGTCCTCACTCCTAGAGGAAGGCTAAATATCTCATAACCGGCGGACTCATCCCAAACAACCCATCCATCCATGAAACTTCCACCAACCCTGCAGCACTCGTGTATGCTAACCATACATAGCGTTGGACCCTATAGACTTTCGAATACCTGATCCTACCCTTAGCCCTTCATCAAACAAGAATAGGAAATAAGGCCAAACCAAACATTCTCAGGCTATAAGATCTTAATTATGTACAGCCGTGATGCATACACTAAGCAACTACAGTAATGATGTCAATTTCATATAAGGAAAACTCTAGGCTATCAGGCATCATACAATCAGGCAATTCTATCACGCAATTCTTGAAGATCCCTAGCCTAGTACTAGCATGTTGTTCTAACATATCACATAATCAAATAATCCGTAAGGTATTTTCGGGTCTATCCGCGAGCTCCGGCTGATCGTACACTTGCATCCTCCTTTATTATTTTGAAAATATTTTAAGAAATTGTTTTAAAATCTTATCCCCAGTTTGATATTGGAGACACACGAGTGTTTCCTCCAATTCACTCAAGCCAAGGCTCTGATACCAACTTGTAACATCCGTAAAAATCATGCCAAATTTAAACTTTTTAAAACATTTAAAAACCAATAGTTATTAACAATTTGTTTTCAAAATAATTCTATATCAGAGTATCCCTGAAACATAGTCGTAAAATGTGAGGAGTGGTAGGATCACGCCTTTGCCTTCCCGAGATCATCAGATGTACCTGAAACAATAATCTATAAATGTAAGCTCGAAGGCTTAGTGAGTTACCCCCAAAATACCAACTACCATAAACATATCAATAACATATAACAAACAGCATGCATAATGAGCCATCAGCCTGACTGGTCCGCCTCGCAGGCCTCAAGTCTATCTGGACCGCTCTCCGTGCCTTCGGCACGTCTGGACCGCCTCGCAGGGCCTACAGCCTATCCGGACCGCTCATCGGGCCTTCGGTCTGACTGACATGTCCTCCTGGGCCTGTAGTCTATCCGGACCGCCCTGGATATGTTGGCCTTCAGCAGAAAGCAGGTCCGCCTCCACCCAAACCCCAATCAAACAAACATGTGCACATAATATCATACGCTAACATATATAACAGTAAAACTGATCTAAATATCATCAATCATAGCAACATCCTATAACCAGGATACAGACCTAACCGGTCACTAACATAGCATCATCCTATATACCAGGATACCGACCTAATCAGGTCACTACGCATATCACCATCCTAATTACCAGGATGCAAATCAATAAGCATATCATGCAATAAACCCGGATAAAAATCCGATAAGGGTCGGCATTAGTGCCTTAGACCCTGTTGATATAGTGAGGATAACTCACCTCACAACTGTCGCACTGAAGTGATAAGCTGAAACTCTCGAACCACCTACATGAACTCCACCACCTATATTTACCATAAGACCATTTCCATAAATTTCCAAATTACCAGAATACCCCCAGAAGTTAACTAGTCAACCCTTGGTCAAAGTCAAAGTCAACGGTCAAAGTCAACAGTCCATGTTGACCCAACTCGTCGAGTACAGCTAGCAACTCGTCGGCTTCCTTAAAGGTTTAGAAGGTCATAAAACCCTCACTGACTCGCCGAGTTTCCGACCAACTCGTCGAGTCTATGCGTGTTCAGAAGTCGGGGAAACCCTAACTGACTCGTCGAGTCGTTCCGCTGACTCGCCGAGTCCATGCAGAAACCATTCTCAGGCAATCTTCATCCGACTCGTCGAGTTGAACATGCAACTCGCCGAGTCCCTTGAGTCCATTACTCATTCAGACAGATTTAAGGCATCCCAAAGCTCCAAATTGTAGATCTAGCTTCCTAAGGCATGTTTATCACGTAAAGTTGCAAACTTTACGTGCATGCAAGGCTCTAAAGGCTTGGAAAATCAAATCCAAGCTTATAATGGGGTTTAACTCAAAAGGGAAGGTTCATACTTGCTAAAGCTGGAGACTTTATAGCTATAGAGACCAAGCTAAGCTCAGATCTGAAGTTGCAACTTCAGACCCTAGCCCATACTAAAAAATGGCTAATATACATGCTAGGAAAGCCCTAATCTTAAACATAAAGAGATCTAGATAGAGGGAAGGTCAAGGTAACGACTCGTTACCTTCAAGATGATGCAATAAGCAGAAGAGTCAGATCCACCAGCTCCTCGTGCACCACTCCGCTTATACTTCAAGTCTTATTCCTGCAAATCACCTTCCAAGCTTGAAAATCACACAAGAATGAAGTATACACATAAATTAGGGTTTCTGGACTCACAAAGGGCTGTAAGGGGAGGCTAAGGGGGAAAAGGATCCTTTAAATAGGGTGCAAAACCCCGTAAATTAGGGTTTCATCTGTGACATCCCCATTTTTACGGCCAGAAAAGACCGATCTCGTTTAAGCTTTTTAATAAAAATCAGAGTAACTTCTTAAGAAAAGTATTGCGAAATTTGTTCCCAAAACAAAATATGATATAAATTTTATCAAAGCATTTCTTAAAGAAATGTATTTCCATTACATTACAAAAACTTGGGATGTCAATCATCGATACAGACCATAAGCATAAACTAAAAAGAAATAAACATCTTAGGCCACAAAACACTATCTGGCCTCAAATCCGCAATCTCTCGTCAAATCATCCAACTATGCTTTTGCCACTACCTGTAATACAAGAAACTGAGTGGGTCAGGCTGGGGAGCCTGGTGAGCATATAGGGTTTTCAACCCACAATAAATAAGTTTATTATTTTCAACAATCATTAAACCCGATTACCCATTCCCGTTATCCTCACCTTACGTCCCTAAAGCATCTATCATAAGGGACATATCCTAAGGAATTTCATCGGGATAGACACTATTTTTAAGGGGATTCCTTAGCCATAAGTGCCCGTAAGGCAACCATGGGGGGATGGAGTACACCGGTGAACACTTCGTTCACAAACACCTACAGGTTACGAGCCTGCTAGCGTTCCACTGGACTTCCTAGAAATGTCTGTGGTCGTCATCTATACTCCGCTAGATGACTGGAACAACGTCAACATTAAGACCTCTCATCATTTTATTTCACCACACACCAACTATTTTATCTACCCATGTTCTACCCAACATATTTGTAGATATAAAATACATACATGGTCCAGATCTGTAAAATAAAGCTTATATCTTTTATCCAGCATAACTTTTAAAGCATAAAATACATATATAGTCCAGATCTGAAAAATAATGTTTACATCCTTCATCCAACATAACTTTCAAAGCATACAATATTTATACAGTCTAGATCTGAAAAATAATGTTTACATCTTTCATCCAGCATAACTTTCAAAGCATACAATATATATACGGTCTAGATCTGAAGAAAAAGTTCAGATCTAAAGGAAAGAAGTTCAGATCTTTCATCCAACATAGATCTCAAAGTATACAGTTTAGATCTAAAGAAAAAGTTTAGATCTGAGATAAGGAAGTGTAGATCTGAAGGAAAAAGTTCCAGATCTGAAAGAAAGAAGTATAGATCTTTCATCCAGCAAACATATCAGGTAAACAGATAACATATATATACACATAGCACATAATTTATATAAAATACTTCATATCTATGTGTAAGATGGAAGTGACTATACACTCACCTGATACGGAGTGATCCGTACATCACCTCGCTTCAAAAAATAATCTTCTTTGACGAAACCGAAAAGTTTGCTTGAAAACCGAACTCCGCGTGGGCAGAGTTTCAAACCGAACAACTCTTTTTCTCGGAGACTCCGGGCTCTCTGAGACTTTCTTCAAGTGCTAGGGAAGTTTCCTAGGCTTTTGGGGGGGTTTGGGGGTGTTAGAGAGTGTTTAGAGAGAGAAAGAAGTGGGTTGAAGGTGTGAGAAACGAGTTGCCTCCACACCTCTATTTATAGGTTGGCTGGCAGCCCAACTCATCGAGTCCATGGCCAGGTGTCACCATTCTGGTGGCAGAACGTGGGTGGCCTACATTGTGCCACGTCACCCATTTCGATGCAGCACCATGCCGACTTCTAAACCCCGTAACTTTAGCATACGAGCTCCGTTTTCGACGTTCTTTATATCCACGCGTAGGTGGGAACATGCTCTACAACTTTGTTTTAGACCCTATCGGCAAATTATTGACCTATTTTAAAGTTAACAGTATAAGAAGATTACACTGCTAAACGACCGTGTAGAATTCATAACTTCTACATACGGACTCCGTTTTCGACTGTCTTTTTATTGTTGAACTCCTATTAATGAGATCTTCAATTCTCATTTAGGTTGTGTCGGCTAAAAATCGCTTGATCTAAAATTCGAACTTCGGGTTGTGCACTGCTGATCTGAAACTTCGAAAAATCATTACTTCCTCATACGAAGTCAGATTTGGGCGTTCTTTTTATGCACGCTCTCGGTTTAATGTATACTACAACTTTTGTTTAGATTGATAAGGCTATAAAGTCTTCTATCGTAAATTCACTATTTACGTTTCTCGGTGTCGTGCCGGTTTTTCCGTAAAACTTCGACAGGTCATAACTTCTTCGTTATAACTCGGATTTCGGCGCTCTTTATATATCCGGAATCCTTGTTTCAACCACTACAACTTTATGTAAAGATATCGGGTTTATCTCACACTTTAATTTTGACGCTTATTTTTATTCTTTATTAATTATATCTTTATAATTAAGTATAAAGCACATAAATTCACATAATTCATGTAATACTCAAATAATTCATCTTTATTGCTTCAAAAAGAGTGACAATAGTTGACCTAGACTATTACATCATCTAATAATGATTAGCCCCGAAACACGGGCGTTACAATTCTCTCCCCCTTAGGATGATTCCGTCCCAGAATCATGCGTCAGCAAACAGATGCGGATAGCGACACATTATGTCACTTTCTGTTTCCCAAGTGATATTCGGCCCATTCGTATGTTTCCAACGGACTAGCACTAAGTGGACCATCTTACGTCGTAACTTCTTAGTCTTACGGTCAACGATAGCCTCGGGCTCTTCGATTAGCCTCTTATTCTTATCCATCCTTAACTCTGAGATTGGAATTATGTCGGGAATTTCTCCCGTGAATTTCCTCAAATAACACACATGGAAGGTGTTATGAATACCGTCTAGTTCTTCGGGCAATTCGAGCTTGTAAGCTTGGTTCCCAATCTTTTGAAGAACTTTGAACGGTCCAATAAACCTTGGACTCAGCTTTCCTCGTTTCCCAAATCTTATAAGTCCCTTCCACGGTGAGACTTTGAGCAAAACTAAATCCCCAACTTCGAATGTCACCGGTCGCCTCTTCTTGTCAGCATAGCTCTTTTGACGATCCTGAGTTGCTAACATCCTTTCCCTAATCACTTTCAGCTTTTCAGCAGTCTAATGGACTATCTCGGGGCCCATAAACTGCTTTTCTCCGACTTCAAGCCAACAAGACGGCGTACGACACTTTTGTCCATATAAGGCTTGATAAGGTGCCATCTTGATGCTCAAATGTTAACCGTTGTTGTAGAAAAATTCTACCAGAGGTAAGTGTTCATCCCAGTTACCTTGGAACTCTTGGGTACACGCTCTTAGCATATCCTCCAACGTTTGAATCGTTCTTTCACTCTGACAATCGGTCTGCGGATGATAAGTTGTACTTAAACACAATTTTGTACCCAATTCCTCTTGTAGACTCCTCCAGAATCTTGATGTGAATCGACTATCAAGATCTGATACAATCGTTAAAGGAACACCATAAAGTCTTACCACCTCCTTCACGTAAGCATTGGCGAGCTTATCCATCGACCATATTTCGTTAGCTGCCATGAAGTGTTCACTCTTAGTGAATCGATCAACGACCACCCAAATCATGTCGTGACCGTCCCTTGTCTTGGGCAGTTTAGTGACAAAATCCATGGTAATGTCTTCCCATTTACCCATGGGAACAGGTAAAGGTTCTAAACTCCCATACGTTTTCTGATGTTGTGCCTTAACTCTCGCACATGTCACACACTCGGCCACATACTTCACAACATCGAGCTTCATCGTCGGCCACCAGTAGTAGGGTTTCAGATCCCTATACATTTTTGTGCTACCGGGATGAATCGAGTACATGGTCGTGTGAGCTTCTTCCATCGGAAGATCTCTTATTCCTCCCGTCTTAGGTACCCAAATCCTATCTTGGAATACCTTTAGCCCTTGACTGTTTGTACCGAACTCCAATGTTTTGCCCAAACGTTCTTCCTTTCGGCCATTCTTCTCTGAAGCTTCTTCTTGAGCTTTCTTAATACTTTTCACGATCGTTGAGACAACTTCAATTCTTAACGCTCTTGGCCTTCTCCTTTCAAGGCTCACTTTTCGGCTTAAAGCATCGGCTACGAAATTTGCTTTACCAGGGTTGTAAAGTATCTCACAGTCGTAATCCTTAAGCAACTCTAGCCAGCGTCGTTGTCTCATATTCAACTCTTTTTGATCAAAGAGATACGGAAGACTCTTATAATCCGTGTAAAGCTTTCACTTTGTGCCGTAAAGATAATGTATCCATATCTTTAGTGCAAATACCACCGCTGCCAATTCCAGATCATGAGTGGGTAGTTCTTTTCATGTTCTTTCAATTGTCTCGATGCATATGCTATCACCTTATCCCTTTGGGTCAGAACGCAACCTAGCCTAACTCCAGATGCATCGCTATAGACTGCAAAGTCCTCAACTCCATCGGGCAGAGAAAGAATCGGTGCTTCACATAACTTCTTCTTTAGCTTCTCAAAATGCTTCTTTGTGTTTCTCACTCCACGTATAAGTGGCTCCTTTATGGGTCAAAGCTGTCAATGGAGCAGCTATCGAAGAAAATCCTTGGATAAACCTTCGGTAATATCCGGCTAATCCCAGAAAGCTTCAGATCTCTGTAGGACTTTTCGGTCGCTCCCACTTCATCACAGCTTTAATCTTTGCTGGGTCAACCATGATCCCTTCTTGGTTAACCACGTGACCCAAGAATTGGACTTCTCGAATCCAAAAATCACATTTGACTTTGCGTACAGGTTCTCCTTCTTCAAAACTTCTAACACTTCGCGTAGGTGCTTTCCATGCTCCTGCTGGCTCTTTGAGTAAACCAGAATGTCATCTATGAATATTATTACGGATTTATCGAGGAACGGTTTACAAACCATGTTCATCAAATCCGTGAATGCTGCTGGAGCATTGGTTAGTCCCAACGACATAACCAAGAACTCATAGTGTATGTACATCGTTCTGAACGCGGTTTTCTCAATATCTTGCTCTCGCACCTTCAGCTGATGATATCCTGACCTAAGATCGATCTTGGAGAAATAACTCGAACCTTGCGGTTGATCGAACAGGTCATCAATCCTTGGCAATGGGTACTTGTTCTTCACCGTTGCCTTGTTCAGCTCTCTATAATCTATACACATCCTCATGCTTCCATCTTTTTTCTTCACGAATAACACCGGAGCTCCCCGGGGTGATGAACTAGGTCTAATGAAACCGTTGTCCAACAACTCCTGAAGTTGCGTCATAAGCTCCTTCATCTCCGTCGGTGCTAATCGGTATGGTGCTCTTGCTATTGGTGTTGTTCCTGGTAACAAGTCTATTCGAAATTCCACATGTCTATCAGGCGGTAATCCGGGAAGATCTTCGGGAAAGACTTCCGGATAATCACACACCACTGGTATTTGCTGCATCTCATTCTTCTCTTTCTTAGCATCGATTACAAATGCCAAGTATGATGTGCATCCTTTGGACAAACATTTCCTGGCTTTCATTAGGGAAATGATTCCAGAAATCACTCTACGTTTGTCCGCGTAGACCACAAACGACTCTTTCCCAGGCAGGTTCACTCTTACTATCTTCTTCTTGCACAGTATCTCGGCATCATTGGCGCTAAGCCAATCCATTCCCAGTACAATATCGAAACCATTCAGCTCAATAGGTAACAACTCCTCATGGAATTCGTTTCCGTTTAAGTCGATGACGATATTCCTAATGTAATTGCTAACAGGTATGAATTTGCCACTGGCAACTTCTACAACTAGGGCATCATCAAGTTTTTCTATAGGCAATGCTAGTCTTCCACCAAATTTATGTGATATAAAGGAGTAATTTGCTCCAGAATCAAACAATATATTGGCAGGCAATCCATTTACAAGAAAGGTACCTGAAGCGACGTCCGCTGCTTCCTTCGCGGCTTCGAGTGTCATCTGGAAAGATCTGGCTTTTGGCTTCGGTGGGACATTAGGCCTTGCTGCCTCCTTCTTCTTTGGGCAATCCTTCAAAAGGTGCCCTTCCTCATTGCAACCATAACAAACTTTCTTGTTGAACGTGCACTCGTTGGCATAGTGCCCAGGCTTCCCACATTTAAAACAAATGACTTCCCCGCCACATTTCCCATGATGTTTCTTTTTGCACTTTTCGCATCATTTCGCTTCGCCCCCTCTTCCTCTCGAACCAGACTTCGAGGATTTACTTTTCTTTTTGGATCTTGAAGACCCCTCAAATTTTCTATTCTCACTCCGAAACATTACATGCTAGTTCTAATATCGTTTTTGAACGCTTAGAATCCTAAACACATAAGGTTTCCAGATCCGGTCGGCAACAGACCATAGATCCGAACAAATAATAGCACATAAGGAAAGCATAAATCATTTAGCACATAAAATCATTTTAGGCATCTTTCCTAAAATAAACTAGTGCTTGTGCCTAAAATATGGAAGACACTCATCTCACGATCATCGCTTAGCATTCTAAGTTTAAGTCTAGAAATCCTACAAATTCCTAGTTCGCTTAAACTAATGCTTTGATACCAACTGTGAAATCCCCAGTTTTATGGCCAGAAAAGACCGATCTCGTTTAAGCTTTTTAATAAAAATCAGAGTAACTTCTTAAGAAAAGTATTGCGAAATTTGTTCCCAAAACAAAATATGATATAAATTTTATCAAAGCATTTCTTAAAGAAATGTATTTCCATTACATTACAAAAACTTGGGATGTCAATCATCGATACAGACCATAAGCATAAACTAAAAAGAAATAAACATCTTAGGCCACAAAACACTATCTGGCCTCAAATCCGTAATCTTTCGTCAAATCATCCAACTATGCTTTTGCCACTACCTATAATACAAGAAACTGAGTGGGTCAGGCTGGGGAGCCTGGTGAGCATATAGGGTTTTCAACCCACAATAAATAAGTTTATTATTTTCAACAATCATTAAACCCGATTACCCGTTCCTGTTATCCTCACCTTACGTCCCTAAAGCATCTATCATAAGGGACCTATCCTAAGGAATTTCATCGGGATAGACACTACTTTTAAGGGGATTCCTTAGCCATAAGTGCCCGTAAGGCAACCATGGGGGGATGGAGTACACCGGTGAACACTTCGTTCACAAACACCTACAGGTTGCGAGTCTGCTAGCGTTCCACTGGACTTCCTAGATAAGTCTGTGGTCGTCATCCATACTCCGCTAGATGACTGAAACAACGTCAACATTGAGGCCTCTCATCATTTTATTTCACCACACACCAACTATTTTATCTACCCATGTTCTACCCAACATATTTGTAGATATAAAATACATACACGGTCCAGATCTGTAAAATAAAGCTTATATCTTTTATCCAGCATAACTTTTAAAGCATAAAATACATATATAGTCCAGGTCTGAAAAACAATGTTTACATCCTTCATCCAACATAACTTTCAAAGCATACAATATTTATACAGTCTAGATCTAAAAAATAATGTTTACATCTTTCATCCAGCATAACTTTCAAAGCATAAAATATATATACGGTCTGGATCTGAAGAAAAAGTTCAGATCTGAAGGAAAGAAGTTCAGATCTTTCATCCAACATAGATCTCAAAGTATACAGTTTAGATCTGAAGAAAAGTTTAGATCTGAGATAAGGAAGTGTAGATCTAAAGGAAAAAGTTCCAGATCTGAAAGAAAGAAGTTCAGATCTTTCATCCAACATAGATCTCAAAGTATATAGTTAGGTCTGAAGAAAAAGTTTAGATCTGAGATAAGGAAGTGTAGATCTGAAGGAAAAAGTTCCAGATCTGAAAAAAAGAAGTATAGATCTTTCATCCAGCAAACATCTCAGGTAAACAGATAACATATATATACACATAGCACATAATTTATATAAAATACTTCATATCTATGTGTAAGATGAAAGTGACTATACACTCACCTGATACGGAGTGATCCGGACAGCACCTCGCTTCAAAAAATAATCTTCTTTGACGAAACCGGAAAGTTTGCTTGAAAACCGGGCTCCGCGTGGGCAAAGTTTCAAACCGAAAAACTCTTTTTCTCAGAGACTCCGAGCTCTCCGAGACTTTCTTCAAGTGCTAGGGAAGTTTCCTAGGCTTTTGGGGGGGGTGTTAGAGAGTGTTTAGAGAGAGAAAGAAGTGGGTTGAAGGTGTGAGAAACGAGTTGCCTCCGCACCTCTATTTATAGGCTGGCTGGCAGCCCAAGTCGTCGAGTTGGCCTCCAACTCGTCGAGTCCATGGCCAGGTGTCACCATTCTGGTGGCAGAACGTGGGTGGCCTACATTGTGCCACGTCACCCATTTCGATGCAGCACCTTGCCGACTTCTAAACCCCGTAACTTTCACATACGAGCTCCGTTTTCGACGTTCTTTATATCCACGCGTAGGTGGGAACATGCTCTATAACGTTTATTTAGACCCTATCGGCTAGTTCTTGACCTATTTTAAATTTAACAGTATGAGAAGATTACACTGCTAAACGACCGTGTAGAATTCATAACTTCTACATACGGACTCCGTTTTCAACTGTCTTTTTATCGTTGAACTCCTATTAATGAGATCTTCAATTCTCATTTAGGTTGTGTCGGCTAAAAATCGCTTGATCTAAAATTCGAACTTCGGGCTGTGCACTGCTGATCTGAAACTTCAAAAAATCATAACTTCCTCATACGAAGTCAGATTTGGGCGTTATTTTTATGCACGCTCTCAGTTTAACGTATACTACAACTTTTGTTTAGATTGCTAAGGCTAAAAAGTATTCTATCGTAAATTCACTATTTACGTTTCTCGGTGTCGTGCCGGTTTTGCCGTAAAACTTCGACAGGTCATAACTTCTTCGTTATAACTCGGATTTCGGCGCTCTTTATATATCCGGAATCCTTGTTTCGACCACTACAACTTTATGTAAAGATATCGGGTTTATATCACACTTTAATTTTGACGCTTATTTTTATTCTTTGTTAATTATATCTTTATAATTAAGTATAAAGCACATAAATTCACATAATTCACGTAATACTCAAATGATTCATCTTTATTGCTTCAAAAAGAGTTACAATAGTTGACCTAGACTATTACATCATCTAATAATGTTTAGCCCCGAAACACGGGCGTTACATCATCCTCCAGCTCCAACTCATCGAGTCTGTCCTTCGACGCGTCGTGTTGGTCACTTAAAACCCTCGACCAGAACCGTGCCTACTCGACGAGTCAGGGCATCCAACTCGTCTAGTCGACTTTAAAAATTGGAAATATAAGACTGACAGTTTATACCTGAGAGTCGGGGTGTTACAAAATTAAAAAGTAATGGAGATTTCAAATGCATGTGGTGCAAGTAAAAATGTCTCTTTTATAAGTATATATAGATAGATAGATATATAGATAGATAAATAGATATAGATAAAAATGCCTCTTTTATAAGTTAAAAAATGAACATGATTTAATCAATTTGTTTCATAAAATACAATTAAATATACATAAATTACAAAACTTTTGAATGGTCGTCATTAATTATGTGGAAAATGAAAAGTTTTGGAGGTTTCAAATGTTTATGGTGCAAGAGAAAATGTCTCCTTTATAAATATACCAGGCGAATGCCCGCGCGTTGCGCAGGAACACCTATATAATTGAAGTATTTACAAATATATGTTTTTTTAATATAACAATAAAGTTATTGTTAAATTTTATATAATAATTCGTATACTAAATTGATATAATATATTGATTATTTTGGATTATATGATAATATATACATTTATTATAACTGCATAATCTCAATCGTTTGAATGACTTCTACCCGTGAGTTACACATGAATAAAATTAAATATAATATATGGTTTAATGTTATTTATAGTTGTTGTTATTGTTATTTAATTTTTTAAAATTTATTTGCTTAATGTTTTAATTTCTGTCATTATAATTATTTAAAACATCAAATTTTGTTTTTTGATTTTAAAGATAACAATATAATCATTTATATAAAGTTATTTTTAAGTATTGTTATTGTAAATTATTTTAAGTTACTTATTTAAAAACTTTTAACGGTTATAAAAATATCTTTAGGAAATATTTTAGTTAAATTGATATTACAATTTAGTTTTTGCATTTATCACTACAATTTATCACTTTTAACTATTTACAAAATATTCTTTGGTTTTTAAGTGGAACTGAAATTTATATTTAAGTTGACATTGTAATGTTATATTTAAATTAACAATTTTAGTATTTTGTCCAAACTGTTCAAAAGTTGTAGTTTTAAACTAATACTGGTTTACATACAACAACATATTAAATCTAATAAATTAAGTATAATATGTTAAAAGTTAAAGAAATAACTTTATAAGTAGAAATAAATATATTATTTTAAAATTAAATTTTAGTTTATTTATGATTACACTTTAGGTTTGATATTTATTTAACCTTATTAACCAACTTATAATCATTATTAGAAAGACACTACAACTAATCACTTTTAACTATTTACAAAATATTATTTAGGTTGTTTAAGTTAAACTAAAATTTATATTTAAGTCGAACCTGTAATGTTATATTTAAATTAATAATTTAAGTATTTTATACAAATTGTTCCAAAATTGTATCTTTAAAATGATAATGGTTTACATCCAACAATATATTAAAACTAATAAATTAAGTATAATATGTTAAAAGTTAAAAAAAACATAACTTTATAAGTAGAAGTAAAGATATTATTTTAATATTAAATTTTAGTTTATATATGATTACACTTTAGGTTTGATATTTATTTAACCTTATTAACCAACTTATAATTATTATTAGAAAGAAATTAAAAAGTCATGAGAGTTTCAAATGAATGTGGTGAAATGAAAAATGCATGAGAGTTTCAAATTGATGTGGTGAAAGGAAAAATGTTGCATTTATAAGTATACTAAGCGAATGTCCGCGCGTTGCGCAGAAACACCTATATAATTGAAATCTTTTCAAATATATGTTTATTTTAAATATAGCAATAACATTGTTGTTAAATTTGATATAATAATTCGTATACTAAATTGATATAATATATTGATTATTTTGAATTATATGATAATATATACATCTATTATAACTGCATAATCTCAACCTTTTGAATGACTTCTACCCGCGAGTTACTCATGAAAAAAAAATTAAATATAATATATGGTTTAATGTTATTTATAGTTGTTGTTATTGTTAATTAGTTTTTTTAAATTTATTTGTTTAACGTTTTAACTTCCATCATTATAATTATTTAAAACATCAAACATTGTTTTTTGATTTTAAGGGTAACAATATAATCATTTGTATAGAGTTATTTTTAGCTATTGTTATTGTAAGTTATTTTAAGCTACTTATTTGAAAACTTTTAACGATTATACAAATATCTTTAGGAAATATTTTAGTTAAGTTGAGATTATAATTTATTTTTTGCATTTAGCACTACAATTTATCACTTTTAAGTATTCAAAAAATATTTATTGGGTTTTTTTTAATGAAACTGAAATTTATATTTAAGTTGACACTGTAATGTTATATTTAAATTAACAATTTAAGTATTTTTTCCAAACTGTTCAAAAGTTGTAGATTTAAATTGATAATAGTTTACATACAACAACATATTAAATCTAATAATTTAAGTATAATATGTTAAAAGTTAAAGACATAACTTTATAAGTAGAATAAAGATATTATTTTAATATTGAAATTTAGTTTATTTACGATTATGTTAACCAACTTATAATTATTATTAGAAATACACTATAATTTATAATTTACAAAATATTCTTTACGTTGTTTAAGTTAAACCAAAATTTATATTTAAGTTGATCCTATAATGTTATATTTAAATTTATAATTTAAGTATTTTATAGAAATTGTTCAAAAGTTGTAGTTTTAAAATGATAATGGTTTACATTCAACAATATATTAAAACTAATAAGCTAAGTATAATATGTTAAAAGTTAAAAAATATAACTTTATATGTAGAAATAAAGATATTATTTTAATATTGAAATTTAGTTTATATATCATGAATACACTTTTGGTTTGATATTTATTTAATCTTATTAACCAACTTATAATCATTATTATAAAGAAATTGAAAAGTCATGAGAGTTTCAAATGAATGTGGTGAAAGCAAAAATGCATGGGAGTTTCAAATGAATGTGGTGAAAGGAAAAATGTTTCATTTATAAGTATACTAGTCGAATCCCTGTGCATTGTGCGTAAATATAATTATTTAATTAAAATAATAACATTTAACAAATTATGATTTAATATTTATACATGTAAAACCAATGTTTTATAAACTGTTTTATGTTGTGTAAATTATATATCAAACATATATTGATTTCTATATATCAAAAAGACATAGTAGTATGAAAAGAATAAATACTACAACAACTATATGTTATAAAAACAATACTCAGTTGTAACTAATATTATAATAACTTTAAGTATACGATAAGAAAGATATAAAAAGTTGTGTTTGAATCAAATTGAATTATGTTTTTGATTTAAAATCATTTTAAACTATAGGCATTTTTAACTAATTTATAAATAATTTATTTGAATTTTTTTTATTTCCTATATTATTATTATTATTATTATTATTATTGAAATTATTATTTCAAACAACAATAACATTTTAATATAATATAATCTATTCATTAGTTTTACGTTATTTTAAACAATTATTAGTTTTTACTAATTAATGACTACTTATTTTAAAGTTTTCGTTATTATATTTAAAAAACTATCATACTTTTTTATTGTACTTTTATTTATTTTTTTTTTCCTTAAAGCTATGAAATATTGGAAGAGAATGGACGGTCCAAATAAAATGGTGATTTGAATTTCAAAATTATAGTAATTGTTATGTATTGCGACCAATCTTTAAAATCAAATATGTTAAGAGTGAATTAGGGGAGAATGAGTGTTACACTTGAGGTATATTTTTATCACTTATATTTTCTTATGAAAATATTAATATTGTATTTATTTTACATTTTCTTAACGATAAATAATGAATAGGGAAAAAGAAAATTGACAAATGTAATAAGATAATTTATTTTTTATTACTATAAAAACATTTAAAATTGGATACATCTATATAAGTTTTAGTAGAACATAAAGAATTCATTTTTATAACACACATAATTATTGGTTTTCAGCACTAAACTCATATCATATTAAAAATCATTCGTTCTAATTTGTCATTATCACCAACAATTTGGAATAATAATTGTAAACTCCTTTCATCAAAATCAATATACAAAACTCCATCAACGTTATTTACAACAAAATAAGCGATAAAACTAACATAATATATAAATAGCATAAAATACATGTTGAATAATATTCTGTTGTACATAAAATATATTTTTTTAACATAAAAAAGAGAGAGAGAACATAAAGATACATACATATTAACAAAATTAATTGCTCTAACTGATAAATAGCTTGATGGTTGATTTACCAAAAGCTCATGAGAAGTAATTATCAATCTCACTTCATCATCCTGTGATTATAGAAAGATACATAACATATAAACTTAAAAAATGATCTCAAATATACCTTTACAAACATACCTAAATTTGAACCTTGGTTAATATCTAAAATTTTACACGCACCCAATTTGAGTTTACATGAATTTATATTTGGAAAAGTTGCAATTGCTTTCTTACATCCATGGAACCACTCACATAACTCTTCAAACCTTACAAATATAATCTATCATTTTGTGTTGACATACATGCAATATGTAATCTACAAATTTCTTATATAGGCTAAATATTTCATTTAACTCATCAATTAAATAGCATGATTTGAAGAGTTTTAAGAGTTACAAATCATAATATTTCAATTAATCATAAATTAATTTGTATAAGTTGAATAGTCTTGGGAGTTTCAAATGCATGAGGTTCAAGAAAAAATGGTCTTGGGAGTTTCAAATGCATGAGGTTCATGAAAAAATGCAAGCTTTATAAGATATACTAGACGAATTCCCGCGCGTTGCGCAGCGAAGATTAAAAATATATTGTTAAAATATTGAAAAATATATGTTTAAAATGGTTATGTTATTGACATTAACTTTGAGATTATATATATATATATATATATATATATATATATATATATATATATATATATATATATATATATATATAATCTCAATTATTTTGAACAATAATATTCATTGGCATCAACCCACATTCCTCATTAATAGAATCAAATATAATTATCTATTTAGTATTATTTCTAACAATTATTATTATTGATTAATTATATTTTACTTATGTGATCATTTTCTAATTTCAATAAAGATGTTCATTTAAAATACAATTTATTTATAGCTAAATGTAATTTATAATTTGATGTTATTATCATTTAAAATTGTTTTTCATTAATTTTAAACCACTTATTATTAATAATAAGTTAAAGAAGACTTTTAAGAAACACTTAATATTATTATTAAAATGTGAAACATACACTAAATAATAAAGTGATAAGATAAACAATTTGCATTTCAAAAGAGACTTGCATGGATAATATGACATATCCATGTAATTTGATTTTATTATTTATAATTATTGCTTATTAATTTTAAAACCACTTGTTATTATTAATAAGTGAAAGAAACTTTTAAAAAGCACTTATTATTATAACTAAAATGTTAAACATATACTAAAATATAAAGTGATAAGATAGACAATTTGCATTTTAAAAAAGGCTTACATGGATAATATGGATAATATGACATATCCATGATTTTTAATTAATTATTGTTTTGAAGCAACATGAACATACAAACATGTATACAATAGTTAATTAAATATTATATATATCACCTTCCATAACATATGATCGATAACATGAATCTAATCTAATTTACATTAAAATTTCAACCACAACATACAATGATATTCTTAAAAGAATACTTAAATCAAGAAAATACAAAAAAGAATTAGTACATAACAAACTTACAAATTAAAAACTTCAACATAATAACATGGCTCGAAAGATTGTTCAAAGCCCTCAAACCAACACAAAAAACTTTAAACTTATTTTCTTTGTGAATTTTATATGTGATTTGTATTTGTGTGTCTACTCAAAAAGATTGACCTTTTTATAGTAGAGTATCCATTAATTGTTTATTAAATATATTATATAAGTTATAAAACCTTTGAATTGTTAATCATTATTAAGAGACTTTTGAGTGGTATTCATTAAAATAAGAGGTTTTAAATGCATGAGGTGTTTGCAAATTTTTATGGGGGTTTCAAATGCATGAGGTTCAAGGAAAAATGCTAGCTTTATAAGTATGTATGATAAGATAAGATAATGACTAGACGAATTCCCGCGCGTTGCGCAACGTAGGTTAAAAATTTATTGTTAAAATGTTGAAAAATATATGTTTAAAATGGTTATGTTATTGACATTAACTTTGACATAATATTTTAAACTATATTATTCATTGACATCAACCCACCTTCCTCATTTATAAAAATAAATATAATTATCTATTTAATATTATTTTTAACAATTGTTATGATTGATTAATTTAAAGTTTTACTTATGCGGTTATTTTCTAATTTCAATAATGATGTTCATTTAAAATACAATTTATTTGTTGTTAACGTTATGTAATTTGTAAATTGATGTTATTATCATTTAAAATTATTGTTCTTTAGTTTTAAACCACTTATTATTATTAATAAGTTAAAGAATACGTTTAAGAAACACTTAATATTACTATTAAAATATGAAACATACACTAAATAATAATCTGATAAGATAGACAATTTGAATTTCAAAAGAGACTTGAATGGATACTATGACATATCCATGATTTTTATAATTTGATTTTATTATTTATAATTATGGTTCATTAGTTTTAAAACCACTTATAATCATTAATAAATGAAAGAAGACTTTTAAAAAACACTTATTATTATAATTAGAATGTTAAACATATACTAAAATATAAAGTGATAAGATAGACAATTTGCATTTTAAAAGAGACTTACATGGATACTATGGATAATATTGCATATTCATGATTTTTTATTAATTATTACTTTAAGGCAACACAAACATACAAACATATATACAATAGTTAATTATATATTATCTATATCACTTTCCATAACATATGATCGATAACATGAATCTAATCTAATTTACATTAAAGTTTCAACCATAACATAAAATGATTGTCTTAAAATAATACTTAAACCAAGAAAAAAAAGAATTAGTATATAACAAACTTACAAATTACAAACTTTAACATAATAACATGACTCGAAAAATGGTCCAAAGCCCTCAAACCAACACAAAACCTTTAAACTTGTTTTCTTTGTGAATTTTGTATGGGATTTGTATTTGTGTGTCTACTAAAAAAGAATGACATTTTTATAGTATACTATCAATTAATTGCTTATTAAACATATTATGTAAGTTATAAAACCTTTCATGATGTGTGATTCATTACTTTGAAGGTAAAAAGGTGTGGGGGTTTCAAATGCATGAGGTGATAGGAAAAATGACTCCTTTATAATTATAGTATGATATAGATAGATATTAGGCGAATACCCGCGTGTTTCACATAACACAATAATATATTTGAAATCTTTACAAATATACGTTTTTTTTAATATATCAATGTCGTTGTTGTTAGCTCTTAAATAATAAATCTTATAACAAATTAGTATAAACATTGTTTGTTTTTAATTATATGATAGTGTAGACATCTTTTAAAATTCTATAATCACAATTGTCTCAATGGCCTCTAGCTGCGGGTTACTCATAAATAAAATTAAATATAATATATGGTTTAATGATATTTATAGTTGTTGTTATGATTAATTAATTTTAAAAAGTTTATTTTCTTAATATTTTAATTTCTATCATTGTAATTATTCAAAACATCAAACATTGTTTTTATTTTTAAAGATAACAATATAATTTTTGTATAAAATGTAACTTTTAACTATTGTTGTTGTAAGTTATTTAAAATAACGCATTTGGAAACTCTTAATTCTTTTAATTTCGTTTCAGAAAGTTAACTTTTTTAAAACTTATTTGATGAATATTCTTAGTTTATTTGATTGTAATTATTTAAAACGACAAACATTGTTTCTATTTTTAAAGATCACGTTATAATTTTTTTATATAATATTACTTTTAACTATTCTTGTTGTAAGTTATATTTAAGCTAATTATTTGAAAATTCTTAATGATTATAAAAAAAACAGTTTCATGGTTTTTTTGTTAATTTTGGATTACAATTTAGGTTTAACAATATAATTCATAACTTTTACAAAAATTCTGACTTTAAAATGACAATTGATCACATAAGACAACATATATAAACTAATAAGTTAACTATAATATGTTACGAAGTTAAAGTCATAATTTTATAAATAGAAGTAAAATATGATATTTTAATAATGTAGTTTGTTAATTTATGATTAGAATTTAGTGTTTGCATTAATTTAACATTAGTAACCAATTTATAATAATTATTAGAAAGAAGTTGAAAAGTCATGAATGTTTCAAATACATGTGGTGCAAGTAAAAATTACTCTTTTATAAGTATATATATATATATATATATATATATATATATATATATATATATATATATATATATATATATATTAATCATACCATATACTAAATTTAAACCTTTTAAATTTATATTTTTTTCTTTCAAATATTCTAATTTAATTCTCTTGTTAAATAATATTCAAGATAGATATTCAAATTTTAAATACAAGTTTAAATAATACTCAAAATTTAACTAATTAAATATTCAGATTTAATTTCTTATTAAATAATATTTCAAAATTAATCTAAGATTTGAATATTTAGATTTAAACAATTAAAATAATATTTTAATCAAGAGTTTTGTCCTAAAATTTTCGAAAATTAAAAAAATGAAACCTAAAAACTTCGGTCAAACATGCCGCGTCAGCCAAGTCGTCCGTCAATAATTCAGTATTCTAGTTTTTTTAACTTTTACGAAGTTGTGCAATTAACTAAAACCTATTAGGATCTAATACCACTGTTTTTTATAAGCATCAATACACTTTCTAAAGGTAGCGAAAAAAAATCAAAGATTTACCTAAGTGTACATTCACCCTAAGATCTAGCTTTTACTAGTTACAACAAACATTGAAAATACACAATAAGAATACTATCCTCTTGGTTATTTGCTTGAGACCTTGTGAATGCGCAAAATTTGCAAAGGATGAAGGACCCAAAGTAGAATCTCTCAAATGTAGTCAGACCTACATACTCTAAAAGCTAACGAGGAATAACCATAGATAAGGGTTTTGTGAAAATTCAATAACTCTAAGAGAAGGGTTATAATTTTTCATGAGTGTGAGAGAGGGAGAGAGTATGGATGAAAATCAGAGGGAAAATAGTCACTAGGGTTTAAACCCTAGCAATCTACTTATAGGTTGCAGATAAATCTTTAATGGATTCAAACTCTTCAGTTAATAACCATGGACACTATTTCCAATAATCCAATGATGAAACAGTGAAATAAGAAATAAAAATAATGTTTTTCTTTTTAACAGGTAAACAGATATTTTAAGGACGTGCGATACAAATAAATAAATTGGGTGACTAAATGATATCAAAACACATAATTTGTTAGGTATACATTACGTTAGGTTGGACAGAATACCCAACGGTTCCCATGCGGTCGCCGAAACCAACCCACGAACACCACCCCATGGGTACGGTTTAGCCTATGATTCATCAACATCCATGTTATCTTCCCCGCTCTCTCATTCCCCGCCTAAGTCGTCCATACTGCAAAATGTTTTTTATTCCCAAGGGCTAGAAACTTTATATATATATATATATATATATATATATATATATATATATATATATATATATATATATATATATATATATATATATATATATATATATATAACTTTACTGCAGTATACCAAACACATCAAGATATTTTTCACACCAATTTCTATATTTTCTCTCAAAAACTCATGCAACCATAATGTCGTAATCGCCATCTAGTTTGTCGGATTCGATTACACAAGAAGAAGTAATATTTTCCGATTCCGTCATGGCAAAATCAGTTGCGTATTTCCAAAACCGAGAAGCTCAAATTTCACGTTTTCGAACGATAAGACCTTCATTGAAGAGAAATCGCGAAGCCGAAAACAAATTGTATTGTTGGCGACTTGTTGGGTCAATTTTCATATATTGTTGGCGACTTGTTGGGCCAATTTTCATATATTATTTTTACGTATTGTTGGCGACTTGTTGGGCCAATTTTCATATATTTAATTGAAGTGGGATGCGAGATATAGAAAATGTTTTTCTTCATTTTAAAATACACAGCCTCAATATTTCAGTTATCATACGACATGAGAGCAGATAAATGGGATGAGTATTTGAGGATGCCTGAGCGTACCACATGGTATACTGTGTGCAAGTTTGCAAAAGCTATTACATTGGTTTACGGTTAACGATATTTGCGCAAACCAACGATCAATGATCTTCAGTTATTGTACATGGTGTATGAAAATGAGAATGGGTTTCCGGGAATGCTAGGTAGCATCAATCACAGTACAAACAACGAAAAAATAATAAAGTTTAAGCATGCACAAGAATTAACCAGGAAGGACGTGGGAGCGAACATTTGGTGTATGTAAGAGGCTTTGGCAATTACTACAAGTCTGGGCACAATCATATGAAGTCAAAAAGGTTGCAACACATAATGTACGAGTGCATCATATTACATAATTGTTAGAAAAATATAACCCAAAATATACACGAAAGAACAAAACATAAAGTAAGTTTGTTGAGTCCTATGTTTAATAGAATATCCTTAAAAGAAATCTACCCTATATGGGTGTTTGTCTCCAGTGATACAACAACGGTAAGCAATTCTTCAAGATTGTCCGAACCCTTACTAGGCCGGAGATTACCTTGGTTGCAACAAGAGGTGGAATAATAAGCAGAAGCATATAAGAGGAAGAGATGATTTTCGCTTCATTAGATGTAATTCAATCAGTCATAGAGGTGCGGTATTTATACTGCAATATGTAGTTGATGTACTAAAACGAAATCGTAGAAATCAAATTAAAGAGAAAATATTACTTGAAAAATCAAAAATGAAATATGTAATTAATAGCTTTAAATTTGGGTTTGTAACACTTAACTGAAAAGAAAATATTTTCAAAAAGATCCTTGAACTTTTCTGTTCAACCAGTGGTGCATTCGTATCCACGCTCGAACACAAGTTCAGTGATCCCAAGCCAAATTAGGTCACATTTGCACCTGATACGTGTGCATGCAAGAAAGAACCTTGGTTCTATAAGTCTTACAAGGGTAAGAAACCCTTGTAAATATATACTCATTTTCTTTTCTTTCTCCTACCTATGTGGGATGGAACAAAACTCAATTAACTCCTTGGTTAATCCTTTTCAACTACTTCACTTTAACAAGTAATTTCTCATTCGTTTTCAATCTTTTTTGAACGTATGATATGTCAAAATGAAGGTGTCACGGAGGAGAACAAGAACACAAAAGCATTTGTCCATTCAGATTCCATTTAGAGTTTGAAGTTCGTGCTCAAAAAGGGGAAAAACTCAATTTTGGAAATTGGTAAAAGATAAGGAAAAAACGATATGTCGCTATGAGAAAAATGAAGTTTTGCCAAACGTCGAAGGAGTAGTTGTTGGTACTTTTTAACTAATGAAATATTTTTATTCTTGTGTTTGTTAATTATTTTTTAATTAATTATAGTTAATTTTTAAATTATAGTTTTTAAAATTAAATTAATATTATTGTGAAAAATAAAAGTAAAACAAAATGAAAGGTGACTTTTCCTGGAATTTGAAGAGTAGAAAAATGAATGAAAAACTAATGACACAGAAAAAGTGAAATGTAAAAATGTGAGCATACCCTTGTGTTTTAGAAACAATGAGTGAGTGAAGCAAGGAATGATATATTTAGATAAACGAGATCGTAAATACACAACAAGAATAAAAGACCACGATTACTTTTTTTACTAAATATGTATCCATTAGGTTGCTCATACACAAGGTTCTAAAAAGCTCGTTATGGCTTCGCCATGACGCGCCATGACTCCAATGTTTGTATGCAAGCTTTAACAAAATGCTGCATTAAGTCATATATGCATATAAAAATATATAATAGTAGTATATATATATATATATATATATATATATATATAGAGGTAGGTTTAAATGTTTCTCACATCTATTTGTGCTAGTATGCACCAATAAGAATTTAATAAAATTAAATTATTATTTAATCATATAAAGATAGATATTAGATGATTTCCATAATTATATATATATATATATATATATATCCATAATTATAAATCTTTTTTTATGGTAACTAATTAAATTCGTCATTAATATCAGCAATAATATTCTTTCAGAATTAATTCTTATCTAGCAGAATGAGAATGTATTCTAGTAGAATACACTCTCGTTCTTCATATTCAATGCAACTTTATATATGACAGAGAGGTATAATCATATATGATTATACATGTTTATATGTAAATACCTAATCATAAATGATTATACATATGTTTATGTTCACATATTGAGTAATCATATATGATTATAACAGTTGGTGGCAGAAGAGGTCACAGTGATATAAGTGACGGAGGTGGCAGTGATGGGGTTGGCTGATGACAGATGTAGTGGTAGCGGTAGCGGTAGTAGAGGTAAAAAGAACGGGCGGCGCTACATAATCATTTATGATTATTATTGAGTAATCATATATATATATATATATATATATATATATTAAGTAATCATTTATGATTATTATTGAGTAATCATATATATATATATATATATATATATATATATATATATATATATATATATTGAGTAATCATTTATGATTATTATTGAGTAATCATATATATATATATATATATATATATATATATATATATATATATATATATATATTGAGTAATCATTTATGATTATTATTGAGTAATCATATATATATATATATATATATATATATATATATATGATTACTCAATAATAATCATAAATGATTATGTAGCGCCGCCCGTTCTTTTTACCTCCACCCACTAGTACAAATTGCATTTGTTCATACTGTTAAAATGATTTATAGGTGCAATTATCAAACCGCACTAACAAATAGCGTATCAAAAAATACCTTTATTTGATGGTGCGGTTTGGGATCCGCCTCAAAAAATAATATGAGAAATATAGAAACCGCACCAAAAAAACCTTAAAACCGCCCCAAATAAAGATAGTGCACCAAAAAAAAAACCATCGCAGCTTGCTGCTGGTGAATATGCTGGAATCACATAAGTCTTCCATTGATTGCAACCATAACCACAACCATCACTCTTCCGCCACCATCTACATAACATAAATCAAAGAATAGATATGGAAGAAAATATATACATATCTGTGTCCTAAAAATTAAATCCTAAAAAATGAAAAATAAAGAAAAGTTTTGCACATGGTGTGATAAAGACCCACTTTTTCATTATATCAGATTGTAGAGTTTAGAAAACATGACCCATATCAAAGATAAAAATACATATTAAACATATCCAAAACCACCCTCTCCAAGTTAATGTTCCCTTGCAAATCATTTGTGCTTGCTACTATTGAAGCATAGCTGAACCACATCACTTGACGTAATTTTTCTGCCACTGCTATCGAGATTACTTGCAACATTGAAGCTACTTAAAGCCATCAGCCCAAGAATATATTTGTCGGTCTCTTCTTTGTCTCTCCCCAGCTTCAATAAAACATGTATTAGTAAGGAAGGTGACTGTAAACAACAAACACATATGAGATTAACATTAATATAAATTGATATACCTTTAGTCTATGATACACAATATCATAATAAACTGTTCCAACCTAAACGATGGCTGCTGACCTATGGTGGTGGGCCGGTTGTGGCGAAATCTTACCCTGTAATAGCAGAAGAGATAGAGAGAGAGAGAGAGAGAGAGAGAGAGAGAGAGAGAGAGAGTGTGTGGAGGAGGCGGAGGCGGAGCGACGAGGGTTTGCTGAGCATCATCTTCCAGAATAAGTGGGGGCAGCGACAGTGACGCTTTCCGATGAGGCAGAGCTATGGTCGAGTGATGGCGGCGAGAACCAATGGTCAATGTTTGAATCGGCGATGGTTATGGCAAAGAGAAAAGGAGAAGTATAAGAAGAGGCGACGTGAGAGATGGGGAAAAGCAGGGGAAACTTGGGAAAAAGGAGGGAGTTCTAAAACCTAAAAAATTTAGGAAGCGGGATATTTGATTTTTTCGCCAAATAACTATAGGGTTTTAGTGACTTTTTAATGCGTTTTTGGGGAAACCGCACCGCTAAATCCGTTTTTAATGACGTTTAATGCGTTTTGGGGAAAACCACATCAATAAATACTTTAAATGATGCGGTTCCTTGGTTTATTAATGCAAAAATGTTTTAATGATGCGGTTTTTAGCTACCACCACATTAATAAAAAAAACTCATCGCACTATTAAATATCTTTTGTACTAGTGACCACCACCTCTATTGGTAATCATATATATATATATATATATATATATATATATATATATATATATATATACTAGTAATGTCTAACGGTCGTGCTAAGCACGGCCCACGATTGGTCCAAAACTTAAGATAAAGTGGATACCGAATATATAGTTGGGGATTCTTAAGCCGGAAATGGTAAAAAAAAGTTTACGCATTAAGCTAGATTTTCAATATTGTAAGTTGGTACATCTTTAAAGTGCAATGCCTCAATAAGAGATATTTGAAGTGAATATAGAATATGAATGCAACTACAATTAAACTACCACAACCATTAAAGTTACCTACTCATTTCAGCAACCGTCAATTTCAACGTTTTTCGAACTATATTTACCTATGTAACCACCAACTCATTATCATTCCTCTCGGACATCATCTTTTATGGATGATATTCGAGTGTAAACTTGGAAAATTTTATAAGAAAGCCCTTCATTAAAATCAATTAATCCACTGTTAGTTAAATTAAACATGTAGGTATTACATCAAGCTCACAATTCTGAATTCATATTTCAGGTATAAGCATGAAACAAAACTCATAGTTCTTCTCATGGAAGATGAAAATGAAAATGATGTTATTAATGTGGAAACTAATGTGTTGTGCCAGGAAAACTAAAATGAAATTGAGCAAAGCCAATGGCACTACAACAAACTCAGATAATGCTTTCTCCATGCATAAAATAACATCAATAACTAATCAATTAGACATACTTTTTATTTGAGCAAAATAAAAGTAATTCATGATTTTTACATAAAAACAAAACCTGAACTTGATTGTATTTACCTTCAAGATAAGGCTCTGTTATATAATATGACATGTATCACAGTTGAAGCTTTCACCCAGAAGTTCTGCATAAACTGTGCACCTCTTTTCTGCCCAATACAAAGATATAATCAACTGATTATTAATCATGTACGTAATTTTTTTTTTATTTTAATATTTTTTGAGGTCATTTACAATTTCAGTTTAGAACGATTTCAAATAAATAGTTAATTATTATTTACCATCACTTTTGGACTGATAGATAAAATGTTATTTTTTCACATTCAGACTAATCATTAATCCGGTCAAAAAACAAAAAAGAAGCAGTAGTTATTTATACAACACTTAACAGACATAATGTATCCTTTGACCACTTTACGTACACAACACTAAAATGGGAAATAAAATAATAAAGGCCCTTGGACTGAATGAAGTGGCTGAATGTGAGTTAATGACTATTTTTCCATTCTATTAAGAAATGATGATGAATAACAAATAATTGTTTTATTAACCCATTAAGACATGCTTTATGTATTAAGTTTGAAAGAAACTCCCCAATATATCTGCTCCTGTCAAGCCGTGTATAACCATTATGTCGATTAAGTCAAAACAAAAACAGACACTTAAACAATTACCTTAGTCGGCTCAAGTTCTATCAATAGAAGAACTGCAACACCTTCTCCTCTAACAAATCCATCATGTCCCTATTATTAAAAGGAAAATGGAGAGTTTAACATTGTAACTCATAATTTACACATATGAAATCTTGAATAAGCTTTGAAAGTGGGAGAAAGTATATATACTGAATGTTACCATATCCCATGATCACGAAGTTCTGGCATGATCAATGTTTCTTTCTAACAAAGCTCTACATGCAACAAAACCTCCCAATCCTGCATCACCACCAGTTGTACCATATCATTCTACAAGTTCAACATGAGTACATAACTTGTAACACATGTGTAACACCATACCTATGGCTATAATCACATCATCAAAGCCAACAAGAAGCATCAAATCAGTTACGGCTTCAACAATGTTAAATCTTTCTTTCATAATAATAATTCATGTCAAATCAGTTACAACATCAACGATGATAATCACAGCAAGAACCAATGGAGCACATAATTATAATTCATGTTAAATCTTTCTTTCATCTCCAAAGACAAAATCAGTTGCAGCTTTTTGAGAAAATAAAAACAAAATCAGTTACAGCTTCAGCACTATCTATATGTGATTTCCAGCATTCAATTTGTTGGTTAGAAATAACTCCTAGTTCAGGAGTTACATCAAACAGTTGATAGGCATGACCAATTCTGACAGATTTTAACACTAAAGCTCAAAATCAAGTTGAAAAATTCAACTTGATGATTTTTATTTAGAGATGGCAATCCAAAATAGAAGAGCTTAAAGGCAATTTATCTACCATGAACTTTCAAGGATCCACTCCAAACCTTTATAACCATATATATACTACATTAATTATCTTTGAACAATGATCAATACAAATGATAAAGATAACCACGCCTCAATTATTTCTCCAAAACAAAACATAAATAAATATACTTTTGAAAACTAACAAGCTTCAGTTGCCTACTGGCAGAACCTTGGAGAACCACAATTAAAATCCAAAATATAAGCTCCTTCATGTATAATATATATCAAAAGATGAGTCTATTGTAGTAAGATTTCATAAAGTTGGCATAATGGAAACCGTTTTTTCAAAATATTATCATCAATATTGAAATAATACTCACACTATCTTCAAATACTTTACAACCTCTTTTCATCAAATCATATCTAACCTGAAAAAATAAGAAAATAAATTAAAACTTACATCCAATTTGATTCAAAAACCCTAATTTCATAAATGAAATCATATACAGATAGATGAACGTGTTTCAATATACAGATAGATGAACGTGCTCCAAAACTTGAGATGTCATCAAACAGATTCACCACAGCAGATGGAGTCGATGTGAAGAGAAAATCGATTTCAACAAAGAGGAAGAGGAAGAAAGAAAGAAGAAATCATCTCCGAAGCATTTAACTGATGAAAGAAACGAAGTTCCAGTACCGGGAAAGCCAGAAGGGGGAGAATGAGGATGGCAGGTTCTGTGTGCATTGGGCGATATAGGTGGTGGTGTGCAGGCCATGGATGACTCACGAAGGCTATAAGTAAGTTTTGTAAGAGGCTAAGTGGTGGAGAAGACGGTGCAACATGCAAGAAAAACAACCCTAAATCGATCTTTGAAAGAAGGTGTGAGAGTCCGAAGGACAGAGAAGGTGGAAGGAGAGAGAATTCATAGGGAAGATGTAAAGAGAAGAGGCGATGTAGTCGAATGGAGTCGGTGATGGTCTGGGGAAAAGCTAAAAAACTGGAAGCGGTGTGAAAATGTCTTGGGAAGACAAAGCTTCTCCAAAACTTGTATCGGAAGTATCGATGAATGAGGCGGTGACGGTGGCTTCCAATCTCGCCATCTGATTGGGACATAAGGATAGTGTACGGGTGCAGGAGGTAAAAAACAACCTTGTGAAAGACACGCGCCGATCTTAAGGAGGCTAGACGCGCTCATGCGTGAAATATACGTAAAAATCTTAAGATAGGAGGTTTATTTATATAATAATGATATATATATATATATATATATATATATATATATATATATATATATATATATATATATATATATATATATATATATATATATATATATATATATATATATATATATATATATATAGAGAGAGAGAGAGAGGAATGATCATTTGAGAACTCAAAGTTCACGAGAACCCGAGAACTAAAAGTGGAACGTTGGATCAATTTTTTGGACGGATTAGATGATTAGTGGCATACTTTGTAAATATAAGTAAATTTAATGGTATATTAGGTTTTTAACAATACATCACACGGGTAAATATGGTATAAGAAAATTTAAAAAAAATCAAATTACTTATTAATTGAAATATCAATCAGTATCTTTTCTCTCTCTCTCTCTCTCTCTCTCTCAATGTATCGTGTTCTTCCCCTCTCCATTGACCACCTCCCTCCGCCCTTCAACAACCACCGTACCTATGTCATCAATCGACGCCTTACACTGCCACCGTACATCCAGAATCAAAATCTTTTTCGTTGATCCATTGTATCATAAACATATATCCACTGAAGATCCCGACGATTGATAGATTGAACAACGCGGTAGCGACATCCTTCTTCCCTCTCGGAGTTTTGTGCCCTAATTTCGGACCTCGCGATTTGTATCTTGTTATCTTCGATTACCAACAAACTAAATAGTGTCGTGGTAGAATTCCGTATCACTGGATCGTTGGTCGGTGATAGTAAAAAAAGTATGTGATCGCCATCTTTTATTTTAGCATCTCCAAGGTCAGTTGCGCTTCGTCTTCGTCGGATGGCACGCCGGCGACCGTTGGAAAGCCCAAGAAGAAGACGCAGGACCGTCTATCCGGTGTAATAGACGCTGTTAATGACCGGAAACTCCCTCCTGAACTACGTGGCCAACACAACAATATTAGGTATCATCTCTTCTCTATCAATCCTCATGTAAATAATTCTGAATTCGTAAAATTACCCTCTTCTTCTCAACATTTCAGACCCAATTAGTCGAAATCCGATTAACGTTCAATCAGTAAATCATTCAATTAGAGAATCCTTGTTTCAAATTAGGGTTTCAATTTCAAATCGTTAAATTTCCTCTCTGATTATCAGGTCACAAACATATATTATCAATGTTGTGGAGCAAAGCTAAGCAGATACATCAGGTTATTGGTTGATTACAATTGGGCGATGTTATGACATGATTCATATGTATAAGTTTCAGCTGTTACCCTAAGAACCTGATGGGTTTCGAGCAATACATCAACCCTATGGTGTACATGCAAACCCTAATAGCTTTGGATCTAGTTTGTCTAATGAACATGCAATTGATAATCCAAAGCCATAAACCCTAGATCCAATAAACTATAACTGAAATTAGGGTTTAGATCTTACCTTTGATTGTTATATAGCAATAACAATCAATCCTTGGCTTCAGAAAGCTTAGTGCCTCAAGCGTTGCACCTCTAATGGAGTCACAAACACCACTAAGCAACTTGGATGAAGAGGGAGGAAAGAGGAGGCATCAAAAACGGCTGGAAACCCTAAAGGATTAGTTGTCCACGTTTTTGGGGCTTAGGGGCTCCTTAAATAGGTAGGTAATTAGGGTTATCTAACAAGGAAACCCTAATTTGACTGCTTAAGCTCTAAGCAGCCCATGGACCCCTTCTGGAACATGCCTTGGACGATTTCTAACGGGCTTCCCCATAGAATTCGTCCAACCTATTATTCCAAGGTGATCCATAGCCCAATTATGTAATTATCTTATAATTACACAATAAGTCCCTTAAGTTTAATTAATCTCTTTTAGTCACAAAATTAATTCTTTATTAATTCTTGACTAATATTAATTAAACAATATGATTTCTCCTTTAATATATTATTCTCATAATATATTAATAAATCATAATTAAACCTTTCTCTCCTTAATTCATCCTACATATTGCTATGGTGAAGGCAACCCAAAAGGACCATGCTCATAATCAGGTCAAGTACATACCAACATAGTTATGGACTTAGACACTAATCCAACAGTCTCCCACTTGGATAAGTCTAATAACTATTTTGCATAACTTCAGAACCTGATCAGCAATCGTAGCTTTCAAAAACCGCTGTCAACTCTGATCTTATCAGATACGCGTTTCCTTTAGATAAGGGATCATATATTCCTCCATTCTCAAGATATCGTATAGACACAAGACATGAAATTCGATCATTCTCTCTATACTGTTTCCCGACTTCCGATTTATGACGACTGACAACAGACTACAATTGAACACATCAACTTAGTCTCGGCTTGGCCAAGCGCTTAGGGTCATCACTAAATCATCGAGTGGCCCACAGACATCGCTTTTATCCCACTTTGGGTAAAAGGAATGGATAAACTTCGACTCAAATGCTCACTTGCATTTACTGATCGAATCACACACAACAATAAGTTTTATAACACCAAGTTACTGGTGCGTTTTCTTATTATCAATATGCAACCGACAAACAAATAACAACTCACACGTCTCGGTTTCAAGAATATACAATGTTATCGTCTCACAATTACTCATGATAAAAAACCATGAAGTGATTCAAGTGAGTGTGGGTTTGATCCAATACTCTAATCTTATTAAAGCACTCATGAACTCTGCAGCAAACTTGTGCTATGTCTAAACACTTAGACAATCTACAGACAGATTCATGACAGTCTTCCTTCATACCTACTTCCAACGTATGACCGACTGTGGATGTTTGAATAACCTAGTTATTCTGGAAGTCAAAACATGCAAAGTGAAACGCAATAATAATATTAATCCTATATGGCCCCAAAGCTTTTGAGCGTAAATAAAAACACTTTTATTTAAACACCATATTGATTACTCATTATTCATTGTTTACTGTTTCAGAAAATCAACTTATTACTCGAATTATAACCACAATTGTCCCATGCTCCAAGCATGCACACTTTGGTTTCCTATGGTCCATACTTTGTGAAATAGATCAATTAAAAACTTTTCCAATGAAACTCATTTCACAATCCCCAATCCTTATTATTAGTATAAGAATACCAAATTCTTGCCACTTTTAGAATATGTCAGATTCTAACATTTTATGCAATGATTCTTTCGTAATGTCATGGCACAAAAGTCACCAAGACCCGGCTAATGAAATTACAAGGTATTCTATCGGAAATTGTTACAAGACAATTCCATAGACGTGAAGTCTCACATTCAAAGTACATTCCTTTAAACATCCTTCTCGCATAAAAGTTTCTAATCTAGACATATTTCTTAATATCCAACTCCCATTAATGGAAACATTTCCATATTTGCCATATGACAACTCATTCTTAATAGAATCTAATATATTCATAATAATGTCAATATAGTCCATCAAGTACTATACTTCCAACTACTCACAAGCGACAAATCCTCAGTGAACCTCAGATCGTCCTTTGATAGTTGTTTAATTATTTTAGTCAAAACCAGTTCTAGTCCCTTTTCCCTCTTAATGCCCTAGGCATTTGGAAAATTTTAGAATGGTAAAATATTATAGCATATGCAATCGATCCTATACCCGAAGCGTATTGGACACGATACATAATGTCTCACATAAAGACATGATAATTTATCATCCTTCTGCCATAATATTTTATGTGCTCTGTTCCCACAATTCAAACTACGAAGAGGGATGCCGTAATCATAATCGAATTTTGAGAATGCACTATGTATCCTTGACTAAATTTATTAACATTTCTCGATCTAAGCTTTAGAATTTTGAAACGAAGTATAATATTCTCTCCCTTAATTATAGCAAAACAACTTTTCAACCATTGCAACTTTGCAAAGTGAATCTTTGTTTTCTATAATTAATATTGCTAACTTGCAATACTTACCATAATAATCATGCTCCCACTAACATGATGATTATTTTCTTACCAGCATAACACTTATGCTCCCACTAGCTTTGACATGTATTTAGAAAACAATTGAACTTCCAGAAAACAATGCTTATTGAATTCCTTAAGTTCATATTTCTAATACCTAATGCTTTGATAAGCCTTTATCTAAGCTTTGTAAGCTCATACACCTTTTCCTTAGATAGCTCACATGTGTGTCTAAAGAAATTCAGAACTTATGTTACTAAGTCCCAAATGTTCAGACTAATTGCCAAATCTCACAATTCGAACTATGAAGAGGGATACCGTAATCATAATCGAATTTGAGAATACAATTTTCACAATTGCAATCTTCTTAAAACCTCTCTTAGTGAAAGCATTTCCTTACAATCATTTTCATGAAGAAGGGAAACCTCATGACACTTAGATTTTAAAGCGTATGTGTTCCTATCCATGTGAATTTGTCAAAACCAAAGTTTGCGACAAATCCAAACTCATATGGACCGAACGTGCTCAATCTCGATTTCTTGCCTCATGGTAACATGAATGCCCACCATGTCTTCCAAGCAACTCACCCTTTCATATCAATGTACTTTCCATTGATCAAGGTGCTTTGTCTTTATGTATTCAAATGAGAACTCATAGAACTCACATGCATATTAACTCAATTGGAATGGCACAGAAAAAGAGTATGTCATCCACGATAGGCTTTAAACCTCAAGTTGTGTGCTAGTGATGATCAACTAGGTTTAACTCTTGATTTGTTCTTGAAACCTTTCAAGACCATTAAGACTCCCACTGACTCCTTGGCATATAAGATTCTCTTGTCAAGAAACATTCCTTGACAAAACAAATATTCAAGAGTTAGTGTAGTTTTTATCAAGACTATCACTTCACATAATTGGTTCTAGTTGGTCTTTGTCTTATCCAAGACATCACAACTTACCAATCTCAAATGTGCATGAATAAGAAGACTTTTTCCAATTCCACATTTGTTAAGTGTTATAAACCTACTAAAGACTTGTCACTCAATTCACAATCTTGGAATATAACTCTAAGACTTGATATTGGAACGAAGTATGATTGACTTCTTGATTTTAACCATTTCTACAATTCTCGATTCCTCTTCTTAGACATACAAATGCACTAAGACTCACTTGGAGGATCAATTGAGATATGGTTCTTAATCATTAAGACTTATCATAAAACACAATAAAAGGTACTCTCCCTTCTTCTTAGAATAGAGAAACTTTTATCTTTCTGCCTACTTGATTCTTCTTATTCGTTCTGCTATTGATTGAAACTCTTTCAATTAACTCAGAATTATACTTAATCTTATAAGTATAACCATATTTACTAATCTTTATTAAATCATGACAAATATCTTTATCACTCTTGTGGTGAACTTGATCAATGCACAACCTAGTGTACTCGATCTCCTAGTCCTTCTCTTGACACTTTGTCAAAGAATTAGTCTAATTTCCAAATATGAAGTTTCTCATTCATCACGCAACCAAGTTGCATGACTCCAAGTTTCTGTCCAACTGAAACTTGGGCGATGAGAATCTTCCCTTATTTGGCAAATTCTCGACATTTCCACAAATAACATAATAAAGAATCCATTATTGCTAACAATATAAACAATCAAACATCAATTTTTCATACACATCATTGCAAGGATAAATAAATAAGACAAAATCAAAATTTATTTTATTGCGGAAAAATTTTTGTCCTTACAATGCAATTCAACTGAAAGACTATGCTATTTCATATTTCTTATCATTCTATCCTAACTCTAGAGTAGCAGCTCAAAAATCTGATCCTCGAGTCCATGCGATCGAAATCCATTTCTTCATGATCAGATTCAGCACGCTTCTTCCTTAAGCTTCCTCTCTTTTCTTCGATCCTGCAAAAAACATCAAAATGTAATCTTATCACATCATGTATTAAGAATCAAAGAATAGGAACTTATAGAGTTAGTTAATAGATTTTACCTGAAGTAGAGCCATACGTCTTGACTCTCCCATCTCTTAGATCTCTCAGGTAAACATGGCAGCTTCGTCTCCAATGCCCCTTCTCTTGGCAGTAGAAGCAGATGGACTCTTTTGGAATGACACAAGGAACTATCTCAGAATTTACCTTTTCTGGATTTCCAATATCACCATTTTCAATGTCCATTGAAGTTTGGGAGTTTGATTTGCCAGACAAATTTGCTCGATCAGCACGCCAAATCATTTCTGATTCAGCAGCTATAAGCAAATAGGTCAAATAAATGAGGGTCACGTCATGGTCCATCATATAGTACTCTCTAACGAACTCACTATATGATTCAGGAAGTGACTGAAGAACCCAGTCTGAAGGGTTTTGAGCATTCTAACACTTCCTATGTGTACATGCAGCCCTAATAACCTTGAATCTATGTTTTCACTATATACATGCAAATTTCCTTTTCAAGGTTATTTCCTAACTAGCATGGCATGGGGACTACATAAAAATATAAAACTAGTAGAAATACATATCTTGTTGTTGCTTGGATTCCTTCAAGACTTTGTGAGCCTAGCACCCCAAATGTTGTGCCTCAAATGTTTCACACAACACCACAAGACTTGGAATAACTTAAGAGAATACTTCTAGCACTCAAAATCGGTTATGCCCTCTCTAGTAACACTAGGTCACCATTTTGCTAGCCATAGGGTTCCTTTTATAGTGTTGTCACAATTAGGGTTTACACATGAATGCCCTTAATTGTCATGACTCTTGATTTCTCATGACCCATGGGTTTGTAACTCCCATGGACTATCCATGGAGCTCCATATGGTTATAACCAAACCCATAAGCCATGGATCATTAAGCCACCATAAAAGAATTGATGATTGTCATAATCAACCCTATATATTTAATTAGTCTCACTTTGATCACCAAATTAATACTAGATTAATACTTGATCAATACTAATTAAATAATACTATTATTAATATATTAGAACTTATAATATATTAATAATCATAAGTGCCTTATTCTCTCATCTAGTCTATCCAAGTATTGCAATGCCATGCAACCCAAATGGACCATGTCGGGTCGGGTCAAGTACATACCGAATAAAGTTATGGACTTAGACACTATATCCAACAGTCTCCCACTTGGATAAGTTTAATAACTATATTTGCAAATATGACTTCAAAATCCGACTAGCAATCGTAGCTCTTTCAAAGTCTCTCGGAACTGAGATGATGATGATACGCCATTTAAGATAAGTGATCATATAATCCTCTGTTCTCATGATATCAGCCGGACAAACACATGGAACATGGTCTTACTTATTGTCCAACATTTGTTTCTCGATCTCTGATTTGTTTCGACATAGAACTAAATTGAACACATCAATTAGGTTCTGACCGGGCCCGGTACATAGGTCAAAACCAAATCATCGAGGGGCCCAAATATCGCTTCTATTTCTAGAAGGAACAGATAAACTTCGACTGATATGCTTGTACTAACAACTTGTTGAATTATTCACAAAGGCACGTTTTATGACATCGAGTTACCAATGCGTTTTCGTGCAATCAATGAATAACCAACTCATATTCAACAACTCATATCTCTAGGTTTGAAGATTTATATGATATTACCGTCTCACGATCACTCGAGATAAATTCCATGAAGTGATGCAAGTGAGCGTGGGTTGGATCCAATACTCAGCCCTTATGAGTACTCATGAATGTTGTAGCAACCATTGCATTGTCCAAAGCACTTTTAGACAAATCATACAAGCCAAATTCATGACAGTCTTAAATCAATACTTACTTCCAAAGTTTGACTGACTGTGGATGGTTTGAATAATAACATAATTATTCTGGAAGTAAAAACATGCAAAATTGAAACATAGTAAACAATCAACACAAGATAGTAACACCTTACTCATAAATAAATAACAACTTTTATTTATCATCAAATGTCAATTACATTTTACAAGTTTCAGGAATCTAGTTATTGAAACTAATATCATCCTTCAGCCCAATGCGCCTCGCATGCTGTAAATGCTTAACCCTGCTCAGTCCCTTCGTGAGGGGATCTGCCGGGTTCTCATCTGATGTTACCCTCTTAGCCACGAGGAGTCCTTCTTCTATTCGATGTCTGATGAAATGATATTTTCTGCCAATGTGCCTAGATCTCCCGTGATCTCTCGGTTCCTTAGCCAAAGCAGCCGCACTTTCGCTGTCACATAAAATTTCCATTGGCTCCTTTATAGCTGGTACAACTCCAAGGTCTCCGATGAAGTTCTTTAGCCATATCGCCTCCTTAGCTGCTTCACTTGCTGCTATGTACTCTGATTCACAAGTAGAATCAGCTACTGTCTCCTGCTTGGAACTTTTCCAAGTAATTGCCCATCCATTTAGGATAAAGACCCAGCCTGACTGAGAGCGGAAATTATCCCTATCAGTCTGGAAGCTAGCATCGCTATATCCTTCCACTCTCAAGTCATCACTGCCTCCGAGGGTAAGGACCCAATCCTTAGTCCTCCGCAGATACTTGAGAATGTTCTTTACCGCTGTCCAGTGTGCCTTGCCAGGGTTCCCTTGATATCTACTGACCATGCTCAAAGCAAAGGCCACATCAGGGCGAGTACAAGTCATAGCATACATGATCGAGCCCACAGCGGAAGCATATGGTATATGACTCATCTCAGCTATCTCATCCTCTGTACTCGGACTCTGAGTCTTACTGAGCTTGGCATTACTCTGGACGGGTAATTCCCCTTTCTTGGATTCTTGCATGCTGAACCTCTTCAGCACCTTATCCAAGTAAGTACTTTGACTAAGTCCAATTAGTCTCTTACTCCTATCTCTCAATATCCTTATCCCTAGGATATAGGCAGCTTCCCCAAGGTCCTTCATAGCGAAACACTTCCCAAGCCAGGACTTAACCTCCTGCAAGGTTGGGACGTCGTTTCCTATGAGAAGTACGTCATCCACATACAACACCAAGAAGCTAACTATGCTCCCACTAGCCCTGACATACACACAAGACTCATCCTCACTCCTAGAAATGCCAAACTCTTTGACTTTCTCATCAAAGCAAAGATTCCATCTAGGAGATGCTTGTTTCAATCCATAAATGGATTTATCAAGCTTACACACTCTATTAGGGTATCTTGTATCGACAAAACCCTCTGGTTGAGCCATGTAAACATCCTCAGCCAACTTTCCATTAAGGAAAGCGGTTTTGACATCCATTTGCCATATTTCATAATCATGAAATGCAGCTATGGCTAACAACACTCTAATAGACTTAATCTTAGCTACTGGTGAGAAGGTCTCATCATAGTCAACTCCCGGAGTTTGAGTAAAGCCCTTCGCAACCAGTCGCGCTTTGTAAGTATGTATCTTCCCATCCATGTCGGTCTTCTTCTTGAAGATCCATTTGCACCCAACTGTCTTACGACCTGGTACATTGTCAACCAAGTTCCAAACTTGATTGTCATACATGGACTGAATCTCGCTGTCCATAGCCTCCTTCCATTTAGCAGACTCAGGGCCTGTCATGGCTTCCCTGTAATTATTAGGTTCATCCAAATCTATTAGTGTACTATCACTAATAAATGTATCACCTTCAGCGGTGATGTGATAACTATAATAAAAATCAGGTGTGTTCCTCACCCTAGTGGAACGTCTTGGAGGTACAGACTCATCTATCGAATCAACAGGAGTTTCCTCCTCAGGTTGGTCGATAGCATTTGAGGTTCCTTCACCACTTGACTCTTGAAGCTCTTCAAGGTCAATTTGCCTCCCACTGTCCCCTTGGCTTATGAATTCTCTCTCACGAAAGACTCCTCTTCTTGCTACAAAGACCACATTATCACTTGGTCTATAGAAGAGGTAACCAAAGGATCTCTGTGGGTAGCCGATGAAAATACACCTCTCACTTCGAGGTTCAAGCTTATCATGAGTCTCACGCCTCACGAAAGCTTCACAACCCCAAATCTTGATGTGGTCCAAATTGGGAACTTTCCCAGTCCACATCTCGTGAGGTGTTTTGGCAACCTTTTTAGTAGGGACTAGATTAAGGATATGGGCGACAGTCTCTAAGGCATACCCCCAAAAAGAGATTGGTAACGAAGGTCGACTCATCATGGAACGAACCATATCCAGCAAGGTTCGATTGCGCCTCTCAGCTACACCATTCAACTGTGGTGTTCTGGGAGGTGTCAATTGTGAGACAATCCCACATTCCTTAAGATAGTCAAGGAACTCAATGCTAAGATACTCTCCTCCCCGATCGGATCGGAGCATCTTGATGTTCCTGCCCAATTGATTCTCGACTTCCTGCTTAAACTCTTTGAATTTTTCAAAGGTTTCTGACTTATGCTTGATTAAGTAAATATATCCATATCTACTGTAATCATCAGTAAAAGTCACATAATAGCGATTAGCATCCCTTGTAGCAACTCTGAAGGGCCCACACACATCCGTGTGTACAAGGTCCAACAAACCTTCACCCCTATCACAAGTACCTGTGAAGGGTGACTTTGTCATTTTTCCAAGTAAACAAGACTCGCAACTATCATCTGACTTGAGGTCAAATGATTCCAAGACTCCAGCCTTTTGGAGTTGGCCTATGCGCTTCTTGTTAACATGTCCAAGACGACAATGCCACAAGGATGCTTTATCCAAGCTATCTGAAGAATCAATATACAACACATTATTTCCTAGATTGTCTACAACATTCATGGCTTCATATACACCATCACAAGGTAATGCTTTAAAGTAAAATACATCATTGTAATAAACATTAATAGCACCATTTTTATTATCAAATGAAAATGAAAAACCTTGTTTGTACAAGCCATGAAAAGAAATAATATTTCTCGCCATTTCGGGCGAGTAACAACACTTATTCAAATCTAACATTAACCCATTATTAAGCAATAAAGAATAAACTCCTATCTTGGTAACAGGTGATGCTTTCCTGTTGCCCATGACTAAGTTTATCTTCCCGTGCTCCACTTGCTCACTTCTTCTTAGTGCCTGCAAATCAGTACAAATGTGAATACCACAACCTGTATCAAGCACCCAAGAATTAGCATTAGATGAGTTATTAGACAATATTGTGTAAATACCTGCATGGGTGGGTTTAACCTTCCCATCCTTTACATCTTGCAGATATTTAGGGCAGCTTCGCTTGAAGTGTCCCTTATCCTGGCAATAGAAGCACTGTGCTTCCTTTGGGTTTAAAGAAGGAGTAATGGGACCTTTCTTTGTCCCACTTGAAGAGGAACCATCAAGAGTCTTACCCTTGGTACCCTTCGAAGGGATTTTCCTCTTCTTACCTTTTCCCTGCCCAATAGCCAGAACAGGGGCTGTTGAAGGAGTAGAAGTAGCAACCGCTTTACCCTTAAGGCCATTTTCAGCTGTCCTTAAGAGTCCTTGAAGTTTGCTAAGTGTGACTTCCTCATTGTTCATATGATAAGTCATACGAAACTGATCATAACTTGGAGGTAAGGAATGGAGAATGATGTCAATCGCCATTTCCTCAGGAAAGTCAACATTTAGCTTCAGCAACCGGTCAACGAACCTTTGCATCTTGTGCAAGTGACCGGTGATGGGTTCACCATCCTTCATCCTTGCGGTTATCATGGAGGAGATGATTTCATACCTCTCCTGACGCGCGCTCTGATGGTACCTTTCCATCAGATCCAGGTGCATCTCATAGGGGTAGAAATCTTCATAGGATTTTTGAAGTTCAGGAGTCATGGTGGCCATCATGATGCATGCTACTTTAGTAGCATCCTTTTTATGTGCAACAAACTCCGCAAACTCTTCAGGAGTAGCAGTGGCTTCATTCACAACCTTAAGCTCCCTATCGAGGACATATTCTTTGTCCTCATAGCGGGTAATCATTCTGATGTTTCTGATCCACTCATTGAAATTGGATCCATCAAAGATGACCTTACCACACAAGTTCATAAGGGAAAAGGAGCCTGTTGGGTTTGAGCCAGAAACATTGTTGGAAGACATCTGAAAGGAAAGAAAGAAAAGTTTCATTAGATTAGGAATCCTTAATAATTCACCCAAATGAAATATTAAGGCTAGGATCCAACAAACTATTTATAGTTAGAAGAGGGATGCCGTAATCCATCCTATAAAATATTTGAAGGTAGGTAAATGACGATTTACCAATTTCCACCATAAGAACGAAATATTTTATTATTAGGTTTTATTGGTTTTGAAACTCCTAGATCTTTTGAGATACATTGAACTTTTCAATGGCATGGTTGAATCTCGATTGTGCCCTCTCAAGTTTGTGACTGGGATGCAGAGGATCACAAACAAGGTGTGAATAACCATACAAATTGACTTGGTACCCTCAACAATATTACCTAATCGATGTGTCGGTTAACCACACACGCTCCACCGATCTATAATAAGGTCAAGTTACCCTTTGCCACTCTTACTAGTCCATGTTAGTGTGCCGGTTAACCACACACGCTCCACTAACGACTTGGTAAGGTACAAAGTGTAATTTTATGGGCTAGCACCAATTTCACATTTTCCTAAAGTAACTAAGATTGGGAATTTATAATGTATAGTTACTTTATAATTCATTATACTTTTAACGAGTATTTAAAGTCGTATCCTACCCGTTCGGCTAACGACCCTCCACCGATCAAGGAAGCGGTGGGTGAGAGTGGACACCCATTAAGTCACCATTTTATAGGCAACAACCTTATATCCCCCTTATAGACCGGCTTCGTGAATGAGGCCTACTAACGGTAAGAATGACATATTCTTATACATATCTATATAATAAAATTATAATAATAGTATAAGTGTTGATTTTTAAACTTTTTAAAAATCTAAGGTTTAATTTGGAATTAAAGTATTAGAGTGTAAGACTTTTCAAATTCCAAAACTTGAGGGCAAGAATTGAAACTATTCCAAGTCTCTTCAATTTGTAACTTATGAGTTTTAATGGTTCATAAAAATGAAGACTCTTCATTTTATGAAACTTCTTTAGTTCTTTAATCACAATTTAAAGAAGTGACTTTTGGTTATCCATAACTTGAGGACAAGTTATGGACACCATCATTGCCATTAAGATCATGAATTAAACATACATGGAGGTTACATATAATTCCTATGATCTTCTAAAAACTCATAAGAACACAAATTCATGTCAAGCAATTTCAAGAAATCATATAACTATATACAATACTTGAAAATTGATAAAAGTCATGCAAAAATGGGTTAACATAATCATTATCATTTTGAAAAACAGATTTTACAAGTCCAAAACAGATTGGGATAATGATCTTAATCCATTTCCAGCAACAAAACTCGAAAAAACTACCCAGCACGCTCCTACTCGTCGAGTGCATTATTCTACTCGTCGAGTAGGATGAATTTGTTCATGGACTCGGTGAGTCCTCCCCATGGACTCGGCGAGTCCAGTCGTCAGAGTGCAGAATTTTCGATTTTTAAGCAGTTTTGCATCAAGTATACAGAAAACAATCCTAGGCTCTGATTCCACTAAAGGGTTTTGAGCATTCTAACACTTCCTATGTGTACATGCAACCCTAATAACCTTGAATCTATGTTTTCACTATATACATGCAAATTTCCTTTTCAAGGTTATTTCCTAACTAGCATGGCATGGGGATTACATAAAAATATAAAACTAGTAGAAATACATACCTTGTTGTTGCTTGGATTCCTTCAAGACTTTGTGAGCCTAGCACCCCAAATGTTGTGCCTCAAATGTTTCACACAACACCACAAGACTTGGAATAACTTGAGAGAATACTTCTAGCACTCAAAATCGGTTATGCCCTCTCTAGTAACACTAGGTCACCATTTTGCTAGCCATAGGGTTCCTTTTATAGTGTTGTCACAATTAGGGTTTACACATGAATGCCCTTAATTGTCATGACTCTTGATTTCTCATGACCCATGGGTTTGTAACTCCCATGGACTATCCATGGAGCTCCATATGGTTATAACCAAACCCATAAACCATGGATCATTAAGCCACCATAAAAGAATTGATGATTGTCATAATCAACCCTATATATTTAATTAGTCTCACTTTGATCACCAAATTAATACTAGATTAATACTTGATCAATACTAATTAAATAATACTATTATTAATATATTAGAACTTATAATATATTAATAATCATAAGTGCCTTATTCTCTCATCTAGTCTATCCAAGTATTGCAATGCCATGCAACCCAAATGGACCATGCCGGGTCGGGTCAAGTACATACCGAATAAAGTTATGGACTTAGACACTATATCCAACACAGTTAACAACCAACATTTCTGAGATATCGACACCCATCATCCTTAACCTATCAATGTGTGACTTCATCTCTAAGATGTGTGCACACACATGTTTCCCATCTTCGTGTTTACTTGCCAAAAGGGCTTGAGTGAGCTTGAAATTTTCAAGCCTTTGAACTTGTGGGTTAGGGAGAATAATTGGAGGAGGTGGAGGAAGAGAAGCATGAATCTCATTTCCTTGATCGTATCGTGGAACGTCATCTTCATTTGGAAAGCTTGTTCCAAGGGACTTGGGAAGACCATTGTAAGATTTAGACATCTACAAAACGGGAGAAAATTCAAGTTAGTTGATAAGAATCCTTGATGTAACACCCCAATGAAACATCAAAGCTAGGATCCAACACAATACTCTACAACCTAGAAGAGGGATGCCGTAATCTAGTTGCAGAATATTTGAAGGTAGGTAAATGACGATTTACCAATTCCACCATGAAAAACAAAAAAAAAGTTTAAGTTTTAAATGAATTGAAACTCCTAGATCTTTTGAGATTCATTGAACTTTTCAATGGCATGTTTAATCTCGATTATGCCCTTTAAGTTTGCGACTGGGATGCCGAGGATCACAAACAAGGTGTGAATAACCATACGAATCACGTGGTGCACCCAATTGCTACTATCACCTAATCAATGTGCCGGTTAGCCACACACGCTCCATTGATCTATGATAAACATCGAGCTACCCTTCGCCACCAATGTCAATCCCAAATTAGTGTGCCGGTTAACCACACACGCTCCACTAACGTTTCGACAAGGGTACAAAGTGTAATTCCATGGATTAGCATACAATTCCACATTTTTCCTAAAGTAACTATGATTTGGGAATTTGTAAAAGCATGTAGTTACTTTGTACTTCATTGTACTTATAATGGAAGGTTTCGTCCTATCCTACCCATTCGGCTAACAACCCTCCACTAGTCAAGAGTGCGGTGGGTAAGAGTGGATACTCATTCAATCGCCATTTTATAGGCAATTTCCTTAAACACCCCTTATAGACCAGCTTCGTGAATGAGGCCTACTAACGGTAAGACTGACTCTTTACTCATATATATAATATTAGACTTTTAATGTTACATATATATAGTATAGGGTGTATTTTACATTTTTAAAATACTAGGTGGTTCAATTTAATAAATTATACTTTTAATTTAATCAAATGTAAACCAAAACTTTATGGAATTATTAAATCTCTTTTAATTATACACTTTAATTAATTAATAAAACCATAAGGGTGTAATTTGAACTTTTTCAAAAAATACGAGGGTTTTAGAATTTAACATTTCAAAATTAAACTTTTAATTAACTTTTAAATTCCAAAACTTGAGGGCAAGTTTTGAACTTTTCAAAACATTAGGGTTTAGAATTTAAATATTTCAAAAATTAACTTTTAATCAAAAAATTTAAATTCCAAAACTTGAGGACAAGTTTTGAAACCTTTCAAAACATTAGGGTTCAACTATTCAAGTTTCAAAAACAAAACTTTTAAGTTCAAATTTAAACTATAAAACCTAAAGGGGAAAATTGAAACTTTTTCACAAGATAATTCAAATCTAAATTACAAATAATCAATCTTTATCTAATAAAACAAAAGATTATCTAAATTTTGACAATTATCTTCTATTTTGGCAAGGATAATCTCCAAATATTGATAAAAATCAGATTTTATTAATAAAAAACGTTTTAGGCAATTATCCACAGTCAAAACAGGTCAAAATCCCGAAATCTGCTCCATCTGCGACTCTGACTCGTCGAGTCTAGCTTGGACTCGACGAGTTCAGCCATGGACTCGGCGAGTCCAGCCCCTAGAAACCAAAAAAATTTCAATTTTAAGCATGAATAATCAACTATAGCATCAAATACATCAAACAAACAGCCTTAGTATCTGATACCACTGATGGGTTTCGAGCAATACATCAACCCTATGGTGTACATGCAAACCCTAATAGCTTTGGATCTAGTTTGTCTAATGAACATGCAATTGATAATCCAAAGCCATAAACCCTAGATCCAATAAACTATAACTGAAATTAGGGTTTAGATCTTACCTTTGATTGTTATATAGCAATAACAATCAATCCTTGGCTTCAGAAAACTTAGTGCCTCAAGCGTTGCACCTCTAATGGAGTCACAAACACCACTAAGCAACTTGGATGAAGAGGGAGGAAAGAGGAGGCATCAAAAACGGCTGGAAACCCTAAAGGATTAGTTGTCCACGTTTTTGGGGCTTAGGGGCTCCTTAAATAGGTAGGTAATTAGGGTTATCTAACAAGGAAACCCTAATTTGACTGCTTAAGCTCTAAGCAGCCCATGGACCCCTTCTGGAACATGCCTTGGACGATTTCTAACGGGCTTCCCCATAGAATTCGTCCAACCTATTATTCCAAGGTGATCCATAGCCCAATTATGTAATTATCTTATAATTACACAATAAGTCCCTTAAGTTTAATTAATCTCTTTTAGTCACAAAATTAATTCTTTATTAATTCTTGACTAATATTAATTAAACAATATGATTTCTCCTTTAATATATTATTCTCATAATATATTAATAAATCATAATTAAACCTTTCTATCCTTAATTCATCCTACATATTGCTATGGTGAAGGCAACCCAAAAGGACCATGCTCATAATCAGGTCAAGTACATACCAAAATAGTTATGGACTTAGACACTAATCCAACAGAACTATCACCTTATAATTCATTAATAGTTTTGTTTGAATTTAGTAAGATAAAATGCCAAAAATATTGTTACTTATTTATACAAGTTATTGGTACTGATGCAGGTAACCATGATAAAGAAATTGATAGTCTTCAAGACGCAACCCTAATTAAGAATGATAAAGGCACTCGTCATACCCTAGACATGTTAGAAGGAGAATATAGGTTGCCTCTTGTGTGGATTGACTTGGAAATGACAGGTAGGTATCAGTCATTTAGTTTTGAGTTTTTTAATGTACATAATTGAAAAAAGTGTTCTTGTTGATTACTCAATATTCATTCAAGTAAGTTGGTGTATGTGTAGGATTGAATATTGAAGTAGATAGAATACTGGAGATTGCTTGTGTGATCACAGATGGGAAGCTTACCAAATCTGTAGAGGTAAGTTGGGAGTTTCTGATTATTGATACAGGTGGCTTTTATCATGATAATATTGTTACTAACTTTTTGTTATTTTCTTGCTTAGTTTGTGTACTTTATTGTTGTAACAGACAATATATTAGTTTCCACAGGACCTAAAATGATTTATTTTTATGTTCAGGGTCCTGACTTGGTTATACATCAAACAAAAGAGTGTCTTGAAAAGATGGGCGAATGGTGTCAAGATCATCATGCTGCAAGTGGTAAGTACCTTTTAGTTCATAATTAACCATCTAAAATGAAGGATATACATTGCAAAAGACGTGATTACCCTTCCCATCCTTATCATCTAACATAGCCCTACAAAGCTCTTCAGTCTTGTGTAACAAAACCCTAAACATGTCATGGTTGTTTATAGGTTTGACTGAAAAGGTGATCCAAAGTTCCATCAGTGAAAAAGAAGCTGAACAACAGGTAATCTAACTCTTGTCCTTAGTTACTTTTTATGAAATCTATTATCATAGAGAACAACTATATTTTACATAACAGAGGGAATCATGTAAATTATAAGTTGATCACATATGATTCACATGTAAATCACAATTACACGTGATTAACATGTAAATTACATGTAATTCACATATGAATAACCTGTAATTCACATGTAAATCACAAGTTGGTCACATATGATTCACATGTAAATCACATTTACACGTGATTCACATGTAAATCACATGTAATTCACATATGAATTACATGTGATTCACACGTAAATCGCATATGATTCACATGTATTTATCTGTAAAACTTTGCAACAAACCAATCACCTCATTTTTGAAGAGTTTGTGAACTCAAATTAAGTTACATAGGGTGAAATTTCAAGTGACTTATAAATGACCTTAAAGTTCTAGAAAGTCATATACGTTGATGATATTATTTTACAGATTGTACTTAAAATTTCAAGTGTCCTATAATTAATGGTATGTGCTATGATCCATATGCATTAAACTATTTTCACTGATCCATGGGTTATCCTTGTAAAAGGAATTTATATTTTTGAACAAACAATGATAAAATTTTTTAATAAAGAAAATAAGATGATATTAAAAACAGTCTTAATTTTTATTTGTATGTTTACTTTATGTCTATTTTCATGTATAAATGGTGTGTTTTATTATATTTTTGGATATATTTACTTGATTATGGTGTTCATCTTTTATGCTCTACTTTTAGTAAAACTATAGACCTTGCAAATGGAATAAGAGGTAATGTAGTTAAATAAACAAAAGTATTTTGCTATTTCATGATGGGTATGTACCTAAGTGTTCATCTTTCATGCTCTACTTTTAGTAAAACTATAGACCTTGCAAATGGAATAAGAGGTAATGTAGTTAAATAAACAAAAGTATTTTGCTATTTCATGATGGGTATGTACCTAAGTGTATGTTTCTTTTTAGCAGATGCACAATTGATATTCAAGAAACTGCTATTTCAAGGGCAATGGTGGATGTAAAGGTTGCAGTGGGAATACCTTGACTAACTTCTGCATCCCCCAAAATATTATTATTATTTTTTTAGATTGTAACTAGTAAGCCTTTCATTTTGTACTTGTACCCCCCATGTTACTGATTGTGTACTAGATGTCATTCTAAACGTTATTAAAGACTTTTGTACTTGCATTTTGTACTTGTATCTAAACTCTAAATTCTAAACGATTAAGCCTTTAACCATAAGTTCATAGTTGTGAATCTTAAACACTATATTTATATTTAAACAAATATATATTTTTATTAAAGACTTTTTGTTGTGAAAAATGATACTGGTAATGGTATTGCTTCTTATTTATCTATTGTTATGTAAGCACAAAGGTAATCAGTCAATGTCTACTTGCAATTGTTTTCTAGCCTTTGGTATTGGTTTTCATGAATGAGGTCACGTTTATATCTCATATTTTCATTAACGTTAAATGATGGTATTACATGGTTGTTTTATACAATATTTCATTTCTATTTCCAATTTAATGGTGGTATTACTATTACATGGTTGTTCTAAATCATTTGTTTTTTAATGGTTTTCTCTTTTATAAATATAAGAAAACATTATGTCATAAAGTATCAAAATGTTAACATAAAAATGACTCAAAATTTCTTTTGATTTAATTGCATACGAAGTTATAGTTTCAAATGCATCATGTATATAAATGCCATTTTTTATTACATGTTTGGCCCTTTTGGTTTGCTGAAATTAACATATTTAGCCCGCAAGATTAATTTCATGATTGAAGGTCCATAAAACTATGCATTTGTGTATTACATGTTTGGTCCCTCTGGTTTGCTGAAATTAACAACACATTTAGCTAGGAAGATTAATTTCAGCTTGATGGTCCATAAAACTACACTTTTATAACAATTTTGGGCCCTTTATTCCACTACTGTTAAAGGGAACCGTTCATGTACCAAACATGTAGTTTACTCTAAATAGCGATATGAATGTAACCTTTCAATCTCCATATGAACAAAAAATCTAGATCTAAGCACTAAGGACACAACAATGGATACCAAACACTTGGACTTAGTCCAAATGTTTGTTTTGGTCAGGATAAGAAGAAAAGTGGTGGAACCAAATCATGGAAATGGAAATGAAACTAATAATGGAAATGGAACTCAACTTTTTTTTTTGGAACAACATAGAAATGGAAGTCAACTTAATCATGAAAATGATTTTATCATTCACAAAAAATAGTGCATTTTTATTTTCAACCGAAAAAAGCAATGTAATTTTATTTCTAACACAATATAATTAGAAGAAAGCAAATGCATCGTCTGTTTCCTAAAACATAATAAGTATCTATATATTTTTTTTCACAAACACTTTGTGCACCTCCTTTACAAAATAATGGTAAAATAAAACCAGTGCAATAGATAATACCGAATATGAAACTATTCCGCCCCTGCATCTACATATCTAACTAGAAACTATTCAGCAAATGGAACTATCAAACTAAAAACAATCCGCCAAAAGGCTGAAATGACTATCTAACAAGAAAAGGATACTAATCGCCGCATGAAAACTATCTGCTGAAAGGAACTATCTGGCATCGCTGCATCGCGCGGGTACGCTACTAGTATATATATATATATATATATATATATATATATATATATATATATATATATATATATATATATATATATATATATATATATATAGGGAGTGATTCAAATGAGAACCACAAAAGAGTAAGAACCCTAAGAACCCCCATTAGTTAGTAAATATTTACATGATATTCTTATTAAACATGTGAAAAACCTATTTTTTTCTCTTTTTGATACAAAAAGGGCAGAATTGTAATTTTTGCAGTATAATATTTTCATTCTTATATGCTCTCATATTTGAGCACAAAACTTATATAAACTACAAGTTTATCCAGTCCATTTATAGTTTACTTCACAAAAATCACAACTTAATACAAACCATTTTACAATAATTCACAAACTAAAAGAAATAAAACATTCAAACTCTATTACTACCACCACCACACGCTGCCACCAATCACCTATACCAGCATCGCAACCATTATTTTCTTCTAAATCAGATCTGTAAATAAAGTCATGCATTAATAACTTAAATACTACATTCGCATTCTAATAAAACCATTTATTTCACTCGTTTTGAATTTAATGCAAACTATTATTAAAACTAATGTATTCTTACATACTTATACAACACAAAAAATAAATATATTCAGAAGAAAATTAACAAAAAAAATTTATGCATAAATCAATCATATTTTAAATTATGAATTTTATATATTAAGCTGTGAATAAAATTTACATTATTTCAAAAGCAAACAAAAAAATTATAAAATAATCACAGCTTAATGCGAATTCATTCACAGCTTAATACAGATCTATAAATAAAGTCATGCATTAATAACTTAAATACTACATTCACAGTCTAATAAAACCATTTATTCCACTCATTTTGAATTTCATGCAAAACTATTATTAAAACTAATGTATTCTTACATACTTATACAACACAATAAATAAATATATTCAGAAGAAAATTAACAAAAAAATTTATACATAAATCATTTATATTTTAAATTGTGAATTTAATATATTAAGCCGTGAATAAATTTTACATTATTTCAAAAGCAAAAAAAAAAATTATAAAATAATCACAGCTTAATGTCAATTTATTCACAGCTTAATACAATCAATTAATAATTTAATACACAAAATTCACAGCTTAATATGGTCAATTCATAGTCTAAGAAGAAAATTCATAGTTTAATGCAGTCAATTCACAGTTTAAAACACAAAAATCACAGTTTAGTACACAAAATTCAAAGTTTAATACACAAAAAGTATGCATCCACAATCATATTTTCAACTTAACACTCTTTATATAGTCAATTTAAAGTTTATACACAAAATTCATAGCTTAATACAAGTAACTTCATAGTTTCATACACATAATTCACAGCTTAATCTAGTCAATTACAATTCAAACAAAAAATTCACAGCTTAATGCAGTCAATTCGTAGTTTAAAAAGAAAATTCAAAGTTTAATACAATCAATGCAGAGTTTAAAACACAAAAATCACAACTTAATACACTAAATTCACATTTTAATACACAAAAAGTAGTATTCACATCCATATTATCAACTTAAAACACTTATTACAATTAATACACAAATTAATATAGAAAATTCATAAATTAGTATAATAAATTCAAATTTTAATTCAAAAAAAATTATATATTCACAACTTAATAGCAGTTAAAACTAAGATTAACAAAATTATACGACAAATGAGAGATTAAAACATCAAATTTACACTTTAACAGAAAAAAACAAACAAAAAAACTATATCATAGAGATCTACAACAGATGCAAGTAGAAAAACAAGTAGACAACAAAACGTAAAGGAGATTTATCTATAAAAATCGACATACCTGATTTTGTTTGAAGATTTATCTTCAAAAATTAGATCTGATGCAAGCCAACATGAAATGCACCAAATACACCTGATCCATACATGAAATGCATCGTACACAACATATTTGATGAAGATATGGTGTTATAATATAAAAACTTACAGATCTAGTTTAGACATTTCATCAAACACATTTGCGCACATTGTTTTCAGATCTGAAGTGCTTTACAGGTCTAAGATTGTGGAATAGATATGATGCGATGGTGGAATCACAGCTGGCCACAATGAAATGCTTTGTAAACATCAGATTTATGTTTGAAAATACACCAGACATAACAGATCTAGCAAAATCTGAGAAATCGGTATGTATTTGGCTTTAGATATGAGATGATGATAACGGTTAGTGACTCTCCCAACGATCTGAGGCGAAGAAGCTCGCCGAAAAACAAAAGTTTAACGAAATCGCATCTAAATGTCAGATCTAAGCAGATCTGACCAGACCTATGCAGATCTGGAATGATTGCAGATGGTGGCGATCGTCGTTTGTGGTACCGGAAGGTTGTGGTTATGGTGCGATGAAGGCGTCAGTGCTCGTTGATGACGGATCTGGATGATCCCGGTGAAAATCCGACCAGATCTAGATCTAATCTAAATAAATCATACGATCTGATAGATCTCGTAGTTCACGACATATCGGAGGTTCAGATACATCAGGAGGCTTTAAATCCGACGACCTGATAGCGGCGGTAGTAGGTCAGACGATAGTGCTAGCTGACGGTGGTTTTCTCCACAGGAAATCCGCCGTCGATGGTGGTGAAAATGGTGGATATCACCAGGAAAAAAAATAATCTAGTTCTTAAAAATCTGATGAATGTTTGTTAAGGTTGTGCATTTTTGGAAGTATAACTATTAATTTTGAAAGAAATTGTAGAAGAAATCATAAAGAAATAACAAAAAAATGATTTCAAGAAATTAATTCTTTGGATATTAGTTTGTTATAGCCATATTGACATAACAAAAAAATGATTTCAAGAAATATATATATATATATATATATATATATATATATATATATATATATATATATATATATATATATAAACAATGTGACTCAGCTCGTAAAAACTTAAAACTAGAACATTGTTTACCATATCGATCTCTTTTGCATCCGTACATGTAACCCTATTCATAAAGAATATTACTATTTTTCAAAAGAAACTCATAGCCCAGTTGAAAGGCGATCTAATTTTACGATTTAATCAATTGGAATCACATGTAACAAAAGGTATATGGCAAACAGGAAAAGGGTAAAAAAGGTAGGTAACTTTATTATAAATGACAAAAACCATATCACAAGATATCCAGCTACAGCCTCTCTATCCTAACAAAATTACAGTTTTATCCTTCAATAATTATCACATAAATTACAATTTTAAAGTCTATGAATCTTTTTATTTTTTAATATCCGAAAAGATAAATAATCAACGTAGTGAAAAGAATGAAGGGTCATATATAATATCTTTAGAGACACTTTCCTCCATATCCTGCGTTTCTAAATAAAGCTTGCTTTATATCCTCTGAATTTATAATTACTCTTTGCTCCATTTCCTGTAATTTAAAACCACCAACCATGTAAAAACATAGTTAAATAGGAATAGAAAAGCAGAAGAAAACGAGCATGTCTTATAAAAATTACAAAAGTTCGATCTTTTTTCCATCATTACCAGGTATTTTAGATTTTATTTTATAGGTAAAAAAATTGATGCCTAAAATAAATACAAAATCTACAATATTAGTTGATTATCTATAATATTTTTAGCAAAAAATATGACTAATAAAATAAATGGGTTAATATCATACATATGTAACAAATTATCTATTTTTTACAAAAATATTATCGGTTTAAATAGGTATGCAATTTGTTTTTTTTTTACTAAATACAATTAAAATATTGGCATTTTGCGAACAAAAAGTTTCAATTGCTTAAGCTGTTTACCTTCTAATCGCACAATTTTTAAAACAATGATATTTTATATAAAAAAAATAGTTTGTTGCCTATTTGTGATTCTAAACCTAAGAAAACGTTATACCTCAGAGCAGGAAGCATGCATTGCGAAATCATTGAAGCAGCTTATAACACACTGATGAATCTCGAGGCCCAAAGCTTCAAGTGTTGTTATTGTCGATATCAATAGCTCGGGTTTACTTGTACAACATACTTGAACATGTGTATCTGTATTTCTCCGATCCACATCAAACTAAAATAGAAAATAATCATATTAAAGAGTTATTAATCCAGAAAAAAAAAATTTCTCCTATTTATAAAATATAAGATAATTAAACAAAAATCGTACATACCTTTGGTGAATTTCTGATATATATTTCTTTAGGCTTTGTAGTCATTAAATTTAATTGATCGGAGGAAATATCCATTTCTTCTTGCATATGATTGATTTTGTCAATCAATTCCTTCATGTAGTCAATTGTGTCTCCAAGTATTGATGTTCTATCCATCTTTTTAATTCAAAAAGTAAGAATAAAATTAGATTATAACAATCAAAATTCGCAAATTCAACGTATATTATAAGCTTTAAGGCATGATGTACAGATTGAAAAAGCAACATCTGGCAGGATCTACTCTAAAATACATTTCAAATTTATAAAATAAAAAACAAAATTGCAATCGCATTCATCAAGTTGGTGATGCAATCATGTTTTATATTATTAGGAAAAAAAGATTATTGGCTTAAACAATTGGTAAATCAATTCAGTTGCATTAATTGATAAAGACATTTAAGTTCGTTGTATTTAAATCAAATGTTTAATCAAACGTCTATTCCTTTTGGATTGTAAAGGATGAAAGATTAACCTTAAAAGACCGTAAATAGAAATAATGAAATTACCAGTGATAAAATGATTTTTAAATTGAAATGATAAAAATCCATAACAAAAACATTTTGTAAGATGTGATCTACTTTTAGTTTGTTTTGTTTTTGTTTTTTTTTTCTGGAATGAAAAAAAATCTAATCTATTACTTATTAAACTACTACTGATGCAATCTATGTCTAAGATGGAATTTGAACTCTCTACTTCAAATACGAAATACAACATGTTAGATTAATTTTTTTTAATGATCTTCTTTGAGTATATTATTTAAGGTTCTAAAAAGTTCGTCATGGCTCTAAGGCTTGTAACTGACGTCAGACTTTACCAAAACGCTGCCTTAACTCATATATATCTATAAAAATGAATAATAGTTGAAAAAATATATAAAAATATTAATTATATACAAAATTGCTGCCTTACAAATGACGTGGCTCGCCAAGGCTTAGAAAAGTTTAAGGTTTGACATTACCGTCAATTCACGGCTTACGTTATTTATTTAGCACCTTGATATTATTTGTTTCTAACATTGTAATAAAACATTAAAAAAAAACACATCTTTTTTGTGACAGAGACCTAATCAATAGCAAGTTTATGATTTCAGTGCTAACCCACAAAAAATAGTTAAATACATGTCTATAAGAGTTAAATACATGTCTATAAGAGTCACATTAATGGTCTCCTTTCTTTTACTTTTATCGCCAAAAATTATAGAATTTCTAAAACTCCATAACATCCGCCATGGTTTATTTACTCCTAAGACCGGAGGGCATGGGTGAGGAGTTTCCCTCACTTTTGTGGGCCACATCACCCTTTCCCCTTATTTTCTTTTCCTTCACCTAAACTTAAGGGAAACTTCACTCATTATTTTTTTAAAAAAATATATTTCCTATAAATATTATATTCATTTTGTAGGGAATTAAAAACCATGAGTTTTGATATATTTTTCTATAACTTTTAGTATGTATTAATTTAATAAGTATTAAAAAAGATAAAAAAAAAGTTGGCCAATAGAAATAGAAGAGAAAGTGAGGGAATGGGATCCCTCACCTCCTTGCCTCACCACCTTTCCCTCAGTCAAGGGATGATGTTCAGGTGAGAGGGAAAAGTTCTCTCATTTTTTCCGTCACCCATACCGTCCAGCCTGATAGAATGACTGTTTATTTATTTATTTAGTCAGGACAAAATGACTTAATGTATAATTCAAAAAATAATGGTTTTAATGTATCAATACATTGGCTATTTACATAATTTTTTTTACTCCAAGTTTCTCTGGTATTAAAATGAATTAATATTATTAAAATCGATACATATTATGAATTTTTTCTTAAATTTGTAATTTATTAAAGACGGTTTATTTGGTTACAGAAAAAAAAAATAGACTTCATATATAACATTTTACATACAAGAGTTAATGGAAAAAATAAATAAATAAATAAATGAACAACCCCCTAAATTTATATATCGTAATTTATTTGTTAAAAAGATATTTTTTATATATTTAAAAATAATATTTGTAAGCCAAAACGGAAATTGAAATAAATATAAAAAATATATATCAAGAGTTGCACCTTGCTGATCTTTGGTACAATCGATCGAAGCATGGAGAGTCTATCGTTCAATCTTTTCCTCCTCCTTCTCTCCGCCATTAAATTTTTCGAAGGTTGTCCCTCAACTTTACAGTTTTTACTATTCTTCCCCATGTTGAACTCGTGTCGTCTCTGGGGTTCGGGCTCACCCATAGCAACATTCGGGTCCCGCATTTCCAGGTTATCGACCCGATTACCCACATCGTGTAGGAAATGACAGTTTTCTACATCATCCAGCATTGAAAACACAGAATAGTAATCTTGATGAATCAATGGTGAAGATTCAAGCTTGATATTGGTAGTGTCGTCATGAAGGCCAGCAGATGACTGGTCATGGTCAACAAAAGGGTGGATGAAATGTTGACCAAATGAAGAACAATTTAGGGTTTGTGAATCAAAGATGAAGGGCAGTGAAAAGTCTTTAGTAGAACAAGAGGTTTGAGAGGTGATGAAAAGAGGTGAGCTTTCAAGAAAAGTGGTAGGTGTAGAGAAGAGGGCATTTTGGTCAAATTGATCATCAATGTCATTGATTCCAAAGGGAATGTTTGAATCTAATATTTCTTCCAAGAATCCATGGGTATGGTGGTGGTGGAACTCCATTGTTGAACTTTCTTAGGATTTGTTATTGGAAGCATATGAAGAACATGAAGTTGCACCAAGTGGCAGAAGAGCGATGAATATATATAGAGGGGTGAGGAAAAAGAGAAGGTGGCTAGTGAATCTTGTTTAAAAGAAAAATAGAACTTGTTTTTTAAATTTCTTTATCATAATATATGTTTGGATCATTGGATGTATGTTCTGATATGAAATAACGAGAATATATATACATTTAACAATGACATAAGGTGTTACTGTTTAATGTGTTTTTGTTATTGAAGTTGTAGTAATTAAATAAATGTTTATTTAATTAAATAAATGTTTATTTCAGTATTCGATAAATTTGACTATCTAACAATTGTCTAAAAACAATCTGCCCGAAATTTGTGAGATTTACTAACGGAATAATAGGTAAAGAAACCGTTGAAATTTGTGCGATTTATTAACGGAATAATAGGTAAAGAAACGGAATAATAGGTAAAGAAACCGTTGAAATTTGTGAGATTTATTAACGGAATAATAAGTAAAGAAACCAAACGTCACGTTAGTGTATATTATTCTATTTAAAGTACTATTGACTCTTTTGACCATGTAAGTCTCAAAATTGTCCTCATTTAGCCACCAAAGTTCTGATCATGTTAATTACGTGCTTAAACTTCTAATTTTTGTCACCATGTAGTTATTGAGACATGTTGTAGCATGTTTGTAGGTTTGTTTGTTTATGTGGCATGTCACATAGACAATTTTATCACACATTTATCTATGTGGCGCTGACGTGAGTCCGTGTGGATTATTTAGGAAAAAAAACTTTTATTACTCTCACTACTATCCACATAATTTCACGGGTCTATCTCTTCTCACCCTAGAAGCTAAATCTCCTTTTCTTTCTCTTTTATGGACACATTACCAAGATGTCCACTTACTTTGCATACTCTATGTCTTACTTCCATAGAAGTCTTGACTCATTTTCTCGTGTTCCTTAGCTCTTAACATATTAACAATAGAACATTCTTACTAACTTCCTCTTAAGTGTCGATCATGACTCATGTTGCACCTCTTATCCTCTATCTACACATCTATCTATTTTCTCTTCTATACCATCTCTAGTCAATGTTATCACCATAGCATCGAACAACATGGTGCAAACTCTACTCAACATATCTCATACACTTTCTGTGTAATAATGGACTTCTTATCTACATGGCTACTTGCTCGCAAGCAATGCCAATCTACTCTTGTACTCATCAGTACACTTCTTTGAGCCTCAAGTCTTTCTAAGATATACTTTTTCTATCTTTGTGTACTTTCTCTAGGCATACCATACCCTCTTACTCTCTGTACTCTATTTGTACCCTTTTTTGCCACTCTTTCACTGTATCTTCCAGTCTCTCTATTTGTCTCCATTATCTCTAAGTCTCCTTTCACTCTCTTTCACTCTCTAATTCTTCTCTTCTCTTTAAGGACAAACACTCTATCTATACAGTATCATTCTTTCTACATACTTTTGGCATCTCTTTAACTAGAGAGTCTATTCTTGTGTCATTTCACAAAATGACCTTTCCTTCTTTCATCTCAACATACTAGACCCAAACCTTCTTGGTTGGTCAATCTACTAAACTCATACTCTCGAGTTCTTTTCTTTATCTGCACATATCTATAGTCGTGTACCTAACATCTCATAACTTTGTTTAGCACAAAACCAACTCATACTATCTGGGTCTCTTTTATCTCCTACAATTTAAGTTTAGGTGTGGAAATACCAAACCTAATTCACTTAAACTATGACTATGATACCAATTGTAATGGCCCAAATTTTCCAGCATCTAATTGTCTATTTATTCTAGGGATTATCAGAGTTATTTCTAAAATTTACGAAATTCTATTAAATCATAAAAATAAAACATTTTACATCCCAGGTTACATTTGAGATTACAATAAAATCTCACATAAAAGAACCACAAGGAAATACAACTAAAGTAACAACCTAGTCTAAGTCCTTGTGTTCCTATCTTCTCACGTATGCTGTCTGATCCTGCAAAACAGGAAAAACATCTACTACATCATACCACAGGTCTAAGGAGTTGTATTATATTCTGTTTTCATGTTAGTCTACTCTTCTTCTAATCTTTCCATACTCTACCATTCTTCTCTTTTCTTTCTCATACTCTGCAATCTAATCTCTTCTTCTCATAACATACACTGTTTTTCATTCTCTTTCCATATATCTCTTTTACTCTTTTCTCATGCCTTCTCATCTAATATGCCCCATACTCTATATTCTCTTTCTTTATCTCTTTCATACTCTTCTTTCTGCATTCCTTTCTTGTCCCTTACTCTTACCTCTTCTCATACTCTATGCATGCTCTTCACATATTTTTACTGTACTCTTCACACATCTCTTACTCTTAGCATGTATGTCTCATACTTTCCTCACTCTTAATCTCTTTACTCTCACTCTAACGTGTCAGCATTCTATTATCATCTAAAACTTACGGTCCCATATCATACTGCAACCTTGTCTATATTCTAAGGGAAACAACATCCCACTAACATTACATGGTACATTAATCTGAATTTACTCCCATTTCTTGATCCCTCATGGATCCTTAATCATTCTTCTTCTTTTAATTCACTCATGGCGTAACGTCCCAAAAACATTAACAAAATTTTCATTTTTAAACCATTAAATTCATAAAACCATTTTTTTTTCCAAAACCAATTAGAGTAAAATGTATTTTCAAACATCAGAGTAAAACAATAACAATTAATGCGAAAAAGCCATCAGGAGATGTTGTGCAGTCAAGACGGGCCCTTCCCTTTGGAACTGGAAGTACCTAAAAATGTTTAAACCACAAAAACCGTTAGCACAAAGCTTAGTGAGTTCCCCAAAATATCACATACCATACATAGGATAGAGAATTCTATGAGCCACCCATAGTCTTACTGTCACTATCAACCATGAGCTAATCATTGTCTTTTCTTGCCATACCAGGAGCCAAATCCTGGTCTTACGTACAAGTGCAAAGAGCCACCTCCTGGTCTTCAATGCAAGCATCACAAATACAACTAGCATCATACATATAAATGTCGTGGCCAGAATCTAGTCTTACATACAATTTCCAGGTGCCACCACCTGGTCTTTCATACATATGTCAGGGGCCACCACCTGGTCTTCCATGCAGGTATCACAAATACAACTAGCATCCTAAAAAGTATAGTGAGAAGATGGTGCTACAACATACCTATTGAATCAAACAAGGTCCAACCTTAGTCTATACACTATAACTAGCAATTTGGCCAAACGTCAACCCAGGTCAACAAGTCAATGGTCAGGGTCAAATGTCCAAGTCAACCTCAAAGAGTCACCATGTCGTAGCCTTCTACTGGCCACGTCGTGATAGAATAAGAAAAAATAGACGACTTGCTCCCCAATCGCCACGTCGTGAAGGCTAGGTGTCACATCGTGGGAACTGAGCCGAAACAGCTTAATGGATTAGGTTGTTTTCAATCTATTCCATGAGCTCCAAAGATCATATCTGATTCTCCCCTACGCCTTGATGGATAAATTTTCCAACTTTATTCATTAATACATCCCAATAAGCCAAGATTTTTAAACATAGGTCCTTAATGGCAACTTAAGGCATAAAGTCAACCATTAAGTACTTAATCCTTGAGATCTCAAGTCCATAATTTCCAGAAACGTTTCCTACTCCCAAAACACCATAAAAATCAATGCTTTATGGACATGCATGTCCAATGCATGTCCCTTTCCAAATTAGGTCAAAATCATGAAGAAAAGAACTCAAACTTGAGTATGAGACCAAAAACTCTAAAGAACCATAGATCTAGAACATATAACACTAAAAGGACCGTAAGGATCCATAAAGTTGGCAACTTTATGGGATCCATTCCTCCAAACTCCCACAACCTAAAGAAAGGGGACAACGAACTTAGATCTAGAAACATGCAACCAAAAAGCTTGAATCTTGGACATTTATAATGGTCCAAAAGTGATGCTTGCTGATGATGATGAAAATGGCTAGATGAAACAATACACCAAATGAGCTTCCTTTCCTTCAAAATGTCAAGAACACTACAAAATTCTTCAAAAGCTCAACAAAGGAGGCTAGATATGATCAGGGTTAGGAAGGAAGACGTGGGAGGCTAAGGGTAAGCAACCCTAGCTCACACTTTCCTTATATAGGGCCCAAAGCCCGAGAAATTAGGGTTTTTTCTTCAGATGGTTGTCACGTCGTGGCCTAATACTTGTCATGTTGTGACATTCTTCCGAACATGCATTCTCATTTTGGTTCGTCACGTCGTGACCTTCCTATATTCACGTTGTGACACATGATTTTTTTTTTTACCAAAAATCATGCCTTTGACTCCTTTATGCCCTACACTGATCCAATCTAGAGAACAAGTGTTACAACTCTCCCCCACTTAAATTAGATTTCGTCACCAAAATCATTCCTTACAACTTACACAACTACACCAACCAACCTCGACTGAATTTTCCTGAATTCAAAATAGAACTGAGAAATCATCTCACACAGACGACCACCTTCTGGTATTGCTAATGAAACCTAATCTTTGAAGAAGAACACTCGACTTGATGAAGAAAAAAACTTAACATGCCGTCCAAAACCAACAAAGAGAAAATCATACTATTCTACCCAAAGTTTGAAAACCTTATACCATGCCTAACTTTCGGACATATATAACCATTCAAACCACATCCATAATGACTCTAATCTGCAAATCTGAACCAATCGAAACCCCTCCGACCTTGAATTATCTCACTAATAATGGAAAGCAAAATCCCTGACCATTTACCGATGCCGATAACCTTGCCCTCGAATACGAAAGCGCTCCCAACACGGGTCTCAACCAATGGGTCCATATCAATATATACCTCACATCCTACTAATATAGAATTCGCATATTTAATTTATCTGAGATCTCTCGTTTCCACGTTCTACAAATATATTGGGATATAAAATCCCGACCGATTGCCAAAACTGACAACCTCACACACGGTCGCACCACGAGACCCTAACCACGAGTCTAACTACCAACGGCTACCCAACCTATTTGCCAACACGACTCTAACATTCCTCCAATCCTAACAAAGGACGACTTAACCAACCAACCCACAAACAATAACCAGTCTGTTTCACTCCAGGTGAATGCTACAGGCCAAGTTATAGTCTTACATCACATCCAACCCTAAATCGTCCTACCTCAAAACTATGAATGTTTTGGACCTCCCGCAGTCTCATAACCATTCCTACAATGATCTAACTCATCCTAGTGAATGCTACGAACCAAATTGTAGACCTACAAAACTTCCACAACTGCCTATCAACCAAGGGAATGATACAGGCCACATCGCAGTCTTACAACACTTCCACAACTACCTACCATCCTAGTGAATGTTACAGGCCACCCTGTAGTCTTGAATCACTTCCATGAATCCCATAGGCGTAGCCCATGGTCTTGCCAACTATCCACCAGAATACCTAGCTAAAATCAATAGGAACTGAACCCCAGCCTGCTAAACCCAAACATGCATTCAGGTTATGATTCGAATCCCAAAGCCTTAATCAGACAAGAATAGGAAGAGAGGTTGTCACACAACCCTCCACCTGAAACTAGTTACTGAACCAAAATATGTCACTGCCGATGTTCCACGTCCTCGGACGAGATAACCTGGATCCTCAACATTTGCATCCCTGATTACAACTGACCAACAAACATTATTCCTTTCATAAGCTCGACTCATACCACAACCAGAACTAGTTATCCACTTGTCCTTGGTTATGAAATTCCAAGTTGACCCGCTTTTGGAAATATTTCCATTAATCCCATGCAATTCTCCCCCACTTGGAATTAGATAAACTTTAACAACTTCATAACCATTTGAATTTCCAAACCATCCGACAACCTCACTACTCAAAGCCAACACCATCCTAAGCTTTCAAGAACTAAGATTCCATAACTAATTAATCTAGGGTACACACATCCCAAAACCAAGATATATATCCTTTCTTAACTTGACAAAATATTGAAGCATCCAAAGCACCGTCCACTGATACATTTCCGAAAGCTATGAACAAACTCAATCGATGACAAAGGATTAATAACCCAACTATCGAGAATGAATAAATAGCTAATCTAAGGATCCATTTTCTTCTACACAAAATGCATGCGAAAACGCATCAACCACACCCTGAAGTTGGTTCATAGATCAACAATATCTCTCCCCCTACAAAATCTAGTGATCAGTTCAGCATGCTAACCAACCCTTTAATTAACATCCCACCTGATCGGCATACGCGCCTTTCATCCTAAACTTCGGTCTTCCAGCTAGGAACAACCAACCACAACAATATCTTTGCCGGCTTCCAATGTGAGGACCACCCGCACATCCCTGAAGGCATGAACCTGACAGCAACTAACTCTGCACTCACATTCTGACCAATACCTTATTCCTTGTAACCATGAAGGATCTCTATAATCACGAATACCAAAAATCCAACGGACTTACACTGCAACCTCCTCAGGACTATTCCACTGAAACCATCAAAATCAATCTAACTATTGATCCTACAAGCAAAACACTGAGTTTTCCCCCACTTAGGCTACTCAGTCCTTGGTCGACGTTTCCCACATCGAAGCCTAAAACTTGCTCATCCATATATCCTCTAAACACGGACCTCGGCATGCAAAATGGCATATGATGATCCATCAATAATAATAACCAGACAATCATAAATAAATCATGAACCTAAGGTGGAGACTTAAATACTATTGAACACAACGTCTCACACGCATAATCACATAATCATAAATAATAAATAATGAAATAAAATAAATATGATACATACCAGGTGCTACCTCTGGCAGAGCTCGAGCCTCCTTGGCCTGCAATTGAAACGCTAGGCTCCTCACCACTGGAGCCTCCACCCTGCCCTCACGGCCATTAGTAATCCTCAGCGTGGCTAGAGCAGGTTCCCTCACTACTACACTCGTTGGTCTCGGGTAGTCGAACTTCTTGTGGCCCCCGTGGTTGTAGTGGAAACAAATCAGACTCGATCCCTGGGGAAAATCCCTGCTGATATGACCAATCTCACCGCACTTGTAGCAGCCCATACCTCTAGCTCGACACACCCTATCATTTGGTTTCCCACACTTTCCGAAATGGCCCCGACCCTGCTGGCTTAAAGCTCGTGAATTTAAAGTCTCGGGCTTCTTTTTTGAGACCCCCTTTGTCTGAGTCTGAAATGGCTTCTGCTTCCTCAGAAGCTCCAAATCAATCTCCTATTATCGGGCTCTGGCGAACATATCCTCCAAGGTCTTGCAACTCGACAGACTTATAAACTCCCGAATATCGTCCCTCAACATATCATGGTACCTTGTCTTCCTCATCTCCTCATCCGTTGCATATTGTGGAACCAAGAAAGCTCTATCCCTGAACTTGGTGGTGATCTCCACCACAGTCTCTGTCGTCTGGCGAAGGTCCTGAAACTCCCTCGCCAACTGCCACCTTAATGGCAGGTGTAAACTCCGCTCAAAACCTTGACACAAAATCAGTCCAAGACATGGTCGTCACGGCCTCCGCTCCCAAAGAGTGACCAACCTCCTCCCACTAGTCACGGGCATATCCTTCATAAGGAAAGATGCAAATCCCACCTTCGATCCCTCAGGGCAGAAACTAGTCAGATGAGCATTCTTCATGTCAGCAATCCACCGCCTACTAGCAATAGGGTCCTTCTTCCTGAAGAACTCTGGGGCTCTGCAAGCCTTGAACTCCATAGAAGAGAGAGTTTGTGCCCCTAGCTGGCCAGCCGCAATTTCTACATGAAAAGCCTCAAGTTGATGATCATCCAGTAGCTCTATGATCCCCTCCTTGATGGTACCAAACATCACAGGACTCACCTCCAAAATACCGCTAGCGATCTCAGACGTAACGAACTCGTGTATCCTCTCATCAATCGGCTCAACACCAAATCCTGAGCCTGAACCAGAACTAGAACTGCCTCCACAAGTGCTCATCACCATACTTAAAATCAACCATACGAATAATCAAAACATACCCGAAGAATTTCTCATCCTACAGGCTTCTAAGAATCCTCTTGATATTCCATGATTCCAGTACAGATCTTGTACTTTCAGTAGTACGTTCCTAACACTATCTTCCACGCCTATCCGTACTTTCCTCAAGAATCATCCGGAATCCTCTAAGTCACCTACTAATAATAATACTCCCAAAATCCTTAAATCAGCGCACCAATCGCACTAAAGAACTTCCTAGGCTCTCCTGGGATCCCCACTTCACCCTGCCATCAACTGTTGAAAAACTCCTACTAATGCCGATTAACTACTTCTTGAATACAGTTACTGGCAACAAAACTTAAATAATCTTTCGAAATAAAGATTCAATCCTACAAAGGTTCGTATCAAACAAGAGTTGTGCAATAAGGCCAAGTCAATCATTCTAAAATTATTTAACCTTTGCAGCATGTGACTTAATGTATACATTTAATAGTTAACTCACATCAGTATGAGTCCTACAAAGCAAAAAGCACGCAACATTCGAGTAATAAAACTCTATAGGCCACAAAATATCAAAGGCATTCTTCCTAATAGGCATCTTTCCTAACATGCATTCGATGTTTATATATCTATGCTAACTTCTATCATGCAAAACATATATAACATATAAACATGTATGGGTGTTCTAGGAATCACTTACTTGAGTTCGGCTGATTGCACGCATCGCGCCCCTTTTTCTTTGTAAAAAAATCTTTCTAGAAAATTTTATTTTCTTTCAAAAAGATTCCTAATTCCTCAGTTTAAGTTCAGACACACCCAAGAGTGTGCCCGAATCCCTAAAACCAAGGCTCTGATACCAACTTGTAACGTCCCAAAAATTTCAACAAAAATTTCATTTTTAAACCATTAAACACATACAACCATTTTTCCAAAACCAATAAGACTAAAATGTATTTTCAAACATCAGAGTAAAACAATAACAATTTATACGAAAAAACCATCAGGGGATGTTGTGCAGTCAAGTCGGGCCCTTCCCTTTAGAACTGGAAGTACATGAAAATTTTTAAACCACAAAAACTGTAAGCACAAAGCTTAGTGAGTTCCCCAAAATACCACATACAGTAAATAGGATAGGGAATGTTATGGGTCACCTATAGTCTTATTGTCACTATCATCCATGAGCCAATCATGGTCTTTTCTTGCCACAATAGGAGCCAAATCCTAGTCTTACGTACAAGTGCCAAGATCCACCTCCTGGTCTTCCATGCAAGCATCACAAAGACAACTAGCATCCTACATATAAATGTGGAGGCCAGACCATGGTCTTGCATATAAATTCCAGGTACCACCACTTGGTCTTTCATACATATGCCAGGGGCCACCACCTGGTCTTCCATGCAGATATCACAAAGACAACTAACATCCTACATAGTATAGTGAGAAGACCCACATGTCTCACGATGTTAGCTAAAACATATCTCAATGACACATATACGATGCTATAACACACATATCGAATCAAACAAGTTCCAAGGTTAGTCTATACTATATAACTAGTAATTTGGCCAAAATTCAACCCATGTCAACAAGTCAACTGCCAAGGTCAACTGTCCAAGTCAACCCCAGAGAGTCACCGCGCCGTGGCCTTCTACTGGCCACGTCATGATAGAATAAGACAAAATAGACGACTTGCCCCTCAATCGCCACGTCGTGACGGCCAGATGCCACGTTGTGGGAATTGAACCAAAACAACTTAATGGATTAAGCTGCTTTCCATCCATTTCATGAGCTCCAAAGCTCATATATGATTCTCCCCAAGCCCTTGATGGATAAATTTTCCAACTTTATCGATCAATACACCCCAATAAGCCAAGATTTTTAAACCAAGGTCCTTAATGGCAACTTATGGCATAAAGTCAACCATTAAGCACTTCATCCTTGAGATCTCAAGTCCACAATTTCCAGAATGTTTTCTTACTCCCAAAACACCATAAAAATCAATGTTTTATGGACATGCATGTCCCTTCCCAAATTAGGTCAAAATCATGAAGAAAATAACATATAACACTAAAAGGACCTCAAGGATCCATAAAGTTGCCAACTTTATGGGATTTATTCCTCCAAACTCCCAAAAAATGAAGAAAAGGGACATAGAACTTAGATCTAGAAACATACAATGAAAAAGCTTGAATGTTGGACACTTACAATGGTCCAAAAATGATGCTTGCTGCTGATGATGAAAATGGTTAGATGAAACAATACACCAAATGAGTTTCCTTCTCCTTCAAAATGTCAAGAACACCACAAAATTCTTCAAAAGCTCAACAAAAGAGGCTTAATATGATTAGGGTTAAAAAGCAAGGCATGGGAGGGTAAGGGTGAGAAACCCTAGCTCACACTTTCCTTATATAGGGCCCAAAGCCTGAGAAATTAGGGTTTTTTTCCTTCAGATGCTTGTCACGTCGTGGCCTCATACTTGTAACGTCGTGGCATTCTTCCGAACACGCCTTCTTATTTTGGTTCGTTACGTTGTGACCTTCCTATGGTCACGTCGTGACACATGATTTTTTTCCAAAAATCATGCCTTTGATTCCTTTATGCCCTATACTGATCCAATCTGGAGAACGGGTGCTATACATGGATTCCTTACCCATAATCCCTCACGGCTTCACATCTAAGTTCTTGAAAGAACTCTGTTAGCTTTGTCCACTCCTGGAACCTTTCTCAATCTTATATATAAGACATAAATGTTATTCACGCAGGAATCATCTATCTATATTTCTCTAACTCTTTTATGTGACTCATCACATAACACTTATACCATGGACATTCTATCTCTTTATCTCATAAAGTGATCTTTTACTACTTATCTAGTACTTAACTCATTAAGTACTTAATCTCTACCTTCTTTAACATCTCTATGGTATTCTACACAATAACATTAACATCTACACATACATATGTACTCTTTCATATGACTATAATACATATAATCATATTATGTATTGATATGTGCATATTTACTCATATACTTTGTGTATTACCTTAATATTTTTAGCTACAATTGAGCTTATTTTAGGAAAAAGATACTTAATATGTTTAAAATTTATATTGTAGTAGCAAAGACATGCTCCGAATGAAAAGGAAGAAAATGCAGAGCTGGAAGCTGGATATAGTGGGCTAAGTCAAAGAAATCAAGAAATCTGAAGGCTACGGGGAAGGGAATTCATACTACGTCGTTGTGAGTAGAATATTCACGATCTGAGAAGCTGCCTTGGGGAATATGCGTGGAACAAGATTGCCATGTTGTGGACTATTTTCCACAACGTGGGAGGTGGAATTATGGACACTATAAATTTCGAACATTAGGTCGAATGAAGGAACTTCTGATCGATTTTCTGGAGAAGATCTGCGATAAATACCCTCTGGAAAACCCTTGGAGGATCATAATTCGATTGGAGCTTAATAGTTGAAAAGATCTAGAAAAAAACAACATTGATTCTTTTAGTTTGCTAGATTTAATCATGTCTAGTCTTATTTACATTGATTTTAAGCTTTTTATGTTATGATTATGGGCTAAAACCCTTTTACTTTCGTTGGTGATGATGAACCCTTTGAACTACGCGTTTATTTCAATCTTATGACTAATTATTGTTGGTTTTCCTCGTTGTAACGCCCCTAATTTCAACCCAATATTTTTATTATTTAAAATTTAAGTGTGTATTCAATTTTACAACTACGATCATCTTAGATAAAACCATTTAACTCAAAACATTTATCAGAGTATCATCAAAAGTTATCATGTGTACAAATCTCCCATGGATGCGATGCAATCGAGCCGTGCCCCTCCTTTGATATAAGAAAACCGAAAAACATTTAAACTAGAAATCGTAAGCATAAAGCTTAGTGAGTTCCCTAAAATACCACATACCACACAACACAAATAACAACTATGGGTTATTAGCAACCCTGGAGACTACCGGAAGTCTCAGTGGGAAAACCGCACGTCCTGTGTGTTATCAGCAACCCCAGAGACTACCCGAAGTCTAAGTACATGCAGTAACACATATCACAATAATAGTAAATAAGACCCAAATGGTCAACATGTATATATAACCACACATGCAAGTATAGTGAGAAGACTCACCTCACACAAACGACAGATAGAACTCACAGCCGAACTGCCGAAACTAGAGTCCGACTATTAATCACACCAAATAATCCTAATTAACAATTAAGGTAATTTTCCATACTCATTTAATCCCAAGCCAAATCTAATCCACATTTTGAGAAAAAGACAATTTTGATCCTCCCAAGACCAAAACCCTCACAAATTGACCAAAAGGCACACTTAGTAAAAAAGTTAAAGGTCAACACTGTGACCTTACGTGCGACATAGTTAGCTGTACGCCGGGCGTAGAGCACAGCATCAGAAGACAGGCTCCCAGCTGAATACGATGCACGTAGCCAAAATTACGCTCAGCGTACTTGGCCAAAACTATAATACCATCTTTTAAGCTCTAAATCATTAAGACATTTTACCTTATCCTCAGGTCTTACCCTAAACGACATTCTAATCCATAAATTCTCCACATGTATGCCTTTTCATGGCTAAAGAGAGCTTAATCCTAAAACCCTAACTTATAACATCACCAGAAACTCCATAACTCATGCTTGGATGAAAGAAAAGGACCAAGCTTGCATTTTTATGACACCATGCACTCCAAAACGTCTGAAAGGACAGCTCAAATTGTCTGGAGTAACCCATACTCACAAAGAGTAGGGTTTTGGGACGAAATTGTAATACCTGTTGCTGTATATTTTTAACTTAATCTATGTTATGCTTAAGTAGAGATATGTTATGTTTAAATCACTTGAAATTTAGTATTAATGCATCAAAGTTTACACATTACAGTATTATGACTATATGTGTCACACCCCCAGCCATCGGCGGAAACACCGGGTGGTGTAACGTCATTGTTCGTGTCACAGTTATATAACATACATTGAACAGTACTAAAGAAGATACATACCTTTATTGATAATTGAAAGTTACATAACTGTTTTCCTAGAACCTATTACATAATATCCGACTATGGCATACTTCTTAATGAACAAAAAGGTAATAGTAAAACTTCTCCTGTTCGAATACATACCAGCTTTTCAAGTTCCTGAAAACACATGCATTTTAAAATACGTCAACATAAAGTTGGTGAGTCCACAGGTTTTGACTCCATAAAATAATACATTTTCCACGTTCAAAAGTATAGTTTTGAAAGTATCATTTTGACTCTCCAACATTTAGTATGTATATTAGGTATAATAGTTTACTTATCAATTAAGTGTTATACCTAAACATTCCTTAAACCTAAGGTATAAGTAGGGGGAAACTTATACTTAACATTAATACTTGTATACGACAAAGTAAAATGTTTCTAACAATTTGCTACCATGAGCCTGTAACCGCTGCTATGACATAATACCTCTGATAAAACACACTCATGATTTACCATGAGAAACAACACCGTACGCTTCATCGACACCGGAACAATAACAAGTAAAAGGATAGTTCATCACTCGCTTTTGGTTGACTGTAGCTAACAGTCACAAGTGGGGTGGTCAACCCGTATACTAATTATACACGACTTTCTCGCTCACACGGGATTAACAGTTACAGTTCAGAGGATTTTCGCTAAGATCCCCAATCTTAGTTGATGAATACAATTACTCATGTAGACTTCGACGACTTCCTATAGCTCTAACAACAAAAGCATTTTCATGTCTAAAACCCTAAGTTACTAGACTATGCTTTTAAACATTACTCTTAACTTCATAACATTTAGGCAGTATAATAGCTATAACTTGAAGTAAAACTAGGATTTATCTTGACATAAAACCGATAACAACAACAACATATAACATACCAAGTTTTATCTTGTCATAAAACTAACAATAACAACATACAACATAACACGTTTTATCTTGACATAAATCCAATAATATGTAACATCCGGATTCCCAGGTATCTTATTTTAAGTATTTATCTTGAACTTTAGGGAGGGACTCGGAGAGTAGGCGCTCAGACTCGCCGAGTAGGATCGCGCATTTCTTGTCTGATTTAATGAAGGACTCGACGAGTCGGTGCGTGGACTTGGCGAGTCCGCGCTGTTAAGTGAAACCCTAAATCCCCGGGCCTGTGCCCTATTTAAAGGCCTTTATGGCCTCCATTTGCGGCCACTTCATCCCAGAGAAACCCTAGAGAGAGCAGTAGGAGAGTTGAGAGCAAGAAAAGGTTAATACATCACTTTTGGTGTAGTTTTGCTAGAAGGAAGAAGGAAACACCCATCTAGAGCGTGAAGGGGGCTTGGATCTGGGCTAATCATCTTGAGAGTTCATCTCTGGAGGTATAATCCTTTCTGTTTCATGTTGATATGATAGATTTCATGATTTTAGGGTTTTTACCTCCATTTTATGTAAGATCTAGTGAGTATGAGGTCCCCTTTGTGTTAATAACATCAGATCTGGACCATGAGAGGTCCATAGAGTCACTATCCCTCAGCTTTATGCAAGCAAATGAGAGATTGGGGATTAGGTTGCCATTTTTAGAGTTATTTCTCCATTTGTGACTTGATATGGGTTGGATGCACGTAAAGGTTGCAACTTTACGTGACCTTTGAGCACTTGAAGGCCAAATCTATAGTTTAGAGAAGCAGATCTGACCTCAGAAGGTCATTTGAGAGTTGATATGGGAGCAACTCGCCGAGTCCATAAGTGGACTCGACGAGTCGAGTCGGGGTTGCCCCGAGATTCGTGACAGGTGTAACCCGTCGAGTGGAAGGATGACTCGACGATCCAAGAGAGGCTGAAAGGATTCAGAGGACCCGCATGGACTCGCCGAGTCGCCCTTGTGCACTCGACGAGTTGGGTTAAAGTTTGACCGTTGACTTTCGTTGACCTTAGGGTTCTGGTCAAGACTGATTCAGGAGAGTTTAGGGAAGGGTAGAATGGCCTTCTACCCAATCTGTAGAGATGAGATCATGAGAGAATATTGATCGGGGATGTTATTTGAATAATAGGAGGAGGCTAAGTCGCGACGTTGAGCACGAGAGTTTATCCGACTTCATTGAGGTGAGTCTTCTCACTATACTGTACCTGGAAGGGTACCTATGTGTGACCAGAAGGTCTTATATGCTATGAGATGTATGAGCTGTATGTATGTGTTATGTATGTTATGTACGATAAGGACCGGAAGGTCAAGATGATATGGACCAGAAGGTCAAGAGGCCACTGACCGGAAGGTCGATACGGGTAGGACCGGAAGGTCGACCGGGATTCGGGACGGAAGTCCCCTGAGACACATGGATCTGAGGATCCTACAGAGTAATGGCCTGGAAAGGCGTATGTGTGGTATGTGGTGTTTTGGGGAACTCACTAAGCATTTATGCTTACAATTGTTATGTTATGTGTTTCAGGTACTAGCGAGGATCGCGGGGAGGCGCCGGCATGATCCGTACACACTTATGGAGTTTATGTTATTGAGATTCTGGGACATGTTTTGTTATGACATAGTGGATACATTATGTTTTTATGATTATTGTGTGATTGAAAGTATGATTTAAAAATGAAAAATTGTTTTGAAAATTTACGTCGTTACAAGTTGGTATTAGAGCCTTGGTTTGAGGGATTCGGGTGCATCTTCAGATGAATCTGAAATCAAACTGAGGAATTGAGAAAGTTTTTCATAAAATAAATAATTTTTCTAAGAGAGTAAAAGATTTTGAGAAAGGCAGAAGGAAGCAGTGTGTACGATCAGCCAACGCCTGAATAGTGATTTCCCAAAATACCCTTACATTATATGTTATGAGATATGTTATGATATGATATGCATGCTAGAGTTGGCTAGGTATTCATGTTAGGACTAGAGTGGACTGATTTTGTGATGCATTAGCCTAGGAAGAATTTTGCTGCTATGTGATGCTTGAGAGCGAGTAGGTAGCAGTGAGGAGCTGATGAGAGGTCTACCGATGAATAGCCTATGCCAGTGAAATATAGAGTACTTGTGATTTGGGATCCAAGGAGGAGGACTTAGGGTGAATACTGATGCGGTGTGGACGGTAGTATAGGGCCCGTACTACTGAAGACACCGGAGCAGTGCGCACTCTAAGTAAGAATCCTTTGGGTACTAAGGAACAAGTAGGGTTGAGTTATCGAGTGCAAGTATGCTCGAGCGAGTCTATGATGTTATTATGTTGTATTTCAGAGACATCATGGTTGGGACACGTTACAGACCTGAGCCGAGTGGCGTGAGTGACGAGGAGCTTCCTCAGATTATCCATGATGAGGTGGCAGCGGCGATTCGAGCCGAGATTCCGGAGATGTTTGGGTCTATCAAGACCACATTGATTGAGACTTTTGATGAGCGGTACGCAGCGGTGACTGAGGCTGCGGCTGCTGCATCTACTGCAGCTGTGGATGCTGCCAGGCCTCTGGGAGGTGACTCGTTGTTGCTTCGAGAGTTCAGCAACACGAAGCCACCAGAGTTTGACGGGACGCAGGATCCGATCACTGCGATGAGATGGATTTCTGATATTGAGGGATGCTTCTACACGTGTTCATGTCCGGAGCATCTGAGGGTACGGTTCGCGCTGAACCAGCTTCGCTTGGGGGCGAAAGACTGGTGGAAGTTCGTGACGGCGAGCTTCACTCTTGCAGAGATTTCAGCGGTGACCTGGGAGAGGTTCACCACCATGTTCAGAGACGAGTATGTTCCCCCAGTGGAGAGGGAACGGTTGGTTCAGGAGTTCTTGACCCTCAAGCAGGGTACTGATTCTGTTACTGTGGTTACCAGGAAGTTTCATGAGAGGGCGATGTTCTGCCCTGAGCAGGTGTCTACCGAGCAGGCACGCATGAGCCGGTATTTAGGCGTTTTGAGGAGGGATATTCGGGAGTTCGTGTCGAACTCGACTTACCGGACATTTGCTGAACTCCAGGAAAATGCCCGGAAGAGGGAGATTGAGTTGGAGACTCAGGACAGGGAGGAGGCCGAGTCTCAGAGGATGGATCGGCGGCCGGTACAGTCTCAGCCGGCAGCCAAGCGGGCCAAGTCCGCTGATACGAGATCTGGAGGCCAGAAGGGCCGCACTTGTGGGAAGTGCGGCAAGGGACATGATGGGGTCTGTCGATCAGGTGCTTGCTACAAATGTGGCAAGGAGGGGCATATTGCCAAGGATTGCCCCAAGGGATTTATGGTTTGCTTTCATTGCAACCAGACTGGCCATCGGAAGGCCGAGTGCCCGCAGCTACATCAGGGATCAGCACAGGGATCTGCACCTGCTGCTAGGGCTACTGAGATTCGGCCAGCGAAGGCCGAGGCACCGAAGGCTCGTGGGAGAGCTTTCCAGTTGACAGCGGAGGAGGTCCGCGCAGTGCCCGATGTTGTGGCTGGTATGTATTCTTTATTTATTTATGCTGAGTCGAGATATTGTGCTTATATTATGATATGCGTAGGTACTTTTCTTGTGAGTTCTGTACCTGCCTTAGTGTAATTTGACTCGGGTGCGAGTCGATCATTTGTGTCGATAACATTTAGTCGGCACATCAGTAGCCGAAGAGAGGCGTTGAGTCGACCTCTACGAGTTTCCATAGCTGAAGAGCGAGCGGTGTATGCTACGGATGTGATTCGAGGATATGTACTCGAGATCTTCGGTGTTGAGTTCCCGATAGATCTAGTCCCGATTGCAATGGGGGACATATGTGTCATAGTGGGCATGGATTGGTTGAGCCGATTTGGGGCTGTCATAGACTGCGAGCGATAGTTGGTGACGATACGAGACCCTAGTGGGGGAGTACTTACGGTGTACGGCGAGGGTACCCGATGTGGGTCGGCGTTTTGTTCAGCCGCCAGAGCGAGACAGAGTTTACAGCAGGGCTGCAGCGGGTTTGTAGCCTATGTGATGGACACACGAGAGGCCGCTGGGAGGCCAAGTTCGATGGATGACGTTCCGATAGTGCGTGAGTTTCCGGATGTTTTTCCCGAGGAGTTTCCGGGTGTGCCTCCCGAGAGGCAGGTAGAGTTCCGCATCGATTTGGTTCCGGGGGCAGCGCCTATCGCCAAGGCACCTTATCGCCTTGCGCCACCAGAGATGCAGGAGTTATCCTCGCAGCTTCAGGAGCTGCTGGGGAAGGGGTTTATTAGATCGAGTAGTTCCCCTTGGGGAGCACCGATCCTTTTTGTTAAGAAAAAGGATGGTTTACACCGGATGTGTATTGATTACCGGGAGTTGAATAAGTTGACGGTCAAGAACCGTTACCCATTACCGAGGATCGACGATTTGTTCGATCAGTTGTAGGGAGCGTCTTGGTTCTCCAAGATTGATCTGAGGTCTGGATATCATCAGATGAGAGTGCGTGATGAGGATATCCAGAAGACGGCGTTCAGGACTCGTTATGGGCATTACGAGTTCGTGGTGATGCCTTTCGGGCTCACCAATGCACCAACAGCGTTCATGGATCTCATGAACAGGGTGTGCAGACTGATGTTGGATCGTTCAGTGATCGTGTTCATCGACGATATACTGGTGTATTCGAGGTCTAGAGAGCAGCACGAGGAGCATCTGAGAGAGATCCTCGGGGTATTGAGGACGGAGAGGCTTTATGCCAAATTCTCCAAGTGTGAGTTCTGGTTACGGGAGGTCCAGTTCTTGGGGCATCTCGTCAACTAGAATGGGATTTTGTTCGATCCGGCCAAGATTGAGGCGGTTATGAGGTCGGAGGTGCCAAGATCACCCACCGAGATCAGGAGTTTTCGTGGATTGGCCGGCTACTATCGGAGATTTATCAGAGATTTCTCCCAGATCGCCGTGCCTATCACCAGGTTGACCCGAAAGGGTGTTGCTTTTTCATGGGGTCCGGAGCAACATACCTTATTTGAGACACTTCGCCAGAAGTTATGCGAAGCCCCTGTGCTAGCCCTCCCGGAAGGGATAGAGGATTTTGTGGTGTATTGTGACGCATCGATATCGGGGTTGGGTGCGGTGCTTATGCAGAGGGGGCATGTGATAGCGTATGCATCGAGGCAGCTGAAGCCTCATGAGACGAGGTATCCCACCCATGATCTGGAGTTGGGGGCAGTGGTGTTCGCCCTCAAGATCTGGCACCATTACCTGTATGGGGTTCGGTGTACCATATACACGGACCACAAGAGTTTGAAGTATCTGATGGATCAGCCCAACCTGAATATGCGCTAGAGGAGATGGTTAGATGTGGTAAAGGATTACGATTGTGAGATCCTGTACCACCCGGGCAAAGCTAATGTTGTAGCTGATGCGCTGAGTCGTAGGGCGGAGAGTGCCCCGATTCGAGGTACTTGTATGCGATTGACAGTGATGACTCCGATGTTGGACACCATTCGGGAGGCCCAGGCAGAGGCCGTGAGACCGGAGAACCGCAAGAGAGAGCAGGTGATTGGGCAGGTACCTGAGTTTGTTACCGATAGTCGTGGGCTTATGACCTTTCAGGGTCGGATTTGGGTACCGTATGTAGGCGGGACGCGCACCACTTTGATGGAGGAGGCGCACCGATCGAGGATCTCGATACATCCCGGGGCCACTAAGATGTATTTGGACTTGAAGAAGGACTATTGGTGGCCATGTATGAAGAGGGATGTAGCATGGTTTGTTGAGAGGTGCTTGACCTGTCGCAGGGTTAAGGCCGAGCACCAGCGTTCGCATGGCAAGTTGCAGCCACTGGAGGTTCCCCAATGGAAGTGGGAACAAATTTCTATGGATTTCATCACCAAATTGTCGAGGACCGCATGGGGTGTCGATGCAATTTGGGTGATAGTCGACCGGCTGACTAAGAGCGCTCACTTCCTTGCTATCAGTGAGAGCTCTTCTGCTGAGAGGCTGGCACAGTTGTATGTGAGGGAGGTGGTATCGCGGCATGGGGTGCCGATCTCGATTGTGTTAGATAGAGATGTACGTTTCACTTCCAGGTTCTGGAAGAAGTTCCACGAGGAGTTGGGCACGAGGCTTCATTTCAGTACCGCTTACCACCCCCAGACGGACGGACAGAGTGAGCGGACGATTCAGACACTCGAGGACATGCTTCGAGCATGTGTGTTAGACTTCGGGGGAAGTTGGGACACGTACTTTCCGTTGGCTGAGTTTCCTACAACAACAACCACCATTCGAGTATTGGTATGCCTCCCTTCGAGTTGTTGTATGGGAGGAGGTGTCGGACTCCCATTTTTCGGGGAGAGGTAGGGCAGCGTGTGATGGGTAGCACTGAGATAGTGCTTCAGACGACAGAGCAGATACAGCAGGTTAGACAGAGGTTATTGACGGCTCAGAGTCGTCAGAAGAGTTATGCGGATAGGTGACGATCCGAGCTTGAGTTCCAGGTGGGAGACTTCGTACTCCTGAAGGTGTCTCCTTGGAAAGGAGTGATCCGATTTAGGAAGAGGGGCAAGCTAGGGCCCCAATACATCGGTCCGTTCAGGGTGACCGCGAGGGTGGGCAAGGTAGCATATCGGTTGGAGCTACCTGCGAAGTTAAGCCAGATTCATGATACCTTCCACGTGTCTCAGTTGAGGAAGTGTATAGCCGACGAGTCGGCGGTGGTGCCACTGGAGGATATTCAGGTGGATGCGAGCCTGAATTATGCTGAGAGGCCAATCGCGATTATGGATTGGAAGATCAAGGTTCTGAGGAACAAGGAGGTGCCCCTGGTGCTGGTCCAGTAGCAACATCGGAGAGGGTCCGAGCTGACTTGGGAACCGGAGTTGGAGATGCGGGAGCAGCATCCAGAGTTGTTTGCCGAGCAAGACTTCGAGGGAGAAGTCTGATTCTAGTGGGGGAGAATTGTAACATCCGGATTCCCAGGTATCTTATTTTAAGTATTTATCTTGAATTTTAAGGAGGGACTCGGCGAGTAGGCGCTCAGACTCGCCGAGTAGGATCGCGCATTTCTTGTCTGATTTAATGAAGGACTCGACGAGTCAGTGCGTGGACTCAGCGAGTCCGCGCTGTTAAGTGAAACCCTAAATCCCCGGGCCTGTGCCCTATTTAAAGGCCTTTATGGCCTCCATTTGCAGCCACTTCAACCCAGAGAAACCCTAGAGAGAGAGCAGTAGGAGAGTTGAGAGCAAGAAGAGGTTAATACATCACTTTTGGTGTAGTTTTGCTAGAAGGAAGAAGGAAACACCCATCTAGAGCGTGAAGGGGGCTTGGATCTGGGCTAATCATCTTGAGAGTTCATCTCTGGAGGTATAATCCTTTCTATTTCATGTTGATATGATAGATTTCATGATTTTAGAGTTTTTACCTCCATTTTATGTAAGATCTAGTGAGTATGAGGTCCCCTTTGTGTTAATAACATCAGATCTGGACCATGAGAGGTCCATAGAGTCACTATCCCTCAGCTTTATGCAAGCAAATGAGAGATTGGGGACTAGGTTGCCATTTTTAGAGTTATTTCTCCATTTGTGACTTGATATGGGTTGCATGCACGTAAAGGTTGCACCTTTACGTAACCTTTGAGCACTTGAAGGCCAGATCTATAGTTTAGAGAAGCAGATCTGACCTCAGAAGGTCATTTGAGAGTTGTTATGGGAGCAACTCGCCGAGTCCATAAGTGGACTCGACGAGTCGAGTCGGGGTTGCCCCGAGATTCGTGACAGGTGTAACCCGTCGAGTGGAAGGATGAGTTGATGAGCCAAGAGAGGTTGAAAGGATTCAGAGGACCCAGATGGACTCGCCGAGTCGCCCTTGTGCACTCGACGAGTCGGGTCAAAGTTTGACCGTTGACTTTCGTTGACCTTAGGGTTCTGGTCAAGACTGATTCAGGAGAGTTCAGGGAAGGGTAGAATGGCCTTCTACCCAATCTGTAGAGATGAGATCATGAGAGAATATTGATCGGGGATGTTATTTGAATAATAGGAGGAGGCTAAGTCGGGACGTTGAGCACGAGAGTTTATCCGACTTCATTGAGGTGAGTCTTCTCACTATACTGTACCTGGAAGGGTACCTATGTGTGACCGGAAGGTCTTATATGCTATAAGATGTATGAGCTGTATGTATGTGTTATGTACGATAAGGACCAGAAGGTCAAGATGATATGGACCGGAAGGTCAAGATGATATGGACCGGAAGGTCAAGAGGTTATAGACCGGAAGGTCGATACGGGTAGGACCGGAAGGTCTACCGGGATTCGGGACAGAAGTCCCCTTAGACACAGGGATCGGAGGATCCTACAGAGTCATGGCCTGGAAAGGCGTATGTGTGGTATGTGGTATTTTGGGGAACTCACTAAGCATTTATGCTTACAGTTGTTATGTTATGTGTTTCAGGTACTAGCGAGGATCGCGGGAAGGCGCCGACATGATCCGTACACACTTATGGAGTTTATTTTATTGAGATTCTGGGACATGTTTTGTTATGACACAGTGGATACATTATGTTTTTGTGATTATTGTGTGATTGAAAGTATGATTTAAAAATGAAAAATTGTTTTGAAAATTTACGTCGTTACATAATAGCAACATACTTTATAAATTAACATATAGAACTTCCGAATATAACTTCGAAACTATATCGCACACAACATATATATATATATATATATATATATATATATATATATATAGATATAGAATCCTAAGTATAACTCAAGATCTACATTAGTATAATAACATGCTGACAAGTTGATAATAGCTGTATATATTCAAAATATTATATTTAGAACAACTATACCCTGGCTATTATAACTATATACTATGATATAGACATAATAGTAATGTATATACAATATTTAGCATGCGTTTTCCCCCAAAATATTAGAAAGTGGGGCCGTGAAACTCACCCTAGTAGCGTGATTTTATGTAATCTAAGCAGAAACGGTCATCGTACGAGGTCGTCAGGGGTCGGGATGCAAGATGGCTTCAATAAAGGAGAGAGGAGAAAGGGAAATGGTGTAAGGAATAGCTGAAGTCGGACCTGCTACTTATAGGAAGGATTTTGGACCCTCACGTCGTGAGTTTGGATCTTATCCCCGTAGACTTGCCATTTGTGTCCCTAGCTTCGGAAGGTGGCCATGTGACTCCTCACGTCGTGAGATATCCTTGGTCACGTCGTGAGTTTGGATCTTATCCCCTCGTAGCCTCATCACACACCTTCTAGATTCCGAGATGTGGCAAAATGACTCCTCACGTCGTGAGTTTCTGTGCTCACGTCGTGAGCTCAGTCAGATTAGGGTTTCTGACAGCTGAATCTTCGGAAGGTCGTAACTTTCACATACGAACTCCGTTTTTGACGTTCTTTATATGCACTCGTAGGTATTTACAAGTACTACAACTCTCTTTTAGATTCCAATAGCTAATTATAAGTCTATTTTAAATTCCTCTTATTATAGAGATTTATAGTGTTCGGTTTATCATAACTTCTTCATGCGAAGTCAGATTCAGACGTTCTTTGTATCTTTGCAATCGTATGGACGTATAATTTGAGTTGTATCATAAAGAAAGTTCATATTTGTATTAGAATTTATCATGAACTACATAGCACTCTTATCACATTACTAGTTTAACAAAATCACATTACATGATTGGCATAATCACATGTGATTGTCTATTGACCTATTTTGACTAGTGTTACAATATGGAAGTTGTGTAACACATTTGAATAAGAAAAACTGAATGAACGATTCTCACGATGTGAGAAATAAAGCTCACGACGTGAGAGATAATGGTAAAACGAGATACACAATTGAACAGTGAGGGCATTCTACTTCGGAATGTCACGACGTGATGGATGATAAATCACGATGTTGGAAAGTATGTAATCTTATATTATTAGTGACGGATCCCATTTTGTTGTATTAAATAAATGTCATGAATAAATCTCACGACGTGATTGATGAAGCCCACAATGTAAATAATAAGCTCAGGACGTGAACAAAGAAGTTTACAATGTGACGACGAATCATAGGTTGAAACGGGTTTCATTCTTAAACATGGTAATTCGATTCCAACTCTCTAGAAACACATACTAAGGTGCGATTTACACCTAGTAAACCCTCTTAAGTCCGATTTTGAAGAGATTAAAGGCATAGAACTCTAAATTGTTTAATCAAGGTAAGAATAATCATCTATATCATCTTTTTTGTGAAATTAGGACAAAGTTAGAAGGTTATGGGTGAAACCCTATACGAAAAGTTTGAGTTCAATTGATGAAATTAGGATGTTATATGACATATTATAACTTGATTTCAGCTTAATACCATGTTATTGAACCTTGTATGTCAATTTTGCTTCATGAGGATCAGGGTTCATGAGTGAAGAACTATGACTTAATGAATTAAGTCTTGTAATGATTGGATTTTTATGTATGTAATGATATAACATGTAAATTAACCTAACATGAGTATCTATTGATTTATATGATTATAGATTATGTTCATGATGAATAAACGATATAGTTTCACAGTTGAGAATTGATGTTTATGAGTTGAAATGTGTAATGAATTTTGTTAATAACATATATGAGATAATTGTGATTAGGAAATCGAGAAGAAGGGTCGAGCAAGGAAGTTCCAAGGTTGGGATATCATCCAAATAAACCATAAAGAATAAGGTGAGTAAACCTTGATTTCCTCATATATTTATTTTGGTGATTAATGGTATGCTTAACTAAATTCCATGAACTTATAATTGTATTCTCATGTTAAGATTATATGTGATTTTGAAAGAAAGTGCTTGATAGAGGATGGAGTTTGACACTAGTAACCCATGAGAGGTGATTGGGTGGTGTCATGTATGAGAAGTTAATTGAGATGATTTGATGAAATCTTGATGATATACAAGATGAGATTGAACGAGATAATAATTTTTTGGTATGAGATAGTATTGCTAAATGGACTTGACTAAGAATACATGATAAATATGTATTACACCCACGAGGGGTATATGATTTGTTTTGATATAAAAGATGATCTTATGATTATAACATCTTATAGATATAAAAAAGTTACTCATTAAGCCTTGAAATTACTTTTACGAACTTCTTAATGATGGCTGGTACAAGCATCATGGATAAGGGAAAGAGCCTAATGGAGTAGCCATAGTGTGTTTCTTTTGATAACTAAACTTTAGAATGTTTTGTAAAGTTGTAAACCCGACTCGAACCCGATCCTATATAACTATCTTTTGTTGTAAACGATAATGACTTATATGATGGCTTTTATAAAGTATATATTTAAAAAAATTGTGTACTTTATTTTTACCCGGGTGTTACAAGTTGGTATTAGAGTCGTGGTTTAAGTGAAATTTGGGGTTTTAAACGAGTCTAGACCTAAAACTTAAACCAATATGAGTGAGCTAAAGATGGCTACTTCATATTATCCGTGTGCTTGTAATGAGTTATACTTACAGAATGATATGATATTGATAATATATGATAATGAGATACATATATATATATATATATATATATATATATATATATATATACATACATATATATATACATATAATATTGTGAATAATATTGTTCTTGGGAACAATCCAAATTAAAATATTGTGAATAATATTGTTCTTAAACTATAGTATGACAATTGGAGCAAGAATTTTCCCAATTTGTGCAAGGAAAAAAATCAGTTGAAGAATACACTGTTGAATTTAATGATAAAGCTCGATTTCAAGACATCTGGTTGACACTGAAGAAAGAAATATCGACAAATACGAACGGGGTTTGAGAACCCGGATATGTGAATTTATACGGGATTCCAAGTATACTACCTTTCGACAAGTGGTAGATGCTGCGAGAAATCGTGAAATAGATCTAGAACGTCAAGATCAAGAAAGGGAAAGAGGTGGAAAAAGAAAAGCAAGAGGAGAAAAGCACCACTGGGAAAGTAGAATTGAAGAATCCTCAACAAGAGGAAAAGTACGAAGAAAGTCATATCCTACTGAGTCAAGAAGAGATGATGGCAGATGGTGTGAGAAGTGTCTCAAAAGCATGCGGGAAATTGTGACATCAATTCTGTCCCATTAAAATGCTTTCAGTGCGGGAAGACGGGATCACTGCAAGAAACTGTTCAGTGAGTAAACCATTATGTTTTAACTGCAGAGAGAGTAATCATTTTTATACAAATTGCCCAAGGGCAAAAACTAAAGTGTCGGTAAATGTTGGGTAAAACGATAGAGGAGGACTGAAGGATGTGAAGAAAAATGAAGAAAGAGGCATGGTTACTAGAGCACGGGCTTTTCAAATGACTACTGAAGAAGCGAGAGATAAACCTGATGTTGTTTCAGGCACTTTTACTTTAAGCTCACTTCCTGTATGTGTTGTATTTGATTTTGGTGCAACCTTTTCGTTTGTGTCGAGTCAGTTTGTTGAGAAGATTAAAATACCCTTAATCTTGTTAGATGATAAAATAATAGTAGAAATGATTGACGGGAATCAAATTCTTGTTACACACGAATATTTAGATTATCAGTTTGAAATTGATGGGAAAACTTATCCAATAAATTTGAAGTCGATAATTACCAAAGAGTTTGAGATAGTCATGGGGATGGACTGGTTATCGAAACATAGGGCTCATATTATTTGTGATGTGAAAATACTTATTATTGAACCTCCCGGTGAGCCTATGATAACTATACGAGGAGAGAGAAGATTTGACAAGGTTCGGATAATTTTAATGGTGAGAGCAAGAAATGATCTTAAAGAGGGAAGGATAGAATACGTTGTCTAGTTGTCACAAACAAAGTAAAAGGAACGAAAAATAGATAATATCGAGATTGTAAAAGAATACTCTAATGTGTTTCCAAGTGAACTACCAGGATTACCTCCTGATTGTCAGATAGAGTTTGCTATTAATATAATACCTAAAGATGTCACAACTAGCAAAATTAGGGTTGAAAGGAGTGATTCATATGCACAACCATTTCCTCTATGTAACTTTATAACATCAAATTTGCAAAATTCAAACTACAATGTTATTGAGTTTATACTTACATACGTTGTGATTCAAGTCGAAACAACCTCGTACAAGCCCAAAAACTTGATCCTATAGCTAAGTCCGATCAATTTTGAGCCTTAGCCCAAGAATTCTCGGCTCAAAACCCCTATTGGACCAAGACTTTTCATTAGGCTCTATTGGGCCGATAACTCCTTCTTTGGGCCTTATTGGGCCGAAAACCACTATTGGTCCTTCCATTGGGCCGAAAACACTTCAATGGGCCTTGTTAGGCCGAAAACCTCTATTGGACCCTCCTATTGGGCCGAAAACTCCTATTGGGCGAAGTCAAAACCAAACACCACTCTTTTTGGGCCACCCTTTTGGGCCGAGAACCCTAGGGTCCGGTTAAGTAAAAAAAAGGATGGGGATTAAGGAGTTGCCACCTGCTTATTACCCAACATACTCCCATGCCTTTTAACCTCCATGCAACCATGCAAATCCCATCAACCTTGATGAAGGTCAACTCTCTTTTCCCTCTCTCTTCCTTATGTGCGACTGATCACACACACACACACACACTTCACAACTTCAATTTCCTCACTTAGCTCTTAAGAACATCCTCCTTCTTCTCTCCAAAAATCTCGAGTTAATCATCATCAAAAATCGATTTTAGGCTTCTTGGTAAGTCAATGTTAAACTCAAAGTGTTTTATTTCATGTTTATGCTAATAACATTCCATTTACACACTTATTTTGTTGTGTGTTAGGCCTTTAGAACACCATTTTCGAGTGACCTCTCCAAGACAAGCTAGGCTCGAAATTTCCTTCTTCTCCTTCTTCTACATCTCGAAAATCAACCAAGGTGAGCTTCATACCCCACTATTTTTGTGATTTTCATCCTTTTGGGGGGGGGGGGGAATACAAGTCAAGTTTTGTTTAAATCTTTGGATATTTGCATGCACTTGTGTGTTTATGTAGCTACTTGTGTTTAAAATGTTGATTACCTCATGCTAACACTCCATAAACTCGAGATTTACAAGTTCTCAAATAAAAGTGGGCTTAATGTATGTTAAAAATCAAAGAGAATGTTAATAACATATTTGTGTTGTAAAAGTTTGTAGAGTCATGTTAAAACACCTAAAATGGCGAAAATATGGGTGTTACACTAAAAAATGGTTAACTTTTGGACATATGCATTTTTTTTACACTAATATTTATACAAATATATGGATGTAACAAATTTCAAGACTTTATGTGTATTTTGTGGAAAACGTGACATATTAAGGTCACAACAAAATAGAATATATTATTTTACAAAACTCTCAAACAAATACTTGGTATGGTGAACAAACTACAAAACTTGTTATTTTACTAAAAATGATTTTTCTAGTAAAATAGTCGTAATATCTTGTCATCATTTTAAGGGTTTAAAAACTTAGAGGATTATTCTATTTACACAACATATATTTCAAGTAGATAATCCCATTAATGATTATTTATAAAAAGTGTTATAAATAATTTAACCAAAACGGTATACAAAACAGAAATATTACGACAGAAATATTTCTGTGTCATAATATGTCCATCATAAAGCTTTTAAAAGTACAAGTTATAAGCTGTATGTCATAAAGCTGTAAAACGCGTGTCATAAAACTCCAGTCACGAATTTACACTAGTAATGTTATTTGCATTATTCAATAATGGGAGTCAAAGTTCGCGTAAATCTATTAAGTCACTTGTGAGACTTTCCTTCGCCGTACCTACCTAGCGTACACCGTAAGTCCTATAGTTATAGCAGAGTCTCCTGGAGGGAGAACGAGGTAATTGTGTATAGATCTATATGGAGCTGACACCCCCACACCTGAGTTGTTCGCTACAACTAGACGAGGCCAGTCTAGGGTGACAAATATCTTACCGAAACCGACGCCTGAAGAACGTCATGATAGGCATTTTAGTCGTATCAAGCATTGTTGTAACGACTCACATAGGGATTAACAATGTTACTTTGGATTTACGAAATTATACACTTCACTGGTTTTATAAAATATAAGACTATGCTTCACTTTTGTACCTTACTATCACCACTCCGGTCTTAGGGTTCTAAGACTACAACTTTTCATAAAACAGGAAATATGGGATTTTCTGGGAACACACACTCTTTTTAAATACAAACAAAAGAAAAGAAAGGACACGCATGCAATTACTCACAGTTTTAGAACGAGAATTATAAACCATTTTTCACAGAAAATATTACATTTTCTGGAGTTTTACAAATTATTACAATCAAAGATGTTACAAAGCTTTTTATACAAATATGCTTATGAACTCACCAACTTTTTAGTTGACGCTTTTCATAACGACTTGTATTCTTAGGGACTCAGTGAGCAGGTATTTGGGCTATGGATTTTGGATATATGCTTCATTTTGGAGCATCATATTTTATGTCACTTTTGTGTAAATTTGTGAACATATACAATCTGTAAACAATGTATGTTGGTATCTTTTAATGTATGATGTTGGTTGCTGTGTTTCTGTCACACCCCCAAACCAAGGATGGCGGAAACGTCCGGGGGTGGAGGACTTCATGTAAAGTATCACAAAAACGAGTATAATAGTGCTCAAAGTAAATACAACCATCATAAATATAATTTAAAAGGTTACACCATAGTATATGTTTACATGTTTCAAAATCAATTACATTATGATGACAAAATAAACTGTTTGACGATTTAACGTCCCATCCTCAAAGTGCTGATGTTTTCCTGTTTCACTGATTTCCTGAGAATACAAGTAGTTTTGAAAAGTGTCAACAATTAAGTTGGTGAGTTCATAAGAGTTTTGTTTGAGGAAGAAACCGTTTTCCTTATAAAAGCGATAGAGTATGATTTCCAGAAAATCCAATATTTTCTTAGTTAAGTGTGAAATGAATGCTCCTATGTTATGCGATAATGAACCCTAGAAAGAACCATAGATTCCTTCTATAATCACTCAGCGTATATAAGTTATATAAAATTTAAGTTAAATAAACCGTTGAATATAATGGGTCTGCCCTAGGTCCACAACCAAACAAGGAACAGGAGATAAGGCAGGCCCACCAATTCTAAGTCGATTGTGACTAGATTCTTATATAACTCTAGCATATACACTTAGCAATTATAACTGAAGTCTAACAATTCTAGATGAAATGTATTTTTAATAGAAATGTGTTTCCAAAGAAAATCCAATATTTTCCTTATAAAAGTTATGTAGTCCTAAATCTCAGGACCGAGAATGTGTGTGCGTTTTGTACTTATAACGTATTTGTAGTTTTAAATAGATAAAACCCCTTTTCAAAGTAGAATTTTCCTTGTAAACCTGAAAGATTGTTAACTCCCTATGTGAGTCGCTATAACCATACTATGACGAGAAATAACCTGCACAACATTTTTCAGACGTTAAGATACTATGACTCTTGTCACCCGCAGACCTGCCGGTGCGGCTGTAGCTAGCAGCGAGGTGTGGGGTGTCAATCCCAATATAGATCTATACACAATTATCACGCTCTCCCTACAAGAGACCCTGGTTATAACTTACAGGAATTAGGATCCCGTACTCGAACGTACGGGGAGAGAATTGCCTCACAACCTAAGTTAACTAGTTTACACATAGTTTGATATTAAAACCTCTTCCGTAGAGGAAGAAAAATCACCTTTTATGAATAAATTAGTGATATGAAATCCTTAAACTATTACTATTATAGTTTATCAGGTAGTATATGAAAAACCCATTTGTTTTGAGAGTAAAACCTTTTTCATGTAGTAAAAATCCATAAACTATGCTTATTGAAGTTTATTATATGTGTTCGAAATGAATGAGTAAACCTTATCATGAATGACTAAATTTCAGTTTATGATGATAAACTAACAAGAAAATACATTCGATATTTAGTACTTATTGTTATGCACTTTTCTCAACATGCTACAAAGTGTTATGAAAGTTGTAAGCTGTTAACTAGTTTTTAACCTTTCTACACTGTTTTAGAAAAAATTATACGAAGTCGAAAACTGAATCCGTAAATTCTGAGAGTTCACAAAATGTGTCTAGTTTATTCATAATTTTTATTATGATTTTTAGAAGTCTTTAACTTGTGTTAAAATGTTCATATTCACAGACTGGTCCGAATTCGTTTCTGAAATGATAGACAGTTTTGTAAAAATCACCATAAATCGTAGAAAAATCGTATGGAGATGTGCAAGTAGTCATTTTAAAGGTATGAAGCTGAACTATTTGAATATTAAACAGTTTTGAAAGATATTAAGTTTAAGATAGTCAAAACAGTCCGTGAATAAGACTCAACGTTTCTGATGAAAGCTGTTGTTTGAGTTTAGTTAAGTTTTTGGTGTTTTAACTTGTATTCCCCCCCCCCCCCCCTAAAACTTGAAGAAAAACATGAAAATTTAGGGGTATGAACTCTCCTTGTGTGATTTCAGTAGATGGATGATGAAGAAAGGAAGTGTTCAACTCAAGAACACTTAGAAGATTGCTTGAAGATTCGAAGTTCTAACACAAATATGATGAAGTTTGTGTAAGAAACCTATGATTTGAGTAGAAAGGAGTGAAATAATCATATGGAGGATGATAATACTTACCAAAAGTAGAAGAAAAGCTTGGAGAATAGCCTTGAATTTCGAAATTTAGACAGAGAAAGAGAGAGAGGATGAAGTTTGTTCTTTGGTGGAAAATGAGAGAAATGTGAGGAGAGAGGGGAGTTTTCCAGCCTTTGATCAAGGATGTGGCTGGAAAAATGATGGAAAGAGTACCATGAAAGGACTAGGTATGGTGGAAGGACAAGGGCTGGTCATGGAGCGGGCATGGGTGGTTGCTTGTGTCATACACTAAAGTAAAGTCAACACTCCATCCATAAATCTTACCTACTAGATTTTATTCTTAGGCAAGGATTTTCCCCCAAATATAGTTAAAATATGGATATTTAGGGTTTATTATGTTAAAATACGAGTTTGGGTGAAAATCCCGCGTTAAAATCACGAAAAACGAGCTTAAAACGAAGTTTGGGTAAAAAACCGGCAATCTGGACCGAACCTGCGAGGTCCAGAAGAGATTGAGGAGGAAGAGATCGAAGAGGATGAGATAGACGAGGAGGTTGGCGATGAGGACGATTCGGACGATGATTCGGACGCCGAGTACGAAGTCATAGACTCTCCCTACATGGAGAGGGTACAAGCGCATCGTTTAGGCCCCAATGACCCTACTCCCCCGTGGGCCTACGACCTAGAGCGATGGAGCAGGCACCAGGAATAGCGTCCACCGTTCAGGATGGAGCGAAGGTTTTACGACCTTCGCCATGGAGGGCCAGCAAACCGAGCACTTCCTGTTATGGTCTGAAGGATCACCGACATCGGAGACCAGGCGCAGACGACCGCCCACCGGGTCATGGAGATGAGGGATGCTCTGGAGGCCACTACCGCCCGCACTCGGGATCTTTAGAGAGACCACTATTCAAGGCAGCAGCTCATCGAGGATCTTACCACTACACGAGCAGAGGTAAGGGAGTACCAGGAGCGTCATGCTGCTCTGGAGGAGAGGGTGCGCATCGCCGAGTGACAACTAGCCAAGCTTCAGGGCGCTTCTACCTCATCACAGGCACCACCAGGGATCACTCGTCGTGAGTAGGACTTATCCTACCCACCGCTTGTTGTAGATTTGGTTATGGGTAGGCGTTGGTGCTACCCCTTTTCTTGTCTCTATGTATGTAGGATCGACCCTACGTTTAAGTGATTACACTACTCCTAGGGTCGTTATGCTGTCGGATTTTATCCTCGATGTACTGTAGACCTTTTTAAAAGGTCAATTTTCATGCATTATTTACTAAAACGTTGTCATTAATGAAACGATTATGTGTTTTATTTGTGATGTTGTTATCTGCGATGTTCTCTCTTTTCATTTTTATTTGATATAATACAGTTTCAATTATAAGTACAATCGAACCACCGTAAGCTAAAAAACAAAGGGTTTCCATAAACTCATCGTCATTCCTACTTCATAGCAGGAAATGCCCAGAAGGTACATTCGCAGAAACAACACAACATCACCACCACCACCGCCGCCTCCACCAGAAATGAATTCTGCTGCATTCCAGGTGACAGTCTCAGCTGCAGTTACTGCAGCGCTGGCACATATCAACAATGGCACAAACGGAGGAAAAAATGGAAATGGAACGGGGAGTTCCAATCACGGAGATAATCTGGGATATCAGAGAACATGCACAGATTAGGATTTCACCAACGGGAAGCCCAAACCGTTTAACGGGAGTGGGGGTGTGATAGCTCTCACCCGATGGTTTGAGAAGATCGAATATGTCTTTGAAATCTGCAGCTGTCCTGAAGAAAGCAAAGTAAAGTTCGCAGCTTGTACATTTTATGACAGGGCACTCTCATGGTGGAACGACCATGTCAAAGCCCTAACTCTACCTATAGCAAACTCCATGGTGTGGGGGGAACTCAAAAACCTGATGTTTGATGAGTATTGCCCTAGAGGCGAAGTGAAGAAGCTTGAGCAAGAACTATGGAATCTCGCTGTAAAGGATTCTGACATTGAAGCTTATATTTCTAGGTGCAACGACCTGGAGCTCTTGTGCCCAGGGATGATCACCTCTGAGAGCAAGAAAGTCGAACGATTCATCTAGGGACTAACTTCCCTAATTCAGGGAAACGTGATTGCTGCTAACCCCTCAACCTTCGACAGTGCCAAGCGCCTGGCGAAAAAGCTTTACGACCATGGAGAACCGAAGGGGACGAAGACTGCTGTCACTGAACCAAAGAAGGGTGATGATAACAAGAAAAACTGGGGAAAGAAGAGAAAGGGGCAACAAGCTCAAGAGTCTGGGAAGAAACAACAAATCGTAGCAGTTCACGCTGCTACCACTCCTGCTACATCAACAACACCTGCACCAGCACCTGCAAAGCTATATGCAGGTTCTCTCCCAATATGCGATAAGTGTAATTTCCTCCATAACGGCACATGCGAGACCTGAAATGCACCAACTGTAACCGAAGAGGGAACACCGCCCGGTATTGCAGAGCACCGCCTCAACAAAACAACCAACCCAACAACGCTGGGGCAAGTCAAGCATTTTACGGGTGCAGGGAGACTGGCCATTACAAATGTAACTGTCCCAAGGCCAACAATCTGGGTGCAGGGGGAACAAGCGGAGTCCTAGCAATGGGACAAGGAGAGGCTGTGCAGGATCCAGCGGTAGTCACTGGTACGTTCCTCCTCAACAACATCTATGCATGCATCTTATTTGATAGTAGGGCGGAACGAAGTTTCGTGAGTCATAAATTTAAACGCTTACTAAATCAAAGTCCCCAAAAGTTAAACGAAACGTTTACGGTGGAATGGCTAATGCGAAAACAGAAACAACCAAATGACGTATTCATAGGATGCACGTTAACATTAAATAAACACTCATTTCAAATCAACTTAATGCCGGTTACTATTAGAAGCTTTGATGTGATCATCGGTATGGATTGGTTAAGCCTCCACCATGCCGATATTATGTGCTGCGAGAAGGTCGTTCGCCTTCACCTACCCAACAACGAAACCCTAATTATTTAATGCGATAAGCCCGACGCAAACCTCCGTCTCATCTCGTGCATCAAGGCACGCAAGTGCTTGCACAAAAAGAACCAAGCTTTCCTAGCCCACATGGTGGATAAAAAGAAGGAAGAGAAGAGCATCAAGGACATCCCGGAGGTACACGATTTTCCAGACGTATTTCCTGAAGACCTCCCGGGAATACCCCCTGAACGACAGGTCAAATTTCAGATTGACCTGGTACCCGGAGCTACACCAATTGCCAAATCACCGTATAGATTAGCCCCTGCAGAAATGTAAAAGCTCTCCAGCCAATTGAGTGAGTTACTAGACAAAGGGTTCATAAGACCGAGCTTCTCTCCTTGGGGAGCTCCGATCTTGTTTGTCAAAAAGAAAGATGGTTCCTTTCGCATGTGTATCGATTATCGTGAACTTAACAAGCTCACTGTCAAGAATCGATACCCTCTTCCTAGGATCGATGATGTATATGACCAGTTACAAGGAGCCAGTTACTTCTCGAAAATAGATCTGAAGTCAGGATACCATAAACTGCGAGTCCAAGAAGAAGATGTTCCCAAAACCACCTTCCGAACTCGTTACGGGAACTATGAATTCGTGGTAATGCCCTTTGGTCTAACGAATGCGTCTGCAACATTTATGGACCTGATGAACCGAGTCTGCCAACCCTATCTTGATAACTTCGTGATTGTGTTCATTGACGACATACTAGTTTATTCTCGGAGCAAGGAGGAACATAGCCAACATATACGGAAGGTTTTGGAGACTCTAAGGGCGGAGAAGTTATACGCGAAATTCTCCAAGTGCGAATTTTGGATCCACTATGTGGATTTTCTGGGGCACGTGGTCAGTGAAGAGGGAATACACGTGGAACCATCCAAGATCAAAGCAATTGAGGGCTGGGCAACCCCAAGAACCCCGACGGAGATCAGGAAATTCTTGGGCTTCGCTGGTTATTACAGGAGGTTCATTCAGAATTTCTCCAAGATCACCAAGCCACTCACCGCTCTAACCCAGAAGGGTGTACCCTTCACCTGGGATACGAAACAAGAAGATGCCTTCCAAACCCTGAAACAAGCCCTCTGCAGTGCTCCGGTGTTGTCTCTTCCAGAGGGAACGGAAGATTTTGTGGTATATTCTGATGCATCGAATCAAGGGTTAGGCTGTGTGCTTATGCAGCGCGGGAAGGTTATAGCCTATGCATCCAAACAACTGAAGACCCATGAAATAAACTATACCACTCACGATCTCGAGCCGGGAGCTGTGGTCTTCGCTCTAAAGATTTGGAGGCACTACCTCTACGGTACGAAGTGCACCATTTTCACAAACCACAAAAGCCTCCAACATATCCTGAACCAAAAAGAACTAAACATGATGCAGCGACGATGGGTTGAGCTGCTGAATGACTATGAATGTGAGATCAGGTACCATCCGGGCAAGGCCAATGTGGTGGCCAATGCCCTAAGCAGAAAGGAATACTCGGGTCGCCGGGTAAGAACACTAACGATGACCATCCATTCCCACTTGTCTTCGCAAATCAAGGAGGCTCAAATGGAAGCCTTGAAGCCGAAGAACATCGCAAACGAAGCCTTGCATGGGGTGGACAAGAATCTCACAATCAAAGAGGACGGAGCTTACTATCTCATGGACCAGATCTGGACCCCAAAATTTGGAGGATTCAGAGACGTGGTGATGAATGAAGCACACAAGACAAGGTACTCCGTCCATCTAGGTTCCGACAAAATGTATTTAGACCTCAAACATCAATATTGGTGGCCGAATATGAAGGCAGAAATTGCTACCTACGTGGGCAAGTACCTGACTTGTGCCAAGGTGAAGGTAGAATATCAAAATCCCTCAGGACTCCTTCAACAACCGGAGATACCTGAGTGGAAATGGGAGAGAATCAAAATGGATTTTATAACCAAATTTCCCAACACCACATACGGATTGCATGCCATCTGGGTGATTGTCGATCGGTTGACCAAATCCGCCCATTTCCTACCAATTAAGGAAATGTATAAAATGGAAAAGCTGACCCAGATCTACATAAAAGAGGTTGTGAGATTACATGGCATGCCAATATCTATTATCTTGAACAAAGATAGTAGGTTTACATCCCAGTTTTGGCAGACGCTACAGAGGTCGTTGGGAACCCAACTCGATATGAGCACCACCTACCATCCCCGGACAGATGGGCAAAGTGAGAGGACCATCCAAACCTTGGACGATATGCTCCGAGCCTGTGTGATAGACTTTGGAAAAGCATGGGATACCCATTTGCCCCTAATCGAATTTTCGTATAAAAATAGCTATCACACAAGCATCAAGGTAGCTCCCTTTGAGGCCCTTTATGGACGAAAATGCCGATCACCTCTCTGTTGGGCGGAGGTAGGAGACACACAATTGGAAAAAGGGAAGGTACCAAACAACACTCTAATTGGGCCCGAGATTATTAGGGAAACAACTGAGAAGATTGTTCAGATCAGGGAACGACTCTAGGCATCTCGAGACCGACAGAAGAGCTATGCTGACAGACGACGGAAGCCCCTAGAATTCCAAGTCAGCGATCGCGTACTGCTAAAGGTATCTTCATGGAAAGGGATGATACGCTTTGGAAGGCGGGGAAAATTGAATCCAAGATACATCGGACCATTCGAAATCCTTGCCAGGGTTGGTTTGGAGGCTTACAAGCTGCAGTTACCACCAGAGCTCAGCAATGGACACCCTGTCTTTCATGTGTCAAACCTAAAGAAATGCTTATCTGACGAGACTCTCGTTGTCCCGCTTGACGAAATCGAGGTGAATGAAAACCTCCAATTCGTATAGGAACCATTTGAAATCATGGATAGAGAAGTGAAACAAACAAAGCAAAGCCGCATTCCCATTGTGAAGGTCTGATGGAGCGCCAAGCGAGGACCATAGTTCACGTGGGAATGCGAAGATCAAATGATGCAAAAGTACCCCCATCTTTTCCCTAGTTCTTGAAGGCTGCTCGAGAACAAATTTCGGGACGAAATTCCCTCTAACGGGGGGATGATGTCACAACTAGCAAAATTAGGGTTGAAAGGAGTGATTCATGTGTAAAACCATTTCCTCTGTGTAACTTTATAACATCAAATTTGCAAAATTCAAACTACAATGTTATTGAGTTCATACTTACATACGTTGTGATTCAAGTCGGAAAAAACCTCGTACAAGTCCAAAAACTTGATCCTATATCTAAGTCCAATCAATTTTGGGCCTTAGCCCAAGAATTCTCGACCCAAAACCCCTATTGGACCAAGACTTTTTCATTGGTCCCTATTGGGCCGATAACTCCTTCTTTGGGCCTTATTGGACCGAAAACCTTTTATTGAGCATTAGTGGGCCGAAAACCACTATTGGGCCTTCCATTGGGCCGAAAACACATCAATGGGCCTTGTTAGGCCGAAACCCTCTGTTGGACTCTCCTATTGGGCCGAAAACTCCTATTGGGCCAAGTCAAAACCTAACACCACTCTTTTTGGGCCACCCTTTTGGGCGAGAACCCTAGGGTTCGGTTAAGTAAAAAAAAAAGGAAAAGGATGGGGATTAAGGAGTTGCCACCTCCTTATTACCCAACATACTCCCATGCCTTTAAACCTCCATGCAACCATGCAAATCCCATCAACCTTGATGAAGGTCAACTCTCTTTTCCCTCTCTCTTCCTTATGTGCGACCGATCACACACACACACACTTCACAACTTCAATTTCCTCACTTAGCTCTCAAGCACATCCTCCTTCTTCTCTCCAAAAATCTTGAGTTCATCATCATCAAAAATCGATTCTAGGATTCTTGGTAAGTCCATGTTAAACTCAAAGTGTTTTATTTCATGTTTATGCTAAGAACATTCCATTTACACACTCATTTTGTTGTGTGTTAGGCCTTTATAACAACACTTTCGAGTGACCACTCCAAGACAATCTAGGCTCAAAATTTCCTTCTTATCCTTCTTCTACATCTCGAAAATCAACCAAGGTGAGCTTCATACCCACTATTTTCGTGATTTTCATCCTTTGGGGGGGGGGGGGAATACAAGTCAAGTTCTGTTTAAATCTTTGGATATTTGCATGCACTTGTGTGTTTATGTAGCTACTTGTGATTGAAATGTTGATTACCTCATGCTAACACTCCATAAACTCGAGATTTACAAGTTCTCAAATAAAAGTGGGCTTCATGTATGTTAAAAATCAAAGAGAATGTTAATAACATATTTGTGTTGTAAAAGTTTGTAAAGTCATGTTAAAACACCTAAAATGGCAAAAATATGGGTGTTACACTAAAAAATTGTTAACTTTTGGACATATGCATTTTTTACACTTATATTTATACAAATATTTGGATGTAACAAATTTCAAGACTTTATGTGTATTTTGTGGACAACGTGACATATTAATGTCACAACAAAATAGAATATATTATTTTACAAAATTCTCAAACAAATTTTGGTACGGTGAACAAATTACAAAACTTGTTATTTTACTAAAAATGATTTTTCTAGTAAAATACTCGTAATATGTTGTCATCATTTTAAGGGTTTAAAAACTTATAGGATTATGCTATTTACACAACATATATTTCAAGTAGATAATCTCATTAATGATTATTTATAAAAAGTGTTATAAATAATTTAACCAAAACGGTATACAAAACAGAAATATTACGACAGAAATATTTGCGTGTCATAATCTGTCCATCATAAAGCTTTTAAAAGTACAAGTTATAAGCTGTATGTCATAAAGCTGTAAAACGCGTGTCATAAAACTCCAGTCACGAATTTACACTAGTAATGTTATTTTCATTATTCAATAATGGGAGTCAAAGTTCGCGAAAATCTGTCAAGTCACTTGTGAGACTTTCCTTCGCCGTATCTACCTCGCTGTATCTACCTAGCGTACATCGTAAGTCCTGTAGTTATAACCAGAGTCTCCTGGAGGGAGAACGAGGTAATTGTGTATAGATCTATATGGAGCTGACACCCCCACACCTGAGTTGTTCGCTACAGCTAGACGAGGCCAGTCTAGGGTGACAAATATCTTACCGAAACCGACGCCTGAAGAACCTCATGACAGACATTTTAGTCGTATCAAGCATGGTTGTAATGACTCACATAGGGATTAACAATGTTACTTTGGATTTACGAAATTATACACTTCACTGGTTTTATAAAATATAAAACTATGCTTCACTTTTGTACCTTACTATCACCACTCCAATCTTAGGGTTCTAAGACTACAACTTTTCATAAAACATGAAATATGGGATTTTCTGGGAACACACACTCTTTTTAAATACAAACAAAAGAAAACAAAGGACACACATGCAATTACTCACAGTTTTAGAACGAGACATACAAACCATTTTTCACGGAAAATATTGGATTTTTTGGAGTTTTACAAATTATTACAATCAAAGATGTTACAAAGCTTTTTATACAAATATGCTTATGAACTCACCAACTTGTTAGTTGACGCTTTTCATAACGACTTGTATTCTTAGGGACTCAGTGAGCAGGTATTTGGGCTATGGATTTTGGATATTTGCTACATTTTGGAGCATCATATTTTATGTCACTTTTGTGTACATTTGTGAACATATACAATATGTAAACAATGTATGTTGGTATCTTTTAATGTATGATGTTGGTTGCTGTGTTTCATTCATATTCAATTGTTATGATACTATACAATGATGTCATCCGCTCCCAGACGTTTCCGCCGTCCTGGTTCGGGGGTGTGACAGAAGATGGTCCTGTAGCGTGAGCTCCTTATCGATTAGCGCCTTCAGAAATGGAAGAGCTATGTAAGCAGTTACAAGTGTTGAAAGATCAAGCTTTTATACGCCCTAGTTCATCACCGTGGGGTTGTTAAAACCGCTGTCGTTCACGATTTCAACAAATAAAAATGTAAATAAAACTGCTCTTTTGCACTAACAGGTAGTACGGGTAAGCAGGGTCGGATCCTCAGGGACACGTCCTAAAGTCTTTGCCTCTTCGCGAAAGGCACAAACTAATTTTTGACAAACGAATAAAACATAAAATGGGGGGGGGTGTTTAATCTTGAAAATACTAATAGAAGTCGAAAATCATAAAAGAATAACTAAATTTAAAGTGGTGAAAATTCAAATAAGAGAAAGCAATTCCAGTTTCGCGGTGACTCCCCTGATCATATAATTAACCTTTAACACAATATTTGACTGTGCACTTGTTTAAACTGGTATTAAAGTTCATTAACAAGCTCTAATGACCTTTATTACAAAAATCATTTAATCAAAATAAGTTCTTTGAATTAAATCTAACTTTTTACCAAATTAACCAAACAAGCTCTTGATTAACAAAGAAAAGTTGCATTAGACACAGTGTAATTTCCCAGTAAAGTCCAATACCTCTCACAAGCTCGGAGGCGTTAAAACTTGTTTGATCATTTCATATTAGAGTTAACCCTAAACTCAGAATTAATCTAATATTTGTCACTTTTACTAATTCGTCTAGACAATTACGAATCTAAATAATTAGATAACTAGAATGATTCACAAACAATTCAAGTGGCCAACAGAAATTGAAATCAAAATCAAACACTCAATTAAACACAAAATTGATCAAACTAAACAGTAATCACAGTCAAACATAGTGCCTAATGATTAATCATACGAAAAGGTTACGTCTTTGCGAAACTGAAATCTGAGTTTTTGGCCTGACATGGCTAAAAACGGATTACAAATAGTAGAAAATAGAGTCTAAATGATAAATCTTACTAAAATAATGAAAAGAAATTGAATCGTCCCCTTTAGATCTGCGTTCTTCACTTGAAACCCTCTAAAAATCGCCTTAGAATCACCAAGAATCGCCAATTAGGGTTACTAGACAAGTCTATGGTTCTATTTATACGTCCAACTATAAAAACGTTGTGCATGCGATCGCATAGGGACAACCTGCAATCGCATGTATTACCGAAAACGTGTCACGAGCCTTTTAAATGAAGTACGATACCATTTCGAGACTTTTTGGCCAACCTGCGATCGCATGGGCACAACCTATGATCGCATGAAGTGGGTTTTCTCATCCTTGTGAATTGTTTTGCATGAAAAATCTCCGAAACGAAGCTGCGACCAAACCTGCGATCGCAAGGACAAAGCTGCAATCGCATAGGGACAACATGCGATCGCATGTTGTCATTTTCGTGTCTTTTGATCGTCGTTCCTCCTTCCAAGCAGTTCTTGATCATTCCTCGGCAGCCTTCCTTAGTCTAGACTCCAATTAAGCTCTGAAACATCCATTAACGCATCCCGAACACACGTAATCATCCATGTGCTCCAAATTACCCTGAAAAATCATAACAAACGTGAGCAGTACGGGCATTCTACAAAATAATCACGAAACACACAACACATAATAATAATCGGGAGTTAGTTAGCATTTTATGACAAAATACCAAGGAAATCGTGCTAAAAGATGCATATAAAATGCATCTAACAGGGGTGCACCTATTTTATTTGTTAAGAAGAAGGACAGTACCATGCATATATGTATCGATTACCGCGAGTTAAATAAGATCACAATAAAGAATCGGTATCCATTACCACGTATTGATGATTTATTCGATCAATTAAAAGGTCCTTCATTATTTTAAAAAATAGATTTGAGATCGGGATACCACCAGCTGAAAGTGAAAGAGTCAGACATCTCGTAAACGGCTTTTCGAACCCGGTACGGTGATTATGAATTTTTTGTAATGTCGTTCGGATTAACGAATGCACCGGCAACCTTTATGGACTTGTTGAATAGAATTTGTCATCCATTTTTAAATAAATTCGTAATTGTTTTTATAGACGATATTTTGATTTATTCAACAAGTCAAGATGAGCATTAGGAGCATTTGCGACATATTTTAGAGACGTTACGTAAAGAGAAGTTAAATGCTAAATTTTCTAAATGTGAGTTTTGGCTTCGAGAAGTTCAATTTCTAGGCCACATTATTAGTGAATATGGCATACAAGTGTACCCTGCCAAGATCAAAGCAGTAATGAAGTGGGATCCTCCAAAGACTCCATCAGAAATTTGTAGCTTCCTCGAACTAGCAGGTTATTACTGACGATTCGTAGAGAAATTCTCTTCAATTGCAACCCCATTAACAAAACTAATGAGAAAATATGATAAGTTTAATTTGACAGAAGTACAAAAACAAGCATTCTGGCGATTAAAGGAAACATTGTGTCAAGCTCCGATATTAGCCTTACCACGAGGTGAAGAAGATTTTGTTGTTTATACTGATGCTTCTTGAATTGGCCTTTGATGTGTTTGAATGCAGAGAGATTGAGTAAATTCCTATGCTTCGAAGCAATTAAAACCGGCAGAACAATTATACCATGTTCATGATTTAGAACTTGTTGCGGTAGTTTTTTCTTTGAAAATTTGGCGACACTAACTTTACCGAGTGAAGTTCCAGATTTTTACCGATCATAAGAGTTTGAAATATTTATTTGATCAAAAGGAGATGAATATTCGACAACTAACATGGATGGAGTTACTTAAGGATTATGAATGTGAGATTCAATATCATCCTGGAAAAGCTAATGTGGTGGCTGATGCATTAAGTCGAAAAGAAAAACCAATCAAAATTATCTTCGCACGAATGGGAATTACTAGTCACCTACCATATTTGATTAGAAGAGATCAAAAAGTAGCTTAAAGATTAGAGGATTTGAAACAAGAAGATATGGTTAATTATATTAACCAATTAACTAAGAACTCACAAGGCGTAAAGACATTTATGAAGCGTATTTGGATTCTAAAATATGGCGAAGCGCGAAAGTTAATACTTGATGATGCTTATTGTACGCGTTATACAATATACATCCCAGTTGTACAAAAATGTACCGAAATTTGAAGAAGATATATTGGTGGCCCGGGATGAAAAGAGATGTTGGAAAATATGTCGAAAATTGTCTAACTTGTTTAAAAGTGAAAACAAATCACAAAAAACCTGGAGGAGAAGTCCAATCGTTAGCTATTCCTGTGAGAAAGTGGGACGATATCACTATGGATTTTGTTAAAAAATTACCACGAACCACAAGACGACATGACTCCATTTGGGTTGTGGTCGATTGCTTGACCAAATCTGATCGATTTATACCCATAAAGGAATACTTATCTGTTGATCGATTAGTTGATGTATACATCAAAGAAGTAGTCAAGTTTCACGATATACCGACTTCTATCATGTCAGATCGATATAGTTGATTTACATCTCGATTTTGGAAGAGTTTCCAAAAACATATGGGGTTCTAAGATACTGATGAACACGACATATCACCCTTAGACTGACGGGAAAAGCAAAAGAACAATTCAAACATTTGAAGATATGCTACAAGCTTGTATAATTGATTTTGGTGTTAACTGGGATGAGCACTTACCGTTGGTAGAATTTGCATATAATAATAGTTATCATTCTAGTAATCAAATGGCACCTTTTAAAGCACTATACGAAACACCGTGTAGGACTCCCACATGTTGGACAGAGGCTCGAGAAAGACCACTAACAAAACTAGAGATTGTAGAAGAAAATAAAACTAAGATCAAGGATATTAGGGAACATAGGAGAGTTACTCAACTTTGCCAACAACAATATGCGAACAAGAGACAAAAGCCGTTATAATTTAAAGTTGGTGAGATGGTGATGTTAAAAGTTTCACCATGGAAAGGTATGATTCATTTTGGTAAACAAGGGAAATTGAGTCCTTGATATATTGAACCTTTCCAGATATTACAGAGGGCCGGAAAAGTTGCGTATCAATTATATTTACTGTGACAACCCGAAATTTTTTTGCTTTGAAAGCCCAGTCAGTCAACTCAACAGAGTGTCAGACTCATTGGTAATGAGTTCTAGCCTGGTTAAAGGTCATTCTAAGGAGTCTTAAGCCTAGTACACTTAAGGAATGAGTGTTAGAATGTACCTGCTAGAGACACTGTACAACAAATCCAGCCTTAACCTCATCATAAGGAGTTCACGGCCACAATGCCAATGAGTTTACGGCCGTAAACTCATGTGGCCGTAAACTCAAGTCCATATATATGGCTCTTGATCATTTCTAGCCATTCTTTCACTTCCAAACTCAAGAACTTCCATTTCTCTCTCAACTATCATCCCGAGTTTCATCTTAGATCATCAAAAACGTAAGTGTTCCTTCCTTGATTTGTTGTTAGACTTCATCTCCTAGTTACACTCTTTGATTTCATCCATGAAAATCAACTTTTCTTAGATCTTCAAGTTTCACCAAGAACACACACTAGTGTTCTTGTCCAAGATCGACCATTTCAAGCCTCTATATCGTAAGTACTCTTCCCTATACTTGATATCTAGTTAAGACTCATGCTTAGAGCCTTGAAATCATCAAGAATGAAGGACCAAAAGGAGTTTACGGCCATGCCATCTCCCATGGCCGTAAACCCCTATAAGTATGCCATTTGAGCCTTAAACTCTTCCTAAGGCTTGGACTTGAGACTAGAACACTCCCTTGTGCTTTGTAAGACCTTGAATCATCACCAAACTCATCATTTAGAGAGTTTACGGCCCAAGAGTAAACACCCTTGGCCGTAAACTCCAAGTACGGTCAAGTTTTGGACCTTAAACACATCTAGACTCTTGCTAAACCTTAGAACACTTGAACCCTCGAGACTCCTTACCTTTAAGACCCTAAATGTGACCATTAAGAGAGTTTACGGCTATGAGTAAACCCCCTTGGCCGTAAACACCTCAACACTCTCCATAGAGTTGGTCTTTCACATCCTTGTGTAGAGCAAAAGTCCCTCAAGCTTCCCTAGCCTTCAAACACCCTCATATGCATCTTTGACCATGAGTTTACGGCCGTAAACTCCCTTGGCCGTAAACACATGGCCGTGAACACCAAACCATGGCCATAAACATCCTTTAGGTCAATCACATGTGATTCCAAAACTTGGTCAAAGTGTTTCCTAGTCCCGTGAGGTGTTTCCTTGCATTTGGTTGCTTCCAAGCGCTATATTTATGTCAGTATATGCCAATGTATGTCATTTAGGACTTGTTGTATCTCGGGACTTCATTCGTGGAACTTCTCATCCTTACACGCGTACTCGTTGAATCACCCACATCAGGTGAGTTCATACCCCATAATGAATCTTTTAACTGTTTTTAAATGCTTTTAAGGAGGGGAATACAAGTTGAACACAATGATAATTGTGTAAATGTTTGCTATAAACATCTTTCAAAAGATTGCTTATGTCTTTTATAAGTGATCAAAACATTTCAAAAACTGTTTTAAAGTTATGTTACTTTATAGTTTTACAAAACTCCGTTTTTAAAGTACAGGCATAACTTAGTAGATAAAAGACTCTTTTCAATAATAGTTCAATTAAAACACTAGTAAACTATAATAAGTATAGTTTAGGAAGACACTACTCATTACTTCCAGTACAATGAAGCATACAAAGATTCATTTCATACATGAGTCAGAACACACTATTTTGAGAAGCATTTCACACTATACACTATACAAGAGAGTATACTATACACTAGTATGGAAAAAACATTACTACACTATAACTTACTATACAAACACTGTTATACGATAAATTAATGTGACACACTATTTAAGGATACAACAATACAGTGTTGTATCATATTGTAACCAGAGTCTCCTGGAGGGAGAGCGGGCATCTTGTGTATAGATCTATACGGGACAGACACTCCCACACCCTGACTGCTAGCTACAGTCCCAGCCGATAATGCCAAGGGGTGACAAATGTCACCTCACTACATATGACACCGGAGGGTCATCTTTTATTCAGTCGTCGATCAGCATGGTTACATACGGGTTCACATTTAAACCTTTAATTAACCAACTTGGGATTAAAGGCAAAACGACTCCCCGAGGTGTATTGTACATTTAATACTACCCGGAGTCTGTATTTTATCACTTATTAGCCAGCAGTGTCACTGCTGAGGAAAAACATTATTTTCCCTATTGCATTTACTTTGTGATCTTCTCACATATTCATTAATGTATAAACTATATTTAGTTAATGATAGTCTCATTTGGGAAAATACACACTCATACAAGAAACAAACATACATAACATTTGATGCCTTGGTAGAAGGTTGCGTTTAGTAGAAAGGACCATAATGCTAACCTTATGATTCCTTAATGTATACATCAAAGGATACATATATATCAATAGGATCCGACAGATAATAGGATGTGTGCTCTCCGCTTCATTTCCTGTTCCTTGTTTGGTTGTGGGCTTGGAACAGATTCACCCAGTCTATTATCTATTCGATTCTAGATATATATGTCCAGTATACATTGAGTCATCATAAGGGTACCAGGTATGGGTCAAGTCATAGGACACAGAGTCAATGCACAGTTTTCTAGTACAAAAAATACTTTCCAAATCATAACTTTTTGTATACAAAACTAGAAACTTACCAGTTGAGGGTTTAATCCATTTTATTAAACCAGTATAAACTTAAAGGAGCTTAGGTGATTAACTCTATAATACATTAGTTTATACATCATGGTTATATATCATTAATACCCAATAGGTAGTTGGATGTGTGCTTTCCGCCTTACTTCTTGTTCCGTGTTTGGTTGTGGGCTTAGGGTAGATTCACCCAATTAACTCTCTATCCGATATTAGATCATATATAGCCAGTAAAAACTAAGTGATTATAGAAGTAATCACTGTGGTCACCATTTTCTTATAAGAAACAAGGGTTTTCTTAAAGAATCTTTTCATTAAATATAAAGGAACCTTTACAATTAACTCCATGAGTAACAAGTGAATACGCCAGAGTTATATACAACAATAATCTAACAAACAATGGGATGTGTGCTATTCGCCTTACCTCCTGTTCCTTGTTTGGTTGTGAGCTTAGGGCAGATGCGCACAGTCGATTGTTTGTTTACTCTGAGTTTTATATCACTTGTATCCGTTTAGTACTCATAGAAAGGATTGTAGGATCATTTTTACGTATCTTTCATCAAAGTAGGAAATATAGGATTTCCTAAGAGGAACAAGCGAACTTTTCTAAACAGAACTTACAACTTACTACATTTTTCAACTACATTTTCAACAACATTTTACAACAACTTTCTACAACGTACTTACATCACTAAAATCTTATGAAGTCACCAGCTTAATTGCTGATCAACTCTTTCAAATAACTTGTATTCTCAGGAGCCTAGTAGACAGGTACTCGTGCTGGGATTCAGAAGATGGAGCAGTATAGCTTCAAGTATTGTTTGTTATTTGCTTATGCATTCTATGTTTTGTGAACACACACTTTGTAAAAACTTTCTTTCTAATGAAATGGTTGTTCATTACTTTGCTTACTATGATGCATGTCTTGTGATACTAAACATGACGTCCTCCACCCCAGAACGTTTCCGCCGTTCCGGTTTTGGGGGGTGACATTTACTACAAGAATTACCAGGTATCCATAATATCTTTCATATCACTTTTTTAAGAAAAACCTTGTTTGATAATGCACAAATGGTACCAATGACTAAGATTGAAGTGGAAAAGAAATTGAGGTATTCCGAGTAAACCGAGAAAAAATTAGATCAGAAAATAAAGAAATTAAGAAATAAAGAACTTGTATTAGTGAAAGTACAATGGCGTCACCATAGAGGTTCTGATGTAACTTGGGAAACAAGGTGAAGTGTAAAGTCCCAAATCCAAGGAACCAAACCAGTGATCAAACAATGAACAATCAAAATGAATAAGAATGGAGTAGAAGAAGGATTTAATCAAGCAATGCACACGTTTATTGATCAAAACGTCAAGTACACCTTGAGACCGAACACAGTTCACGGCCGCAAACACTAAAGCAACAGGACCAAAACCCTACCAAGACTTATACATAAAGAAACCTAGCCCCAAACCAAAGGGGAGATTGTTAGGTTACATTTTATGGTTTGGGCTAGGTTTCTTTATGTATAAGTCTTGGTAGCGTTTTGGTCTTGTTGCTTTAGTGTTTGCGGCCGTGTAGGTGTTCACGGCCGTGAACTTGTTCACGGCCATGAACTGTGTTCGGTCTTGGTCCTTTATATAGTGTCAGAATGTGTCAGTGCTGAGGTTAGCGAGTCAAACAGTCGTGTGTGTGTATCTCAAGGTGTAAAGTCCCATATCCAATTGTAAAGTCCCAAATCCAAGGAACCAAACCAATGATCAAACAATGAACAATCAAAATGAATAAGAATGGAGTAGAAGAAGGATTTAATCCAGAAATGAACACTTTTATTGATCAAAAAGTCAAGTACACCTTGAGATACACACACATGACTGTTTGACTCGCTAACCTCAACACTGACACATTATGACACTATATAAAGGACCAAGACCGAACACAATTTACGGCCGCAAACACTAAAGCAACAAGACGAAAACCCTACCAAGATTTATACATAAAGAAACCTAACCCCAAACCAATGGGGAGATTGTTAGGTCACATTTTATGGTTTGGGCTAGGTTTCTTTATGTATAAGTCTTGGTAGGGTTTTGGTCTTGTTGCTTTTGTGTTTGCGGCCGTGTAGGTGTTCACGGCTGTGAACGGTGTTCGATCTTGGTCCTTTATATAGTGTCAGAATGTGTCGGTGCTGAGGTTAGCGAGTCAAACAGTCATGTGTGTATCTCAAGGTGTACTTGACGTTTTGATCAATAAACGTGTGCATTGCTTGATTAAATCCTTTTTCTACTCCATTCTTATTCATTTTGATTGTTCATTGTTTGATCACTGGTTTGGTTCCTTCGATTTGGGACTTTACACGAAGTTTAGAGAAAAACACCCTTATCTTTTTTGTTAACCAATAATAGATTTTAGAGACAAAATCTTTTGAAGGAGGGGATAACTTGTAATGCCTGTTTTTGTGTATTTTTAACTTAATCTATGTTATGCTTAAGTAGAGATATGTTATGTTGTAATTACTTGAAATTGAGTATTAATGTATGAAAGTTTAGACATTATAGAATTATGATTATATGGAAGTTGTGTAACACATTTGAATGAGAAAAACTAAATGAACGATTCTCATGACGTGAGCAATGAAGCTCACGACATGAGCGAGAACGGTAAAACGAGATACACAAATGAACAATGAGGGCCTTCTACTTTGGAATGTCACGACGTGAGGGAAGATAAATCACGACGTGGGAAAGTATGTTACCTTATATTATTAGTGACGGATCCCATTTTGTTGTATTAAATAAATGTCACGAATAAATCTCACAACGTGATTCATAAAGCCCACGACGTGAATAATAATCTCAGGATGTGAAAAATAAAGTTCACGACGTGACGACGCATAAAAGGTTAAAATGAGTTTCATCCTTAAACAGGGTAATTCAATTCCAGCTCTCTAGAAACACATACTATAGTGGCGATTTACACCTAGTAAACCCTCCTGAGTCCGGTTTTGAAGAGATTAAAGGCATAGAACTCCAAATTGTTGAATCAAGGTAAGAATAATCATCTATATCATATTTGTTGTGAAATTAAGGCAAAGTTAGAAGGTTATGGTTGAACCCCTATATGAAAAGTTTGAGTTCAATTGATGAAATTAGGATGTTATACGACATATTATAACTTGATTTCAGCTTAATACCATGTTATTGAACCTTGTATGTCAATTTTGGTTCATGAGGATTCGGGTTCATGAGTAAAGAAATATGACTTAATGAATTAAGTCTTCTAATGTTTAGAGTTTATGTAACAAGTAAATTAAACTTGATATGAGTATCTATTGATTTATATACTTATAGATTCTATTCATGATGAATAAATGATATAGTTTCACAATTGAGAATTAATGTTTATGAGTTGAAATGTGTAATGAATTTTGTTAATAACATATATGAGATAATTGTGATTAGGAAATCGAGAAGAAGGGACGAGCATGGAAGTTCCAAGGTTGGGATATCATCCAAATAATCCATAAAGAATAAGGTGAGTAAACTTTGATTTCCTCATATATTGATTTTGGTGATTAATGGTATGCTTAACTAAATTCCATGAAGGTATAATTATATTCTCATGTTAAGAATATATGTGATTTTAAAAGAGAGTGATTGATAGAGGATGGAGTTTGATACTAGTAACCCATGAGAGGTGATTGGGTGGTGTCATGTATGAGAAGTTAATTGAGATGATTTGATGAAATCTTGATAATATACAAGATGAGATTGAACGAGATAATAAATTTTTGATATGAGATAGTATTGCTAAATGGAGTTGATTAAGAATACATGAGAAATATGTATTATACCCACGAGGGGTATATGATTTTTTTTATATATATAAAAGATGATCTTGTGATTATAATATCTTATAGATATAAAGAAAAAGTTACTCATTAAGCATTGAACTTAATTTTATGAACTTCTTAATGATTTTAGGTACAAGCATTATGGATATGGGAAAGAGCCTAATGGAGTAGCCATAGTGTGTTTCTTTTGATAACTAAACTTTAGAATGTTTTGTAAAGTTGTAAACCCGGCTCGAACCCTAACATGTATAGCTATCTTTTGTTGTAAACGATAACGACTTGTATGATGGATTTTATGAAGTACATATTTAAAAAAAAAATTGTGTACTTTATTTTTTGTTGGGTGTTACAAAAATGAACGTAAACTTAAGCTTAAACAAGATCTAGCAAAGCAAGCCTCAAGGTATGAACTTTATACCTTCTAGAGATAATGAGGTGTAGATTCTGGATCCAAGAACTTCAGTGCACCACCATTTCTTCAATGATCTTCCTTCACCACCAAGAACACTAAAAAATCACTCAAATGCTTCAAAACTCACACTCAATAGCTAGGGTTTTAATATTAAGGCTAAGAGGGATGGAGGTTAGTCATAAGAAGGTCCAAAGGGGAATAAGATGCTTATATAGTGGACACATCCCTAAAAATTTAGGGTTTGGGAACAACACGAGTACGCCCAGCATACTAAGGTGTATGCCCAGCGTAGTCACGTGTACGCCCAAAGTACTTAACCTCCTTCACGGACCTTTTTAGAGACTTACGCCCAGCGTACCGACAGACTCCCTTTTTCAAGCTTAACTTCAAACAACCATAACTTCTTCGTTTCAACTCCGTTTTCGATGATCTTTATATCTACGGAAAGGTATCATCGAGCTCTCTAATTATATCTTTACACTTATGACTAAATATATCTCGAACTAAATTCCTTAATTTATGCAAGAAGCCTGAAACACAACCTTTCCCATTTTACCCTTCATTTTCCATTGAACAATCCAAGGTCTAGATCACTTATCCAACATCATACACCTCCAATAGAGTCTAAACTGAATTATATAGAATCCCAAGGCCTTTATATGGTTGCATTACGGTTCTCAAATCTTTAATTAAGAAACGTCCTCAAACATGATGTTACAACTCTCACCCATTTGAATTTGATTAAGCCCCCAAAATCATTCCTTACCACTTCCCCTGCAATACCAGAAATCATCTCATACCGAAGACCGATCACCACACTGCTATCAAAGCCAACCTTAGAAGAATCAAATAACCTAACTAAGAATGAACCATAATATTCTATCCTTAGACAATAAAAGAATAACCAACCGTTATGCCTGGAAACTAGAAACTCGACGCAATGTTTAACTTCCAAACAGATAGGACTATTCCAACCACTCCCGTAATCAATCAACTATGCAACCCGAACTGAACAAAACCATCTTATCTGAACTATTCCACTGATATCCGGAAAAACATAAATCTCGACCATCCACCGATGCTGGAAATCCTGTTTCGAATACCCAATCGACTCCCAACTTTAAGATCTGAACCGATAAAGGTTATCCTGACCCATATGCCAATACGAATCCATCAGTCATCCATTCCAAATAAAAGAAAAATCAACCAACCAACGCACGAACGATCACCAACTCTGCTTCACTCCAGTGATTGCTACAAACCAAACTGTATTCTCACATTACATTCAGCACCAACCCAACCCATGATCTACCCAAGTATTACAAATGTTGCGGCCCACTCACAACTTTCAACCAAACCTGGGATGATCTAAATCATCCTAGAGAATTCCACGAGCCAAGTCATAGACTTCCATCACTGTCACGACCGCCTACCAACCTAATGAATGCTACGTCTGCTCCGCAGTCTTACAACACTTCTACAACCGCATACTAACCTAGTGAATTCTGTGGATGCTCCGCAATATTACATCACTCCCACAACCACATACAAACCTAGTATATGCTAATGATGCTCCAGAGTCTTACATCACTTCCACTACCGCATACTAACCTAGTGAATGCTACGGCTGCTCCGCATTCTTACAACACTTCCACAACCGCATACTAACCTAGTGAATGCTATAGTTGCTCTGCAGTTTTACATCGCTCCCACAACCGCCATGGGCGTAGCCCATGGTCTTGCCAATTACACAGAAGAATGCCTAACCGAAATCACTACGAGTTAAAACCCCATCCTACTATACTCTATCAGGTGTTCGGGTCATGCTTCAAACCCTAAAGCCTTCATCGGAGAAGAACACACAAAGAGGTCGTAACACAACCCTTGACCTGAACCTAGCCATGAATCCATATCATTTGCTACACAGCTCACCACTGAGCAAAGAACACTATTCCTTGCTTAACCGGGAACCCTATCGCAACTAGAACTGGCTCTCTAGTTATCTTAGGATGATACCATGATGAATGGACTTCCCAATTAATCCTTAATCAAAAAATATCTTATCCGCGCCACCTGATGAGACGATCAAGGCCTCGCCGACCAACGGTAGTTTGCTCCACACTCACAACCTGACCTATCTTGGATTCTCCTGACCTCAAGTAAATTTGGCACTCCCACAAGATATACCAATCCAAATCCCCGACGTGGATACATTCTGATTGATTATTTCCCCACCTTGATTCATCTACATTCTGATAACCTCATAATCACTGGATTACCGAGCTATCCCACAGTCTTCCAACCCAACCACCACCACACCGAGCTTAATCGACTAAGGTCCCATGATCAAACGATATCGGGTGCCCACACCCCAAACTAGGTGAAGCACTTTACTACTCTCGACGAAATATTTATGTATCCATAGTACCTTCCTTTGATACTATTCCACATCCTTGTACAATCCCATTTGATGACAATGAACCCATAGACCCACAATCAGAACATATAGATGATCACGTCAATGCTCTACTTACTACCGAGTCAATCCGAGTCTGCTATAAACAATAATTCCAAAATCCAACAATATAGGATAATCGTACTGATATTGCAATATTTATACATACTTTTAGGCAATATTTGAATACATTTTGACTAATAATTTGGTTATTTGCATAGATAAATGATACTTATAAGATTAAATTGTATTTTGTAGCCAAAAGAAGTCATTTTGAAGAATAAGGACTGAAAATGACAAGAACCAGAACTTTGGAGGTTAAAAGCTTAAGAGATGAAAAATTCAACACAGAGGCGTACTCACGACGTGAGAAGCAAAGGTTCACGACGTGAGCATGTGATTCTAGAAGATAAACATCTGGAAGCAAAATAATTCATGTTAGATATGGATACATTCGAGCTCACGACGTGAGGAGGGCAAAATCAGAAGCTATAAATATCCTTGATCCTCACGATTTTGGGAGGTTGGCTGGCTAGAGGAGAGTTTCAGAAGTCGTTTTCCAGAAGTTTAGAGGATAGAAACTTGGTAACAGCTCCAAGGAAGAAGGAGAAAATCATAATTAGATTTCTAGTTTGGTATTTTACTATGCTTTCAATTATGAATTGTTTTTGTTTGATTGTTAGTATGAGTAGCTAAATCTAGTTGCTTCTGTTAGCTAGATAAAGTTGGAACTCATGGTTAGGTTATATTAATTGAGACTTTTCTAGTTGGTTAATGTCTTGTGTTTGATTGTTTATACCTAGCATGCTTAATTTGATACTAGATTGCTTTAACTCATATTTTGTGTAGTTTAGTGACCATTAATCTGCATGAATTTGATTACCTAGTAATTTAGTGAACATTAGATTATTAGAGCTAATATTGAACCAATCTTAGATAAGTAATTGAAGTATTGAATTTGGCCGTGTTGGAGAACTCATATTATGAACATAATTGTGTTTGTTAACTCAATCTTACATAACTCCAATATATTTAATAATTGATTATGTGTTAAAATATGTATAACCATGCATAGCTCTACATGACTTAATTTAATATTAGTAAATTTGGAATTGAATTGCTAACAATACATTAATTGGTAACCAACGAGAATTGTCATAATTAATAGTTAAACCATTAAGGGAAAGTGGATTCAAACTAACAGAAGTGTTCTTATTACTTGATTGAATTGTGTTTGAGAATTTAAGTTTGTCTAAACTTTGCAAAATTAGATAAAAACCATTTAATTTGCTAGAATTTTAGATTAATTTAATAGTAAGTAGATTAATTAATTAAAACCGTTCCCTGAGTTCGATACCCTACTTTTGTGCTATACTATACGCGAAAGGGTACACTGCCCTGGGTCGAATAGCTAGTAGATTAGGAGGTAAAATTAGGTGTAGCTGTTTTAGACGCATCACGTACCCACAAGCCAAGATATACCATAAATAGAACTTGACGATAGGTTGTCACTTCCACTGACCTCCAACCTGTACAGCTCAAAACCTTCGAAGCATCCCAACAATTGACGAGAAACAACCAACGGTCGAGAATGCACTGACAACAACCCAACAATCCAATTTCTACTAAACTAACCCACGTGGAAGTACACATAACAAATTCTGAAGTTGATTGACAGATCAACCACTGCTTATCGTAGACGATAGGTATCAATATATACCTTGAGTTGACAAATCCTTCAACAACCGATACTCAACCCGAGTGACCTAACCACCTCTTGATCAGTTCATCAGCATTCCCGAAAGGGACCACTAGCTACAACGAGCTCCTTGGCCAACAACGTCCTGCCATGAAAACAACTCATGTATTCCCGAGCACCTACATCTGATGTCAATCTGCTCTGCACCCTCGTATCAAACCAAAGTCTCTCATACTCGAACCGCCGGTCCTTATAACCCATTCTTCTAGAACCATGAACTTGAACAGATCGATGATCTTCCAAGTAGCATACCCAATTCTCCCTTTCTTGGGTTCAAACTATCACCCAAGAACCCCATGCATAATCGCCTCTATCATCAAGAACCCCATGCATATGCACAAGTAATAACTCTGATAGTCCATTCATAGCACTTGTTCTCTATCCAGGAACAAATGGATTACTATACACTTCGCATCTAAATCCCTAACCATCACTTCATCGCGAGAATCAATCATAAAACAAGATGCATGATCTTCACAGTCGAGATACACTGTAGATAATGAAAGTTTTCGTTCCCGATTCACTTCTTCTGATAACCTGGAACCACCTGCTAAAACACGCTCTAACTAAACTCAAAGAATGCATATCCTTATTCCTATCTTTTACAGTCTCTACGAAAATGACTCTCTTTCCACATATGAAATTTTCTCGAGGCGATCAAACCACAAGTATCCTTTCGTGCATCTTCACCTTTGTTGCACATACCGTAACCATCTAGTTTCCCTTATTGGGTCTTCCTCCAAGTTCTAAAATCATATGTTCGCTCTCTCTTTCCCCCAACACAAAAAACTGGAATAAAAGAATCGTTGTCATAGAAAACGACAACATAAGCCATCGACCGATCACTCATCCTCAGGCTGAAATCCTCAAGCCGCGCATCCTAATCGCTCCCTTCTTGAGTCCCGTGACTCCGACTAGCACTTCCTAAAGCAAGGCCCCCAATACCTCAAATCAACTACTCATATAGATCTGCATCATTCAACCCCAAACTGACATGGCCACTAAGGCCGAAACTGATGGGTTTTGAGCATTCTAACACTCCTATGGTGTACATGCAACCCTAGAAACCTTGGATCTATGTTTGACTAAGATACATGCAAATAATTATTTTTCCAAGGTTCTTATCCTAACTAGCAACTAGCATGGCATGGGGTACTTGAATCAAATAAAACTAGTAGAATTACTTACCTTGTAGTAGTAGTTGATTGCTTGGAGTTTGAGAGCCTAGCACCAATAATGTGGATGCCTCAAATGGAAGTCACAAATCACCACAAACTTGGAAACTTGAGAGAATAGTCACAAACTTCTTGAAATCGGCCCTCTTAGTTTACACACATCAACTAGTGCTATTTTAAGAACCAAAACCTCATTTATATAGTGTGGTGGATTAGGGTTACATCCATGTAAACCCTAATACCCATGTCTTTTCATTTCCATGAGATCCATGGGTTAAAGCTCCATGGAGTATCCATGGACTTTCCATGCAAGCCTAGCCCATTCCAAATAAGCATTAGCCCACACTATATAAATACAAGAGTCCATATTTAATTAGTCATACTTTTGATCTCTAAATTAATTCTAAATTAATTATAGATCAATACTAATTAAATAATATAATTTTATATTAATATATTAGGACTTATAATATATTAATAAATCATAACTTATACTATTCTCAAACGATTATCCATAAATTGTTTGGGTGAAGTGCAACCCAAATGGACCATGCCGGGTCGGGTCAAGTACATACCAAATATAGTTATAGACTTAGACACTATATCGAACAGTCTCCCACTTGGATAAGTCTAATAACTATAGTTGCAAGTATGACTTCAGGAACCGATCAGCAATCGTAGCTCTTTAAACTCTGTTGAACTATGAAGCTCCATTTTAGATAAGTGATCATATAATCCTCTGTTCTAGATATCAGCCGGACAAATACATGGAACATGGTCTTGCTTATTGTCCAACATTTGTTTCCTGATTTCTGATTTGTTTGACATAGAACTTAACTGAACACATCAATTTAGTTCTGACCGGGCCCGGTACATAGGTCAAAACAAAATCATCGAGGGGCCCAGATATCGCTTTTTAATCCTAGAAGGAACAGATAAACTTCGACTCATATGTTTGCTCTACTACTTGTTGAACTACACACAAAGGCACGGTTTATAACATCAAGTTACCAATGCGTTTTCGTGCAATCAATGCATGACCAACTCATAGGCAACAAATCATATCTCTAGGTTTGAAGACTTATATGATATTACCGTCTCACGATCACTCGAGATAAATTCCATGAAGTGATACAAGTGAGCGTGGGTTGAATCCAATACTCAGAACTTATGAGCACTCATGAGTGCTGTAGGCCCGCTTTGTCTAACATCTTAGACCTCTACAAGCCAACCCATGACAGTTTTGATTCATATCTACTTCCAACATATGACCGACTGTGGAGAGTTTGAATAATATGATATAAACCATAACATAATTATTCTGGAAGTCAAAACATGCAAAAAGAAATAATAGTGAACGATTGACAAGAGATAGCAACACTTTACTCATAAATAACAGCTTTTATTTATCATCAAATGTTAATTACATTTTACAAATTTCAAGATTATCTAACTACTAAAACTAATATCATCCTTCAGCCCTATGCTCCGAGCATGCTGGAGATGCTTAGCCCGAGTCAGTCCCTTCGTGAGGGGATCTGCTGGGTTCTCATCCGATGATAACCTCTTTGCCACGAGGATTCCTTCTTCTATTCGATGTCTGATGAAGTGATATTTTCTGTCAATGTGTCTGGATCTCCCATGATCTCTTGGTTCCTTGGCTAAGGCAACCGCACTATTGCTGTCACAGAAAATCTCGATTGGCTCCTTTATAGCTGGTACAACTCCAAGGTCTCCGATGAAGTTCTTTAGCCATATAGCCTCCTTTGCTGCCTCGCTTGCTGCTATATACTCTGATTCACAAGTGGAATCAGCCACTGTCTCCTGCTTGGAACTTTTCCAAGTAATTGCCCCTCCGTTTAGAGTAAAGACCCAGCCCGACTGAGAGCGGAAATTATCCCTGTCAGTCTGAAAGCTAGCATCACTGTACCCTACAACTCTCAAGTCCTCACTGCCACCGAGGGTAAGGACCCAGTCCTTAGTCCTCCGTAGGTACTTGAGGATATTCTTTACCGAAGTCCAGTGTGACTTGCCAGGGTTCCCCTTATACCTGCTAACCATGCTCAAAGAAAAGGCTACATTAGGTCGAGTACACGTCATAGCATACATGATCGATCCTACAGCTGAAGCATAAGGTATTCGACTCATTTCTGCTATCTCAGCCTCAGTACTAGGGCTTTGTGTCTTACTAAATCTGGCATTACTCTGGATGGGTAACTCTCCTTTCTTGGAGTTATGCATGTTGAACCTTTTCAACACTTTCTCCACATAGGTGCTTTGACTAAGTCCAATTAGTCTTTTACTCCTGTTTCTCAAAATCCTTATCCCTAGGACATAGGCAGCTTCTCCAAGGTCCTTCATAGCGAAACACTTCCCAAGCCAGGACTTTACTTCCTGCAGGGTTGGGATGTCATTTCCTATGAGTAGTATGTCATCCACATACAGTACCAAAAAGCTGACTATACTCCCACTAGCCTTGATATAGACACAAGATTCATCTTCACTCCTTGAAAAGCCAAATTCTTTGACGTTCTCATCAAAGCAAAGATTCCATCTGCGAGGTGCCTGTTTTAATCCATAAATGGATTTCTCGAGCTTACACACTCTACTGGGGTACTCTGTACTGACAAAACCCTCTGGATGAACCATGTAAACATCTTCAGCCAACTTTCCATTAAGGAAAGCGGTTTTGACATCCATTTGACATATTTCATAATCATGAAATGCAGCAATGGCTAACAGAATCCTAATAGACTTAATCTTGGCCACTGGTGAAAAGGTCTCATCATAATCAACTCCCGGAGTTTGAGAATAACCCTTTGCAACCAGTCGTGCCTTATAAGTGTGTACATTACCATCCATGTCGGTCTTCTTCTTGAAGATCCATTTGCACCCAACTATCTTACGATCAGGTACAATGTCAACCAAGTTCCAAACTTGATTGTCATACATGGACTGTTATTGGAAGACATCTGAGAGAGAAGGAGCTAGTAGGGTTTGAGCCAGAAGCATTGTTATTGGAAGACATCTGAAAAGAATAGGGAATAGATTAGATTAGATATAGAGATAGTCCTTAACAAAACACCCAAATGTAATATTAAGGCTAGGACCCAACACAATATTTTATAACTTAGAAGAGGGATGCCGTAATCTAAGCTATAAGATATTTGAAGGTAGGTGAATGACGATTCACCAATTTCCACCATGAAAAACGAAATATTTAATTAGGTTTTAATTGGTTTAGAAACTCCTAGATTCTTTGAGATTAATTGAACATTCTTCAATGGCATGTTTCAATCTCGAGTGTGCCCTTCAAGTTTTGTGACTGGGATGCCGAGGATCACAAAACAAGGTGTGAAGTAACCATGCAAATTACTTGGTACCCTTAATGTATTACCCCTCAATCGATGTGCCGGTTAACCACACACGCTCCATCGATACTATGATAAACATTAAGTCACCCTTTACCTACCTTGTTAAGTTCAAGTTAGTGTGCCGGTTAACCACACACGCTCCACTAACGACTTAAACAAAGTGTAAAGTGTAATTTCATGGATTAGCACCTTATTCACATTTTCCTAAAATAACTAAGATTGGGAATTCAATAAAGTTTAGTTACTTTAGTATTATCATTATACTTTTAATGAGAATTTATAAGTCCTTGTCCTACCCGTTCGGCTAACGACCCTCCACCGATCAAGGAAGCGGTGGGTGAGAGTGGACACCCATTAAGTTGCCATTTTATAGGCAACAACCTTATACCCCCCTTATAGACCGGTTTCGTGAATGAGGCGTACTAGCGGTAAGACGACTTGATCTTATACATATATAAATATTATTAAACTTATAATATTATAAAGTATAAGGGTTGAATTTTGACTTTTAAAATTCTAGGGGTTGGAACTAAAGTTTTTAGTATGACTTTACATGTTCCAAAACTTGAGGGCAAGTTTTGTAAACTTTCAAAACTTTTCATTTCTCATAACTTATGAGTTAATGGTTATTAAAAATGAAGACTCTTCATTTTTTGTAACCTATGTGTTCTTTTAATGGTTATTTATAAATGTGACTTTTGGTTATCCATAACTTAAGAACTAGTTATGGACTCCATTAAAACACATAAAGATCAAGAATTAATCTAATCAATTATTAGCAAATAATTTCTATGATCTTCTAAACTCATATGTTTATGAGTGTTCATATCAAAAATTTCAAGAATCGTAAGTACATATACAAAACTTGAAATTTTGATACGAGCTTTTGAACAAAACTTCGATTTTTCAAGTTTTTTTTTTTTTTGCATCAAGTATCAAATAAACAAACCAGGCTCTGATACCACTGATGGGTTTTGAGCATTCTAACACTCCTATGGTGTACATGCAACCCTAGAAACCTTGGATCTATGTTTGACTAAGATACATGTAAATAATTATTTTTCCAAGGTTCTTATCCTATCTAGCATGGCATGGGGAACTTGAATCAAATAAAGCTAGTAGAATTACTTACCTTGTAGTTGTAGTTGATTGCTTGGAGTTTTAGAGCCTAGCACCAATAGTGTGGATGCCTCAAATGGAAATCACAAATCACCACAAACTTGGAAACTTGAGAGAATAGTCACAAACTTCTTAAAATCGGCCCTCTTGGTTTACACACATCAACTAGTCCAATTTCAAGAACCAAAGCCTCCTTTATATAGTGTGGTGGATTAGGGTTACATCCATGTAAACCCTAATACCCATGTCTTTTTATTTCCATGAGATCCATGGGTTAAAGCTCCATGGAGTATCCATGGACTTTCCATGCAAGCCTAGCCCATTCCAAATAAGCATTAGCCCACACTATATAAATACAAGAGCCCATATTTAATTAGTCATACTTTTGATCTCTAAATTAATTCTAAATTAATTATAGATCAATAATAATTAAATAATATGATTTTATATTATTATATTAGGACTTATAATATATTAATTAATCATAACTTATACTATTCTCAAACGATTATCCATAAATTGTTCGGGTGAAGTGCAACCCAAATGGACCATGCCGGGTCGGGTCAAGTACATACCAAATATAGTTATGGACTTAGACACTATATCCAACAGAAACATTCACCAGACCCATCTTCTTCCTGGACAGCCATAACCGAAAAGCTAATAAATACCAAAATGTTGCAACAGATTCATGGTGACAAACCATGTTCCTACCCTCAACCAACTCCTTCAATTTTCTGAGACTTTCCTTATATGCCCGTTCTTTCTTCCCCCCAACACAGAAAACTGGAAGAACATAATCGTCGTCATAGAAAATGACATCATAACTCATCAGTCGATCACTCATCCTCAGCCTCAAATCCTTAAGCCACTCATCCTAATCGCTCCCTTCTTGAGTCCCGCGACTCTGACTGGCACTTCCTCAAGCAAGGCCCCCAACACCTTGAAATCAACTACTCATCTAGATCTGCACCATTCAACCCCAAACTAACATGGTCACTAAGGCCCAAACAATCACCAGGCCCGTCTTCTTCCCATACAGCCATAACCGAAAAGATAATAAATACCAAAATGATGCGATGGATTCATGGTGCCAAACCATGTTCCTACACTCAACCAACTCCTTAATTCAAGTTCAGATCCTGCGTTTTCAGTAGTAGGGGCCCAATACTACCTACCACACCTATTCGTACTTTCTTTAGAAGCATACTAAATCCTCTAAGTCACTTCATCATAATGATACCTTCCAAAATCTGCAAAACAACGCACCTCTCGTAGTAAAGCGCTTCCTAGGCCCTTCTAGGATTCCCACCTCACCTTGCCATCAGCTGCTGAAGGACTCCCATCAATGTCAACTAACTGCTTCACGAATATAATTACATGCAACAAAACTTAAATAATCCTTCGACTAAAAGACCCAACCCTAAAACGGTTAGACTCAGACGATAGCTGCGCAATAAGGCCTGATCAATCACTCTGATATTATTTAACCTTTCCAGCATGTAACTTAACATATTAATGCAATAATTAACATACATCACTATGAGTTCCACAAAGCACAAATCAAGCAACATTCGAGCATCTAAACTAAAAGCATTGCATAATCAGGCAATCTTATCTCAAAAGCTCCTAAAGATCTCTAGTCACTAGCATGCATCACTAGCAACTCACACAACAGGAATAAAGGCATCTCTCCTAATCAGGCATCCTACCATGCAACACTGAGCAAATCCTTAGCCCTAATCTAGCATGCAATTCTCATATACTCATATTAAACATCAATCATAAAACACATATGGGTATTTTGGGAAATACTTACTGGAGCTCGGCTGATTTTACACATCACACTCCCTTTTATCTTAAAAACCCTTTTAGAAATCATTTTATTTTAGAAAATTTTACCAATTCCTCAGTTTGAGTTCAGGCACACCCAAGAATATTCCTGAATCCCTCAAACCAAGGCTTTGATACCAACTTGTAACGCCCAAACTTTCAACCCAAAAGTTTCAATTAAAAATTTAAGTGTTTATTCAATTTACAACTACGAACATCTTAGATAAAACCATTTAACTCAAAACATTTATCAAAGTATCGTCAAAAGTTATCATGTGTACAAATCTCCCATGGATGTGATGCAATAGAGTCGTGCCCCACCTTTGATATAAGAAAACATAAAAGCATTTAAACCACAAATCGTAAGCACAAAGTTTAGTGAGTTCCCCAAAATATCACATACCACACAACACAAATAACAATTATGGGTTATCAGCTACCCTGGAGACTACCCGAAGTCTCATTGGGTAAACAGCACGCCCTATGGGTTATCAACAACCCTAGAGACTACCCGAAGTCTCAGTACACACAATAACATATATCACAGTAATAGAAAATAACACCCAGCTGCTCAATGCGTATATACTACCACACAGGCAAGTATAGTGAGAAGACTCATCTCGCAAAGAAGATTGGTAGAACTCACACCCGAACTTCTGGAATTAGACTCCGCCTATTAATCACACCAAATAACCCTAATTAACAATTAAGGTAATTTTTCATACTCAACTAATCCCAAGCCAAGTCTAATCCACATGTTGAGAAAAAGACCATTTTTACCCTCCCAAGACCAAAACCCTCACAAATTGACCAAAAGGCACACATGGTCAAAAAGTCAAAGAAAGTCAAAGGTCAACATTATGACCTTATGTGCGCTGTACTCAACTCTATATTGGGCGTAGAGCACAGCATCAAAAATACGGTCTCCTAGCTGACTACGCTGGGCGTAGGCAAAATTATGCTCAACGTATTGGGCCAAAACTCAAATCCCACTTTTAAGCTCTTAATAATTAAGACACTTTGCCTTATCCTCAGATCTAACCCTAAACGACATTCTAATCCATAAAGTCTCCAAATTTATGCCTTTGCATCGCTAAAGAGATTTTAATCCCAAAACCCTAACTGCTAACATCACCAAAAACTCCATGAATCAGGCTTGGATGAAAGAAAAGGTCTAAGCTTGCATTTTTATGACACCATGCACTCTAAAACGTCTGAAAGGATGGATCAAATGGTCTGGAGTAACCGATTATCACAAATACCAAGGTTTTGGGACAAAATAAACACAAACATATGCTTAAACAAGATCTAGCAAAGAAAGCCTCAAGGTATGAACTTTATACCTTCTGGAGATGAACAATGAGATGTAAATTTTGGATCCACAAGCTTGAGCGCAGCCACTTCTTCAATGATCTTCCTTCACCACCAAGAACACTAAAAAATCACTCAAAGGCTTCAAAACTCACACTCAAGAGCTAGGTTTTCGATATTAGGGCTAAGAGGGAGGGAGGCTGATGATAAGAAGGTCCAAGGGGGAATAACATGCTTAAATAGGGGACACAACACAAAAATTTAGGGTTTGGTAATAGCAAGAGTACGCCCAACACACTCACGTGTACGCCCAAAGTATTCAACCTCCGTCGTGATCCTTTTTAGAGACTTACGCCTGGCGTACACTTCGTGTACGCCCAACGTACTGCCAGACTCCCGTTTTCTAGCCTAACTTCAAACAACCATAACTTCTTCCTTTCAACTCTGTTTTCGATGATTTTTATATCCACATAAAGGTATTGTTGAGCTCTATAATTCTATATTGAAACTTATGACTAAATACATCTCGAACTAAAATCCTTAATTTATACAAGAAGCCTGAAACATAACCTTTCCCATTTTACACCTCAACTTCCATTGAACAATCTAAGGTCTAGATAACTTATCCAACATCATACACCTCCAATTGATTCTAAACTCCATACCATAGAATCCCAAGTACTTTACATGGTCGTATTACGGTCCTAAAATCCAGAATTAAGAAACGTCCTCAAACAGGATTTTACACTAGTGTTGATAAATCAAAACCTTACATGTTTTAGTTCTAGTCTTTGATTGCGTTGATATAAGTTCCGTGTAGATGATTATTATATTTGCATGAACTTGATTACCTAGTGGTTTATGATCATTAAATTTCTAGAGCTAGGGTTGGAAAAATATTAGATTAAGTAATTAAAGTTAGTAACTTTAATTGTGTTAGAGAGCATAATTTATCCATAATTTGTGATTGGTTGCTTGACTTGATCATAGAAAAGTAACTATTAGATTTATCATACATAACCAAGTTTATCTTAATATCGATTTCGTGTTTACTTGTACTTCATCATAACATAGTAGGTCATAAATTGGTAACAACTTCGAATTTGATCATAATAACTAGTTGTATAATAATTTGGTAACCATCAATAGTAATTTAATAAGAAATCAACCATAGGAAAAAGGGGAATTCGTATCTAACGAAAGTACTCTTTAATATTGAATTTGAATAGTTTTCTTTGCTTAGTTTAATAGTGATATTTGGTAATTGTTTAATTTAAGTTCTTCTGATCTTGCAAAATTAGTAAAACCCAATTTAAAGTTTGTTTCTTAATTTAACTTTTAGTAATTGTTTTATTAGTTAAATTATATTCCCTGTGTTCACACCCGACTTACCTAAACTACTCTATAATCCGACTAGGTACACTGCCTATAGGTGCATAAATTAGTTAAGTTGGTTAGGTTTATAAATTTAAAAGTTGATAGGTATATTTTTTCACATCAAGTTTTTGGTGTCGTTGCCAGGAAACGACTTATTTGATTTTTAATTTAATTATTTTTATTTATTTGATCCTTTTTGGGGGTAAAAATCGCAAAAGTTATTTTTCTTCATTGTTTAAAATTTTCTATTTATTTAGTAGCCACGTCGTGGGCAAGAATGGCCACGCCGTGGTCACCGTTTGTGTAGGTTTTAGTTTTTGTTTAGTTCGTTTTTATGGGGTTTTTTTTTTGCTTTGTTTTCAGTAATTTATGACTAGAGGATCTGGAAATCCAATAGGTCCACCACTTCAAGATCCAGAATCATCATTCCATAAAAAGAAAGATAAGAAGGTTGACGAATCGAGTAGCACTTTTCAATCAGAGACGTTCGAGCACTTTGAGAAAACTCCTAATGAGAAGGGCAGAGGGAATAGACTAGAAATAGAGAGAAAATCAAAAGAAGACATAAAAAGAAAGTAAGAAGAGATGGCATACATAACAACGATGACAATGGAGGAATACAAAAAGAAGATGCGTAATGACAATGATCCTAGTCTAGTTCCACCCACGATTCTAGTTGCAACTAATTTTGAGCTCAAATGCTATATCCTCTCGATGCTCAAGGATATACCATTTCCGGGAAAGATTATGATGATGCTTTCAAGCACATCGATGAATTTTTGGACATTGCAAATTATTTCAATGTTCCAAATGTTTCAAGAGATGCAGTTTTACTAAGAATACTTCCCGTGACATTTACTGGAGATGCAAAATTATGGTTGAATTCGTTAGCATCTGGAACAATTAGAACTTGGGTCGATCTTCGTGAAGAATTCATAGAGCAATTTATTCATCCTTCAAAGATAGCCAACTCAAAAAGAAGATTGCTAACTTCCAACAAGAAATTGGAGAATCTTAATATGAAGCTTGGGATAGATACAAGGGATTACTTAAAAATTGCGCTCAACACTGTGCAAGAGGTTTATATCTTCTATTATGGGGTGAATGTTACTGTTGGATTGGATGTCTAAGCCCATAACTATTATTGGTATATACTTGAACCGAGAGTAGCATGGTCCATTTGGGTTACATATCATCAGGACAATTTGTTAGGATAGACTCTTGAGAGAAGGTTATGTATGATTTATTAATATATTGTGAGGTCTAATATATTAATATGAAATCATATGTTTTAATTAGTATTGATCAAGAATTAATTTGGAATTAATTTACTAATCAAAAGAGACTAATTAAATATATGGGGACTAATTATGGTAATTAGTTATATTTATATGTGTTGGGCTTATGATCCATGTTGGACCAAGTTTATGTATGGATACATAAAGAGTTAGACCACATGAACCATGGATCATAAAACCCATGGATATGGATTTGGGTTATACCCATGACCCTTGGAATCCTATATATAAATAGGTGAGTACATAGCCAAAAACGTAACAAAATGTATTCTTGGAGTATATGGACGGTTTTGGTGTGTATGAATTCTCTCTAAAGTTTCATCCTTTGTCCATGATGTGTTGTGACTTCATTTGAGGCTTCCACACTATTGGGGCTAAGCTCTTAAGGCCAAATACATCAAGACTTTAAGCTACATAAAAGGTATGTTACTCTAACTAGTATCTTATATGGTATATGACAATTGCATGCTAGTTATAGGATCAATGTCTTGGAAACCCTTTGCATGTATAATCATTGAAAACATAGATCCAAGGTATTTAGGGTTGTATGTGCACCATAGGATGTTGTAGTATACAAAACCCATCAGTGGTATCAGAGCCAAGGCTTGTTTTTCAATTATACTTGATGCAATTGCTGAAAAAAATCGATTTTCTAGTTGTCTGGACTGTGGACTCGGCAAGTCTACTGATGGACTCATCGAGTCCATGAAGAAATTCATCATACTCGTCGAGTAGGTTCATACACTCGACGAGTAGGAGGCCCAGAGTGCAGATTTTCGACTTTTAAGGCTGGAATTGAACTATGAACATTACCCTAAGCTGTTTTTGAACTTATAAACCTGTTTTTGATGTGGTAATGATCATTCTAATCCAATTCAAAAGATAATTGTCAATAGATTCATGTTTTGTATTAGTTTAATGGTTAGGCTAATTACATGAAAATTGTTTGATTTGAATTGTCTTGTTCATATGAGTTTAATCTAGATCATAGTTTTTCTTGACATGTTTGTTTGTTTATTAGATGATCTAAATGACCTTTAATGGATTCCATAACTTGTCCTCAAGTTATGGAAAACCAAAATTTTTTTGTGTTAAATCTTCATTAAAGCCATAGGTTACACAACTTGAAGAGTCATTTTCTCATAAATAGTTTTATGAACTCCATAACTTGTCCTCAAGTTATGGATGTTCAAGAGTTTCTTCATTAAAGTCTTTAAAACCTATACTAAACTCATATGTTATGGATTCCAAAAGTTTTTGAATTGTTCAAAACTTGCCCTCAAGTTTTGGAATTTGTAAAGTCCCCCCCCCCCCATGAATACTTTAATTCCAAGTTAAACCCTTACAATTTTAATAGTTAAAATTCAACCCTTATACTATTATAATATTTTAGGTTTAATATTTATATATATATATATATATATATATATATATATATATATATATAAGAGTAAGTCAGTCTTACCGTTAGTAGGCCTCATTCACGAAGCCGGTCTATAAGGGGGTATAAGGTTATTGCCTATAAAATGGCAGTTTAATGGGTGTCCACTCTCACTCACCGCTTCCTTGACTGGTGGAGGGTCGTTAGCCGAACGGGTACGACAAGGACTATAACTTTCATTAAAAGTATAATTATAAATACTAAGTAACTAAACACTTATAAATTCCCAATCTTAGTTACTTAGGAAAATGTGAATTTGGTGCTAACCCATTTGTACCTTACCAAGTCGTTAGTGGAGCGTGTGTGGTTAACCAGCACACTAACATGGACTAGTAAGTGTGGCAAAGGGTAACTTAATGTTTATCATAGATCGGTGGAGCACGTGTGGTTAACCGGCACATCGATTAGGTGATAAAGTTAAGGGTACCAAGTTAATTTGCATGGTTATTTACACCTTGTTTGTGATCCTCGGCATCCCACTCACAAACTTCAGAGGGCATAATCGACATTTAAACATGCCATTGAAAAGTTCAATGGATCTCACAGGATCTAGGAGTTTCAAGTCACATATGACCTAAAATTCTTTTTCGTTTCTCGTGGTTTAATTGGTAAATCGTCATTTACCTACCTTCAAATATTTTATAGCTTGGATTACGGCATCCCTCTTCCAAGTTATAAAATATTGTGTTGGGTCCTAGCCTTATTATTTCATATTGGGTGTTATATTTGATGGGTTTTGAGCATTCTAACACTCCTATGGTGTACATGCAACCCTAGAAACCTTGGATCTATGTTTGACTAAGATACATGCAAATAATTATTTTTCCAAGGTTCTTATCCTAACTAGCAACTAGCATGGTATGGGGTACTTGAATCAAATAAAACTAGTAGAATTACTTACCTTGTAGTAGTAGTTGATTGCTTGGAGTTTGAGAGCCTAGCACCAATAATGTGGATGCCTCAAATGGAAATCACAAATCACCACAAACTTGGAAACTTGAGAGAATAGTCACAAACTTCTTGAAATCGGCCCTCTTAGTTTACACACATCAACTAGTGCTATTTCAAGAACCAAAACCTCATTTATATAGTGTGGTGGATTAGGGTTACATCCATGTAAACCCTAATACCCATGTCTTTTCATTTCCATGAGATCCATGGGTTAAAGCTCCATGGAGTATCCATGGACTTTCCATGCAAGCCTAGCCCATTCCAAATAAGCATTAGCCCACACTATATAAATACAAGAGTCCATATTTAATTAGTCATACTTTTGATCTCTAAATTAATTCTAAATTAATTATAGATCAATACTAATTAAATAATATAATTTTATATTAATATATTAGGACTTATAATATATTAATAAATCATAACTTATACTATTCTCAAACGATTATCCATAAATTGTTTGGGTGAAGTGCAACCCAAATGGACCATGCCGGGTCGGGTCAAGTACATACCAAATATAGTTATAGACTTAGACACTATATCGAACAGTCTCCCACTTGGATAAGTCTAATAACTATAGTTGCAAGTATGACTTCAGGAACCGATCAGCAATCGTAGCTCTTAAAACTCTGTTGAACTATGAAGTGCCATTTTAGATAAGTGATCATATAATCCTCTGTTCTAGATATCAGCCGGTCAAATACATGGAACATGGTCTTGCTTATTGTCCAGCATTTGTTTCCCGATTTCCGATTTGTTTGACATAGAACTTAACTGAACACATCAATTTAGTTCTGACCGGGCCCGGTACGTAGGTCAAAACAAAATCATCGAGGGGCCCAGATATCGCTTCTAATTCTAGAAGGAACAGATAAACTTCGACTCATATGTTTGCTCTACTACTTGTTGAATTACACACAAAAGCACGGTTTATAACATCGAGTTACCAATGCGTTTTCGTGCAATCAATGCATAACCAACTCATAGGCAACAAATCATATCTCTAGGTTTGAAGACTTATATGATATTACCGTCTCACGATCACTCGAGATAAATTCCATGAAGTGATACAAGTGAGCATGGGTTGAATCCAATACTCAGAACTCATGAGCACTCATGAGTGTTGTAGCCTCGCTTTGTCTAACATCTTAGACCTCTACAAGCCAACCCATGACAGTCTTGATTCATATCTACTTCCAACATATGACCGACTGTGGAGAGTTTGAATAATATGATATAAACCATAACATAATTATTCTGGAAGTCAAAACATGCAAAAAGAAATAATAGTAAACGATTGACAAGAGATAGCAACACTTTACTCATAAATAACAGCTTTTATTTATCATCAAATGTCAATTACATTTTACAAATTTCAAGATTATCTAACTACTAAAACTAATATCATCCTTCAGCCCTATGCTCCGAGCATGCTGGAGATGCTTAGCCCGAGTCATACCCTTCGTGAGGGGATCTGCTGGGTTCTCATCCGATGATACCCTCTTTGCCACGAGGATTCCTTCTTTTATTTGATGTCTGATGAAGTGATATTTTCTGTCAATATGTCTGGATCTCCCATGATCTCTTGGTTCCTTGGCTAAGGCAACCGCACTATTGCTGTCACAGAAAATCTCCATTAGCTCCTTTATAGCTGGTACAACTCCAAGGTCTCCGATGAAGTTCTTTAGCCATATAGCCTCCTTTGCTGCCTCGCTTGCTGCTAAATACTCTGATTCACAAGTGGAATCAGCCACTGTCTCCTGCTTGGAACTTTTCCAAGTAATTGCCCCTCCGTTTAGAGTACAGACCCAGCCCGACTGAGAGCGGAAATTATCCCTGTCAGTCTGAAAGCTAGCATCACTGTACCCTACAACTCTCAAGTCCTCACTGCCACCGAGGGTAAGGACCCAGTCCTTAGTCCTCCGTAGGTACTTGAGGATATTCTTTACTGCAGTCCAGTGTGCCTTGCCAGGGTTCCCCTGATACCTGCTAACCATGCTCAAAGCAAAGGCTACATCAGGTCGAGTACACGTCATAGCATACATGATCGATCCTACAGCTGAAGCATAAGGTATTCGACTCATTTCTGCTATCTGAGCCTCAGTACTAGGGCTTTGTGTCTTACTCAATCTGGCGTTACTCTGGATGGGTAACTCTCCTTTCTTGGAGTTATGCATGTTGAACCTTTTCAACACTTTGTCCACATAGGTGCTTTGACTAAGTCCAATTAGTCTTTTACTCCTGTTTCTCAAAATCCTTATCCCTAGGATATAGGCAGCTTCTCCAAGGTCCTTCATAGCGAAACACTTCCCAAGCCAGGACTTTACTTCCTGCAGGGTTGGGATGTCATTTCCTATGAGTAGTATGTCATCCACATACAGTACCAAAAAGCTGACTATACTCCTACTAGCCTTGATATAGACACAAGATTCATCTTCACTCCTTGAAAAGCCAAATTCTTTGACTTTCTCATCAAAGCAAAGATTCCATCTGCGAGGTGCCTGTTTTAATCCATAAATGGATTTCTCGAGCTTACACACTCTACTGGGGTACTCTGTACTGACAAAACCCTCTGGCTGAACCATGTAAACATCTTCAGCCAAGTTTCCATTAAGGAAAGCGGTTTTGACATCCATTTGCCATATTTCATAATCATGAAATGCAGCAATGGCTAACAGAACCCTAATAGACTTAATCTTGGCCACTGGTGAAAAGGTCTCATCATAATCAACTCCCGGAGTTTGAGAATAACCCTTTGGAACCAGTCGTGCCTTATAAGTGTGTACATTACCATCCATGTCCGTCTTCTTCTTGAAGATCCATTTGCACCCAACTATCTTACGATCAGGTACAATGTCAACCAAGTTCCAAACTTGATTGCCATACATGGACTGTATCTCGCTATCCATAGCCTCTTTCCATTTAGCAGCCTCAGGGCCTGCCATGGCTTCCGTGTAGCTGTTAGGATCATCCAGATTTACCAGTGTGTTATCACTGATAAGTGTCTCACCTTCTGCAGTAATATGAAAACCATAATAATGCTCAGGTGCATTCCTAACTCTAGTGGAACGCCTCAGAGGTATAGATTCTTCAGTCGGCTCAACAGGAGTTTCCTCCTCAAGTTGAGGGCTAGGATTTGAGGTTCCTTCACCACTTGACTCTTGAATTTCCTCAAGGTCAATTTGCCTCCCACTGTCTCCTTGGCTCATGAATTCTCTCTCTCGAAAGAATCCTCTTCTTGCTACAAAGACCACATTATCACTGGGTCTGTAGAAGATGTAACCAAAGGATTTCTGTGGGTAGCCGATGAAAATACACCTTTCGCTTCGGGGTTCGAGCTTATCGTGAGTCTCACGTCTCACGAAAGCCTCGCAACCCCAAATCTTGATGTGGTCTAGATTGGGAATTTTTCCAGTCCACACCTCGTGAGGTGTTTTGGCAACCTTCTTTGTAGGGACTAGATTAAGGATATGGGCGGCGGTCTCTAAGGCATACCCCCAAAATGAGATTGGTAGCGAAGCTCGACTCATCATGGAACGAACCATGTCCAACAAGGTCCGATTGCGCCTCTCAGCTACACCATTCAACTGTGGTGTCCTAGGAGGTGTCAATTGTGAGACAATCCCACATTCCTTAAGATAGTCAAGGAACTCAGTACTAAGATACTCACCACCACGATCGGATCGAAGCATCTTAATGTTCCTGCCCAACTGATTCTCCACTTCTTGCTTAAACTCTTTGAATTTCTCAAAGGTTTCTGACTTATGCTTGATTAGGTAGACATATCCATATCTACTAAAATCATCAGTAAAAGTCACATAGAACCGATTAGCATCTCTTGTGGTGGTTCTGAAGGGTCCACACACATCTGTGTGTATGAGGTCCAATAAACCTTCACCCCTAGCACAAGTGCCAGTAAAAGGTGACTTTGTCATTTTACCAAGCAAACAAGATTCACAACTATCATCTGACTTTAGGTCAAATGACTCCAAGACTCCATCCTTTTGGAGTTGGCCTATGCGTTTCTTGCTTACATGTCCAAGACGACAATGCCATAAGGATGCTTTATCTAAGCTAGTGGAAGAGTTAATACACAATACATTATTTCCTAGACTATCTACAACAGATACAGTTTCATACACGCCATCACAAGGTAATGCTTTAAAATAAAGAACATTATTAAAGAAAGCATCAATACTACCATTATTATTATCAAAATAGAAGGTAAAACCTTGTTTATACAATGCATAAAAGGAAATAACATTTCTTGCCATTTCTGGCGAATAATAACATTTATTCAAATCTAATGTAAACCCACTATTTAGCACTAAGGAATAAACTCCTATCTTGGTGACAGGTGAAGCTTTCCTGTTTCCCATGATCAAGTTTATCTTTCCCTGCTCCACATTCTCACTTCTTTTTAGTCCCTGCAAATCACAACATATGTGAATACCACAACCTGTATCAAGGACCCAAGACTTAGAATGAGGTGAGTTATTAGACAATATAGTGTATATACCTGCATGGTTGGGTTTTACTTTCCCATCCTTCAAATCTTGCTGGTACTTTGGGCAGTTTCGCTTCCAGTGTGACTTTTCATGGCAATAGAAGCATTCAGCCTCATTAGGGTTAGCAGAAGGAGTGACAAAACCTTTCTTGGTTTTGCTTGAAGAGGAGCCTTCAAGGATCTTACCCTTGGTACCCTTAGAAGGGTTCTTTCTCTTCTTCCCTTTGCCATGCCCGATTGCCAAGACATTGGCCGCAGTTGGAGTAGGAGTAGGAGTAGTAACAACCGACTTACCCTTTAGACCACTTTCGGCGGTCTTCAAGAGTCCTTGAAGTTTGCTGAGGGTGACTTCTTCCTTGTTAATGTGATATGTCATGCGGAATTGATCATAACACGATGGCAAGGAGTGCAAAATGATGTCTATTGCTAACTCCTCAGGGAAGTTCACATTCAGCTTCAGTAAACGGTCCACATACCTTTGCATTTTCTGCATGTGGCCCGTGATGGGTTCACCATCCTTCATTCGGGTTGTTATCATGGAGGAGATTATTTCATATCGCTCTTGACGAGCACTTTGATGGTAGAAGTCCATCAAGTCCTGGTGCATCTCAAAAGGATAATAGTCCTCATAGGACTTTTGGAGCTCGGCTGTCATGGTGGCCATCATGATGCATGCCACTTTTGTAGCATCTCTTTCATGTACCTCATATTCAGCAAGCTCTTCAGGAGTAGCAGTTGGCTCGGGTACCTTCAGCTCCTTGTCGAGAACATATTCTTTGTTCTCATACCGAGTGACCATCCTGATGTTTCTGATCCAATCTGTAAAGTTGGACCCATCAAAGATGACTCTCCCACAAAGATTCATGAGAGAGAAGGAGCTAGTAGGGTTTGAGCCAGAAGCATTGTTATTGGAAGACATCTGAAAAGAATAGGGAATAGATTAGATTAGATATAGAGATAGTCCTTAACAAAACACCCAAATGTAATATTAAGGCTAGGACCCAACACAATATTTTATAACTTAGAAGAGGGATGCCGTAATCTAAGCTATAAGATATTTGAAGGTAGGTGAATGACGATTCACCAATTTCCACCATGAAAAACGAAATATTTAATTAGGTTTTAATTGGTTTAGAAACTCCTATATTCTTTGAGATTCATTGAACTTTCTTCAATGACATGTTTCAATCTCGAGTGTGCCCTTCAAGTTTTGTGACTGGGATGCCGAGGATCACAAAACAAGGTGTGAAGTAACCATGCAAATTACTTGGTACCCTTAATGTATTACCCCTCAATCGATGTGCCGGTTAACCACACACGCTCCATCGATACTATGATAAACATTAAGTCACCCTTTACCTACCTTGTTAAGTTCAAGTTAGTGTGCCGGTTAACCACACACGCTCCACTAACGACTTAAACAAAGTGTAAAGTGTAATTTCATGGATTAGCACCTTATTCACATTTTCCTAAAATAACTAAGATTGGGAATTCAATAAAGTTTAATTACTTTAGTATTATCATTATACTTTTAATGAGAATTTATAAGTCCTTGTCCTACCCGTTCGGCTAACGACCCTCCACCGATCAAGGAAGCGGTGGGTGAGAGTGGACACCCATTAAGTTGTCATTTTATAGGCAACAACCTTATACCCCCCTTATCGACCGGCTTCGTGAATGAGGCGTACTAGCGGTAAGACGACTTGATCTTATACATATATAAATATTATTAAACTTATAATATTATAAAGTATAAGGGTTGAATTTTGACTTTTAAAATTCTAGGGGTTGGAACTAAAGTTTTTAATATGACTTTACATGTTCCAAAACTTGAGGGCAAGTTTTGTAAACTTTCAAAACTTTTCATTTCTCATAACTTATGAGTTAATGGTTATTAAAAATGAAGACTCTTCATTTTTTGTAACCTATGTGTTCTTTTAATGGTTATTTATAAATGTGACTTTTGGTTATCCATAACTTAAGAACTAGTTATGGACTCCATTAAAACACATAAAGATCAAGAATTAATCTAATCAATTATTAGCAAATAATTTCTATGATCTTCTAAACTCATATGTTTATGAGTGTTCATATCAAAAATTTCAAGAATCGTAAGTACATATACAAAACTTGAAATTTTGATACGAGCTTTTGAACAAAACTTCGATTTTTCAAGTTTTTTTTTTTTTTTTTTTTTTTTTTTTTTTGCTTCAAGTATCAAATAAACAAACCAGGCTCTGATACCACTGATGGGTTTTGAGCATTCTAACACTCCTATGGTGTACATGCAACCCTAGAAACCTTGGATCTATGTTTGACTAAGATACATGCAAATAATTATTTTTCCAAGGTTCTTATCCTATCTTGCATGGCATGGGGAACTTGAATCAAATAAAGCTAGTAGAATTACTTACCTTGTAGTTGTAGTTGATTGCTTGGAGTTTTAGAGCCTAGCACCAATAGTGTGGATGCCTCAAATGGAAATCACAAATCACCACAAACTTGGAAACTTGAGAGAATAGTCACAAACTTCTTGAAATCGGCCCTCTTGGTTTACACACATCAACTAGTCCAATTTCAAGAACCAAAGCCTCCTTTATATAGTGTGGTGGATTAGGGTTACATCCATGTAAACCCTAATACCCATGTCTTTTCATTTCCATGAGATCCATGGGTTAAAGCTCCATGGAGTATCCATGGACTTTCCATGCAAGCCTAGCCCATTCCAAATAAGCATTAGCCCACACTATATAAATACAAGAGCCCATATTTAATTAGTCATACTTTTGATCTCTAAATTAATTCTAAATTAATTATAGATCAATACTAATTAAATAATATGATTTTATATTAATATATTAGGACTTATAATATATTAATAAATCATAACTTATACTATTCTCAAACGATTATCCATAAATTGTTCGGGTGAAGTGCAACCCAAATGGACCATGCCGGGTCGGGTCAAGTACATACCAAATATAGTTATGGACTTAGACACTATCTCCAACAATATTAAGGACTTAAATCAACTAACTTGAATTTCTCCCATTGTAGATGCCTGGTTCAGACAACTATGATCTTCCCAAATCCCTTGAAACAAGCTTTCCTAATGAAGATGATGTCCCGTGGTTGGATCATGGAAATCATACTTCTCTTCCTCCACCTCCTCCAATTATTCTCCTTAACCCACAAGTTCTTGAAAAGTTCAAGTTCACTCAATTCCTATTGGCAGGCAGTGTCTATATGTGCTCACATATTAGAGATGAAGTCATATATAGACGGGCCGAGAGAGTTGGGTGTCAAAGTCTTGAGGAAGTTGGTTGTTCACTAGGTTCTTCAATCACTTCCTAAGTCACATACTGAGTTCCTTTGGGACTACTATATGACAGACCATGACATGACCCTTAATGATCTTACCTATTTGCTTGATGCTGCTGAATCAGCAATGATTTGGAGCACTGGTAAAGCAAATTTGATTGGAATATTGACTTCCCAAACTTCCATGGACATTGACAATGGTAACATTGGAAACCAAGAAAAGCTTTCTCTTCCCAATAGAAAGGGGTCGGCCATAGTCAACTCGGTTGACCAAATGGTAAAGAGAAAGGCTAAGTCTGAGATAGTCCCGTGTACCATTCCCAAAGAGTCCATATGTTTCTATTGCCAAAGAAAGGGGCGTTGGTTGCGAAGCTGCCCTATTTACCTAAAAGATCATAAGGATGATAAAGTCAAAAAGGTTTGACTCTACTTCGGGTAAAGTCCACTATCTAACTCTATTAAGTTCCTATTTTCATATTCATATTACATGATGTGACTAGGTCGCATTTTGATGTTTTAAGAATCAAAGAAAAGTGAGGAAGCTTAAAAGAAGAATATGTTGATTCTGATCGCAAAGAAGGATTTCGATCGCATGGTTCAGTGATCAGAATTTTGAGTTGTTGCTTAAGAGTTGGGATAGATTGCCTAGGAATAAATAACAACATTGTTTTCATATGCATTTGCATTGTAAGGATAAGTTTTTTCCGCAAGTGTTAAAATAAAGTAAAAGGTTTTAATTTTATTTAATTTTTAAATATCCTTACAATGGCATTTATGAAAAATTGTTGTGTATATGATTCCATTGATAGCAATATTGAAAAATGGATTTGATTCTTTCGTTTGTGGTAGTGTCATAATTTACCAAATAAGGAAAGATTCTCATCACCCAAGTTTCAGTTGGATAGAAACTTGGAATCATGCAACTTGTATTGTATGATGAATGAGAATTTTCATCTTTGGGAAATTAAGACTAATTCTTTGTTCACATGTTCATGTGAGTCAAGTGAAGGACTATAGGATCGGGTACACTTGGTTGTACGCTGGTCAGGTCCACCACAAAGAACGATAAGGCTATTCGTCATGATTTACTAAAGTTTAGTAAATATGGTTATACTTACAAGTTTAAGTCTAATTCTGAAACATTGGAAAAGTTTCAATGTAAGGCAGAACGAATAAGAAGAATCAAATTAGGCAGAAAGATAAAAGTTTCTCCAATCTGAAAAGATGGGAGAGTACTTGAGTATCTTGCTTTATGATTATCTTAGTGATTATGAAAACATATCACAATTGATTCTCTAAGGACATATTAGTGCATTTGTTTGGCTAAGAAAAGGAATCGCGAATTGTTGGAATGATTAAATCAAAAGATGAATCATACTTCGTTCCAAAATTGAGACTTAGAGTAATACTCCAAGATTGTAACTTGAGTGACATAATCCTTAGAAGGTTTATAACACTTGTCAAATGTAGAGTAAAATGTTTTCTTACTCTTGTACATTTGAAATTGGAAAGTTGTGATGTTTTGGATAAAACAAAGACCAACTAAGGCCAATTGTGTGAAGTGTTTGTCTTGATAAGAATCTACACTAACTCTTGAATATTTGCTTTGTCAAGAAATGGTTCTTGACAAGAGAATCTTATATGTCAAGAGGTCAGTGGGAGTCTTAAAGATCTTGAAAAGTTTCAAGAACTAATCAAGAATAAAACATGTTGTTTATCACTAGAACACAACTTGAGGTTTATAGCCCATCGTGTTGACATATTCTTGTTTCTGTGCCCATTCTAGTTAAAGTTGACTATGCATGTGAGTTCTATGAGTTCTCAGTTGTTTGCGTAACTACTTGGAAGCAATGGTAGGCCCTTGTGCTGCCAGATGGCAAGAAGTTAAGATTGAACAAGTTCAGTCCATATGAGTTTGGATTTGTCACTAACTTCCTCTTGTGGTTATGACAAAATCACATGGATAGGAACACATACACCATAAAATCTAAGTGTCATAAGGTTTCTCTCTGATTCATGAAAATGATGGTGAGGAAACGCTTTCATTAAGTAGATTTTAAGTAGATAACAATTGTGATATTTGCATTCTCAAAGTCGTTAGTGGAGCGTGTGTGGTTAACCGGAACACTAACATGGACTTGTGAGAAATGGAAAAGATCTAAACAATTGAGACTATGATTACAGCATCCCTTTTCATAGTTCTAAAAATTGTTTAGACACACATGTGAACTATCTAAGGAAAGGTGTATGATATTGATAAAGTCTTATCAAAGCATCTCGTATCAGAAATCTGAACTTTGGTAAGAAAGTCAATAAAGTATTGATTTCTAGAAGTCCAGCTGATTTCTGGATACATGTCAAAGCTAGTGGGAGTATAAGTGTTATGCTAATAATCATCATGTTGGTGGGAGCATGATTATTATGTTTAGTATTGCAAGTTAGCAATGTTAATTATAGAAAACAAAATTTTCAATTTGCAAAATGTACTTTGTAGGGTTTGAAAAGTTGTTTTGCTATAATTAAGGGAGATGAAATTATACTTCATTCCAAGTCTAAAAGCTTAGATTGTGAGATTTTAATCAAATTTGGTCATGATTACATTATTTGCGTTCTAAATTTCGATTATGATTACGGCATCACTTTTCATAATCTGAATTATGAGAACATGACAAATTATAAGAAATAGTGTAGCAAAAGACTGGTCAAGTATCATGTCTTTATGTGAGACATCATGAATCGTGTCTTGTATGCTTCAGATATAGGATCGATTCATGTGCTATAATACTTATCCGTTCTAAATTTTCCAAATGCTTAGGGAATTAAGAGGGGAAAAGGACTAGAACTGGATATGACTAAAATGATTAAGCAATTGTCAAGGACAATATGAGGTTTACCAAAGATTGGTTGCTCATGGACAATTGGAAGTATATTGTTAATTTTGGAAGGACCATATTGACATATTCTGAAAGGAGGCAAGTGAGTTGTGAAAAAAACAAGTGAGTTGTGAAAAAATAAAAATAATATAAAAGAAAAAAAAGTTGCAAAAGCTTGAGTGAATATGAATCTACAAAGCTATGAAGATCAAATAATATGAAGAAAGTTCAAAAGTTCCAAAAATCGAAGACTCAAGAATAAGGCAATTTTCCAAGCTATTATTTATTGAAAATTTTGTTTTATAGGTTATTTTATCATATGTATGCTTGTGATCTTAACAAAATTTACCTTGAGGTTTAGAAAGATCTTTGAGGATATATATTTGGAGGGATGCATAAAATAAATGTTGTTCAAAATAACTGGGAAGTGTTTATGAGGATTGTGAGTATTTAGGATTTGGGAAGTTTTAGGAATCATTAGTCACAAATATATGCATCGCGGTCTCGATGTAATGGATAAGCTCAAAACGAATTGTCTTGTGTGATGTTGCTAGCTTGGGTTTTGATGTGATGATATAATAATAAAAATCAGTTTTGTTTGTGGTCAAGAAAAAGTCAAGTGTGGGGTATTTTGATATGTGTATATTTATTCATATGCTTTATGAATTGTCTTAATATTTTTAGCTACAATTATGCTTATTTTAGGACAAAAGACACTTAATATGTTTAAAATCAATTTTGTTGCAGCAAAGACATGCTCAGGATGAAAAGGAAGCAAATACAAAGCTGGAAGAAGGATATGGTGGGCTAAGTCAATGAAATCAAGAAATCTGAAGCCCACGGCATGGGGAATTTCTGCCATGCCATGGTGAGTAGAATATTCGCGATTTGAGAATTTGCCTTAGGGAATACGCGTGGAACAAGATCGCCATGCCATGGAGCCTATTTGCCACAGCGTGGGAGGAAAAATTATTGAAACTATAAATTTCGAACATTAGGTCGAATGGAGGGACTTCTGACCAATTTCTGGAGAAGAGCTGCGACAAATACCCTATGGAAAACCCTTGGAGGATCAAGATTCAATTGGAGCTTAATAGTTTAAGAGATATAGAAGAAAACAACATTGATTCTTTCGGGTTTCTAGATTTAATAATGTATATTCATATTTTCATTTATTTTAAGTGTTTTCTCTAGCTATGATTATGGGCTAAAAACCTTTTGCTTTCGTTGGTGATGATGAACCCTTTGAACTATGTGTTGATTTTAATCTTATGACTAATTATTGTTGGTTTTTCCAGTGTTGATAAATCAAAACCTTACATGATTTAGTTCTAGTCTTTTATTTCCTTGATATAAGTTTTGTGTAGATGATTATTATATTTGCATGAACTTGATTACCTAGTGGTTTATGATCATTAAACTGCTAGAGCTAGGGTTGGAAAAATTTAGATTAAGTAATTAAAGTTAGTAACTTTAACTGTGTTACAGAGCATAATTTATCCATAATTTGTGATTGGTTGCTTGACTTGATCATAGAAAAGTAACTATTAGATTTATCATGCATAACCAAATTTATCTTAATATTGATTTCGTGTTTACTTGTGTTTGATCATAACATAGTAAGTCATAAATTGGTAACAACTAGGAATTTGATCATAATAACTAGTTGCATAATAATTTGGTAACCATCAATAGTAATTTAATAAGAAATCAACCATAGGAAAAAGGGGAATTCGTATCTAACGAAAGTACTCTTTAATATTGAATTTTAATAGTTTTCTTTGCTTAGTTTAATAGTGATATTTGGTAATTGTTTAATTTAAGTTCTTCTGATCTTGCAAAATTAGTAAAACCCAATTTAAAGTTTGTTTCTTAATTTAACTTTTAGTAATTGTTTTATTAGTTAAATTTTGTTCCATGTGTTGACACCCAACTTACCTAAACAACTCTATAATCCAACTAGGTACACTGTCTATAGGTGCATAAATTAGTTAAGTTCGATAGGTTTATAAATTTAAAATTTTATTGGCATATTTTTTCACATCATATCTCTTTCTACCTTTTCTTAGGTATTTAACAAATACACGTCTCATCTTGCCATACATACACTTGCATACATATGATTATAATACATATAATCCTATTTTTTCACATCTACATCTTGCAAGTATTACTCATAATACCTTTAACATCTCCTTTTATATATATATATATATATATATATATATATATATATATATATATATATATACTTTAGTTATAAATACATGCTCATATACATGAATTTAAATGTATAACCTCATATATACACTTTGTATACGTACATACTTTGATACATGTTTCAAACGTAGATTCACCATCATACATACACACGCACACACACACACATATATAAATATATATATATATATATATATATATATATATATATATATATATATATATATATATATATATATATATATATAAACATTCACACATAATCTAAAAAGAGAGTGATATAGCTCACATTGTTAGTTAGTGAATATTAACTACCCTTGACTATCTTCCTCAATTGATGTATCTTGATACATATTCTTTGCACAAGGCCTATCCATACAACATGTCAAGCCTTTAGAACATGTATTAGCCTATTAAGAGCTTAATGAATCTCTTTGTCAAAATGACTACTTAATGTATCATATTTCTAACATCTCATTTTCTACTTCTACTTCAACCATAACTAATGAATTTGGCATCTCATACTACCTAATTCATTATAATATATATCTAACACATCAATTCACCACTCATTAGTTAGGGTTCTTAACCCTAACTTCACATATATCGATTTTAAACAAACACAAAGCTTGTTCAAAGATTCTAAACACTCTCAATAACATCCAAGCTAAGATATAGACTGATCAATTCAACCAAACTAAACATTTCACCAAAATAGGGAAATCTTACATTAATATGGAGAGGATTAAAATCCTAGAAATCCACCATCTCTAGCTTGTCTGGGCACCATTTTGGATGCAAAATCGCCCTCTCCAGCTCCCCAATCGATTTCCCTTTTGAAATGATTGAAATGAGCTCTAACAGGTTTGAAACCCCTATTTAATCCTCAAGACTGTGTCGTGGTGAAGGGCTCACCACGTCATGGCTAGCTCTTAGGCCATAGTAAGCCTCTTTTCGAGTCCTGGTGCCAATCTCCCATAGAAACCAACTTTCATCACTGTATCATGGTACTGCATAATACCATGCAGTGGGAAAGTATGTTGCATTTCCTTCACGACGATAATATAAACCATCCTCTGTCAACCTCACCGCACTGTGGTGAAATCTTCACCACATCGTGATGACTATAGATCAACATAATTCATTTCTTATTACATTCCAATCTTGGGGATAATTTTTATCCCAACTTCTAATGTACATATCTTCTTCATCTTAAACTCGTTTTCTATGATCTTTATATCCACGCGAAGGTGTGTATATGCTCTACAAATTTGTTAATTCATTCTTTCTGAATTAATACGGGTCTTAATCTATTAACACACAAAATTGTCCCAAAAATCATTAAAAAACCCTTTTTATCCTTTTGCCCAAAATACATCTTCTCATGCATTTCTTCTCTTAAATTTACTCATCTAATATCATTTAAGTGACTGAAACTTATCCTGAACATTTTTATGAAGTAACAACTTCATAAAATTACCAAATTCTCATAAATGAACATTTTGCCCTTTTGGTCAACACTTAACTAATAGTCAAATCTCTATAAATTTTAGGTCCTTAAATTCAATTAGTTATATATGTAAAGATTTTATATATATATATATATATATATATATATATATATATATATATATATATATATACATGTGTGTGTGTTGGGGGGGGGGGGGGGGGGGGGGGATGAAGATACAAAACAATCTTATGTAAACTTAGGTACTAAACCTTAATTCTATGTTAGTTTTGGCTAATCCATATATTATCGGTAACAATTTACACATAGAATGGATTCTACCATTAGTCGATTATAATCGAATCAACCTTTAATTCCCTCGAGTGCGAATTCAACAAGGTGGCTCTCACTTCACACACCCAACCCTAACAATGTACTCTAGTACCCTTGTCTCAAATATTGAGATATGATTTTGTTATAGTTATTTACTTTGGTTTATTTATGTTTTTGTTGGTTTTAAAATAATGTGATATGATTGCATATAAATGGTCTAAAACGACGTAGTATTGACGTTTAGTACACAAGCTTATAAATGGTTGTTATGCATATTCACTTTTCTATATATATATATATATATATATATATATATATATATATATATATATATATATATATATATAGAGAGAGAGAGAGAGAGAGAAAGAGAGAAAGAGAGAAAAATACTAAGGTATTACAAAAGCCTGGAAAGATATTGGTAAACTGGAGAGCAACCATACGAGTATTATGGTGGTTCGTACATGTACGGAGAATTCGAACGAGTGTCACACTTAGAAAGTTAGAAAAACTAATTGCACATGGTGTAAGGACGAGCGGATGTCTGCAAAGGAAGTGGATAGATTGTGTAATGTAAGAATTGAAGGACTTATGTCTTTCCGATGATATGAAATCATATATGAGGATGTGGAGTCATACAATCAAGGTAGTCAAGTAGTATAAGAGTAACTTTTAGAGACCTTTTTTCGTACATGTTTTCTTTTATGGCGGTATTTTGTTTGTGCTTCTAGTCATATGAGTCTAACCTTAGTTTTCTCTTTACTGTCTTTGAATATTTGGTAGTATATATGTTCCAAGTTTTATAGCTATCGTTTTCTACATGATTTATAGCAAGTATATGCTTACGTTGTTTGTACTTGCAGCCCATTTAGGCTGCCCATTGTATATTTTTGTATTACTATGAGTTTCTCATTTGTTTCCTTTGAATGTTTGATGATTCTGCTTAAAGTGTGATGACTAGTGTTTGCTTCATACTACACTCTTCTATTTTGCCGCATTGTATGTCCATGTTTTATTATTTCTATTTGCTTAGGGGTCGTTTGATTTGCACTTACCCGGTCTAGTCAGAGCTGACTGCTGACCCGGTCAGTAGTCAGACTGTTTGATGGGCCTCCATTGTGGCTGACTCGGTAAGCAGTAAATGACCAAGGGGCTGACTCGGTCCAAAAAAAAAAGAGGCTGACCGATAGAACAAGCAATTTCCTCTCCTGCGCCCTAACAAAAATCACCGATCGTTCTTCCCTTCCTTCAATATTCAGCGCGACAACAAGCAACAAGATTTATCCTCCAACTTCCGGCCACTTCACCTCCTGCGCCGACGACGACACAGCTCCGGCGACGACGACACAGCCCCGGTGAGGAGCTCGACTGCAGGTAATGTTTCTTTGTTTTTTTTCTGAAATCACAAAACCCTTCATGTTTGCTGTCAAATTGATGATTTCATTCTGAAATCAAAGTTTGAAATTACTTCTTTCATTATTCTTGGATTCAATTAGATCGAAGGGTTAGCATGAAATCAATTCATAATGTGTTTTTGTTTATGAAATCTGATTTTATCTATATGAAGGAATGAATATTTGTGTATGAAATCTGTATGAACTAATGTGTGATTTTAACATGAACTAATGTTTGAATAAAATCAGATTTTAGGTTGCTGAAATGAACTTATGTTGAATATTATGTTGAATATGTTGTACATGCTTGTGTGAAATCATAAATTAAAAAGTGTTATATGCTTATGAGATCAAAAGTTAATTGTATGAAATCAAAATATATGTTGTATATGCTGTTAAGAATGTGATGAAATCACATTTATGCTTGATTTATTTGTAAATGTGTGTTATGTGGATGATTAGCTATTTTCCCCCTTTTTATAATAGACATGACAGATAAAAGAATTAGGGTTAGTTGGAAGTCGGAATTGGTGGACAAAACTTTTTTGGAAGCATGTATACAAGAATTAACAAGCAATGGCCGGGAGGGTAGTGGCCTAAAAGCAAGCTCATGGGCTGTGGTCGCGGAGAAATTGAAAACAGATCATAATTTTGTTGTCGAGAAAAAACAAATGAAAAACCGATACGACTATCTAAAAGCAAAGTATGCAGTGTGGTTAAAACTTAAAAACAAAACAGGAAATATTTATGATCCTGTAACGAATTCTTTTAACATGACTAATGAAGAATGGGAAGCGGAAGCGAAGGTACATATATACATATTTTTTAAATTAGATTATTTTTTTAATACTTTAATAATATTTATTAAATTTTCAAACAGTTGAACAAGTATGTAGATAAGCTGAGAAATGCACCCCTCCCTTGCCCTGAACTTTGTACCCAACTATTTGAAGGGGCGACCTCGACCGGTGTTCACAGTTGGGGGCCATCTTCGACACTACCTCATCCCAATGAAACATTCAGTACACATGATTTTGAGGATACAGAGATGGAAGAGCCAGCACCTCATGCAGATACCCCAAGCTCAACAGTACCTCAACCTACTAGTGAGGAATCATCTGGGCGGACAAAAAACAAGGGGGGCAAACGAAATGGTCCTAAAGAAACCACACTTGATGATGAGTTGAAAGAAGTTGGAAAAGAAATTATCAAGGCTGCACAAGCATTCACGAAAGCAAATAATCTTGACAAGGAGATGGATGCTTGTACGGCGAAGTTGACAAGCTTGGAGTGGGGAGAATATGATCCGAAATACACTACTGCTCTTATGTTATTTGCTGAAAGTGCTGGTAATAGGAAAATTTGGTTGCGGCTTAACTTGTCAACTTGTGAGTCGTGGGTAACAAATGCGGGAAGAAAGTTTGGATTAGTTGGTTGACTTTAGTATGTTATGGTTCATTGTTTGACATTAGTATGTTATGGTTCATTGTTTGACATTAGTATGTTATGGTTCATTGTTTGACATTAGTATGTTATGTTTCATTGTTTGACATTAGTATGTTATATGAATTTATATGTTATGGAATGTTATGCTTTTAGTATTTACATGTTACAGTTTGTTATGTTATGGATTGTTATGTTATTGAGTGTTATGTTATTGATTTAAATGTAATTTGTATTTGATATCTAACAGGACACATGAATAAAGAAGGTGAATTTTTATATTTCCTTATATTCTCGTGGTATTGGTTGATGTTGGTCCGACAAAGGCAAAGAATAGTTAAAAGAATAAGAGCTAGCGAACAAGTAGCAAAGGGGTTTGTGTATACGCAAGATTTGATACACGGATGTCCTATACAATGTTACGATATGATACGTCTTTCACAAGATGCATTTGTACTATTATGCAATCACTTTACACAAAGAAATTGGTTGCAATGTAGTAGGATGATAAGCGTTGAAGAGAAGATGGCTATGTTTTTACATGTTATAGGACATAATGAACGTTTTCGAGCCGTTAAAGAAAGATTTCATCACTCCACACAAACGATTCACCAATGTTTTCATGAGGTCTTACGTGCAATGATGTGTTTTTCACGAGAAATTATAGTACCAACCTCGTTTAATCCAACAAGAAATACCTCAGAACGACATAGACGGCTAATGCACATATTTCCCGGAGCAATAGGTGCACTAGATGGAACACTTATACATGCAGTTGTGTCTGTTGATCAACAAACTCGTTATAGGGGAAGAGGAAAAGGTGAATGTTATCAAAATGTAATTGGAATTTGTAATTTTGATATGATATTCACCTTTGTATGGGCTGGATGGGAGGGCATAGCACATGATTCTAAAGTTTTGAAAGAAGTTGCATTTAACCCGACTTCCGGATTTCCATTCCCTCCACCAGGTTTGTAACTTTACTATACGTTTTATTATCTATATTATTTATATGATAAATTTGTCAATCATATACAGATAAATATTACCTTTGTGATGCCGCATACACCAACACCCGTGGATTTATGGCTCCCTACCGCAATACTAGGTATTGGTTAGCCGATTTTCGAAGAAACAGAGCTTTAACAAACAAAGAAAAGTTCAATCATGCTCATGCACAACTTAGAAATATCATTGAACGTGCTTATGGTGTATTGAAGGCGAGATTTCCAATTTTCAAACAAATGGCTCCTTATCCTTTTCCAGTGCAAAGAAACATAGTCATTGCTTGTGTTGCGGTCCATAATTTTATAAGGAAATGATGGGTTGTGAGCATTCTAACACTTCCTAAGTGTACATACATCCTAATAACCTTGGATCTATGTTTGTCTAATAATCATGCAAAGTTGAATTCCAAGGTTATATTCCTATCTAGCATACATGGGGAACATTTTTAACTTGAATGAAAGATAGAATAACTTACCTTGTTGTTGATTATGATCCTTGAAACCTTGTGAGCCTAGCACCCCAAGTGTGATGCCTCAAATGCTTCACACAACACCAAATGCAAAGGAGTAAACTTTGAGAGAATCTTACACTTGCAAAATCGGCTCTAGCCCTCTTGTTTCTTATGTGTCGCCAATTTTGGTGGAGAACGGGTTTCTTATATAGTGTTGACACATCTAAGGTTACACCATGTAAACCCTAATGTGTCATGACTCTTCATTTCCATGACCCATAGGTTTGTAACTCCCATGGAGCATCCAGGGAGCATCCTATGGGTGGAACCCAACTTGATAATCCATGGAGCCTCTTAGCCCACTATATAAGATATGGAAGATTTACATAATCTACCCATATATTTAATTAGTTATCTTTTGATCACTTAATTAATTCTAAATTAATTCTTGATCAAACTAATTAAATAATATTATTAATATATTAGAACTTATAATATATTAATAAACCATAAGTGTTATTTCTCTCATTTTAGTTTATCCAATTGCATGGTGCCATGCAACCCAAATGGACCATGCCGGGTCGGGTCAAGTACATACCAGAAATAGTTATGGACTTAGACACCTTATCCAACAGTCTCCCACTTGGATAAGTCTAATAACTATAACTGCAATACTTCAGGAACCGATCGGCAATCGTAGCTCTTTCAAGGTCTCTCGGAACTGAGAAGATGATGATACGCCATTTAAGATAAGTGATCATATAATCCTCTGTTCTAGATATCAGCCGGACAAATACATGGAACAATGTCTTACTTATTGTCCAGCAGTTTGTTTCCCGATTTCCGATTTGTTTGACAAAGAACTTAATTGAACACATCAACTTAGTTCTGACCGGGCCCGGTACATAGGTCAAAACAAAATCATCGAGGGGCCCAGATATCAGCTTCTAATCCAAGAAGGAACATATAAACTTCGACTCATATGTTTTTTCTACCACTCATTGAATTATACACAAAAGCACGTTTTATAACATCAAGTTACCAATGCGTTAACGTACAATCAATGCATAACCAACTCATAGTAACAAATCATATCTCTAGGTTTGAAGACTTATATGATATTACCGTCTCACGATCACTCGAGATAAATTCCATGAAGTGATTCCAGTGAGCGTGGGTTGATTCCAATGCTCAGAACTTATGAGCACTCATGAGTGTTGTAGCCATGTCCAACAACTTAGACCTCTGCAACCAATCATGACAGTCTTGATTCATACCTACTTCCGACATATGACCGACTGTGGAGGTTCGAATAATATGATATACCAAACATAATTATTCTGGAAGTCAAAACATGAAAAAGAAATATAGTAAACGATCGACAAGAGATAGCAACACTTTACTCATAAATAAAACACCTTTTATTCATCATCTAATGTCAATTACACTTTACAAATTTCAAGGTTATCTAACTACTAAATCTAATATCATCCTTCAGCCCTATGCTCCGAGCATGCTGGAGATGCTTAACCCGAGTCAGTCCCTTCGTGAGGGGATCTGCTGGATTCTCATCCGATGATACCCTCTTTGCCACGAGGAATCCTTCTTCTATTTGATGTCTGATGAAATGGTATTTTCTGTCGATGTGTCTGGATCTCCCGTGATCCCTTGGTTCCTTGGCTAAGGCAACTGCACTTTCACTATCACATAAAATTTCCATTGGCTCTTTAATAGCTGGTACAACTCCAAGGTCTCCAATGAAGTTCTTCAGCCATATCGCCTCCTTTGCTGCCTCGCTAGCTGCTATATACTCTGATTCGCAAGTTGAATCAGCCACTGTCTCTTGCTTGGAACTCTTCCAAGAAATTGCTCCTCCATTTAAGGTAAAGACCCATCCTGACTGAGAGCGGAAATTATCCCTATCAGTCTGAAAGCTAGCATCACTATACCCTACAACTCTCAAGTCTTCAATCCCACCGAGGGTAAAGACCCAGTCCTTAGTCCTCCGTAGGTACTTGAGGATATTCTTTACCGCAGTCCAGTGTACCTTGCCAGGGTTCCCCGGATACCTGCTAACCATGCTCAAAGAAAAGGCTACATCAGGTCGAGTACACGTCATAGCATACATGATCGATCCTACAGCCGAAGCATAAGGTATTCGACTCATTTCTGCTATCTCAGCCTCAGTACTAGGGCTTTGTGCCTTACTCAATCTGGCGTTACTCTGGATGGGTAACTCTCCTTTCTTGGAGTCCTGCATGCCGAATCTCTTCAACACCTTATCCAAGTAAGTACTCTGACTAAGTCCAATTAGTCTTTTACTCCGGTCTCTCAAGATCCTTATCCCTAGAATATAGGCAGCTTCTCCTAGGTCCTTCATAGAGAAACACTTCCCAAGCCAGGACTTAACTTCCTGCAGAGTTGGGATGTCATTTCCTATGAGTAGTATGTCATCCACATACAATACCAAAAAGCTAACTATACTCCCACTAGCCTTGACATATACACAAGATTCATCTTCACTCCTAGAAAAGCCAAATTCTTTGACTTTCTCATCAAAGCAAAGATTCCATCTGCGAGGTGCTTGCTTTAACCCATAAATGGATTTCTCAAGCTTACACACTCTATTAGGGTACTCTGTGTTGACAAAACCCTCTGGCTGACTCATGTAAACATCCTCAGCCAACTTTCCATTAAGGAAAGCGGTTTTAACATCCATTTGCCATATTTCATAGTCATGAAATGCGGCTATGGCTAACAGAACCCTAATAGACTTAATCTTGGCCACTGGAGAAAAGGTCTCATCATAATCAACTCCCGGAGTTTGTGAGAAACCCTTTGCAACCAGTCGTGCCTTATAAGTGTGTACATTACCATCCATGTCGGTCTTCTTCTTGAAGATCCATTTGCACCCTACAGTCTTACGACCTGGTACATTCTCAACCAAGTTCCAAACTTGATTGTCATACATGGACTGTATCTCGCTGTCCATTGCCTCTTTCCACTTGGCTGACTCAGGGCCTGCCATGGCTTCCGCGTAACTGTTAGGTTCATCCAGACCTATCAGTGTCTCATCACTGATAAGTGTATCACCTTCCGCAGTAATATGGAATCCATAGTAATGCTCAGGTACATTCCTAACCCTTGTGGAACGCCTTAGAGGTACAGACTTGTCAATTGGCTCAACAGGAGTTTCATCCTCAAGTTGAGTGCTAGGGTTTGAAGTTCCTTCACCACTTGACTCTTGAATTTCTTCAAGGTCAACTTGCCTCCCACTCTCTCCTTGGCTTATGAACTCTCTCTCTCAAAAGAAAGCCCTCCTATCTACAAAGACCACATTCTCACTAGGTCTGTAGAAGAGGTAACCAAAGGATTTATGTGGGTAGCCGATGAAAATACACCTCTTACTTCGAGGTTCGAGCTTATCATGAGTCTCGCGTCTCACGAAAGCCTCGCAACCCCAAATCTTAATGTGGTCTAGTTTGGGTACTTTACCAGTCCACATCTCATGAGGAGTTTTGGCAACTTTCTTTGTGGGAACTAGATTAAGGATATGGGCGGCAGTCTCTAAGGAATACCCCCAAAATGAGATTGGTAGCGAAGCTCGACTCATCATGGTACGAACCATATCCAACAAGGTTCGATTACGCCTCTCAGCTACACCATTCAACTGCGGTGTCTTGGGAGGTGTCAATTGTGAGACAATCCCACATTCCCTAAGATAGTCGAGGAACTCTGAACTAAGATACTCACCACCTCGATCGGATCGAAGCATCTTAATGTTCCTGCCCAATTGATTCTCGACTTCCTGTTTAAACTCTTTAAACCTCTCAAAAGTCTCTGACTTATGCTTGATTAAGTAGACATATCCATATCTACTGTAATCATCAGTAAAAGTCAAATAATAACGATTAGCATCCCTTGTGGCATGTTTGAAGGGCCCACACACATCCGTGTGTATAAGATCCAACAAACCTTCACCCCTCTCACAAGAACCTGTGAAGGGTGACTTTGTCATTTTTCCAAGTAAGCATGATTCGCAACTATCATCTGACTTTAGGTCAAATGACTCCAATACTCCATCCTTTTGGAGTTGGCCTATGCGTTTCTTGCTTATATGTCCAAGACGACAATGCCATAATGATGCTTTATCCAAGTTATTATCATTAACAGAATTAATACACAATACATTATTTCCTAAGTTATCAACCACATATACAGTTTCATACACACCATCACAAGGTAATGCTTTAAAATAAAGAACATTATTAAAGAAAGCATTAATCGAACCAACTTCATTATCAAATGAAAAGGTGAAACCTTGTTTATACAATGCATGAAAGGAAATAATATTTCTTGCCATTTCTGGCGAATAACAACATTTATTCAAATCTAAACTAAACCCACTACTTAGCGATAAAGTATAAACTCCAATCTTGGTGACAGGTAAAGCTTTCCTATTCCCCATGATTAAGTTTATTCTTCCATGCTCCACATTCTCACTTCTTCTTAGTCCCTGCAAATCAGAACAGATATGAATACCACAACCGGTATCAAGGACCCAAGAGTTAGAATGGGGTGAGTTATTAGATAAGATAGTGTAAATACCTGCATGGTTGGGTTTAACTTTCCCATCCTTCACATCTTGCTGGTACTTTGGGCAGTTCCGCTTCCAATGTGACTTTTCATGGCAATAGAAGCATTCAGCCTCTTTAGGGTCAGAAGAAGGAGTGACAAAACCTTTCTTGGTTCGACTTGAAGAAGAGACATCAAGGGTCCTAGCCTTGGTACCCTTCGAAGAGCTCTTCCTCTTCTTCCCTCTACCTTTCCCGATTGCCAAAACCGGGGCGGAGTTTGGAGTAGGAGTGTTAACAACCAACTTACCCTTAAGACCTGTTTCTGCGGTCTTGAGGAGTCCCTGAAGTTTGCTGAGTGTGACCTCTTCTTTATTTATGTGATATTTCATGCGGAATTGATCATAGCACGATGGTAAGGAGTGCAAAATGATATCTATTGCAAGCTCCTCAGGGAAGTTCACATTAAGCTTCAGCAACCCATCCACATACCTTTGCATTTTCTGCATGTGGCTCGTGACGGATTCCCCGTCCTTCATCATGGTTGTTATGATAGAGCATATGATTTCATACCTCTCTTGTGGTGCACTTTGATGGTATCTTTCCATCAGATCTTGGTGCATTTCAAAAGGGTAGAAGTCCTCATAGGACATCTTCTTTTCATCAGTGGTCTCATCAATCTCCTTAAGCTCCTTGTCAAGGACATATTATTTGTCCTCGTAGTGGGTAATCATCCTGATGTTTCTGATCCATTCATTAAAGTTGGATCCATCAAAAGTGACTTTCCCACACAAGTTCATAAGGGTAAAGGAGCCATTAGGATTAGAGCCAGAAGCAGCATTGTTTGAAGACATCTGAAAGAAGAGGACAAGATTAGTTTAGATATTAAGAGAGTCCTTAATAAAACACCCAAATGTAATATTAAGACTAGGATCCAATCACAATATATTATAACTTAGAAGAGGTATGCCGTAATCCAAGCTATAACATATTTGAAAGGTAGGTGAATGACGATTCACCAATTTCCACCATGAAAAACGAAATATAAATATTAGGTTTTTAATTGGTTCTTAGAAATTCCTAGATTCTTTTGAGATTCAATGAACTTTTCAAAGGCATGTTTCAATCTCGAGTGTGCCCTCCAAGTTTTATGACTGGGATACCGAGGATCACAAAACGAGGTGTGAAGTAACCATGCAAATCACTTGGTACCCTCAAGGTTTATCACTCAATCGATGTGCCGGTAAACCACACACGCTCCACCGATGCTATGGTAAACCTTAAGTCACCCTTTACCTACCTTGTTAAGTCCAAGTTAGTGTGCCGGTTAACCATACACGCTCCACCAACGACTTAAACAAAGTGTAAAGTGTAATTTCATGGATTAGCACCTTATTCACATTTTCCTAAAGTAACTAAGATTGGGAATTTAATAAAATCATTTAGTTACTTTATAATATTCATCATACTTTTAATGAGAATTTATAAGTCCTTGTCTTACCCGTTCGGCTAACGACCCTCCACCGATCAAGGAAGCGGTGGGTGAGAGTGGACACCCATTAAGTTGCCATTTTATAGGCAACAACCTTATACCCCCCTTATAGACCGGCTTCGTGAATGAGGCGTACTAGCGGTAAGACGACTTGTTGTTATACATATATATATATATATATATATATATATATATATATATATATATATATATATATATATATATATATATATATTAGTAACTTATAATATTATAAAGTATAAGGGTTGAATTTTAACTTTTAAAATTCTAAGGGTTGGAACTAAAGTTTCAATCAAGACTTTACATGTTCCAAAACTTGAGGGCAAGTTTTGTAAACTTCCAAAACTTTTCATTTCTTATAACTTATGAATTAATTGAGTAATAAAAATGAAGACTCTTCATTTTTATAACTCTTGTGTTCTTTTAATGGCTTTAATAAAAGTGAGACTTTTGGTTTTCCATAACTTGAGGACAAGTTATGGACTCCATTAAAACACATTATGATCATGAATTAAACTACCATGAAGGTTACAAACAATTCCTATGATCATCTAATCTTCATAAGTTCAAGAACATGAATATGAACACTTTCAAGAATCAGAAATTACACTTAAAAAAAACTTGTAATTTAACGATTTTTTTTTCAAGTTGTTTACACACAAAAAAAAAACAACAAACAAACCTAGGCTCTGATACCACTGATGGGTTTTGAGCATTCTAACACTTCCTAAGTGTACATACAACCCTAATAACCTTGGATCTATGTTTGTCTAATAATCATGCAAAGTTGAATTCCAAGGTTATATTCCTATCTAGCATACATGGGGAACATTTTTAACTTGAATGAAAGATAGAATAACTTACCTTGTTGTTGATTATGATCCTTGAAACCTTGTGAGCCTAGCACCCCAAGTGTGATGCCTCAAATGCTTCACACAACACCAAATGCAAAGGAGTAAACTTTGAGAGAATCTTACACTTGCAAAATCGGCTCTAGCCCTCTTGTTTCTTATGTGTCGCCAATTTTGGTGGAGAATGGGTTTCTTATATAGTGTTGACACATCTAGGGTTACACCATGTAAACCCTAATGTGTCATGACTCTTCATTTCCATGACCCATGGGTTTGTAACTCCCATGGAGCATCCATGGAGCATCCTATGGGTGGAACCCAACTTGATAATCCATGGAGCCTCTTAGCCCACTATATAAGATATGGAAGATTTACATAATCTACCCATATATTTAATTAGTTATCTTTTGATCACTTAATTAACTCTTGATCAAACTAATTAAATAATATTATTAATATATTAGAACTTATAATATATTAATAAACCATAAGTGTTATTTCTCTCATTTTAGTTTATCCAATTGCATGGTGCCATGCAACCCAAATGGACCATGCCGGGTTGGGTCAAGTACATACCAGAAATAGTTATGGACTTAGACACTTTATCCAACAGGAAATACGATATTGAAGATGAATTATTTACGAAATTTGAACAAAACACTATGGTTACTCCTAATGTGGGTGGTGGAGGAAGTGAGGGCCAAAACATAGAAGGCATAGAATGGGGTTCAGAAGCCGTTGACTATATGACTACTTTGCGTGACCAGATTGCTAATCAGTTATTTTCAAATGGTTGACGTTAAATGATGTACTTTTTTTATTATGTATGACAATTTGTATTTGGATTTTGTATTACACTTTGTATTTGGATTTTAATTGATGTATGTTTAATTTGGATTTTATATGATAATTTGTGTTTTTTTAATTTTTTTATCCAGCACAAGAAACAACACAAGGGTAATATGGTCATTTTTTTTATTCAGCACAACCATTCAGATAAATAATCAAACAACATAAACTCAGTCAGATATGGACTCAGTCAGCATTTCTAACCCAGTCAGCTCTAACACAGTCAGTAACTATCAAACGATTTGCTTATACATACTATGGGCCCACTTATTTATTTTATTAAATTATTCAATATTTTTTTATATTGATTGATGGTGTACTAACGTTCAATGCAGGTGATTTTAGTCGATGAGTAGACGTTTTGTCTTTTCATATTTTGTTTTTCACCTTTTTTATCTACCATCTTAATTCTTCCCCTTAACCCATTTTTATAGGACCTGGCGTGTGTATGTGTGCGTGTGTGTCTATATATATATAACTTTAACAAGGAACAATTTTAAACCATTAAATCAAGGAACCAGTCTTATCCATAGATTTTCATCACTTAGGGTGAACGTGTATGCATCAGATTATAACAAAAAAAATCACTTCTTTTTTTTCATTTTTTTTATTTCTATGACTAACCTTTTATCGGAAAAAACCAAATATATCAAAATTTATAAATTTTTTATCCTCTTTCCATAGACATCCATATTGATATACAAAAAAATTAAGTTTTTTTTTTTTAAAAAAAAAACTCCCTTTATTTTGTTAGATTTTTAAATATTTAGGTTTATTTTTTATCGAAAAATAACATATATATATATATATATATATATATATATATATATATATATATATATCAAAATAGACCTTTCATTTTTACAATCAAATCTATCTTTTAAATTTTCAAACTCTTCCATCAATTTTGAAGAACACACAAACCCAAATACCACCCACCGCCGCCGGCAGAGTACCGTTGCTAGAAGATTGTCGTCACCTCCCTTCTGCTATGTTCTCCTACCTTGCTCTAATCTATAACCGCATCAACTCGGACGACATTACCTTCTCCGACGACTTCACCTTCGTCATCATTTTCCTTTACTTCTCCAAATCTACAACCTTATTTATCTATTTATTTATTTATCTCTAGTGAACCACCAGATCTCATTAGATTTGCATCAGATCTCATCGTCGTCACCTCCCTCTCGTCAAAGTTCGCCTTTGTGCATTTTCACCTTCAACATTACCTTCTCCGGCGACTTCACCTTCGTGAATTTTCAGATTAGATCTGAAATCGTCGTCGACTCTCTCTCGTCGAAGTTCGTCTGCCTTACTCTGATCATTATTGGGCATCTATTCCAGTGACGTTACCTTCTCCAGTGATTTCACCTTGTTCGTTCTCCACCTCCACTTCGCCAGATCTATGACGACATTCTTCTAATGTGTTTGTGTATTTTCATGTTAGATCTAGCTAACCAACACCTCTACCTGTCTTTTACCATCAGATAACCACCTTGTCGCTTTATCGGACCACCTGTCTCTTACCATCAGATAACCACCTTGTCGCTTTATCGGACCACTGGAGGACCATATCTCGATAACGCTAAATCTATTACCTAACACCATATCTACATCAGATATGATGTATTCGATGCATTTCATGTATGGATTTGGTGTGTGTGGAGCATTTCATGGTGGATTTGCATCAAATATTAATTCTATAGATAATCTTCTATTAACATCAGTTACGTTTATTTTTAGAGATAAATATTGTTTAAGTTTTGTTCTCTGCTATCATATGCTATAAATCTCTATAATGCAAAAGAAAAGTTGTTTTTTTCTTTTCCTTTTCCTTTTGTTAAGGTGTGCTTTAATGTTTTAATCTCTCATTTTTTGCTTATTTTTGTTAATCTTAATTTTAGCTATAATTAAGTTGTGAATCCAAGTTTGTTTTTATATTTGTTATAATATTTGTATAAAAATGTTATTCATAACTAAAGTTTTATGGTTATTATTTTGTGAGTTAAATATAGAATGTATGTTATTATGTTAGTGTCTTCTCAAATAATGTGAATTTAGTTTTTTTTTAAGTTGTGAATTGTAATGAGTCTCTAAACTACTATCTATTACAATCTCCAAACACCACCAGGTGTAAGATTTGACATGTGAATGAGTTATTAATGTACTTTATTAAGCTGTGAATTTTATGTATTAAATTATAATATTGACTGTATTAAGCTGTGAATTGATTGTATTAAGTTGTGAATGGAATGTATTACGTTGTGAATTTTTTATGAATTTTATGTTTGATTTTGAAAAATGAGATGAAGTAAACATTATACACATATTTGGTTTTCTCGAATTTTGAATAAAATATGTAAAAAATAAACTATGAATATTGTGTAATTTAAACTTAAAAAAACACTAGCCTCCATATCTAAATATATAAATATAACTTTTAAGTTGAGAATATGGTTGTGAACATATAATTGTTGTGTATTAAAATGTGAATTTAATATATTAAGCTGTGAACTTTTTTTATTTAATTGTAATTAAACTGTGAATTGTCTGTATTAAGCTATGAAGTTTTTATGAATTTTGTATTTGCTTCTGAAATATGAGGTGAAAGAAACATTATACACAAATATGATTTTTTCTGATTTTGAACAAAGTATTTAAAATTTAAATTGTGAATATTTTCTAAATTAAACTTTGAAAGATGCATTAGCCTCCAAATCTGATGGTATAAATGTAAGTTTTAAGTTGAGAATATAGTTGTGAATGTATAATTTTTGTATTAAATTGTGAATTGATTGTATTAAGTTGTGTGTATTAAACTAAGATTTTTTTAAATTTTGTGTTCAAATTTGAATGATTTATGTATAAATGTTTTTATTAATTTCTTGTGAATAAATTTATTTTTTATGATGTATAAATAGAGAAGAATGTATTACTTTTAATAATTGTTTTGCATTAAACTTTAAATGGGTGAACTAATACGTTTATTAAACTGTAAATATTGTATTTAAGTGGTTAATGTATGATTTTATGTACATATCTGATTTGGAATAAAGAATGATTGTGATGGTGGCACACGTATTTGGTGACATCGTGTAGTAGTTGGTGGTGGTAGAGTTTGAGTTTGAAATCTCTGAATATTTGAATTTGTATAAAATGGATTGTATTAAGTTATGAATTTTGTGTATTATACTGTAAATACAGTGTATGAAATTGTGTATTTTATATAAATTTTTGGTTAAAATATGGATGAATGTATGTATGAAAATATCAGACTATAAAAGTTATGATTTTGCCCATTTCTTACCAAAAAGACAAAAAATCAGGATTTTAACATATGTAATAAGTATTCACAATATATATTTAATGCATTTATGAAATTAGGGTTCTTTGGGTTCTTAACCTTTTGTGGCTCTTATTTGAATCACTCCCTATATATATATATATATATATATATATATATATATATATATATATATATATATATATATATATATATATATATATATATATATATATATACTAGGCTTATACCTGTGCGTTGCGCATGAGCAATATTGTATGATAAAAATGTTGACAAATCATATATGAACATAAACTTTATATATATACAAAAAAAACTAACTATAAACCGTCGTCGCAACTTACAACAAATATTATATATTAATACTGAATATTCATCCAAAACTCGAACTAAATAACATAATTACCATTTGAAGTCAATTATATATAAACAAACCAACATTAAAAATATAAAGAAACACATTACATATATGATCTCAAAATTTAAAATATAAAAGAAAATAAAACGTACTAATAATAAAACAAAAGTTATCTATAAGAAACATAATAGAATATTTTTGTAGATTTTTAAAATGTTTTTATCTACTTTTTATATTATTTTTAGTAATAATTATTTTTTAATGATAATAAAGTTCTGTTTTGTTAAATGGTAGTATCTAAACTTTTTATGATGTTTTATTTTATGTTGTATTTATGCAAAAACAAAAATATAAAATTTTAGATATTTAACTACTAACTTGACAATAACATCACAACTTTTATATCAATTTTCTTATAAAATAATGTTAATCCCAAAAAGGTTCTACAAACCAAAAATTGTCAGATGTTTAATAGAGCAACATAATCATTTTTAGATATATAGATATAAAACATTATATGTGATATACATAGTTGCATATCAACTATAAACTCTTAAGTCATTCATAATCACTAATTTTAATGATTGTAATCCTAAAAAAATCAATGATAATTAATGAAACCAAACGTATAAGGTAATGTTTTACTAAATCAAATACACATGTATCATTCATGATGTGAAATAAAGCTAACTAACATTTAGGGATGACACACATGGATAAAATATAAAATTTGGTGTTAAAAAATAGAGTAGAACTAAGTAGCATTTACATACCAAAAGTTAAAAAAAAACTTTTGAGTTGAATTAAGTGGTTAATTAGTTGAAAGTTGAAGAGTTTTAGTATTAAAATATACTAATGTTAAAGTTAATTAGTAGGATGTTGAAGAATTTGGAGTTTCAAATGAATATTGTTTAGGACGTATACTTATCTTGAATCATATTAATTTGGATAAGCTTTATAAAGATAAGGATTATAAATATATAAAGATACTTAAGAAATACAAATGAGCTCTGATTAGTTGTTACAATTTCAGGATTGTAAGTTGTTATACATATGCATCTCTTATGTTATTTTGTTGTATATTATTCTTTAAGTTAAAGATCATGTTATTTTGTGTTTTTTGTTATATGGTTTTTAGCGTTGGAGTCATCTTGCATCTTCCATTATTTACATAAAAGAAACCATCAACACATGGATGTATCATATGAATCAATTCTTAACAAATGTTTTGAATGTAAAAGAAAATAGAAATTAATAAGGCTGATTTTTAATCTCTTTTTATTTATTTACATTTTTTACACTAAAATTGAACACCTCATCATGTTATCAAAATTTTCTAATGATTATGGTGATCGGTTGTGTCGACCTTGGTTGTTCATTTTTTCATGTATAATTTATAGGTATGACAAAGTAAATTCACATGTGTGTGAAAATGTTTGAAACAAATGAAAGAAAAAATAGAAAAATTAGTTGAACATCAAATCAAATTTATTAAAGAAAAACAATGAGGTGCTAGAATGTTGCAAACAAAATTGCATTTATTTTAAGATTGCTACATCAATTCGTCCTATTTAGAGGCCTAATCATTTTTAACGATGTTTTTAATCCATTAAAAGATATAATACTAAACATCACCCAACATAATTTTGATATTTTTCATCTTACTATTAAAAACTTTCTCGTTTCTATTAAGATGAAACATATACATTCGAATAAAATATTCATCAATATTATAATTATACTTTTCTAATTATATTAGTTACATACCCGACGACGGGACCCAATCAAACATAAAATATAGGATTTTGCAAACTCAGAACATACATCTTCAACTAAGTATAACAAATAAAATTAAATAAATTCATCTTCTTTCTTTTAGCTCCAAATTGAAAGACCCTAACTTTCGTACTAAAGACATTGTCACTCCAAAACATGCTACATGCATATTCATAAAAACAATATTTTACATTGATAAAGTGATTATAAACTACTGGATACAAACCGACTATTACAAAGTGTTATATATTACACAACTACCCAGGTTACTATACTTTTATACATACATGATCCCTAAATACAAAAGTAATATTATAACTATTCTAAACCTTCCAACAGTATACGACTATACTGTTTACTTATCTCCTGCAATTGTTAAACATTGAGAGGTGTAAGCGGTGACGCTTAGTGAGTTCAATAATAGATACAATATAACGTTATGCCATATATATACTTCAATATGGAAGAAGCAAAGGGAACAAGGAACAACAAAGGCATATGTGAATCATGCGACAAGCTTTCCATATCAATCAATAAGACATAACAATTTCAATACTTGATATACATCAATAACACTTCGGCCCAAATGGCACAGAAGACATACACTTTCTGATTAAACATTTTGGTAGATTTCTGGCTTTCAGCCCTGTCTAACCTTCTACCAGTGCCATAAAATAGAAGTCATTCTCTTACGAGACATATCAAAATCACTGTGAATCTAAGTCCTTTCACTAATCACATGGCCAAAGGTCCAACTTTGCTATCAAAATAGCGGAAATAATAACACGAGCTGATAACACTGAAAAGCACATAGCACATATAACACATAACATACAATTGTTCCTATATATTTAACTCACCGTCAAATAACCGAAGGAATAAATGATATTTTGGGCAGCACTTCAGCTCTAAATATGACTTTCTGAATGAAACCGGGAATTTTAGTTGAAAACCGGCCTTACACGGGCAGAGTTTCGACTTGAAAATATAATTTTCTCGGGAACTTCGGAGCGTTGGGACTTGCTTCGGGTGTCGGGGATGATACCGGGACTTCGAAGGGTGTTAGAGGGGCTTGAAAGAGACTAGAGAGTGAATAAGAGTGAGAATTTGTAACAGAAACCCGGAGGTCTCGATTTCTATTTATAGGCTGAAAAATCGACTCTCACGTCGTGAACCATGTATGTTCACGTCGTGACTTTGATTCTGGTCATCCCCTAGGCTTGTCGTGTGTCTTCTAGGCTCGAAACGCGTCGTTCACTGAGTTCACGTCGTGAACACTGTGTTCACGTCGTGAATGCAGTCAAATTCTCGAAGTTTGTGCTCCGAACTTCAAAAATCCATATATTTTGCATACGAGCTCCGTTTTTTACGTTCTTTATATCCACGCGTAGGTGAGATTATGCTCTACATCTTTCATTCAGACTCCGTCGGCTAGTTTTGATTTTATTTTTAATATTATATTAATATTATATTTTTAACGGGCCGAGACAGGAAAAGTCCGTTAAAATTTCATAACTTCTTCATCCGACGTCCGTCTTCGTCTGTATTTTTACCGTTGTACTACTATTAACGAGACCTTCGATTCTCGTTTAGGTTGTATCGGCTAAAAATCACTCGATCTTTATTTCGAGTTTTTAGCTGTCTACTGCTATACCGAAACTTAGAAAAATCATAACTTCCTCATACGAAGTCAGATTTAGACGTTCTTTTTATGAAAGTTCTCGGTTTAACGAATACCACGAGTTTCATTTAGATTACTAAGGCTAAAAAGTAGTTTATTAAAAAACTCACTTTTTACGTCATTCGGTGTCGTGCCGGTTTTGTCGCGGATCTTCGTTTGGTCATAACTTCGTCGTTATAACTCGGATTTCGATGAGGTTTTCGTCTAAATGTTTCTAACGAGATTCTTTACAAATTTCAATAATAAAATTCTACTTATTTCAAAATTTATATTCTCGTTAAATTTCAATATTTGTCTTTTGTTCGGAATCTCATAAGACTTCCAAAACATTTTGAATGATTCTAAACATAGTTTTACTTTAATTCTAGTAAAAACTATCCGTTAGAACTCAATAGTCAATATCACATAATATTTCATAATATTATTTACTTTTAAAATTACATAACACGATTTCAAAATGTGTTTGTTACAAATACCTCCTCCTTTTGAGGATTTCGTCCCCGAAATCATAACGCTTTAAACAAATGGTGATATAATATCTTCATAACTAGTAGCATTTCTAGCTATTAGTTGCTTAATCCCTTAATGAAGGCTGTTATATTTTTATCGACTACCTCAACCATCTCCTTCTTCAATTTTCCGACTGAAGTTTCGTCGCTACACAAGACATGGTTCACTTCACAGATTTATATTAATCGGACTCGATTCTTTACAACTACTAAGGTCTGAACGAAAATCATCTTCTTAGTCGTCACCGAAACGAAGGTAATGACATACTCGAACAAAAACGGAATCAATTTTCTAGCTTCTTGGGCACCTTGTGACTTTCCCTGATCCAAGTGTGAGTCATGTGCTTCCAGTAGTATAGGCCTCTACTACTATTCACACCTACTCATACTCGTCCCAAGTATTGTCTCGCAGTCCCCAAGTTCTTATCTCCTAAAATCACAAAACGATTTAACACATACTAATGTGTCCAAATAGTCTTAAAATTTCCCTAGACTCTACTAGGACTTATTCCATGCATATCTTCAACATAATTGTGCTTCAACTCGGTTGGTGATGGAAACGCCAGACGATAAGACAACTTCAGAAATTACACAAACCGTTCTATCATCCCGCCAATCAAATGTGTACATTCGGATGTACCCTACTCCTCTATACGTACTGTTATTTTATTAGATGCATTCTAAAGGCAAGATACCATTCTTACGATATCTTCCGATAGGTATCATTCACTATTATAAGCCTTCTCATTTCCTCCATTTACTCAGTTCATTATGAGTCTTCACCATGACGTTATGTTCACAAAAGCAGGCGTTCAGCATATCGGAACGAGAATATAGATAGAGGAAGGTTTTGACGTGTATTCCTCCTTATTACTTTGAAAAGTTACATGCCAGTTCTAATATCGTAATTAAACGTTTAGAATCCTGAGCACATAAAATTTCTAGATCCGGTCAGCAACAGACCATAGATCCAATCAAATAATACCATATAAGGCATATAATGCTATAACATAAATCATTTAACACATAAAAGCAATTTAGGCATCAAATTTTAAAGTAAGCTAGTGCTTGTGTCAATTCAGGTGTACTACCTAAAATATATTAGACACTCATCTCACAATCATCGCTTAGCATTCTAAGTTTAAGTCTAGAAATCCTACAAATTCCTAGATCACTTAGACTAAGTCTCTAAAATTTTTGAAGTAATTTAATATGTTAAAATACTAGGGTTTATCACTACCCAATACCCCACTTAAATCTTTCCTATGGCTTGTATCCATATACTTACAAATGACTCCATTCATATATTGAACGTTAGACAGTTTAAGTCTAAATATCAATCTGTGATATTTAGTTCGCTTAAACTAGTGCTCTGATACCATGATTGAAAGACCCTAACTTTCGTACTAAAGACATTGTCACTCCAAAACATGCTACATGCATATTCATAAAAACAATATTTTACATTGATAAAGTGATTATAAACTACTGGATACAAACCGACTATTACAAAGTGTTATATATTACACAACTACCCAGGTTACTATACTTTTATACATACATGATCCCTAAATACAAAAGTAATATTATAACTATTCTAAACCTTCCAACAGTATACGACTATACTGTTTACTTATCTCCTGCAATTGTTAAACATTGAGAGGTGTAAGCGGTGACGCTTAGTGAGTTCAATAATAGATACAATATAACGTTATGTCATATATATACTTCAATATGGAAGAAGCAAAGGGAACAAGGAACAACAAAGACATATGTGAATCATGCGACAAGCTTTCCATATCAATCAATAAGACATAACAATTTCAATACTTGATATACATCAATAACACTTCGGCCCAAATGGCACAGAAGACATACACTTTCTGATTAAACATTTTGGTAGATTTCTGGCTTTCAGCCCTGTCTAACCTTCTACCAGTGCCATAGAATAGAAGTCATTCTCTTACGAGACATGTTCTACATGGCCAGAGGCTACATACCAATATCACTGTGAATCTAAGTCCTTTCACTAATCACATGACCAAAGGTACAGCTTTGCTATCAAAATAGCGGAAATAATAACACGAGCTGATAACACTGAAAAGCACATAGCACATGTAACACATAACATACAATTGTTCCTATATATTTAACTCACCGTCAAATAACCGAAGGAATAAATGATATTTTGGGCAGCACTTCAGCTCTAAATATGACTTTCTGCGATGAAACCGGGAATTTTAGTTGAAAACCGGCCTTACACGGGCAGAGTTTCGACTTGAAAATATAATCTTCTCGGGAACTTCGGAGCGTTGGGACTTGCTTCGGGTGTCGGGAATGATATCGGGACTTCGGAGGGTGTTAGAGGGGCTTGAGAGAGGCTAGAGAGTGAATAAGAGTGAGAATTTGTAACAGAAACCCGGAGGTCTCGATTTCTATTTATAGGCTGAAAAATCGACTCTCACGTCGTGAACCATGTATGTTCACGTCGTGACTTTGATCCCGGTCATCCCCTAGGCTTGTCGTGTGTCTTCTAGGCTCGAAACGCGTCGTTCACTGAGTTCACGTCGTGAACACTGTGTTCACGTCGTGAATGCAGTCAAATTCTCGAAGTTTGTGCTCCGAACTTCAAAAATCCATATATTTTGCATACGAGCTCCGTTTTTGACGTTCTTTATATCCACGCGTAGGTGAGATTATGCTCTACATCTTTCATTCAGACTCCGTCGGCTAGTTTTGATTTTATTTTTAATATTATATTAATATTATATTTTTAACGGGCCGAGACAGGAAAAGTCTGTTAAAATTTCATAACTTCTTCATCCGACGTCCGTCTTCGTCTGTATTTTTACCGTTGTACTACTATTAACGAGACCTTCGATTCTCGTTTAGGTTGTGTCGGCTAAAAATCACTCGATCTTTATTTCGAGTTTTTAGCTGTCTACTGCTATACCGAAACTTAGAAAAATCATAACTTCCTCATACGAAGTCAGATTTAGACGTTCTTTTTATGAAAGTTCTCGGTTTAACGAATACTACGACTTTCATTTATATTACTAAGACTAAAAAGTAGTTTATCAAAAAAACTCACTTTTTACGTCATTCGGTGTCGTGCCGGTTTTGTCGCGGATCTTCGTTTGGTCATAACTCCGTCGTTATAACTCGGATCCCGATGAGGTTTTCGCCTAAATGTTTCTAATGAGATTCTTTAAAACTTTTAATAATAAAATTCTACGTATTTCAAAATTTATATATTCTCGTTAAATTTCAATATTTGTCTTTTGTTCGGAATCTCATAAGACTTCCAAAACATTCTGAATGATTCTAAACATAATTTTACTTTAATTCTAGTAAAAACTATCCGTTAGAACTCAATAGTCAATATCACATAATATTTCATAATATTATTTACTTTTAAAATTACATAACACGATTTCAAAATGTGTATGTTACACAAATGTACAACCACAAATATTTTTTTGAAATCTACAGAAAATAGAAAGAAAAATATGTAAATATAATATGAAACTAAGAAAATCACACAAATACCTTTTAGGCTTTCAAAAGTTATCATATACGCCTTTAGTTCTTCCAAACATATTTTAATATTCAAACTTTTTCTTTCAATGTGTGTAACCTAGCATTAAATAATCTTCTTATATAGGCAAAATATTTCAATTAATCATCGAGTTAATTAGCATAAGTTAAAAGGGTTGGAGTTTCAAATGAATATGGTTCAATAGATGATTTATCTTGAACCATATTGATTTGGATGACCTCCTTTCTAAGGTTTACTAGACATAATCTCGCGCATTGCGCATGTTTATAATTATAGAATTAAAATAGTCATTGTGAAATTTTCAATTTTTTCTAGATATGTTCAACTTTATTTTTTAACCATATTTTTTGGTCATTTTATATATAATCCTAATTTACGAAAGAATTTTGTTTATTATACATATGTAAACCTAATTTAGAAAACAATAAAGAAAATAAATATATTGGTCATTTTCTTAGTATTTAATATAATCCAAACTCAATTTAAACTTTTTTTTATAATAACTATTATACATTATTATTTTTTTTATAACATCTAATTTGCTTGATATATTTTAAAAACTTTATTTTAATCAAACAAATTGCAAAAAATTTATTGGTGGTTTGCTGATCTTTTGTTTTTTTTTCTCATCTAGTGGGTTTTAAAGTTGTAGTTTTTATTATTTTGGCCTATTTTGATTTCTGTATTTTAGCTTCCAATTTTTTTTCTTATTGTCATTATATAAAAAGCAATGAAGGTTTTAATATACAAAAAAAATAATACAACATAATTCTTTTCTTTTTCCTCTAAATATACAACCACCTCAATATCTAATTATTTCTCACATTATATAACAAACAATGTTAAAACGATGTTAGCAATTATTCACTAGTATTTGAATTTGTTAGTTAACAATTACAATTCATAAATAAGAGTAACAATTTCTATTATATATAATTAATAATAACTTATGCAAAGTAATGAAAGAATTATAGAACATAATGGTTATAAATAAAAATATATACTACAAAATTTTTGGACTGACATATATTACGTTCATTGAACTTACAATCTTATAATATAAATTTCACAATAGAAGACCATATGAACAATAAGAAAAAATATGAATAAATGTGTTAACTTATGCAAATTAACATCTTTGAAAATCATGATTATCTTTCTCTCGTTCTTTAAAAAACATGCATCCCAAAATGGATGTTTGTATGTTCTTAATCATCTTTCTCTCTATATTATTCTATAAATTCTAGCAATATGATCCATATGTGAACTATATATAATAAGTATAATTAAGTACTATAAATGAGAAAACTCTTGATTTATAGTAACTTTTTTTTTGAACCGGCAAATACAAATATTATAATCTACTCCTAAACTAACACCTAATTCCACATATGTCCACCACGAGACTTGAACCCTCGACCTCAAAGAGGGAGGGCACCACCTGATACTGCTGGGCTAGAAGCCCTTTGGTAACTAATTACTTGAAAGTTAATATATAAGTTAAAAACTAAAAAAAGCGTGTGAACTTACGAATTCATAATCAACTCATCATTTTTCAACACAAAAAACATTAATCTTCTCTAAAATGGTGTGTCTAAGCCATATATAGGCTCAAAAAAAGATTTGACGATTTTTTTTATTTATTTTCGAAATTTACATGTATACACAATCAGCAGTTGTACGGACTACTGATGAGCACAATCAACAGTCATATGGACTGCAGATGTGCACAATCAGCAGCCATATGGACTGTTGACGAGCGTCAAAACTCCTTATGACTGATGATTGTGCTCATCAGGAGTCCATATGACTGCTGATTGTGCTCATCAGCAGTCCGTACAACTGTTGATTGTGCTCATCAGCTGTCATACAAAAAAAGATCGTCAAATCTTTTTTTTGAACCTGGATATGGCTTAGACACACCATTTAGAGAAGAATGATGTTTTTGGTGTTGAAAAATGATAAATTGATTATGAATTGACAAGTTCTCACAAATATTTTGGTTCTCAAAAGAACCTGACTCTCTCTCTCTCTCTCTCTCTCTTTATATATATATATATATATATATATATATATATATATATATATATATATATATATAGGGCTAGGTTATTATGTGGATGCTAAGTATTGTGTGGATCATGGTTGTCAAAATCGCGATCCTGATCGTAGGATCGTACGACCATACGTATAAAAAAC